>NC_134718.1:68063796-69446296 GCF_049634645.1 Pelodiscus sinensis | reverse complement strand
GAGAATTTGAAAGTGGAAGGCAGCTTGGGTGAAAGTGATCATGAAATCACAGAGTTCACAATTCTAAGGAAGGGTAGAAGGGAGAACAGCAAAATAGAAACAATGGATTTCAGGAAGGCGGATTTTGGTAAGATCAGAGAGCTGATAGGTAAGGTCCCATGGGAACTGAAGACTGAGGGGAAAAAACAACTGAGGAGAGTTGGCAGTTTTTCAAAGGGACATTGTTAAGGGCCCAAAAGCAAAGCTATTCCAATGTGTCGGAAAGATAGAAAATACAGCAAAAGATCGCTTTAGCTTAACCACGAGATCTTGCATGATCTAAAAATAAAAAAGGAGTCATATAAAAAATGGAAAGTAGGACAAATTACAAAGGATGAATAAAGGCAAACAGCACAGGAATGCAGGGGCAAGATTAGAAAGGCAAAGGCACAGAATGAGCTCAAACTAGCTATGGGAATAAAGGGAAACAAGAAGACTTTTTATAAATACATTAGAAGCAAGGGGAAGACCAAGGAGAGGGTAGGCCCACCGGTCAGTGAGGAGGGAGAAACAGTAACAGGAAACTTGGAAATGGCAGAGATGCTCAATGACTTCTTTGTTTTGGTCTTACCAAGAAGTCTGTAGGAATGCCTAACATAGTGGATGCTAGTGGGAAGGGGGTAGTTTTAGAAGATAAAATAAAAAGAGAACAAGTCAAAAATCACCTAGAAAAGTTAGATGCCTGCAAGTCACCAGGGCCTGATGAAATGCACCCAGAGCTCCTACACCCAACCCTACGTACCAAGTGCAGTTTAAGAGGTGTGTTGTATTTTCCTGGTATGTGAGACAAACTCTGCTCTGGCTGACTCCACAGGTCTCCCTTAGGTTTTTTCCACTGGGACTCAGGAGATCTCTGCCACAAAGTCCCAGTGACTATGGGTGTTGTACATGGTCGCGGGTTATATTCACTAATTTATGGTACTTAATCTAGGGCTCACGTATCTGAGACTTGCTACTGAGGTGTTTTTATTCATATATATTAGATTCTGCTTCAGAGATACCAGCTGGAGTCATAGCTCCACTTATTTTGGGGCCATGGGTATGTTTTCCAGTTGTTTTTTAAGGAGTACAGTATATCATGCTTCTGTGATGGCAGAAAGACCATAGCCTGCAGGATACTTGAGCAGAAGCTGAAGTTGAACATAGTCCCAGGCCATCACTAAACTGATGCTGGGGGTACCACTTCAGTTCACAATACTTAGTTCTCATAAAGCACTCGTCATTCAGTGCTCTCGAAAAGTGCTTTACCAGTGGAAGTCAAGGACATTAGCCCCCTTTTACAGTTGGGGAAACTGAGGCACAGAGCAGGGTCAGTCTTGCCCATCATTATCCATCGAAGTAGGATTAGATCTATCATTGGAACCTAAGTGTCCTGACTCCCACGCCACTGGCCTAGCCACTAGGCTACACTGTCTCTCATAATAAGTTTAGTTCCCTTCCCTGTGCATACTCCTCCACTATGTGTCTCTGTTCTGACCTCAAAGAATATGAGGCCACATTTCCACAAGTGGGCAATTTACTCTTTCGTCTCACATGCACCTCCCAGGTGACTACTTAGCACACATCTCAATCTTCATGTCCCCTCCCTCTTCCTTCCGCCTCCCTTGGCACTGCTAAATAATTGAGTCCAGTGACTTGCTGATAAGTCTGAGACTTTGCTAATTAGGTAGGATTTTTCTCATATTTAGTCATTTTGGCCCGAGTCTGCACTCACCTCCTAATCCTCAAAGCTCTTTGAATGCTGCATTTTTTTTCTTCCACCAAATAGCTGTCAGCTTAAAACAAATCTTTCCTGCTCCTACAGTAACTGGCTTCATTCATCTGTTCACTGTATTGTACTGTGGAAAAGAATTAGGCTATATTGATGTTTCTTTAGTTCTCCTTTTATCAGATCCTGAGTTGAGCTGTATTGGCAGCAAATACCCTTTTTTGATTCCTCAAAGAAATGAGGTGTAAATTTTTAACCAGGAGGGTAATTAATCATTGAAACCATTTACTGAGGAGTATTCTGGCAATTTGGGCAATGTTAAAATCAAGGTTGGATTTTTTTCTTTCTCTAAAAGATTTGCTCTACTTCAAACAGGAATTATCTCGGGGCAAATCTCTGGCCTGTTTTAGACAGGAAGTCAGATTAGATTATCACAATTGTCCTATTTGGCTTTGGAGTCCATGAATGTCTGAAAAATGTTCTCATATGTCAGGCCAGGTCTACACTGGTGGAAAAAAATCTATGTACGGTACTCAATTCCAAGCTATGATAACTCAGTTTGCCAGGGTCGATGTAGCTTATATAGTTTTTTCTGGGGCAGCCCCACAGCGGGAATGTTCCCATCAACTTCTCTTATTTCTCAAAATTGCAAAGAGTATTGTGGTTGGTAAGGGTGCCCTCTGCATTCAATTTAGCAGGTCTTTACTAGACCTACTAAATCAAACCCTGGAAAATCAGTTTCCCAAGCATCAATCCTCCAGTAAGTATACGTGAGCCCTCAATGTGTTCTTGTGTTATTGGCTTATCTGATGCCCATTGAAATCAGTTCGATTCTTAATGGACTTTGAATCAAACCTCTTATCTCTATTTATCCCCTCCAAAAAAAATTATTTTGATTCTGATCTCAGTCATTCACTATTCTTGGGTTTGTCTCCATGGGAGTTAAGGTGAATTAACTAAAGGAACAATAATGATGTACTTCAATGAAATCACATGAAACTCCAATGTAGATACTTAAAAAAAAAAAAAAAAAAAGTAAAGAGACCTTAAGCCTGGTCAGAACTACAGGTTTATTTTGGCATAAACTGTCTTGCATCAACCTAGCTATGAATGTGTCTTCACTTAAATATGAAGCAAAATGCAGGACAATGTAGCACTTTAAAGACTAACAAGATGGTTTATTAGATGATGAGCTTTCGTGGGCCAGACCCACTTCTTCAGATCAAATAGTGGAAGAAAATAGTCACAACCATATATACCAAAGGATACAATTAAAAAAAAAAAGAACACATATGAAAAAGACAAATCAAATTTCAGAACAGAAGCGGGATGCGGGGGGGGGGGGGGAAGGTAAATGTCTGTGAGCTAATGATATTAGAGGTGATAATTGGGGAAGCTATCTTTGTAATGGGTAAGATAACTAGAGTCTTTGTTAAGACCCCCATGCAAAGTGTCAAATTTTATCATGAATAACAGTTCAGAGTATTCCCTTTCAAGTGCAGTTTTAAAAGGCTTCTGAAGCAGGATGCAGGTAATTAAGTTGTTGAGACAATGTCCTTTTTTTTCTGTTTTTTCTTTGTGATCCTGTCTAATATCTGTTTTGTGGGCATTGATCCTTTGGCGAAGTGTCTGAGATGTTTGTCCAATGTACATAGCAGATGGACACTTTCGGCACATGATAGCATAAATTATATTTTTGGATGCGCAGGAATATGTGTTCTTGATCTTATAACTCACTTGGTTAGGTCCAATAATGGTATCAGCAGAGTGAATATGTGGACAAAGCTGGCAACGGGGTTTGTTGCAAGGGAAGGTACCAGGGTTGGTATTAGTGTGGTATGTCCTGTGGTTGATGATTCTTACATATGCACACAAGCAATTTAGTTTAATTATGGTAGCTGTATGTAGATCAACATAATTTTATAGTGTAACTATGGCTTTAGTTTGCTATAGCTTAATCCAGAGGATGAAGGTACAATGAACTGAAAGGGGAGGCTAAGGTACATGCATTTTCTTCATACTTTTTTTTAGTTGCTTCATCTTAACTTTTCTGAGCTTCCCTATGTACACAAGTTCAGAGATTAAACTGAATCTCATTGTTATGACTGGCATCTCACAGGATTATAGATTAATGGGTAATGATGGAAAATATTCTGTTTGGTTCAAATTTTTCATGTGAGATTTTTATTGTTGAAATGCCCTTTTTCAAAGAACTGAACAAATTCATACATTTTGTTTCAAAATTTTGGAGGTGGTTTGGATGAAATTAGAAAAAAATCCATTATTTAGTGGGGGGGGAGGTTTCCCATTTTTCCTGTTCTTTCCATTTTTCTCTCCTCATCCCTTTTGCATTCTAAAAAGGAAAAAAAAAGAAGAAAAAATATTTGAGGAAAGAATCATCGTTTCTTGCATTAAAATATTTCCTTTTTAAGAAATGAGAATTAAATAAGAATCATCAACCACAGGAGATACCACAATAATACCAACCCTGGTACCTTCCCTTGCAACAAACCCCATTGCCAGCTTTGTCCACATATTCACTCTGCAAAGTGCTCCACTTAGGAAGGAACAATCAGTTCCATACCTACAAGATGGGAAGCGACTGTCTAGGAAGGAGCATGGTGGAAAGGGATCTAGAGGTCATAGTGGACCACATGTTGAATATGAGTCAATAGTGTGATGCTGTTGCAAAAAAAGCAAATATGATTCTAGGTTGTATCAACAGGTGTGTTGTAAGCAAAACTCGTGAAGTCATTCTGCCGCTCTACTCTGCACTAGTTAGGCCTCAGCTGGAGTACTGTCTCCAGTTCTGGGTGCCACATTTCAAGAAAGATGTGGAGAAATTGGAAAGGGTACAGAGAAGAGCGACAAGAATGATTAAAGGTTTAGAGAACATGACCTATGAAGCCAGGCTTCATGAACTGGGCTTGTTTAGTTTGGAAAAAAGAAGATTAAGGGGGGACATGATAGCGGTTTTCAAATATCTAAAAGGGTGTCACAAGAAGGAAGGAGAAAATTTGTTCCTCTTGGTTACTGAGGACAGGACAAGGAGTAATGGGCTTAAAGTGCAGCAGGGGAGGTTTAGATTGGACATTAGGAAAAAATTCCTAACTGTCAGGGTGGTCAAATATTGGAATAAATTGCCAAGGGAGGTGGTGGAATCTCCCTCTCTGGAGATATTTAAGAACAGGTTAGATAGATATCTGTCAGGGATGATGTAGATGGATCTTGGTCCTGCCTTGAGGGCGGGAGACTGGACTCGATGACCTCTCGAGGTCCCTTCCAGTCCTATTATTCTATGATTCTATGAAATATGAATGTTTTCACAGTCCACTACCCATTTTAGACCAACTCTAGAAAATCTGTATTTGGCTATTTTGATTATCAGAGCAAATAGCTCAAATCCTGTTTCTACTTTGAAAATTACTCTAATGCAGTGGGGTTGATTTCTGTAGACATAATAGATCTCTTTGCTAATGCCGGTTAGTTGCAGAATAAATGTGATTTGGGGGCAGGGGGCACTTTAGATTTAAATGCCTCTGACAACCAGGCTTTCATCACTTCCTCTGGGAAAGACTATTTCACATCTAATAAACGTCACTATTAGGAAATATTTTTTGATAATTAGCCTAAATTTTTCTTTGCATAATTTCATCTAGTTATGGATCTTTGAGCCAGCTCTTTCATTCCCAGTATTCTGTTCCCTTTTGCATTTTGAGTGTGTGGTTAGAAAAATTTTGATCCATCCATATCTCTGTAACCTTTACATTTACACAGAACATAGCATATGCCACATATAGCGCTATATTTTTCTGAATCTTTCTGTCAAGGCTGTTCCCCACTCTGGCACTTTGAGTGCAGAAGGTGCAGGCCCACAAGAGACCTTAAAATACCCTGCCACTAAAGGTTTCTGTGTAAAAACTCTCCAAGCTCACTGGCTTCTTGACCTTGGGTGGTATGCTGCCACCTTCCAAATGCAAAAACCCCTTGAAGCCAGAAAGAAGCACGGGGGAATGTCTCCCTAAAGGGGTACCTCAAGCTTTTTAACCCTCCTTCAGGAGACAATTTGAAAAGAACTGTAATCTATAAATAAGTGACCTTCAGTTCAGACAAGAAGATATATTTGATAAAGCATACTTGATTGCTAGGTGGTAGGGTATGTCTACACAGCAGTGTTATTTCGAAATAACAGCCATTATTTCGAAATAACTTTCCTAGCGTCTATATAGGCAAACCATTGTTTCAAAATTAATTTGAAATAGCAGAGTGCTTATTTCAAATTTGGTAAACCTCATTCTATGAGGAATAACTCCAAATTCGAAATAGCTACATCGAAATATGCGCTATTTCTAAATAGGGGGCCTCCAGTCCTTCCCTGGGTGCTCTGGTGGCCACTCTGGGCCAAACCAGGAAAACTCTTCTGCTCCCTTCCCAGCCCCGGGGCCCTTAAAGGGGTAGAGTCTGTTTGGCCACAGGGCCTGTGTCAGCTCCAGGTCTGCCAGGCCAGAGCCTGCAGGTGCTGCCCCTGACCTAGTTGCCAGCATGAGCCAGCCAGCCAGTGCCAGCAAGCCCTCCACCGATCCCCAGGAGCAGTCTGGCAGCTCCCAGGAGCCTGCCACAGGCCGGAAAAGGCGGATGCCTTCCTGGTCCAGTGTGGAGATCATGGCCCTCATTGAGGTCTGGGGGGGAATCCTCCAACGTCCATGATCTCTGCACTAAACCCATCGTCCATCTACAGACGGATGGCTGACAGCCTGGCCCCAAAAGGCCACATGTGCACCCAGAAGCAGGTGCACATGAAGATAAAGGAGCTGAGGCAGGCCTATGCCAGGGCCACAGGGGACAGATCCCAACCAGGGGCAGACCCAGATCCTTTGCCCTATTTTGATGCCCTGGATCACATCCCCAGGGCACCAAACCCCTTTAATTCAAACTACCTAGCCTGTGCTGCGTGTAGCCGTGGGCAGGGAGTGCGAACTACCAGGCATTTAAAAATAGCGGCACCCAGGGAACATGCAAATAAAGCCCGGGATATTTTAATCCCGGGCTTCATTTGCAAGTTCGAATGACTACATTAGCCATCCTAGTTCGAACTAGGGTGGCTAGTGTAGACATGCCCTAACAGAGATTAAAGAGAAGCTAGATAATTTCATGGAGATTAGGTCCATAAAAGGCTATTAGCCAGGGGATAGAAATGGTGTCCCTGGCCTCTGTTTGTCAGAGACTGGAGATGGATGGCATGAGACAAATCACTTGATCATTGTCTTCGGTCCACCCCCTCTGGGGCACCCGGCACTGGCCACTGTTGGAAGACAGGTTGCTGGGCTAGATGGACCTTTGGTCTGACTCAGTACGGCCGTTCTTATGTTCTTATGTTCTTATCAGAATGTACACACTGATTGCTCCCTGGGGTTAAAATTATTTACACTGGGCTTGATAGTAAATATAAAGTGATATTAAGTACAAGCAGTAGGATTTAAGTGGTTGCATGAGAAAACAAGCAGAGCAAAGTAGATTGCAAATTTAAAATAAAAGAAAATGCCTACCTAGTTCTAACACACACTCAAGCTTATTACAAGCTCACTCTAAAACGGTCCTTATTCCAGTTAAGCTTCCAAACCAGGGAAGTCCCCTTTTCCTTGGGGTCTTTGGTTCATTCCCTTGGGTATTCCATGCCAGCCAAGACACAGACTGAAAAATGTTGCATCTTAAATAGCTTTCCTTTCAGGGAATTTTCTCTCTTACATTCTCCTCTTCCCTGGAAAACTACCTGGTCAGCCCCTACCAATTAGGGAGGTCACATGACTTCCTAAGACCAATACCTGATAAAATATACTGTTTTCAGGTGACCACCCAGACATGGAGGCGATGTCTTCACTGCCCCTGTTTTGTTCAAAAAATATGCAAATGAGGCAAAGAGCAGAATATTGCCATGCTTCATTTGCATAATTAATGAGGCTCCGTTTTTGACCAAGAGCTGTTCTTCCTGAAAAAAATGCAGAACGGCTCTTGTGCAAGAGGGTTTTATTGCACAAAAAGGAGCCATGTAGACAGCTCCTTTTTGTGCAAAAGCCTCTTGTGCAAAAACGGAGCCTCATGAATTATGCAAATGAGGCACAGCGATATTCCACGCTTTGCCTCATTTGCATATGTTTTGCACAAAATGGGTGCAGTATAGACATAGCCTGAGGGCTTTTGTTTGCACATGTAAAACCATAAACCATTCCATACTCCATAGCTCTACATGCAAGAGTGATACTACATACTACAAAACCCTGTAGTCTAGACGTACCCTTTGTGGATTTTTCCCCGTGCTGCATCCCTGTGAATTTTGCCAGCCCATCTTTGAGCAGGATAAAGACAGTTATGGAGGCTGCACTTTTTGTTTGCCGTTTTTGACACTTGTCCCCTGTTTGTCCATGATTTATAGCAATACTATCAACACTTCAGTTGTTCAAGAGCGAGTGCTGACGTGGATGAGTTCCTGTAGTCTCGGCCTTTTTCTGGCAATGAAGCCACCAAACAACAGGAATTGTAGCATATAATGAAGATTAACAACTTTTGGGGCCCACAAAACTGACTGGATAAGGCTAAAGAATGAAAAATGTTGTTGGTTTTTTTCTTAAATGATACACTAGGAACTTCCCCAGCTAAATATCCAAACCCAGCCATATGGATATGAATATTCAAGAGATTTTTAAAAAGAAAGAGCTTAATTTTACTTTCTCTGTTCATATCTTGGCACCACAATACACACAGTCCAAGAGCCCTAGGTTGGTCAGTTACCAATGAAGTCATCACTCACCTCAAAATCTTGACACCTTCACTAATGATACCTACAGAGCCATTTGTACCACAGTGGAAATTTGGAGGATTCTGCCCAATTCCTCTCTCTCCAGGGACCAGATCGATATAGCACACACCGAGTGTTCAAAAATCATGAGTCAGGCATCCATGAAATCATGAGTCTGGCTTAAAATTCACGAGGGTTGGTTTTGTTTTTGTTTGTTTGTTTTGTGTCGTTTTTTTTTTTACTAATGCATTTCTGAGGGATGTAACCAGCCCATTCACTGCTTGGCCTCTCCTCATGGCCAAACCCCGGCCTAGCAGTTCTCTCGTTTCTCAAGCGCCACCTGCTGACTATAGTTCTGGTGTTATGATGGCTTCCCTACCAGCAGGAGGGCTGAGAGAATTGCCAGACTCCTGGGCAAGGGGAAAGGGGTCATCTCTGCACTCCCACAAGGGACAGGGCCTTATGCAGAAGGGGTGGGGTTGGGGCAGCCAACCCTCAGCACTGCCTGGAGCACGCTGGAACCCCCCCCCCCCATCAGACCATAGCACCACATGGGGCACTGGCAGCAATTTCAAGGTCCCAGCACTGCTGTTATAGTGGTGATGGTGGTGGCTGGGAATCCCAGATCCCCTTGAATTGCTGGGCCCCAGAGCAGTCGCCCCTATTCCTGCCCCAAGAAGCAGGCCTGTCTACCAATGACTAGGTCCCCTACGAGTGGCTTAGTCACCCCTTCTGGCATCACAGTTGTCCAAACTAAAAATCCCAGCATATCTTCAGCACAAACAAAACCTTCTGCCCTCTCAGGCTAAGAATATCCCCAATCTTCAGGGCTTAGCCTGCAGTTCCTTTGCACTGCATTTGTACGTCCTTTTCTTTGTGGCTGCTAGTGTAACCACCAACCAGGCACCTTTCAACTTGGGACGGGACCAGTAGAGCTTAGAGCAGGAGCCTCTACAGCTTGAGCTATAAAGCCAGCTGGCTCTCAGCTTAGGCTGTAGAGCTCCCTTGTTCTTCTCTCTCACTATAAGTGGTCTAAGTGCCACTGCATGGGACAGTGAACCACACCAGGGCTATGTCTACACTCGCGGCTTCTTGCACAAGAAATATGCAAATGAGGCTAAGCGTGGAATATCGCCGAGCCTCGTTTGCATACCTAATGAGCCACCATTTTTGCAGAAGAGGCTCTTGTGCCAGAAAGAGCTGTCTACACTGCCTTCTCATGCCAGAAAAATCCTCTTGTGCAACGCCGTTATTCCTGAAAATAATCTGCGTAGCGGCATTGCGCAAGAGGGTTTTTCTTGCCCAAGAAGGGGCAGTGTAGACAGCTCCTTCTGGCGCAAGCGCTTCTTCTGCAAAAATGGCAGTTCATTAGGTATGCAAATGAGGCTCGGCAATATTCCACACTTAGCCTCATTTGCTTATTTCTTGCGCAAGAAGCCGCGAGTGTAAACATAGCACAGGTGTGTGGGTTACACTACTCTCGCTCAGCTGCACCCTCAGTTCTGGATTCCAGCCCCAGAGCCTGTACAAAATACTGAAAAGGGAATTGTTTCAGGCTGATCTACATGTTTTGATAAAATCAGAACATTTCATTCTTATTCTGACTTTTTCAAAAAATTATGGCATACCTTTTTTTGGAAAAAAATTGAAATGCAAAACTGCTCACATTTTCCATTCTGAAAAGCATGAAATGGAACCTTTGGACCATAAGGGAAAATCTTTTTTTCCCCAATTTTTCTATTGGACCAAACATTCATTGACACCAACAGCTTTCCATCAATCATAGCTTTTCCTGAATCTGCATTTTCCAACTGAAAAATGTTCAATTTAAAAATTTCCAACCAGCACTATTTTTTTTTCAATTTGCCTACTGGTTTTTTAAATATTTCAGTTCACTTGGGTCTAGTTTCCATAACCATACAGCCAAAAGCTTATTTTAAAAAGCTTAGATTTCCATGTATTCACATGACTCTAGGAGTTAGGGCTTCTTGGAAAACACAGCAAGCACCATGTGACATGAAATAAAATCATGAGATTGTCAATACTATACATTCAGGCCTGAGATCAACTGCAAGGAAGTCAATGAGAGTTGTGATGGGACTGAATTTTTCTCATTGGATCCAAACAATATTACACCTTCAATAGCCCATTTCTGTGTGGGGCTCAGGGATGAATCTTGTCAAGATGGGAATAAAACTGGACATACGTAGCTCATCCTGATGAAACTTTGGAGTCATTTAAACTGTAGTACGCGTTCATTGCATTTTTCTCACCCTTCTCCCCGCTTTTTTTTTTTTTCCATTTTTGAGTGGGGATGCTCAGAGACATGAATAAGGATCTTCACAAAACAGACGGGAAATACAGGGACACCCTCACGTGTTCTGTGTTCTAATTTCTCATACTCTTACTCCAGGTCAGAAATGCTTTACTCTGTAAGGGTACCTCTACACTGCATCCCTAGTTTGGACTAGGGATGCAAATGGAGATGACCGAAATAGTTAATGAAGTGGGGATTTAAATATCCCATGCTTCATTAACATGATCTCGTCAAAAAATGAGGAGTAACGTTAGTTCGGACTAAGGGCTTTAGTCAGAACTAACGCATCCCGGTGCACACTTCCTGGTTTGAATCAGCTGTGATTCGAACTAGCGCGCCGGCGAGATCATGTTAATGAAGCATGGGATATTTAAATCCCCGCTTCATTAACTACTTCGGTCATCTCCATTTGCATCCCTAGTCCGAACTAGGAATGCAGTGTAGATGTACCCTAAGGGTGTGTCTAGATTACAGGGTTTTGTTGACAAAAGTGGACTTTTGTCGACAAAACTATACCTGCGTCTACACTACGACCGAGTTCTGACAACAGTAAGTCAACAGAATGTGGCAGTTTTGTCGACGGCAGTAAACCTCATTCTACGAGGAATAACGCCTTTTTTCAACAGAGTTATGTCAAAAAAAGGCGCTATTGCATCCACCCTGTGCTTTTTCAAAAGAGAGCCTCTAGACTCTGTTGAAAAAGTGGCTTGCTTTGTCAGCAGAACTGGATACAGTCTAGACGCTCTTTGTCGACAGAAGCTTTGTCAACAGTATCTGTCGACAAAAGCTTTTAGTCTAGACGTACCCTAAGTAGCCTGTGAATAGCAGCCAGAATAGTCAGGGTATCAGTTACTACAGGTTAAATCTCTTTAGTTCGGCACCCTCAGGACCTGACCGATGCCAAACCAGAGAATTTGTCGAACCACGGGAGGTCAATATTGTCTGGCAGCATTACCAACACTTCAACTGCTTGATGGGCTCTTAGAAGACATTGAGGGGTAAATTGGAGCTAAATAACAGCACAGAGTACTGAGAACCCAGACTGGTGGCTGTAAACAAATTTTATGGCACTGCGGAAAACCTGGCCATACCCAAGATAACTGGCCATCTGGCTAACTAAAATCATGCTGGATCATGGATGTTGCTGGATCAGAGAGTGCCGGACTAGAGATGTTCAACCTATACTGCAGCAGTGGGCAACCTGAGGCCCGCTGAGCCCCTGTCTGCCCTCCTCCCTCATTACCCTCTCATGCACTGGGGCAACAGACCCCCACACTTCCTACTCTCCCCAGTACTTTTGGAGCACCATGAATTGCCTGATTCATGGCTGTTCAAGCTCTGGGAGGGAGAGGAAAGAGCAGGGATGCAGCGCAAATCAGGCAGTACGGCAACTGTTGGGAGGGAGGAGGAGGAGTAGGAAGTGCAGACAGAAAGTCCACAGGTCGCAGATGGATTCCCAGTAGGCCGCTGGGATAAAGGAAGGCCGCTTGTGTGGCCCACTCACTATTCTTGGTAACCCATCACTGGAAATAAGGCCCTGTCCAGTGACTTTCTTGCTTCAATGGCTCCTCCCCATTTTTCCCAGACCTCGGTTCTTTCTCTGATTATCCCGTTCTCTCTTGTCAGAGTGTTAGCTTCTGGGGCAGTACTATTCACTGAGGGTATGTCTAAACTTGCACCCTCTTTTGAGAGAGGGATGCAAATGAAGAGATTCAAAATTACAAATGAAGCTGGGATTTAAATATCCCGTGCTTCATTTGCATATTTGCGTTATAGTGCTATTTCGAAATAGCTCTATTTCGAAATAACAGATGCTGTTAAGACACAATTATTTTGAAAGATATCCTTTCTCTCAAAATAACCCTTATTCCTCATACAATGAGGTTTACCAGTTATTTCGCGAGAAGGGTTTTCTCGTGAAATAACCACGTCTCAACAGTGTCTGTTATTTCGAAATAGCGCTATTTTGAAATAGCGCCATAATGCAAATATGCAAATGAAGTGTGGGTTATTTAAATCCCGGTTTCATTTGCAATTTTGAATCTCTTCATTTGCATCCCTCTCTCGAAAGAGGGCGCAAGTGTAGACATACCCTGACTGTCCAGTGCATAGCGCCGTAGGGAGGATCTGATCTTTGGCACGCTGAGGCATTTGGAACTAAGCCGTTTAGTGTTGGACAGAGGCGGGTAATTGAGCAGAGCTGTCTGTGAGTTTCTAGAGCACAAAGCAGAATGGGTTGGATTTATTTATAGACCAGCCGCCACGCTATATGTGTGTGCTTTGGATGTGGAGCTGGGGAGCAAAGGACCAGTCCTACTGTAGGTGTACTAGGGCCAGAGGTTTGCTGCTCCCAGCGCCTACCCTCCCCATGTTCTGGGGCTGGGCTGTCTGGGGCCTTGTGCCTGCTTTTATCCCTATTCTCTGCACCTAGGGAGGCTGGCGTCTCGTGTCACCTGCCCTCCCCAGTGTTCCAGAGCCGGGGGGGCTGGGGCCACACACCACCCGCCCTCTCCATGGTTCTAGGCTGGGGCTGGGGCCGCATGCCTCCACACCTCCATGTGGTGATGGGCGGTAGGGCCTGGGCAGAAAGGGCGGGCCTGGGGGTGGAGCTAGGGGACCTACCTTCACCCATCACCCATGATTCCATTCCAGGCCCAATTGTTTTCACCGTTATTTTAATCATCAAAGATGAACTTTCCATTAACACAAGAAAGTTTTGAAACTTCTAACAGAGATTGGGATTAAACTGTCAATGTCCCTAACTAAAAAGAGACAGTGACAAGACACATTGAGGTGAGCCAAGGATTCAGGAAATATTACAAAACACCTCTTGATCTTCCAGCTAATTCTCCAAAGACCTTTCCTCATGACTCCAAGTAGCGCTCTGCCTGTTGTCAACAGTCCCTTGTGTGGTGCCAGCGGCTGTCTTTCCTGCCTCAGAGCTGTCGCTCTCATTTCTGGGCTTTTACTGTAAATATGGAAACCTTGAAATCTGTGTGGCTTTGATAGGACTGATTTTCTCGCACGGAGAAATTCTCTTTGTAGCCTCTCCAGGGTTTAGGCTGCGACAGTAGCAAACAGATTTTCACGAAATGACACAATGATCAGTGGTTTCAGCGATGCTGTTGAATAAATCAGGACTAGAACCAGCAGGCAATTAAGAAAAAACCCCAAATGATAGAGATCATTTTATTGTAAACAAGTATTATATCACTTCCTTCTCCTCATGATTGAGACTTTACTCCAGAAAAGATCATAGGCTGGTTGCTTGTCTTGGGTTGGAAACTTAATAGCAAATATAAAATGAACCTTTATACCAGAACAACACAAACTAATGAAACATACATTGGCTTCTTCTCCCCTTCTGGTGCACACATAGGGTATGTCTATACATCAAAGTTATTTCGGGATACCAGAGGTATCCCGAAATAGCTACCCCCGCATCTTCACAAGCCATCCCTTATTTCAAAATATTTTTCAAAATAACGGGCGCACTATTTCAGCATCCCGGTAACCCTTGTCCCATGAGGGTTAAGGGGTGTCTTGAAATAGCACTTTATTTTGAAATTTGGTGCTGTGTGACAGCACCAAATTTTGAAATAGCCTATTTCGAAATAAATTCAAAATAAGCTACGCAATTTGCATAGAACAAATTGCATATGTTATTTCAAGTTTAGAGTGCAGTGTAGACATAGCCATAGTTCCCATTAACGTTAACGAGAGTTATGTGCTTGTGGTGAGTGAAGAATAGGTCCCCAAAGAGATTAATAGATTTCTGCCCCCACTGAACATTAATTTTCTTTACAAGGTGGATGCATTAGTTTTGTGTGTGTCACAAGTCAGGCTGGGTAATTGGATGAGCATTTGTCATGTGATCTCAGATTGTCATTTCTGAATATTGCTAGTAAATGTCTTATCCCTACCTGTAATTAAGGAATGGAAGAACCTAGGGGTATGTCTACACTTGCTCCCTAGATTGAGCAAGTGTACCGAAATTGCTAATGAAGCACGGGATTTAAATATCCCAGTCTTAAGTAGCATAATTACATCTGGCCGTCATTTTGAAATCGCATTTTTGCGAGATAAAATGCCCCATGTAGCAGCGTTATTTCGAGAGAAAACCCTAGCACCATGGAGAGGGCAGGTGGTGTGTGGCCCCAGCCCCTCCAGCCCTGAAACACAGGGGGAAGGCAGGCGACATGAGACACCAGCCTCCCTGGGTGCAGAGCATGGGGATAAAGGCAGGCACATGGCCCCAGACTGCCCGTCCCCAGAACACGGGGAGGGTGAGCGCTGGGAGCAGTAACACTCTGGCCCTAGTACACCTACAGTAGGAGCGGCCCTTTGCTTCCTAGCTCCACATGGACTGAATTCAGTAAGTTCACCCCATTCACAAGTCAAGAAGTCCCAATGGCCCGAGTCAGTAACTGTACACAAAGGCCATGTCTGAGTCTGTCCTGAGACTGATTTGTAGCAAGATCACTAAAGCCAGATCTCTTCCCAGCTATACATATCTGACAAGAGCTCATTTGTTGCTGGCTTTTCCTGGCTGAATGCAGGAACAACAGTAAGTGAACAAAGATAGGATACGATTTTGGACCTGTAGACCCTGAAAACTTACATCGGCATAGCTTCTTTTTACGGGTGGGAAAAATCCACAGTCCTGAGACACATAACTTTGCTGGCTTGCCCTCTGGTGTAGACGGTCTTAGGTGAATGGAATTCTTCTATTGTCCTAGCTACTGCCTCTCAGAGATTTGTAAGCTTGGAGTGGTGTCCTGTCCATCTCTAGTGGTAGCTAAGACAACTAGAACTTGATAACCCTGCTACAGCCTTGGCTAACTGAGTGGTGTCCTTTGACTGAAGCACGAGAGGTTCATGCATTAATCTCCTGAAGTACCATGTTTGATACTCATATATGGATCAGCATTACATGTGGCCACTAATGCAATGGGAGACTCCTCCTTTCTACCCTGCCCCTTCCTTCTCCGTTGCTGAAGTGTCTCTGGTGAAGTGTCTTCCACTAGCTGAAGGGAAGTTCTAAAGAGGATGGAGAGAGGCTGTTCTCAGTGATGACAGATGGTAGAACAAGGAGCAATGGTCTCAAATTACAGTGGGGGAGGTCCAGGTTGCATATTAGGAAAAACTATTTTGCTAGGAGTGTGGTGAAGCACTGGAATGGGTTGCCTAGGGAGGGGGCTTTTAAGTCTTGGCTTGACAAAACCCTGGCTGGAATGATTTAGTTGGGATTGGTCCTGCTTTGGACAGTGGGATGGACTTGATGACCTCCTGAGATTTCGTCCAGCCCTATGACTTTACGATTCTAAGTGCTACAGCCCTCTGAATGTAGACATAGCTTTTGAGAAACAAGAATTCTTCTTCTACTGTCCTTACAATCAGAGAAAATTAATGGGCATGCTATTCCTATCACTTTTAAATGGGTTGTCGTCATGTTAAATATGATTGCTTGGCATAATCTGTTTAATAATGTTTATACATTTGGAAACGTTACTGTTCAGAAAGAGATGGTTAACAAACCTGTTTTGCCCAACCATCCATGTCTTTTACAGCGTACTTAGAAGGCAAAGAAGCTTGTGAAATGAGCCTGTCTCCTGTCTTGTAAATTCAGCCTGACCTTGTATTGCACAGAGCTCGCCCTGCAGTCTTTTAATCCTTCTCACCGGTTTCTTGCCATTTGTACCAAGTTTGAAAATGCTGATTTTTATGCTCAGTTTTGTAGTACGAAGAGGCAGGAAACATTGTAAATGTGCCTCAAGGCCTTTTTGTGACCCGCATGATGGGGCACACTCACTCCGCACTGGGCGAGAAAAGGTTAACCCTGCTCTGAGAGCTGAGAAGGCCACACCCCTTCTGCCTTACTGGGCATGCTCCAGCTGTACAGGTATATAAGAGAGCATCTCAGCTCAGTTGGGAAAGCCGACTGGAGGGAGAGGACAGGCACCACCTGTTCCAGCCAAGCTGCAGCAAAACCCCCGACACACAGCCACTGCAGCCCAGACTTTAGGTGAGATGCTCTCCAGGGGCTTCAGGGAGTTCTGAGACCCCAGGGAGTGAAACATCCTAGACCAGAGAGAAAAGACAGAGGCCCACACTGCAGCTAAGGGGATGATGGCAGGAAATAGCCCAGTGGAAGGCAACAGCTAACTGGTGAGTGAGATGGTGCTGGGAGTCGGTGTGTTTCGGATGGAGCTTTTCCCCGCTGACTCAGTGGCTGGAGCTACAGTCACTAACAGGGCCCTAGGCTGGGGTCCAATGGAGAGGGAGGGCCTGGACCCCCTGCCATGGGATGTAACCCCTTCCACTGTCTCCTACCTCTAACCAGGGAGCTACGTTGTCCTGCAAACAAGGATGAACTTAGAATAGTGATAGGAATGTAGCCGTGTTAGTCTGGGGTAGCTGAAGCAAAATACAGGACAATGTAGCACTTTAAAGACTAACAAGATGGTTTATTAGATGATGAGCTTTCGTGGGCCAGACCCACTTCCTCAGATCAAATAGTGGAAGAAAATAGTCACAACTATATATACCAAAGGATACAATTAAAAAAATGAACACATATTTGTCCTTTTCATATGTGTTCATTTTTTTTAATTGTATCCTTTGGTATATATGGTTGTGACTATTTTCTTCCACTATTTGATCTGAGGAAGTGGGTCTGGCCCACGAAAGCTCATCACCTATTAAACCATCCTGTTAGTCTTTAAAGTGCTATGTTGTCCTGCATTTTGCTTTGGATGAACTTAGTAACTCTGGCCATCGGGCCAAACTGCCCAAGGGACAAGGGCATGCTTAGGGGGCATCTACACAGCAGAGCTAAAGTCAAAATAAGCTACGCAACTTGAGCTACGCTAATTGTGTAGTTTAAGTGGAAATAGCTTATTTCGACTTTTGGCACCGTCTACACAGCAGTTATTTTGAATCAGAGCACTCTTCCCCCGACTTCCCTGACTCCTCATAAAATGAGGTACAGAAGTCAGAGTAAGAAGCCCGTTATTTCGAATTTATTTCGAAATAACGGGCTTGCTGGGTAGACATGCACTACATTATTTTGGAATAACTCATGCTATTCCGAAGTAATGCTGCTGTGTAGACATAGCCTTAGTGACTCTGGCCATTGGGCTACACTGCCCTGCGGACCAGGGTGACTTTACTGGCTTTGGCCAGTGGGCCACACTAACGCACTATAGAATGTGGCCTTAAAGACCCAGGTTGGGAGAACAAAACAGGACATTATATGTGCAGTGTGCAAAGGGAGATGGGCACATTCACCCCGCACTGGGCGTGGTCCTTCCCAACCACGTCACGCCCCAGGTGTGCTCACACACAGGAGATCCAGGGATGGAAGGAGATCCATCGTTCCTCTGGAAGAACCACACTGGTGGGGAGTAGCATTTAAGGCAGAGCAGCTTTTATTAGTCTGCTCCTTCTGCTTTCATAGGGTATGACTACATTACCCTCCTAGTTCGAACTAGGAGGGTAGTGTAGACATACCCATACAGTGGGGTGGAGAAGGTCAGGAAGGAATGTCTCCACTTCGGCTCCAGTTCGGCATGGAACAGCAACACAGTTGACCTAGCACCATTAGAAGGGATGTTGCAGCTTGTTTCCCTCGTGAAATGAGCAGGGAACGGAGACTGATTTATTGCTCTCTGTCACAGTTCTCTGGGTGCCCTGGGGCAGCACGTACCCCTATGCATTACCCTTTGCCCTGGGCACATTGCAAGCTGCCTTCTGATTTCCCGTCCGGCTGCTGCTTTTCAGTTGCTCGTAACTCTGCCCCCACTTCCCTTTTGGGGAGGAAATTTTCAAGTCCCCCAGGGCCTTATTTTAAAAGCTTCTCCATAAACAATTCAACTCTTTTTAATACAGCCAATTAAAACCCCACCTCCCCCATTAAGTTGCTTGGAAAGTGCCGCTGCAGCTAGTGAGGCGCAAGACTAGATTTAGAGCAGGAAATCTTTAAAAACCAACCTGCGCATTGCAGTGTACGATCTGCCAGGGAGGGATGGTTCAGACGTGTCCTTGAGCACTCATGTGTTGGTTGCCCTCCACCAATAGAGTCAACAAATTCATGACAGACACACAAAGTTTACCATAGACGGAGCCATCAGACACCATGTTCAAACACATGGCTCTTTACTGCCTTCCCTTCATTCTGCACAATTGAATTTCTTCTGGGTAACTCCACATTCTGGATGCATTTTGGGGAGGGGGAAGCTGCATACTTCACATCCTTCCTGAGAACATTTTAAGAGTTCTCTCCTGCAGACTAACCTATCAAAACTACCAAACAATCTTTTTTCCCCTCCCCTCCTTGAAACTTTACTCTTCTCAAGGGTATCACACAAGCAAAAGCAGCTATGTGTGCAAAACGGGGACATTTATAAAGACACCTGTTTCCCGGGGCACTGGCTGGGCTAGTCCCATTGTCAGAACTGAAAAAACGAGAGAGCTCCATGGCTGTGAAATACAGATGTCCTACTTCTCTAGCATGACGTTTGTGGTCTCCCCATTAGGATAATGATGGGCCACTGCTTAGCATGGCTTGTCAAAGGTTTGTCTTCTAAGGGCATTCTTGCCAAGGTTTCTCCTTTCTGTGCTTGCCAGGAAAAATAGGCCTGACTGATCTGGAATTAAATTGGATGGGGTGATCCATCAGTAACAGATAATAGACACAGATAATGCGCTTGTCCTAGGCTAGAGGTCCGTATTATAGAAGCTATTTCTTTTCTTTCAGCTCTGGATTGATATTCACCTTTAGTGTATTCAGCTTTCATAAAAATCCTAACAATCTTTTCTGGGCTGCAATAAAAGAGAAATCCTAGGAATGCTCTGAGAGAAGGATAGCAGGCGCCGTGGGCCAGTGAGTTCAAACGTGGCCAAAAAAAAATGACTTTGAGCTTGGTTGTTAAACCTTAAAGCCAAAGGTCAAATAGGTCACATTTTCTACTGGCTTTTATTTGTAGTCTGACCATCCCCTGCCTCCCCCGCTCACACCACAGGGACACACACACTACCACAGCCACCGGAGGGCGCGTGTTGGATAGAATATGTTTTTAGTGCGGATGGATGGTTGGTTGAAAGGTGGTGTATTGTGTGCTGTTGTATTCAGAGTTTAGGGCTGCTTTTAAGACCCCATTTCAGTATCCTTTAAAAAATGGCTCATAACCCTGGGTCTTAATAGAGCAGGAATGACCATAAGACTATAAGAACATAAGAACATCCATACTGGGTCAGACCAAAGGTCCATCTTTCCCAGTATCCTGTCTTCCAATAGTGGCCAGTGCCAGGTGTCCCAGATGGAGTGAACAGAACAGGGAATCATCAAGTGATCACTCCCCTGTCATCCATTTCCATCCTCTGACAAGCAGAGGTGAGGGACACCATTCTTATACATCCTGGCTAATAAGTATTGATGGACCTAACTTCCATGAATCAATCCAGCTCTTTTTGAATCTGTTAAAGTCCTGGTCTTCACAACATCCTCCAGCAAGGAGTTCCACAGATTGACTGTGCACTATGTGAAGAAAAATGTCCTTTTGTTTGTTTTCAACCTGCTGCCTATTAATTTCATTTGGTGACCCCTAGTTCTTGAGCATGTGCAATAGCAAAAATGCATATGCATGAGATTCTTCTAAGCTTATAGTACAATTTTTTACCTCAGATTCTCCCTAGCAGAAGAAAAGGTGGTATATTGCATACACTTCCAAGTTAATAATAATAAATAATAATAAATATAATATCAGAAGCACCACCAGTAGCATTAACAAGACTCGGTTGTTCTAGGTGCTATACACACATGGGGTGCGTCTAGACTACATGCCTCCATCGATGGAGGCATGTAGTTTAGACGTACCCATGGAAAGCAGACTGTGCCGCAAAGAGCTTACAATCTAACCATCAGACCAAAAAGCTGTGTAAGGTATGGTTCATCGGTTTATTTGTCAGCTTCTATCCCAGTAGTTAAAGAGCCATTGCCGCGATAGGACTTCCCAGGCATTTTAAATATCCCAATAGGAAGCAGAAAATACTTGGGAGCATATGGAGTCTTACTCATCCATACACAAGTACTTGTGTAATAAAGAAAAATAAATTAAATTTATGTCTTACATCTGGTAACACATTCAATTAGTTTGGATAAGATCCTCAACTGCTGATTTTTGCCAGCTGTAATTTTGTTCTGGAATACCACTATGCAACACGCATGCCAACTTGGAACTGCATGTTGACTGTTTGGAAAGAATTCATATTTTCTTTCTACCTAAAAAACAACAACAACAACCCCCCCCCCAAAACCAATTCAACCATTTGCACTTAAGAGGACTCTCCATGAGCTAACAGTGTGGTGTCTATGACACTCAAGGGGAGTTCTGGTTCTACCCTGCAGAAAGCAGAGATAAGAGATATATATCAAATATGCTCAGAAAATGGTATTTTACATGCAAACGTCAAAAAAAATGAAAGCATCTTTTTTAAAAAATAATGAAGGATGTTTTCCTTTTATAATAAAAATTCAATTTTTCTTGAAAAGTGGGAACAATTGGAATGAAAAATTACTTTGCTAGATGGACTCCATCTATTATGCTGGAATAAGAAGCTGGTTGGGGAAGCAAGTTTCACAGGGTATGTCTACACTAGAAAGTTAGTTCGAACTAACGGACGTTAGTTCGAACTAACTTTCCTATGCGCTACACTAGCGCTCCGCTAGTTCGAATTTGAATCGAACTAGCGGAGCGCTTAGTTCGAACTAGGTAAACCTCATTTTACGAGGACTAACGCCTAGTTCGAACTAGCTAGTTCGAACTAAGGGCTGTGTAGCCCTTTAGTTCGAACTAGTGGGAGGCTAGCCCTCCCCAGGTTTCCCTGGTGGCCACTCTGGCCAACACCAGGGAAACTCTATGCCCCCCTCCCGGCCCCGGACCCCTTAAAGGGGCACGGGCTGGCTACGGTGCCCGTGCCAGGTGCAAGCCTGCCAGCACCCAGCTAGCAGACCCTGCACCTGGCACGGCACAGAGCCACCCACCCGATGCCCCCCAGCCCACCCCCTCTTGCCGGGACCAGGCTGGCGGCTCCCGGGAGCTTGCCCTGGACCGCAAGAGGCGGGCACCTTCCTGGGCTAGTGCGGACATCGTGGACCTTGTCCACGATCTCCGCACTAGGCACAGGAAAGTGGCCGTCTAGGGCAGGAGAGCTGCCAGCCTGGCCACCCAGGAGCAGGTGTGCATGAAAATCAAGGGGGTCCACTGAGACCCCCGACACTGAGCCCTGAGCTTACAATGGCCGTCCTGGGTCAGACCAAAGGTCCATCTAGCCCAGTAGCCTGTCTGCCCACAGCGGCCAACCCTAGGGACCCTGGAGGGGATGGACCGAAGACAATGACCAAGCCATTTGTCTCGTGCCATCCCTCTCCAGCCTTCCACAAACTTTGGGCAGGGACACCACTCCTACCCTCTGGCTAATAGGACTCCATGGACCCAACCTCCATGACTTGATCTCACTTCCCTTTAAACTCTGTTCTAGTTGTAGCCTTCACAGCCTCCTGCAGCAAGGAGTTCCACAGGTTAACTATTTGCTTTGTCAAGAACAACTTTCTCTTACTAGTTTCAAGCCTGCTACCCATTCCTTTCCTTTGGTGTCCTCTAGTCCTTCTTTATGGGATCTCAGGAAGAACTTTTCTGAATGCACCCTCTCCACCCAACCCCTGCTTTTACAGACTTCTATCCTGTCCCCCCTCCGTCTCCTCTTTTCTAAGCTGAACAGTCCCAGTCTCTGTAGCCTCTCTTCATCTGGGACCTGTTCCCAACCCCTGATCATGTTAGTTGCCCTCCCCTCTCCCAGCCTTTCTCTTCCCCTCTCCCACCTCCTTTTCCCAGTCTCCCCCAGTTTTTTTCAATAAAGACAGAGTCAATGTTGGAAGAAACGTTATCTTTATTTTGTACATCAAGAAGAAGGGGGGCTAGGGAAGGGCAAGTGGAAGGAGGTGAGGGAGGAATGGGGTACGAGCCCCCGATGGGGAGGACTGGGCTGGCTCTGCGGGCTTCTGGGGGTGGAAGCTCTCCTGCAGCCCCCCAATTACTCCCTCTCCCCAGATGGCAGCCTGCGGCAAGTGCAGCCGGGCTGATGGCCGAGTGGTGTGATGTGCCCAGTGTGGGCACTCAGGGCACTCCAAGCCAGAACTTCTTTGCAAGCGGGGCACCCCTTAGAACTGTGTGTCCGGGGTGGGGGTCGGGACCCTTTAAGCGCAGCCCTCGGCTAGCCTGAGACAGTATCTCCATGCTCTAAGTCCTCCTTTTATGCCCTGCCGGCACTGCTTCCGGCCATCCTTAAGCCCTGTTCAGAGTCCACTCAATGTGGACTTACTAGTTCGAACTAGCAAAACGCTAGTTCGAACTAGTTTTTAGTTCTAGATGCGTTAGTTCGAACTAGCTTAGTTCGAATTAACTAATTCGAACTAAGTTAGTTCGAACTAGCGCTGTAGTGTAGACGTACCCACAGTGACTAATTTTTATGGCCTATTTTTCTATAAGGCGGCCAAGAATTTTGTTACAGAAATTTTACAAACAGAACTTGGTAAGAATATTTTCGGCTAAGTCATTTCATTTTAAAAAGCTGAAAAATTTCACCGAGATGTCTCAGTTTCAGTGAAGTTTCTGTCAGAAAGGTTTGGTGAGATACAGGACCTTGTGAGCAGCTCTAACCAAAGAGGCAATGGGGGAAAACTGGAAAAGAAAACCTGAGCTTTTAAATCTGAAAACAGCAATCACAACACAATGTATTTTTAAAAAATATTCAAAATGTTTTGTTATTGTGTTGTTTTTTCCCAATGTCCAATGAAAGCAAATTTTGAGACCTCGAAAATTGTCACAATGCCCTATTGCTGTCCACCAAACAGCCTTCAGTTCTCTTGAGTTTTCCCAAGAAAAAACCTGCTTTCTCAGGTCAAAATGAACCATTTTGCATGGCCCTAGTCTGGGAACAATTCTCACTTCATGGCTGCAGTAAAAAAATAAGACTGCGTGAAAAGACAGCCTAACTTGAATGCAGTAGGCTCTCGTTATTAATTAACAGGCACGATGAGAAGAATCACAAAGCAAGCTGTGAAAAGTAAATGAATTTATGCTTGTCAGCAATATTTGAAAGACAGTTCACCCCAGCAAGGGTAGTCTCTCTTTAATAAATGACTAATGCTCCTCAAAATGCTGGAAGGACTCTTCGTAAGAGAGGGAGAGAGAGAAATTGCTGAGATATGAATAGCAAATATTTGCCACAGCCATTTATTTCCCCCAAATATTTGCTAAGGTGACTTGAAATGGGGAAGGTGGTTGTACATTTTCAGAGGGGACCACCTTGCCCCTAAATATGAACATTGTTGAATGCACTTAACAAGACCTATCCAGGATGTGCCTGATAGTAGCAAGATCATAATACCCCAGGCTGTGCGCCAGCAGTGACTTGAACGATTGTAAATGAATCCACCGGAGTCGGAGAGAAAAGAAGGGTGAAAAATGACATTTTAGCAGAACTAATAATATTTTATATTTTATTACTTAATCCCTGTTTGTCACAATTCACATTTATTGCACCTGTTCCATTTAACTGCAAATAAAACTTGACAAGCTGTTTTTCTGCTGCCAGAGATTTTACCAATGGGCTAGGAGCGTGCAGTGTGCTGCTTTCTTTATAAGACTACCACTTTGGGGCACAGGATGTCCAAAGGGACATCATTTTTATTTTTCTTTCTAAATGAAAGGGATTTCTAAGTAAATGTATCAAGATAACAAAGCTGTGTGACTTGGAAGCCAAATAGAGCTTTCTACAACCGACTCTAAATTTCCTCAAGGTGAATGATAAGCCATGTAGCCAATATCTATCTAGTGGGCATACCATAAAACATAATAAGAATGCAGCAGTTAATGACGATGATGCATATTTTGGATCGGAAAGATTAAGTGTTTATTTGTACACTCAGTAGCTATCAATTTTACCATAAATGCACAAGCAGGCCAAAAAAATACCATTGATGATCAAAATGTAGGGAGACTGAGTAATAAAACCACTCCTTGAAACCTGAGAGTCTAAATTAAAGATATTTACTTTGTATAATTGTGACATGTGATGCTGACAATCTGTGTGTTAAGGTTTATGAAGCTGTAACATGTTGAATCTCAGCGGCCGCTGTCATTAAATAATTGTCAGCACCCCAGCATCTGACACCCCCCATAATTTCACACAGCCGTGAAAATGTAATCCAGAAAAACATAAAAGCATAAACCCAAAATTTCACAAAATCGTGAATATTTTGATAGATAAAATTTAAAGAGCTGATTAACCACCCAACTTGTGTTTAAAAAAAATCTTCCAAGCCCACTGATATTTGTATAACTCCTTTTATCCATCCCCAAGTGCATGACAAAAAGCATTGTTGGCACGGCTGTTTTGCTTATCATTAGTAGTAGAACTAATAATACCTAGCTCATGTAGCACTCTTCATGAATAGATTTAAAAGCACTTCATAATGTTGAAGGTGTTTATCCTCACAAGGATAGCGGAGGTACTATCATACCATCCAGAGACCACAGCTGGGGTACGTCTAAACTACATGGCTCCGTTGACGGAGCCATGTAGATTTGTTTGTTTGGCAAAGGGAAATGAAGCGGCGATTTAAATAATCGTGGCTTCATTTAAATTTACATGGCTGCCGCGCTGAGCCGACAAACAGCTGATCAGCCATTTATCGGTTCAGGCACTAGTCTGGACGCTCCCCTGTCAACATGAAAGCCTTTTATCAACCTCCCCGGTAAACCTCAACCTACAAGGCATAACGGGGAGGTCGATAAAGGGCTTTCATGTCGGCGCGGGAGCATCCAGACTAGCGTGCTGAGCCGACAAACAGCTGATCAGCTGTTTGTCGGCTCAGCGCGGCAGCCGTGTAAATTTAAATGAAGCCGCGATTATTTAAATCGTGGATTCATTTCCCTCTGCCGATCTGTCTAATCAACATGCCTCCATCGATGGAGACATGTAGTCTAGACACACCCCTGGTGTCAGGAACATTGTGGGATGAGCACTGTATACACACAAGCTCATTCTACATTTTTCCGGAGGGCCTGGCTCAATTCTTCCTCAGGCAGACTCTGGATCCTGAGAGTAGCCTGAATCAGGACCTCAAGATTTGGCCCCTGGTGTTCAGTGAAGTGGTTTGGCAGGTGGGAATGAACATGGGACCTTAGCTAAAGCTACGAGCCCCTACCACATGCGCTAAAAGCCTACTGCCTCTTAGCTAAGCAAGCCTCTGGGTTACAGCAGTGTTACTGTCCACGAGCAGTAGGGTTGCCAACTTTCTAACTGCAGAAAACGGAACCCTTCTGCCCCGCCCCTTCTCCGAGGCTCCGCCCCTGCTCACTCCACCCCCTCTCCTTCTGTCACTTGCTCTTTCCTGCCTTCACTCACTTGTTCATTTTCACCTGGCTGGGATAAGGTGGGGGTGAGGGCTCTAACTCCTCTGTGGTCAGCACCCAGAGTCCCCCTGGCTGTCTTTGTGCCTGGGAGCCACAGAGACATACTGGACCCTTCCAGGAGCCACGTAGAGCCAAGCCAGCTAGCCTGTCTTAGCCTTGCACGGCCAACCAGACTTGTGGCAGCCTGGTCATGGCCATTTCTGCCAGTTCTGGTCAAAACTGGATTTCTGGAAACACTAATGAGCAGGAAGGAACTTGGTTCTACCTTCAGAGACATCATTAATACAGTATCATGGCATCGGGTTCAATAATGATTCTGAGGAAAGAGCGCCATCTGTTAAATCACCATCACTTATTTTCTACTGCTCACTGGTTTTCCTTCCACATCTTTCATTCAAGGAGGGCCCAGGTCCCGGCGAGCTCATTAGGAGATCTGAGGAGCTGATAGTGCTAGGAGGTATGAGTTAGGACAGAAAAAAGATAAAACACCAGCCATCTACATAGCAGAGCCCAGATAGGAAATCAAAAGTCCCATCCAGCAAATTAATCCACAGTCTTTAGATGAAACATGTAGACAGCTCTGGCTGTTTCCAATTTACTGTCCAATTTCCAATTTACTGCCAACTAGAAATGAATCCTTCATCTTCTTTATTATAGACTCAGCCCACAAGCCTTTCAACTGCTGACCAAAGGAAGACTTGAAACTTCCCAGCTCCATTTATGTTGCTTGTATCTAATATGGGTACAATAACCGCTCTTTAATTACACTGAAACTTAGCTCTGCTTCCTGGTACGTGCAATAATTATATGTTCCTAATAAGTGAGATTAATGTCATATAATTATATTTGGTAGATCTAAGAGTTAAGACAGAAATAACTATACACTTAACCTATAATGATATGGAACTTACTATGTAAATAGCTGGTCATGGCAAGTGGTAATTATCTCACAATTAAATGGGCAACATTTCCCCTTTATGTAAACAGAATTTATTACCAGAATCTGTACCGTGTAATTAAATATATCAACCATTGCTACACTCTTAATTTTAGAGGACAGAAGTTTTGTCTCTTGCTTCCATACCTTCTGCTATTTTTGAGAAATGAAGCTGTTAGCCAGGTCACTATGCATGAATGTAAATGTGACGCAAAGACCTGTTCTCTGTAACTATGTGGTAGAGTTGGTTTTCTGAACTCGTGCTTTAACTTTTCCTTGGTTAGTTTTGCCTTTGTACCAGTCATGCCATTAGCGAGCTCAGGGGTTCTCAAACTCCATTGCACCATGACCCTGTTCTCACAACAAAATTTACTTCACAACACCCTGAGAAGGAAGCCAAAGCTTGAGACTGCTCATGCTCCATCCCCCTCCCCTCAGGACACATGGAAAGGGAAAACCCAAACCTCATTGGCCTCAGCGTTGGGTGGGAGATGCCAAAGCTGAGGGCTAATGTCTTCAGCCCTGGTTGTAGGGCCTGTAACCTGAGCCTCTCCACCCAAGGCTGAGGCCTTCAGCTTTTGGTTTCTGCCCCAGGCTTCGCCAAGTCTAACGCTATCCCTGGTGCCCACATTAAAATGGGATTGTGACCCATTTTGGGGTCCTCACCCATAGTTTGAGAAATGTTGATCTAGTTGGAGATGATAGTTTAGCTAGCTCATTCACAATCTGCCTAGAAACCACCCGGTGCTAATGGACCTTTGAAAGCATTGTACCTCTGGGTAAGTATCCAGATATATCCGCCTTCATAGAATCATAGAATCATAGGACTGGAAGGGACCTCGAGAGGTCATCGAGTCCAGCCCCCTGCCCTCAAGGCAGGATCAAGCTCCGTCTACACCATCCCTGACAGATGTCTATCTAACCTGTTCTTAAATATCTCCAGAGAGATATTAAATGAGTATTTATTTAAAGAAAGCCAAATCTATTGACCACTTCTCTTCGGAATGTGGTTAGAAATCTGCTGGCATACCTCAGCTCGAGAGAGGTGGTAGTAACATTAATAGTATAATGCAACATGCGTCAGGTGGCATAGTTCAAATTGGGTCCATCCATTGGGTCGTGAGCTTGCCTAAGCCAGGTGCTGATGAGCAATGTGATGCAACCACTGTCTGGATAGGGCCACAAAGTATTCATGTGTAAACAAGTAACTGCTCTCTCAAAATCTATGTTTTCCACACATATTACAGAGCCCAAATAAATTCATAGATATGAAAATGTGTATTTTGAATGAGAGTTTTCCTGGGTGCAATTTTCTTTGGGAGAATTGCTTTGCGCTCAGTATTTCTAAACAAACTCCACAATCTTAGTCTAAGACAAAATATAAAATGGGGCTGTAGATTGTAAGAAGGGCTGGGAAAACAATCCTTGCATGCTTTTTCATAGACTAGCGGAAGGTACATTTAAGACTTCGTCATTCTTAAAGGCATGTATCCATAATATTGCCCATTGTCATGACTGCATTACGGTACTTATAGATTTTTTTCCACTCCTCATTTTATTGCTATATCACACAGCTAAGCTAGTCTTGCCATTCATTAATACCATCTCTGAACTGGTGCAAGCTTAAAGCCATTGTACTTGGCTGCACATTTCTTCCATTAAGTGTTACTTTCCATCTAATCGCCTTATTTCTAATTCAGTCCCTACTAGCCAGGCTTAACCATTTTCTTTGTTTATTCAGATCAGCTCCTGATTTTTTAAGCTATTTTTAATCCTTTAGTCCCTAAATATCAGATAGTTATTATTATATAGAGCCCCAACTGAGGGAAATGTTGTCTTCCAATATGTTTGATAGTGGGACCCTACTTGTTTCTCATTGTAACTCCATGCATGGCAAAGAGGACAAGAGCTAAGGGAGTCCATGCCAACATTCAAATACCATCTGTTAAAGGCGCTCCCATTAGGAGCTGAAAACAACTGGATGGTGCCTCAAGTTACTCAGGACATGTCTTTACTTACCTCAAGGTTGACACTCTGGAGGTAGATCTAGCATTTGAATTAACGGGACTAGTATAGACCCATAAATTGAAAGCTGAGGGCAGCCTCCACCAGCATCCCATAATCACACTTCTGCAAGCAGTAAACGAAGCCAATGGGAGCCAATAGTTCCTGCCACCGCTTGGCTTAAGGTAAGCCAACTCTAGCTATGCATTTTGTATAGCTGGAATTGCGTACCGTCCTGGTCTATTAGGGTGTGTCTAGACTACATGCCTCCGTTGATGTAGGCATGTAGATTAGACAGATAGGCAAAGGGAAATGAAGCCACGATTTAAATAATGGCTGCCGCACTGCCGCACTGCCGCGCTGAGCTGACAAACAGCTGATTAGCTGTTTGTCGGCTCAGCGCGCTAGTCTGGACGCTCCCCTGTCGAAATGAAAGCCTTTTATCGACATCCCCTGTAAACCTCATCCTACGAGGCATAAGGGGAATGTCAATAAAAGGCTTTCAGGTCGGCGTGGTGCGTCCAGACTAGCGCGCTGAGCCGACAAACAGCTGATTAGCTGTTTGTCAGCTCAGCGCAGCAGCCATGTAAATTTAAATGAAGCTGCGATTATTTAAATCGCGGCTTCATTTCCCTTTGCCAAACAAACAAATCTACATGGCTCCATCGACGGAGCCATGTAGTTTAGACGTACCCATATAGACCAGGCCCTAGTACTTACTGGGTTGTTTACAGAGTTGTGCAAATCACAGAGCTGGCAAGAGGATTGTCATATACCTGTCCCTAGATATTATTTGTTGGAGGGCTTTCCCTTCACCTTCTCCCCTGGTACTTGTCACACAGACAGACAGCAGAGGACCAGCAGGCAACGAGATGTTTATTGGTGTTAATTTCCACCAAGGATTTCCATATTTCTGACACCACAGAGCCTTGTTTTCCAGTATCCTGTCCTCCCACACCCCTCTTTAATTGTAGCTGAAATGCACACCCGTGGTCCCATCTCTTACAATTTATGGTCATGTTCCATTTTTGGAGGGGAATCATTAATCTGGGATCATCCTCTCACCTCTTTTTTTTCCCATGGGAGGTGTAAAGAGAGAGGTTGTCAGGAGCAGGCATTTCTTTGGCCTTAGTGTTTATCTCTTCTACCCATCTCCTTACCTCTCTCAACTGGCTGCTAGATCTTGCCCTAAGCTAGGAGTTGAAGCCATCTCCAAGGCTGTGTCTACAGTGGCATAAATTTCCAGAACTGCTTAAAACGGAATACTATTCCATTTTAAGTTTTTCCGGAAAAGGAGCATCTACATTGGCAGGCTGCTTTTCCGGAAAAGCCCTTTTTCCGGAAAAGCATCTGTGGCCAATGTAGACGCGCTTTTCTGGAAAAGAGCCCCGATCGTCATTTTTGCGATCGGGGCTTTTTTCCAGAAAAGACTACTGGGCTGTCTACACTGGCCCTTTTCCGGAACAGAGTTCTGGAATAAGGACTTATGCCCGAGCGGGAGCAGAATAGTTTTTCCGGAATAGCGGCTGATTTTGTACAGTAGAGCGTCGTTGCTTTTCCAGAAATTCAAGGGCCACTGTAGACAGCTCGCAGCTTATTCCAGAAAAGTGGCTGATTTTCCGGAATAAGTGGCCCAGTGTAGACACAGCCCAAATGTGTGTGTGTGTATACTGTATTCCTCCCATGCCCAGTAACATTTTGATTGTTCTGATCTGTTCTCAATATACTAAGGAACCAATCAGGCTATGCAAAAACAACAGTGTCTTTGCTTACACATATTAGTAAAGGAGTTGTGTATATTAAAAATCAAACAGGCGAACAAGACCCAAAATTCTATTTTGAGCAAAAATCCAGGTCTGCATCCTACATTGTCACTAGCTCTCTGAATACTGATCTATCCTCTTGTGTCAGGCTCAGTCAGGTTTTGCAGGAACCTCGGCCCTAATGCTCAAAGATATTTAAGTGCCTGACTCCCATGCAAGCAAGTCGCATCCTCCATAACGTATGTTAAGCGCATTGCATTTATGATCTGTAATCTCCATGGTCATTTATAGAACACAACTGCGTGACTGAGCAAAGTCCCAGCTTCAGGGAATACAATAAGATCTTCGTCTGGTATTTTTTGTGTCAGAGCTCCTGCAGAGATTGGGAGCACCCCGTCTTCCATATAAAATAGACCACTTCTGGAATAACCACGCAAGTTAAAATTGTACTGATGGAAAATGCGCCCAAGGACAGCTTCTCCTATGAAAGGATCATGCACCATAAATGGGGTGTGAGCACAGCTGAGGCAAATTCATTTTTCAGTCACCATAGAAGATGTATTGTAGCATATTCCCAGCTCCGTTTTTAACTTCCCCGTTAGGGCAGAATATTACAGCAACTAGCTCGTCGCTCCAAATAGCCACAAGACATTACTATCCATGATTTCAATTATTACTTAATTCCATATGCCTTTTTCTACTAGGCTATGCTGCAAAATTTGACTTTGTTTCCAATTTTCCTCTGCACAGCACCAGAAAAGTGACAGATCACCTCTCACTTGCTGTGTGGGATATGATGCTATTACTCTGTTCTCAGAGCGACAGTAGAGCGAGCACTTTCATCAGGAACATAGTATACTTGACGGATGATGATGTTGCCAGAGCTTATTGAAGTGAGGTCCTAATGTCATGGCTATTTTATCACAAGTAGTAGGGCTCATTTGACAATCCACCTTTGACGAGGGAAGTCTAAGTTTAAAAGGGAACCACGTGCACAGTTCAGAGAGAATAATCAAGTCGTATAGCAAGGCTGCGCTCTCTGTGAAATGTGTGGTTCTGAGGTGAGACACAGCCCTAAGACAAAGGATCTTCTGTGGTGCTTGGCTTCCACTTCTGAGCAACATGTAGGGACACTGGTATTTCAATATTTAAATCCACAGAGGCCCAGGGGAAAAATCAACATTCCAAATTCTATCCCGCCCATACGTTTTTGACCAATTGGAGAGCTGGCTGTCATCTTCAAAATATCAGCACAATTTAGAATTTTAGAATTTTTAGGTTTTGAGCAAAAAAATGGAGATTTTTATAAAGTCCTAATTTTTTTTCCCTCTCCCCAACTTAATTCTACGGAGAACAACTTCCTAGTGAACTGATGTATTCAGGTATGAGAGTCATTAAAGGAAAATGGAGGAAATCTTCTGGCTTGAGTTATTTTATACAGGACAAGGAAAAAATAAACTGTCAGGGGAAAAGGAAGACAATGAGAGTTCCAGAAGAGTAGAGGTGGTCAGAACACAAGGTTATTTTCTGCGGAACCTACTGCCTTTTAATTTTAAAAAAGTTAGAAAACTGATGTTTTTCTGGCTTGCAGCAACTAAGAACTAAAAAATTCTGCCCACCTCTTCTCCCCATTTCCCCTGTTGGAAAAAACAACAACAGACAAACTGCTAATTAAAAGGAATAAAATCCAAATGAAAACCAAAAATATGTGGCTGAAAATGCTTGTTTTTCCAGCAAATATTCAAACAGGGGAAGAAAGCCACATGTTCTGGAAAAGTTTTATTTTGTTGAAATCCCAATTTTAACAGTGAAGAAGTTTTAACCTATTCCACTGATGATGCTTTTCAGAATGTGGCTTCCAGAAGCCTGATAAAGACTTTTCATTGCTGTTAGCAGACTTTATATCAGGAACCATGGCACAGTAAGTAGAGCTGGTAGGGCTGGTTGGTTAGATAAACACCTGTGAGGGATGGTTTGGAGAGAAATTATTTTAAAAGAGTGGTCCTGGAGCATCCACACTAATGCTATCCCTGAAACCTAGGCGACATGGGTCCTTTTCTCACTTTTCTTAGTACCTGTTTCCTATCTGACCATTTATCTGTTGTGCTATTTTTACTTTGTAAGGCCTTCAGGGCAAAGATCCTATCGTACCTATTTGTACTGTTCCTGGTATGATGGGATCCCAATCTCGATTGGGAACATCTAGGTGCCATGATAATGCTACTGCTAATAATCATCAGTATAAACAATGAGGACTCCTGTGGCACCTTAAAGACTAACATGTATTTGGGCATAAGCTTTTGTGAGTAAAAACCACTTCATCAGATGCATTTGAGGCTCTGAAACCTTCCCTCCCCAACAGGTTTCATCATCCAGGTTCCAGGCAGAATGGCAACATCTACACTGGTATTATTAGGAGTTTTCAAGCTGTGGAGACATATGAGGAATTACTTCACTGCATGACTCTTAGGCCATGTCTTCACTTGCTGCACCGAAGGTTGGTTTTCTGGCATTTGATTTAGTGGGTCTAGACAAGACCTGCTAAATCAAACGCTGAAGGTGCCCCCATTCTGCACCAGTACACCTCAATTTGCGAGGACTAAGGGAAGCTGACAGGAGGATTGGCTCCCATTGGCCTCCCACTGTGAAGATGGTGCCAAGTTCTGCTTAAGGTAAGCCGACTCCAGCTACGTTATTTACATAGCTGGAGTTGCATACCTTAAGCCGACTTTCAGGGAGATGTGCTTCTCAACCTTCCTCATCATGCTGAAGCATCCCAAGGGTATCCGATTCTATACAGGTCATGATTACTGTGCTATGGCCAGAGTTGGTAATCATGTAAATAATAATTCGTGTGAGACTGTGACTGCACTATGGAAATCGGATGAAAGAGCCTTGTCCAAAATAAATAAAAGGTCTCTCAGTAACCTCAGTGGTCTTTGGATCAGGCAAAGGACAAGTTGTTGTTGTTGTTGTTGTTATTATTTAGCTATTATTTATTGTATGTATTTTATTATTTTATTTAATTACTATAGTGCCTAGGACCCCAGTCATGGCTCCCGGGACTTCAAGGTGTGAGGTGTGGTGCAAACACAGAACAAGAAGATAGCCTTGTCCCCAAAAAGCTCACAGTAATAGTCACTGCTGTTTGATTCTACATCTCCGTGCCTCCCTAGGCTCTACTTGTGCAGGCAGAATTTGCAAGCATGAAAACCCTCACCTGCCTTTTCCAGCTGTAAGCAGTTGATACCATTGTTTAACGCTTGTACTTGCCCTTAAAGGGCCCAACCCCTGCATACGCACAGAGCTTCGCTTAGAACTTGAACTGAAAAGCCCACTGGGGCCAATTATTCAAAGCTAATTCTTGGAGCCAATCGGTTGTACAGGTGCAAACTGTAATGCTTGCATGTGTGCAGGCAGTAGCCTATTTAAAGCACAATAGCACACATGCAGCTGCATCTTGTTGAGCTCCCTTGCCTAAGAGCGGGGGGCTGCAACTGGTGGCTGACAATCTGAACATCACCAACATACAGCTCACGTCCACACCTGTCACGCATCCATTTTTTGAATCTCCGAGTGAAGACAAAAGGACCAAAAAAATTGTATAAAATATTTCAAAACACTTAATAAAAATGCAAAGGCAGATCAATTAGCATACAAGCGAAAAGATCCGTCAGTTAAAAAAGAAAGAAGAAAATGCAAATGTAAGCTTAGTTTCAAACCTTGTTGATTGATCCCTTGTGTCACAAAGAATATTTATAATTCATCCAGGTGTTTGTTGTGGAGGAAAGCACATCTTTTTCACCGAGAACTTTCCATTTTGCATTTATTTTCATTATTCTTTTGGAGAGTTTTTTAAATCTGCTTTGTGTCACTTAGAGTGTTCTCTATATTATCTATGTGGCAGGATTCAGACAAATGTGTTACATAAACACCTTCCCAGAATTTATTTAGAGAGAGAGAAACACAAAAATGCAGAGCTTTTGAGCACCCAACACACAGTTTATATATTAATAAAGAGTCTTTTTTTCAGCCACATTAGTTTTTTTTTCTGTGTCCATTTACGTATACTATGCAGCAGCTACCAATCATTCTACAATTAAAGATGCAGCATATAATTTTGCATCCCTGTATAATCTGAGCAGTTTTGAAAACTAGAAGGCCAGATCATGGACCAGTATATTAATGCTGGGAGAAAATGTGAGGGTGTTTGTATAAAATGTTGCTAAGATATGTAAACCATGATACAAAATTCCTTTCTCTTGTTGCATGGGAGAAGTCCTGCAGGTGAACAAAACATTCACAATTAAACGCAAATTGATTCAAAATGGAAGTGTTTGGGCATTTTATTATCAATGCAAATAAGGGAGTAATTGCCAGTGAAGTATATTAATCTCTTTAATGAGAATTAGCTATTTTCATGGAAAAAATTAGCTCCTCTTTGTTCAGTGTTATTGCTCCTATCCAAAACAGGCAAAAATCTCCATTTCTGCATGTTTTGGATTAAAATATAACCATGACGTCAAAACTGTGGATAAAATGAAATATAAGATGGGGGAACAAAACTTCCCTTAACAAAGTTTTCTAGGGAAGGTTTGCATAGGCCAAATTCTACCCTGCCGCTCCATTGAAAGAGGCTGTAAAACTCCCATTTGAAGGCACCTCGTCAAGCCTTATGAGCCTAATTAAAGCCCATTGAAATTAGTGGGAAGTCTTCAGTGGGGTTTGAATCAGACATGAAGTGATCCGTCAGTGATAAGCCACATGGTGCAATGAACTATTCAATGATAATGAGAAATGACAAATTCTCGCTTGGTCAGCTAATGTTTGACTTTGGGGGGATTTCACAGGACAATCTTTCTAGTGAGGAAAATTGGAGGCCCTGACCTTTAAAAGCAGCGCAATGGGAGGAAAGGTAATAGAGTTTGGCATATCTTACCCAGAAGAGACAAAAAGTGATCTGAAGTGCCATCTATAACACAGCCTCGTGGGAAACCAGAGAAGATAGAGAGTAAAGAGTAAAGTAGGATTTGCTATTATCATAACCATCTTATCTAATCTATCTACAGTTTTATACTGCTGCTTATCATCTTAGTATGTAATCTCTTTCCGTGTAAAATCAGTAGCAATTGCCAAGTCCCTGGAGTACTTCATGAGTTTTTAGCTCTCTTTTTTTTTCAGGGTAAAACCTCTGTTTGGGGTCAAGTTCTGATTGTGATCGATTGTATGAATGTCCCTTATTTATTTTTGTTGGTTGGGGGGTTTGTGTTGATGGGGGAATCAGTATTGTGGGACTCTTAGGGTTCGTCTAGATTACATGCCTCTGCCAACAGAGGCATGTAAAACAGGCTATCCGACATAGTCAATGAAGCAGGGATTTAAATATCCCCGGCTTCATTAAAATAAAAATGGCGGCCGCGCTGTGCCGGCTCAGCTGATCGTCGGCACAGGGCACGAGTCAAGACAGCTGATCGGTTGACAAGGGAAACCTTTGTCAACCTCTCCCTTATGCCTCATGAAATGAGATTTACAGGCGCGGTCGATAAAGGATTCCCGTGTTGACCAATCCGTGTCTTGACTCGCGCGCTGTGCCGACGATCAGTTGAGCCGGCACAGCATGGCGTCCATTTTTATTTTAATGAAGCAGGGGATATTTAAATCCCCGCTTCATTGACTATGTCGGGTAGCCTATTTTACATGCCTCTGTCAGCAGAGGCATGTAATCTAGACGTACCTTTAGGATGGAAAAGTCTTTTCAAAGGTGAAACATTTACAGGGTTTCATAAATATGGGCAGACTTTGGATCTGACTCATTTCCACCAGAAGCTCATTCTATGATGGGGTCCTCTCCACCTCTTCCAACTCCAGTTGCTTTTTGTGGCTGTTTCCTGAAAGAATAAAAACATTTCTCCGAGGAGAGTGTGTTATCACCACCTTTCCTAGGAAGCCAGAAGAGGAACTGCTGGGCTGTATCAGATCCATGGTCCTTCTTCCCGGTGTCTTATCTCTGACAGTGGCCTGTACCAGATGTTTCAGAAGTAGAGCTGGTTGGAGCAATGTTGTTCCCCTTTCCTGTCTCCCTGCTCCCATGGAAAATTTTGACTTGCAGCAATAACTTTTTTTGGCCAAAAAACAGTGCCACATGAGAGTTATCATTCTGTTGCCTCATGTTCTCATTCTGCCACACATATAAGTCTCTCTGACAACCTACATCTCCCACGATGCACGAAAGGTTCATCGTTTAATCATGAAGAGGCCCATGACTGCAGTGCACCATGGGAAATGAAGTATAGTTGGAGATTCCAGCCCATAAAGAAGAATGAGGGCATGAGGAAATTGAACTACAACTCCCCTGATGCACCATCAGTCTTCTCTGAGTCAAAATATTTTGGTTTTCAGTGGAAAACAAGATTTTTCACTTTTCAGGCATTTGATTTTTTTTGATGAAGCAATCAAATTTTCCACAGAATGCAGATGTTTCTCATAAAATATTTCATTTAACCTAGCCCTAATTTTCTACCAGAAAACTTTTTTTGTAATGGAAAATCTTCAACTTGCCATACTTCAGAGGTGAATGGAGGAAACCTTGAATGATTAGGCACTTATAAAACGATAAGCCCCAGCGAATGCCTTTCTAAACCCCTCTAGTTCAAGTTTGGCTTGTCCAGAGAAAGGTTTGTTGAAGCCCCGTGAAGAGAGAAAATAGAGTTGAAAATGAGAAAATTATATTTCAGTAGAAGAAAGTATCTGGAATTAGAACTAAGGGGATCATTCACTCAGAAAATTCAGCCCTTTCTTATTGTTTATGAACTGTTTGTGAATTTAATCTTTTTATTACTGACCTTGGCACTAAAAGTGGGAGTGTGCTAATAAAGTTTGCGGATGACACAAAGTTGGGAGGTATTGCCAATTCAGAAAAGGATTGGGATATGATACAGGAAGATCTGGATGATCTTGTAAATTGGAGTAATAGTAATAGGATGAAATTTAGTAGTGAGAAGTGTAACCTACATTTAGGGATTAATAACAAAGAATTTTAGTTATAAGCTGGGGACACATCAGTTGGAAGTAACAGAAGAGGAGAAGGACCTCAGAGTCCTGGTTGATCACAGGATGACTATGAGCCGCCAATGTGACATGGCCGTGAAAAAGGCTAATACGGTCTTGGGATGCATTAGGCGAGGCATTTCCAGTAGGGACAAGGAGGTGTTAGTGCCATTATATAAGGCATTGGTGAGACCTCATCTGGAATACTGTGTGCAGTTCTGGTCTCCCATGTTTAAGAAGGATGAATTCAAACTGGAACAGATACAAAGAAGAGCCACTATGATGATCCGAGGAATGGAAAACCTGTCTTATGAAAGGAGACTTAAGGAACTTGGCTTGTTTACTTTAACCAAAAGAAGGCTGAGGGGAGATATGATTACTCTCTTTAAATATATTAGGGGGATAAATGCCAGGGAGAGAGAGGAATTATTTAAGCTCAATACTAATGTGGATACAAGAACAAATGGATATAAGCTGTCTATTAGGAAGTTTAGATTCGAAATTAGGTGAACAGCCTTCCAAGGGAAGTAGTGGGGGCAAAAGACCTATCTGGCTTCAAGATTAAACTAGATGGGTTTATGAAGAGGATGGGTTGATGAGATAACATGATCTTGGCAATTAATTGACCTTTCACGATCAGTGGTAAATAGGCCAATGGTGGGAAGATAGGAGTTACTATAGAGAAATTTTTTTCTGGGTGTCTGGTTGGTGAGTCTTGCCCACATGCTCAGGGTTCAGCTGATCGCCATATTTGGGGTCGGGATGGAATTTTCCTCCAGGGTAGATTGGTAGAGGCCCGGGAGGTTTTTCGCCTTTCTCTGTAGCATGGGACATGGGTCACTTGCGAGAGGATTCTCTGCATCTTGGGGTCTTTAAACCATCGTTTGAGGACTTCAATATCTGAGATATAAGTGAGAGGATTAATCTAGCTAGGAGTGGGTGAGATTCTGTGGCCTGCATTGTGCAGGGGGTCAGACTAGATGATCCTAATGGTCCCTTCTGACCTTAATGTCTATGAGTCTATGAATAGGTCTCAAAATTCTTGAGTCTGTTCATTATTCAAATCTAACCTCCTCCAGGTCTTGCTCATCTTGCCTAGCCTCATTTAAGACATATATACAGAATATGTCTGCTTGAGCACCTACATAAGGGGAATACTAATATTCCTTCCTAAGACAAGGAAGAGAGATGGGGGGAGGAAGCATATGTAATAGATGCCAGTTAAGCTAATTAATGCACTTTATAAGAACATTGTCTGATACCATGGTGATGGGCATGGAATAAGAACCTGAACAAAACATCAACAATGTATACCTCACATCTGCACCTATCACAAACCCATAGTTTGAACCTCCAAGTAAATGCATGGTAACAAAAAATACTATAAGGGTATGTCTAACGGACGTTAGTTCAAACTAACATTCATAGCCGCTACACTAGTGCTCCGCTAGTTTGAATTTGAATCGAACTAGCGGAGCGCTTAGTTCGAACTAGGAAAACCTCATTTTACGAGGATTAAGCCTAGTTCGAATTTACTAGTTCAAATTAAGGGGTGTGTAGCCCCTTAATTCGAACTAGTGGGAGGCTAGCCCTCCCCAGGTTTCCCTGGTGGCCACTCTGGCCAACACCAGGGAAACTCTATGCCCCCCTCCCGGCCCTGGACTCCTTAAAGGGGCACGGGCTGGCTACGGTGCCCGTGCCAGGTGCAAGCCTGCCAGCACCCAGCCAGCAGACCCTGCACCTGGCACGGCACAGAGCCACCCACCCGATGTCCCCCAGCCCACCCCCTCTTCCCGGGACCAGGCTGGCGGCTCCCGGGAGCTTGCCCTGGACCACAAGAGGCGGGCACCTTCCTGGGCTAGTGCGGACATCGTGGACCTCGTCCACGATCTCCGCACTAGGCACAGGAAAGTGGCCGTCTAGGGCAGGAGAGCTGCCAGCCTGGCCACCCAGGAGCAGGTGTGCATGAAAATCAAGGGGGTCCACTGAGACCCCCGACCCTGAGCCCTGAGCTTACAATGGCCGTCCTGGGTCAGACCAAAGGTCCATCTAGCCCAGTAGCCTGTCTGCCAACAGCGGCCAACCCTAGGGACCCTGGAGGGGATGGACCGAAGACAGTGACCAAGCCATTTGTCTCGTGCCATCCCTCTCCAGCCTGACACAAACTTTGGGCAGGGACACCACTCCTACCCCCTGGCTAAGACTACTCCATGGACCCAACCTCCATCACTTGATCTCACTTCTCTTTAAACTCTGTTCTAGTTGTAGCCTTCACAGCCTCCTGCAGCAAGGAGTTCCACAGGTTACCTATTTGCTTTGTGAAGAACAACTTTCTCTTACTAGTTTGAAGCCTGCTACCCATTCCTTTCCTTTGGTGTCCTCTAGTCCTTCTTTATGGGAACTAATGAAGAACTTTTCTGAATGCACCCTCTCCACCCAACCCCTGCTTTTAGAGACCTCTATCCTGTCCCCGCTCCATCTCCTCTTTTCTAAGCTGAACAGTCCCAGTCTCTGTAGCCTCTCTTCATCTGGGACCTGTTCCCAACCCCTGATCATGTTAGTTGCCCTCCCCTCTCCCAGCCTTTCTCTTCCCCTCTCCCACCTCCTTTTTCCAGTCTCCCCCAGTTTTGTTCAATAAAGACAGAGTCAATGTTGGAAGAAATGTTATCTTTATTTTGTACATCAATAAGAAGGGGGGCTAGGGAAGGGTAAGTGGAAGGAGGTGAGGGAGGAATGGGGTATGAGCCCCCAATGGGGAGGACTGGGCTGGCTCTGCGGGCTTCTGGGGGTGGAAGCTCTCCTGCAGCCCCCCGATTGCCCCCTCTCCCCAGATGGCAGCCTGCGGCAAGTGCAGCCGGGCTGATGGCCGAGTGGTGTGATGTGCCCAGTGTGGGTACTCCGGGCAATCCAAGCCAGGACTGCTTTGCAAGCGGGGCACCCCTGAGAACTGTCTGTCCGGGGTGGGGGCCGGGACCCTTTAAGCGCAGCCCTCGGCTAGCCTGAGACAGCATCTCCACGCTCTAAGTCCTCCTCTGATGCCCTGCCGGCACTGCTTCCGACCATCCTTAAGCCCTGTTCAGGGTCCACTCAATGTGGACTTGGTAGTTCGAATTAGCAAAATGCTAATTCGAACTAGTTTTTAGTTCTAGACGCGTTAGTTCGAATTAGCTTAGTTCGAATTAACTAATTCGAACTAAGTTAGTTCGAATTAGCGCTGTAGTGTAGACATACCCTAACATATTTTGAAGCATTTAATGGAAATGCAGATAGATCAATTAGCATGAAAGCTACAAGACCAGTTAGAAAGGAAAGAAGAAAATGCACATGTAAGCTTAGTTTCAAACATGGTCAACTGATCCCTTGTGCCAGAAGGAGTATTTACAATTCATCCAGGTATTTGTTGCTCAAGGAAGTTAATTCTGCTATTTTCCCTTAACATTTCTGTGCTTCTCTCTCACTCCAAAAATTCTCCAACATAAACATCTTCTGACTGCGTGCTTTGTGATTTTATGATTTCTCCCACTGCTAACATGCCTCTTTTTTATCTGTTCTATAGTGTGATATCTTAGAACTTGCAATTGAAGAAGTATTTTAATTAAAGAAAAAATCTTTAAAGTAGCAGCATAATTCTAAGATATTGGTCTATACTGTGTAGAATTTAATATCTCCCTGTGTTAGAAATTACAATGCATTGACAGAAAGAAATTCAGTGGTTGCTTTGCATTAGAAATAAGGCTAGAGGTAAAAGTGTTCTGCATACTATAGGTTCTTGCTACATTCTTGTATTGAGCCTTCACTTTGTGTAAATATATCATCCAAAGGAGATGTTTTTGTGTGTGTGTCTCTCTCTCACTCACTCTCTCAATCTCCCTCCAGGTTTTTCTCTGAGCCCTGGTCTACCCTAGGTAGTTATTTTGAAATAACTCCCCTTATGTTGAATTAATAAGCGGAGCATCCACACTACCAAGCCCATTAATCATATATATGGTAGCCCAATGTCTGTGACTCTAACGCTGAAACGCTGGCTGTTTCCTCTGGGTGGCGCTGTTGCCTCCTGCTGTGATGCTCGGATGACTTCTGCACAGCTCAGCTGGGGCGCTGCGCAGGAGCAAGCGGCACAAGCAGTCATTTGGGGTCTGCGCTCCGTAGACAGCACGAGGGTGCCCATATATGCCCACTTGTAGACAAGGTGGAGGCGGTGAACAACTACTGGATCTGACCCAAAAGCAAGTGAGATAATTTTTAGGGCTGGCTGGATACTATCGTTAAATGTTTTGCCTTATTTTTCCACCATTGCAGAAAGTGCCATGGTCAGAACACTGTGATACAGACTTTAAAATGTTGGAAGAGCCTACATGTCATGATCCAGTGCTCTTCAACCCAGACTTCTCGAAGGAATTCATACTGTAGACAGACTTATGGGAAGTGGGACACGGGCTGGTACTCTCCAAGGGTATGTCTACACGACCCCGCTAGTTCGAACTAGCGGGGTAGTGTAGACATACCCCTAGTCCCTGGAGAGAAAGGAACACCCCATACTGCACTCAGGTCAGAAGCTAAATCCGCACGAAAAGGCTTACTCAGTAAGGGTGTATCTACACAGCACCCTAAACTCAAAATAAGATACGCAATGTGCGCTATGCATATTGCGTGTCTTATCTCGAATCTATTTCGAAAGGGCTTATTTTGAAATCTGGCGCATCTACACAGTGCTACATTTTGAAATAATGCACTATTTCAAGCCATCCCTTATCCCTCGTGCAATGATGGTGAAATAGCGCATCTGTTATTTTGAAAAATATTTTGAAATAACCGGTGGCTTGTGTAGACGCAGGGTCGTTATTTCAGAATACCTCTGGTATCTCAAAATAGCCGTGCAGTGTAGACGTATCCTCATAAAAAAGGAAGCCTTGGTTGTGATGTGAGCCGTAGATGCCTGACATCATTACCTTGTAGAGAACCCCATTTCGCTGCTTACAGATCATGCACCCCATTGATGGCTACACACAATGAAGGACACAAACACGAGGATCATGCTGGTACCTACCCTTGCAACCATCCCGATTCCAGATGCTTCAATACGCACGCAAGGTTTATGCTAATGCCAATTTATTTTCTCAGAGCACAGATGCTACAACGGTCAAGGAAACAAGCCCATGACACTCCTCCATAGCAAAACACTGCTTAAACGAAAACCTGATATATAATTTCAAATGCTGCATCCGTTACACAAAGAATATGCAATTGACAGTAAATATATCAGGACCTTTACATGAAAAACCCTAGACCTCTCCGAATACATTTGTATCTCCTGAAGCATCCAGTTCATAAAACAGAATGCCATTTATATTTATGAGGCGTAATTCATATCAATGCATAATTATCTTGTATAAAATTCATTCTCTCAATGTTCCAGTAAAGTAAAATATTCTAAGGCAAAATGAAATGGCCATAATAAAAAAGCGTTTATAATAATCATACAGCACAGATTGCACTCTGTAAACAACCTCCAGTGCCTTGAGTAAGATTGCATCTCCTGTTCTTAATAGCCCAACGTGCCATTCGGATGAGAATTCTATCTAATCGTAGCTAGGACTTTCACTTCCGATGGCTTCAGATTGCCATTCCGGCCAATAGGAGCTGTGGGAAGCCAAACTTTCAGATAGTGATGAGTGCACGGCCTATGAAAATAAGGCTCCCTTTAATAAAATCTAGCTCTTATATAAGGTTTTACAAAGTAGCTCTGTGTCATTACCCCTAGTTTACAGATGGAGAAACTGAGGCACAGAGTGGCAACATGACTTCCCAAAGGTCACCTGCGGAGGTAAGAATAGAACTCAGTAGTGCTGTGCCCCCGGCTGGTGTGCTACCTACTAGGCCACACTGCCTTTCTTTAAGTGTTTTCCAGCATGAGATTGATGGGCTGTTAATATTGTTGATCCATGGTTCTGGGAACATTGTGGATATTTCAGGAGACTGGAAGAAAGGAATGTTGTGCTAGCATTTTAAAAAGAGTAAAAAAGGGTGGCCCCGGTAAATATAGGGCTGCCAATCTGACATGGATCCCAGGCAAGACAGTGTAGAAGCACATGTGAGAATCAATTTCTTGAACAATTAATGTCAATCTACAGGGGCTTATGGAAAATGGATCCTGTCAGACAAACCGGAACTTTTTCAATGAGATTATCTCTAGCAACCAGACTTGTAACTGTGTTGACGTAACATACTTAGACTTCTGTAAGGTTTTGACTGGTACCACATGACATTTTGATTCCTTGATATTGAAAATCTTGATCTCAGTGACTAGGTCACAGTCACCCGGCCCTGGTCTACACTAGGGAGTTATTCGAAATATCTCCCCTTATTTTGAAATAACAAACAGTGCGTCCACACGACCAAACTGGTTATTTCGAAATAACGGGCTGTTTATTTTGAAATAATAACTCCTGCTTTCCACAAGGAATAATGCTAATTTCGAAATAGTTATTTCGAAATAGCGGTAGTGTGGATGCTCCAGTGCTGCTATTTTGAAATAACTACTCCCCAGAGTAATTCGAACTATTTACTCCCCAGCGCTTCCTGGGGTTCTATGTCGAGGTAGCGTTTCCACATTAATGGAGCTTGCCTAAGACTAATTTCAAGGCTTTCCTATAGTGTGGACACGCTATTTCAAAATTATTTCCTAATGTAGATATGCCTTTAGGGAGGCAAAGGCTGAGATGGGACTGTTATAATAATACTATACAGGCAGTCCCCGGGTTACATGGATCCGACTTACATCCGATCCCTACTTACAAACGGGGTGAGGCAACCCCGCACTAGCTGCTTCCCCCCAGCAGACCAGGGAGACGCGAAGCTAGCGCCCCCCCCAGCAGACTAGGGAGACGCGGAGCGGCTTTTCTCAGCAGACACCTCAGCTTGAGAATAAAGGACTGAGGGAAGTGAGGTGTGGGAGAATAAAACTGAGCTCTGGAGAAATGTTTGGCTAGAGTTTCCCCTACAATATGTACCAGTTCCGACTTACATACAAATTCAACTTAAGAACAAACCTACAGTCCCTATCTTGTACGTAACCCGGGGACTGCCTGTATAACTCTTACATAATGTCTTCATTCCATAGCTCTCAAAGTGCTTTGCAAAAAAATATCAGTAGCATCATCATTAGAATCCAGGAGTCCTAATTTCCATGATCACCCAAAGAAACTCTGTCCCAGTTGTACCCTTGTCACAGACATACTAGCAGTTAACTGCCACTACTTCACTAATACAAAGAATGCTGTGCAAATATTTTCAGAAATGAAAGGGAGGATTGGGTTTCCCGTTATTTAAGGGCTTTCATTCTCTGTTGTGTGAGCAGCCAGGCCGCTGCACCACATTTATGAAACTGTTTGCAATGTTCAACCGATTGTAGCAAACTTCACGGTTTGTATTTTCAAGTGTGTGTTTTTCATTATTTACCATTGATTGCCTAACAGTCATTAGTCCCACTCTGGGAAAAAGTGAAACCATGATCAGAAGTGAAACCCTGAAATCCAAATGGCCAGTCGCAAGGTGGGCCGTCCAAGTGGATCGTCTGTGAGCCCTGTACAGGTTCATCACTTCTTTCCATATCAAGTATTCAGCAAGTGTCTATGAACCACATATACATGCTTGGAGCTCTGGGCTGGCTTATGAAAGAGAGCGCAGGACTGAGCAGCTGCTGGAGATATTGGGCCGGTCACAATTCGCATTGGACTTAAGGCAGAAATCGCTGTAGAAGAATACTCTATGGTCTGTGTAATGCAGGAAGTCAGACTCGGTGATCACAATAGTTCCTTCTGGCCTTAAAATTGATGAGTCCACGAACTGACGTCTGTTGGAGTCAAGGGTGCTCCATGCTTCTAGGTCTAGACAGTGACATGTTGTACCTCAAAGTAGCACTCTCTGACCTCCATATCCATCATTCATAGATGGCTGTGCTGTTTCTTACAACCCAGGCCATGGAAGGTAGCGTATGAAAGATTACAATCTGCTGAAACCGATCTGTATATTCTTTGTGTGTATGAAGCTGAGATTTAGCTGTAGGGTTGCTACTGAAATATGTTGCAAGTTTGAGGGCTATTCACCAGTGTTCCCTCTAGTTATTTCCATCCACATGCAAAATAAATGTGGTTATGTGCACGAAGGCATGAGCAGATGTGCACCAACAATAGAGACACATGCTACCAGCAATGGGTGCCTGCGGACCCTCTGCTAATCAGCTGGGAAGCATTTGGATGTCTCATGAGTGGCCGTCCAAGCCCACAGCTTACAAAGAACACTGGTGTGCACTACCAGTTCTCCAGTGACCACAAAGGAAATGATCCTTTCCCCAGTGATCCTTTCCTGGGAGGTGATCCACTTCCATGACTATTCATCAGCAGGGGGAGTTGTACACAAGGGATGTGCAATTCTGTAAAAGCTCTGCAGCACACAATTGGGATGGCAAAACTCATCAGAACATGACTGGGCTGGTGTTTTCCAGCCATAGGGATAGAGGGTATAAAGCAGAGGACAGTGGCATCCTGCTTTTGCCTTTCTCCTCCCCCATCTATGATGGAAGCAACAAGAATGCGAGGAAGACAGACCTGAAATGAGGGGACTGGTCCCAGGCTTAAAGAGGAAGCCTGCGTATTAAGAACTGTAACCTACCTACAACTTCCAATGGGGTAAGAAAAACTGCTTCACCGACATACTACCTCTTCCATGAAGGTGTAAGATGTAAAATGTATGCTTACCTTTTATTTTCTTTGGCAACGATCTCTGACCTTGTGTACCCGCTATTTATATCTACTTAAAATCTGTCTTTCTGTAATTAATACATATATTTTATACTTAACCAAAACCAGGCTGTTTTGATTGACTTACAAAGGGTAGTGTCAAGGAGTCCTCTAGCACCTTATAGACTAACTGATGTATTGGAGCATAAGCTTTCGTGGGCAAAGACCCACTTTGTCAGATGCATGTGACGAAGTGGATCTTTGCCCACGAAAGTTTATGCTCCAATACATCGGTTAGTCTATAAGGTGCCACAGGACTCCATGTCGCGTTTGCAGATCCAGACGAACACGGCTACCCCTCTGATACTTGACACCATGCAAAGAGTAGTGTGCGTCATCCCCACTTTGAAGGAGGGGCAGAACAGGTAATAAACTTACACTGATCAGGTTTCTGACCTGGATAAAATGGGTCAGTTCTGTGGTGCCAGGCTGGGAGCTTGGGAGATTTGCTGGTGCCTTTCTCTGTGTGATTCACGAGTGGCTCAGGGAGCATCCATGCAATCTAGCAGGCCGTTGGGCTCCATGCTATTTTAATGAGTGATAACAGTGCCGGGAGGGGTTTGCTGCTTGTCACTAGCTAAATATTTTGAGACACAGCCTGGACTGAAGACATGCGGGAGGGGGGGCAGCATTACTCCATGTAATGAGTCCACCCGCTGGTGAGCACCCCACTGCGGTCAAGTGGTGCCATGCAAAGTCCTTGCCTGGTCATCCGGTCGCCTTCCAAGTCCTGAAACCAGGGCCTGACTAGGCCTATCCATAGTGCTTAGTGAGTCCCTGTTGTGTGCTTGTGGCCAGTCTTCAGCCGTTGGATCTGGGCCTTACCCAGATTTAGGTTCAGCTCACACTGGGAGCTGGCCGTAGTGCTGATCTCCCAGTCAGGGTATAGACCTGGCTGGGTTGAGCTCCTAAAAGGAACTGCCAGGTCCTAGCCTCACAGCCTCTTCTATACCCCTCTGCTGGGTCCTGATTGGCTGCCACAGAGACAGCCACTCTATAATTCCTGGAGGACCTCTTCTCCGCTCCTCTTGCTGGGATGGTGTGTGGCAAGGCCGCTGGCCTCCTGTAGGGGGCGTTGGAGCCTCGTCCAGCCCATCACACCCCAGTTCTTGGGGATTCCATCACACAGGGCCCTTATTAATGCACAGCTACCTCCCCCCACCAAAAATATTGCCTTATCCTTCTGCCAGCTTGCCCTAATGCTATTTCAAAAATGCTGTGAGGGCTGCTATCTTTGACCGGCATGGCACTGGACTGGGGGTTAGGCGACCAAATTCAAATCTCAGCTTCACCACTGAATTTCTGGGTGACTGTGAATAAGTCAGGTCACCTCTCTCTGTCCCCCATCCTTGGCCTGCCTTGTCTATTAGGCCTGGAAGTTCTGCACTGTCTTTGTACAGAACCTAGCACAAGAGGGAACTGATCTTCATTCAGACTCTGAGTGCTACTGTAATACCAACAGATAATAATAATAATAACTTCCTTTGGCTCTGCTCTCCTCATTTGTATACTGTCCCATCCCCAATCTTCAGCCAGTGCTTAGATGCAGAAATGCTCCTATGTTGCATTTGCATTCCCCTCAGCAATGTTATTTCCTTGCTTTCTTCCTCCCTCAGAGGCACGCAGACCCACTACAAAGTTACCGTGGCAATTTTTTCCACCTTTCACTGGTGCTTGGAGCTGTTGTTGCTGTGGCTCACTAATCCCCTTTTTCTTTGTTGGCATTTTGTTTGCGTTGTCTGTGGGTCCCCCGCTGTTTTCATTCTCGGCTAATCGGAGGCTGGGAATCTGCATGCCAGCGATACATTTCCTGTTGCTTAGTCTATTCTAGGGATGTTTTCTCTTGACATATCCACAATTAGTCACTGCCAATGCACTTTATCGCGCTTAAAACATGTCTGGGATTAGTGGAAGCATTGTTGGTTTTTCCCCCCTTCCTCATATTAATTTAATATGGATATTAAGCTCCAGCAGCTACATCCCTTGGTTTGTAAAATAAATCAGTCAGGGGCCAGCTTTCATCACTGTTAGGCCTGTAATCTGTACAGGCGTTTACATGGCTGCCGTCATAACAGTAGCACAACACTCCTATGAGGTGGATTGTAGAATCATAGAATCGTAGAATCCTGAGACTGGAAGAGACCTCAAGAGGTCATCAAGCCCAACGCCCTGCCCAAAGCAGAGCCATTCCCAACTAAATGTACCATACACCCATGTTACAGATGGGGAATAGAAGCAAAAGGGACCACATTCTGCTAGTCATGTTGCATACTCCGTGAGCACTCTTAGGCTATGTCTACACTGGCGGGTTGTTCCGCAAGAACATCTTGCTCAAAACTTCCTGCGCAAGAACTCTTGACAAGAACATGTCCACACGGCCATGTGCTTTTGCGCAAGAGAATCCATGGCAGTGTGGACGCTCTCTTGTGCAAAAAAGCTCTGATAGCCATTTTAGCCATAGGGCTTTCTTGCGCAAGAAACCCCTGCCGCACATCCACACTGCCTTCTTGTGCAAGAGCTCCAGTGCAAGAGGGCTTCCACCTGTTAGAAAAGAGCGTAGATCTTGTGCAAGAACCCCTCTCTTCTGACGCCGTACTGTAAATCTTCTTGCGCAAGAGCTGGCGGGCAGTGTGGACGCTCTGTGGAAGAATGGCCGTTCTTGCACAAGAACCCGCCAGACATAGCCCCTTTGGTTATGTCTACACTGTGTGGGTTTTTTTGGCAGAAGAGATGCAAATGGAGTGCTCATTTGCATATCTTGCACTCTCATTTGCGTATCCTCCTCCAATCCTTTTTGCGCAAGAGCCCTTATTCCACAAAAAATGAGGTTTACAGGCTCTTGTGCAAAATGTTTTTTTTTCTGACAAATGGCCCCATCTACACAGGACTTTTTATCGCAAAAACCTCTTCCTCAAAAAGGATCAAAAGAGGATATGCAATGAGAGCGCAAGATATGCAAATGAGCACCCCATTTGCATATCTTCTTTCAAAAAAACCCACACGCAGTGTAGACGTAGCCTTAATGAAGAAGTTGGGTTGTACCCACAAAAGCCTGTGATATCATCTACATGTTTTGTTAGTCTTTAAGGTGCTGCAAGACTATTTGTTGTTTTTTAAGTTTTTCCAGTTACAGATTATCTTGGCAACCCCTCTGAAGTCAGTGGAACCAGCCACTAAATAATTTTGCTGTCCAGTGTGAAGAAGGGTGCCAGAATTGGCCTGGATATATTGAGTGACTTGACCCATGTACGACAGGAAATGTATGGTAGAACCAAGGTCTTTGGTGTCCCATTTAGAAGGCTTCAATGCAAAACCCTCATTTTTCCTATCATATCCTGTCAATATAGGTCTGGTTCCTCCCCTCCATTCTGTACCAAAACCTGGCTCAAATCAAAATCTAAGACCAAGAGCCCAGAAATGTAGGGAAATTTGGATCCTACTCTAAACTTTACAGCTTGGCTGTTATCTACACAATGGAGCATTACATCTCTGGTAGCTGGGAATGTTGGGATCCAAGCATGAATCATAGAATCATAGAATAATAGGACTGGAAGGGACCTCGAGAGGTCATCGAGTCCAGCCCCCCGCCCTCAAGGCAGGATCAAGCTCCGTCTACACCATCCCTGACAGATGTCTATCTAACCTGTTCTTAAATATCTCCAGAGAGGGAGATTCCACCACCTCCCTTGGCAATTTATTCCAATATTTGACCACCCTGACAGTTAGGAATTTTTTCCTAATGTCCAGTCTAAACCTCCCCTGCTGCACTTTAAGCCCATTACTCCTTGTCCTGTCCTCAGAAACCAAGAGGAACAAATTTTCGCCTTCCTCCTTGTGACACCCTTTTAGATATTTGAAAACCACTATCATGTCCCCCCTTAATCTTCTTTTTTCCAAACTAAACAAGCCCAGTTCATGAAGCCTGGCTTCATAGGTCATGTTCTCTAAATCTTTAATCATTCTTGTCACTCTTCTCTGTACCCTTTCCAATTTCTCCACATCTTTCTTGAAATGTGGTGCCCAGAACTGGACACAGTACTCCAGCTGAGGCCTAACTAGTGCAGAGTAGAGCGGCAGAATGACTTCACGAGTTTTGCTTACAACACACCTGTTGATACAACCTAGAATCATATTTGCTTTTTTGAGGCTACCTGTAGTTCATTTTCTTTAGTGCCATTTGCCTCTCCCTCTTTTTAATCACGAACGTGTTCTGAACTTCAGGAGCCAAGCAAGAATCTCCAACTTAATTCCCAGCCTGCCAACTTAGGGGAGGTATGCCCCAAGTGACATTCTGTAGCCTGTGATAGTCTGTTTCCAAAACTTGTTAGGAGCTCTATCGCAGGACAGAGGGGTGTAGATGTGTGTGTGCACAGAAGGGCAGTCAGATCATTTTATAAACGTTGGTTTCCAATGTGTTAAGATTCTTAAACTGAGCTAGTTGATCATTCTTTTGTCAAATGCGTTGTATAGGAAGATGCTCAGATGCTATCCCATTGGGGTCCATAGAACCATAGAGACAGAGAACGGGCATGAAAGGATGGTACTGTAGTGGTGTATTTGGTATGTGCGATATGAAGAGGAAGGGAGGCACGGGTCTGAGCACAGAAACGATTTACATATGCGGGTGAGCTGATAGCAAAAGTAAATAAGAGATGGACAAAATAATGAATTAAAAAAACCAGGTCAGCTCCTCAACGGATGTCACTGGGGACTCACAAACGCCGAGGATCTGGTTCGCATGGGTGAATGTGCGTCACGATGGGGTAGCAAATTGTTCTGACGCTTGCTTGGAGCCCTTCCTTGCCCTCTGCTCATGGTAGAACATACCGTTTAGCTCAGCTATATGTGGGTACACATCCACTGGCATCCACAGAGTCCCCATCACTTCAACCAGAGCTGACGCTGGTTCAGAACCTGGCAGCTCTGTCTCCTGGTCTGGCTGACCTTGCAAAAAAAAAAACCAACAACCTATCCTGACGCTACAAAAGCCAAGCCTGCCTTTTAATGGAGAATGGGGAGCAATTTTTGTTTCATTTTCAGACTGAACCCAGCTTGGTGTGGGAGTGACAACTTCACATCACCTCTCACCCTGAGTGCCGCAGCTCTTGGCTAACAGCTGTTTTACTGTGGGGCTGGAATCTTGCCTTCAGCAAATACATTTGAAGCACATAATGTATGTGATTCTCTTGGCTCCTGTTTTCACACGCATCTGCTAGAATGGCAGGGTTCCCACTCAGAAGGTGGCAGGCCACTTTTATAGAGGCTCAAGTGGCAAGCAAAGTGAGCATATGAAGGGCAGCAGGGGTTATGAGTGTGGGTGTCTTCTGCAGCTCATCGATGGTAGGGGTGTATGTCTCCTCTCGGGTGGCCAGATGACCTAAAGGATCCTGTTCTCTACCTTTTCAAAACCCAAACTCAAACGACTGCCGTTTTCAGAGTTTTATCTCAAGGAACAAAGTCTGGGGTTGTTTGAAGTCTGGTTAGAGGCTCTGTTTCCAGTCATCTGCACTCTGAGTGAGCTCTTTTTCAGGGGAATGCAATTCTGGGGGAAGGAATTTTCACTGCCCAAAGGACGCACATTAGAATTAGAATGTGAATGTTTAACTGCTCAACCGGTAACCTCTCCCTTAATGACTGAGTCTTGCTGGTTATAGTTAACCAAAAGGGGATGGAGCAGCTCTCTGCCTGCTGGGGGGCAGGAGAGCTCCAAACTGGCTGGAACAGCCTCGTCACAGTGGGCCTGGCCTGGGTGAGCCAGGATGGAATAGCCTACATTCATGAGGAGGGGATGGTTCTAGCCTCGTCAGCCCTCACTGCTCACTCCATTTAATTGGTTAAACATAATGTTTAACCAGTTCACTAATTAAACGGGATTTTACACCCCTAATTGGAATTGTCTGGATTTCAAAATCCTCTAAAAACCTGCACATGATGCCAAAACACAGAATGGCTTGTGGTCCAGCGAGCGTGAAGGCTAATCCTTTGCACACTGCGGCATCAGAGAGCCAAACCCCAAAAGGTGCATACGGGCCAGGACTTATGTTCATGTGTGCGCAGACGCACACATATTCCAATTGCTTGGGGCATCCAAAGCTCAGAATCCATGCAAGAGTCATGTAACTGAATGGAACACTCAATGAAGCTGAAAAGTAGAAAGCTGAAAACTTCCAGAGGGGAAATATTCTTTCACACACTGCAAAATTAGACTGTGGAACTCATCACCACAAGATTCTGCTGAAGGCAGGAGCTTAACAAAATTCGATAAAGGAGTGGATGTGTACATGAAGAACCAGAATAGACTAAATTTTGATAGAAAATATAAAACACACTGAGAGGATTTTGGAAAAATAGAAATACCTCATCTTTTAGGACTTAAGCCAGTCTTGACCTGGTAGAGGGTTTGATGAAACTTATCTGAGGCAGGGAGTAGGTTATTCCACATTTGCCTCTTGTGGTGTTGTACCAGCATCTGTGGGTGGCCCCTAGGGTTGTGTGGGAAATAGATGTCACATCCCATGTGAATTTTTGAAATTTTGAAAAAAAAATCCCATCTGAAACCCAGATAAAAAATTCAAACCTCAAAGATGTTCCTAATCCAACAAACGAAAACATCAACAATTATTTTGTGTCAGCTGAACCATTCATTTGATAATTTTAAACCTTGAATCCCATTTAAATTTTTGTCTCTATTGTCTAAGTTATAAAAAAACTGATTAGTAGCCAACCCCAACCCTCGCCCCACCCCCCGAAACTGTCCAGATCTCAGGTGGCAATTTTTGAATAAACAACTTTTCAACATTTTTCAAATGGGGAGAGATGTAATGCAGGATCATTTTCAGTGTTGATGAATCAGCATCTGTAGGTGAAAAATGCATAATCTAAAACTCCCTGGTCTGCTGCAATGGCACTATTGGTTAAATAGTAGTGGATAGATACCCCCTGTGTCTGAGTTAGTCGGGAAGTTCTGTTTGCTTGTGGCTCCATTATAAAATACTCAAGCTCAACACATATGTTGGGAAACCATTTTTTTGGACTTTTCAAAAAGCTCTTCCATTGAAGCAAAAAAGAAAAGTAAATGGCTTCAAGGGGTGACTTGCACTAACTAAATAAAGGGGTAAATATTGTTACAGTGACAGTAATATTAGCTCTGCTCCCACAAACAAAATCAATCATGAACGCATTTTGGAGAGTTAAAAAGCCAAATGAGTGAATAAGCTTTTTCCCCTAAATTCAATATTCCCTTGTATTGAACACTAGTACTCAGACTAAAATCTCCTCCTTTTTGTTTCTGTTTTATCAGCAGTCTTTCTCTCACTCCTAATGAATTCATTTATTTGTTCAAAACTGCAGTGTGTTGCCAGCACTTTGCAGTGCACTGAGAGTATCAAGATTAAACCTTCATCTACCCTAAAGTTCCCCCCTCCGCACATTGATTCTTGTCCCCATCTGTAAACTCTCACAACCAAACTCTGACCTTATCCATCAAGCTGAGCAGTGAAATTAACCTACGTGGAAAGGCCGCCATTAGCCCCATTAAAACCCACAATGCCGCCATTAGTCCCATTAAAACCCATAAGCAATGCACAGACCCTGCCACAATCCTCTTCATAAGAGTGAGTGGTCTCTACTTTGCATTACAGCACAGTCCAGCAGGGCTGCTCCACAAATGCATCTCAAGGGAGTCGCTTAGTCCCTGCTGCCTTGGCAGCACATGCACAAGGGATAAGCAAGTCTGTCCGTATCATGTGGATAATAGGTAGCAGGTTTAAAACATACAAAAGAAAATACTTCTTCATGCAACACACCACCTGTGGAACTCCTTGCTAGAGGATGTTGTGAAGGCAAGGACTTCAACAGAGTTCATAAAAGAGCTAGATAACTACATATAGGATAGGTACATCAGTGACTATCAGGCAGGATGGTAGGAATGGTGTCCCTCACCTCTGTTTGTCAGAAGCTGGGAATGCGTGACGGGGTGGGATCACTTGATGGTTGCCTGTTCTGTTCATTTCCTCTTGGGACAGGATACTGGGCTAGATGGGCTTTTGGTTTGACCCAGTATGGTCTTTCTTATGTGCCTTTGATTTGGAGCAGCATCAAACTTCTTAGCCATCCCCACCAGTTTGTCATCCAAAGAGGAATAGGTCTATCTTCTGTCATGATCTGTGTGGGCTTTCTAGATTGCTAAGACTCTACCTGCCCCCTTCCCCCCCCCCCATTCAGGACACACCCAGATTTTGCCCTGAGGTTGATAGAAGGATTCCATCTGCTGGGAACTCATCAACGCTCTTGGGTGAAAAATGGGTCATTGAAAACTTCCTCACCTACTGCAATGACCACTAGTGGATTACATGCTCCTTGGGTCTGATTCAGTTTGGTGGTTCTATATTCCGGCAGATCCATTATAAAATACACAAACTCTTCTTCTGGGACGAAAATCTGTCTGCAGCAGCCCATGCATTCATCACTTGCAAGGTAGATTGCACCAGCATACTGCATCTGCAGTGCAATGTCAAAATGACACGCAAGCTCTGCCTGGTACAGAATCCAGCTTTATTCCTCTGTGAGCACATATGGGCCTGTGTTCATCCCTCCACTGGTTCCTGGTGAACTTCTGATGCTAGATGAATGGTTTGGTATTTAATTTTCAAGGCAATTAATGGATCAAGCCCCTGCTACCTTAAAGACTGAGCCAACCTGAGAGCCACCATGACTGCTGAGTTCCTCTGACCACCAAGTCCAGGCTGAGGACTGTGGACAAAACATTCTCGGCTGAAAAGATTTTGTCGTGGAGCAAACATCTGGGGAGATCAGGCAAATGCAGAATCTGACCATCTTTAGGAAACATCGCAAAACCTTTCATTTTGTAAAAACCTTTCCATATAAGAATGACACTTCATTGGCACCCCGATCTGCCCCGAAGCCTTTAGTAACCACAAATAAAAACCAAATGATCCCAAACCCCACCCCCTCCAACACCGTACTACAAGCAGAATTTTGACCATGAAAAGAGTGAGGTTTCAGCGATTCTAGAAAGGCTACTAGAGATTCCGCTCTTGACATCACGTTGCAAGGAAGTTGTTTAGTGGATGTGATGGTGAACAGTATGAAGCCCTGAGGTAGAATGATGTTTAAGCTCACATACAAGACGCCTACGCTTATTGCGCCAGAGACCGATCTTCTGGTGTTCGATTTAGAGGGTCTAATAAGCACCTGCTAAATTGAACACTGAGGCCATCCCTAGTCAGTGCCGGTACTCCTCAGTTCATGAGGAGTAAAGGAAGCCAATGGGAGTGTTTGCTCCTGTTGACCTCCCACTGGGTGAACTCCAGCTATGTTATTTATGTTATTTATGTACTGGAGTTGCGTACCTTACGCCAACCTTCCAGGCCTTGTATAGGATCCTAGAATCCTAGAATCCTAGGGCTGGAAGGGACCTCAGGGGGTCATCAAGTCCAGTCCCCTGCCCAAAGCAACCCAACTAAATCAACCCAGCCAGGACTTTGTCAAGCCGAGACTTAAAAACCTCAAGGGATGGAGATTCCACCACCTCCCTAGGAAACCAATCCCAGTGCTTCACCATCCTCCTAGGGGAATAATTTTTCCTAATATCCAACCTAGACCTCCCCCACTGAAACTTGAGACCATTCCTCCCTGTTCTTCATCCGTCAATACTGAGAGCAGCCATTCTCCATCCTCTTTGGAACCTCCCTTCAGGAAGTTGAAGGCTGCTATCAAATCCCCCCTCACTCTTCTCTTCTGCGGACTAACTAAGCCCAAATCCCTCAGCCTCTCCTTGTAGGTCATGTGCTCCACTCCCTCATCAATTTGGTTGCCCTCTGCTGGACCCTCTCCAAAAGATCCACATCCTTTCTATAGTGGGGGCCCAGAACTGGACACAATACACCAGATGTGGCCTCACCAGGGCCAAATAAAGGGGAATAATCACTTCTCTAAATTTGCTGGCAATGCTCCTCCTAATGTACCCTAACATGCCATTAGCCTTCTTGGCTACAAGGGCGCCCTGTTGACTCATATCAAGCTTCTCATCCACTGTAACCCCCAGGTCCTTTTCTGCTAAGGTGCTGCATCGCCAGTCGGTCCCCAGCCTGTAACAATACTTGGGATTCTTCCATCCCAAGTGCTGGACTCTACACTTGTCCTTGTTGAATCTATATGTGTCTGTTTTGGGGAAGATGCTAATGATCCTGCTGTGAGTACCAGCTTGGGCCTACAGATGCCAGCTGTATATCTATGATATGACTTCAGCATTGCCTTCACTATTGAGACCCCGCTCTTCACAGGTGCTTGGGGGTTTTTTCTATTCTGGCATATGCTGAATGCTGCCGGATGAAGATGAGCTGCACGCACACACAGAGATGTGACTGCTTATTTATTTCAGCATCAGCCCCGCCTGTCTCAAAACAGTCTTTGGACCTGCTCCAGCCTGTGTCACTGGTTTTACCTCTTATCTTTGCCCCTCACGTGACGGGCAACGTGTGCATAAGATGGAGGCTTTGCTGAACTTCATAGCTAGCTGCCACCCAGAACTCGTCTCAGGCCAGACTGGACAGTGAACACAGATGGTGATGGTTTTCAGTCACTACTAACTAGCTCTAAGGCAGGAGTTGAACCAGGACTTATATATAAAGAGCTGTGGATTCCACAGCCATGCCATTCTGTTGCCTCACAAAGGTGAATCATACTTATCAATTAAAAAAAAAATATCCTGGCGTTTGCAAACAATGTGACTGACTTAACTTTGTCTAAACATCAGTTCTGGGTGAGCATGTGGCACTTTTTAAAAAAAAATCTCAACCAGAGGCCTAACGAATGTAATTTTTTTTTCTTGTAGGCACCTGGGGTGGTGGGAAATGGCTAGGCTGGGGCACATGATGTTTTGATAGTCTTCCCTTTCTAACCTCAGCCAGCCAACACTTAATCTCAAGTAGATCTGATTTGGGAGCCTCATCATTTCATGTTATGTGCCTATATGGCTGTTTACATAGTTGTGCATTGATTGATTAGGAAATAAGCACTTTTCAAGTTGACAGTGTAAATAATGAAACTTTATTAGTGATATATGTAACACATTTAACAATGCTAATTTTCTGAACTGTTCTGTGTAATTCACTTTGCTTTTCCGGCAGGCTGTAAACAATAGAGGGTTGTGGGGAAATCTGTGATTTGATGGTACTTTTAAAAGAAAACAAAGATTCAAAATTTAGGACTATCTCCACAGTGTCACCTAGTGGAGAAAGTAATGAATGAGCTGAAGAACCTATCTTAAGCATGTTTTTGGAAAATATGCCTCAAAATAAAGACCCCTGCTTGTATCATCAAGCTCATCTGTTTTGATCATTTTTAGTATAAATTAGTTAATCTCTTTATTTTACTTATTTGCATATGAATCAGTTTCTGGAAAGGTTAAAAAAGGGAAATCTTCCAGTCCCGTAACTTTTGAAAATGTATCAAAAAGCAGAATCCAATACGTTAACAGCTGGAAACAAAAATAGAATATCTCTAATTTTCCCCTATTCTCACCTCTCAGCAGGTATATGTGACTAAATATTGATGTTTTATTTCAATATTAAAAAAAGAATCTGGTATATCCAGATTTTTTAAAAATCATACTTTTAAAACAAAACATTTGGCCTATTAACAAAATTGCCTGTGAATGATTACTATAATAATAAGAATTGTGAAAATCTATTTGATTTCTGACTGTAACTAACTGTCATGATTTAATCTCAAATGATCATTCTTGATTTTGCTCACAGCTCCTGGACTCTCATGATTATGGGTGAATCTCAGTATTCTTTCTGTAGATTAAACTGCATGTTTGCAGATGAGAACTTGAAAGAGGAATGCAGAAAGGTGATAAACTAGACTGCATGTAAAACAACACCTTAAAAAAAGCCAGCCATGTGCTTTTTTAAAGCCAATTGTGCAATTTTTAAAACATTTTTTTCAGTCCGACTATGATTTTTGAACATGTAGGGTTGGCAATCTGGATGTCCTTTCATTTTGATGGTACTCAGAAATAATTTGTGTTCTTGACAAGCTACTACATTAGCTATAATGGAGTAATTCTGCATAACTTTATTGACTTTCATTATTGATGATTCATACTGGTATAAATGAGAACTATATTTATCCCGCTATTTTTTATTATTATTTTCATTTCCCTCAGTTAGGGAAAGTAAAAAAAAAAGTAGGATTTTGCTTTCCTTTACAACTAGTTTCTAGCTGATGTCGCACTCCTGTTGCCTTTCACTAGTGTAACACTGCAATGACTGACTTGCACGCGTTACAGAGAAATGTTGATTAGTTTAAAAAAATAAGAGAGTTCCACTGGAATTAGAAATGCTTCTATGATATTTTTAAAATGCCAAGATTAGCTTTCTGTCTATATTTGGACCAAATACGATACGACAATGTTTCTTTAAAACAACAATCAAGCCATTTGTGAGGAATAAACTTAAAGCATCAAGACAAGAGGCTGTTAGCAGAGGGAGAGAGGAACTAAGAGGGGTGGGGAGAAAAAAATACATTTTCAGGTGTAATAGGAAAAGCAATGTAGAGATGAGACAGAAAAACATTTCTACATCATGCTGGTTGCAAAGGAGAAGGCTCTCACACCAGCGGAAGATAGACTGTGGGCAGGGATAAGAAGTTTTGACATACCCATTGTGTTTGCACAAGGGAGAACTATACTCCCTTCTCTTGTGATGAAGGGTCTGTCCCATCCCCTCTAGGTGGGGAGCAACTAAAGATGTGCAAAATCTACCCGCCACCGGCTTCCACACAGCTTGAGTTCCAACTCAGTCTGCTTTTTCTTTTTACGAGGAACCACACTCTTTGGAACACATGGAACCATCTTGTCGCTGGTCAATAAACTGTAAGTAAGTATATAATCCAAAGAGCAGTGGGAATTGGCAGAGTAAAGATACTGACCAAAGGAGAGGGATAAGCTGGATTTCATTAACTGAAGGTAAATTCAAGGAAAGACCTGGATTTTTGAAAAAATGCAGGACTGGTGCAAATAGGCCAAGATTCTATAATGCCTCCTAAGTGGTCTCTCCACTAGTAAGTCTGTTACAGGTGCCCCGAGTGGCAGATTCACAGGGACTCTAATTGGAAACTATTCACTCAAGTTTGTGCTTTTTAGCACAGGAGGTTCTCCAGGTTAAATTCCCAGCATGTCAGCTGCAAAGGTGGCTGTCATACACACAGCTGGATTGGCACTGACTAATTTATAGTGGAAGGACACTAGCAGGCCTCATCCACAGCCCTGAAGAGCAGTGATTATTAATTAAAAGCAAAGCCTCCTGTTGCCAATGACTGGAGCTTTCCGAGTCTCAATCTATGCAGCCAGGAAGAAAGGTAGCAGGTAGGTGTGGTTCCAGGCAGGCCCATCAGGAGATGCAGCACAGGACTTGGGTTCCTCAGGGAGCCATATCAGTAGCTTCTCACTTATCCCTCTGGGCCCTCTGTAAGGATGGGTTACTAATGATCTTCCTAAGATACGCTCATCCACTATGGAGGCAATTTTCTTTTCTTTTAGCTTCTGTTTTTTGGAAATGATGTGCTGCTTCCTACGTAAGGAAAAAATACAAAAACCCCCAAACAAAATGAAAAGAAAACCTACCCCTACGCATACCGCCCTTTGCCACGGATCTCTTGTAGCATCCTGCATTTGCCTTTTATGTGAAAAGAAGAAAGCATTTCTCAAAGTCCCTACAGAGAAATTGCAGTCACCCACATCAGAGAAAGGAACCCAATTAAACACAGTTCTGTTTGCAAAGCAGAAGTGGTCTTTCTGTGCAAGTCATTTGGTGTCCATGCATTTCTGTCCTCACAATGCCATCAGCAAGCATTCAAAACCTGTGAAATTGCCTTGCCACCCCCTCCCCCCCACAAACTCAGAATCAGCAGATAAGTTTAAACAACTTCCTAAGATAGATAGCTAGATAGATATACTGGCAGTCCCCGGGTTACATGGATCCGACTTACATCGGATCCCTACTTACAAACGGGGTGAGGCAACCCCGCACTAGCTGCTTCCCCCCAGCAGACCAGGGAGACGCGAAGCTAGCGGCCCCCCCAGCAGACCAGGGAGACGCGGAGCGGCTTTTCTCAGCAGACACATCAGCTTGAGAATAAAGGACTGAGGGAAGTGAGGTGTGGGAGAATAAAACTGAGCTCTGGAGAAATGTTTGGCTAGAGTTTCCCCTACAATATGTACCAGTTCCGACTTACATACAAATTCAACTTAAGAACAAACCTACAGTCCCTATCTTATACGTAACCCGGGGACTGCCTGTATATATATATATTTTAATTTGCTTTCTAATATTTGAGCCTCCATTCTGATCATACGAGGGCTAGAAATTTATTATTTTTAATGAAAAAAATCATGACTAGTTAATATAATCTCAGCTCCAAGGGCTGGAGATTTAAGAAAAACAGCAAATATCATAGGACTTGCAAAAAATCATGACAGCAGTTCTGTCTCTTCCATCTAACCATACCATTTGCTTGCTTCTTAAGTTGTCTCGGCATGAGTTGCTACATTTTCTTGTGAGTCTAGGCACCAAAAAAAAAAAAAAAAAAAAAAACCCTCACTTGTGCCTCGAATGAAAAAGAGAAGAATAGAAATGGGTGACATTGATGTATAGCTGTGAGACACAACTCCATTTGTTTAAAAATAGAAAGAAAGGTCCCGATACTGAGAATGTCATGGGCAGAGGACACTCACATTGCTGATACGATTGCAACTGTGTAAATGCCTATTGATGAAATGAACTGGTAAATTATACAAACACACCTGCATATATCTCACATATGAAATTGATTTGCAAATTATACAAACACACATGCATACATATGCCATATGTATTGGTGATATCTATTTGAGCAGATGCACGTATCCAGTATTTGCCTTTCAGGGTTGATACATTCATGTCATAAGGCCATTTGTAATCTGTGACAAACTGGTCAACTGTCCTTGTAGCTGAAAAAGCCAATAGTTTCTCTGCTGCTGAGGCAAAAGAAAATCAAAGAATGAAAGCTTGCAAAAGGGCCGTTCAAATGTGCTACATGTTGACGGCTAATGGACAATGGATGCCTGGATGGCATGTTGGGTTGGAAGACCAAGAAATGACTTAGTGTGTTGATCAGGGAATGCCACTAAATGGCCAATGATCATATGGACACTAAAAACTTCAGTGGCACAAGACTGCCAATAGTTGACAGAGAGAATGTTCAACCAGGCCACTCCATGGACCTAACTTGACATCAAGCCAAGTGGCATTTTCTTTGCCAGGAGGCGATGTCTCTCTGGGATTTGCCACAATGATGCAACGTATTCTGAATATTTAACCTTCTCAAATGCAGTCTGCCCCTGATGTGCTAGAAGTAAGTCCAGGGCAACTTTAAATAGATGCCGTTCTTTTTCAAATCAACCTGTTAGAAAAATGTTTCCAGGTTGCCTTCTTCCCTTAAATTATACCCCCTGGGTGCCCAGGATGGGTTGGTGTCCGGATTTAAAGTCTACAGTAATGCTATAGTGTGAGCAACTGTGCCATACGAAAAGAGAAATTCTTAGCTTCTCATTTGGGATTAAAAACAATTACTTCGAGCCATAGAAGGTCCTGCAAGATCTGATATTAAAGTTGTGATAACTCTTCTGTAGAGAAAAAACATTTCAAGTCTTAGTTAGAAGTGTTTCCAGTTTATTAGTCGTATTTCTTTCCAATCTCTCTCAGGCTTATAAAGGGGGACTCATGGAAACTAAGGCATTTGCTCTTACAGGAAGAAAGAAACAAAAAACAGCCCAATAGAATGTTTTAAATCACTCTCAAATATTTATAATTGTTTTTTTCTTTTTTTAAATGTGGTTTACACATAATACACGGGGGCATTAAGGTTTTCTTGACACTAATCAGTAATGCAGCTTGCCAAAACTCATGGTGGGTGAAACCTTTATGTTGGATCAGACCATTCTGCTTACAGTATCTTCTTTCCATCCATCCAAAATTAGCTTGAATGACCACAGATGTCAGCTACATGGGTAAAGCCGTGAATATCTAACCCCCCGCATGCTACTCTGAATCTTGTATTGTCTAAGTTCCTAAGCGGAGACATGGCTTGACAAGTAATAAACAATGAAACCTTGTAAATAGACCATTCGAATGTGCTACATGTTGGTGGCTAATGGAAAATGGATGCCTGGACAGCATATTAGGTTGGAAGACCAAGACATTACTAAGAATTCTAGGCACCAATTTTTGTTCTTAGAAATTACTAAGAAATTACTAAGCTTCTGTGGCACGAGACCACTCATTTCTCAGCAAGCATGACTGGAGAGGGTAATGGATCAATCTTGTTGAAATAGGATGTGTGCACTAACTAAGAAAAGGGAGAACACCCTTTACCCATTTACAATGGACAAGAACACAATAGACAGGATAAGCCTGGAAAGTAAGAGGAGGTAAAGAGTAGGTCCAGCAGGGACAGAGTATGCTGTTCTTAAAAAGCAACCAGCCCAGTCGCAGAGCGTGTGATGCAGTAAATACAAAGTGTGAGTATATTAAGGAAGAGGTTGTCTGTGTTACTTGGGATCTGTGATGTACCTGCTGTGGTGGGTTCTGATCAACTCCGCATAGCTTTGTTGACTAACGACATCTGAGAGATTGAAACTGGACCGAGTTCTTCTTGGAGGGAATCTTATACTAACCACACTAATCCTTACTAATTTTCTTTCACACCACCATCACCATGTGTTTGAGTGCTTATTATAGGTTGAACCTCTCTAGTCCGGCACCCTCAGGACCTGGCTGGTGCTGAATGAGAGAATTTTCCACACCACGGAAGGTCAATATTGTTGAGCAGCATGACCAACACTTCCACTGCTTACTGGGCTGTTAGAAGACATTTAGGGTACGTCTAGACTACATGCCTCTGTCGCCAGAGGCAGGTAGATTAGGCTACCCGACATAGGAAAATGAAGTGACCATTTAAATAATTGGGGCTTCATTTAAATTTACATGGCTGCCGCGCTGTGCCGATCAGCTGTTTGTCTGCACAGCATGGTAGTCTGGACACGCGGGGGTCGACATCAAAGGCATTTGTCGACCTCCCAGGTATGCCTCCTGGGATGAGGTTTACCTGGGAGGTCGAAAAATGCCTTTGATGTCGACCCCTGCGCGTCCAGACTACCGTGCTGTGCCGACAAACAGCTGATCGGCAGAGCGCGGCAGCCATTTAAATTTAAATGAAGCGGCAATTATTTAAATTGCTGCTTCATTTTCCTATGTCTGGTAGCCTAATCTACATGCCTCTGGCGACAGAGGCATGTAGTCTAGACGTACCCTTAGAGATAAATTAGAGCTAAATAACAGCACCGAACACTGAGAGCCAGGATTGGTGGCTGTAAAGAAACTTTATGGGACTGGGGAAACTTGGCGACATCCCTGATAAGAGAACATCTGCTTAAGTAAATTCATTCCAAATGCCAGATGTTTTCAGACTGGAGAGTGCTGGACAAGAGAAGTTCAACCTGTACGACAAGGCAAGGAAGAGTAAAATGTCTTTCTCTTTCACAGCTACTATTAAAGAATTATGAGCCTGATCTAGAATCCATTGACATTAATGGGTTTCTTTACACTGATTTCAATATGCTTCCCTAAGAGTGCCAAGTATATAGGGCCTATTCATTTTAATGGGCTTGGGTGCTACTGCTTCTGCAGTGCAAAACTGTGAGCTAGACATATACCATGGAGGAACTCAATCTCCCTAAACTGAATCAGTTTACTTTGTTCATTTGGCATACAAACAGGGATATGAGAAGAGACATGTTAACCTAGAGGGTTACGTCTTTTTAATTACTCCAGTGTATATGAGAAAAGGAGTCTGCCTAATAAATATTTCATCAGCGCCTGTAATAAAATTTTGATTCTGTTTGCACAATTAATCCATATTGCGTTGATCCGTACCTTTGGGTTTCAATAATTTAGCAAAATCTATTAGTTGTCCCTCCCGCCCCCCTCTTTAGCAAGCCCTGGATGGAAGAGAAATTCACATTTGTGGAACAGTGATCAATTTTTCATTCTGTGCCATCGCTTTTAATTCAGTTATTTACGCATCGCAGCCTAACCTCTCCGATTTCTTTTTTTCAAACATTAATTTACTTTAAATACCTGGCCTCATTTGGAAGTAAACCTTCCAAAAACCTTACACTTTTGGAACCGCTGTCTTCAACAAGAACTAATTAGCCGAACGAGACATCCTTGAAAGAATAGCATGCTAAAAAGCTTCCCAGGATGCTCTAAAAGGAAGGGCAAGACATTCATATTTCACAAGTATGGGCCAGCCTAATTAATGAAGCCAAAAGCTTGTGTCCAAAGCCAAAGGAGGAATCAGAGAGAAAGAAAGGAGGTTGGGTAGGGGAAGTTTAGGTGCCGAGACAGCTTCTTGTGTTCGCTGCTGTGCACTGTAAAAAAGGAGAAAGTGACAAGGTTGTCTTATTGTATGATGCCTTAATTGAGTATTCCTGTACATGTGCAGCTTTAATTTAGCAAGGTTTCCTGTTTGTAACATGAAGGGAGCCGGCTGAAAATGTTTTGCTCCGATTTTTTTCAATGGAAAACTGGCTTTTTGATGAAAAATATCTTACTGGACAGGCCACTACATTGGGACTCGCACACAGTGGGTTCTGTCTGGCCTGCTGGACGGTTTGGGTCACAGTAGGCAATAAAACAGCAGTGGTTCACCAGGGATAACCCCTGGCAGGCTGCTGCCGCTATGTTTACCTGTGCCTCTGCCGGTACAGGCAATTGCAGGTCCCGATGGCCACGAGTCGCTGTTCTCAACCAATGGGGGCTGTGGGAAGTGGCACAAATGGTGATCCGCAGCCAATGGGAACTGTGATTGCCGGTACCTGTAGAGGGGCAGGTAAATATATTGGCAGCGGCCCACCAGGATGTACCTCAGGGACCAGTTTGAGCCAAGAGAGGTGAAAGATGTGGGTGCCACATAATTCAACCTCCTGAGCTACTGGAAGGGAGCCACTTCAGTGTATGGAAATGGGTTGTGAATTTATGATACAGCTAGCAGATGTGAGATCTGATGTGGTTCGGGCGTGGGGTGGGATGCTAGTCAGACGGTATGCCAGGTCTCAGAAGACAGAGGAATGGCCTAAGGTCCACTAGCATGAAAAAGCATCTCTTGAGACAAGAATGCCTCTCATCTGAGTGTGCTAGAGCCGGATTCTCTGGTGTGGTGTCTCCCTTCCCCAAAGCGGAAATGGCCCTGAAGTCTACTCTTGGCCATAGTCTCTCTCCCCAGCATATGGGAGTCCTCAAGAGGCAAAAAGCCAGCCAAGCCATTTTCTGTGCTCCCCTCCCCACTCCTGGTTGCATGAAACAGGTTGGGGGTTGGGCGTGGCAGGAAGAATAGATGCTCTTCATGTAGGGAAGCATTGCCACATGGCTCGGTACAGAACAGAATTGTCTCAAGCCCAGTGCAGGCAATCAAACACCCACAACCGGCCCCTTGGCAGCTTCCCTCTCTTGCGCACTGTTAGCTGGATGAACCAGAGAATTGGAGCCTGAAAACTGAGCAAGGCAGAGCACTTCAGGGACCAGCTCTGCTTTCCCAGAGCATGGAGGAGATAAGCTACTAGCTCTACCTTCACCTCTGAGAGCTGCCATTTCCAGAGTCAGCCTCTGGGTTTCTTTTCCTTGCCACCGAAGGGTCACTTTTTCTATCAGCCAAGAAGAACATGTGGGAAGAGGAGGAAAAAGGCTGGTGTTCACGTTGACAGTGTGAACCAAATGCCGTCGAGTGGAGAACTATCCAAAAAAGCAGAGCTGGCGGGAGACCTGGTGGGTAAACCGGCGCCTATCAAGCAAATGAAGAGTTATCGTCGCCGGGACGGTCAGACTGATTTTTGGCAGAACCCTTTAAACAAATATGTTCCACAAACTCATGCTCAAGGCAACAGACTTTCTGTCACTCAGGGTGTGTCTAGACGACCTAGTTTTGTCGACAAAAGTGGACTTTTGTCGACAAAACTATACCAGCGTCTACACTACCGCTGAGTTCTGTCGACATAACGTCGACAGAACTCAGCAGTTTTGTCGACGCTGGTATACCTCATTTTACGAGGCATAACACCTTCTGTCGACAGAACTCTGTCGACAGAAGGTGTTATTGCCTGTAACATTGCGTCCAGACTACGGAGTTCTGTCAACAAAGCAGCTTGCTTTGTCGACAGAACTCAATGTGTCTGGACGCTCTTTGTCGACGGAAGTTTTGTCGACAGTATCTGTCGACAAAACTTCCGTCGACAAAACGCGGTAGTCTAGACGTACCCTCAGGGTCTCATTTTTACCCAGACAATACTCCATCATGTAGCTTCTTCCCCAGAGGCCAACTTAAGGGTGCTGTGAGGCTTGAGCACCCATGGAAAAACAAGGGAGCCCTGCAGCTCAGTTCCTGCCCTACCCTCTTCTGTCCACTGTGATGAGCTGTTCAGCAGTGTGCAGGAGCCACTGGGGGGCAGAAGGTGGGCGAGGGTAGAACACATGTAAGTGTGGGGAACATTCCTGGTTTCTAGGCTATCCCAGTGAAATGAGCTAGCAAAAGGATCTGAGATCTCTCTCCCATCCACTTCCTTTACTCAGATGCTTCCCCTTCCACTCTCCTGCATGGCAGAGTCCCCGTGACCCCGAGGCTGGGCCCAGTATTCCTGGGGGCTTGACTTCCAGACTTTGCCATGGTAACCTAGAGCAGAGACAGGTGTCCCCACTCCGGGGTGTTCTTTTCTCACGCCGTGTTTCCCTGGCCCATGGAGGCTCCCATACAGCTGAAAGCAAACACGAGTTATTAAACAACAATCAATTTTACAAAAAAGAGAGAATAGGGGAAAGAATGGAGACAGTCGCTGGGAAAATACGCCAGTCCTCTCTATGGCCTGGAGACTTCCCACACAGCGTCTCTGGAGTGTCAGGACAGTTCAGTCTGTTCTTCAGAGGCCCCAGGACTCCTGCCCGGGCCCTGGCTGTGTTGCAGGGATGCTACAGGTCAGACACTTGCTCTGAGTGGCAGGACCCTTCTCCCCAGCATCAGCCTCCACCCCAGTCTAGCCTGCCAGGCCTCTTGGCTGGTGGAGTTGGCCTGCACCGGGACTCTGCCCAGGGCCCTGCTCTTCCCTGCTTCTCACCACACCCAGCTCCAGCCTGCTCTAGCGCTAGCTTCACTCTCTGCTGGGCCACCTCCAGCTCCCGGGCTGCTTCTCTGGCCCCTCTGGCTCTGTGGTTGCAGCCCTGCTCCTAGCATGGCTCTGCTGGTGGGCTGTGTCTCTCCTGGGTCCTCCCCAGCTCAGCTCAGGCCCATGCTCTCTCCTTAGCTTGGCCCCACTCAGTCTGACCCAGGGAATTTCAGTTCCCAGGATGGATGGGACGCCCCCCTCACGCCCCCCCCCCCCGGCTTCCTCACTCCCTCATTGGCCTGCCTTCCCTGCCAATCAGACTGACGGGGCACACTGGCCTCTTACCAATGTTCCTGGGGGGCCGTCAGTCACAGGATCCTGAATTCTCATAGACCCTTCCCCTTCCCTTTGATACTGGGAGCGAACCCACCAAACGCCCCACTGAATTTTAGCTAGGGGCCCACAGTTTCCTTACACGCATTTGGGGGAGGAGGCGGAGCTGGGGAAGAAAGAAGTAGGGCAGGTGAAGAAGGGGGCAGGAGCAGGGGGGAGGTTGAGGGAAGGGGTGGAGTGGAGGCAGGGCTGGAGCGGAGCAGGGGGCCTCAGGAAGTCAACACCTGAAACGCGGTGTCTTTTCTCCATTGCCGCCAGGCATGAGGAATGAGCAAATGGGAAGAGGAAAGCTTCACACCTCCCAGATGCAACCTAATAAAAAAGGCTGTCACTCATTAGCCCAAGCACCAGGAAACCTGATTAAATGGACTACAAGGGCACCTGAGGACACTTTGCAGAGGACAAGGGAAGATTATAAACCGAGCAGGCTCCTTGAAGATGTAGGCAGGCAGAAACCACTTCCCTCTGTCGCAGAAGGCAAGAGGTAAGTCTCCCCTTTCACAGTATGTAACAAATGCTTCTGTTTGAGATTCCCTTCTTATCCAGGGAGGTCTCCTTTTCCCCTCAGCACATGGGAGGCAGAAGAGAAACTACACAGCTCTGTCCCAGCCTCCTCTGCAGACACGTAGTGTGACCCAGGGCAAGTCACCGGGGACAAACTTTTCAAAATCTGGACAGCTACGTTCAGGCAAACAAACCAATGCAGGCTCAGGCAGCAGATGTGTGTAACTCTGCCTGGTCGCTAGCCCAGTCTGAGGTTATTCAGCAAAGGGAAGCTGTGTGTGTGTGTGTGTGTGTGTGTGTGTGTGTGTGTGTGTGTGTGAGGTTATTCAGCAAAGGGAAGCTGTGTGTGTGTGTGTGTGTGTGTGTGTGTGTGAGGTTATTCAGCAAAGGGAAGCCGTGTGTGTGTGTGTGTGTGTGTGGTTATTCAGCAAAGGGAAGCTGTGTGTGTGTGTGTGTGTGTGGTTATTCAGCAAAGGGAAGCTGTGTGTGTGTGTGTGTGTGTGTGTGTGGTTATTCAGCAAAGGGAAGCTGTGTGTGTGTGTGTGTGTGTGTGTGGTTATTCAGCAAAGGGAAGCTGTGTGTGTGTGTGTGTGTGTGGTTATTCAGCAAAGGGAAGCTGTGTGTGTGTGTGTGTGTGTGAGGTTATTCAGCAAAGGGAAGCTGTGCGTGTGTGTGTGTGTGTGTGTGTGTGAGGTTATTCAGCAAAGGGAAGCTGTGTGTGTGTGTGTGTGTGTGTGTGTGTGTGTGAGGTTATTCAGCAAAGGGAAGCTGTGTGTGTGTGTGTGTGTGTGTGTGAGGTTATTCAGCAAAGGGAAGCTGTGTGTGTGTGTGTGTGTGTGTGTGTGTGTGTGAGGTTATTCAGCAAAGGGAAGCTGTGTGTGTGTGTGTGTGTGTGAGTGTGTGTGTGTGTGTGAGGTTATTCAGCAAAGGGAAGCTCTGTGTGTGTGTGTGTGTGAGTGTGTGTGTGTGTGTATGTAAAAAAACAGGATCACAGTTCAGCAACCCCTCCTCTCAGCATGCAGCCTGCATGCTGCTTCTAGCACAGTCCCTGCTGAGACCCTGCTGCGGGCAGAGGGCACATCATGGCAGGAACCCGGAAGTTCTCCCAACATGCTGCCGTTTGTAGTCCACAACTCGTCGTTCTCAGGGCTGCTGCTGAAACACACTGGACCTGGGCTACATATGAAATAGCCAGATTAGTCAATGTCACTGGGCACGCACGGCCTCACCGACATTGGCTTTGACGGCCCTTTGGAAGCTGGGCCTAGCAGTTGTGAAAGGGGTGTGTTAAAATCTCTTTTCGAATTCCAGCTCTGCCATCTCACCTGGGCGAATGGCTCCAGCTTGAAAGGGCCCGGACGCATTCAGTAGCGCCAAAACCCCCTGTCCAAATCAGACTCTTGCCTGACCTAGTCAACAGCTGGTGAAAGAACTGGGGATGGGAATTTTTAATGGGTTAACCTGCTGAGGGCTGGAGCAATTCCCTGTTGCTCCAGCCCCATGGGGGTGGGGGAGGGCCCACCACAGACAGAGGCAGCTCTGGTTGTCAGGAGTCGCTTCTGCCCACAGCGGAACCCCCATAGGCAGTGGCCACGTTGGCAACCAGAACAGCATCTGTCCTTTGTGGGCTCTGGAGCATCCCCTGCTTCAGGGGGGAGGGGTGTTGGAACGGCCCCTCTTTAACAGGTTAACCGGTTAAACAATATGTTTAACTGGTTAACCCATCAAACAGGATTCTACACCTGTAGACAAGACAAGCCCCAGTAACAGGGAAACCACCAAAGAATTCAGATGAACCTGATCCGTGATGAGGGCGGGGAGACCTGTAAAACTGAGCCGGCAATCCCAGAAGCAGCGGCTTTTGTCATGGGATTGACGCTGTTTTTTGTTTCCAGTCACAGACAAACACACCAAGGGTATGTCTACACTTGCACCCTATTTCGAAATAGGGGTGCAAATGCAGACATTTGAAATGGCAAATGATGCCGGGATTTAAATATTCTGCGCTTCATTTGCATAATCGCATTAGGGTGCTATTTCGAGTTAGCACTATTTCGAATGAACAGACTCTATGTAGATGCGGTTATTTCGAGAGAAAACCCTTCTCTCAAAATAACTGTTAAACCTCATTGTACGGGGAATAAGGGTTATTTCCAGAGAAGGGTTTCCTCTTGAAATAACCGCATCTACACAGCATCTGTTAATTTGAAATAGCGCTAACTCGAAATAGTGCCATAACGTGATTATGCAAATGAAACGCAGGATATTTAAATCCCGGCTTCATTTGCTATTTCGAATGTCTGCATTTTTATCCCTATTTCGAAATAGGGTGCAAGTGTAGACATATCCCAAGAGATCGGCTCCTCTGACGGTACTATAGAAATCCGCAGGCCTACTCGCTTCTCTGGCTGAATGAGGAAAGCCCTCGATGCAGCATATGCCACATCAGTCATATTATGGGCATCATTAACTGTTCTCCTGCCTCTGTTCTGCAATGACGCTGGCAGGCTGGTATTCATGCAGCAGCAGCACAAAGTTTGGCTAATCTATTACTATGCCTGGGTAACAATTTTACCTTCAGGGTATTCTCTGCTACTGTCTAGGACAAATTTCGAGGAGAAATTGGAGAGGGTCCAGAAAAGAGCAACAAAAATGAGTAAAGGTCTAGAAAACACGAGGGCAGGCTGAAGAGCTGGATATGTTTAGTTTAGCAAAGAGAAGACTGAGACCGGACATGATAGAAGCTTTCAAGTACCTAAAAGGGTGTTACAAGAAGGAAGAGAAAAATTGTTCTCCTTGGCCTCTGGTGAAAGGATAAGAAGCAATGGGCTGAAATTGCAGCAAGAGAGGTTTAGGTTGGACATTAGGAAAAACTTCCTCCCAGGGTGGTTAAACACTGGAATAAATTGCCTATGGAGGTTATGAGATTTCCATCACTGGAGAAATGTAAAAGCAGTTTAGATAAGCAGCTATCAGGGATGATCTAGACCAGTCTTTCTCAACCAGTGGTACTAGTACCCTAAGGAGTACTCGAGAGAAGTCTGGGGGGTACGTTAACACACCTGAAATTTGGAGAAAACTGAATTTTTGTTTTAAGTTATACTGTGCTTTATTATTTTTGTACTTTATACACCCCAAAATTTTACCGCATGCTCAGCTACAATCAAATTGTTTAAACAAATGTGTTGCAATGGTAGAAAAAGATAGTGTGTCTGAAAACTGTAGGTACTGGGGGTACTTACCATTTTTTTTAAAAGGAGGTACTTTTAAAAAAAAAGGTTGAGACGCACTGATCTAGACGGTGCTTGGTCCTGCCATCAGGGGAATGGATTTGATGACCTCTCAAGGTCCCTTCCAGTTCTAGTATTCTATGATTCTGATTCCAGAAAATACAGCTACTGCCAAACCTATGGGAGACTACCCCTTACACTTAATTCCTTCTGACTTCGATCTCTGCAGATGAGAATTTTCCTTGATATTCCACTTAAATTTTCTCAGTTTCAACTCACTTGTCCTTTAAAACAATTCCCCTCACTCGGTGGCATTTATAATTCCTCTCCCATGCTGGTTTTTATAATCTTAAATAGTCTTCTAATACCATATCTCTTTGTATTGTGGTGGGCTCCGGAGGCTTCAGCCGAAGGAAGGGCCCCATTGTTCTAAGAACTGTACAAACACACAATAAGACTTTCTCTCTTTGCCCTAAAGAGCTTGCAACCTAAGTAGACAAGAACAGACAAAGGCAGGTGAAGAGGATTTTCTCCATTGTTTTAGTCCAGAGAGAGTAACACCAGATTTTTAAAGGTACTTGGCATTGTTGTACTCAATGGCTGTGTCTACACTACATGCCTCTGTCGGCAGAGGCATGTAGATTAGGGTTGTAGGCAAAGGTAAATGAAGCCGCGATTTAAATGATCGCGGCTTCATTTACATTTACATGGCTGCCGCGCTGAGCCGACAAACAGCTGATCAGCTGTTTGTCGGCTCACCGCTAGTCTGGATGTTCCTCCTGTTGACATCAAAGCCCTTTGTCGGCAGCCCCATTATTCCTCGTGGAATGAGGTTTACCGGGGCTGCCGACAAAGGGCTTTGATGTCGACAGGGGGAACGTCCAGACTAGCGGCGAGCCGACAAACAGCTGATCAGCTGTTTGTTGGCTCAGCGCGGCAGCCATGTAAATGTAAATGAAGCCGCGATCATTTAAATCGCGGCTTCATTTACCTTTGCTGAATAAACAAATCTACATGCCTCTGCCGACAGAGGCATGTAGGGTAGACGTACCCAATGTGGCAACATCTAACTGATTCCAAAGCCTCAATCCAGTGTTCAAAAGGGATTTAGACACTTTGGGTCAAAATCCCACTGGTAATTGATGGGATCTAGACTTCTAAGGAATGTTTACACAGCCTGTGACACCAACACTCACATGGATTAACAGATTTGCACGGCTGTTCTAAAATCAGCTGTGTAGATGGTCTTTGCAGTTCTAGCTCTGAAATCTAGCCAGGGTAGGCTCCCAAACCACAACTATATACTGAATGCAGCAGTACCTAAATACCTTTACAAATATGGGCCTATGTGACTATTGCAGGTCCCACAGAGAGTCTGCAGCAGAGCTACAAATGGAAACCAGATCACATGAGTCCCAACCTTACCCACAAGCTCATACTCCACCCCATTCTCCCAAAGCTGGTGGGGGATGTTTTGTTTTGTTTTGTTTGGAGGGCATTGGTCTCTTTATCACTTACTGTGGAGAATTGCAATGAGGCTCATAAATACAAAAATAAGCCAAGCAGCAGAATGTAATCTGTAGTTTCCCAGTCTTCAGTTTGTCTTTTTTTGCTAATACTATCTAAGAATTGGTTCAGAGCATCTTAATGAATGCAACATTGTTGTATAGTGCTAATTACTTTGATGTAAATGTCTAAAAACACAGCCAATCTGTCTTTTACAGGGTTTAAATGCAGCTGAAGTGATTATTTCTTCAGTAAATCTTCTACTCATCCAGTGGAAACTGAGGAGAGTGAAAATAGAGAGGAGAGTGAAAAAAACAGGTCATTGCTATTCTTACTAGCTGTCTGCATAGTATTATTATAAAAATAATTGCATTTTCCAGCTAATCAAAGATGTGTTTAGTAGGACTCTAGCTGCAAGGGTTACACATTCAGCAGCATGTGCAGGGGATTAAAGAAGCAACTTATATTACTACTCTATGAGTAGCCATGTATTTGTTTGAGTGGAGCAAAAATATTCTGTTTAACGGCATCAGTTCTTATCTTCTGAGTTCTCCTACAACAAGAATACCAGAAGCAGGTAATAGGAATTTCAGAGGGAGTTGGGAAGAGAATAGAAACAGCTTTCCTTCCAGGTTAGCACTACATGTGATCTCAAGATGCCCAGCAATGGAAGTGGTGGTGATCTGAAATGAATGTGCCCTATTCTTTTTTCAGCCTGAAGACAGGAGGGATTTCCTGTGTATGAAGTCCCATTTGGTGGCTCGGCTGGATGAAACAATTCTTGGATCGGAACAGCGATTTGAGATGCCACCAAGAATCAGAGCAGCTATGGCGCACCTAGAAAACCAGCATTAGGAAACACCAGTGCCCCAGGTTGTAAGAAGAATGGAGCTAGCACAAAGGCATGGGTGAGAGAGGAAGTCAGAGAGGAGAGCTGGAAGGCAAGAGGTGGTGGAGGAATTTCTACATGGCTGGAGACAGAGATGAGGCTAGGCAGACTGTGGCCACCAGAGAAAAAAGAAGCAGGGGGAATTCCACACAACTAGAAGTTTCAAATCAATATTAGGTCCTCAATGTGGAAACTATGGAAGATATCGCTCATGGTCCAGCAGGCCTTAGGGAAGAGAGAGATGTACACATGTAGATGGCAGCAACTTGTAAGAAAACCAAGCTTTTCCCCAACGAGTTCTCCAGTAATCCAGAGTAGACAGAGGATCCTTCTTGCAGATTCAAGACTCAGAAGAACTGAAAGAACGGTCTGCAAGGGACAGGTGGATGACAGGGAGGTGTGCTGCTCTCCTACAGCTAAAACAGGTGGTATAACTTCAAGCCTGGACAGGCTGATGATGATGGTGTATGTGTCACAAGATATCACACAGATAGTAGAAAGACAACTCAGAAGCATGATGTAGAAGAATATGCAGACAATATACTCAGGATTCCTTCCTGTCTTGCTAACAAAGGAAGTCAGAAGGCTTAAGACTGTGGAAGCGAATCACTGGCTACATGATGACGGGTGAAGGACTTTGGTTTTGTGGACGATGGGTCTACCTTTGATGGGAGGCCAGAACTGGAGGTTCAGAAGGCCTCCACCTCAATAGAAAGTGACTGATCCCTAGCTAGCTTGTCTCTTAGGGTACGTCTAAACTACATGGCTCCGTTGACGAAGCCATGTAGTTTAGACACACCCTTAGGCATAGCCAGGAGGGGGGGTGGGGAGGTGAACCTTATCGGAAAAGGGGAGGTTAAAAAGAATGAAACTATGAACACTCAGCACAAAGTCAACATGCTGAGAACAAAATTATTCAAGGAATCAATGGACATGAGGAGGAGAAATTCTTGAATTGCCTGTTCACTAATGCCAGAAACCACCGGCTACGTCTACACTGCACAGTAATGTTGGAATAAGCCATTCTGGAATAGTTTTTCTGAAATAGCTTCTTTCGAAATAGCACGTCTACACTGCAGGGAAGCCTCAAAATTAGTCCGAGGCAGGCTCCCCTATTGTAGACATGCTATCTCAGGGTACGTCTAAACTACATGGCTCCGTCGACGGAGCCATGTAGATTTGTTTGTTTGGCAAAGGGAAATGAAGCCGCGATTTAAATAATCGCGGCTTCATTTAAATTTACATGGCTGCTGCACTGAGCCGACAAACAGCTGATCAGCTGTTTGTCGGCTCAGCATGCTAGTCTGGACGCTCCCCTGTCGAAATGAAAGCCTTTTATTGACATCCCTGGTAAACCTCATCCTACGAGGCATAAGGGGGATGTCGATAAAAGCCTTTCAGTTCGGCGTGGAGTGTACAGACTAGCGCGCTCAGCCGACAAACAGCTGATCAGCTGTTTGTCGGCTCAGTGCGGCAGCCATGTAAATTTAAATGAAGCCGCAATTATTTAAATCGCAGCTTCATTTCCCTTTGCCTATACCCCTCATCTACATGCCTCCATCGACGGAGGCATGTAGTCTAGACATAGCCTCAATGTAGAGCCCCAGGAGGAATAATTTAGAATGGCCCTGATAAGGGGCTATTTTGAAATAGCAGAAGTGGAGCATCTACACACACCTTATTTTGAAATAGCTATTTTGGAATAGGCATTATTCCTCATAGAATGAGGTTTACAGAAGTCAGAATAAGCCATCCGTTATTTTGAAATTATTTCGAAATAACGGAATTCCTGTGTAGACCCTCGCATAGTTATTCCGAAACAAACTTTGATGTGTAGACACACTCTAAGTAACCAACAAGAGGAACAGGAATTATTTATCAGCATACGTTGGATTGAGCTGGTATTACTGGTGGGGTGATTCACACAGTTGGAATGTTACAATCAATGAACATGAAGGATTGAGTGGGCAAAAGGGGAGGAGAAGTGGTACTTTCAAAAATGGCATTACCTGTTTCCGAGTTCTGGACAATTCAAACCAAAAAGATTTGGAGGGATGCTTATGGAGCAATGTCCTAACAGAGAAAGCACAAGATGGAGTATTATGTGGTATCTGTTACAGATCATGAAATCCCATTAGGAAACAAGATGACTGGGTCCTTACACAGCTATCAATAATGTGTAAGAAAAAAGAGACTGTGTGGTCATGGAAAACTTTAATTTGAGTGGGATAGGCTGGACGTGTCATGCTGCCCATACTAAACCATCCTTGGAATCTCTAAGCATTATATATGACAATGTTCTAACTTAAAAAGTGTTGCAACCAACATGGGAGAATTTTATATTAGACTTAGTCCTAACAGATAAAGAGGGAGCTGATCACAGAATTAAATGGTAGTTTAGGTACAAGTGATCATGACTTGATCATATTTATAATGTGCAAACAGAATAAAGTCCAGATCACGGAGCTTTAATAAGGCCAATTGCACAAAGCTGAAAACAATTATTAGCCAGATCAGCTGGGAGGAATAATTTAACCAGAAAAAATGTGCAAGATAATAGGGAATCATTTTGGAACACCTCACTACATTCTCCAAAAGCCATAATCCTGAGGAAAAAGTTTATGCTGATTAAAACTGTTGATGGTTTGTTTGTTTTTTTTTAAAAAAGAGTAAATTATTACAGCTGTAAAATGAATAAATAATACATTGCAGATGGAAGAAAGGGAAAGTTGGTAGGAATGAATATAAATCATAGGTTAGGAATTATGGAAAATTGGTGAGGGAAGCCAAGTAACACAAGGTGAAAACTATTGCTACCAGAATGAAGGACAATAAGAAGTTTTAAAAACGGAAAAGGGCAAGAAAAATGATGAGGGATTTGGAATGAGTCCTATATGAAGAGAGATTAAAAAGACTTGGACTTTTCATCTTAGAAAAGAGGACACTAAGGGTATGTCTAGACGAAATGGCTCTAGACATACCCAAATGAAGCGGAAATTTAAATAATCGCCACTTCATTTAAATTAAAATGGCCGCCGCGCTGTGCCGATCAGCTGTTTGCCGGCTCAGCACGCTAGTCTGGACACTCTGCAGTCAACATCAAAGGCATTTGTCAACCGCTCCGGTAAACCTCATCCCATGAGGCATAATGGGGCAGTCGACAAATGCCTTTGATGTCAACCGCGGAGCATCCAGACTAGCGCGCTGAGCTGACAAACAGCTGATCAGCTCAACGTGGCAGCCATTTTAATTTAAATGAAGCAGCGATTATTTAAATTGCCGCTTCATTTGGGTATGTCTAGTCAACTAATCTACATGGCTCTGGCGACAGAGCCATGTAGTCTAGACATACCCTAAGGGGGGATATGATAGAGGTCTATAAAACCATGACTGGTGTGGAAAAAGTAAATAAGGAATGGTGTCCCTAGCCTCTGTTTGTCTGGAAATGGAAGACAGGAGAGGGATCATGTGATGATTACCTGTTGTGTTCCCTCCCTCTGGGGCATCTAGTAGACAGAATACTGGGCAAGATGGACCTTTGGTCTGACCGAGAGTGGCCATTCTTATGTTCTTGTATTAAGAAAAAAAGTACCCTGATAATGAAACTGGTTCATTGCTAGGTAGCAATAGTAGAATTATCAGTAATAATTCAGAAAAGGCATAGGGGTTTAATAAATATTTCTGTTATATATTTTGGTTGAAAACAGATGCTGCAGTCTCATCATATGGTAATGATAACACTCTTTCCTTCCACTTGTCTCTCTGGAGGATGTTAAACAGAAGCTGTTAAAGTAAGACATTTTAAAATCAGCAGGTCCAGACAACTTGCTTCCAAGAGTTTTAAAATAGCTGGTTGAGAAGCTCACTGGACCATGAATGTTGATTTTCAATAACTCTTAGAGCACTGGGGAAGTTCCAGAGAACTGGAAGAAAGCTCGTGCCAATTTTTAAAAAGGATAAATAGAATGACCCAGATAAACATCGGCCTGTCAGCCTGACATTGATCCAGGTCAAAATAATTCAATGTGATTAATAATGAACTAAAGGAGGGTGATGCAATTATTGCAAATCTGTATGGATTTATGGAACATACATCCTTTCAAATTTGATGTCTTTTTGATGCAATTACAGGGTTGGATCATAAAGATGCTAGTGTTGACATAATATGATTCGATTTCTAAAAGGCATTTGACTTTGTGCCATGCAACATTTTGATTAAAAACCTACAATAATATAAAGTTAGTAGGACACACATTGCATGCATTTAAAACTGGCTAACTGATAGTTCTCCCAATGTAACTGTACATTGGGAATGATCATAGAGTAGACTGGTTTCCAGTGGGGTACCGCAAGGATCACTCTTTGGCCCTACAGAATTTGCCTCTTTTACTAGTGACATGGAAGAAAACATGAAATCATCCCAGCAAGATTGCAGCTGACCCAAAAATTGGAGGAGTGGCAAATAACAAAGAGAACAGGCCACGTCTATAGAACAGTTGAAGACACTCGGTTAGGCAGGTGCAAGCAAATCTTAGTGATGAGGTATACGAACTTCACACTGGTGAGATGAGTGCTGAAGAGCTGCTGTGGGCCCAAGAAACTACACCCCCTACACACACACACACACCTCTTCAGGGTGCACACCCAATGGAGGAAGTATTTAAAAGAGAACAACTAAATTCAATCGGGTACAGCAACCTCCGCCGGGGAAGCCACTAGCACTCATTGCCACCAATATCAAACCTCATAGCCAAGCCACTAAAAGACTCTCAACTTCTGCAATGGAAGGTGATGACTTGCTGTTGCTAGTGGAACAGACTTAGGGTGTGTCTAGACTACATGCCTCCTTCGACGGAGGCATGTAGATTAGCCAGATCGGAAGAGGGAAATGAAGCCGCGATTAAAATAATCGCGGCTTCATTTAAATTTAAATGGCTGCCCCGATCTGCCGATCAGCTGTTTGTCGGCAGATCGGGGGAGTCTGGACGCGATGCGCCGACAAAGAAGCCTTTCTTCATCGGCACAGGTAAACCTTGTTTCACGAGGCTTACCTGTGCCGATGAAGAAAGGCTTCTTTGTCGGCGCATCGCGTCCAGACTCCCCCGATCTGCCGACAAACAGCTGATCGGCAGATCGGGGCAGCCATTTAAATTTAAATGAAGCCGCGATTATTTTAATCGCGGCTTCATTTCCCTCTTCCGATCTGGCTAATCTACATGCCTCCGTCGAAGGAGGCATGTAGTCTAGACACACCCTTAGCAGGCAGCTCTGTGCCAAAGACAGGAAGGACTCTAAGTTCAGGATGATGCCAGAGGGCCAGGGGCAATGGTAGGAACATGTATAAGGGTAATAAGGCCCTTGGCCTTGTATAAGAGCAACTGTTTCAGATCCCAGTGTAGTAGACTGGGCCTGGGTTCCCTTATCTCTTAAATCCTTCCCAGTGGGCAACACTGCTCCGCGCTATTGCTCATAGTCAAGATGGCCATTAGCTCTCACCAGCGGGCAGCTGCAATGGTGCCGACTCAGCACCAAGGTGCCTCCTGCTGGCCCTTGTGGGAATTAAATTAATGGAGATTGCCTATCTCCTAGAACTGGAAGGGACCTTGAAAGGTCAGCAAGTCCAGTCCTCAGCCTTCACAGCAGGACTAAGTACCATCCCTAAAATTTTTTGCCCCAAATGGCCTCTACAAGGATTGAACTCACAACCCTGAATTTAGCAGGGCAATGCTCAAACCACTGAGCAATCCCTCCCCCCGAGGCCTACAAGCTCTCATTCCACAGCACACTATCCTCAGGTGGGGTCTTGCCACTGGCTCTTCTGCTCTGGACCCATGTCACTCCCTGGACCGCTGTGCCTCTTCTGGATCAGCCCTCCAGCTGTGCCCTACTCTATTTCCTCCTCCTTTCAAGGGGCCCCGTAGCCCTTAGGCCTGCCTCTTGTCTCCATGGCCAGCAGCAGTCTTAGGTCCAGCCCTTCTCCAGCCCCCTTGGGAAGTGGAGTGAAGAGGGCGGGGGACCCTGGAGCCTACTGTCCCTCCTCCAATTTGCTGCCTATTTTAGTGCCTGGGCCATTTCCTCATAGCCCTAGCAACCTCTCAGCCCTTGTAGCAAGCAGAGGTCAGCCAGCTGCTCATTCTCACACTCTGCTGTCCTGCCCAGCACTGTTCTGTCTATGGTGCTTCCTCAGGCAGCCAGTCATCCTCCCCTTGCCTTCCAGGGAGAGACTGCACTCTGCTCTGTGGAGCAGCTCTTTATGTATGGCCTTTGTTGGCCCTGATTGATCGTAGCAACAAGCCACCTCTAGACTGGCTCGTTTAGTGAGCGCTTCTCTGATTGGAGAATTCTGCATTGGCTCCCTCACACCTGCGTGGAGCAACCACCCCACAAGCCACGAATGCCAATAAAACACATCCTTTGACTCTCACTCTTAAGTGTTATGCCCAGGAAAATCACCATTAGAACATAAAAATCATAAGAACAGCCATACCAGGTCAAACTAAGGGTCCATCTACCCAATATTCTGTCTTCTGACAGTGGCCAATGAACAGAATTGGTAATCATCAAGCGATCCATCCCCTGTCACCCAGAGATTAGCAACACCATCCCTTCCTGGCCTGGGTAATAGCCAGGTGATAGACCTATCCTCCATGAATTTATCTAATTCACTTTGATCCCCATTAAAGTCTTGTCCTTCACAACATTCTCTGGCAAGGAGTTCCACAGGTTGACTGTGTACTGTGTGAAGAAGTACTTCTTTTTGTTTGTTTAAAACCTGCTATCTATTAATTTCATTTGGGGTGCACCTATACGTCAGCCTTATTCCAAAATAATGGGTATGTCTACACAGCAAAGTTATTTTGAAATAACAGCTGTTATTTCAAAATAACTATCCTAGCATCTACACAGCCATTCCGTTATTTCAAAATTAATTTGAAATAGTGGAGGGCTTATTTCGAAATTGGTAAACCGCATTCCACGAGGAATAGTACCAATTTCGAAACTGCTATTTCGAAATAAGCGCTGTGTAGAAGCTTATTTCGAAATAGGGGGTCTCCAGCCCTTCCCAGGGTGCCCTGCTGGCCGTCCTGGCCACAAGGCAACTTCTGACCTGATGCCCTGCCAGAACTGGTTCCAACCAGCTTTAAATGCGATTCAACATCCACTCAGTGTGGACGCACTATTTCAAAATAGAAAAACGCTATTTTGAAATGCATTTTGTGTGTAGACGCGTTATTTCGAAATAAGTTAGTTCGAAATTAGATATTTCGAAATAATGCTGTAGTGTAGACATACCCCATGTGAGCATCTACACAGTAATTCCGTTACTTTGAAATAAATTTGAAATAACAGATGGCTTATTCCAACTTCTGTAAACCTCATTCCGCAAGAAATAACTCCTATTCTGAAATAGCTATTTCAGAATAGCAGTAGTGTGGACGCTCCACTGCAGCTATTTTGAAATAGCTCCTCTCCCGGGTCATTCAAAGTAATTATTCCCCAGTGTTTCCTGGGGCTCTAAATCGAGGTAGCACGTCCACATTAGGGGAGCCTGCTTTGGACTCATTTTGAGGCTTCCCTATAGTGTAGACGTGCTATTTTGAAATAAGCTGTTTCGGAGCATTTCTTCTGGAATAGCTTATTTCTAAATAAGCGTGCAGTGTGACCCCTAGTTCTTGTGTTTTGGGAAGAAGTAAATAACTCTTCTTCATTCACTTTCTTCACACCCGTCATGGCTGACCATATCCACACACAGTCATTTCTTTTCCAGGCTGAAAAGTCCGTCTTATTCATCTCTCCTCAGATGGCAGCTGTTCCCTATCCCTAATAATTTTTGTTCTGAACCTTTTCCAATGCCAATACATCATTGTAGTGAGCAGGGGTGGCTGCTCACTGACCTCGAGGAGGAAGAACCCCTCTCGGAGCCCAGGTGGGCTGAGACGGAGTCTGCCCCTTTAAGCCCGCCAAGGCCTAGGGGTGGGGCAGGAAGTATAAAAGCTGAGCCCAGAAGCTTAATAAGTGCCCAGCCATGGGAGGGGGCAGAGGCTTACCCTGGATGCTTGTGTTAGGAGGACCCTGAAGGTCTGGACAAGGCTGACAACTGGGACCAGGCATTGAGGGAGACACCCTTTTCTCCCTACCCCCCAAAGTGGACTGTGCAGACCCTGTGAACATGCTGCTGCCTGGAAGACCAGTACAGACTGAGTGGGAGTCGGGAAGTGGACCAGGGGAAGCAGAGAATGGTCTGGTGGACCTGATAACCCTCTGATGTGTGTCAGCATGTTTCAGAGTGGATTCTCTGCTGACCCCAGTGGCTGCCAAGGCTGCTACTGCTAGGGCCCTGGGCTGGGGTGTGGTGGGGTAGGGTGGTCTCATGTCCCCCCTGCTATTCCCTAGACTGGGTGGTAGTCCCCCCACTTGTGCTGGGAAACTTTGTTTGCTTGCCCCACCCTGAGCCAGGGCCTGGGCTAAAACTGACTGTGGGAACTGTTGGCTTTGCTTGCCCCACCCTGAACCAGGGTCGGGGCTGTGTTGACATTTAGGCTAGTGCAGGCATTGTGGCCTGCCCCACTCTCAGACCCCACTGTCTTAAAGGGGCTGCTACACTAATTAGTATAGGCCTGCGCACCAGTCAGGGGCCCACGATTGAGCAAGACCGCTTATAATATTTCACTAACACTAGGTGGTAGCACCAATCCAGGCAATACAACCCTTCCCTCAACAATGATATGGATATTAATACTGCTAAATGTAGACCTATACATCTAGGAACCAAGAGCGTAGGCCGCACTTACAGGATAGGGGACTCTATTCCGCAAAGCTGTGCTTCTGACACAGATTTGGGGGTGGTGATGGTTAATCAGCTGGAGAAGAGCTCCTGGTGTGAAGCTGTGGCCAAAAACGCTAGTGCAATCTGGAGTGTGCACTCAGTGGAATCTGAAGAAAGAGGAGAGACGTTCTTTTACTTCTGTATTTGGCCCTAGTATGCTGGAATCCGGTGTCTAGTTCTGGTGCTCACAATTCAAGAGGGAAGTTGAGAAAGTAGAACGATTTTCTGAGAGGGGACTCTTTAAAGGATTGGAAAACATGCCTGGTAGTGATAAAACTCAAGGAGCTCAAACGATTTAACGTAACAAAGAGAAGATTAAGGGTGACTTGATTATAGCCTGTAAGTACCTTCGTCGGAAACAAATATTTCGTACTGGGCTTTTCAATCTAGCAAAGAAAGGTGTACCGCAGGAACTTGAAGCTAGACAAATTCAGTCTGGAAATAAGGCCTTATTTTTGAGTGATGGGAGTAATTCACCATTAGAAGAATTCGCCAAGGGTGTGGTGGATTCCCTGTCACTGGAGAATCATCAATTGTGAAGTCAAGATTGAGCATTGTAGTGCGTCAGCTTGGCCTCCTGCTGACGCAGAAGGGGAACCGCTCCCTAAGACCCCTCCCAGAACAACCGAGCCTCACCCACAGGTTGCAGAGAGGCAGGGCCATGAGTATAAAAAGAGGGGCTGTGGGTTCAGTTAGAGCCCAGTGGCTGAGCAAGCCTGATGCTCTCCCCGAGCAGCAAGGCGCAGCTGCCTTGCTTCAGGAGGGAAGTCTAGGTTGGGCTGCCTGGGCCATGGCCGGGCCCGAAAGCCTGGCCAGGGCTGCCATAATCGCTGCCAGGCCCAGAAGACTGACCTGGATGGCCAGGGCCCCTGTTGGGCCAGGAGATTGGGCTGGACCACTGACTGACCCACACCCAGACCCCTGGCTGATTCTGAAGAGCAGAGGCTGAGCCGGGGAGGCCCACAGGGGGAACTGGGAAGCAGCCCAGGGATAGCCGATACTGGGTTGGCTGAGAGTATGGCGGTCAAGTGCGCAGTGCATTGCGGACAGGATCCCCCACTCAGGCCTGAGCTCTACACTGTCTCACTGTTTGCTTGTGGCCCTGCCCTGACCAAGGGCTGGGCCTTGTAAACCATTTACTCGGCCTGCAGCCTTTAAACTGTTTCTCACTCCGCCCTAACTCAGGGCCTGGATTATGAATCGCAGCTCAGCCTACAGGGAGGTCTGAGCCCTGCCTTGTTTGTGGACCCCGCCCTGACCAAGGGCCGGGTCTCTGAACTATTGCTCGGCCCAAAGAAGGCCTGTGAACTGCTGCTTGGCCAGGACACTGGTCTGAGCCCCAAAACCTTTGACTGTCTCACCCTGAGCTAGCGCCGGGGCCTGTTGTTTGGACAGGCTGTAAGCGGGAGCTCTCTAGACTGTGGTGGGTCAGCCCAGTAGCAGAGCCTGCCCATGGGTCAGAGCATAAAATACTCAGGCAGCTTGGCCTTCCTCCAAGCAGAGACCAGTACCGGCATCTTTTCTAAAACTGTGATGTCAAGGAGGTTTGACAAGACGATCACTGTTGTTCCTTCTGGCCTTAGAATCTCTGAATAAAAGCCGAGCCAGACGGGCAAGACATCAGGTGCTGAGGCCTTTGGAGGAGGCTAAGGGACAGTAGGCAGGACGGTTACTCTACAAACCATGATATTTTGATCCAGTACCGTTAGGCAGCTGGACTAGATCTGGGTGGCCAAGCCCCATGAGAACCGCATGCCCTGTGGCAATGCCAGACTCTCCTTACTCCCCCTTTCCTCGTTGTATGCCTCTACTGTGAGCCAGAGACATGATTTCTAGGGACCGGCTTTCCCTGCAACAGGGCGCTCTAGTTGTACACTCAAATAACTCCATGTGAACGAGCCTAGCTCAAGTGACTGCAGCCGCACTAGGAAACCGCCCTAGAGCTACTGAATGATTAGATTAGCATCAGAGGATGGCAGAAAGTTCAGTGGCTGGGTCTTTGTTGTGTTACTGGCACAAGTTTAACAGCATGGAGGCACTGACCCTCCCTCTCCTCCTCCCGCTGTGCCCCGCAGGCCTGCTCGCTGGAGTTTAAAGCACCAATTAACTCAAACAAGAGATTTTTGTGTGTGGGCAGGTTGAAGGCAACATTAGAGTGATTGCTCAAGCTAACCTAGTGGCGAGGTACGAGGAGGAAAGAGCCTCTTTCATCCTCCCTTCATTCCCTTCTGCTGAGGTTGCCAGTTGGAAGGCCAACTGGTTTCTGGGATGTGGCTGTTTCTCCACCAGGAAATGCGGTGAGACATCCCTGAATTGTTGCACACCAGTCCCCCAGAAAGCTACCTAATAGCATAGTGACCAGGTCCTTAAGTCACCCTGCCCTATGAGCCATGTTGTGTTCGGGACTGCCTGGGTGCCGGTTAAAGCCAACGGGAGGTTGTTTAAGTGCATTTTGATGGAGGAGAATAAGAAGTCGGCACCAAGTGCAAACCCTTTTGTTTCTTGCAGAAAAGTAAGGCGAGGGAAGCTTTGAACACAAACGGGATTTCACATGGCAATAGCTCCAGACCTAATTGTTTCTGAGTACTACCCAGAGATAAAAGCTCGACCGTTCACATTGTTTGTTCTGGGCCAGTCAAACATGAACAGCAAGGATAATCCGCGCTTAAGCAGGCGTTACGATGGAAATCCTTGGTACGCAGCCGACAGCTCCATGACGCATCAGATGGCTTGAGCAAAGTCATTTCCTCCTGTAATTCGAGCGAGGTTGAAATGCACATGAATATCTAGCACTGCCACTTGCTCATCATGGCCCTCGAGGAAAGAGTTTGCCTAATTGCCAGCTCCCTCAGCCTCAAGTGTCTGTATTTTTGAACCTGAGAGTTAATCATCCTCCAATTATCATCTCAGCGATCGCTCAAGCATGTTGTTTTGCTCGCTGGAGGGGGTGGAGTGCGGCACACCTGAGGTGACAGGGATGGCTGGGTAGCGCCAACTTCTAGGATTTCAGTGAGGTTGTTTGTGGAGCGGTTTTACTGGCAGGGACTTTTGTGGGGGTGAAAAGGCCCTTGTGTGGAAGGCATTGCGGGTGAAGCAGCCTATTCATCCGCACAGGCATCATGCTGCACCGTGCAGCATGCTGCACAATCCCTGTGCCTTCACAGGCTTCTGGGGAGGCTGGAAAGGAAGCCACTGCCCTGTGGTAGCGCCTCCGTGCTGCACAAGGGGTTAGGGAAGAATTCCACCTGCACAAGCATTGTCGATCTGTGTGTTGGTTCTAACACAAGGCGTGCTGCCGAGGGTGGGGCCAGAAGAGAGCACATCCGGGTGTGGCTGTAACACAGAACTACAGTCGTGATGATTTGCAGCACAAACTACAGCAAAGGCGGGCAAAATACAGCCCGCAGGCTGGATCTGGCTAGACAAGCCACCGGCTCCAGCAAGTAGCCTAGCGGGAGCCTTGGGCAGGGTTCCAGAACAGCCACCTCTGGGGGTAGGTGCCTCTTTGAATGCTGCCATGATCTGAAGGGAGAGGGAGAGGCTGCCCCGCCCCCAGCAAAATCTTGCAGCTCCCATTGGCCAGAACTGGCGCCGCCAAAGTAAGCCCCTCCTGTCCACAGCTTGCATGTAACCCCTTGGCCCTGGTCTACACTAGGGCTTTATTTCATCATAACCCCCTTAGCTTGAATTAATAAGAGGAGCCTCCACACGACAAAGTTCGTTTTTTTTTTTCGAAATAACAGTCTGCTTATTTTGTAATCTACTCCTGCTTTCCTCAAGGAATAATGCTCATTCTGAAATAGTGATTTTGAAATAGCGGTAGTGTGGATGCTCTGGTGCTGCTATTTCGAAATAACTATTCCTCAGAATAATTCGAACTAATTACTCCCCAGTGCTTTCTGGGGCTCCAAGTCTGTGGTAGTGCTTCCACATTAACGGAACCTGCCTCGGACTAATTTCAAGGCTTCCCTGTAGTGTGGACACCCTAGTTCAATTCTGTAGAATTGGGAGTTAAGTCAAATTTAGTTATTTCGAAATCGTTTCCTAGTGTAGACATGCCCTTAAAGTAGCATCTGCAAAGAGCTAAATATAGCCTCAGGGTAAGGCTACCCAACAGTTTGGAGTTATAATACAAACATGTGTACCTCTTCTTAGTTATGGCTCCATAGCTCAGAGGTTAGCACATTGGTCTACAAAATCAAAGTCATGCTTTGCTGGGGCCTCTGTAGTTGTTTTTAGTTGGGCCTGTTGTCCTTCAACAGAGGTGCTTGGCTCTCCTATGAGATTGATATTTTAATAAGCAGCAGGTTTAAAACAGGCAAAAGGAAGAATTTTTTCACACAACACAGTCAACTTGTGGAACTCCTTGCCAGAAGATATTGAGAAGGGCAGGACTGTAATAGGGTTCAAAAAAGAACTAGCTAATTTCATGGAGGATAGGCTTATCAATGCCTCCAGCCTCTATTTGCCGAATGCTGTGAATAGGCACCAGGAGATGAATCCCTTGATGATGACTTGTTCTGTTCATTCCCTGTGGGGCAGTGGCCACTGTCAGAAGACAGGCTGCTGGGCTAGATGGATGTTTGGGTCTGAACCAGTCTGGTCATTCTTATGTTCGTACATGCACTACTTCTGCTCAGCCTGGCACCTAAGTATTGCAGTGTGGCTGTGGCAGAAAGGGTGATGGCTTGCATGAGCCAGACAAGTATCATTCTGCTAGATTTTTTGGGTGCTTGGAGGGCTAATCTGGGCTGCTACTTCTGCATGGAATGAACAGAACAGGTAATCATCAAGGAATCCACCCCCATTGCCTATTCTTATTTTAGCACGCTCACATGTGTCTGGCAGAGTTGGGAATCACTGCTCACAGCTGCTGTCTAGACATGCAGATAGTGGCGTTTAACTATACGTGGTACCCCAAAATGAAAGCATTTCCATATTCCAGTCCCAATCTGCGCATAGAAGAGATTTTGTATCTAACAGTCTGAACAACAGAGTCATGCCTGACTTGTTCATTCTTATAAAAATAGTGGCACTTTTATTGCTCATTAATTAAGTTACCCAATGGCTTTATTATGTAGTGCCAATTAAAATTTACTATTAGTCTACCCAAAGTCATACAGAGAATTACTTTATCTGATAGGTATTAGTTTTAGGCAAGATTTAGCTGGAAAACCTCCTATGTTTTATTTTGCTAGTGCCAGGAAAATGTCAGAAACCATGGATTGTTAAGGGTACAGGCGATTTGATGATGCTTTCAAGTTGGCTGTGGTTCAGAGGATTTTGATTCTTTGTCATGATAAAAAAATAGAAATGTAGGATTACATGGCTGGATCCTATAGTCTTCCATAGGGCGGGATCAGACACATGGAGAGATTTCATGGAGCACTAGGACACCTTACAGATGTTGGTGATTTTTCTTTTTTTTAACAGTTCTGTGAAATTGCAGTTGCTCATTTGCCTGTATATTTAGCTGGTACTTGGGGTATTGCAGGGCTGTTTCCATTAGGACAGGGAAAATGGTGACACAAATCAGGTATAAGCTTGCTGCTTCCCCGACTGCAGTGGCAGCAAACAGCAGGCAAGGTCTTTACTCAGAAATCTGCAGACCGGCCACTCCAGGGAGCCCTGTGCCCGAGAAGCCCAGTCTCTCTGCATTCAGACTTCCTTCCCACAGCTCACTCTGCTTTCTACACATACAGCCCACAACCCCTGTCCTAAACCTTGTGTTGCCAAACGGAGAAACCCCAGGAGGTTTATCTCTGATCTGCCATGTGGCCTAGCACCTCAGGTGGCTGCCACTGTGATCTGCAGCTATTTTTGCTATAAAAAGGGCTTGTTTGAACTCTCTGTTGAGCATGCCTACCACAAGCCATGTTGGCTTTAATAAGGTCTGTGACTGTTTTTTGGATTTAAATTCACACAGGAATTATTATTAATTATATTGTCTTATTATTATCTTTGAAACTAACAGAATGGCAGCCATTTGCCTTTCCGCATAACAACGTATCCTTGTTGCTTTGGGTTTTTTTTTTAATTTAAAGGTATATGTAGTAATAGTGCCTATAAATTGACCCTCATTGTAAACTCAACTGTGAAAGGGGAGTGTCAGATCCTAGGAAGTCAAAAGAAGCTAGAGGAACCATCATGGATGGGACAAAGGTAATAAAGTGAGACAGACTGAATTAGTTCAAAGGAATGGGATACATACAGAATGGGAAGCGACTGTCTAGGAAGTAGTATGGCGGAAAGGGATCTAGGGGTTATAGTGGACCACAAGCTCAATATGAGTCAACAGTGTGATGCTGTTGCAAAAAAAGCAAACCTGATTCTGGGATGCATTAACAGGAGTGATGTGAGCAAGACACGAGAAGTCATTCTTCCGCTCTACTCTGCACTTGTTAGGCCTCAGTTGGAGTATTGTGTCCAGTTCTGGGCACCGCATTTCAAGAAATATGTGGAGAAATTGAGGAAGGTCCAGAGAAGAGCAACAAGAATGATTAGAGGTCTAGAGGATAGGACCTATGAAGGAAGGCTGAAATAACTGGGTTTGTTTAGTTTGGAAAAGAGAAAATTGAGGCGGGACATGATAGCCGTTTTCAGGTATCTAATAGAGTGTCATAAGGAGAAGGGAGAACTTGTTCATCTTGGCTTCTGAGGATAGAACAAGAAGCAATGGGCTTCAACTGCAGCAAGGGAGATTTAGGTTGGACATTAGGAAAAAGTTGCTAACTGTCAGGGTGGTTAAACACTGGAATAAATTGCCCAGGGAGGTTGTGGAATCCCCATCTCTGGAGATATTTAAGAGTAGGTTAGATAAATGTCTATCCGGAATGGTCTAGACAGTACTGGGTCCTGCCATGAGGGCAGGGGACTGGACTCGATGACCTCTCAAGGTCCCTTCCAGTCCTAGTATTCTATGATTCTATGAATTGGCACCCTGATGTAACACAAGGACTGAGTTAAGATTATGCCTGGTAAACAAAGAGTATGTGCCGGGAAATCAGTGACTCAGAATTGGTGTGTTGGAAAATAGGCCTAACTAGTGGACACGATGGGTTATAAAGCCCATTGTTTGCTATTTTGAAGACTTCAGAGATTTTGGGAAGTGGAGAAAGCTGGCTAATAAACACTGGTGGAATGAAAGATGAGAGAATGAGAAAGAATTATGTTCACCAGCATGGCCAGTCCCCCACCCTCATCTCCTGGGACTCTGGGCCTTTCCTATTGTTATCCTAAGATGTTTTGCTGAGACACAAGCAAAAAGAAAGACTGAGAGGATGTTGCCACCCCCACCATCTTTGGTTTAATAAGAGTCTAGCTGAGCAGGCCAAAGCGACCCGTTTTTCAACAGGACTGTAAACCTGTTACCAGGGAGGTAGCTCAGTGGAATGCTCTGAGCAGTCTGAGGTTGGTACAAGTTGGCCAGTTTTGAAGTGGCTGGTTAGACCATGTGCTAGGCCTGTATTAGGCTAGGCCTGTGAGATTGTAAGTGAAAATCAAAACTACAGACCAATGCTGCAGTATCTATCACTGGCTCTTCTTTTGCTTCCTCTTTTGTGCATGTCTGTCTTGTTTTGCCCTGTAGGAAATGGACTCAGTCTGAAGTTGTCGTTATTGAAGTCTATCTCAATAGGACAGTTCTTCCTATCTTTAATACTACCTAGGAGTGTATCTAGACTGCAGGGTTTCTGCAAAAACTTCACTTATGTCCACACTGCTATTGTGTTCTTTCGAAAGAAAATCGAAAGAATATGCAGGGGTTTTTCTGACTTTGGTAAACCTCGTTCTATAAGGAAGAATGCCTTTTCCAAAAGAGCTCTTTCAAAAAAAAGGCATGCATTGATGCAGAAGAAGGCGGGTTTTTTTTCGAAAGACGAGGCCTCCAGGAAAAAGCACAGGTGCCCTGGTGGCCACTCCCGTCCATATTAATAACAGCTTACATGCGAGAGAATGTCCAATGAGTGTGGACACTCTCTTTTGAAAAAGCAGTTCGCTTTTCGATGCGCTTCTGAAGTGTGGACGCTCTCCTTCGGAAGAAGTTTTTTCGGAAGTTCTCTTCTGAAAAAGCTTCTTCCAAAAGAAGCTTGCAGCCTCGATGTACCCTAGGAGACTGCCAAGCAAAGGGGGTATTTCTTCTAAAAACTCTCTCTAGCTAAAGAGAATTGAAACAAGAAATGTTGTGAAAATAAAAGCCTTACTTAATAATTTACATTTCAAATATTTAAACAGTTTTCCTCCTTTTGTGTATCCTTACTAAAGGGTGACAAGTAATATTGGTGTGTCTGACATGATAAAAAGCAGGTTACGGTCTCTGAATACAAAAACATGAATTTTTTTTATTACATTTAATGTGAGACCGCGTTTGTATTATATTAAGACAGTTGACTCTTTGGGCCTATATATTTTATTTTAATTCATACAAGAGAGATCAGTTTACATTTCCTGCCCCTCATTGTGACTCTGGGCTGCCTTCTTTGGAGGGGAGCTTCCAATCACCGAACTCCAGTGAAGCAATGGCTTCATTACAGAAGAATTGCTCAGTGTTCCTTTTATTACTGGTAGAATATGAGCGAGCCAAAAAGAACCCAATTTGTCTCTCTGATTCCAGGCAGTGTTTGCAGGGCTGACGTCAGCAAAACCAAACTCTTTTGCCCTATAACCTGAGCACTAAACCATGTCAAAAAGTTTTGAATGTAAAAAATAGCCACTCACTCTGATGTCTTGAAAAAGACATCACAGCCCAAGTAACATCCCATCATCTGTGTTATCCAGAAATTTGAAGTCTCTGTAATGTCCTGACTTTAAGATATTTTTTTTAAATTAGTTTTTTTCCCCTCCCCAGTGCATGGATCAATAAGTAATTTGGAAACTAAAACACTAGCTCTGGTTGAATGGTTTGTATACAACAGCGGTGACAAAAGACAAAGAGAAAACAGCCTGAAAACGTTAGGCAAAGAAAATCCTGAACAGCACTCACACTTCACTGATTCCATCAGCTTTGTGTTCGTTATGTTTCTGCAGTATAAATGATCTTAGGAAGTTTTACAATATTCGCATGGTACACCATGGGCTGGGTTACAACACATGCAAAGTCAGATATGGGGGGATGCAAGGAGAGTTATAACAGCACAGAATACTAAGAGCCAGGACTGGTAGCTGTAAACAAACCTTATGGGACCACAATCAAGTTGGCTACACTTATGAAATGTAGACATTTGGCTCACTAAAATCATGCCAGACCACGGATGTTTCTGGACCAGAGAGTTCTGGACTAGAGAGGTTTAATGTGTAGTAGAGTGAGACCTCATTCCTGCTTCACTGGACCTTAACACCCTTTTCAATGTGAGAAAGTTTCAAGCCTTGTGTCTCTCCTCTCTATACTAACAGATGGGGCCCAACTCTGCAAGCATTTGGGTCCAGTCCTGGTGTGGTTGCAGTCCTTCACTTCCTGCCAAATTCAAATACAGCACTTGGCAAGATCAATCCTTGAAAGATGGAACAGTCAGGCAAGATTCATATGTATTTAAAATAAATCTGGAACAAAATGGACCGCACTGTTGATCAAGGAGAATAAATCACTGGTGGTACATTACAGCTAGCATTGAAGTTGACTCGACTTGGGTGTTTTTCCAGCAGCAGTGTTTGATGAACCATCTATGGGATAGACCCTTTGTACATTGCAGTGATCTCTTGTTTTGTTTTCGTACTTGGGGTTATTCCCTCCTACAGGGCTCTGCACCAAAAACCTTAATTTGTCCCCAGAGCATTTAACTTCCATGCGTGTCTCTTTTGCCTGGAATTTGTATTCCATGCATTGGTTATAAATCCAGACCTGTTTGAAGACTCCATGCTGATTTAATGAAGCACCGTGAAACTCATTAGCATAAGTAGCATATATTAGTTGTGAAGCTGTGTTGGCTTTGGGCCCTGGATGAGTCGTGTCTGTGATGAGCCTTTTGTTCTGTTAAACACAATCTTTCGCTCTGCACCTAATTCCAGACATTTAAAACAAGACACGGGATAATGAGGCTAAAGAACAGCAGCTGGGCTTCAAACATGTATGAAATGGACAGCCAGTCCTGGCTGCCATTTAAATGTTTCCACTGCACACACGTCCAAAACAAGCCGCAGCTGTCTGCCACAAACACAAATCCCTCTCTTTGCAAGCATGGATTTGTGGGAGCTGGTATCACCTACTCATGAGCACAGATAGGAGTAGGAAATTCCACCTTAGGAATAGTATCAGGGATATTTATGTCAGGGAACATGCAAAAGGATGCTTGTCTTTAGCACCCCCTGCTGGCCAAGAATGGCTTTACTGAGGCCTGCCTCACTTTCCCCTCAGTTCAGGCTCTTACAAAAGCCACCAAATCCTGATATTTAAACCGCCCCTCCATCCTCTCCCCTCTGCTGACAGGGCCCTGCTGAAACCTTTACACCTGCAGCATCTGCAGGCATCTGCCAACAAGTCACTGCAGCTGCTTTCTCCTACATAAGGTCCAGGTGCCTTGTCTGAAGCCTCATTGGGAAGCAAGCAATTAGCCAAGCTGCACTGAACCCTGGGCCTGCTTAAAGGAACCCATTACCCCTGACAGAGAGGAAGGCTGGTCTTGTGGAAACGCTTGGCTTCGAAACAGACCGTGGATGTGATCTTGGGCATGTCCCTTGAATGTTCAATTCCTCTTCTGTAAAATGAAGACTGTCAGCTTCCTCTGCCTGTCTTCATAGCGTCTAGCTCTTTGGAAGACACAATACGACCCTGATTTCAGGCAGGGGCTTAGGTCCTGCTGTCATACCACTAATGGCAATAGAGTGCTTGTGTCGGTCATCCTGGGGGAGGGTGACAGTTCTGAAGTCCTCTGTTTCTGGGAGCAACACAACAGGGGCAAACGTTGTACAAGCTGACTCCCCTGCACACCACCAACAGACTGCACCTTGCCCTAGAGCAACAACACCCACTATGGGATGAGAGACTAGTAGTCCACCTGGTCTGCTTGATAACCAGGCCAGCAAAGGGGTCTGTGGCCATATTGGCTTGTGCATGTGTCCACACCCAGATAACCCTGGTGAGCCATCCTGTACCCCACTCTGGTTCCACAGCTCACCAGGGAGAGTGCTTTGGCACGTAGCCACCAGCTAGTGAGCACGGACATGTTTCTGGTGCTGTTCACAGCATCCCCCCCCACCTGCTGTCCTTCCTGCAGCCAGAGGCAGACCCGATACACATCGACGTAGAATGCTTCTGGCTTCTAGCTCCAGCTCTCCCAGTGTCTCATTCATGCTGACTCAATCCATAGCCCGGCAACGTCACAGGACCTCCTCACTGACCTGCTGCTAAGGAAGATGGCCATCCATCACACAAGGACAAGGAAGATGGACGGGGGGGGGATTGTTCTGTTACTGGGACCTATTTCTGGTCCAGGCAGAGTTCCTCTGGGTGGTGTCCACTAATTCTTTCAGCAGCTTCGAGGAGCGGTGGGCATTGTCTGGAGCTCTCTGCCTTGTGTCCCCTTCTGGTTCTGTGATTTCTAGATTTTGATCTTTCGCTCATTCCTGGAATTTCGCCCTCCCCATTTTTTCCCCCAAAATTCTGTTGTGGCCTCAGTTCCATGATTCTTGCCCCAGGCTTTTAGGTCTCCCACTCGCACCAGAACATGCAGTACGCATATCATTTCACCTTTTCTTCCATGCCTCATACCCAATAATTCTCCTTCCCTCCAAACCTACCCATGCTCCTCTGCCTCTCACTCCCCAGCCCATCCTTAGCCTTCCTCATCCCACCATGTCCACCAATTCTCTTTTCTGTTTTCCCCACCAAAACCATCCCTCTTCCATTCCCCATCCTATATTCCCCCCAAATCCAATAGTTCTCTCTACTTTTTCTATTCCTTCAAGCACTCGCTCAAATCCATCACCTCGCGGCAGGGATGTGTTCTTTCCTGACTATAGCCCATAACGTTGCGGGGAAGTGAGATGTCCCAGGAGACGGTGGCAAAGAATTAGCCATAAAGCTGAAAGGAGCATTGAGGTCAGTCCTCTGCCTCTCATGCAGCTCATACTCTTTCTGGGTGGTAACTACGAGAGGTGAGTTCTCCCAGGAGCTCATGAAAACATTTCTTTTTCCTTTTGCTAAACACCTGGTTGCATCACGTAGCAGGAACAGGTTTCCTGGGGAAGAGATGCTTCCTGGCCTCCCATAAACACTCCATCCCCAAAAGATAAAGCACTCTGCTCTGTGATCTCTATACTCTGTGTATATTTTCACCTACACAGAGATTTCCCTGATCCCTGTCTTCTACTTTCAGCCCCCCACATCTGTCTCTTGTGCATTTGTAACCCACACACTTGGGCTGTGTCTACACGGGGCCACTTATTCCAGAAAATCAGCCGCTTTTCTGGAATAAGCTGCGAGCTGTCTACACTGTCCCTTGAATTTCCGGAAAAGCAACAACGCTCTACTGTACAAAATCAGCCGCTATTCCGGAAAAACTATTCTGCTCCCGCTCGGGCATAAGTCCTTATTCCGGAACACTGTTCCGGAAAAGGGCCAGTGTAGACAGCCCAGTAGTCTTTTCCGGAAAAGCGCGTCTACATTGGCCACAGACGCTTTTCCGGAAAAGGGGCTTTTCCGGAAAAGCAGCCTGCCAATGTAGACGCTCCTTTTCCGGAAAAACTGAAAACGGAATAGTATTCCGTTTTAAGCAGTTCCAGAAATTCATGCCAGTGTAGACACAGCCCTAGTGTGGTTACTGAGCAATGCAAGGTATAAACTATTCTGTTACTAGTTTGAAGCCTGCTACCCATTCCTTTCCTTTGGTGTCCTCTAGTCCTTCTATTATGGGAACTAATGAAGAACGTTTCTTTATGCACCCTCTCCACCCCACTCATGCTTTTATAGACCTCTATCCTATCCCCCCTCAGACTCCTCTTTTCTAAGCTGAAAAGTCCCAGTCTCTTTAGCCTCTCTTCATATGGGACCTGTTCCCAACCCCTGATCATTGTAGTTGCCCTCCCCTCTCCCACCCTCTCTCTTCCCCTCTCCCACCTCCTTTTCCCAGTCTCCCCCAGTTTTGTTCAATAAAGACAGATTCTATTTTTGAACACAATTGTCCTTTATTTTGTACATCAGGAAGCGGGGCTAGGGAGGGGTAAGTGGAAGGAGGTGAGGGAGGAATGGGGTACAAGCCCCCGATGGAGAGGACTGGGCTGGCTCTGCGGGCTCCTCAGGGTGGAAGCTCTCCTGCAGCCCCCCAATTGCCCCCTCTTCCCAGATGGCAGCCTGTGGCAAGTGCAGCCGGTCTGATGGCCGAGTGCTGTGATGTGCCCAGTGTGGGTAGTCCGGGCAATCCAAGCCAGGACTGCTTTGCAAGCGGGGCACCCCTGAGAACTGTCTGTCTGGGGTGGGGGTCGGGTCCCTTTAAGCACAGCCCTTGGCTAGCCTGAGACTGCAGCTCCACGCTCTAAGTCCTCCTCTGATGCCCTGCCGGCACTGCTTCCAGCCATCCTTAACCCCAGTTCAGGGTCCACTCTGTGTGGACATGCTAGTTCGAATTAGCAAAACGCTAATTCGAACTAGTTTTTTAGTCTGGATGCGTTAGTTCGAATTAGCTTAGTTCGAATTAACTAATTCGAACTAAGTTAGTTCGAATTAGTGCTGTAGTGTAGACATACCTTAAGAGACCTCTACAGCAGGGGTTCCCAACCTGGGGTACGTGTACCCCCAGGGGGTACGAGAAGCTTGTCAAAGGGATACAGGGAATGTTTGGTAAATAACTAGATTATCCTAATTGAAATATTCTAAAAGTAGTAGTGTTAGTGAAAAAAGTTGTGGATTCTAGAGTCTAGAATTGATTTCCTTTCATATTGAGTAAGGGATTTGGGGAAATTTACGTTTACTAAAAGCCAAGGAGGTACAGGGACCGAAAAAGGTTGGGAAACCCTGCTCTACAGCATGGGCTAGGAGCCAGCCGGCTTTTAGTTCAGAGGGTCGAGGCTCCTATATGCCGCTTCAGAGGTCCTAGGTTCAAATCCGCCTGGTGGTGGTTACGCATTCACAATAGCTCCTACAAAGTAGTCTCACAGAGCTGCGAGGAAGTCATAAAGAACATGACTACTGCCTTCTAGGTAGCCCCCGAGCCCCATTGCTCAGTTCCCTTTCTGCTGGTTTCTTTAAAGCCACAGCTGTTGCTCTATCTTGTCTCCTGAGAGTGGCTCTCCAAAGCCGCAAGCAGCTCCCTCAGCTTCTCTCTCTTGGGGTGTGTCTAGACTACAGGGTTTTGTCGACAAAAGTGGACTTTTGTCAACAAAACTATACCTGCGTCCACACTGCCACTGAGTTCTGTCGACATAACGTCGACAAAACTCAGCAGTTTTGTCGACGTACGTAAACCTCATTCTACAAGGGATAACGCCTTTTGTTGACAGAGTTCTGTCGATAGAAGGCATTATTGCATCTACACTGTCCTTTGCGTCCACACTGTTATGTCGACAAAGCAGCTTGCTTTGTTGACAGGACTGGATGTAGTCTAGACACTCTTTGTCAACAGAAGCTTTGTCGACAGTATCTGTCGACAAAACTTCTGTCGACAAAATCCTGTAGTCTAGACGTACCTTGGTGTCTCAGCTATCACTCCTCTCCAGAGCTGGTGCTACATGGACTTCTAACCTCCACTGGGTGAGAGGAGAACAGAACCACACCTTCAAAGGTTCCCATGTGCCATGGCAGATCTTGTGATCAGGAAAATGCCCGTAAGACCAAAGCAAATCTCTTCACAAAAGCTACTGAGCTGCACGTAGATTTCCTCTGGGCAATTGGTAGATCCCTTCAAACATGGGCTTGATTTCCACTGGTAATTAGCAGTGAGCAATCCTTGTCCCCACAGCCACCTTTCCCCTCTGGCCGTTGAAGTTATTTTAAAACCTTAGAGTTTTTACACTGGGGGAAGAAAACAGATTGGCTTGTATAGCTCTCCCCTGAACCTCTGGCACAACAGAGCAGACCGTCATTAATTATTGTGAAATCAGATTGAATTGAGACCTTGATCAATTTCCCCTTTATTTCCCACATTACTGGCTGTGCTATGGGCAGCCTACCCAAATCCATCCTGTGCTCTGGGTTAAAATTCAACAAAGCCCTAGAGCTACAAAGCTGGATTAATTACACCCAGTATGGCTCGACAATTTCCGGGGGGGAGAGAGTGAATTTTGCAAGATGAGACATAAAATGCTATCTCTGCTCTTTTTTAAGTGTGCCATTATTATCTTAATTAAACAGTTACAACATCTATCTTTTAAATATATATATATATATGCTCCCATTGCTACTTCTTAAAGATTATTCCTTCTTTTATGTCCCCACTGCCAGGAAATACAAAGGAACCCAGGTGTTGATGACCTCGTTGGCTTGTAACGTTGAGCTTCCCCGTAGAGTAGGGGAAAGCACAACTCTTTACAAGCCAAAGAAGAAAGCATTATTTCTCCCCCCGCAATGTCATCTGCTCCTCCTCTGCGTGTGGTGATGTCGCTCTTTGTTTACAGGATGGCAACTCGCGCAGAGGGGACAGGTTCCAGGTGTTGATCCTGAGGGCCAATCAAATGTGACACACCTTTAGTGGGGCGGAGTAGCAGCCCACTGACCGAGAGGTAGAGGAACCACCCCGGGAGCTATTATGGGCATAGCATAGCCCCTCCCAGTCACCTGACCGGAAGCAAGGGGGCATGGCCAGGACTATAAGAACCCAGCCTGAGAGCTCAGTCTGTGCCCAGCCTCTGGAGGAACCAGAGATCTGCTCAGAGCGCCCTGCTTGGGAGGCCAAGGAGCCTGAACCACCAGCCGGGCCTCACCTCGAGGACCAGCCTGACCCAGAAGAGCAGCCGAAACGCCTCGTCCTGCTGTTGCCCGAGCACCGGCTGGGACCGCTGGCGGCTGTGAACTGGCTTGGACCGCATGGACCCCAGCTGGACGCAACCACTCTGGACTCCCCCAGTGACCTGCTAGAACTCCAGGTACCCGCTGGGGGGGGGAGGGAAAGTGGTCCAGGGAACAGCGAGGGCTATTAAAGGCTTCAGGCCAGCACGTTTCGGGCTGGAACCCCCGCTGAGCCACCAGCAACTGGCACTGCTGCTTCTAAGGCCCTGGGCCAGGGCGCAGTGGAGTGGGCAGGCCTGCATTCCCCCTGCCACCCACCTACCAGGTGGGAGTCTCCCGCTCTCCGCCACTGCAAGCAATTGGCCTGCACCCCCTCTTGAACAAGGAGACCCCAAACCCTTTGTGACTCTTTGTTTGTTGCCCAGCCTGGAACCAGGCCTGGACTCCTTGAACTACTGAACAGTGTGGATTGCTGCCTCACCCTGACCTAGGGCCAGGGCCCTTCTGAACCTTGTTGCTGCCCCGCCCGAAACAAGACCTGGGTCCTTGGACTCACAAACTGACTGCGTTGTTGGAGCCCTGCCTGAACCCAAGACGGGGCTCCTAAAACTGCTAATCCTAAGGGTTTGTGAGTTGCCTGTTCTGAACCAGCTAAGGGCCCCTTAGCTGTGTGTTCGGTCGCTGCCCTGCCTGAAGTAAGGCCAGGCCTTCTGTCCTCTGGGTTAACTCTGTTTGGGTATGTTTACACTAGCCCCCTAGTTCGAACTAGGGAGGCTAACGTAGGCATTCGAACTTGCAATGAAGCCTGGGATTTAAATATCCCAGGCTTTATTTTATGTTCCCGTCTGGTCGCCATTTTTAAATGGTTACACGCGGCAGTTAAACGGTAATTCGAACTAAAGGCTTAGTTCGAATTACCGTTTAACTGCCGCGTGTAGCCACGGGCAGTTAGTCTGGACTAGTGGCATTTAAAAATGGTGACCGGATGGGACATGCAAATAAAGCCCGGGATATTTAAATCCCAGGCTTCATTTGCAAATTTGACTGCCTACGTTAGCCTCCCTAGTTCGAACTAGGAGGCTAGTGTAGACATACCCTCTGTGTGCTGCCTGCCCTGAATCAGGGCCAGAGCTCCTTAACTGTTGTGATGGAGGGCTTGTGGCCCTGCTTGAACCGGGCCTGGGCCCAGAACCTCTGAACAGCCTGGGTTTGGTTACTACCCTGCCCTGAACCAGGGCTAAGGTTTTTGAAATCTTCATCTGCTGCCCGACCTGAAGCGAGGCCGGGCGCTGAACAGTCTGCCTCTCGCTCTGCCCCGGACTAGACTGGGTTATTGAACTATTGACTTGGGGTTTATTTTAAGTGTCTCTGCAGTGGGGCAGAATGGCCACCCACTGACCCGGAGGCGGAGGAACCGCCCTGGGAGGCCTAACTAGCTTCCCTGCCCCCCCTCCAAAAAAAAAAGATTTTTTTTGTAAAGAATTTGATCAACCAGGTGTCCAACTGACTGCCCATCAGTGCAAGAGCAGCACATATTCAGAAAGCTCAGATACTCCTCATCAGCCCCAGACCGAAGGGATACGTCCATCCCTCATAGGATGCTCATAGGGGGATGCTGGGGGCGGGGGTTAATACTGGCAGGACTGATGATCATGATTTTGCTAAATAGGGCAAGTCCTGAGCCTGCACTAAAGGGGGTGGAACTGCTTGCCAGAAGATATTTCAAAACAGAACTACGTAAGTTCATGCAGGATTGGTCCATCCATGACTTTTAGCCAGGACAGGAAGGGATAGGATTCCTTGACTCTGATTGCCAGATATTGTGAATAGGGATGTAAGGGTATGTCTACACTACCCCGCTAGTTCGAACTAGGAGGGTAATGTATGCATACCGCACTTGCTAATGAAGACCGGGATTTGAATTTCCCGGGCTTCATTAGCATAAGCGGGGAGCCGCCATTTTTAAATCCCCGCTGCTTCGAACCCCGTGCAGCGCGGCTACACGGGGCTCGAACTAGGTAGTTCGGACTAGGTTCCTATTCCGAACTACCGTTACTCCTCGTGAAACGAGGTGTACCGGTAGTTCGGAATAGGCACCCTAGTCCGAACTACCTAGTTCGAGCCCCGTGTAGCCGCGTTGCACGGGGTTCAAAGCAGCGGGGATTTAAAAATGGCGGCTCCCCGCTTATGCTAATGAAGCCCGGGAAATTCAAATCCCGGGCTTCATTAGCAAGTGCGGTATGCATACATTACCCCGCTAGTTCAAACTAGCGGGGTAGTGTAGACATACCATAAGTGATTAGTCACTTCGCCCCCTTTCCTGCCTCAGAGGCAGCAAGGGGGGGGGGGCAGGAGCCTGTGCGGGGGGCAGCAGGTTTAAAAGTTGGTTCCCCCGAGCACCATCTCCCGGCTCATGTCCAGTCCCACAGGCTGTGCCTCTGCTTTTTAAATATGTTAAGAGCCTTCCGGATCACTTGAAAATTCACTGTTCTGTTCATTACTTCTGTGGCACCTGGCATTGGCTACTGTCAGAAAGGCTACTGGATTAGCTAGTCCTTTGATTTGACCTGACATGGCCATTCTTATAGCTGTGAACTGAAATGTATGCAAACAGACCGTCATCACTGGGGAAAAAAATCTGCATTTATTTTGTTAACAGAGTCATTTCACCTCTCAGCCATGAGTAGGCTCTGGAGGCTTCTCATGTTGCTACATCTAACTCTGTTTTGTCCCTTTCTTTATCTTGCTGCACTGGAGTCCCTTTGAATTGGTGCCAGTGCAAACATTATCAAACCAAGGGGTTTTGCTGTAAAGGTCACAGTTTGATTCATTGCAAGGAATTAAATGGCCCTGCTACAGAAAACCCAGCTGAGCATCAACCTCAAGCATAGAATGAATTCTTACTGCATTGTGGGATGTTAGCACTCTAAATCCCATTGGCTACGTCTACACTGGCATGATTTTCCGGAAATGCTTTTAACGGACAAGTTTTCCGTTAAAAGCATTTTCAGAAAAAGCGCGTCTAGATTGGCAGGATGCTTTTCCAGAAAAGCACTTTTTGCAGAAAAGCGTCCGTGCCAATCTAGACACACTTTTCCACAAAAAAGCCCCGATCATCATTTTCGCGATCGGGGCTTTTTTGCAGAAAAGAAATCTCTACTGTCTACACTGACCCTTTTCCGGAACAGTTTTCTGGAAAAAGACTTTTGCCCAACCGGGAGCAGCATAATTTTTCCGGAAAAGCACTGATGATTTTACATTAGATCGTCAGTGCTTTTCCGGAAATTCAAGTGGCCAGTGTAGACAGCTGGCAAGTTATTCCGGAAAAGCGGCTGATTTTCCAGAATAACTGGCCAGTGTAGACACAGCCATTCTGTCTCCACTCTACGACTCTGCTAGACGTGTGCATGAGCAAAGAACACCTGTCCATCTTGGAAAATGTTTGGTCATGTTAGTTCTGACAGCCTGGTCCATATCACATGGTGTTGCCCCAGCCTGAAAAATTCAAGGCCGATTGTCACAGTCTATCACAAATATTCCATGCAGCATTTTGCACCTGCTCCGATTTCTTAGAGTGGACTCAACCCTCAGTATTGGCTCAGTGTCACACAATGATGGCGAAGTATATTTTGTTTGTGGAACCCAGGAATTGCCATAATGGGACAGAGCCCAATGGACCAGCTAGTCCAGTGTCCTGGCTCCTGCAGTAGAAAATGCAATAGAAACCTTCTGAGAGCTGGATCATGGGAGGAAACGGCTGCCTGAATGCAGTGAGACAGAGCTGGCTCATTGCATGGTGCCTCCTGCTGGTCACACCAGGAATTAGCTTTGTTTGTTGGAGTGCGCTGCTTTCTGGCCGGTGTCTCTCCCATTATTGCTCCATTCTCCGCTCCGCTGTAGCTGGACCGTTCTGACATTCCATTTCTGGAATGGTGTTAAATCTCAGATCTCATATCTGCCAATGGCTAGGACCTTATTCCTTTCTCTGAAACATCTGGCACCATCAGAGGAAGGTGACTGGGGTAGATCTAATCTTATTTCTCAGTTCTGAAATCTGTACTCCTGTTAGGAAAGCCACTTACAACAAATCAGTTGGTGAAGCCTAAAACCTAGATATCCTTTGTATTGAGGGAGTATATTTTCCACTTGGAACAAGATTGATCCAATCTGCTTTCATCAGGCATGCATAATACAAAGGAAACATGAAACATACCCTGTTGTTCTGCAAGTAGATGGCTCTTTTACCGCAGCAGAGAACCATGCTAATTTGCAATTGTCAAGGAGACCTTTGTGTATTACTGACTTTTGCTGTACAGTCAAATGACATAAACCTCCATTGATCAAAGGCAATTCTTCTGCTACGAAATGCTCTTTACCATCAGCTTGGCCCCCCTCAAGATATGAATCACAATACTGGAGGAAGGGCTGGGAGCTTGCATATTTGAATCAAGCAGATCCAACATCATAGTGCTTTGTGTGTGTGCGTGCCGGCTAACAAATGACCAAAAAGGGAATTAATAAGCGTGTCTCTGGTATCAATCTTCCACCAGCATTGCAAATAATTCCTCTTTCACCGGGTCTGCCACTTTTAACACGTCTTTGTTGTTTTATGCGACACAGCTTTGATTTGAGATATGGAGAAGTGTACATTCTCAGTGCAATATGCATGCAGAAATAATATGCCAGGAATATTCATGTCATAAAATCCATTCCCTTAAATAACAGGTGCAGGGTTCATTTTATGCTTGGCTTTTCGGATCGCTGGAAGCTGTGTTTAGTCTTTTTGTTTGACACCTAACAGAGATACTGGGCGGCATCCTTGTGATCTAATCTATCAATCAACATACCATTCTTCTTTCATGGGCCTCATCACCACCATATCTTTAATGTAACGGTCCGATTCACAGCCAATTGAAGTAAGTGGAAACCTTTCCATTTACTTTGGCTATGGATAAATCCCACATTCTAGAACTAGTTCAGTCCCTGAGGATAAGTCTACACAGCAGCATTAGTTCCGAATAACTGATGTTATTGAGAAATAGCACAGCATGTGTTTACAGTACAAGCCTTTATTTCGAAATAACGTTGACCTGGAGAACTTCTGACTCATGGTAATGCTCATTTCACGAGGAGTAAGGGAAGTCGAAGGAAGAGTGCTCTTCCTTTGCCTTCCTGCTATGTAGAGAGCATCAAAATTAAGCTATTTCGACTTAAGCTACGCAATTTTACCCCTGCTGTGTAAATGTACTGTAATTGTCCAAGCTGGCGGAGCCTAAGGACCCTAAAGCCCTGAGACACTGCCTTTATTTGGGGCTTTGCATAAGCAATTTGCAGTATCTGCTCCTTGGAGCAGAGGAGTGTCTTTCTCTATGGATAATTCTAAGAAGGCTGGAGGCTCAGTCCAGGAGCCATGCATAGAACAGAAATTCCATTTTATGGCGGCTTTCGAGATTTGGCTGTCTGTTTGCAGTTCAATTCAGCGTGAAACCTGAACTTTTCAAGTTTTGCTGTGTAAGAAGATTCCAGAAAACAAAAATCACGTAGGTCAATCAAAATCTTTTGTTTCTTTACCTTTGGTTTTGGGGGAGGGTGTGTCTGTGTCTGTGTGTTCGAGATTTAAAAAATCATTTTGAAAGGAAGATTTAAAACACATACTATCAATGCAAGGACATTCTGACACTTTCAAAGTCTTCCCTCCCCTCTTTTTCCCCTCTGAAATGAAATACTGTCGAAATTGACCTGATTTGGGAACCCATTTTGGCTTTGATGGAACTGCAGTTAACAGTAGAATATTGTTCTTTTGGAGTGTTTCTGACCAGCCCTGGGTCCAGAGGTAGGGTTTTATTATTCTCTGGGAGAGCTCCTTTAGGCAATTTAGCCCTGGATCCCGAAGAACACAGCAGGGAAAAGCAGCTAGAATATACTCAAATACAATGGTGAGAGAGACAGTATAAAAATTGAAAGAGAGAAGGGCAGAGCGTCACAAGAAGATTCATAGGGCAAAGAGGATTTGAGGAGACTTATGAAAAATGTTTCAGGAATAATTGCTTTTATTGATATGTATGTGTCCCACTGCCATGCAGTGCTAATGTCACCCTCTAGTGACCAGGGACAGGTGGAGCATCTATAAGGACTATCTTCTTGGTCTTCATCGGGTCTTGAACCCAAACCCTCCAGAGTTAAGTGTCTGAATCTTAAAAACATGAGCACTATAGATTTCCACTGAACAATAGATTACACATCTTCTTAACTCTGATAATAGATATTTCTGTTTCTAAAGCAGGTCATGAAGTATGTTTCCCACTGGTGCATATGTCAAGTTTGCTGTCAACCATGTAGCCATGACTTGTTATATATGTGGCTTTTTTTAGTTAACTACCTAGAATTCTCTGACCCTGGAGAGTCACGCTAAAGCTATAATAAATGTGTGACGTTCAGGAGTTCTGATTTGTATTTGCTGATCTCAGTTGCATGGCCTAGGCTCACAGTAGCACCTTCTTTGTCAACAATAATTTTTCAATATACAGGGCTCCAAGCATAAAACAGTTCAATTATGGGGAATGTTAATCCACCCTGTTAAATGTTCAATAGGAAAATAGGTTAACATGTTACACTCGAAGGTTATGGTGACTTATATGCTATCACTATGTTAGCTAGCCATTTGCGTGCTGTGATCATTTATATTGCAAGCAGACTGGCTCAGCAGAAAAGAGAAATTACTCAATTAAAATAAATAACATTAATTGTCTGTGTATATCTTAGTTATATCTTTGAAATGCAATATAAAGAGACAGCTTAATGGTTATAGTTTAGATTGCACATAAAACCCAACTAATAAGATAGCACCCTAATCTCCTGTTTTAAAGGGAATTACACCTGGCTATTAATAAAGCACAATAGATGTTAATGTATCTTTCTGTAGTGGAAATCACAGTTTGATGGGAAAACAGTGCATATGGACACATTTTGCTTTCTCTCCCAGATATATTTTGGATTGTTACTGCCCAAGGGCGTTATCACTACTCTTAATGTAATGGAGCCTAGCGTTGTTGATAGCCCATCTGTACATCTTGGCAGACGCACAGATAGAAGTACTCTCTATATATGGATCAGGGTTTTATCCTTGACTTTGCCTCAGACCCACTTTGGTTTTGATTCAGAAAAGCCTTAAACCACCACAGAAGTCATGTTCAAATCAGTGGGATTTAAGTGCTTTCTTGACTAGAGATGGGCTTAAGCAAGTGTTTAAATGCATTGCTGAGTCAAGGCCCTGGTGAGCTTAGATAAGTCTGTGCTTCAGTTTTTCCATCTATGAAATGGGAATATAAATGTGGGTAGGATCAAATAAGTGAGGCTTATTTCATTCATGTTTGCATAGATCTTTGAGGTCACTAGGGGTACGTCTACACTACATGCCTCTGTCGGCAGAGGCATGTAGATTTGTTTATTCAGCAAAGGTAAATGAAGCCGCGATTTAAATGATCACGGCTTCATTTACATTTACATGGCTGCCGCGCTGAGCCGACAAACAGCTGATCAGCTGTTTGTCGGCTCGCCGCTAGTCTGGACGTTCCCCCTGTCGACATCAAAGCCCTTTGTCTGCAGCCCCGGTAAACATCATTCCACAAGGAATAACGGGGCTGCCGACAAAGGGCTTTGATGTCGACAGGGGGAACGTCCAAATTAGCGGCGAGCCGACAAACAGCTGATCAGCTGTTTGTCGGCTCAGCGCGGCAGCCATGTAAATGTAAATGAAGCCGCGATCATTTAAATCACGGCTTCATTTACCTTTGCCTACAACCCTAATCTACATGCCTCTGCCGACAGAGGCATGTAGTGTAGACACAGCCCAAATTAATTTATACCCAAGCTCTGTTATGTACCTTATTAATACTGGGTACAATTTTCAAAATCCATTTGGTGACCTACATGCCTACAACCTGACATCTTAGTCATTTGGGCACATCTGAAGTTTTCCTCCCATTCTGTTCTCCTTTGGATTCAAGGTCTTTGGAACAGGGCCATGCCCTGATATGTGTTTATATATAAGGGAGATTCATCTTAATCAGGACCTCAAGGAGCTCCCAGAATATAGACAACTAGCAGGATTTAGCATTGCTTGGGAAACCGGAGGAACAAAATGTAGAAAAACAGTAGTCCATTATCTTTTTCTGAATGGTAGAAAAGTTGCACTGATTTCTATAGGGATTAAAATATAGGTCTGTGTCATCCCCGGAAGGCGGGGGGTGCGACCCTGGGTGGAGAAGAGGTTACACGTGGGAGGGGCGCCCCAGCTCGCGCCTGGGGCTGCATGTGCTGCGGAGGGGCAGGGCAGGTGCCCGAGCCATTGTGCGCGTGGGGGTCAGGACACTATGTGCCGGTGGGGGGGGAGAAAGAGGGTCGCTTATGTAACCTCACGCGTGGGGGGGGCAAGTCTCGGGTGGCGCTGGGGGCCGCAGGCGACGGGCAGAGGACCTAAGGTGGGTGGGGCGGCCCACGCAGCATGGCGAGTTACTTTTGATTTTTACAGCTTGAGCTCGGCCCGATCAGGTCCAAAAGTACCTTAAAACCTCCTCCTGGATGAAAGGTTATCCCATGCAAAGCTTGGTTGCGGTAGCTCTTCGTGTCCAAGTAATTAGCGCACAAACTTACAGACATTCTCCTTTATATATTAGATTTTAACACACTGTATAATTTTTAAGGTCCTAGGGGCAAGACAGATTCACTGTGTTGGGAAGGAATGTATTTGCTAGGTCAAGTTGCAGTAGCTTTTTTACAGCTGTATAATGCACTCGGAGGAACTACAAGGCATCCTGAGGTCTCTTCAGGTATGTCTACAGAGCAGCGTTATTTTGGAATAACTGATGTTATTTCAGAATAATTGCCATTATTCCAGAGTAACAGAGCATGTCTATACAGCACGCCGTTATTTCAAAATTATGTCGAGCTGGAGGACTTCTTACTCTGACTCCTATAATCCTCATATCACGGAGAGTAATGGAAGTCGAAGGAAGAGTGTTTTTTCTCTTACTTTCTGCTGTGTAGACAGCACCCAATCAAATTAAGCTATTTTGAATTCAGTGACACAATTGATGTAGCTGAAGTTGCGTAGCTTAATTCCACTTTTGCCCTGCTGTGTAGACGTGCCCTTCCAGTCCTACGTTTTTGTGATTTAGGGAGAAAGATGCACTGAAAGTGTGATACAGCTGTACTGCCTCCCGGGGGAGCACTTGAGCCATTCTGGTTCAGGGAGGCGAACTCTTCCCACAATGCTCTGGGGCATGGAGGTGTGCTATATATTCTCTCCACTGGTAGGCCCACCCTGACCTCTTTGGACTCCCAGTCACCTTTCAGGGAGCATGTAGGGAGCAGTGCTGGTGTTTTGGAAGCACAGTCCTTACACAGGGGCTGTGTCTAGACTGCAGGATTTTTTCGAAAAAACGTCACCTGCGTCTAGACTACAGCCTCGTTCTTTCGAAATTAAATTGGAAGAATGTGGCTTTTCTTTCAATGGTGGTACTCCTCATTTCACGAGGAATAACTCCTTTTTTCAAAAGTGCTCTTTCGAAAAAAGGCGCTATGTAATGCAAACTGTGCTTTTTCGAAAGAGAACATCCAGACTGCCTGGGTGCTCTCTTTCGAAAAAGCTGCTTGCTTTTTCGAAAGTACTGGTTGCAGTCTAGACGCTCTTTTTTGAAAGAGGCTTTTTCGAAAGTATCTTTCAAAAAAGTCTCTTTCGAAAGAGGCTTGCAGTCTAGACTTAGCCAGGTTGAACAAGGTGGACAGAAAGGTCGTCAGTCCCTTTGTTTTGTGCCTGGCTGCTGCTGACCCTGCTAGGGCAAGGCGGGACATGGACCTTAGCGAGTAAGATGTGCAGTGGCCTGTTTGCCTTAGAAGATTATAGGGACAGTGGAATTGGGGGTACCTGTAAAACCACGCAGGTGTGAGTGTGTGGTTCTGATTGTAAGCCAGCTGTACTCATTCAAGCCAAGCATGAGCAACTGGCCACTTCTTGAGTCTGGCCCTGTCCCACCGTTTTGTAAGCTCCTGAACTGGGAGGGTCTGCTGGGAAAATCCCTTCCCTCCTCCTGCAAAGGCAATCCCAGACACCAAAGTTTTGCTTGGGAATAACCCTTTTCCAGCCCATGCTTTGCAAAGGGTGGGGCTTGGCTATTGCCAGTGCAGTAGGCAGTATTTGCAGTACCCCATTCCATCACTCACCTAGTAAATCAAACCCAGGAGAAATTCCACTCTGGAAATATCCCAAATCTCTCCTCTTTAGACCAGGTTGACACTCTCCCACTCCTCCTCACTCCGCGTCCCTTTCATCTCTGAGACGAATCAGCTCCATGTCTGTGAAAACATGATTTCAGACAGTTTACTGAGGATCAAACCCGATTCCCTTCCCAACAGGCCTGACTATGGAAGTTACTATTCCCTCTCCAATCTGCCTCTTGGCCCCACCATCTTTGTTTGAGTGCCTCTCCTAATTGCCCCCACAGGGCATGCTGAGGGGCAGCTGTAACAAGTCCCTAGGTGCAGGGAAGATGCTGAAGGAACATGAGGAAATGGAAGTGTGAGTAGATAAACTAAATTATGACTGAATTGGCACCACAGGGTGGTGGGATAAATCTCATGACTGGAAAAGAAGAGCATAGCTTGTTCAGGGAGCACAGGCAGTACAAAAATGGAGGAGGGGATGCATTATATATCTAAAATGAGGCCCAGAAGGAGCTGATCAGCAGAATATTTGAAAGTCTCCAGGTGAAGGGATTAAATACAGGGTTGGTGTCATGGCAAGCACTATAGGCCACTAAATCAGATGAGGAAAGGATGTATTTTTAGGACAAAGAGCCGAAATAGGCAAAACAGAGGACCTGGTAGTAATGGAGGACTTTACTCAAGGCATCTGCTGCTAATAGGTCAAAACATGCAAAGTCAATAAGTTCTTTCAAGGCATTAGAGCTAGTTTATTGTTTCAGAAAGTGGAGGAAGTACGAGTGGGGAGCAGTAAGGAAGCCATTTTGATTCTGACCCATAAGAAATTGGTTGCAGACTGGAAGGCTGAAGGCAATTTGGGAGAAAGCAATAATAAAATATGAGATTCTAAGGAAAGGAGGGAGATCACAAGCAGGACCATAGATGTCCAAAAAGCAGATTTTAACAAACTCCTAGAAATGGTAGGTAAGGACATGGGGGGAGGGGGAAACCTGAGGGGAAAAAGGCATTTAGGATTGCTGGCATTTTCTCAAGGAGACTGTATTAAAGGCATAGCTGCAAGCAATCTTGATTAGTCAAAAAGTAAGCAGGAAGAATAGAGAAAAGCCAAAACAGCACCATTGGAAACTGCAATACCTGGAAATCAAACAGGAACCTTACAAATAGCCGAAACCTGAACAAATTGCTAGGGCTGAGGCAAAGGAACAGCGCAAGCATGGAAGGACAAAATCAGAAAGCACCAAAGGAGTTATACCCAGCAAGGGACATAAAAGGCAAGAAGATGAGGTTCTACAACCACCTGCCAGGATGCTGCTACTGAAACTAGACCCCTGATTGGATGGACAAGGAGCAATTTCCTGGGATCCCAGGCTATATAAAGACCACACAAGGCAGTGGGGCCTTTATATGCCATTTGACCATTGCCTACTGGTTGCTATCTAGACCACTTTAGCCTGAAGCTTTGCTTCACCCAACTTTGTTGTTCAACTGCCTGGCCTGATCCTGCCTTGCCACTTCACCACTCTAACCTGCCCGGAGGAATGAATCTTCTAGTCCAACACACCTGGACAAGTTGGAGCAAGTCCAGAGGACAGCCAAATGCGAAAAGCTTTAGAAAACTTGACCTATGGGGAGAGACTAAATAAAAAACTGTTTAGTCTCAGGGAAAGGAGACAATGTGGTGACCTGCCAACAGCCTTCAAAAGTTACAAGAGTGGCTGAAGTGCAAGATGTTCTCCATGTCGACTGAAAGCAGAACACTAAGCCTTCATTTTACTCTGCAACAAGCAGCGGGGGCCGACAGCCTCACCGGGCTGATGGGCAAGGTGAGGGGTGCTGCTCCATGACCCCAGAAGGGACGGGTCCTTGGGTGGAAAGCGGGGGAGGCTGGTGCTAAGCAGCCCTCAGCACCACCCAGAGCGCGTCACAGTCCCTCCCGTCGAGGGGGCCGCCCAGAGCACACTGCGCTTCCCCCAGGTAGATTCATAGACTCATCAAGTTGGAAGCGACCTTAGAAGGTCATCGAGTCCAGCCCCCTCTTCAAGGCAGGACCAATCCCAACTAAATCATCCCAGCCAGGACTTTGTCAAGCTGGGATTTAAAAAACCGCTAGGGATGGAGATTCCACCCCCTCCCTAGGGAACCCATTTCAGTGCCTTACTGCCTTCCCCCCCCCCCCCCCAGGGAAATAGTTTTTCCTAATATCCAACTTAGACCTCCTCCTCTGCAACTTGAGACTATTGCTCCTCGTTCTGCCATCTGTTGCCACTGAGAACAGCCTCTCTCCAGACTCTTTTTGAGCCCCCCCCTACAGGTAGTTGAAGGCTGCTACCAAATCCCCCCTCACTCTTCTCTTCTGCAAACTAAATAAACCCAAATCCCTCAGTCTCTCCATGAGTCATGTGCTTCACCGCCTGACCCCCTCGCCATTTTTGTTGCCCTTCGCCGGACTTTCCCCAAGGCATCCGCATCCTTTTTATAATGGGGAGGGGGCAGAACTGGAGGCAATACTCCAGACGTGGCCTTATCAGTGCTGAATAATCATTTTCCTAGATCTGCCGGCAATGCTCCTCCTAATGCATCCCAATATGCTGTTAGCCTTACATAAGAACGGCCGTACTGGGTCAAACCAAAGGTCCTTCTAGCCCAGTATCCTGTCTGCCGACAGTGGCCAGCACCACGTGCCCCAGAGAGGGTGGACCGAAGACAATGATCAAGCGATTTGTCTCCTGCCATCCCTCTCCAGCCTCTGACAGAGGCCAAGGACACCATTTTATCCCCTGGCTAATAGCCTTTTATGGACCTAACCTCCATGAAATTATCTAGCTTCTCTTTAAACTCTATTATAGTCCTAGTCTTCACAGCCTCCTCTGGCAAGGAGTTCCACAGGTTGACTACACGCTGTGTGAAGAAGAACTTTCTTTTGTTAGTTTTAAACCTGCTACCCATTAATTTCATTTGGTGTCCTCTAGTCCTTCTATTATGGGAACTAATAAATAACTTTTCTTTATCCGCCCTCTCCACACCACTCATGATTTTATAGCCTTCTTGGCTACAAGGGCGCCCTGTTGACTCCTATCCATCCACTGTAATCCCAGGGTCTTTTTCTGCTGAGCTGCTGCTTAGCCAGTTGGTTCCCAGTCAGGAACAGTGCTTGGGCAGCCCTTAGAGTGCTCAAAGTGAGCCACGCAGCACGCTGGCAACCATTTAAAGGGCCGGTACTGGATGTGGGATCTGGGCCCTTTTGTACTGCCGGATCCTGGGGCAGTTGCCCTCTTTGCCCCCCACTGTAGCCGGGCCTGGCAGCCAGGGCTATTTGGGTTCAATATTAGGAAATGCTTTGTAACCAGAAGGGTACGTAAGCTCTGCTCTGGACTTCCAAAAGAGGTTGTGAAATCCCTGTCAGTGCAGGTTTTTAAGATAAGCTGGATAAACCTTTGTGAGGAAGGGGTTACGTGGGCCTGTCGCAGCTAGATAGATGACTCCTCCCGATCTTTTCCAGCCCCTACATTTCCATGAAGGTCATGAGCAGGGATTGACTCTAGGATCTCCAGCATTACAGCACAAACCGGTACCACATTCGCCTCAAGAACTAAGCCCATTCCCATGACACAGTTGCAGATGGATATTTTTTGTGGCTCAGACACTGAGGTAGCTGAAAGCTGAGTCGGCCAGATACCACGAGGTCTCAGACATGTTCAGGTCGAGAGAGGAGATTGTAAACGTTGGGGAGCCAAGGGGACAATTTGGGGGACCCCGTTTGTGGTGTGTGGATCAAACCAATCAAGCCTTTCTAGCCTGCCTCCCTACACCCATGCAGCTTCCATTCCCCCGGGACTCTGCTGAATTGTAAAATTCTCAGGGCGCAGGGAGTGCAAAAACTTCATCCAGGGACAGACTGTGAAGTACCAACCCAGCGAATGTGTTGCGCTCTGATGGATTTTCTGTGTTTCCTCAGCTGCCTTTCACAGCCTCCTTTCCAAGGCGGACAAATCTGAACAGCTTGCAGAACAAAATGACAGGAAGATGGAAGCATAATATGTGTTTAAATATCAGCGACCGACTTCTCTCCTGGCACTCTCAACATAGGGAAGGCTTGTTATATAGTGCCGACTTTAATCATTTCGAACCGGCTTTTTTTCCTCCTACCTATCTATCTATCAATTCCTTCAATTGTTCGTCAGAGTGATGGACGGCTGAATTATTAATATTGTTTGCTACTGGTTCACCTCGTTATCTTTATTTGGAAAGCTGCAGCCTTAAAAAAAATGCCAGAGCTTATAGTGCTGGTCCATTTAAAGCATACCAAACTGGGTGGCGTTGCAATTTCTTTGGAGGATAGGGACATAATTCAAAATGACCTTAGCAAGTTAGAGAAATGGTCAGAGGTAAACAGGATGAAGTTTAATAAAGAGAAATGCAAAGTGCTCCACTTAGGAAGGAACAATCAGTTCCATACATACAAGATGGGAAGCGACTGTCTAGGAAGGAGCATGGCAGAAAGGGATCTAGGGGTCATAGTGGACCACAAGTTGAATATGAGTCAACAGTGTGATGCTGTTGCAAAAAAAGCAAATATGATTCTAGGTTGTATCAACAGGTGTGTTGTAAGCAAAACTCGTGAAGTCATTCTGCTGCTCTACTCTGCACTAGTTAGGCCTCAGCTGGAGTACTGTGTCCAGTTCTGGGCACCACATTTCAAGAAAGATGTGGAGAAATTGGAAAGAGCGACAAGAATGATTAAAGGTCTAGAGAACATGTCCTATGAAGCCAGGCTTCATGAACTGGGCTTGTTTAGTTTGGAAAAAAGAAGATTAAGGGGGGACATGATAGCGGTTTTCAAATATCTAACAGGGTGTCAGAAGGAGGAAGGAGAAAATTTGTTCCTCTTGGTTTCTGAGGACAGGACAAGGAGTAATGGGCTTAAAGTGCAGCAAGGGAGGTTTAGATTGGACATTAGGAAAAAATTCCTAACTGTCAGGGTGGTCAAATATTGGAATAAATTGCCAAGGGAGGTGGTGGAATCTCCCTCTCTGGAGATATTTAAGAACAGGTTAGATAGACATCTGTCAGGGATGGTGTAGACGGAGCGTGGTCCTGCCTTGAGGGTGGGGGGCTGGACTCGATGACCTCTCGAGGTCCCTTCCAGTCCTATGATTCTATGATTCTATGATTCAGTGTTTTGTGGGATAGGGATATAAAGTGGGTCATTACTATACTGAGCATTTCCTGATGATTTTACACTCTCCAAGAAGCCGCTGAATATTCAGTGGACAGTTACAGGTGTGCAAGGTGATATAAAAATGTAAGATGCTCTTAAGATTTTTTGTGCAATTTTTATTCTCACTCCAGTTCTGCACTGAGTCTCACTGAATTGAGTCAGGTCGGATACATTTAATCACATGAAGACTGTAGTGCAAAACATTTGTTTTTTTGTATGCAAAGAATGACCTAAAACCCCCAAGCTCCCCCCATTAACCTACTACACAAATCTTGCCTGACCTTGGTAGTGCTCCTTCAAGATCTTTAATAGACAGATCAAGGAGAGCCATCCAGTGATATTCTTCCTGGCCCTAGAGAGTAATTTACACCAATGCACAGAGGGTCACACTTGGAAAAACGGTTTTAAAGCGGTAGACACATAAATTAACTCAGTTCGGGACAAATGGAGTGCATGCAGCGACCCTTAGAATCAGTATTTAATTAACCTCCTTAAAAAGTCCATTAAGCTCACCAGTGCATGACCAAGAGCCAGGAGCTTGAATACCTGACAGGATATGGGCAACATGAGAGAAGCTCCAGCAGCAAAATAAAATTAGAGGAGAAGTTTGCTTGGCAAAAGTATTGCTGTCACAGGTGTTACTTTGCAGGCCCAAGGAAAAGACAACTGTGAGCAGTTTGATTCAGCCAAACACCGGAAGATGACAGAGGATGTGTCTGTATTGCAGCTGGGAACATGCTTCCCCATCTGGGGAAAGATATCCCCAGGATCCAGGTGGGTTTGTACTCAGATAGCTAGTTTGAGCCGCGGCCCATGCTACTACATGGCTATTTTTTTAGGTACGTGTAGACAGCGGGCGTTATTTTGGGATACGTCCGGTATCCCAAAATAGTGTTTTCCGCATCTTCACAGCACTCCCGTTATTTCAAAAGGCAATTGAAATAACGGGCTTGCTATTCCGACATCCCAGTAAATCTCATTCTACAAGGATTAAGAGATTTGTTGGAACAGACCTATTTGTGTAGATAGCGCCAAATTTCAAAATAGACTTTCGAAATAAGCTTGAAATAAGATATGCAATTTGCCTAGCTCAGACTGTGTAGCTTATTTCAATCTAGTGCTGCAGCATAGACATACTCTATGGCTATGTCTATACTCGCGGCTTCTTGCGCGAGTAATATGCAAATGAGGCTAAGCGTGGAATATCACCGAGCCTCATTTGCATACCTAATGAGCCACCATTTTTTTCAGAAGAGGCTCTTGTGCAAAAAGGAGCGTCTACACTGCCCCTTCTTGCTCAAGAAAAACCCTCTTGCGCAATGCTGTTCTCCCTGAAAAGTAATAGGTGTAACAAGAGGGTTTTTCTTGAGCAAGAGCCTCTTCTGAAAAAAATGGTGGCTCATTAGGTATGTAAATGAGGCTCGGCGATATTCCACACTTAGTCTCATTTGCATATTACTCACGCAAGAAGCCGCGTGTGTAGACACACCTTTACTGTGCTAGTTTGAGAAAAGCTGGATCCCAGGTGTAATGGAGACGTACCCTAAATAGCTTCTCTGCACAATCCCGATGGTCTAATTGATTCATTTCTTGGATACATGAGTAGGCTTGGGGAAAAGCTCTGCCAGCTTGTTTCTCACTGGAATATTAGGTGAAACAAAAAAAAAGGACTGTGTAGTACTTTAAAGACAAGCAAGATGGTTTATTAGGTTATGAGCTTTCGTGGGCCAGACCCACTTCCTCAGATCAAATAGTGGAAGAAAATTGTCACAACCATATACAGTAGACTTCCGATAATCCGGAACCTATGGGACCTAGGTGGTGCCGGATTATCAGATATGCCGGACTAGCAGGAGGTACTGTAAGCTGGTTATATATATATTGTATACTTTATATACTGTACATAAAGTGTTCTTAACCCTTTTTATTGTACATACTGTATACAGTATACTGTAATGTTTTAGGTTTTTTAAGCCTTTTTTACCCTTTTTGCTCAGTTCAGCTGCTGCCGCTGTTACCTTATAACTCATTTTTTGCCGAATCTCACTCACTAGGCTCTTGCCATTTTGATGCCAGACTATCAGGAGTGCCGGACTATTGGATGCCGGACTATTGGAGTTTTACTGTATACCAAAGGATACAATTTAAAAAAATGAACACATATGAAAAGGACAAATCAAATTTCAGAATAGAAGGGGGATGGAAGGAGGGGAAGGGGGGGGAGGAAAATGTCTGTGAGCTAATGATATTAGAGGTGATAATTGGGGAAGCTATCTTTGTAATGGGTAAGATAATTAGCATCTTTATTCAAATTTGAGTGTAAAGTGTTGAATTTAAGCATGAATGACAGCTCAGAGGATTCTCTTTGAAATGAAGTCTTAAAAGGTTTTTGAAGCAGGATGCAGATAATCAAGTCGTTGAGACAATGTCCTTTCTGGCTGAAATGGCAAGAAACTGTTTTTTCTTTGTGATCCTGTCTGATATCTGTTTTGTGGTCATTGATCCTTTGGCGAAGTGTCTGAGATGTTTGTCCAAAGTACATAGCAGACGGACACTTTCGGCACATGATTGCATAAATTATATTTCTGGATGCGCAGGAATATGTGTTCTTGATCTTATAACTCACTTGGTTGGGTCCAATAATGGTATCAGCAGAGTGAATATGTGGACAAAGCTGGCAACGGGGTTTGTTGCAAGGGAAGGTACCAGGGTTGGTATTAGTGTGGTATGTCCTGTGGTTGTTGGTAAGAATCATCTTGTGGTTAGGTGGTTGTCTATAGGAGACTATGGCTCTGTCTCTCAGAGCCTTTCGGACTTTAGTAATATTAGGGGGTTTGATGAAAGACAAAAATGTCATGGAGTATTTGATTTCCTCCGATTTTCCATTGAAAATCAAAACTATAAAAACTGAAGAGCTTTGGTCCTGGCAGGGGTTAGCCATTTTTGTTCTAAATCTTTTGGCCAAAATTTTTTTCCAGCGGTTTTGAAAAATTTAAATTTTCAGTTGCCAAAATGTGAAAAATGGGAGAAGTGTCAAAAATGAAACATTTCCGTGGACGTTTTCAACAAAGCAAAACAAAGTGTTCTGTGGGGAGAGGGGCAGAGAAGCTTCCATTTTTGGAGAAGCTGTCGTAGAAGGCCGAAGAGAAAAAGGGAACAGACTCTTTTGAATGTTGACCTCCTTGCTGTCAGGGGTAAGTCTCTGATTATCACCCTATCCATCCTTCAGCCATGGCAAGATGGTCTCCTCCCCTCAGGGTTCTCTATGGTTTTTCCTCTGATCCACAGTCCTCAGGGTACAGCCCTGCTCCATCCTGGCACCTCGTAGCCTGCTAGCAATATTTTATCTGGGACCCACGATTCCCAGTCCCAGTGTAAAGTCCTACTGGTGGATACCCAGAGCAGCTGATCAGCCTGCTGGCACCAGCTGAGTCACCACGAGGAACTAGATGCTGTCTGAATAAGTGGGCTCCATCCTGTTCTGGACTCTAGGCTTCTCTAGTCCTGGCATCCCCACTGGCATTTGAGTTGTGATTCCCCGATCTCCAGTTTGACCCCTATCTCTGCGCACCCCTCCACCGCCACTGTCCACACCCAACCTCACTCTGGCTCCTAACTTGTGGTGCTGATCTGCAGTTTGTCTCCTGCTTCTGACCTTCTGGTATCACAATCCAGCCCATTCTCAACTCCTGCCTTACGACTGCAGACTCGGGCTCTGCCAACTTGGTCTAGCTGCTGTCTCTGATAGTCCCTTGTTCGCTCCTCAGACATGCCCATGTTTCCCTTATTCGCCTCGTCCTCCTCAAGTCCCCAATTGTCCGCCTTCCCCTTACAAATCCCTTCTTTCTGCCACTTGTTTGGTGCCCCTGCATCCGTTACCCCTAGAAGGAAATGAGCAGGTAACTCTGAAAATCCCAGCAGGAATTGTGATTGTTGGGTATACCTGTCGTCTGAGTCTTAGAGGAGGAAAGCAGTGTCTTTGCGTTGCTGTCAAATGATCTGCTTATACTGTATGCAAACATCCAGTCCTCATGCTGAATGGGTAAGATAAAAAGAAACACTGTGACCTTTACAAGCATAACAGCATCCCCAGAATAGAAATACCAACCTGATGATCAGGGAGCTCTATTACTGTTAAATAACTCTCAGTTGCATTTGCTTTTGACAGACAATCACTAGGGCTGGTTCTGTAGAGACCTGAAGGTGGATATCTGCAGCCTACCTTTTGCTATTTGCTCTTGGGCTAGTTGCAAGACCGATTCCTAAAGATATTAAATTAATTAATCAGATTTGGCCCTGGAAACCTCACTGGCACTGCCATATTTATCCATCAATGAACACACCAAATGCTCAGCAGCACTCTAATCCTGTGTCCTTAATGAGCATTAAATAACAAAAGGGAGGGAAGGTGATTATACCCAGCTAACAAGTTTTAATTAAAACAGGGAGAAGCTGTGGTTATAATTTGCAACCGCCTCAGTCAGGAAACGGATAGTAAAGTCTATTGTGTGCCCTGTTGAAACGCTCCAGCTTTTAATTAAAACTTCACTCCTTTTGGTCCTGGAGTCCTCACATAGACAAATTCTGCATTACTTCCTTCCTTGCTACTTCTGGAATAATACGCCTCAGAAGAGGCAAAGGCCTGGTCTACACCTAAAACTTAGGCCGACCTAGCTACCTCACAAACATGGATGGGGGGGCAGGTTAAAAATTCACACTTCTGAGAGAGGTAGTTAAGCCTACCTAAGTCCTGGGATAGTTGCAGCTCGGCTGACAGAATTCTGCCGTCATCCTAGCTACTGCCTCTTATGTGGGAGGATGTGCTATAGCGATGGGAAAAACCTCTCTCCGTTGCTGTAGCATGTGTCTACGTGACAGTGGCATAGCTGCAACACTTCATCTGTGCCACTGAGGTGCTCGTAGTCTAAACATAACCCTTACATCAGGGGTGGGGACTAATTTTTAATGGAGAGGCCATGGCAAGATTTTGGTAGGTGGTCAAGGGCCACACAACAGTACCCCAGTTCCAGGTTGCATTGGAGATAGTAAAGACTATTGGTGAAATGCTCCAGTTCTTAATTAAAACTTCACTCCTTTTGGTCCTGGAGTCCCCATGATAGACAAATTCTGCATTACTCACTCCCTTGCTACTTCAGGAACAATACGCCTCAGAAGAGGTGAAGGCCTGGTCTACACCTAAAATGGGAGCTGAGAGATTGTGCTGGGGGCAGGGGCAGCTTGCGTAGCTTCTCCCCAACATGAACACACCCAGCATGTGCCACAGAGAGGCACATGGAGCAGCCAGCTACTTTCAGTAGCCCAGGATTGCTCCCTGCCTGCGGGTCCCTGTGTGGGGTAGACCTCAGGCAGGATTCTAAGTCTTGGCAGGCTGGATTTATTGGCTCGTAGGCCATATCTAGCCCACCCCTGCCTTACACTCTGTGATGGGATTCCACCTGGAACTGGGATACTGCTGTGCCCCATAACTCTCCAACCAGCCCTCTGTCTCATGATGCCTGACAGATCCCAGTTGTCTGCAGGTGGAATCAAACCTGGGGCCACTGGAGCTTAGAGCATAAGTTTCTACCACATGAGAAAAAAAGTCATAGAGAGCAGCCTTCTCAGTCTCTCCCTGGCTGTGTCTAGATTAAACCTCTCTGTCGACAGAGAGATGTAGATTAGGCACATTGAAATTGCTAAAGAAGCAGGGATTTAAATATCCCAGGCTTCATTAGTATAAACATGGCCACCGCTTTTTTTTGAAACGGAGCTTTTTTGAAAAAAAAAATCAGTCTAGACACAGATCTATCGAAAAGAAACCCTTTTTTGAGATCCTGTAAACCTCATTTTTTGAGGAATACAGGATCTATCGAAAAACGGTTTATTTTCGACAGATCCGTGTCTAGATTGCTTTTTTTTTTAAAGCTCAGTTTTGAAAAAAAGTGGCAGCCATGTTTATGCTAATGAAGCACGGGATATTTAAATCCCGGCTTCATTAGCTATTTCGACGTGCTTGATTTGCATCCCTCCGTTGACAGAGGGATACAGTCTAGATGTAGCCTGTAAGTGGTCTTAGTGCCATTAGATACAATCGGAGAATATCACACACAGAAGGTGGGTGTGTTACACAAGCAACAATGTTATATTTGATTTTCAGTTATTTAATGTCTTTACTCATTCGGGAAAGAGGGAATTGGTGGGACGAGACACAGGACTTAGCTGCTTACACTGGATGCAATATTGGAGCTCAGTGCAGTAGGAAAGTCTGGGTTCCCCTAGTAAATCTTAGAGGGGTGCCAAAGGCACCTGCTGACACCTTTATAGGCCTAATCTAGGGGAGAAAAAACCCTGAGGACTGAAAGGTCAAGAGCCTGAGACATCAACCCAGGGAGAGACCAGGAAACTCATCTAAAACCCAGAGGGCTACCCCATTGCTGGACCCTTCATTGTCTCCAGTTGGGACTTATATTGGCACTTTCTGGCAGAAGGCTTTGATTTTTGCAAATGACAAAAGTTCCATTAGAAAGCTTTTCACTGAGTCTGATTTCCTTGGATGTCATTTAAAGCTTTTTCTCTTTGGATGTTATTGGAATTATGGCCTCACAAGAGCCAAATCGTGAAAGCTGAGAAGGGAAGGCAGTTTTAATCAGTCTGTTTCAAACCCTTTTTGTGGGAAAGGAAGGGATGGAAAAAAGGTAGAAAACTGGAATTCAAGGGATCTATGTTCTAGTACAGGCTCTGCTGGACTTCCAATATGGCTTTGGCTAAATCACTTATTCCCCCTAAAACTCAGTTGCCTGTCTGTAAAATGGGGATAATAATTCCTTTGCTTCCCCCTATGAGATTTGTCAGTCTTGATCAACAAAACTGAAATAGAATAGACATCAATGCATCTGTGAAAAGTATCCAAGCAAAGCAAAGGAGCATCAAAGTCAATATTCCTCACATTTCTAAGGTAAAGAAAGGAGCAGATATTTTTAAAGAAAAAAAAATGGTCAGGCCTTCCTTATATCATAAAAAAGAAAAATAGGCACAGACACATTTATTTAACCATGTTTAAATTTAATTTGCTGGTCACCTATAAGACAAGTGGGTTTTTTTTATATATAAAGCTAAACATTCATCAATATGATAAATGATAAGCATCAGCCTTAACTCTGAATTCTCCCAGCCAGATCCTGCTGTCTGAGAACATAGCTGTAAATCTGGAGTGAATTCTCTAAGGTGCCTGAAGATTTACACAGGTATGTCTGAGAGTAGGAACAGGCCCTTTGTTATTTATTCATGGATCTCACAACCCCAGTGTTACTTAAAAGTAGATTTTTGTATTTCATGTTCTTGATTTTTTTTCCATTTAAATCATTTATTGAACATGATCAAATATTGATATTTTCGCTATTAAAAATCCATAAATAAGCTCTGGGTGCAATCCAGAAACACAGAACCAGCCGGAGATATTTCACTGTTGTATATGAAATGCAGTAACTACCTAGCACTAGATGCAGCGATTGGTAATGCAAAAAAGTTCTTATATGACTTTGGAAGGTCACCGGCTTTGCTACTGTGCAAAAAACCCTTCCTAACATATGCAGCAAGTAAATACCATGTATGCATAGTAAAATGAGTTTTGGATGAGGGAATCTCAGCTGATTTGCCTCATCTTTATTTATTTATATGTGTATTTTCATACTACTGGCCTTACTACTACTTTCACTCTGCACGTCGCAGTCCCACACACCTCCTGGGAAGTATAAGAACCTAAAGGCCATTCGAGCACAAATGCTACATGATTGCCAAATGCCATTTTAAAATGGATGGATTTTGTTTGTTTCTTTGTTTTATATCCCAAGTTCAAAAAGTATTTCTGCTAAAACCAGCTACCGCTATTAAAATCAGAGGGTGCTCTGTTGAAAGTCCTATCCCTCGTTTCAGCTCGGAATGATTATTTAGGACTAATGATACACGTGGCACAACGTTTTCATTAAAAATAGTTATTGGCTGCACAGTGATGCTAGGAATTGTGCTCAGGGAACTGGCTGTACTGACCTTGAAACATGCTGAAGCAAATCAGCATAGCTTACTTGAAGTCAGTAGGATTACCAAGGTTTATACAAGATGAAGATGCAGCCTGTTAAGTGTTCTGGCTATCTATCTAACCTGACACATGGTTTCTAATTAATAATGAATAATACCAGCTGATCTGAACTTCCTGTTGGTAAAGTCCTAGGGTTAGATTGTGCCATACAGACGCAAGTAAAGATCCAGTGTTACCCATTTGTGTGATATTTGCTTTCTTTCATTAAATCCCCGCTCCTTCAGGGAACTGATTATATGAGAACCTCTGCTTTTTTTTTAAGTTTCATGATTGTGGAGAGAAGCCCCAAAATATGACCCAAGTGCACCCTAAAGCCTCAGAAACCAGCAGGGAAAAGCAAAGAACCCACATAGCTCTAACAAAACCTCATCCTTTTTAAGCCCATCCCATGACTTTGGGGAAGTGACCTGATATTTGGAGACAAATGCAGGATCCTTCCCTACCTTACACTACTGCACACTTTTCTGGGGTCTTTGAATGGGGAGGATGGGAAGTAATGGAATAAGAGAGCAGGTGGGCGGAGCCTAGGTGCTCCTCCCCCCGTGCGCCAGCCAGTGCACATGAATTGCCATGAAGCCCAGCCTCAGTGACTGCTACTCGAGGACGAAGGAGTAGCGAGGTGTCATCTAGGGTGACCAGATGTCCTGGTTTTATATGGCCAGTCCCAATATATGGGGCTTTGTCATATATAAACCCCAATTACCCCCCCACCACCACACACACACTTCTGTCCTGATTTTTCATACTATCTGGTCATACTAGTACCATTCCATGCACAGCGCATGACCAACCCTCCTTGGGAACAGGAACTTAATGTTGTTTAGTGGAATTCACCATCCAGGGTGGGTGGAATATTTGTTAAGGGTGTTGGGCTGCCAGCCTTTGGCACTGCCTTTGTATGGCAGGGTGTCCATGGCACTGACAGGCATCGTTCGCAGGAGCCAGATTTTTGACGGGGCCAAATTGGCATAACTGCCTTGAGCTCTGCTGATTTACCCCCGCTGAGGATCTGGCCTTATCAGTTTGATCAGTGTCATATTGTACACTCATAATGGTGGAGAAAAGCCCCAAAATATAACCCAAGTGCACAATATAGGCTCAGAAACTGGCAGAGGAATGCAAAAAAAAAAACCCCACGTATCTTTCTATAAAACCTTCCCACTCATATCTTTCTAACCCCACATATATTTCTATCCACACCAGCTGACAGGTGGCTAAATGGAATGGAAAAGCCAGTGGATTGGGAGAGTGCAACATGATATCTTGGAGGGTTACTTCATTTCAGGTGAACAGACAGATGCCCTGGGCAAGATGGAGGAAAGGATCTGCCACCCCGGACGGGGCGGGGCCTCAGCAAGAAGGGGTGGAGCCAGGACAGCCGGTTCTCAGTACGGCCTAGACCTCACTCACCACTTCCTCCATGCCATGCAGAACGTGCCGTGCAGTGCTCCGTCAGCAATTCAAAGGGACCCAGGGCCACGGCCACTGCTGCAGAATCACCAGGCCCTAGCACAGTTGCCCAGTTTGTTTCTCCACCCCCTCCCCCCCCTTTCTTGAACAGACAACTTGCTGCTGGTTTCTTTTTCTCCCCGGCATCTTCTCCATCTGGCTCAACTTGGCAGCAGGATGTGGACTGGTTGGCTGTGGCTCTTCATTTCACACACTTGATCTTTAGCCTGGGTTCAGCACTGATGCTTATAGCCAGAGACAGGTGATTTGCTGGGATTTCTGTTCCTTGTCATGCTCCGCTGTGGCACGAACATTTCATGGTGATTAATGAGAACTGCTAGCCACCACGCGCTATCCCCAGTGAATCAAGCACTAATTAGTGTCAGCCTTGATAAAGGCTGTCAAACTCGCTGAGATGGCTTACCAAATGAAAACGTCACGTGTGAGCTGCCCCTGATTTTCCTGCTTATTTCGCTGTCATTGCATCCAAGCGGCCAATGATTAGTCCAGCCTCCTTCTCACCTTCATGTGCTGTGCTGCTGATTTCACCTTAATTAATGAAGTGAATTAACTGACTCGTTCACCTTGCGCGGGGACGAAAGTCCTGCTTTCATGCTTCCCAATGCAGAACTCCGAAAGCTTTGGTAAAACGCAACCATTGGGAATGAGTGCTTCAAAACCAGGCTTTATTCATGCCTTTGCACACCTGGGCATTCTCTTCATAGTATCATAGAAGCTATGGGCTGGAAGAGACCTCCGGAGGTCATTAAGTCCAGCCCCTGCCCAAAACAGGACCAACCCCAACTAAATCATCCCAGCCAGGGCTTTGTCAAGCCGAGACTTCAAAACCTCTAGGGATGGAGATTCTACCACCTCCCTAGGCAACCCATTCCAGTGTGTCACCACCCTCCTAGAGGACAGTGTGAGGCTGGTAACGGCCCCCAGCACACTGGGACCAAGTCGTCTTGAAGTTGTGTTGCTTGGGCATGCAGGCCAAATCACAGAAGAGACCTCAGGAGGTCATCGAATCCAGTCCCCTGCCCAAAGCAGGACCAACCCCAACTAGATCATCCCAGCCAGGGATTTGTCAAGCACAAAGCAAGCTTTGTCAGAACAAAGCAACAACCACCCAACGCTTCCCCCCTACCCTATTGTTTACAATTCCCAGTCTCCTTTCTTCTTGCAAATAGGGCACCTCTCAGTCATGCTCCAGTGGGCTGTCAGTAGCATGCAAGGCTGGTATGAAGGGTTCACGTGCCAACTACAGACTGTTGACAAACCAAGGCCTTCTGAAATGAAGAGAGATATAAGCACCGGGCAATGGCAGCTGTTGTAACCTGGAGCTGCATTAGCCGTTTCCACTCACTAATTTATGCCTGGCTTGGTTTATTTGTTAAACAGTTTGGCACTGGAACTTCATCACACATCAAGCAACACCAGATTCACTGTTATTTTTTTTTCCTCTGAGGGTAGACTCAGCCAGTAGATGAATCAGTGTCTGAGAAAGCTAGTTGTAATTTGTAACTACTTAGGTACGCTAACTGCTTGCTTTATGCTGTAATTATATTCCTGAAAAATGCTACTTTAAGTGAAACTGTGTTAAGTGAATCCAATTTCCTCATAAGAATTAATGTAAATATTTGAAGGAGGGGTTAGGTCACAGGGAAATTTTTTTGGCAGATAAAAGGCAGTACATACATATAGGCTGTGTCTAGACTGGCCAGTTATTCCGGAAAATCAGCCGCTTTTCCGGAATAACTTGCGAGCTGTCTACACTGGCCGCTTGAATTTCCAGAAAAGCACTGACGATCTAATGTAAAATCACCAGTGCTTTTCCGGAAAAACTATGCTGCTTCCGTTCGGGCAAAAGTCTTTTTCCGGAAAAATGTTCCGGAAAAGGGCCATTGTAGACAGCACAGATTTCTGTTCCGCCAAAAAGTCCCGATCGCGAAAATGACGATTGGGGCTTTTTTGCGGAAAACCGCGTCTAGATTGGCACGGACGCTTTTCCGCAAAAAGTGCTTTTCTGGAAAAGCATCCTGCCAATCTAGACGTGCTTTTTCCGAAAATACTTTTAACGGAAAACTTTTCCGAAAATCATGCCAGTGTAGACGTAGCCTAGAGGTAGCATTGACTGAGCCTGCAGGGAGGAAACACAATAGACCCACAGCAGTGGCAGCAAACACTTCCCTACAGAAATGGGATAGAGAGTGTGTGGGGGTGGGCTCAGTAGGGAATGGGAGGGGGGATATCCTGATATAAGTATCCCTCTCCCCCTTCGTTCCCTGCACAGCAAGCAGAAGGTTCCGGAGAGCAGCTCAAGGAAGACAGCAGGAGCAGCACTGAAGTGGGGGAGGGGCAGCTACCAGCTGCGTACCTTACTGGGAATGTAGGGGAGTTCATGAGGGGTGCCAGCCCACCCTGGTTCCAACCCCCCTCAAGGACAGGCTGCTTTTTCAGAAAACCCTGCAAGCAGTGCAAAAAGCAGTCAGCCAAAAGATGACCTTATAAGGGAGCACTGAACAACTTTAAGCAAGCAGTTGTTCTAATCGATAAGCACTGTCGCAACGAAATAATGTGAACTGGGACAACATGAAGTGAGGAGCAACTGCACTCATGAACATTTCTTCAGGGGACCCCTCTCCTTCTTTGTCTGGACATGCTGCTAACTAGCGCACTCAGGGACATGAATGCAGATCTGCTGCTCTTCACAGCTAGGAGGTGAATCCACACCTCTTGAGTCCTAAGCCAGTATCTTAATCACAAGAATTTCCCTCCTAATCTGCCTAACCCTCCTTCAGAAATTCTGAAGATCCAGATTTCCCTAGAAGCTTATCTGTGATTGGCAGATTTTTTTTGCTATTTCTTGCGTGAAGCAAAGAATTTTACTTCTATTGTCACAGTATGACACAGAGGCTAAGCACCCCCATGGTCTTTGATAGGTCTCCAGTCCTGAAAACCAACAAAACACAACTAGAAGGCGTCTATCCCCTTATTTCTGGCTGAGTTGCAACATCGAAAATACATACGTAATGCCACTGTTTTAAATGCAGGCCAGCTGAATGACAGTGCCTAATATTCAGAGCTTCAAGGGAGTGAAGGCAGGTCATTTTCAGAACACACCTGTACAAATAAAACCATTTTCCTTTCCTAAAGTAGGTCGGGGAAAGGATATCCAGTGGCAATGCATTTGTTTTAAACATAGTCTAACTTGTATTTTTTTAAATGCGGTGGATAACAGAATAATACAAGGTGTACAGGTAACACCTACAGAAACAGCGATCTGTGTTCTAAAAGGCGCTTGAGCTCCCTTATCAGTCATGTCCCAAAAATTCTCATCCCTCTGAGTCACTCTCATCTCTGAACAGCACAACTGTTTCATTAATTCAACATGATGGTTAGTCTGTTGACATGAAACTCTTTAACAAAAAGGCATATTTTGCTTCCTGTAAATAAAGGGATCTTATTTTCAGTTAATTATATGCAAATCAGATTTGCTAGCAAACAAATAACTCCACCTCATCTTCATTAGCCTGGCAGATACAGTACATTTCCCAAGGAATTAGACAAGGAATATTAATCAAACAGCTAGTAAGTCTTAATGAGTGTATTGATTGTTATCCTTTGTATTGGCAAGCAGTAGTATTAAACATACCAAAAACCTGAGGAAGGTTAGTAGGATGGAATTTTACAGATATATATAGACAGAAAAATTCATAGTCACTTTCATGTTGTGTTAGATTCTTTTTAAATATCTTGGAACCATATCACCAAGTAGTATTTTACCAAATCAAAATTCTAGTTTGGCTATTGAGTGTCTGATTCTAGTAGAGCATCAGCTGCTATTTTTGAGCTGTCAGGATATCCAGTTTTGGTATTGTAGAGGGAAAATGAACAAAACTAGGATTACACTTTGTTTTAAAAAATAGTATTGCCCACGTTCTGTATTTTCTAACTCAGTGGTGGCTCAGAGTATGTGTATACTGCAGAGTTTTTTTGGAAAAATGGCTGGTTTTCCGAAAAACCTTCACTTATGTCCACAGTGCAATCACATTCTTTCAAAAAAAAAAACCCCCGAAAGAACAGAGGATTTTTTCCCCGACATTGGAAAACCTCTTTCTATGAGGAAGAAGCCTTTTTCTGAAGAGGGAAGAGGGAGCTCTTTTGAAAGAAGAGAAAAGAGGTAAAAGCACCAGTGACCTGGTGGCCACTCTGTCCATAGTAATCACAGCTGAAATGCAAGAGAGCATCCATTCAGTGTGGACGCTATCTTTCAAAAAAGCAGATTGCTTTTTCGATGCACTTTTGCAGTGTGGACAGTCGCTTTTGGAAGAAGTTTTTTTGGAAGATCTCTTCTGGAAAAGCTTTTTCCAAAAGAAGCCTGCAGTCTAGACGTAGCCTAGGTTATGGGTTGCCTTCCATCCAGACCTCCACAATGTCGGAGATTCTGATAAACTGCGTTGAGGTTAGAACAGTCTTCAATTGCAAATGACATTTTGCAGACAAAGTTGCAAAGCAAATCAGAAACTAATTGGGGAGAAGTTCTTTTCTCCGTGGATAATAAACCTTCCCCCTCACATCACTAACAACTATCGCAGGACAGACCTGTCACAATACACAGTATGATCGCTGATGGTAAATGGATGATCCAATCTCCAAATCTTTGCATTGAAATTCATGGAACTATCACTAGAGTAGGGGAATCACATTAAATCTTAGTAGCATAAGAGGTACTGAAGTCCTCTAATGCCCACGCCTTCCAATAACATGAAATCATTTATATGCACTAGGGACTGACAGACATGCTAGGCCTCTGGGCAAAGGGGCAGGGCTGCTTAAGGCACCTAGAAGAGGCAGAGCCTCAGGTGGAAGGGGCAGAGCTGGGGGCAGCCAGTCCACAGCATCACCCGGGCTACGTCTACACTGGCACCCCTTTCCGGAAATGCTTAAAACGGAACAGTTTTCCGTTATATGTATTTCCGGAAAAAGCGCGTCTACATTGGCAGGATGCTTTTCCGGAAAAGCGTCCGTGCCAATGTAGACGCGCTTTTCCGCAAAAAAGCCCCGATCGTCATTTTCGCGATTGGGGCTTTTTTGCGGAAAAGAAATCTGTGCTGTCTACACTGGCCCTATTCTGGAACAGTTTTTCCGGAAAATGACTTTTGCCCGAACGGGAGCAGCATAGTTTTTCTGGAAAAGCACTGGTGATTTTACAGTAGATCGTCAGTGCTTTTCTGGAAATTCAAGGGGCCAGTGTAGACAGCTGGTAAGTTATTCCGGAAAAGCAGCTGATTTTCCGGAATAAGTGGCCAGTGTAGACACAGTGTAGACACAGCCCCGGAGTGTGCCACACGAGGCTCCCTGCTCCCAACAGTACACAGAGCTACCCAGAATGCATTGCTCAGGGCTCCAGTGGTGATTTAAAGGACCCAGGACTCCAGCCCCACCAATCCTGTGGCAGTAGCAGCCAGAATTCCTGGTCCCTTTTGAATCACCAGGAGGGCAATCACCCCTTTTGCCCCCCCAACAGAGGGATTTCATATACGGGACATTCTGTAATAATTTTATAGTTAATCCCCTCGCGATGTTCTCTCAGAAGGTGAAAATCCTCCCCCAAAGTCGATCCTCATGCATCTCAAGGGGAATGTACTTTCCTGATCTCAAACCTGTTGTCTGTTTTAATGCCATGAATGGGAGTGAGATTCACCTTTAACTCCATTCTAATGGCTGCCCAGCCATGTGTCAATAAAAAGAGAGATGCACAATAAAAAGAGCAAATAAATTGCGAGGGCAAAACACCTGCCAGAGCAGCATAGTGGCTGATTATAGAGTTAGGCAAGCAAACAAGTGGAGAATGAGGGAGTCAAGGGAAGAGACCATGTAGAGGAGATTAGATAGGCTCTAAGGGGAAGATCAGAGAAGATTGTGAGGAAATTGTGGATACCTGAAAAGGGTATAGAGGGCTGGTTCAGATTAACATTGGTACAGCACCTAGCGGCAATAACTTACATTGAGGATTCATAGCGCTAGGTATTGTGCTCACCTAGCTAGCAGTCCCTGCCCCAATAAAATTACAGTCTCAATAGCAGAGCAAGTTGGGAAATACATTTTCCTCCTTACAGGAAATTCAAATATTTTGTGCTAAATCAGAGCTGACAAGCTGAAACCTCAATGTTCCCCTGAATGACATTTTCAGAAATATTTTAATTGGGAAGCATCGCAATGAGCATAGCAAAATAAAACCTGTTTGATCATATTTCAATGAAATATTTAGACTTGTGTTCTGCTGTTAGCTTCTGAAACCATCGCCTGCTCTTCTACTGGGCAGTGCTCCCAGAACACACAGGGCAGTGTGACAAGAGTGACCTGGCCAGGGTGTATTTATCAAAGCTATTTCCCCCCCCACATGGAGTCAAAATGGCACAAGCGAGTCCAACATCCGATACAATATTTTTTGGTCAAATTACTCTTCTGCTGTGGAACCATTCTGCTGAAAATGTTGGAAGAAACAGTATGTTCCTGTGAAACATTTTGATCTGGACCAAACAGCACCGTCTGACAGAAAACTTTTCAACCACCCCCATTTGACAGACAAGCCAAAGGCTCCTAGAGGATCAGAGGCACAGGATGTGAAGAGGAATATGGAAGGTCAGGGAACAACGCCCGTTAAATGGTATTGCCCAAAGACAGTTTGTCCCTTAGCATTCACAGTCTTTGTCTCTACTCAGCTCAACCCACTCAGATTTTAATGTTTCCCTCTATTTTAGCACCAAATGGTCAATCTCGGCCACTTATAGATTTTTGTGGTTAAGTGCTTGGGCCAACATCAGGGCCATCTTTACCCATATGCAGAATGTGCAGTTCTGTAGGGCACCTGAAAATTTGGGGACCACCTTCCCGCCTCTCCCTGTTCTGTGGCTTCACTTCCTCCGGAAAGGATCTAGTGTTCGGTGACAAAGCCTGACAGACCTATTAGCAGAGCATTGAACCTGTGAAAGCCATTCGAGTGGCAATGAAGCCATTTAATGGGCATTTGCCAACCCCAGGTCTGTCCTGTCAGTTTCTGAATTTACGGTGTTTGTCGACAGGACCTTAATTTAAAATTTGATTTAAAATATTTCATTAGTGTATTGCTGAAGAGTATAAAATCACATCTCTAAAAAAACTGTCCTCCCCGCTGCCCTTAGCTGCCGTCGGGCATCAGGGCACCAATTTAATAGTCCTGCGTAAGGCCCCGTAAATCCTCAGGACAGCCCGGCCCAAGATAAAAACGTTTTGCTCTCAAGCAGCAACCGTGCGGGCACGTTTGAGAAGGCAATTCAGTCTGTTATTTTCCATTTTACATCTCTTCAATCAGCCTTTTCTTCCTAGCATCCTCGCTGACATTGATTTATTTCAATTAAGAGTCTCATGTTCAAGTACCATAATTAGCTGTCGTCAGTAGTTATTCGTGTCCCTTTGGGTTTCTAAATAGATACAGCCGCCATATGGAACAGTTCAGCAGCGTTCGCCAATCTCCACAGGGAAGGCTCCGTGGTAAGGGCAAGCCCCTTGCTAGGGGGCAGCAAGACTGAGAAACAGTGGTCTTGAATGTTTCCTTGAATTGATTAACTGAGTTTCTTTGCTTGGCTCCCTACCCATTTTGTGTTCACTTTGCTGCAGATCTCCAGACAACTCCTTTATGGGTACGAATTGTGATGGAAATGACTCCTTTTTAAGGACATGGCGGTGCCTTTAGCGGAACCACTCCACCCCCAAGAGCAGCCCCAAGGATCTCTGCCTTGGAGACATCTCTCTGAGACACAACACTCTTCTTGTAAGTTGCTGCTGGTAAAAGACAGTAGCAAATTATGCCATTACCTATACTGGCTCAGCGGAGGTGGCTCTAATTCTGTGATTCTCAACTGGTGGGCCATAGTGACTTTTTCGGTGGTCCACAGGAACTTTGTCCAAAGTCACACAGCGCGCGCAGGCGACACCGTGAGGCTGTTCTACGGCGTGTTCACAAGCACGTGGCGCGCCATCCATAGCATCACCTAGGACGCAACCACGTTGTGTTGCCAGTAACTTCTGTCTGAGGCTCTGAGTGTCAGTGTAGCTGCCGCCGTCGTGCTGAGCGGTTGCTGTGTCGTTCGTCCTGTGTTACATGTGCTGGAGGTGGTCCACAAAAATGTTTTGATTGGCCTGGTGGTCCGTGGACTGAAACGAGTTGAGAACTACTGCTCTAATTAGTAGGCCCCTGCCCTGCCCTTCCTCCTGCTCACCTTTTTCTAAATTAAAAAGACAAAGTCCCAGTAAGCCTATGCGTGCATGTAATAAGGATTCTAATTCCCTTGTGTGACGGGGCACCCTGGTCCCTCTCTGTAGGTCAGTCTGTGGGCGGGGCCCAGCTGGCTAAGAGCTCCCCTCCCCCACGGCCTTGCTGGGCATGCTCCCTGGTGAGCAGCACTATAAAAGGCCCTGAGACAGCTGACTCTGGGCTGACTGCTGAAGGGGAAGGACCTGCAGAGCCAGCTCCAGAGTCAGAGGAGTCCATGCAGCCTGAACCTACGCCACAGCCTCTACAACTCCAGCAGCAACTGCCGCCGCCTCAGTCTCAGCGACAGCTCTGGCGCCAGAGATGGGAGAGGTACGGCAGCAGAGAACTGCGGAGAGATAGGAAGCAGCCCAGGGCAGAGAAGGACGATCCCCGAGGTTTAGGGGAAAAACCCCTTGCTGAGCATGCAGTGGACTGAGCTGCTGCCAATAGGGCCCTGGGCTGGGACCCGGTGGAGTGGGAGGGCCCGGGTCCCCCTATCCTCCTCCTTTGCAGTGCTCTGGAGCAGAGGAAGGCCCAAAAACCAAAGGACTAGGTTGCAGGGCTGTATTTACCCCAAGAAGGGAGCCTTAAAAGGCTGTGCCGCAGGGCCGTATTTACCCCAAGATGGGAGACATATAAAGACGGTGCCACAGGGCTGTATTTGCCCCAAGAGGGGAGCCTTACAAAGACAGAGCCGCAGGGCCAGATTGACGGAGACAGAGGGGCGGGAGTTATGCAGATGCCGGTCATTGGGCTATGTGGACCCTGATAGGCAGACTCACAAGGGGACTTTGATGAGGAGACCCTGCCCAAGGGGCTGTGCCCCTCGACACCTTGCATAAGCTACTAGTGCAAGTCACAACTTAGCCCTTAGCCAGTACAGAACATTATTGGGTGGTATTCTATGGGTTTTGTTATGCGTGAGATCAGACGTGATTCACTAACAATAATTGGTGTGGTGTGGCAGGCAGAGGTGTGGGAAGGAGATCTCTGCTGACTACACGGAAAGGTCTGCATTATATTCTCATGTGTTTCAGGTAGCAGTATGGCCTACGTTTCACTCTGGTGCTACATTAAATTATGTCCCTCCTGAAACTTAACCCTCCCCTTGCTGTTTTTAATTGATTCTTTTTTTCAAGTAGTTTTTTCCCCTCTTGTTTTTTTCAACTTGTATGCTCCACCCTACCAAATGAAAAAAAGGAAGACGGTAGGCAAGAGAAAAGTGTGTGTCATGGGAACCTCAAAAACTGCAAAACAACAGTTTTTTAAAGTGAAAATGAAACATTTGATTCTAAACAAACAAAAAAAGGATCATTTAAAACAATGTCACACAAGTAAATGAAGAAAACCAAGGTTTCATTCAAAAGATGTCCCAGAAAAAAATGTTTTGGTTTGGTTCTTAGGATATCTAGATCAGTGGTTCCCAACCTTTTTGAGCATACAGACAGACCCCTTTTCAATCTATTAAAATTTCATAGACCACCTACCACCCCACGGGAGAAAAAAAAGAGAGAGACAGAGAAAGAAAAAAGAGGGGGGGAAAAGGAGAGAAAAGGGGAAAAAAAGGAGAAAAAAAGAGAAAAGGGAGAGAAAAGAGAAAAAGAGAGAGAGAGAAAAAGAAAGGACCAGGCCTACCATTTAGTATTGCAAGCAGAGTAACCATGGTAGGCCTGAGCCTTATTTTTAAACTTTCCATGGTCCCCTGCAGTACTGTTGCAGACCACCAGGGGTCACAGACCACACGCTGGGAGCCATTGCTCTAGATTCACTTTTGTTTATTTTCATTAGCAGAGTCCACACCCTCACTCGAACTCGGCACCATGCACAAAGATACCTTGTGGCTGAGTAAGATACTGAACATGAAGATGCTATTACACCCACCTACAGAGTGTTGTCAGGATGCTTATCAAGATGGAGGTCACTGTTGTAACATCTGAAGCATACAGAAGGGCTCTAGCCCTCTTTGGGTGAGAGGGATGTTTATGTTATAAATGGTTAATGCCTCCAAGGTCAGAAATTCAGTGAAGCACGAAAGGGCTTGTTCAATTACATTTTAGTGTATTCTTGAGTCTTTGGGTCTTGAGCCCTGCTCTTGCCTGTGAGGTGAGGAAATCTGGTGTATAATGAACCAGGGCTTGTTTCAAAACTCAACTGTTCAGGTTCAGTTCGTTTTGCCTTTAGATGCTTTTTATTTCCCTTGAATGGGTTTGCCCAGCCCTGAAATAACCAGCTTTAAGATGGTTCCAGGGCAAGCTACCAGCTGAAATGATATGGGAAAGAGATAGACTATTGAACGGATTAGTAAATGTTCTAACAGATGAAACTGGAGATGGAATTTATTGGTTAGTGTCTTCTATAGACCCCCCAAATATAGGGGGAACAGGATGACCGGCTCTTAAGCACCTTCTTATAATATACAAAAACAAAGTTCGGTGAGAGGAAGCTTCAGTGTGAGAGAGATATGTTGAGTTTCTTATGCTGTCTATACTAAAGCATCCTTGGAATGTCTAAAAATTAAAGACAATCATCTAGCCAAAAGTATTGTGTCCAATTCAAGGGAATTCTATGAGATTTCATCCTCACAAATAAATAGGAATTGGTCACAGAACTAAATTAGTGGTTGCTTAGGTACAAGTACTCATAACTTGATCACATTTAGTATGTGCAAGCAGAGTAACGTTTCAAACAGTAATACAGATATCTGGGGATTTAAGAGGCCAGTTTCACAAAAATGAAAATAATTATGAAGCCAGATAAGCTGGAAGAAAGAATTTTAACAGGAAAAAAAAAAGATTAACTGAGAATTGTTTAAGGATTGTTAAGTAGATACCTAAAAAGGGACTATTAAGAAAGAAGGCTGCATTGGTTAAAAGAAAAACAAGCAAACAAACACACAAAGCCTTCTTTCCTGAAGAAAATAAGGCAGTGATAAAAAGTTCCAAGTATATATAATCAGTGGAAGAAAGTGGCCATTGATAGTAGAGACTCTCATCAGAAGCTATTGAAATTTAAAATATTGGTAAGGCAGGCAAAAGGACACTGTCACAAGGTGTTTGCCCTGCACTGGCCCTTTAAGGGCAAAACCTCAGCCCTGAGTGAGGGCTGAGAGTGAAGCCCCAGCTGAGGCCGTTCTGGGTAATGAGGGCCCAGCTGGGGGTTATATAAAGGATGCCTGGAGGGAGCTGGAGGGCTGACTGCTGCTCTGGACAGAGAGCAGTAGGGATCTGACTGCTGGGGAAGCAGGAGGCTTCCTGGAGGTAGAGCTGTGCTAGGGAAGGCAGGCAGGGCTGGGGAAGCTCCGGCCAAGCAAGCTCCCAGGTTGCAGGGCCTAAAGCAGCCAGAGTAGGCAAAGGCAGCAGGTCCACACCCATTTGCCAGTGATGAGTGGCCATTACAGGCTTCAGTTTGCCCCTGAGGCAGGGGCTAGACTAGATTGGGACTGGCAGTGGGTCAATGAAGCAAGGTGGGTACAGGGGAACTGGGTGTTCCCTGGGAGGAGAATAGGGTGCCCTGGGGAGAGAAGGACCCTGGAGTGCAAGCAGGATAAACACCGACCCCCAGAAGGGGGGCTCAGACACTGGAGAGGGCAGTGTCCTGAAGAGGACTTCGTGGTTGATAAATGACACACGTCTGGACTAGAGAGGGCAGCAAGGACACGGGGAGATACCAGTGAAAGGGAGGTGTCCGGCTAATTCCCAGAGCAACCAGCTGGAGGCACCATGGTGGTGTCTGCCCTGTGACAGACACAAGTAGAGCTCTATGATCAGCCATGGTCTAGACAATAAGAAGGAATTCTTTAAGGATATGAGGAACAAAAACATTCCTAAAAATTATATTTGTTTATACTGATATAGAAATGGTAGAATTGTCAATGGAAAGTGTTCAATAAATGTGTTCAGTATTTGAGGAAAAACAGATGATGGGGTCATACCATACGATAGTGAAGACATTACCATTCCACTAGTCATTCTGGAGGATGTTAAACCATTACTAATCAAGTCAAACATTTTAATATGAACAGGTCTGGATAACTTAGGCAAGAATTTCAAAAGAGTTGGCCGAGGAGATTGGTGGATAGCTAATTTTGTTTTTTTAATAATTCCTGGAATATTGGGGAACTTTCAAGAGACTGGAAGAAAGCAAATTTTTTGGCAATATTTTAAAAAGGGCAAACTCATGTAATTATTGGCCTGTCAGCCTGATATAGACTGAAACTGTGGACAAAATAATGTAGCATTACATTATGGGACTTTTTAATGAAGAGATAAAAGGAGATGTGATTTTTTTAACCCATTCACAGGCTATGAGGGATTTAATATGGGCCCGAGATGCCAGCTATGTTACCTGTTGGTGCCTGATGGAAGAGCCAACTTAATTGATCATGAAGCCCAGCTGGGCAGGACCAAGCTGGTAGGCATAAAGCCAGGAAATTGAGAGAAGCTGGCTGCAGGAATGGAGTCTGCTGTCACAGCCTAGAGTCAGAACAGACTGATGATGAGGAGTAAACCAAGGAGGGAGAATAAGCCATTGGATCTTAGCCCTGAAAGAGGAGTCAACCCAGAGAAGTTGTAGGGAATAAAGCCTGAGAATGACTAAGAAGAAGTTCAGGGAAATGGCAGCAAGCTGAAGGGGTATGAAGACCTTGGTTGCTTCTAGGGTTTCTGGGCTGGAACGGGGACGATCTTGGTTTCCTTTCAGACACAAGAAAGATGACACACAGCCCCTGGATGTGAGGGGATAAGGACTGTGCACAGACCAGGGCCCCCAGAATTGGGGATGAAGATCTGATGTAAGAGTATTGGACTAGTATTTGAGGAACTCCTTTACCCTAAAAGCAGAGGACTATACAGTGATCTGGCCAGAGAGCTGAGCTACAAAGAGAGAGCCCCCCCTCTCCCCTCCTGACTGGTAATGACAGAAGCCAGGTGTGCACTAGACCTGGAAGGTCACCTTAAGGTACACAACTCCAGCTACATAGACTACTTAGCCGGAGTCAGCTTACCTTAAGCAGAGCATGGCACTGTCCCCCCCCCCCCCCCCGTGACCCCTTACTCCTTGTGATTGTGAGGAATTCAGATGTGGACAGAGCTGCCCTCTGCATTCAATTTACAGGTCTGTACTAGACCCGCTAAGTCGAACGCCAGTACATCGATCTCTGGTTAGACGAGTGAAGACGTGCCCAGAGAGAAATCATACTATGAGTAACTGATGGAAAGGGCTGCCAGATGGGGCAAAAGCTAATTCCCAGACTCGGTCCTGAGCCAATGCTCCTGCAGTGTGTGGAACCCCTTTTACAGGGTAATACAATTAATGCCAGTTGACAAGGCTTTAGGAAAACTAGATCCAATCAGGCTATCCTTTCATCTTTTTTTAATGAGATTGCAAGGTAATTGCTTCAGAAACTTTGAGTTTTTAAGGAACTTGACTGGATACCATATGGCATTTTGATTGGAAAAAAAATCAAATCAATTTGGCATATTATTTGGATTAAAAACTGGCTAAATGACAGATCTTAAATTGTAACTGTGTATTGTGAATAATCTCTGTGTGGATGTGTTGCTAGTAGGATCCCAACAAGGCTCTGGTTTTGCCCCTATGCTATTTAATACCTTTATTTGTGACCAAAAGAAAACATCAAATAATCACTGATAAGATTTGGAGATGATACAATGATGCAGGGCATGGTAAATAATCATAGAATCATAGAATACTAGAACTGGAAGGAACCTAGAGGAATGACTAGGTCCAGTCCCTTGCCCTCATGGCAGGACCAAGCACCATCTAGAATAGATAGATGTCTATCCAAACTGCTCTTAAATATCTCCAAAACCTCCCTAGGCAATTTATTCCATGCTGTGTCTAGACTGGTCAGCTTTTCTGGAAAAACTTGCCAGCTGTCTACACTGGCCGCTTGAATTTCCGCAAAAGCAACCGACTTCCTACTGTAAGAAATCAGTGCTTTTTGCGAAAATAGTATGCTGCTCCTGTTCAGGCAAAAGTCCCTTTTGCGCAAAACTTTTGCACAAAAGGGCCAGTGTAGACAGCTCAGATTTGTTTTCCGCAAAAAAGCCCCGATCGCGAAAATGGCGATTGGGGCTTTTTTGCACAAAAGCGTGTCTAGATTGGCCACGGATGCTTTTCCGCAAAAAGTGCTTTTGCTGAAAAGCATCCGTGCCAAACTAGACGCTCTTCTCCGCAAATGCTTTTAACGGAAAACTTTTCCGTTAAAAGCATTTCCGGAAAATCATGCCAGTCTAGACACAGCCTGAAGGTGTTTGCCTCTCATTCACACTGTTAAAACCCACAAAGTATTCCCCACGCCATATGGCTAATTTCACACACACAAACGATACATACATCAAAGTAAGATAAACATAATCAATCAGTGGATCATGGCATGAAGATTGATGGGTTACATGAAATAATTTGCTCAAAGTACCTATGAGTTATGTATATTCATGTCCGTAAGTCCATTTCATAAAGCATGGGGAGGGACCGTTACAATGTCCATACTGCACCCTTAGCTCGAAATAAGCTATGCCATTTGAGCTACTTATTTCAAGTTAATTTCAAAATAGCTTATTTTGAAATTTGATGCTGTCTACACCGTGCCAAATTTCGAAATAGAACGCTATTCCAAAATGTCCCTTAATCCTCATGGAACAAGGTTTACAGGGATGTCGGAATAGTGCGCCCGCTATTTTGAAAGCTGGCAAGACGCAGAAAACACTATTTTGGGAGACTGGAAGTCTCCCGAAATAACACCACTATCTGCATGTACCATCTCTGTCTGGTGCCTTTCCCCAGTGGCTGGATAAAAGAGAGATCCCCCTCCCTGTATTTGGGCAATATACTGCTTCTTGTTAATCATGTTTCTTCTCACTTCTGCATTAAATTCCTCCGTCAGATCTACTCCTTGCTTCTCCCATCACTTCATCAGTATTCTATCCACTCCCGCTCACGTTTGGATGTGCACTTCTGCCACAAGCCTTGCTTCTCTTAGATTCTTGTCTCACTGAGATTGTAAATGCACTGCATGAAGGAAACAGCTTTATTCTCGTCTCCACTTGATCAGAGTGTGCCAAGATCTAGTCATTTACTTTCTTCTTGGTTCTCTAAAAGATGCTTTGGAGCAACTCCTCCTTTCTCTGTTTGCCCCATGAAAAGCACACACTGGGTCTGCGCACTAGGATGTCACCTCTGGAGCCTGGACAGTACTGTTAATGCAGGCAACAAGTGGAAGTGAATGTTTAGTGACTTCACAACTCCGTTCCTGTGTCCCTCTGTGTGCCAGAGCCACACAACATATGAACCTGCATTTACTAGGGATGTAAAAGAGTAGTCAGTTACTCGAGGTAAATAGGATGAAGTTGAATAAGGACAAATGCAAAGTGCTCCACTTAAAGGAACAATTCGTTTCATACATACAGAATGGGAAGTGACTGTCCAGAAAGAAGTACTGAAGAAAGGGATCTAGGGGTCAGAGTGGACCACAAGCTAAATATGAGTCAACAGTGTGACACTGTGGCAAAAAAAGCAAACATAATTCTGGGATGCATTAACAAGTGTTGTGAGCAAGACACGAGAAGTCATTCTTCTGCTCTACTCTGCGCTGATTAGGCCTTGGAGTATTCTAGCTGGTTCTGGGTACCGCATTTTAAGAAAGCTGCGGAGAAACTGGAATAGGTCCAGAGAAGAGCAATAAAAATGATTAAAGGTCTAGAAAACATGAGGTATGAGAGAATACTGAAGGAATTGGGCTTGTTTAATTTGGAAAGGGAAAACTAAGAGGGGACATGATAGCGGTTTTCAAGTATCTAAAATGGTGTCAAAGGGAAGAGGGGGAATATTGTTCTCCTTGGCCTCTGAAGATAGGACAAGAAGCAATGGCCTTAAACTGCAGCAAGGGAGGTTTAGGTTGGACATTAGGAAAAACTTCCTGCCTGTCAGGGTGGTGAAACACTGGAATAAATTGTTTAGGGGGGTTGTGGAATCTCCATCATTGGAGATATTTAAGATCAGGTGGGATAGACATCTATCAGGGATGATCTAGATCAGGGCTACTGAACACATGCAGCTAGCAGCCTGTTTGCAGCCCATGGTGTGGTTGGGGTTTATGTGGGGCTCAACACGTGGCCCATAGGTGGGAGCCAAAACAAAAAGGCAGTCAATATAATGGTCTTCTGTTGAGATTATTTTAGTAGTTAAATTCCTGGACTGTCATTGTTCATTAAAAGTGCTGTCATATGGAGAGGAGTACTAGCACCACCTGGGGCCACTCAGCATTCGATTTAGCGGGTCTTAATTAGACCCGCTAAATCAAATGCCAGAAGATTGATCTCCAGTGTGGCAAGTGAAGACGTGGCCTCAGAGGGGTAGCCGTGTTTGTCTGTCTCCAGAAACAACAAGGAATCTGGTGGCACCTTAAAGACTAGCCAATTTATTTAGGCATAAGCTTTTGTGGGTAAAACCCACTTCATCAGCTGTGTCCAGCCTCGTCATGGTAGGTGCTGAGCAGCTCTGAAAATTGGGCCTGAGTGTCTAGAGTTTGTCCGCTCTAAAATTCAGACGCTCCAAATGAATGGCTCTTTCAGAAAACGTGTAGCTAAGTCCCTCTCTCTAACGCCATTCAGCAAGTCATAGGCAGAGGTAAGAGTAGAATGTAAACTCCCTGATTCCTACCAGGAGTGGACATCACAGATTCTCTTCCTTTGGCTTTTCTCTTTGCTTGGAGCTCAAGCAGAACATCCAGCCAGGGGATTTACTTGGGACTGCATGAGGTTAGAATGGTCAATTAGTAAAATGCATGCTAGTCTGAGGGCACTAGAAGATGTGCTCCCATGGCTAATTCATCCTGAATGCTGGAAATTAAATAAATAAGAGTCTATGGAACATTGCATAACATGTTGGCTAGACATACTGGGTCATAAAATTGTTTCACCTGCTTCTCAGAGGCTGGATTCTTCTCGCAGGGCAACTGATCCTGGGTTGTGGAGGCGCTGCTCCAGAGTACTTTGCTTTTTCCGCTTTTAGGTTTTGCATATTATGGGCCAAATTACATCATTCTGAAATACATATCGGTCCCAGAGTTTGGCCCTACATTTGGATGAAAGGACAACTGCAACAGCCAGTGGCTACTGATAAAAAAAAAAGGAATGGAAGCACCAATTCAGATCCCTGAAGAGTTTGTGGGAATAACTTTGCTGTTTTCAGGTACCTTTCACTATTTAGTAGTCTACCAGCACAGTCATCATGAAAGGTCCATGCTCAATTCCTTCCTAAAATCTGGGTTTATAAACAAAGAGTGCAAGAACAACTTGAAGATCAGTTCAAACCTATTCTGCAGCATTGGCTGTTGTCAGGGCTCCTCCTTCATCCATGCTCAGCCCCCACACTAGATCATCTCTCCTCAGAGTGTCTGAATTTTAGAGGGCACACACTCTAGACACTCAGGCCCAATTTTCAGAGTTGTTCAGCTCTCATTGCCAGAGCTGCTCAGCACCTAGCATGACGAGGCTTGACACTGCTGTTGAAGCGGGTTTTACCAATGAAAGCTTATGTCCAAATACATCTGTTAGTGTTTAAGGTGCCGCAGGTCTCCTTGTTGTTTTTGGAGACAGACAAAAGTGGCAACCCCCCTGAGGCCATGTCTTCACTTGCCACGTTAGAGATCACTCTTCTGACATTTGATTTAGTGGGTCTAGTTAAGACCTACTAAATTGAATACTCAGGGTGGCTCCAGTCGCTGCCAATACTTATCTCAGTCAAGAGGCGTAAGGGTAATGAGTCACCAGAAAACTTAACTATTTCCAAACAGTATCAAAATCTCACAATAGCACAGAGTATTTCAGGCAAACGTGGTGAGCCTGATTCACTTGCTGTCACTTCTTTTGCCCTTTATTTTAGCATCTTAGGAATTACCATACAGGATCAGATCAGTGGCCTTCCTGTATGGCCGTGGTCACCAACCCGTTGATCTGGATCGACTCGTCAATACTAGGGGCTCGACTAGTTGATTGCAAGGCTTTCAGGGCTCCCCCTCACTGCCCCTTGATGAACCAGAGGCTCGAAAGATTGTCTAGGGGTGGCGTTTTGTGGCAAGGGATTGGGGCAGCAAAGGAGGAAAGCTCGAACTTAAATGTTCTTAACCAATTACAAACTTTATTAACTACAATCTTATTATATTAAATTACTGTCTCTGATTTGTTTAAGACAATGTAGCATGCAAATAAAACATACATTAAAGAATATTAGCTTGCCTATTCACTTAACAACCCCTCAATTCTACTCCTTGTTCTTATTTAGACCTAGGTGTGGTACCATTATACAATATGGTTAATACAATACAACTAACTATTGCTAAGCTGATAAATAATATATTAAGCAATACTTACAAACCCAGTGACAATTACGATACACAGACAAAAAACAACGTGTAGCATGCTCCGGATTCATACACCCTTTTGTGATTCAGTGGGTGGGAGGCGGCCTTGGGTGATCAACCCCTTAGCCAGGCTGGATGATACGTGCCTTCTATCTTGATATGGAACCTCCCCAAGGTTTGGAGGATGGGAGAGCAGGCTGCACACTTCCTGGGCCTTGGCATGCAGCTGCAGGATCCTCAGATACCAGTCTCTGTCCCCTCCCCCAGCCAGGACCCTCACCGGCACCCTGTCCCCTGCCCTAGCACCCACTGGCACCCTGTTCCCTGCCCCAGTCACCTGCCCTAGCACCCACTGTCACCCTGTCCCCTGCCCCAGCATCCTGTCCCCACCAGCAGAGTTGGGGCCACATTAGTGAGGCTTGAGGGGTTTGGAGGGGTTGTGTTTTTGTATCTCAGTTGCGTGGTCCTGACTGACTTTTCTGTAGGTCAGTGACCTCTGACTAAAACTGGTTCCTTACCCCTTTCATAAATAAAGACAATGCTGAAATCTTTTGTGTTTGACATATTTTATTTAAAAATGAAGCCTGGCTAACAAGCCCCCAGTTGGAGCCAAACCCTCAGGCTTGTCCTGACATTTAAAAAGTGATCTTGGGTGGAAAAAGGTTGGAGATCACTGCTGTATGGCATGATGGCAAGATTTGGACAAAGAGAAGCAATAGCCTTGCTCCAGGAAACCTGGCTGTTGCTAGGATTATCTGTCTGCTACTAGTGCTTTCCATACAAAAGTAGCTCTTTGTATCTACCAAGAGGCCAGAGAGGCAACAGACCCTAAAGACTTGGATACAGCAACTTATACAGAAATAATACAGCATTGATAGATGTTTAGTGTTAGCCTTATCTAGTAATCGGGGAGATTTATAGAGTACACCATATTTGATTAAATCTGTAGGCCTTCAGATGATTCCAATTTTTTTTTACACTTGAGTATTGCAAGAAAAATGTTGAAATACATTTTGCTAATGTGCCAAGCCTCTAACAGAGAGAAACACGGAGGTGCAATATTAAAGGAATTATTATTAGATTTGCCTCCTTTAGCACCCCTCCTACTCCCTTTGCTCATGAGGCAGCCTTTGTCAATATTAATAAAATGTTTCAGCTGTACCTCTACAATTGTACAAAAGGATTATAACCTCATCAATAAAGCTGTAATTTGTGCGTGCACACACACGTGCACACACACACACACACACACAAGCATGTGAAGTTTAATTTACAGATCTCATGAATTTCTATTGATTTGAGTGTCTAAGGATAGGACTGGCGAGAAAGTAATCTGCAATTTGTATCGCTTGTGCCTAATTCAGATTCCTTTGTGTTGCAGGGAGGGGGGAAGCATAGTGAAAAGAATGGCTGGTGGTAAAGTTATGAGTTTCTTCCCAGAGCTGTTTTTTTCTTTTGTCCAGTGTCAATTTCAGAGAAAAATGGATAATTCACTTTCTAGTAGATGAATTTTCAGATTCATTCAATATCATAAACAATGCCATGACTAAATGAATTACAATTAAATTGACCAGATGTGGGGATCTATCTATCTATCTATCTATCTATCTATCTATCTATCTATCTATCTATCTATCTATCTATCTATCTATCTATCTATCTATCTATCTCAAATCATAGAATCACAGAACACTAGAACTGGAAGGGACCTTGAGATGTCATCAAGTCCAGTCCCCTGCCCTCACGGCAGGACCTAGTACTGTCTAGACCATCCCTGATAGATGTCTATCCCACCTGATCTTAAATATCTCCAGTGATGGAGATTCCACAACCCCCCTAAGCAATTTATTCCAGTGTTTAACCACCCTGACAGAAAGTTTTTCCTAATGTCCAACCTAAACCTCCCTTGCTGCAGTTTAAGCCCATTGCTTCCTGTTCTATCCTCAGAGGCCAAGGAGAGCAATTTTTCTCCCACCTCCTTGTGACACACTTTTAGATATCTGAAAACCACTATCATGTCCCCTCTCAGTATTCTCCTTTCTAAACTAAACAAACCCAATTCTTTCAGTCTTCCCTCATAGCTCATGTTCTCTAGACCTTTAATCATTCTTGTTGCTCTTCTCTGGACCTTCTCCAATTTGTCCACATCTTTCTTGAAATGCGGTGTCTAGAAGTAGACACAGTACTCTAATTGAGGCCTAATCAGTACAGAGTAGAATTCTCATGTCTTGCTCACAACTCTCCTGTTAATGCATCCCAGAACCATGTTTTCTTTTTTTTTTTTGCAACAGTGTCACACTGTTTTCTCATATTTAGCTTGTGGTCCACTGCGACCCCTAGATCTCTTTCTGCAGTACTCCTTCCTAGGCAGGCACTTTCCATTGCATATGTGTGAAACTGATTGTTCCTTCCCAAGTGGAGGACTTTGCATTTGTCCTTATTAAACTTCATCCTGTTTACCTCAGACCATTTCTCCAGTTTGTCAAAATCATTTTGAATTCTGACCCTATCCTCCAAAGCTGTTGCAACCCCTCCCAGCTTAGTATAATCTGCAAACTTAATATGCATATGCTCTGTGCCAATATTTAAATCATTGATGAAGATATTGAACAGAACCGGTCCCAAAACAAACCCCTGTGGAACTCCACTTGTTATGCCCTTCCAGCTGGATTGTGAACCGTTAATTACTACTGTCTGAGAACGGTTATTCAGCCAGTTATGCACCCACCTTATAGATATATATATCTATATCTAATCAGTAAAAGTACTATCTTCCCCATTATGGACATTTGAATCTTATTGGCTTTGCTCAAGATGGTCTCCCCACTTCTCATGGGTTAAAGTAGCATTAGAAAGGGTCAGCATCTTTAATGAGATGCCTCTAGAGAGAATGCAGGTGTTTCACATCTCTGTGTCATGATTACTGGGTGCTATTCTTGCTGCTACATTCGTCTTTTGGGTGATCATACAATGGAATCCTGGCCATTTAGTTATTAAAAATCCCTCAATGCTTTTTGCAAAACTAAAATTTTTAATATCAAAGTCGCATCACATTGCAACCTCGGTAATTGCTGTACCTGAATTTCCCCTCAACTGCTTACAGTATTATTTAGGTCTGCTGTTTACATTTACTGTGTCCTATTAAGCAGCTTCCAGATTCCACCCCAGAGGTGGCTGCACTTCAGGAATAGGCAAAGTGATTCCTACACACATTTAGAGTGGGATTTTCAAAAACTGCCCCATCTCTGCCCCCAGCATGGTCACTTAGGGCTTGTCTACACTTCCAAAAAGATCAAAGCTACCGTAGTTGATTTTCCGGGGTTCGAATTAGCGCTAATTCGAACTGAGAGTGTGCTTCCGTCGGCACTGGTAGTCCTGCTCCTTATGAGAAGTAAGGTAAATCGACAGAAGTGTGTGCTCCTGATGATGTCCCATGATGGGGATGACACTAAAGCATACTTTGACTCCAGCTACATAATTAATGTGTATCTTAAGTTGACTTTCCCCTTTAGTGTAAACCAGGCCAGAGTTTTACTCCAATGGTAGCGAAGGTAGGCAAATGCTAGGAATCATGTACATCCCAATCCTAATTTCCAACATTTGTGATCCATCTCAATGAACATCCCATTTATACAGCAAGATTGCCAATTATTATTTTAAAATTTACTTTCCGAGCCTAGAGAACAATAAAATCCTTCAGAATCTTTCCCGAGCCTTAACCGGGGAGTAAATAACTTTAGAACATGTTTCTATAATGAATGTTTAAATATGCTAGTTTGCCTCTTTCTATTTTAAGCCGCGTCGTCGCTGAAACATGCTGCCGCGACATTTTAAGGGTCTCCAGAGGCTTAGCTCATTTCATCCTGATCTTCAAGGCTGCCTCGCAAATGTTAATCCTGGAAGTGGAGGAACCAGGATGGAGATGATCAGTGATGGGCTTTGACATACCCCCGCTCTGTCTGGCAGACAGCGATCTGGGCAGGGAGGGAGGACTTTTAAAAATGAGGGCACGGGAAGTAATGTGGGTGCAATTTTTGTTCTTTAAATCAGGCTGACGTAAGAAGTTCCGAGTGCTACAGCCATCAGAAAGGCACCAGCTCTTCGTTGGGTCTCTGCTGAGACGAGACAAGGGTTTTCAGTGTCCGCACTTACTTTCCTTCTCCCCATCTGTGGCTTTTGCCAGGCAATTAAGGACAGAAAGCTGCTGTGCATTAGTCGAGGGCTAGTCCTACAAGCTGTTAAAGTTTCCACTGAAGTCCATGAGATTAGTCATGGGAGCGTTTGCAAGTCATCCTGCCCCAGAGAGATTTCAGAAGCACTTAAGGGTTTTAGGAGGACAATGCCCATTGAAATCCAGTGGGATTGTTCTTCGACAACCATTAAACACTAAGTGGTCTTGGTGCCACTAGTGAGGACAGACACACCCAGGAGGTGGGGTTACATTAGCAGGTGTGTCCAACATGTGTCTGGTTTGCAGACACACAAAACTCCAGCAGGCCACGGATGGATGGTGAAATTCTCCAAGTGAGGAAGAGGCTAGGAAGGCATCATATAAAATATAAAGAAAAGTGCAGTAAGAGAAAAGAGAGGTGGAAGGAGTGTGTGTGTGCGTGTGTGTGTGTGTGTGTGTGTGTGTGCGTGTACTCTCTGGGCACGTCTACACAACAGTGTTATTTTGAAACTAGCCAGTTAGCCTGTCATAAGACGGGATTTTCAGGTCTCTCCTCCATGTCCTATTCCCTTTCTATCTCGGTCTTCTCTCCTGAGCCTCCGGTCTCTCACTCCGTCTCTCTCTCTCCCCACTCCTCCTATTACCTCTACCCCTCTCTCTCTCAGCTCTCCTCTGTCTCCTGCCTCTCTCTCCATCTCTCTCTCTCCCCCCTCCTCCTATTACCTCTACCCTTCTCTCTCTCAGCTCTCCTCTGTCTCCTGCCTCTCACTCCATCTCTCTCTCTCCCCCCTCCTCCTATTACCTCTACCCCTCTCTCTCAGCTCTCCTCTGTCTCCTGCCTCTCACTCCATCTCTCTCTCTCCCCCCTCCTCCTATTACCTCTACCCTTCTCTCTCTCAGCTCTCCTCTGTCTCCTGCCTCTCTCTCCGTCTCTCTTTCTCTTCTCTTCCTCGTCCTGCATGGGGAGCGCGGCGCCCAAACAGCTGTTTGTTCCGCTTGCTTCCGCACGGCTGCCTGGCTGAGCGGCTGCCTATGAGCTCCAGCTGCCCCCCTGCACTGTTTCCCCTCACCCCAGCACTGATCCTGCATCCTGCCAGTTGTGCTCCCCCTCCCCCTCGTTCCCCTGCCCTCCGCCCGGCCAGCCTCAGCGGCCAGCCCCCACTCTCAGATGCCAACGGGAGGACTGAGCAGGGGGCAGCCATGGAGCAGGCAGCTAGAGAGAAGTGGCACTTTCCCCTTAAAGCGCCGCTTCTCTCCAGCTGACCATGCAGCTGCTGTGCTCCTCCCTCCCAGGCCCGCTCCAGGTTGCGAACTCTCCCGGGCTGGTTGGACCAGATGTCAGCACAGTAACATGACGGAGGCTCCAGGCCCCGCCCCCTGGCCGTGTACGTCACTGCCCCGCCCCCCTTCGCCTCCCGCCGTGGCGCTCAGCTGACTTCTGCGCCACACAGCTGGGCCGCCGTGTGGGAGCAAGCGGCTGTTTGGGCCCCACGCTCCCCATGCAGCACGGCCTGATCCCGCGCAGTGGCCTGACTGAGCAGCGCAGAAGTCAGCCGAGTGCCACGGCAGGAGGCAACAGCGCCCCCCAGAGGCAACACCAGACACTACAGCGTTACAGAGTCACAGACATTGGGCTACTATATATATGATAACGAAGAAAGCATCTACACAGCAAGCCTGTTATTTCAAACTAATTTTGAAATAACGGGCACCTCATTTCCTATTTCCAAATAGTTATTTTGATATAGGGCATGTGTCGTCAGCGCAGTTGCGGAAGGTCAAGGAGCTCTGGCAGGTCTATTCCAAGGCCAGAGAAAGGAGTTCCCAGTCGGGAGCCGCACCCCAGACCTGCTACTCCTACACTCAGCTGGAGGGCATCCTGGGAGGTGGGTAATTTGCTTCCCCTCCCCTCGTCATTGACTCCAGCCTGGAGACCCTTGTTGTTATCTTCCTGGAGGGTGTGACAGTGGAGGAGGACAATGAGGATGATGAGTAGGAGGAGGTGGCCACCACACACAGCATACCCACTAGCCAGGACTTCACCCTGCCCCTGGAGCCAGTACCCTCCTCCCAGGATGTTACCCCCTGGTTCAGCGGAGGCTAAGGAAGGACCAACAGGTGAGTTGCGTTGCCTTCCCTGAACACATGCGGTGTAGGTTGGTGAGGGGCTGCATCACTTTCATGGACCATCCAACGCTGATGTCCGTGAACCAGCCTCAGGGGTCCACGAGGGCCTGCAGGACCGTGGAAGAATACCCCTTCCGGTTGAGGTACTCGCATGCCTGGTGGTCGGGGGCCCAGACAGGTCAGTAGTCCCTTCCCCACCACAGTTGGGGAAGCCCATGGTGGCAAATACATCAACAATGGGGACCACGTGACCCAGGAAGAAGAGCCTGTGCAGCAGGATGGTGTTGATTGCCTCACTACATGTAGAATGAGATAGAGAACTACAGGGTTGCCAGGGCCCCTGGGAGATCTCTGATCCCACCCCACGGACACACCAGGACCAACCCCCTACTTACCCCATCGCCCAGCAGGGCTTTGTGAAGCCAGGACTGAAAACCCTTCCAAGGAGGCAGCCTCTGCCACTCCCTCCACCTTCCCTAGGGAACCCCATTGGAGCAGTTCACCACCCTCCTGGGACAATAGCCCGAGAGTGCCATACCTGCATGACCATGATGGTCAATCTCCCCACACAAAACTGGTTCCCCACCAAGCGGTAGCTGCTCGGCATGGTGAGCTTCCAGACAGCGATGGCCACCTGCTTCTGGAGGGGGATGGTGGGTCACCTGTGGGTGTCCTGTTGCGTGAGGGTGTGGGGGCTGAGGCGAGTCACTCACACAGCTTTGTGAAGGTGTCCTTCCACATGCGGAAATTCTGGAACCACTGCTGGCCATCCCACCGGTCCATGACAGCCTGGTCCTACCAGTCGGAAGTGGTGTCCAGCCACAAGAAGCAGCAGTGCATGATGTGAAGGTGAAGGTACCAAAGTACAAGTTTTTTCATATGGTTGGATTTCCATTCTAAACGGCTAAATGCAGTGCCTTGCATGTAGAATAGTGATAGAGATGCAGCCGTGTTCGTCTGGTGTAGCTGAAACAAAAGACAGAACTAGGTAGCACTTTAAAGACTAACAAGATGGTTTATTAGGTGGAAATCCATCAACCATATGAAAAAACTGGCACTTTGGTATATATGGTTGTGCCGATTTTCTTCCTCACATTGATCTGAGGAAGTGGGTCTGGCCCACGAAAGCTCATCACCTAATAAACTATTTTGTTAGTCTTTAAAGTGCTACATAGTCCTGTCTTTTATTTCCTCTGGGATGAGGGAGACAAAAGTGTCTCCAGAAGGCCAGGCAAGGGCAGCCAAAATCTTTGGAAGGATACGCAAAGGGGCCTTTGGTCTTTTCCTGTTGCTGCGGAGAGAAAACCAGCCGCCCTCTGGTCAGAACAAGAGAGGCATGGAGGGTCTGGATGAACATTCTGCAAAGAGAACACCTGAAGCTGGGCCGTGCGGACTTTTTATTAATGGTTGTGGTAGGACATGGAAGAGCAGTTTCTGCAGTAGTTTGCGAGACCTGGAGGGGCATGTACCTGCTGGTAGGTATGTCAGGGAGCCTTTGGCTTGCTGAGACAACCCCTTCGGGCCTGCAGATCCATGAGACACATCCTGCTGTAAACGGTTACCATTCCAGAATGCACCCCCACCCTTTTTGTTGGCTGTTCGCAGCAGACATGGTTGTCTTCCAGTGTGTGCACACAATGCCTCGCAGAACGGGACTCCATATGCATTCGGGGCCTCAAGGCATTATCATAAAACACATGATAGAGAATAACTATGTTCTTACGATGCATTTGCAACACCGAGCAAAAGAAGGGAAACCTGCCATTGGTTTATACCTGGTGCCTGCCTATACATTCGCCGGAATTGTGTGCTTGTGTTTTACACCCCTCCCATTCCAGTATAATGTGCCTTTTGTTTGTATTTTATAGCTCTCCGAAATGTTCCTATTAATGAAGGCTGAATTTCTGAGGGTAGCTAATTCCCCAATGGTATTTTTCTTGAAGTTCTCATCCAGACACCCCAACGACCATAAAAAGCTATAAAACGTCCTAATAGGACTGGTAGCACTATATCTTACCGGAAACTTAGCACAGTATTTTGCTTAACAAATACAGCATTTTACTAGTGAGTGAGAGCAGAAGAAATCTCCCCCTGGGTTTGCAGGCTTTAGGAAACAGAGTCCTTCCCAAGCCAAGTATGCTAATTTCACCTTTGGAGAACAATTGTTTTTTGTTGTTGGGTTTTTTTAATGCCCGTTTTGTTTAGGGTTGATGCAGCAATAAACCCAGAGATGTATCTTGTCTCTGAGTGCAGTATTCACTTGGAAAGCTAAAACTCTTTTGAAAGAAAAAAAGCTGGAGGAAATAAGAGCATTGGTGCTGGCTGAAGGGACTGCATCAAGATGAAAACCACCATTTTTTGACATGGTGCTTTGGCAACATTTTAATTCGCAGCACTGAAAGAATTATAGAAATCTGCTCTCCTTTTCCCCGGGGCTTTGTCTACTCTGCAGAGGTAGCCCAAGTGATAGGCACCGGGGTCTGAGAATCCCCTTTACCCTTTTCTGGGTGCAAGCGTCCCCACTGTCAAGCCGTCCCCACGTTACTGTGCGCTCAATGTTTCTGTGCTCACGTGTATGTTGCTGGGAACATATCCTATGGGGTGTATGCGTGTGTGCTGAGATGCGGTAGGATTCTCTCCCATTCAACTGAGGGAGAATTTGTCTGCTCTTTGAGGGTAATTATTTGAGGGTGATTGAGTGGAAGGCATTGGAGGTGAAGCAACCTACATCCTTGCTGCACAGTGGGTGGGTTCCCTGGGTTCCCGCCCAAAGTAAAGTGAAATGTGGGTTCTGACCAACATCTCCAGTGGGACAAGCTAGTCTGACTTATGATGCAAAACCCAGGACAGAGGTTTTTCTGCGTGGCTCCAAGTTGGACTTCCCTGGTCCAGCATCCTTACAATCTGACCAATCCCAAATGAGGGAGTTTGCCAGACCAGGGGAGATCAATTCCAGACCTTCTGCTGTCGTGTTCTGGGCCCTCCCAGAAACTTCTCTCTGGGGCTCTGGGTTCCACTGCCGGCCTTGGCTGCTGGGCTGCCTGCCCTAGGCCACCGGTTCGGTGCTACTGTTGTCCGTATCCACCAGGTTCACTCCTCCCAAGTTGCTGGGTGAGCATCCCCCCTGGCTGCTGGCCGGGCTCTGTTTTTGGTGTGGCTGCTGGCCCAGCTTCGATGCTGAACCCGGCCACCAGCCTTCCTGCTCCCAGGCTGCCAGCTGGGCTCCCCTCCTGGCTGCTGGCCAGGCTCTCATGCTGACCCCACAGGTTCCCTGCCCCCCAGCTGCCAGCCCAGATCCATTTCCAACTCCAGCCACTGGGCTTCCAGCAGCCTGGCCCCTTTAGTCGCCCGACTCCCAGCCACCCATGCTCCCTGCCACAGGAACTCTCTGGTCCAGGGGCTCTCTGGTCTAGCAACATCCACGGTCCTGCTGGATCACAGATGTTGCCGGACCAGAGAGTACCTGATCAGAGAGGTTCAACCTGTAGTATCAAGATCTGGGCTAAAACGTGGTTAATAACCCAGGTGTGCAAGAGAAATATCAGGTAGCCTCTCGATCGGCTCGGGCCCTTGGATCTGGCTGAGCTGTGCTTGGAGTGGGACATGACCCTGTAGGGGAAAAGTGGGTTTATCCATGCCGCCTTTCCACTGCCCTGATCCTCAAGCCAACTGGGCACCAACATGGACTTGTTTTGCTGTGTGGCTCTTGTGCAGTCCCTGAGGCTGATAAAGGCTAACCCAGGAACTCCTGCTTGGACCCAGCTGAAAGGTCAGGAAAATCACCATTGGGGAGACTCTGGGTTTATTTTATGCCCTAAAATCCCTCCTGCTAGATCTCAGATTCCCACGGAAGTCGATGAAAGTCTTTGGTGTAGCAGGAGAGTAGGACTGGGCTGTTTGTATGGTGAACGATCTATCCCCCCCCCACTCCACCCTTCCCTACAAACCACTCTCAGAACCGAGAAATTGCCGCAGCAGCAACCTCCCATGGTGGCTAAATACAGAGCAGCCAAATTGCTGCTGCCAGCTGGTAGTGGAGTCTAAAGGCCTGGTTCACCGCTCACACTGCTGTAAACCAGGAGCGGTTCCTTTGAAATCATGGAGTAATACCAGGGTGACAGCGGTGTCGGAGGAGCCTGTGCGTGTAACGGTTACCCACTGCCCAGAGGTCTGTCCCGCAGAGGAGAGGAAGAGTCGCTGCTCAAAGGAGAACTGCTTTTTAGCTTTCAAAGGCTCCACTGATCTCTGGTTTTACATGACCAGGCGGCCTCGCCGTGCGGGAAGTTTCCCCTCCCTACTGCGAACTTTGCAAATGTCCCATTTGGCAACTGGATTTTCACCTTGGCAACTTTATACTTTCACCCCTGTCATATTTGTGGGGCCTTCATTATTTCTCATCAGGAAGATGTAAAAAATCCTGTGGCCCTCACATTCATGAGGGAAATTCAGCCTGGCTTAGCGGGAACGAGGTGTACAGCCCGGGAGCCGTTTCAGGAGGTCAGTAAGGTGAAATCACACTGTAACAGAACGTCACTCATCTCATGCGAGCGCCCCTGTCTGGCAGACTGCCACCCTCCCGCCGAGTCACACCCTGCACATCACAAACCCCTTCCAGGGTACACACCTATCAGGGGCCTATCCCTGTGCCCTCTGCCGGTGTCTCCAAGTCTGACTGTCTCAGTTTGTTTCCCCTCAGTTTCTTTCCCCACTCGGAGAGAGTGGCACCTCCAGGGCTTTTCCTGCTGTTCTAAACAGCTTCTCTCTCTGAGCTGTTTATGGTTCTGCCTGCCTGCCCTGACCTTCTCTCTTCCAGGTCTGGTCTGCCACTAAGTTGCCTCTAGCCCTGCAGCACCTTTTGTAATCCTTCCTGGCTTCTGATTGGCTGGTTTCTTCCTAGCCACTCTAGCTACCGCTGATGAGGAAGAAGGGACAAAAGGATGGACATACACAAACAAACAAAAATCAACCCTCATTTTTGCCTGAAAATTAGGAGAAAAGACTCTGAACATGTTCAGTTTTGAGAAAACAGACATTTTTCAGCCCAAAAATTATTTAGAATGAAAATGTCAGCCAGCTTGATGCTTGACCTTTGCCTGTTCTCTGTCTCTCTGCACCTCTGTGTTCTTGTCTGTAAAATGGGCTCATGATACTGAGTCATTTAAGTGGGCCAAAGATCATTCCATTCGCTAGTAGGTCATCTGAGCAGCAATCTGGCACCTTTGTGCTTTGAGGGCTGTGGATGAAAAATGCTAGGTTGGAAGGAGGTATTATTACCCGGCAGCAGTGGCTAAATAGAACAGGAGTTACCCTTGCAAGATCACCTTCTCATCTTTCTCTGGAGATCCATACCTCCCCCAGTCTATGCCATGAGAAACAGTAAAAAGAATGAAACCCCTACGGCTGGAATATTACTATGAAAATTAACATTACATAGGCACAGTTGCAGAAGGGCAGCAAAAATAAACCTCCCAGAAAAGGACACGGAGGATGTGTTTTGCCTCTGCTACATCATGTGAGGAATGACGGCACTCCTCCAAACCTGCGCCTGTCAGACAAGGACTGCTCTGCAATTGCGTTTGCCTGCTTGGGGAGAGATTCCTTTGCAAATACCTTTTTGTCTCCAAATTGGCTTACAGCAATTGATAAGCCCCTTAATCTCCTGTTTAAAGGATCACAGCGTACATATTCCACACGTGTTCAACAACAATCCGGCTCTTCTGAAGTGCCAGTTTGTTATTCAGATCCCGGAGCTGGTGGTAATGCAAAGAGGTAAGATAGCATTGGGCTGTGGAAATGCAAATGAGCTTAATTGAAACATGTGGGTCTAGGGCACATCCAACCAGACTCCAATGGCGTGATTTTTATTTTAAAAATAGAAGGATTCACATAACTTGATCCCCCTTAATCATTTGCTCTGGATTCACATAACCAGATTCTCTTAATTATTTGCTCCTCTGAGCTACTGACGGGGAGACAATAGGAAATACAACATCAGATTTTTCTACTGCAATGAATTATTTGCCGCTATGGCTGTGCAGAAGTGCATGTGTCATCCAATGTAATGCAAACAGCTGAAACATGTATATTCCTAAAATTCGTGTGGCCAGTAGACACAAGGAATTTAGACTCTTAGGGTTTATTCCCATCTCTGCCACTGTCTCTGCATGTGACCATGGTCACATCGCTTAAACACTATATGAAAAGCACCTGTGAGCTACTGACGGGAGACAATAGGAAATACAACATTAGATTTTTCAATTGCAATGAATTATTTGTCCACACAGCTGTGCAGAAGTGCATGTGTCATCCAATTTAATGCAAACAACTGAAACATGTATATTCCTAAAATTAGCATGTCTTGTAGACACAGGGAATTTAGTCTCATAGGATATGTTTACACAGCAACATTATTTCAAAATAACTAGTGTTATCTTGAAATAACTTAGTCCACAACTACACAGCCTGCAGTTATTTCTAAATAATGTTGGAATATTGTCAAACTGAGGACTTCTTACTCTGACTCCTGTAACCCTCATTGTACTAGGAGTAAGGGAAATCAGAGTAAGAGCGCTCTATTTCAAAATAAGTGTTGTGTAGACGCTCCCACTTTCAAAATAAGCTATTTCAAAATAAGCTATGTAATTGATGTAACTCAATTTGTGTAGCTTATTTCATGTTAAGCCCTGCTGTGTAGATGCACCGGCAGGGTTTATTCCCATCTCTGCCACGGTCTCTGCATGTGACCATGGTCACATCACTTAAACACTATGACAGGCACTTTACTCATCTCTAAAATGGGAATAATGCACATAGCGCTACACGAGGTTCTTTCCACCCAAACATCTTGGTAACTTTACTTTGTGTGAGGTGGTGTTAGGAAATAAATCAAGTGAGACAAGACTGTCCAACCAATGGCTGGCTGGTACAAACAGGACAAAACAAGAGTGCTTTCACTGAAAGTGAAACTTAACATTGCCTCAAACTCTTACACATATCCACAACAGGTTAGTAAAACACCCGCAACCCTCAGTAATTACTGAAGTTGGTTGTCACACTTGATAGGTGGGGACCACAAGATGTGCCCAGAGGGAGAGTCCCTGAACTGCCCCGAACTTTTCTTCCTTAGCTATTCATTAGTATTACAACAATACATCACACAGAAAATGTGTTAAGCCAACAATGTTAAACGTTAAGCAAGAGATTTCCTTCTGATCATCAGTTAGCCACGTGTGTTCCCAGAGTCTGACTGTCTTGGGACCCTGCCAGACTCATCCTCGTGGGCATGGACACAAGCTTCCTGTTTTCTCAATGCACCTCAATTGCAATTTCAGCAGAGATCTCATTGGGAAAGATGGAGGGTTGAGCCCTTTCTGTGTCTCAAAACCCCCTCCCCGCCTGTGTGGGTCATGCTAAGACTGCTGCCGAGAAATGTCCTGCTAGCTTGGCTCCTTTTAACAATGAGCCGTATTGGTTCAGGCCCTTTAATGCTTTGCCAAAAGCTCCTGGTACAACAGTATAGGAAGGAATGTTGAGCCTCATCCGTCTGAGACCCTCCGATGAAAAGTGCTCTGGAAGTGCCACGTATTATTACTGGAAAGGTCCTGGCTGAAGATCTAGGAAGTGAATTTCATGTTTGTGAGGAAGGCAAAAATTTGTGGCCTGAGCCAACACCCATTGAAGTCAATGGAATGTCTCCCATTAATTGCAGGCTCAGGTTCTCCTAAAGGAAAGATGACAAGGAGTCCTTATAGACCTACTGGTCCCCAATGCGGTGCCGGGTGCCATGGCGCCCACCGGGCCATATATGTGCGCCCGTGGAGGAATCTGGGCTGGCCCCACCCCCGGGCATGCGGCAGATGCCAGCCCCGGGCGCACAGCAGGTGCCAGCCCTGGGCGCATGGGCGGCCCCTGCCCGGGGTTGCAGCGCATGCTTGGCCCCGCCCCCAGGCACATGGCCCGTGAGCGTCCCCACCCCCGTACATGTGGCACATGAGCGGCCCTGCCCCCAGGTGCCCGGCAACCCCAAAACATTGGGGACCACTGTTATAGACTAACAGATGTATTGGAGCATAAGCTTTCGTGGGCAATGACCCACTTCGTCAGATGCATGCAGTGGAAATTTCCAGAGGCAGGTATAAATATGCAGGCAAGAATCAGGCTGGAGATAAAGAGGTAAATTCAATCAGGGAGGATGAGTCCCACTTCTAGCAGCTGATCTGGAGGTGTGAACACCGAGAGAGGAGAAACTGCTTTTGTAATTGGCTAGCCATTCACAGTCGTTGTTTAATCCTGAGCTGATGGTGTCACATTTGCAGATGAACTGGAGCTCAGCAGTTTCTCTCTGAAGTCTGGTCCTGAAGTTTTTTTGCTGCAGGATGGCTACCTTTAAATCTGCTATTGTGTGTCCAGGGAGATGGAAGTGTTCTCCTAGCCAATCGAATGGCTAGCCAATTACAAAAGCAGTTTCTCCTCTCTTGGTGTTCACACCTCCAGATCAGCTGCTAGAAGTGGGCCTCATCCTCCCTGATTGAATTTACCTCGTTATCTCTAGCCTGATTCTTGCCTGAATATTTATACCTGCCTCTGGAAATTTCCACTACATGCATCTGACGAAGTGGGTCCTTGCCCACGAAAGCTTATGCTTCAATACATCTGCTAGTCTATAAGGTGCTACAGGACTCCTTGTAGCTTTTGCAGATCCAGACTAACATGGCTACCCCTCTGATAAAGGAAAGGTGCTGTCATATTTAAAGTTCAGAACTGAGAATTAAGCAAGATGGGGTCTAGCCCGAGGTCTGCTGGAGACTACTGACCTGATCTCAAGTCCACTGACATCAGAAGAAAGAGTTTATTGATTTGGATCAGGCCAGATGGCCCTCACTCATCAGTCGGGCCAGACTTTTCCAACAAACTCAGCCCACATTCTGGTGCCAGAGTAAATGGCCCCATTTTGAAGAGGTCAACAAGTTGGAGACCTGAGATATTCAGACCTTCTGAAATATTGGCTATAAGCACCACAGTGGGAAAGGCTGGAAGATGAGCACTTTTGGGGAAAAGACTTTTATTTAGGTGCCAAAATGGGAGTTGAGGTCTTTGGAAAAACTAGCTCCATTTGTGTATTCCAGCTCAATTCACCTGATCCATCTATACCTCCATTTCCTCATGTAAGGTTTAAGCTTGGGACTGGAGTTTGGGGGCATCTGTGCTGGAAACTGAATTAAAAAAAAAGTAGGGTAAAAGGAACATTCTTCTCCATGCAACACACAGTCAACCTGTGGAACTCCTTGGTAGAGGATAGTGTGAAGGCCAGGACTTTAACAAGGTTCAAAAAGAGCTAGATAAATTCATGGAGAATAGATCCATCAATGGCTATTAGCCAGGTTGGGTAGGAAGGGTGTCTCTAGCCTCTGCCAGAATCTGGGAATGGGTGACGAGTGGGATCCCTGGATGATTCCCTGTTCTGTTCATTCCCTCTTAGGCCCTTGGCATTGGCCACTGTTAGCAGACAGGCTACGGGGCTAGATGGACTTCTGGTCTGACCCAGTCTGGCTGTTCTTATGATCTTATGTCAAGGAAGTCCTTCCACTACTACAATTTTTAAAGGGCTGGCTTCCTGTGGCTTTTCACAAAGTTTCATCTAACATCAGAGAGGTCAGCTGGCGCTTCATGATATCCTGCCACAATATCAAGTGTTCACATATAAACCTCTCTTTGGCCTGTGACCTTGTTGTGATGGAGAGGCTGGTGCGGCCCAGAGATGCTCAGAACTATGTCGCCCAGAGCTTTGGGGTCACTCTGGGTGAACAGTTCTGAGGCGAGCTGGCAGACACAGCACGGTCCACATTTCTCAATGCTCCCATGGTAGAACAGGTGACCTGGCAGTTCTTTGAGGCTGTGAAGGCTGCGGAGGGCTGCAGCAGGCTGGAGACCTGCTGTTGTCTTAGACTTCCCTGCCACTAGGTCCAGGGCTCCTTTCTGCCAGGTTTGTGCAATTGCCGCCTCCTCGCTGGCTCTCCCACCTTAAAAGATGCTGTGCATCGGGCCCTGCAAGGATGTTAATCTTTCCTGCTCACAAAGTGCTGTGGTAATGGATGTGCGCTGGTACGGACAGGAGCCAGGATGTCTGAAAGCCTTTAGTCACTAATCTGCACTCAGGCGGTGGCCGTGTGTTGGTCATTTTCAGGGAAGAACTTACTGGTGCACCTGGCACCAGCATCCTTGGGCGGAGGGAGGTGGCTCTGGAACTCACAATGGGCGGAGTCTTGGGCAGAAGGGGCGGGGCTGGGGCACGGCAGCCAGCACTTCATGGCTGCTGATACTATGGCAGCTAGGAGCCCCAGACCCTTTTAAATTGCCAGGGCCTGGGGCAGCTACCCCTTTTGCTCCCTCACTGGGGCGTGAGGCGTGAAACGGGCAGTTATGTGAAAGTGCTGCTGTAGCAGGGCTTTTGTCAGCTTCCTGCTGGCCCGTACCGGTGGCCAGTTCTTAGGGGTACTCCGTAATGGCTCACACTGGCCCGCTTTCGCCTCTGGTCATCTTGCGCTTGGCTTGTGAGACAGAAGCACAATTTAGCGGCTGTGGCCCCGACTGAGCCGTCCTCTCTGCTCTTGAATGGAGAAGGTTCTAGAAGAGGTGGCCTAAACATATAAAAGCAAAATGGGTGCCCCCTTACCAATGATAATATCCCCAGAGGTCTCTTTTCTAACAGCAGAACTAATTGTGACGGCTCCACGTGCTTTGTGCAGTCCTTCCAAATTTGTGGGAGAAAACAAGACTTCTGCACTCTGCACTTACAGGCTAGTTGTGTCTCCAGATCTTTGCTAAGGATGGCTTTGTGATTAAAAAGAAAAAAGATGGTGGCACAGGGTCATTGAACCAGCTTCTCTGTGCTCAAGACATTATTAAAAGCTTGAGATTGCCCGTGGCGTGGAGAGGAAGGGTTCACAGCCATGAGGCACCTCCCAGCAGATCAAATTAATGATTTGGGAAGTAAGGCCAGTCTTAGGATGTGCATGTGAGTCACAAACCGTGAGTGAGGCATCTAAGTTTGTTTTAAAAAAAAATCAGCGCTATAAAAATTCCTTGGCGTTGTGAAAAACAATTCAAATGGTTCAGGTCTTTCAGGAAGAAAGTCATTGGTTTGGGATTTTTAGACATTTTAGATTATTTCTTCAGAATCCAACACAGCCATTTAAAACAAAGTATTGGGTCTGAATTTGTTGGTGCTCATGTGCTTCTGCACCACTCTATCCATGGAAAGCAGCCAGAAAGTGGGTGGAAATGGAGCTTTTGCAAAGGCCTTCCCCACTTTCAGGCTACGTCTAGACTGCATGGGTTTTTTCGGCAGAAGATATGCAAATGGAGTGCTCATTTGCATATCTTATTTGCATATCCTCTTCCGGTCCTTGTTGCGGAAGTGGTTTTTGTGATAAAAAGCCCTGTGTAGATGGGGCCATTTGTCGGAGGAACCCCCTTTTGCGCAAGAGCCCTTATTCCTCAAAAAATGAGGTTTACAGGCTCTTGCGCAAAATTTTTTTTTTTTTCCGAAAAATGGCCTCATCTACACAGGGCTTTTTATCGCAAAAAACGCTTCCGCAAAAAGAATCGGAAGAGGATATGCAAAAGAGAACATGAGCTATGCAAATGAGTGCTTCCTTTGCATATCTTCTGCCGAAAAAACCATGCAGTCTAGATGTAGCCTCACTGCTGTGAGGACATCAGGGCTCTATTCCGGTAGATTGGAGGCATGTCGGGGTATGAGGAGGTCATGCTACCCTACAGCTACTCTCTGCTTTCCAGGGCCCAGAGGGGGTCAGGGAAGCACTGAGAAGCCTTTTGGTGGATTGTTTTTTTTTCCAAAATATGTTCAATTTGGTTTCCTTTTTTGAGGGAGTTTTTAGTGATAAACCAGAACAAACTTGGCAGTCATTTTTGGTTTTCAGTCAATTTTTTTTGAGGTGAGAAAGGGTTATAAAATCCACAGAGGTCTTTTCTAACTTCTTTTTTTCCCAAAAAACATTTTTTGGAACTGAAATATTTTTCAGGTTTTGTCTTTTCTTTTTTTCTCTGTTTTCCCCCAAGAAATTAACAATACAAACCCGCAATTCCCAGCAAATATTGACCATTTCTCTCTGGCTCTGACTAATGAAAAAAAAAAAGCTCACGAGTTGGTCAAAATTTATGCCAACCTCTGGGATTCAAAAATAGGACCAAAAATCACATGATTGGACTTTTGGGCTAGACTCTCTGAACCCATCCTGATTCCAGGCAGTCCCAAAGCCTTTTAATAACGGCCTTTAAGGTTTCATCTGTTCTCTCTTGCTATATTTAGATGGCTTCTTGGGGCAGGGAACATCTTTTTGTTCGGCATTTGTTCACCTAGCATGATGTGGTCCTGCTTCATGACTAGGGCTCCTAGATGCTGTAGTATTACAAATAATAACAAAACCTTCCAGCTTCACAACCCCAGTCAGAGAGTGCTAAGGTATGAGGGAGAAAAGTGGGAACCAAACTCCTCCCAACCCTACGCAGATCAAATTTAAATCTGGGATGAAAGTTAGTCAGCTATTCAGCCGATGTAAATCACAATAGCTCGATTGATTTCAGACCTCTCCCTTTATGATTATTTAAGACAAGGAAGAATGTTTGTCCTGATTAATTGTGTATTATAAATACCCTACAACCAAGCAAAGTATAAACGTTTCTGTATGGAAGCTAACTACAGGTTGTACCTCCCTAAACTGGAACTCTCTTGTCCGACAACATCTGTGGTCCAGCAGGACCATGGATGTTGTTGGACCACAGAGCCCAGGTGTAGGGAGGGCTGGCGACCAGGCCGGGAGCATAGCATGGGGAGCCCATGGCAGAGTGTCTGGGGCTCCATCTCCAGTGGCCAGGGCCAAAGCCCGGCAGCAGCAGGTCCAGGGCCAGAGCCTTAGCCTGAGGGCAATGCGGCTAGGCACAGGCCGGAAGCAGCCGACAGTAAGAGGGGTAGGGGGCTAGGAGGCCAATGACAGGGGACCTGCCCATGTCCAGAAAATGCCCTCTTTTGGGACTGGTCGGGTCCCGAGGGTGCCGGGCCAGGGAGGTCCAACCTGTAAAAGATTTACCCAGCATTCCTTGAGTCTTTAACTCAAATAACTTTTGTTTTTCTTCACTTAAATCACTGCTCTGGGGTTTGGCTGGGGTGAGGGGTTCTATGCAGGCTTCCCTGGGGAAAGAGGACAACCTCAACCCTCTCTCACTGCAGCAGCTTGGGGCCAGATGAGAGCCCAGCTTGGGGAGAAGTGCATGTCCCCCAGCTGGGGGACAGATGCACAGACAAACAGATACACAAACAAACTCTATGAACTATATAGTAGATAGCTGTCCCTTTCTCCACCCTGTCTGCTGCTAGCCCAATGGGGCTGTCCTAGTTTCCATTTCTGCCCCCTTGTGGTCATTCTGTGGTATGACTATCCCTCCTAGCACTCCCCTCCCTTTCCATTTTATGAGCAACAATCTCATTCCAGGCACATCCCATTGTCCTGGCCCAACCAAAGGCTGACCTTGCTTTAAGTTATGACAAGAGGAAGCTACATACCAAGTTTAGTGGCCCTAGCTCTTACCATTTAAGAGGAGTTTTTGAACAAATGGACTCACAGATGGATGGACACACCAACAGACAGACAATGTTTCTAAAATATGTAGTAGATGACTTGTGGATGTGCTGCAGGATGTGCATCCTTCAAAACCTTTCATTGACCCCATCCGGCTTTCTGAGCATGGGGTACATGAAGCATTGGTCTTTATGTGTAAATATCATTATCTACAACTAACCCTACAGGGTCTGATTTCAACATCTTTACTCCCATTCAGTAGTGATGCCTGGAGTTATAGTGGTTATAGTGACAGCAGCTAGCCCTGTGTTGTTCCACGGTGTTCCTTTACCAAATTAGACCTGGAGAGCAGCCGCCTTATAAACAAATGTGTTTACATTGCCACCTTGCAAAGCTAAATGCTGCTGGCTTCCATTGCGGTGCTGTTAAAATGTTAGCTAGAGGGTGCTATGAGACATCTTTGATTTGGCATGCAAAGCGTACCATCGCTCCGTGGCCGTGTCTGTTCTCCTATCGTTCCAAGGCAAAACAGCTCTTAGCTGTGCGGGTGTTGATGACAGATGTTTCAGATCAATTGCTGGAAAGAGATAACAGGAGTGTCTTGGATCATTACAGGACATGAATCTTTAAAAGTAATTATAGGTGGTAACAACCAAGCTGACAACTGAATCCCTCCCGTCTGCAGCTTGCTGCAGCAAACAACCACGAAGGCGATTTCCCTGCAGGACTGCGCCTGGCGATTGCGAGATCCCACTGCTATTTGATGTGAAGTCATATTGTGCATGCTAAAAGAACAATTTTTGTATTAAGCATTTCTTGTTAGTACAGCAGATCTAATTGGAATCATAGGAGGCCTGCAAAGCAATAGGATGGTAATTTTCTTCCTTTGGCGTAATTAATGAAAAAATAAAGCCCTCTTTGCCCAAGGTGGTATTGACTTTTCATAGTTTGCATTTCACACACTGGTGCTGTTAAAACATAGGGATGAGGGAGCGGATCCATGCCAGCTAGTCCCTGCCCGCTCTACCTGCTGCCAATGCCAAGCCTGGAGGGGAATAAAAGGAACACGCCTGGTTGAATTCAGAGCTGATTTTGCTAGGAACAAGCACTGCCTAGAGGGAGCTTTGCCAAAAGAGATGCAGGGACCCGGGCCTGCTTGCTGGAGCAGCCACGGTGGAGGAATGGTGAGACCCCGGAGAAGCAAGCAGTGCATAAGTCAGAGACTATTTGGGAATCAAGCCAGGAAGAAAGAGGAATGATGCCCCATAGGAAGACTCCTGCCTCGTTCCATTTTGAGCTGAGTTTGCTTCTTATTTTAGGACATTTTGGGGCTGTGTGCCTCCAGAGCCAGAAGGGAGAGGGCTGAAGGGTCAATTAGCCAGTGGGCCAGAGGGTACCTCAGTACCTCAGAGGCAGAGCCTTCTTCTCCCTAGGGGAACCCATGGTCCACCCGGGGTCCTTCCTTCAGCTGATGCCAGCCCAGCCCTGCAGAAGCTGGTGGTGGCTGCCCAGCTGCTCCTGGGGAAAACCTCTTGCTCTGGGGCTGCACCGTAGCCAGCTCAAGCCCTGGCATATGGCGGTCCTCATGGTGGCACTGTAGCACTACAGATATCATATCTGTCTCACCAATGACAATAATCTATACTTGATCTTACTTTGCGCTAAGCCTCCTTTGACCACAGTGGGAGTTGGCCCACGCTGGGACTGTAAGGCTATGTCTAGACTGCAGGCTTCTTTCGAAAGAGGCTCTTTCGAAAGATCGCGTCTAGACTGCAGGCGGATCTTTCGAAAGAGCAATCCGCTTTTTCAAAAGAGAGCACCCAGCGAGTCTGGATGCTCTCTTTCGAGGAAGCCCTATTTACATTGAAGAACGCCTTCTTTCGAAAGAGGAACTTTCGAAAGAAGGCGTTCTTCCTCGTGAAACGAGGTTTACCGCCATCGAAAGAAAAGCCGCGTTCTTTCGAAATAATTTCGAAAGAACGCGGCTTGAGTCTGGACGCAGGGGAAGTTTTTTCGGGAAAAGGCTACTTTTCCCGAAAAAACCCCTGAGTCTGGACACAGCCTAAATCAGTAAGTAAGAATGTTAGGTTGTGGCCTCATGTTTGGAAAATGTAGAAAGATATTCCAATGAATAGCTATCAGAACGGGGGTGGGGGGGGTGGGGGGGGGGGTAGATAGATAGATTTCAAGGCTGGAAGAGATCACTGTCATGAACTAGTCTGACTTCCTGTATAGTACAGCGGTGTGGACACACCCCTGCCTTCTGTTGAACGGACTCTGAACTGTTCCAAAGCATGAAACTAACGTGACTGAGAGACCTTTTCAACCCAACACTAGCCTTGAGATTTTAAAGGAAAAGCGTTCCTAGACATTTTTGTTAGTTTCTGTGTAATCCCTTTTGCTCCTTGTAAAATGAATTTTGGAGGGGTTGGGGTGTTTCCAGTTTCCCAATACTAATTTTTTGTTGATTTTCAGAGCTTTTGGGGGGGGGGGGGGGAGGAAGAATGGAAGGAGTTGGCAGAAAACTGGAATATTTCCATTAAACAATTACCAACTATTTTGTTTCTTTCCACTCCTTTTTGCAGAAAATGTTTGTTGTTTTCTGACCAGTTCTGTCCATCTAGCCAGGAACTCCTTGCAGCACAAAACAGCCTCAACCTCCTGTCCATCGAGGGCAAGCCACAGGAGGTCAGTGCAGTCCCAGAGTTGTTAGTACTGGGCAGCAAATGGCCACAGAGCACAATGAATGAGCATTTAGTGGTTCCTATTGGTGGGGCTGCTCTGGGGCGTTCCTTCTGGAATTTCCCTTGCTCCGCCCACATGCCCTGCTGAGCATGCTCCAAAAGCAGGTCATGGACTGCAATTCCGTTTGCCCTTCATCTGAGCTCTGAGCTTCTGGCTGTGGGGGTGTCCAGGATCCCCAAGTCCCTGTGAGTAGTGCAGGGGAGGGGGAGAGAGCTGGGAGCCCTCACAGCTGCCCAGCCACCAGGGGCAGCATGGGAACCACTCCCAAGGCAATGCAAAGTGAAAATCTGACTCTTGGTGAATGCTCCCCCTTCTGAGCCAGCTGCAGTGAATATCAATCCTTCAGTGGCATCCTCTTGCTGCTCATACTATGCCTCGTCTTCTTCACTTCTGTTCCATCTGGCCATCTTGGTACATGCCTGCGGGCTCTTTTCTTCTGCAGCCGGTGCCATCTGGTCCAGGCTTTGCTCAGCCTGTCTGCCTTATCAGCTCTTGGTCCCTTCCTCCACATGCATCTGGAGAAATGCCTCTTCCCTCTTGCATCGACCTCTTCAACCTCTCTCCCCGTCTCCTGGTTATTCTGGAACTCTGTAACCGTCCGATTTAACACTGTGATGTTGGCTGACCTGGCCTGCAAGCCAGAGTCTCCAGATGGACATTGCACTGCGTGGTGAGCATTGTGGTAGGGACCTTGACAAGGCCTCTTTTTTTCTCCCCTGAAGAGTCCCAATGTTCAACACAGAATTTCTTGAAAGGGCTTTTGTCAGAAAGGAGGGCCTGGTGGCGGGGAGGGAGGTGGGCTATTGTGCTGCCAATCTCCACCCTGCTAGATAGAAGAGCGCACAGTTCTGGGGGTGACGTGGGTTAGTGAGAAGTGCTGCTGAAGGGAAAAGATTCAGAATTGGGAACATTTGTAAAAAGCAGACAGCGAGGACTCTGCCACAGGGAGAATGTGCTGGAATCTCCATGCCCAGAGGTTTTCAAGGCCTGGTTTGACAAAGCCCAAGCTGGGGTGATTTCGTTGGCCTAAAGGACCCACTGAGGTCTCTTCCCAACCTAGTCTTCTATGATTCTATGAAAGACACAAGAAACAGGTGAAATCTTAAAGCAACAATGAAAGAGGCTTATTTGTATAGTTATTAGGCAGGACCAGTGTTTAACTAGAGTATTTCTGTACTATGGGTCACACAGGGCATGTCTACACAGCAGGGTTAAACTCAAAATAAGCCACGCAACTTGAGCTATGCTAATTAAGTCAAAATACAGGCTGCCCCCGACTTGTGATACAATCGGTTATTAGAATAGCATTGCAAGTCAGGGGCATCGTAAGTCAAGCCCACATTTACAACAGGCGTCATGTGCTGTCGTAAATGCGGGGCCGAGGACATAATTCGGGGGATTTTGGCCTTTTCTGCACTTACGGAAAAGGTTGTAAGTGCAGGAGGGTCATAAATCGGGCCATCGTAAAGCAGGGGCCTCCTGTAGCTTCTTTCAACTTTTTGCGCTGTCTAGTCAGTAGTTATTTCAAGATCGAGCACTCTTCCCCCAACTTCCCTTACTCCTCTTACAATGAGGGTACCAGGAGTCAGAATAAGCAGTCCTGCAGCTGGACATTATTTCAACATTATGTCCAAATAATGACTGTGTAGTTATTCCAAAATAATGCTGCTGTGTAGACCTAGCCACAGTCTCAGACCATATGTCTGTGCAGGGGAGTAAGAGTCCCCATCTGGCCAACTTGCAGAACCTCCCTAGATCTTAGAACAGGTCTTCAGCTTGTGCAAATGGAAGGGACCTCACAAAACTGGGCAACAAAATGGCAGATAAAATTCAGTATTGCTAAATGCAAATTAACTCATGGTGGGAAAGATAACTCCACCCATACATGTATTTGAGAGAGCTTCTCTGTCTGTCTGTCTATATGTCTGTCTGTTCAAGAACTCCTCCTAAACAGTATGAGCTAGGACCGCCACACTTGGTAGACAGTTTCCTCCTATCGTAACTTCAGGCAAAGCCAGGGCTGGGTTGTGCTGGGACAATGGGATGTGCCTGGAATGGGATTGTTTCTCATAAAACAAGGAAAAAGGAAGGGTTTGGTAGGGAGGACAGTTATGCTGGGTAATGACCGCAGGGGAAAACAGCTGATTCATGGTGTTCCAACTCTGGGCGGAAGTGGAAGGAGCAGGGACAGAGTGTGAATCAGCAGTTTCACAGTTCTCTGACAGTGCTGGGAGAGAGGAGAAGGAACAGGAAGGAACAGGGATTCCCATGCACCAGGGAGGCGTGTGGGGGGAGGTGATAGACAGGGGGTTCGCGGGCCATGGGTTGCCCACCACTGAGTGGCATTTGATGTTTCATGATTTTGGGGACTATTCCTAGGCGCTGTGTCTAGACTACACCTCTCTGTCGACAGAGAGAAGGGCAACGTCTACACTGGCACCCTTTTCCAGAAATGCTTAAAATGGAACAGTTTTCCATTATAAGTATTTCTGGAAAAAGCGCGTCTACATTGGCAGGATGCTTTTCTGGAAAAGCACTTTTTCCGGAAAAGCATCCGTGGCCAATGTAGACGCGCTTTTCCGCAAAAAAGCCCCGATCGTCATTTTCGCAATCGGGGCTTTTGTGCGGAAAAGACTACTGTGCTGTTTACACTGGCCCTTTTCCGGAACAGTTTTTCCGGAAAAGGACTTTTGCCCGAACGGGAGCAGCATAGTTTTTCCGGAAAAACACTGACAATTTTACAGTAGATCGTCAGTGCTTTTCTGGAAATTCAAGGGGCCAGTGTAGCCAGCTGGCAACTTATTCCGGAAAAGCGGCTGCTTTTCCGGAATAAGTGGCCCAGTGTAGACACAGCCATGTAGATTAGGCACGTCAAAATTGCTAATGAAACAGGGATTTAAATATCCCGTGCTTCATTAGCTTAAAAATAGCCGCCACTTTTTTTCAAAACGGAGCGTTTTTGAAAAAAACGAAAGCCTACATGCGGACCTTTTGAAAAATAAACCCTTTTTCAAAAGATCCTGTAAACCTCGTTTTTTTGATCCCTACTCATTTTTTTAGGTTTACAGGATCTTTCAAAAAAGGGTTTATTTTTCAAAGGATCTGCGTCTAGACTGCAGGTTTTTTTTCCTTTGAAAAAGCTCCATTAAAAAAAAAAAGCGGTGTGCATGTTTATGCTAATGAAGTGCAGGATATTTCAATCCCCACTTCATTAGCAATTTTGACGTGCCTGATCTACATCTCTCTGTCGACAGAGAGGTATAGTCTAGACATACCCAGGGTTATTCACCTTCCTGCAATCCCAACCTAACCGTATTAAATGGCTGTGCTTTCAGTGAGGATATAAGCCAGCCTGGCTCAAGCATGTCAAAGGACCCCTTAGAAATTTCCACAGCTTTCTCACAAACACTTCTCTCTCACTCAGAACCATTCACAGCCTCCCAGTCCAAGCTGGGGGCTGAGGTAAGCAGCATGAGCCAAAAGCGCAGAGGGACAGTGGGCAGCAGTCTCATGGCCATGAAGAAGCCACAATCCTCCTGGCCCGCTTTGACCCTAATCAGTCAAAAGTCTCATCCCCCAATCCTTTCTGCCTGCCGCCCACACAAAATCCAGTTGTGCTTACATCTTCAATAGGGCAGGAAAGGGCATTTTCTCAAAATGACTTTTCAGTGCCACGGTTCGGCAAGCGAATAGGGGACAAAACCGAAAGACTTCACTATGAGTTTGAACGGAGTGACATTTTACTGCATGACGGCGGGAAGAGAAACCCACAGTTTCATGGCTCTCCTCTCACATACTGTAGAAATCCTTGAGCACTGACCTTCACCTAAATAAATATTTAACAGTCGCACACTGTAAATGTACAAGGTGCTTTAAGGACAGTGAAAAAGCCAAAGTCCTAGCCTTTAAGAATTTGTAGTCAAATGAAGCTGGCGGTATTCTATCTTTTGCTTTAGGGCTTAATTTGGCATAATCTAACTAGCACTGTGTGTCGAGATATGACCAACCTAACTTAAAATCTAATTTGTTATAGAGTTAAAGAAACAATTTGCAACAAATTTATTTGACAGATTTAACGCTGTTTTCTCTTCAGGAATGGTTTGTATTTTGTTCAAGTACTATTTTTTCTGGTCCAGCAACATCTGTGGTCCGGTATGATTTTAGTTAGTCATATGTCTGCTCAGTGTGGCCACGTTTTCCCGCAGTGCCATAAAGTTTGTTTACAGCCACCAGTCCTGGCTCTCAGTGTTCTGTGCTGTTATTTAGCTAATATATCCCTAAATGTCTTCTAAGAGTCCAGTAAGCAGTAGAAGTGTTGGTCATGCTGCTAGACCAGTGTTTCCCAAATGGTGTTCTGCACCATAATAAAGGTTCCATGACGTGAAAATAAAGGTTCCGCGAGAAAATTCCATTCCAATCACATTTTATGATTTAAAAAATTAATATTTAAGCATTTATGAATTGTATTGAAAACAATTTTTGTTTGTGTTTGCCATGATAAGTGTCCCTGTGTAATGCCAGCTTAGCCAGAGAGTGGGGACGATGATGTCACTACTCAGCACTGCGCACGCAGTCAGTCAGTCGTGTGATCACCTGTTATATGCCACCGTAAATCCCTGTACTCACTTTCGGGGAGCGTGGATCACATGGGTGACGGAACACGAATAGACTAGAGCCGCGTCGGACAAAGTTGAAACTTCAGCTGTCAAAGCAGTTGCTTGTATAGGAATGTCCAGGCAGCGCTCTCGTGAATACGTTATTTCAGTATAGTCACGTGATTTCTTGTATTTAAAATTTAACCGACACAAATATGATAGATTAATCTATGTGCAATTAAACTAAATGTTGATCTCATGACCTTGTTTAGCATTTGTCTATTATTATCCTTACTTATTTGTGATCTACTGTTTCAGCTCCATATATAAGACTGTTATTAAGGGTTCCGCAAAATTCTTTTAGCATTTAAAAGGGTTTCGTGGCCAAATAAAATTGGGAAACGCTGTGCTAGACAATATTGACCTCCCATAGCTTGGCAAATTCTCTGGTTCTGCACCGGTCAAGACCCGAAGTTGCCGGATTAGAGAGGTTCAACCTGTGGAAAAAAACATTGTCCTCACTCTGAGTTTGTAAGCAACAAGTAGCCAGAGGCAGTTTTATTACGAGCTGCAGCAAGGGAAAAACTGGTTCGGACAGGGGGGAAGCCCCCCCCTCACCGAGGCAGATCTTCGAATACAAGCAATTATGAAGCAGTTTATATACTGTCTATTAAATATAATAACAATAACAATTAGTCTCCTTCCCATTACAAACACCAATGGCTAACAGTTATTTAGTTCCACCCAGATGCTCCTTATCTCAAGGTCCCTGCCAGAGTCAGCATTCTATCCTTATCTCCGTATGGAGGCGAGAGGCAAAGGCAGCGTCTAATTACAGATCTCGCGTTGTCAGGCCACAGACTTAGCCTGACTCTTGCTCTCTTGTTAACAAGACCAAGATGGCTGCACACAAATTCCCTTACTCCCTTTTCCTGCCTCCACAAACCTGTATATTATTTACACATTCATCCAGCAGTGCTGGCAATAGTTTATGGTCTAAATCTGAAAGGCGACAGTCGGTTTTGATTGGCCATGTGAGTCACATGGTTTAGTTCCTTGATTGGATGAGCATGATTATCCGATTCAGGTATTCAGGATGGAGGTTCACATTTGCCAGCTTCAAATTGTTCCATCAATTTCCTGCAACATTTGCTTAAAAGAGGTTTCCGTGATCAATCTGGCTACCAATCCCAGGCCCTGAAAACCAACACAAACATTGCAGTTTCAGCAAACTCATTACAAATAAATATGGAAATTCCTTCTCAGGAGTCAGCGAGCTGCAGTAATTCACATTTTATTGGTGGCTGAGTCAAACACTGATTAGCAGAAATATAAGACACTGCCATCTTTACGGTATTTGCAACATACTTTGTTCAAAATATTGTACAACCGGCAAACATACTTGACCCCCTCCACAAACACACTCTACAATAAAATGACATGCTATTTTGAAGAGTTTTTATGTACTTAGTTGGTGAGGTGTTTCATGCAGATATAAGGTTGTAATGGCTAGGAGGGACAGGGGAGAAATAAGAGGAGAAAAAACATATGAAACTCAGGCTGTGTCTAGACTGCAGGGTTTTTTCAAAAAAAGGAGCCTTTTTTCGAAAAAACTTCACCTGCATCTAGACTACAGCCGCGTTCTTTCGAAATTAAATTGAAAGAACGCGGATTTTCTTTCGATGGTGGTACTCCTCATTTCACGAGGAAGAACGCCTTTTTTTGAAAGCGCTCTTTCAAAAAAAGGCGTTCTTGAATGCAAATAGGGCTTTTTTGAAAGAGAGCATCCAGACTGCCTGGGTGCTCTCTTTCGAAAAAGCGGCTTGCTTTTTCAAAAGTACTGCTTGCAGTCTAGATGCTCTTTTTCGAAAAAGGCTTTTTCAAAAGTATCTTTCGAAAAAGCCTCTTTCAAAAGAGGCTTGCAGTCTAGACGTAGCCTCAGGGAGAGAGAACAATAGGGAAGGAAAACATTGTTCTCAGTTCAAGCAGCTAAGCTCACAAATGGATAGGAATATTGGACTCAATCTATTTGAAATAGTATGGGAATATAAAGATTCTGGGAACCACCCAGGATAGTGGTAGCCATAGAGATATAAGAAGCTCCCAGTAAAACTATAAATGCTCTGTATTCCCCATCTGCAGATGTTCGGCTCCCAAAGTTTTACCTACTCTTAACATTCATAGTGCAACCCGTCCCTTTGTTTGCAATTAGAATAATCAATAGCTCTGAATGACTCATCTGGAACCAGCCTGGGCTTGCTAAGTGGGGAATGCCCTTTGGCTGGCACCATCAGTGGGTAAAAACAGCTGAGGTTTTCTAAAGCTCAGGGTGCTGTGATCTGAGGTTCTTGTTCACGATCAGATTGTCACTAACCTTGTATGTAAGTGTAAGGGGCAAGGGGCCCTTCCTCCTCATTGTCCCCCCGGTGCGGATGGCTACCCAGGGAAGGTTTGCAATCACGCTCTGCGACGTTGCTATTTCCTCCCTCTGCATGCAGGCGGGGACAGGGCAGAACCAGGACTCTGCCCCTAAACCAGGCCAGCGTGGCAGTGCCAAACTGCCAAGTGATGTATTCTGCAGGGACATCCTTGAGTCACAGTCTGCATCTCCGGCTGGGTCTGAGCTGGAGCAGGGCCGTCCTTATGCCTTCTGGTGCCCTGCTCAGTGCGAGCACCTGCTCCATCTCCTGCCAGGGCAGCTACTCGAGGAGGAGGGGGGAGCTGTGCTCAGGGCTATGGAGGCAGGAGCTGTGGGGGCAGGAAGAGGGCAGGGATGCTGCTGGGGGAACAGATGGAAGGGAGTACAGTATAGCTTGCTAGAACTGTGGGCCAGGAGGCAGAGCAAGAGGTGGAGGATTGGGCTGCAAGTGCCCGTTGGTGGAGCAGGGAACCAGGGGATTAGGGCCACCAGTCAGGGTAGGGGGTGGGAGGCTGGGGGATTCAGCCCCCCGGGCTAGGAAACCAAGCAGGGGGCAGGGACTGAAGGTTTGGGTCTATGGGGCCAGGAGGCAGTGCAGAGGCCAAGGGGCTGGGATATTGGGCCATTGGGGCCAGGAGGCAGAGCAGAGGGGCAAGGGGCCATCAAGGCCAGGAGGTGAAACAGGGACCACGGGGCTGGGGGATTGGGCCTCGGGCACCAGAAGGTGAAGCGGGGGCTGGGAGGCGGGGGATTGGGGCTGCTTGAGCTCTGGGCTAGCACGAGGCATAGGAAGCATAGGGTACCATTTCGTTTGGAGCACCACTTTAGTGGTGCCCTATGCAGCTGTGTATTCTGCGTATGCTTAAGGACATGCCATCCCTTGCTCAGAGTAGAGGATAAAATGCTCTGCCATTGAAACAGCAATGCCCAGGAAAATATGGGAATCTCTCTCCTGTGCGCGAAGAGTCCCACATTTCCCTGGGCTTTATGGGTTTTGTTTCTTTTGGTGCTAATCCCTTGTGTTTCCCACCCTGCCAACCCCTTTGAGACAGTCTCCTCCAGAAATGTTGCCCTGCAATCACACCAGCTTTTTCTGACACTCTGCGAGCGCGCTGGTGAGGCCCTGTCTAGCAATCCATCGCTCAACACTGACCAGCCAAAGCCGGCGGGAAACACAACGGGACGGAGGAGGTTTAGATCAGACTCAGCAGCCACGGTCTCTGTTTTTCCAAGAACTTGCCACAGCAGCAGCTGAGCATGCAGCCAAAGAAATGCCGGCTCGCCCCTGATTCCCAAGCGCTGCGGCAGCATTAGAAGCTTTTGTGAAAGTCTGAGGGCATGTCCCTACAAGAGCACAATCCAGCTTTCACTGCTGGAACTCTGGGGCCAGCCTGAAACAATGTAATGGGCCATGAATAGACCCCTTTGTTGCATATGGAGGCGGAATCTGGGGATTTAATGCACTAAGAAACGTCTTCTAAAACAGAAAGGAGAGCGGACTTGAAACAAAAATGAAAGTAGCAATTTATTACCTTCGTAAACTCTGTAATAGGGATGTTTTCTTCTCCTGAGTTAGCTGGTCAGTAGCATGAACACCTACAAACTGTCCCTCGTTTGTAATAAAAATCGGAGTCCCATTGTCTAAGCTCTTTACGAATACAAAGGGAGAGACAGACCTTGCTAGCATTGGAAAAAGATAAGACAAACCCAGGTTGGGAGAACAGCTGATTGGGAACTGAGGCAGAAAGAGAGGAAATTCAACTGCTTTACGCACAAGACATTCCTTCCCTGCTAGCTCTCTAGCTAACACGAGGTTTTGTCCAGAACTAAAATAGGCCATTGCACAAGAAAATACGACCTCTAAAAAAAAAATGGTTCTGAATCTGAAGGAAAAGCCAAAATTTTGAAATTTTCTGTCCAAGTACATTTTGGAAAATTGTTTGGAGTTAATCATATGCTGCATTTTGTTGGTGCCTGTGACAGGGTGTGTGCTCCGCACTGGCTAGGAAGGGTTAAATCCAGCCCTGGGACAGGACTGAGATGGTGGAGCCTGCAGCTGAGGCAGAAACAGTGTGTTAGGGGCTGTATAAATAAGGGCTCCTGGAGGTGTGGAGACTCGCTAACTCTTGCTCCAGCTGTGGAGTAGGGGGGACCTGTTTGCCAACCAAGCTAGAGGCTTCCTGACACACCGCAGGGCTGGGGAAAGGCAGGCAGAGCTAGGGAGCTCTCACCAGGCAAACTCACAGGCTGAGGCCTTGCTGTCAAGGCCTGAGGGACTAGAGAGGCAGCCAGGGCAGCATAAGGCAGCAGGTCCACACCTCCTTGCCAATGATGAGTGACCATTTCAGACTGCAGTTTGTCCCTGAGGTAAGGGGACAGATGACGACTGGTAGTGGGTCACTGAGGCAAGGTGGGTTTAGGGGCTTCAGGGTTCCCTGAGGGGGAGGACAGCAAAGTGTGTGGGGTTGTGTGGCAGGCCAGTACCCAGAGGGAAGGGCACCACAGTCTGGGAGGGACGTGGGCCCTTACACAAACTTGTGAGGGAAGAAAAAGTGACCCCGAGCGAGACACCATCCGAAAGGAGGCGCTCCAGAACTGAAATGAGCTAATTCTCAAGTGACCAGCAGGTGGCGCCGCAGTGGTGAGTGGCGCTGTGTGTGTCATGGTGCCTTGTTGATTGTCTCATTTCCAGTTGTTTAATAGGTTATTGATTTTAATTGCATTTGAAATGTTCAAAGTAATTTTATTTTAAATTACATTTGACAATGTAACACAAAATACATTGCATGCACAAAAATTGCTTTGATACAAACACTCAGGGCTCGTCTACACTGGCCCCTTTTCCGGAAGGGGCATGTTAATTTCACCTATCATAGTAGGGAAATCTGCGGGGGATTTAAATATCCCCCGCGGCATTTAAATAAAAATGTCCGCCGCTTTTTTCCGGCTTTTAAAAAAGCCGGAAAAGAGCGTCTACACTGGCCCCGATCCTCTGGAAAAAGCACCCTTTTCCGGAGGCTCTTATTCCTACTTCAAAGTAGGAATAAGAGCCTCCGGAAAAGGGCACTTTTTCCGGAGGATCGGGGCCAGTGTAGACGCTCTTTTCCGGCTTTTTTAAAAGCCGGAAAAAAGCGGCGGACATTTTTATTTAAATGCCGCGGGGGATATTTAAATCCCCCGCGGATTTCCCTACTACGATAGGTGAAATTAACATGCCCCTTCCGGAAAAGGGGCCAGTGTAGACGTAGCCTCAATGTTTCTTTTTTCCTCCTCAATGAAATTGTGTAATTGACACACTGTTCCCCCCCCCACACACACACACACACATTTTGGTTGGGTTGAACGCTGATGGAAAACGCTGAGTCAAACAATTTCAACCCGCTCTCCTAGTCATTCATTATTTGCAATTCAACTCATGTTATACATGTTGTGCTGTAACTGCTCCAAAGAGTGGATGAGACACATGAAAGAGACACACAAATCACTAGCTGCTACATTTGGTTGATGTGCATATATATATTTTCTTTTCTCTTTTTTTGCTGGCTAGCAGCCTTCTCCTTAGTTTTAGTGAGATCTGGAATAACCCAGAAACATGTGGAGTGGAGTTCTTTTGACTGTAATCCAACTTAGATTTTTTCTATGGGTTTTAAGTGTCCTATAGGACTTCAGCACAGTTAGTGGCCTGCTTAAGAAAAAGCATGGGCTGTGTTCAGTGCCACAAGAACATTTTAAAGAGTGAGGATGCTGAAATGCAGCCCCCTTACCATTGCCCCCCTCCATACCAGCTGAAGTCACGAACAAAGGTCTGGATGCAGTGCTGGCAGCCGGACCCTCGGCATGGGGACGGCTGCAGAAACCCCTCGCATGTAGGGCAGCAGATGAGAACCCAAGTGCAGGGGCGGCGGCCTGGATCCTGATGTGTGAGGCCGGCTGCTGAGCCCCCAACGCATGGGAAGGAGGCTGGGAACCTGGGGATGCTACACCCTCCTCCCCACACACACACCCCTACTTCCCATGCCTACAATTGTGTCCCAGTTTATACAACTATTTTAGAAGCGCACTACATTCTGCACAGATCTGGCCAGGCACCCTCTTGCAGGCCGTTCGATTGTAAAGGGAATCTGTGTTGATGACTGTTTTAAGCCTCTGATGTCTGAACAACAAAGTCCAGTCCAGTCACTGCCCCTGTCTTGGGTCCCAAATCTCACACTCCGGGTATGTCTACACTAGAAAGTTAGTTCGAACTAACGGACGTTAGTTCGAACTAACTTTCCTATGCGCTACACTAGCGCTCCGCTAGTTCGAATTTGAATCGAACTAGCGGAGCGCTTAGTTCGAACTAGGTAAACCTCATTTTACGAGGACTAACGCCTAGTTCGAACTAGCTAGTTCGAACTAAGGGCTGTGTAGCCCTTTAGTTCGAACTAGTGGGAGGCTAGCCCTCCCCAGGTTTCCCTGGTGGCCACTCTGGCCAACACCAGGGAAACTCTATGCCCCCCTCCCGGCCCCGGACCCCTTAAAGGGGCACGGGCTGGCTACGGTGCCCGTGCCAGGTGCAAGCCTGCCAGCACCCAGCTAGCAGACCCTGCACCTGGCACGGCACAGAGCCACCCACCCGATGCCCCCCAGCCCACCCCCTCTTGCCGGGACCAGGCTGGCGGCTCCCGGGAGCTTGCCCTGGACCGCAAGAGGCGGGCACCTTCCTGGGCTAGTGCGGACATCGTGGACCTCGTCCACGATCTCCGCACTAGGCACAGGAAAGTGGCCAGCTAGGGCAGGAGAGCTGCCAGCCTGGCCACCCAGGACCAGGTGTGCATGAAAATCAAGGGGGTCCACTGAGACCCCCGACACTGAGCCCTGAGCTTACAATGGCCGTACTGGGTCAGACCAAAGGTCCATCTAGCCCAGTAGCCTGTCTGCCGACAGCGGCCAACCCTAGGGACCCTGGAGGGGATGGACCGAAGACAATGACCAAGCCATTTGTCTCGTGCCATCCCTCTCCAGCCTTCCACAAACTTTGGGCAGGGACACCACTCCTACCCTCTGGCTAATAGGACTCCATGGACCCAACCTCCATCACTTGATCTCACTTCCCTTTAAACTCTGTTCTAGTTCTAGCCTTCACAGCCTCCTGCAGCAAGGAGTTCCACAGGTTAACTATTTGCTTTGTCAAGAACAACTTTCTCTTACTAGTTTGAAGCCTGCTACCCATTCCTTTCCTTTGGTGTCCTCTAGTCCTTCTTTATGGGAACTCATGAAGAACTTTTCTGAATGCACCCTCTCCACCCAACCCCTGCTTTTATAGACCTCTATCCTGTCCCCCCTCCGTCTCCTCTTTTCTAAGCTGAACAGTCCCAGTCTCTGTAGCCTCTCTTCATCTGGGACCTGTTCCCAACCCCTGATCATGTTAGTTGCCCTCCCCTCTCCCAGCCTTTCTCTTCCCCTCTCCCACCTCCTTTTCCCAGTCTCCCCCAGTTTTTTTCAATAAAGACAGAGTCAATGTTGGAAGAAACGTTATCTTTATTTTGTACATCAATAAGAAGGGGGGCTAGGGAAGGGCAAGTGGAAGGAGGTGAGGGAGGAATGGGGTACGAGCCCCCGATGGGGAGGACTGGGCTGGCTCTGCGGGCTTCTGGGGGTGGAAGCTCTCCTGCAGCCCCCCAATTACTCCCTCTCCCCAGATGGCAGCCTGCGGCAAGTGCAGCCGGGCTGATGGCCGAGTGGTGTGATGTGCCCAGTGTGGGCACTCAGGGCACTCCAAGCCAGAACTTCTTTGCAAGTGGGGCACCCCTTAGAACTGTGTGTCCGGGGTGGGGGTCGGGACCCTTTAAGCGCAGCCCTCGGCTAGCCTGAGACAGTATCTCCATGCTCTAAGTCCTCCTTTTATGCCCTGCCGGCACTGCTTCCGGCCATCATTAAGCCCTGTTCAGAGTCCACTCAATGTGGACTTACTAGTTCGAACTAGCAAAACGCTAGTTCGAACTAGTTTTTAGTTCTAGATGCGTTAGTTCGAACTAGCTTAGTTCGAATTAACTAATTCGAACTAAGTTAGTTCGAACTAGCGCTGTAGTGTAGACGTACCCTCAGAGAGCAAACCTTCAGCCAGAGAATCATAGACAGGCAAACGTGGAAGGGATCTTGAGGTGTATTCTAGTCTGGTGCCCTGCATTCAACACAGGTATTTGTCTAATCTGCTCTTAAAAATCTTGAGCAATGGAGATTCTACAACCTCCCTAATATAACACCCTTCATCACAGCTGCCTAGTTCCTCCGGGCCTTGTGTGGACCCTTCAGAATGCCCTGTGCTGAACAGAACGTAAGCTTTCAGAACTCAGACACACGTAGGCCCTCTTCCCATTTGAATGATGGTGCCATGTATTTGTCTGCCCCGTTCAAGTCAAATGGCCCTTTCCCATTGACACGGTCCTCAAGGCTTTTTCCAAAAGATGCCTTGCATCTAAACGATTCCACATTCACATCCTTGTTTGAACTGAACAATTAGGCAATTCCACTAGATCTTTTTTTTTTTTTTTAAATCGAGCGCTGGAGGGCTGATTAGATTAATCTGTGAGAAAGCCCCACGCCAGGCAATCTATTTCAACTTCATTACCTGGAGTATTAAGCTGCGAGAAAAGAATATGTTTAAGTGCCTGTTTATTAACTGATTGTCAAAGTGGTCTGATTATTTCAAGGAGATGGTGTAGCACAGAATCAGATGAATTGAAGAGTAACTGGATGATTGATTCATTTCCTTTGGAAAAAAAATAACGAAACATAAATTTGTCAGATACAGTTATGTGGGATTGGTATTTTATGTAACCCCTTTTTGAAGTTAAATTAAGTTTCCCAATAAAGGTGATATTAACAAGGACATGGGATGGAACCTTCTCCCGAGACACCATTTTCTCTAATAAATCATAAAACATAAAATTTTGAAAACTTTCGTGAAGTGTGTTACTAAATGGATTCATGCAGTCCAATATCGTAATTATGAAACGTGCTTATCCAGACTCCCTCTGTTTCTATTGATCTGATGTGTCCTTCTGCTGAAAAGCTCATAATTCATAGTATCCGTGGTGTTTAGAAGCATCGGAATTATTTATATTTCTCAGTCCAAGGGTGCAACTCACCAAATGGGAATTCGAGCCTCATTTGTAATGCAGCAAACGGGTGTTTCCAAATACTGAATATAGGTAGTTACAGCATGAGGCTTTGACACCGGGAAATGGAGAATGCTGCATCCTGGTGGAAAACGTAAGGACCCAAAACATGTGCCATGAACCAAAGTGCATGGAAGACAACGGAGGGTGTAGCAAGGGGATGAAAAGGATCCCAACAATTGCGTATGATGGAGAAAGCCAGTCGTTGCATGGTTGACCTGAAAATAAATGGCCAGCTACTAACTTTGCCTGCCTGTGCTCATAGATGAAGTCTCACGTCCCGTGTGGGAGGCAAGGTGCCAGTTTAAGCTGTTATTTTCCCTGGAGGAAATCTGGCTATTAGTAAGTTACACACGCTAGGATTTTGCCCCACTGTGCCCCCAACTGTGGTGTCCAGTGAAGCGCTGAAAAGACAAAAGTTCTAAGCAACTCTCAGCCACAAAGAATTAGATCTTAATAGAGATGTAGCCGTGTTAGTCTGGTCTAGCTGAAACAAAAGACAGGACTATGCAGCACTTGAAAGACTAACAAGATGGTTTATTAGGTGATGAGCTTTCGTGGGCCAGACCCACTTCCTCAGATCAAATTGTGGAAGAAAATTTTCATGACCATATATACCAAAGGGATACAATAAAAAAAAAGTGAAGACATATAAAATAGACAAATCAGATTTTAGAACAGAGGGGGGATGAGGGGAGGAGGTTAATGTCTTTGAGATAATGATAGTGTCACTTTACAAATGGGCCTTAACAAAGATGCTAATTATCTTACCCATTACAAAGATAGCTTCCCCAATTATCACCTCTAATATAATTATCTCATAGACATTAACCTTCCCCATCTCATCCCCCCTCTGTTCTAAAATCTGATTTGTCTATTTTATATGTCTTCACTTTGATTGTATCCCTTTGGCATATATGGTCATGACAATTTTCGGTAGCTCTGTCAGCAGGAAACGCTCTCCCACGGATACAGCGCTGACCACGTCGGGGCTAAAAACAGTGTTGCTGTTCTTGCTCAGAGGAAGAGGTGGGAATAGGTGGCTTATTCACATCCCCGAGTGGGGTACCTTATACCGATGTAAGCTCTAGTGTGGACACGCCCTGATGAGAGGTTCCAATGCAGTTGTAAAAGGGGCATTCGACAGCCATTGCTGGGATTCGGTGATGTGAATGAGCTCAGAAACTGATGGAAACGAATGACCCCACCTACCCACCCCCAATCCACTACTTGAGGGATTCTGTCCTGAGAGCTGCAATGGATCCAGCTCTGAAGCAGTGACTAGACTCAGCGGTAGAGTTTCAGATCACTAAGCAACTGGCAAGCTTATAGGCTTCTGCCTACAGATAGGTCACCGCTGAGACAAAATCATACGCATGCTTCCAAAGCAATCCCTGATGGGCATATGCACTGTAGAATAACAGGGCTGGCTTTTCTGTGTCTTTCTTCCTCTGCCCATGCAATTGGATCACAGCTATTTCAGAACATCTTCTTCACAGCAGCTTAACTTGCTACTGATTCAGCTAAGGGGACGATTTGTGATAAAAGCCTTTACATTAAATCAAGTGTTGCTCCTCAGGCAACATCCCTCACAGCTAGGGTATGTCTAGACTACATGCCTCTGCCGACAGAGGCAAGTAAAGTAGACTACCCGACATAGTCAATGAAGCGGGGATTTAAATATCCCCCACTTCGTTACAATAAAAATAGCCGCCGCGCTGTGCCGGCTCAGCTGATGGTAGGCGCAGCGCAGCAGTCAAGAGAAGGATCAGTCGACAGAGAACGTCTTTGTTGACCGCTTCTGTAAACCTCATTTCAGTAGTAGTAACCTCTCTCCAGCCTGACAGTTCACCTTTCAGTATGACTCGCTGTAGTCTCCCCTTTAACCAGTTCCTTATCCACCTCTCAATTTTCATATTGATCCCCATCTTTTCCAATTTAAGCAGTAATTCCCCATGTGGTACTGTATCAAATGCCTTAATGAAATCAAGGTAGATTAGATCCACTGCATTACCTTTATCTAAAAAATCTGTTAGGGTATGTCTACACTACAAAGTTAATTCGAACTAACAGCCGCTATACATGCAAATCGCTAGTTCGAATTTAAATCGAACTAGCGGAGTGCTTAATTCGAACTATAAACCTCATTCTATGAGGATTAACACCTCGTTCAAATTAAGTAGTTCCAATTAAGGGCTGTGTAGCCACTTAATGCGAACTAGTTGGAGGCTAGCCCTTCCCAGGTTGCCCTGGTGGCCACTCTGGGCCAAACCAGGGAAACTTTTCTGCCCCCTTCCCGGCCCCGGAGCCCTTAAAGGGGCATGGTCTGCTACAGTGCTTGTGCCAGTTGCAAGCCTGCCAGCACCCAGCCAGCAGACCCTGTACCTGGCACAGCATGAGCCAGCCAGCCGCTGCCACCCAGCCCTCCACCTCTTCCCAGGACCTGCCTGAGGCCACAAGAGGCAGGCGAACCTGGTCTAGTTCAGAGATCGTGGACCTCATCAAGGTTTGGGGGGAGGCCTCCGCACTAGGCACAGGAATGCGGCCATCTAGGGCAGGATAGCTGCCAGCCTGGCCACCAAAGGCCACATGCAAACCCAGGAGCAGGTCTGCATGAAAATCAAGTTGGTCCAGTGAGTCCCCCGACCCTGAGCCCTGACCTTAGAACATAAGAACGGCTGTACTGGTCAGACCAAAGGTCCATCTAGCCCAGTAGCCTGTCTGCTGACAGCGGCCAACACCAGGTACCCCAGAGGGGATGGACCGAAGACAATGACAAAGTTATTTGTCTCATGCCATCCATCTCCAGCCTTCCACAAACAGAGACCAGGGACACGATTCCTACCCCCTGGCTAATAGCCTTTTATGGACCTAACCTCCATGAAGTTATCTAACTTCTCTTTAAACTCTGTTATAGTTCTAGCCTCCCACAGGTTGACTGTGTGCTGTGTGAAGAAGAACTTTCCCTTATTAGTTTTAAACCTACTGTCCATTCATTTCATTTGGTGTCCTCTAGTCCTTCTATTATGGGAACTAACGAAGAACTTTTCTTTATTCATCCTCTCCACAGCACTCATGCTTTTATAGACCTCTATCATATCCCCCCAAAGTCACCTTTTTTCTAAGCTGAAAAGTCCCAGTCTCTTTAGCCTCTCTTCGTATGGGACCTGTTCCAAACCCCTAATCATTTTAGTTGCCCTTTTCTGAACCCTTTCCAAGGCCAAAGTATCTTTTTTGAGGTGAGAAGACCACATCTGTACACAGTATTGAAGATATGGTGTACAATAGTTTTATACTTCCCCTCCTCCTTCATCCCCTGGCTTCCCCCTTCCAGCTCCCTCTTCCAAGGTGTCTCCTCCCCTCTTCCACACTCTCTCTTCTCCTCTCCCACCTCCTTTTCCCAGTCTCCCCAGAGGTTAATCCCCCCCCCCCCAGGTTTTGTTAACTAAAGAGAGTTTCAATTTTTGAACACATGTGTCCTTTATTTTTTACATCAGGAAGGGGGACTAGGGAGGGGTAAGTGAAAGGAGGTGAGGGAGGAATGGGGCACGAGCCCCCGATGCGGAGGACTGGGGTGGCTCTGCGGGCTTATCGGGGTGGAAGCTCTCCTGCAGGGCCTCCTGGATCCTGACAGCCCCCCGATTGACTCCCCCAGATGGCAGCCAGCGACAAGTGCAGCCGGGCTGATGGCCGAGTGCTGTGATGTGCCGAGTGTGGGCACTCAGGGCACTCCAAGTCAGGACTGCTTTACTGTCCCTCATTGAGGTCGACAAGCAAGCGGGGAACCCTGAGAACTGTCTGTCCAGGGTGCAGGTCGGGTCCCTTTAAGTACAGCCCTCGGCTAGCCTGAAGCAGCAGCTCCACACTCTAAGTCCTAACCTGATGCCCTGCCGGCACTGGTTCCGGCCAGCCTTAACTTCGGTTCAGGGTCCACTCAGTGTGGACATGCTATTTCAAATTAGCAAAATGCTAATTCAAATTAGTTTTTAGGTCTAGTTGCACTAATTCGAATTAGCTTATTTCAAATTAACTAATTTGAATTAAGTTAGTTCGAATTAGTGCTGTAGTGTAGACATACCCTTACTTTCTCAAAGAAGGAGATCAGGTTGGTTTGGCAAGATCTACCTTTTGTAAAACCATGCTGTAATTTGTCCCAATTGCCATTAGTCTCTAACTACTTTCTCCTTCAAAATTTTTCCCAAGACCTTGCATTCTACAGATATCAAACTAACAGGCCTGTAGTTATCCGGGTCACTTTTTTTCCCTTTCTTAAAAATAGGGACTATATTAGCAATTCTCCAGTTAAATGGTACAACCCCTGAGTTTAGAGATTCATTAAACATTTTTGCTAATGGACTTGCAATTTCATGTGCCAGTTCTTTTAATATTCTTGGATGAAGATTATCTGGGCCCCCCGATTTACTCCCATTAAGATGTTTGAGTTTGGCTTCTACCTCGGATTTGGTAATATCTACCTCCATATCCTTATTCCCATTTGTTATGTTGCCATTATCCCTAAGCTCCCTTACATGCCTGTCGGCAGAGGCATATAGTCTAGACATACCTAAAGTAAACAGTCTTCACAGGAAAAAGGAAACATCCCAGCCAGCACTCTCAGCATGTAACTCCCTTTTTCTACTGAAGACCCATTCTTGTGGGTAGTTCTCCCACACTTCATGTGACTGTGCAGAAGGCAGAGATGGGTTCCTTCAGCTGTCAAGTGTGAAAGGGCAGAACATCTGTTAATTTACTCCTGGAGCATAGGGTGCCATGCAAACAAGGCCCACAAATTCAAATAATTTGAAGGGGAGCAGAGCACCTCTCAAAATCACATCCATGTTGATTCCTTGATTCCCTCATAAACAGGCATTGAGGGTAGGACTGGCTAGAAAAATGAAAATCCAGGGGGTATGAGGGGGGAAGGGAGCGAGCGGATTGAGGTTTTGTCGGTTATGTTCATGCCAATGAAAAGAGAGAAAGAAAATTACCTCAGAATAGCCATTGGCCTGGCAGAGCAGGCACTGACCTGGGAGATTTCGGATGCGCATGGCTGACTGGTTTTCCCCAGCATTTCCATCGTGGCCCTGAGTAACCTTCCCAACAAGAAAACATTTTGTCAGGAAATTCCTGACTCGTTCTGTGGCTGTGTGCAAGGCCACCACAAACCTCACGCAGCTCCACTCTTGCGGAAAGGGCTTTTTTTCCCCCCACCACAGCTTACGCTTCCCCATGCGGTTCTCCACAGGCAATATTGTGCCCATAATGCCTCCTGTGGCACTGCAGCGGGGTCACAGCAGCGAGCGGAACAGAGCACTTGAGCTCGCTCCCCTGTCAGACCATCTGATTTTGAGTTCAGCGCGGCAACCTCTTGTACAAGCCGATCCTTTCTCTCCGGCTGGCATTCCAAGCACATCAGCACGCAGCGTCTTGGAGTCCTGTTGCATTTCTGTTGTTTTCTGTTTCAAGCGGAAAGCCTGCGCGTGAATGCTGTAGCTTTTCCCTCCCGTTGCCTAATATTGTCCTCGTTCTGGGTGGAAAATGAATGACTCGAGAAGCTCAGGTCGATCGCATTGCGAAAACTAGAAAAGGTCATTCACAGTGCAGCCGGGGAAGAATAAATTTGGGAGTGATTTGCCAGCACAATGTGTGTTTTTCGGAGTGGCTGCAGCATTTTGAAACATGATCTAAGCCTGCGGTAGATTTCACAGTTCCTTCCTCGCTGTCCACCTTTACCCTTCTAACCGTTTTAATACCACAAAGGGATAGAAAGAGAGGAAGCAACACAAGAAAACCAGGAAAGCGGTGCACAAAGCAATCTCTCCAGCTGAATTTCTAGCTTGGACAAACATACGGCAAGCCAAAATGTGAGACTCAAACCCTTCTCTGAATCTTTGTTTACATGAAGCAATCTGGTCAATTGCACATCACTAGGGCTACTGGAAATATACATGCTTTGTATTCACCAGGGCAGGGGGGTTTGTTTGGCACCCAGGAATGCTGATGTATAAGACAGCTGTGGAGATGTGGGAGGGAGAAAGGGGAAAGGTCATGACCATTTCTCTAATGCAGCTGGTATGTGCCAGTATAAGATCCCAGCTTTCTGGACACTGCAGCTGGTGCTAGTGTAGCATCATGCCCCTGGATGGATGGAAGCCTATTTTACTCGAGGCTCTATCCACACTGGAAAGATTTGGCAGCAGACATGCAAAAGTCGCCAACAGTGAAAACCGGTCAAACCCATTTTTCTGCTGCTCATTGTCAGCATCTCATGGCCCGCATTGCTAGTTCCCCAGTTGACCAATAGTGCAAAGCATTGTGTGTACCGTATTTTCCGGCGTATAAGGCTACTGGGCGTATAAGACGACCCCCTAATTTTTTAGTTAAAAGATAGGGTTTCGTCTTATACCCCAGCGCCCCTCCGCCTCCCCGGCTTTGCTCCCGGTGTCCCTGGTCTGCTGGAGACGGTCCCCAGCAGACCAGGGACACCGGGAGCAAAGCCTCTGAGGACGCCCCGGCAGTGGGACAGCCCCGGCGCGCCTGGGCTGCCCCGCTGCCGGAGCCCCTCCGTGGCTTTGCAAAGCCTCGGGGGAAGCCGGCGGAGGGGCTTCGGCGGCAGGGCATCCCAGCCGCGCCTGGGATGCCCCGCCGCCGGCTTCCCCCGAGGCTTTGCAAAGCCGCAAAGCTGTATACCCGGCGTGATGACCCCCGATTTTTGGGGGATGTTTTTTAACATCAAAAGTCGTCTTATACGCCAGAAAATACGGTAAGTGCAATGTTGTGGGAAGGCATAGCCGATCCCTGTGCTGCTTGGAATTCCCTCCTAACTTGGTGAGCTCTCCGTGCTGAGGAATGTCAAAGCGGCACAGCTGTCTCTCTAGCCCTCCCCATGCCTGCTGTCACTGTGTTCCTAGTGCAGGAACATCTGAGGTCATCATTTAGGAGCTCAAGCACCAGAATGGAGACAGATATAGGAGTGGGTCATAGATAGCTATGGTGTTTTATCCCTCCTAATTATTTGTATGAGAAATTTTGGGGAAAAATTAAAAATCGAATGCAATATTTCCATTAGAAAAGAAGGAAATGTGAAATTAAAAACCATATTTTCTGTATTAATATTCCCTGCCCTTCAGATATTGGGATTGAATCCAAAATGTTTAGCAGGATCAGAAATAAAGACCCTGCACATTTAAGCATTTTAGACCTGACCTTTAGGACCAAACCTATACCAAGTCCTGTCCAGCGTCTGGTTCTTGAAGTACTGATGTTAAATGGTGCCCATTTCCCTGGATTTAAATAGAGGTTTGGGTAACCACTAGTGCTGACTGAAAAACTTTTCTCAGCTTTTTAGAAGAAAAATATCTTTTCAACTCAATGGCAACCATTTCTATTTTCTATTGAAAGTTGGCAGGTTTAAAGAAGAATTTTAAGAATTTCCTTTGACATCTAAAATTTTGTGAGGAAAATTTTGATAAAAAAATTTGATTTCATGGAAAAACAATCATTTTCTAACCAGCTCTTAAAAACTCCCTTCCACAATCTGTAAGCATGCTGATTATTATGACAAAAATGAAACAAGGTGAGATCAAAATCAGGATCTTGCAGCACTCAGACCTATATTAGGTCAAATGTTTATCTTGACCGTCAAAGAGTGATGGTTTTGCACCTAAAAAACAGTGCACACCATTACATAGAGGTGCAGGAGAAGTGACTGGGACAGTGCTGGCTTATGATATTGCAAACCAACAGAGTAAAGTGTCTCTTTTGCAAATCAGGCACGTGGAGGGCCAAATGGCAGTAATTGTTGGTGAAAAAAATAATGAAGGAGAAATTGTACCAAATGTAGTAGAGAGCAGCTTTGGGGGAGCCAGGGGAGAGAAAATAAGGCCCTTTGTCTTAGCTGAATTTAAAGGCTAGAAAAAACTCTCTTTTCTTAACCTCCTATAGGAAATAGTTTGGAAATAAAGACAAACAATTGACTTGAAAAGACCTGCTGCACCTGTAATAGATCCAAATTGTTTTTCTGCCACAGAGTCTTTCTTTGTTCTTTCCTATTACACTGCTACCGACTTGCACTGAATGTGTCCAGCAAAGATTACAAAGAAGTTATAATTGTCTGTCTTATCAACTGTGAAAATCTGTGGCCTAAGCCAGAATTCTGATTTCCTAACAAGCTTATCAGCAGCAAAGCTAGAGATGAAAAGCCATTTCCCTCTTGCCGTGCTGTTATTGTCAGCGAGAATCAGGGAAAAGTCTATTTTCCTCTCTCTTTAGTCTATCAGGACAACACAAGGCCTGTGCTCCAGGAGTCTTATCCTCTTTCAAGATGAGCAGAACTCTCTTTCCTCTTTGTTCTGATATGACAAGTGTAATAGAAACTACAAGGTCACCGAACATCAAACGTACCCAATTTTCCTTCCAAACTGCATTGGGTGGGACACAGAATTGTATCTCCCAGCAATCTTATCCCTTGGACAGGCAAGCTCAGAAGATCGTAAGTAGAATACAGAGCTCTGTTTGTTCAGGTCCCTGTTTCAACTTGGTAATGGCATGACAGTGAACTGAGTTAAAGGGTCTCAGTCTAGTTCCTTGAACATATGTGTTCTTGTAAGAAAAAAAATATCATACCTCTTGGGTTTTGATTAGCAGACTCTGTACATGTGCCAAGAACAAAAGTGAAGTGTACGGACTCAATTTTAGCCATCTGGTAATTACGACTGTTGTTACGGCTGGCCAATTTATTTCTATCAAACTTTTTTTTAATGTGGAAATTAGGGTTGACTAAATGAAAGATTTTATGCAAAGAGCCTGCTTTTCTTCTTCTTCTTCTTCTTCTTCTTCTCCTCCTCTTTCTCCTTCTTCTTCTACTTCTTCAACTTAAAAGCTGAAGACCAAACATTTTTGGCCAAATATTTTCAGGTTTCGCTTTTCCAATGAACATTGGAACATTTGCACAATTTGTCTCCCAACCATCTGTATGTGTGCCATTTTATTTATTACATTATAGTAAACAAATATTGTACTTGTGCCATTGGTATGCATGGTACTCTACAACTATTTATGTGTTTTAGAAATATCCGTCTGTCTGTGAATCTGTTTGCTCCAATCCGACTTCCCCTCCTGGGCTGCTGTGGGTACAGACAGGTTTTCCCTCCCAGGCTGCTGCGGCCAGCCCCACTGCCGGGTGGCACATGATTACTCTCCTAACGAGTTTACAATCTGGATTAAACCCATCACCCTGACTGCAGAGTACAATGAGTGTGTGGGTCTGAGAAGGGGAGAGATGATAGTAGGCAATAAGATATTAACGCTGATCTTGGGAGAAGGCTGTTAGGATTTGTCATTTTTATTATGGTCACCTCTAGAATGCCTGAGTGCAGGGCCAAATTGTGCTAGGTGCACAGAGTAAGAGTGAGTTGCCCTGATGAGATTACAGTCTAAGAAGAGAAGGCAGTTAAAGAATAGTAAAGAAGAAGTGTGAATGGTTGGGGAAATGAGGGTGTGTCTAGACTACTGAGTTTTGTCGACAAAAGTGGACTTTTGTCGACAAAACTATACCAGCGTCTACACTACCACTGAGTTCTGTCGACATAACGTCGACAGAACTCAGCAGTTTTGTCGACGCTGGTAAACCTCATTTTACGAGGCATAACACCTTCTGTCGACAGAGTTCTGTCGACAGAAGGTGTTATTGCCTGTAGGGTTGTGTCTAGACTACAGGGTTCTGTCGACAAAGCAGCTTGCTTTGTCGTCAGAACTCAATGTGTCTGGACGCTCTTTGTCGACAGAAGTTTTGTCGACAGATACCGTCGACAAAACTTCCGTCGACAAAACCCGGTAGTCTAGACGTACCCTGATTGTGTAACTGGCTAGCTCAAGTCTCACTGAATGTTTGTGGCAGAGCCAGGAATTGAACATTTATGTCTCACTGCCTTATCCAGAAGACTTATCACCTGCCCTTTCAAGAACAGTGAGTGGTGTCACTGATGTGGAGTATCCATTGTGCTTCCAGAACCCAAAAAGGGACACGAGCCAGGGACTCCATGAAGATCTCTGGGCACATGGGCGGTGGGTGAATGTAGGGCTGGGTGAGGCAAGCCCCAAGCCCTGCCCGTTTAGCCCATGGCCTCGCCCTCCATGAAAGCCAAGCCCCACCCCCCACACACTTGGATCACGGGGAGGGTGGGCAGCACGGGGTCCAAACTTCCCCGCTCCAGAGCACGAAAAGGGTGGGTGGCACCAGCATTCTGGGGGTGGAGTGTGGGTGGGGCCATGCCTAGCAGCTTGGGAAGACACTGCCTTCCCCTGACTATTATACCTGCTGCCCATGCCCGGGCCTTTTCACCAGCAACAGACTGTTGCCAATCTATTTTGCATGGAAGTCACTCAGCGTGCATCTACTCAGCAACGTTATTTCAGAAAAACGGCCGTTATTCTGAAATAATGCGAGCGTCTACACAGCAATTCCATTACTTGGACATACATTCGAAATAACGGACGGCTTATTCCGACTTCTGTAAACCTCATTCCACGAGGAATAATGCCTATTCCGACATAGCTATTTCGGAGTAGCAGTAATGTGGACAGTCCACTGCTGCTATTTCGAAATAGCTCCTCCCCAGGGCCATTCAAAGTAATTACTCCCCAGTGCCTCCTAGGGCTCTAAATCGAGGTAGCACACCCACATTAGGGGAGCCTGCCTTGGACTAATGTTGAGGCCTCCCTGTAGTGTAGACGTGCTATTTCGAAATAATCTATTTCCGAGTAGTTCTTCCAGAATAGCTTATTTCAAAATAAGCGTGCATTGTAGACGTACCCTCAGATACTATGGTGATGGGCAACATTATGGCAGACAGTGTGGAAACACTGGCATAATAACATGGGGGAAGTATATGTAGCCGTTACCCAAGCAGCACCTTTTCTGTGAATCATTTAGAAAAGCTTCAGTTTCCAGATGCTCCATTCCCACACCTTTCCGCTTCACTTTACTAGTCCAAAGATGCAAACAGTGAAGACACGTTTGACTCAACAACTTTTATCTGCATGCAAAGTTTAAGCAATGTCCTTCATTTGGCTGCTCTGTAACACGGACTCAAATCTCCTTTCCTTCCTCCATTATTTCAACCCAGCAACGGCAACATGACTGGCAAAGAGAGAGAATGTAATTAATGCGCCGAGCGTTGCTAAGCCAAACATAATTTCATTATGTACCTCCTAATGCAAGATTTAAATAGCGAGGACAGATTAGATAGAGATGGATGGATAGATTAGACAGATCTGACAGACAGATATATAATTAGTGGTAATGACTGCAGTGTAGCAGCTCACAGTTTATCAAGCCCCCTTGTGACAACTTTGCAAATGATGCCATGGACACGCTGTAGGAAAACAGTTTTTTTCCTAGTCAAAACTAATGGAAGTAGAAAACTGCTCCTTGTCAAACAAAGCCAGAGGGAATTTGTCCTCCAAGTCACCCAGAAAGGAATCTTTTAAGGCGTGAATGGCAGTTACCTTGGGTGCTAGAAGTAGTTAACACAATTTAAAAACTTGAAATTAAAAAATGCAGTGTTGCGAAGGAGAAGCCAATTGTCATACTGTGTAACTGCCATAAACAAGGAAATCCTGTTAGTCTTTAGTGAAATTAGCCAAACACAACTGTGCAGGCATAAAATCATTCCACAGGGTTCCTGTTGCATTTTTGGAAAATAAAGGAATCTTGGGAGAACTTAGTCCCTGACAAGGTGCATGAATTTCAAGTGACCAAAATGGAATTGAACTGAATACATCCAATGAATCCTGTTAGTTAATTCACATAACTGCTAAACAATGAGTAACAACTGAAGTGAAGTTCCTAACCACTCCTTGAGCTCACAGACTTTTCTTCTCTGCTACTTAACATTGGGAATGTCATTACTTTTATTTCTCAGCCCGCATAGGACAGCCTTGGGAACAATTTCAAACAATAAATATACCAAGGGCCTGATTGGAAGCCCCCTGTCATCCAGCCTGCTCATGCCTCCATTATCCCCCATGAACCCAGTCTCTCATCCCCCCTACTTCTCCCATGATGCATCACAGGGGCTCAAGCAGGTGCCACTGAGTGTGGAACCAATCCCAGATAAACAAAGACAAACACATTGTTCACATTTGCAAATGGAAACTTTGTTCGGTACTTTTTGTTCTAAGACATTTGGATATTTGGACTTTTTGTCCCAATTGCCAAATTCCCATTTTTGTCCAGCTTTTGCAGTCTCATTTCTGTGATGCTGGTAAATCAGGTGCCAGCTCTGGACAAGTCTGTGCATGTCAGCTGAGCACGGACAAATTCATTGCTGGAAACCAGACCAGCTCTCCTAAAGCTGTTAGATCTAAAAGGATGTGTTCAGGCTCTATAAAATGCTTGTCAATTGCTGCCTGCACTAATCGCATATATAACATCTGTATTCCATGCTAACGGGTAAAATAGCAGCATCTTACCATTGTAAAAAGGCCTGCACTGAACTTGTGAGCTTGGACAAAAGGACCAACTTTCCCCCCACCCATTTAGAAGGACTGTTTAATTTAAGTATCAGAGGAGTAGCTGTGTTAGTCTGAATCTGCAAAAGCGGCGAGGAGTCCTGTGGCACCTTATAGACTAACCGAAGTGTTGGAACATAAGCTTTCGTGGGCAAAGACCCACTTCGTCAGATGCACGTGCATCTGACGAAGTGGGCCTTTGCCCACGAAAGCTTATGCTCCAACACTTCGGTTAGTCTATAAGGTGCCACAGGACTCCTCGCCGCTTTTGTTCAAATTAAATGGGCCATTGCAAAGACAAAAGCTTTACCAATTGTCCTCTCCACCCATGCAGAAATACTTGGAAAAGGCCCGATCCCAATTATTTGAAAAGCTGGAAGAGGAAAATAAAGATAATGAGCATGAAGATGTTTCGTCTCTTTGCTGTTTGTATAGCAAGAGCTGGAACTAAGAAATATGAAATCAAGGACCCCAATTGTCATCCTGGCTTAGCATTAAAAACCCATTCAGTGCTGACAGATTGCTACATCACTATCATATTTAGGAGCCATAGAACACATATGTGCATATATCTTGCCTGTTTTAACCTATACATAACTTTTTTTTTAAGTTAATGAAGCCTTAATTAGTTTACTCTAGGAATAGCTACTAGTATTGTCTTTGCTATGACATCTAAGGTACAAATTGACCTGGGGTAAGTGACTTATTTCTTGGGACTAGGTACAAGCTGAATATGTTATGATTTTTGGTGTACGTATCCATTTAGCACTAAGTCCATCTTACCTGGGTGGCAAGATAGACTGGTGTATCCAGGGGACTGTCTAAGGCAACGCCTCCATTTGCCAGAGGATTGAAGCTCTGGCGGTGGATCCATTGGGGTCCTATGTAGCGGGTCTAGTAATGACTCACTAAATTGAATACTGCAGGGGCCCCTGTTGGTGCTGGTACTCCTTGCTGTTGAGAGGAGTAAAGGAAATTGATGGAGCATTTGTCTCATCAACCTCCTGCTGTGAGGCTGCCTAGAAAATTGGTGTGAGGTAGGTCAACTCCAACTATGCAATTCATGTAGCTAGAGTGATGTATGTTGCATTGATTTTCCTTGCCAGTGTGGACTTGGACTAACTTCCTGGTAAGACTAACACAGTTATCCAGGCATTCCCATGTGTTCCTGGGTTGATGAAAGCTAATTACAGAACATACCACCAGTTTGGGCTATCTGCCTCTCTTTTGACAGTCTGCCCTGACATCATAAACCACGAACTCCCACATTGTAACAGCCTTGAGTAATTCTTTCTACCACCTCCAGCTAGCTAGGGGACTCCTCCTCATCCTGACAGATGAAGACTTGCTCTTAGTTCATTACCTCTCAGATGGACTAGATCCATGCAATGTAGCTGGGCATGAACCTTCAGTGCTTTGGAAACATCAACTGGTATAAAAGATCACGGCAAGTCTCTTCAGCCACACAGGATACCATGAAACGCATCACCCCTGTTTTCCCCTACCTTCACTGGCTTCCCACAGATACTGACTGTCTCAACCTGGGCCAAAGATAGCTAAAAGACCATCAAGCACCAGGATGGAGAACAGGAGCAACAATCCCAAACCTCTGGCCCAATACAACTCTGAGAAATAAAAATAAAGTCAGAAATGGAAATGACAGGCCACAGGAAATGAAGACCACCACAGCTCTCGCTATTTCCTGTGTTTGTGCACATGTGCATGCATGGGCGTGTGTGTATAAAACAAGGTACCAAAACAAGACACTTTACTGCACCTTCTGCTGTTGGGAAGATAAGAAAACAAACCACACACAACATGGCGTGTACTCTTGGGCTACGTCTAGACTGGCATGATTTTCTGCAAATGCTTTTAACGGAAAAGTTTTCCGTTAAAAGCATTTGCGGAAAAGAGAAACTAGGTTGGCACGGACGCTTTTCCGCAAAAGCACTTTTTGTGGAAAAGCGTCCATGCCAATCTAGACGCGCTTTTCTGCAAAAAAACCCCCGATCACCATTTTTGCGATCGGGGCTTTTTTGCGCAAAACAAATCTGAGCTGTCTACACTGGCCTTTTTGCACAAAAGCTTTGCCCGAATGGGAGCAGCATAGCATTTCCGCAAGAAGCACTGATTTCAGACAGTAGAAAGTCAGTGTTCTTGCGGAAATTCAAGCGGCCAGTGTAGACAGCTGGGAAGTTTTTCTGCAAAAGCAGCTGCTTTTATGGAAAAACTTCCCAGTCTAGACACAGCCTTGTTGCTTAATGCACTGCTGGAATTTGCTCTGATCCATTGGTGAATAGTGCAGTATAAAAACCTATATGGACTGAAATAGCAACTGCAGCTCCAGTGGATGTAGATCAGTATCAAACCAAAACAAAATGTTTACTTTTATTTTTCCAATGGAAAATTGAAAAAAAGTTGAAAAAACTGTCATTTCCTTGTCCGTTTTGTGGAAACTAATAATTACTCTTGAATAACCATTTCAATGAAAAGTCCTTGACTAGTTCTTAGTGTCAGCAACCAACGCATCGTGGATTGGTGAATATGTACATTACCCCCTTCACCTTCTGTTCTTCTCTGATTCCTGTCCATCAGCTCCACAGCAATGATGGCACTGAATGAAATCTGTCCCTCGCTTTCTATTGTGTACCAGCTTCCTTGAGACCTATTTGTTTTGTCATTCTTCACCATGTCTATCCAGAGCATCCTTGGTCTTTCTCTACTTCTAGCACCTTGTACTCTTGTATGTATGGCCATATATGGTATCCATTCCAGGTCCTTTCTTGACACATATCCAAATCACTCCAGTCATCTTTCTTCAAGCTTTTATAACAGCATTATTTCTTGCCGGAGGCATTTTCTTATCTTTGCTGTTTATTTTCTGCAGCCTAGAAACTCTCAGTATTCCCCTCAGCCAGTGCACTTTTGCAGGCAAAATCTGCCGTTCATCAGCTTTCCTCCTGCTCTGACATTCAACAGTATTGGCATGATAGTTGTCTTATATTCAGTGAGTTTTATTTCACTGAAATGCCTTTAGCCTGCTGGATTGTGCAGAGGTGTTTTTTTTAATGCAGTAGTCAGTAATCCAATTATTCTTTTTATTTCATCTTCACAATTCCCTTTGTTTGATAATAGTCCTCTAAGGTACACACATTTCCCACTTGTTCGAGTTCTTTGTAAGCACGTTTGTTCCTTACCTCTTTGTCCTGTTTTCCAATTTCCATAATGTTTATCTTCTTTGTGTTCTGTGGCAAGGGCCCCTCTTCCCTAAGCCACTGCTGGGGTTTGGCAGCGGGTCTCAGTGGTAGGGAGCCCGAGCCAGGGGCCCACAGGCTCCCTCCTTTGCTGCCTTTACCTAGTGCTGGTCCAACTTGTTCTCTCCCTTTCTTCCTCTCTGCCTCTCCACCACCTTCCTTTCATCCTCTCACTCTCCTCTCCAGCCTCCAACTGCTGAGGCTTTTAAAGGCCCTCAGAGAGACAGCAGAGAAGTCAGCTGGCCCCAATTTGCCTGAGCCAGCTCCCTCCCAGCTGCACCTAATTGTGCTGCAGTTCTCTGCTTTTCTAACAGGAGTTTTTCCCTTTTAGGCTGCCTTTTCCCCCTCTCTGCAGCAGCTCCCTGGCCTGACCCTGTCACAGTTCTGATCTTCAATCTGTGAATTTTCTGCCTGCTCAGTCCACCTTGTCAGTTATTCTCTGTAAATCCTCCTTGGTCAATGTTGCAAAGCCAGTATTGTCTAGCAATAAGCTAATGGTCTTTCCTACCAAATAACATGACTCCTCTGGTTTCGTCTCTCAGGTTATGTCTACACTGCAGGCTTCTTGTGCAAGAAGCTTTTAGCGGAACAGATCTTCCGAAAAAACTTCTTGTGCAAGAGCGCATCCACACTAAAAAAGCACATCACAATAGCGATACGCTTTTGTGCAAGAGAGCGTCCAGACTGCATGGATGCTCTCTCGAAAGAAAGCTCTGATGGCTATTCACAGAATAGCCACCAGAGCATCTGTGCTTTTTCTGATTGGCTCTTTTTGCGCGAAACCCCCCTGTTGCCCGCCCACAAACATCTTTTTGTGCACGAACTCTTCTGCAAAAAGGAATTATTCCTCATAGAAAAAGGAATACCTACACTGCAAAAAACCCTCTGTTCTTTTGATTTACTGTAAATTTACTTGTACAAAAACACGCTTGAGATATGGACGCTCTGCAGGTTTTTGTGCAAAAATGGCTGGTTTTGCACAAAAACGCTGTAGTGTAGATGTAGCCTCAGTGCGACAGTCGTTGCTGCTTCCAGTTCTCTCATGAACAAATGTAGCTATAGTTGACATCTTTGTCTTACTCCTTGATAATAGTTGACATCTTTAGACATCTTACTCTGACAGTCATCCTGAACCAGCTTCTTTTTGTACTCTTACTGCACTCCTTCACTTGCTGTAGATGCTTTCCATCAGCTTAATTAATTTGTTGGAGATGTCTTCATCTCATAACATGCCACAATCCTTTCTGCCAAACCAGTTTGAAATCTATACTGTTGTGGCAGGTTTGATTTCATTCTATATTCTTCTTAGACACTCCTATTATAGAAAAGATCTGATCTATTACACTCCCCCCTGCTGCAAATCTGACTGCTTCCCCTGCAATCTCTGCTTCTGTAGCATCTATGTTCTCCTCTGCAATGTGGTGGTGATTCCCGGCACACAGTAAACTGACTCCTCTCTAGTTTGTGCCTTCACTCTTATTTCCCTTTTTATAGATCAGTACTAGTATCACTTTCTCCCATTCACTTGGCACATGCGCTGCTCTGTAAATCTTGTTAAATAGTTTATGCATCATTTTTACTAGGTGCTCCTTGCTTGCTAGCAGCGGGTCTGTAGTTACGAGGTCATTTTCTGGTGTCTTTTTTGTTTTCTTGGGTTTTTTTTTAACTTTCTATTGAGATCTTTACTGCTACTTCGGGGAACTCTGGCATCTTCCCTCCCTCACTGTGGCTAGCAAAGCTTTTCTAGGACGGTTTCATTTTCTGTGCTCTGCATGTGGAATAGCACTGCAAAGCATTCTTTCCATTGCATATTCTTTACCAGAACCAATGGCAAGTAACTCCCTCAACTGTCCTAGTGGCTCCAAATAGTTTCATGTGCACTACAGCACCATATCGGAGAACCTTACCTTGGCTGACATGATAAAACAAGTGAAGGCAGCTAACGGCAATCAAGGATGAAGGAAAGGGGATATTTAGCTCTTCAAATCAGAGACTTCTAGGGCTGGAAGAGATCTCAGGAGGTCATCAAGTCCAGCTCTCCGCCCAAAGCAGGACCAACCCCAACTAAATCATCCCAGCCAGGGCTTTGTCAAGCCAGAACTTCAAAATCTCTAGGGATGGAGATTCCACCCCTCCCCAGGTAACCCATTCCAGTGCTTCACCGCCTGCCTAGGGAAATAGTTTTTCCAAATATCCCACCTAGACCTCTCCCACTGCAACTTGAGACCGTTGCTCTTTGTTCTGCCATCCATCACTACTGAGAACAGCCTCTCTCCTGCTTGAAGCCTCCTGTGGCAAAGCTGGTAAAGCGATTTTCCAAGTATAACATTGGCAGAAAGATGCTGGAGCAAGCTAACGGACAGCTTACAGAGGATTGCAGATGGATTACAATATACCAGGCAACCTGAAAGCCAAGAGTTCTTGGTCAAATATTTGTGAATAGTGGAGCCCAGAAGCCAAATAAAGAATGGAAAGAAAAGTATGGCACCTCGGTCATTGCCTGGACAAACAAGGGCCATGTTTATTGCTCAAAAACTGAGCAAGGCAAAAAATGTGCCATGGGAAGAAACAGAAAAAATCACAGGCAGGATAGAGAATTATGTGATGAACTCAAAGGATAAGACATGAAAAAGAGAGGAGCATTATGCCAGGCTGGAGTATTTGGGTAATGATGCACAAGTTGAAATGCTATGAGTGGGAAATTATTGGTTTATGTGGCATGAAATGAGAAGAAAAAGAACCCTGTCATGATGAACACAGGCTACTGACACTGGGAAGAGAAGATGATGGACACCACAATGAAGTTACATTGGTGCTGTAGGTGGAATCAAGAAAATCAGCATTTAAACCTTATATATTGAAGATGAGATTCAGAATCATATTTGGTGAAGTTACAATACTCAAAGTATATTTGCGGACTCCAACCGCTCTCAGGGAAGACATTGATTCATTTATCCTGATCTGCAGAAAATGATGAAGAAAGTTTCGAAACAAGGTGTGATGCTGGTGAAGGAAGATTCAAGGAAAACCAGGACTGGCATGGAGCAGTACGAAGGTTTTGGATTAGGTGATGAAATGAATGAGGAGAAAGGCTGCCTAATTTCTGTTTCAGCCACAGCTTGGTGATAACACACTAGTCTAATGAAGAAAGACTCAGAAGAAGTGGACATAGACAATGTACTTGTGAATCACAGAGGGAAATGAAGCGTGTTGTCATGCAGATAACGTGCAGCCAATACCTGATCAGATCATGAATTAACATTGGCATCTGCATCCTTTAGGTACCAGCAAAGACCTGATCACAAAATAACTCCTTGGTCCAAAATGTTCCTGGGATAAACTGTGGCGAATTTCATGGACTTTCATGGACTTCCCATTTTCAGTAGAGCTGGTTCCAAAGGGCCTGGCGTTGTGGGTTGCTGTTGCTTAGAAGGCTTGGTTGCCTCTAAATAGTCACTATGCTTTCAGTGCCTGTCCCATGGGTTAGTAAAGTGCTTTCAGCTCTGTCAATAAGCCTGGTACAAGGTGCATTTACTGTACAAAATGTGGAATGTTCGTGAGACATGACCACGTGCAAACTTCGTATTTCAGGGAGTCAGTTTCATCCGAGCCCTGTGTGACTTTTCATGTGTGGAAAGAAAGAAACAAACCAAAACTTGCTGGCTTTATTCCATTCCAAGCTCTTAAGCAGAGTTGGGAAACCTCCGGCCTATGCCCCCAAATAATTCAATCCAGTCCCCGGGGGTCCAGCAACCATGCAATGCTATGGGGGTTTCCAAGGGCTGTTATAAAGACTTCCCCCAGCCTCTCTTGCAGTGCTACCCGGACATTTCCGGCTCTTCTCCTGCACGTAGGAGAGGTGCACGCAGGGGGAAGCTACATGTGCTGTGTGCTAACAGAAGTTCCTCCGGCGTTCCAGTGCTTGCTGCCCTTCCCCTGCACCGGGTGGTGGGTGGCAGCGAAGAAGCAGCTGGAGCTTCTTCCCAGCCTCCTGGCAGCTGCAGCAGGAAGCTACTGCAGACAGCCACTTCCTGCAGCATCCAACCCCAGCATCGTCGCCTCCTGCAGTTCAGAAGGCTTGTAGGACCAGAAGGAAGGGGGGGAGGGGAAATCCCTTGCAGGAGTGGGAGGGAAGAGAAGCTCCCCCTCTCCAGCCCCTTCCCTGAATGGGGTGTCTTTAGAGAAGAAGGGGGAGCCAGACCCGGAGCTCCTTCCCTGCATAAGGTGGCTGCAGCCAGAGGCTTCTAGCAACTCCTCCTCTTGCAGGGGACCAGGGTGGGAGGCAGGGGAGAGCCACTTGCAGGAGTGGGAAGGAAGGGAAGCCCCCGAACTCATTCTCTCTGGGGCGCCCAGACAAAGGAGGAAGGGATGGCCAAGCCTGAGAGACTTTGGACTGATACCTCTGTGGGTTAGTGGCCCTGGACCCAAAATAGGTTCCCCCCTGCTGCTCTTAGGACATTTTTGGATTTGTCATTCTAGCATGGACTTGAATACAAGGCCGCTAACAGGGGATCAAAGAGAGTGCTCGAATCCGCAGGCTGATCTTCATCCCAGCGCAGAGGGTGATCTTTCCTGCGTGCCCATATAGGGACAGAAGGAATTCCCTGAAGGCACTGTCAGAGCCTTCCCGGAGGAATGAATGACAGGAGGATATGGGGCGGAGCTTTATGCACAAGAACTGGACCAGAGTTTATGCACAAGAGCTGCCTAGGCCAGCAAAAGGGATGATGCTGTTTCACAGTGAGGTTCCGGCTGTGCTCCAGAGCCCAGTCTAGCTATGCCTCCATCCTCTCTCAGGACGGCTTACCAGAGTCTTCATGCCATGCGGCACCATTACAGCTCTTGGAATGGGGTGCAAGTGGGCCTGAAATAACGGAGCTGTGCAAATAACCCATTTTTCCATTCAGAAGCTGAACCGACAAAAAGAATCCTGAAACAAAACGCCCTCACGATTTGGAACATCATTATTCTCAGTTTCATGTATCCATGAATTTCTCCCATTCCCAAGCCCCTCCCCTTCCTGACACCACCCTGCCTTCTCTGCCCTACTGCACCCCATCCCCTGGCCTCAGGGGGAAAAATGAGGCCTTGAGGGGGGGGCTGTTGTGGGGCAGCAGTAGAGGTCAGCCTCCCCCCCCCCCCCCCAACACACACTGTAGCAGCCAGCAAGACCACAGGGACATGGAGCACTCACTTTATTTCCCTCTGTCTCCAATATTCATGGATTTCGCCATTTGCAGTGATGTCAGGAACACACCCACCATAAACAGGAAAGATCTCCTGCATTGTGCTTAGCTTCCAAGAGACTTTCACTGTTTACAAAATATCCAGAATGCCTTTCCCAAGCAAAAGTCAAAATGTTTCATTTTGCAAATGCCAAAAACAATCTCTTCTGATATTCCTGAAATTCTTTTCCGTTTCCTCCTCCTGGGTAAAACCATGCTTCATTCAACCCCAGTGTGCAAATCATTTTTTCCAGCTCACATCTGCATTTTTATCCAAAAAGGAGAGAGATTTGCAACAACTTCACCCTGCTGTATTAATTCACCGGCCTTACTCTGACTCTGTACAGCTGTGCATAGGAAGCTAGATGGAGAACTCTTATTTTTCTGTATAAATTAACATACACAATTTGATCCCAAAACTTTCCAGATGAGGAGATAGTAGTTGTTGTTCATTTGTTACCAATTATTGGCTCCGCTCTTATGCTACAGCATAAGACAATACAATTCTGGTTATCACCCTAGGCTGTTGTCAGAGGTAAAGGTATAAAATATGCTATTCAGCCAGGCTTCAAAACCACGCTAAAGCTTGTTTTGAAATGTATCCGTGCCAGGCAAAGCAGCTGCTTTATCCTGGGGAAAATGAGCCTTATCATGTGGGAGAATAAAAAAGCCTGTTTCAATGAGTAATGACTAATTAAGAGCATTTTGACAAGGGTGTAATTTCAATTGGTTACTCAGCATAGAGATAATTTCACAGCGTGGGGAAGCCATTGTGTGGAAATGTAATCCGAATCTACAACACAATACAAAAACATATTTTTGGGAGCAAGCGGGGATGGTATTCAAAGTAAAATGACATGGGTTAATATTCTAAAGGACAATCCACATGACAGCCCTGGAGCAGCAGTACGAGGCACCAAAATGGGGGGGGTGTAATAAAACAAACTGCTTTCTTTGACATGAGCGGTGTGTAGCGTCATAAAGGCTCCAGTAGCTGTCAGTAGTTATGGAAACATATACATCTCAATAACAGCTCTGCGCAAGAAGCAAGGAAAAGGTTCCCTAGAGGGGCTACCTGTAAGCTGTTTTGTAGGGGAGCAGGAATATGTTAAGCAGCATAATTATAGCTTCATTCACACATGCAGTTCAGTGAGTTTCTCTCCTTCCCATTTCCATCCGCCCACCCTCACCAAAAGCCAGTTAAAACAATAGCCATGGGTACACGCATGGCCCCACAGTACGCTAATATCTTTATGGCTTACCTAGAACAACGTTTCCTCAACTCCCGTCCCCTTTTACCCCTTCTCTACTTACGCTACATCGATGACATCTTTATGATCTGGACGCATGGCCAAGAAACACTGGAGACATTCCACAGAGATTTCAACAACCTACACCCCACCATTAAACTCAGCCTGGACCATTCCACACGAGAGATCCATTTCCTGGACACCACAGTACAAATCAACAATGGAAAATTAGACACTACCCTCTACAGAAAACCCACTGACTCATACAGTTACCTACATGCTTCCAGCTCCCATCCAGCACACACCATACGATCCATCGTCTATAGCCAAGCCCTTCGATACAACCGCATCTGCTCTAATCCCACTGACAGAGACCAGAAACTTCAGGATCTCTACCAAGCATTTATCAACCTCAACTACCCACCTGGAGAAATAAAAAAGCAAATTGAAAGAGCCAAACGAATACCTAGAAACCATCGACTACAAGATAGACCCAAGAAAACCAACAATAGAACACCACTTGTCATCACCTACAGCCCCCAACTTAAACCTGTCCAACACATTATCAATAAATTATAGCCTATACTGGAACAGGACACTAAACTCCAAGAAGCTCTGGGAGACAGACCCATAGTCTCCTTTAGACAACCACCTAACCTCAAAATGATTCTTACCAACAACCACAGGACATACCACACTAATATCAACCCTGGTACTTTCCCTTGCAACAAACCCCGTTGCCAGCTTTGTCCACATATTCACTCTGCTGACACCATTATTGGGCCTAACTAAGTGAGTTATAAGATCAAGAACACATATTCCTGCGCATCTAGAAATATAATTTATGCTATCATGTGCCGAAAGTGTCCGTCTGCTATGTACATTGGACAAACGTCTCAGACACTTCGCCAAAGAATCAATGCCCACAAAACAGACATTAGACAGGATCACAAAGAAAAAACAGTTTCTTGCCATTTCAACCAGAAAGGACACTGTCTCAATGACCTAATCACATGCATCCTACTCCAGAAGACGTTCAAATCTGCACTTGAAAGGGAATCCTCTGAACTGGCATTCATGCTACAATTCGACACTCTCCACAGGGGGCTAAACAAAGACCCCCAACTACCTTACCCATTACAAAGATAGCTTCCCCAATTATCACCTCTAATACCATTAGCTCACAGACATCTATCTTTCCCCACCTCTAATATCATTAACTCACAGACATTTACCTTCCTCTCCCCCCCCGCCCCGCATCCCCCTTCTGTTCTGAAATGTGATTTGTCCTTTTCATATGTGTTCGCTTTTTTTTAATTGTATCCTTTGGTATATATGGTTGTGACTATTTTCTTCCACTATTTGATCTGAGGAAGTGGGTCTGGCCCACGAAAGCTCATCATCTAATAAACCATCTTGTTAGTCTTTAAAGTGCTACATAGTCCTGTATTTTGTGGAAAACCTGTCACTGTCTACCATATTAACACATTCATTATTTTGGGGGGCCAGGAGGGAATTCTTGAATCATGGAGTGTAGCGAGGTGATCACTCCACTCCAGGTAAAAAAAAGGGTTAAAACAGCCCTGGGAGAGGGCTGTAGCTAGGGGCCAATCAGGAGAGGCCTTACAGCAGCCAATGAGAGCCCAGGAGGGCTGTATAAAAGGGACGGCTGGCCAGGCTAAGCACACTCTCACTTCAGTTCTGGAGGGAGGACCTGGCTGCCTGCCAGTGAGAGACCATGGACAGAGCTGTGCTGGGGAAAGGCAGGGTAAACCAAGGGAGCTCCAGGCTGAGGCCCAGTGACAGGGGCCTGAGGAGTACTGAAGGGGGCAGCCAGGGTAGGCAAAGTCAGCAGGTCCCCCACCCCCTTGACTATGATGAGTGGCCATGTTAGACTACAATTTGTCCCAGAGGTAAAGGGCTAGAAGATAGTGACTGGCAGTAGAGTCACTGTGGCGAGGAGGATATAAGTGGTTGGAGGGGGGGAGGTTCACTGAGGGGAAAGACCCCAGAGTGTGGGGGCATTGCTGTGGGGCAGTACCCAGAGGAAAGGGCACTGTAGTCTGGGAGAGATGCAGGTTCTAACGTAAGGTGGCAGGGCCATTACAAGAAAACAGGGAATGTCAGGCACGACACCAGCTGGAAGGGGGCGCTCTGGTGGTGAGTGGAGCTAATTCCCAGAGTGTCCAGCAGGAGGTGCTATGTCAGTGAGTCACACCATGCTATACAAAGCCTATCAAGAAAGTCACCAAGTGATTTTTTTTTTGTATTAAGCCCATATCTCTTTCAGAAAAACACCCATATCGATTCAAATTGACCTATGAAGGAAGGCTGAAAAAATTGGGTTTGTTTAGTTTAGAAAAGAGAAGACTGAGGGGGGACATGATAGCTGTTTTCAGGTATCTAAAAGGGTGTCATAAGGAGGCGGGAGAAAACTTGTTCATCTTGGCCTCTGGGGATAGAACAAGAAGCAATGGGCTTAAACGGCAGCAAGGGAGATTTAGGTTGGACTTTAGGAAAAAGTTCCTAAAAATGAGGGTGGTCAAACACTGGAATAAATTGCCCAGGGGGGTTGTGGAATCCCCATCTCTGGAGATATTTAAGAGTAGGTCAGATAAATGTCTATCAGGGATGGTCTAGACAGTACTGGGTACTGCCATGAGGGCAGGGGACTGGACTCGATGACCTCTCGAGGTCCCTTCCAGTCCTAGTATTCTATGATTCTATGAAAAATGGAGAATCCATAACTTCCCTTAGCAGAGGTGCCCCTTTCGTAGAGTGGCTTTGTGTGGCCACAGCAGGCCTTGTGCTTTTGGGGGCCCCATGGTGGCCACCCTAACTGTCCTATAGATGGGGTCTGCAGGATTACCTCAGGACACTCTGCTTCCTGCCATTGTGGAGAAGCAGGGGTCTGGGAGTGTGGCGTGGCTTGGTAGGGCAGAGCAGTGCTGCTCTGGCTCCAACTGCTGTGGTGATGGGAGGGACTGACCCCCCTACTGTCGCCATGTTAGGCCCCCCATAATCCTCTAGGCCATGTTGCTCTTGGGCAGGGACAGGGTTTGGGGAAGGCGTGGGGTTGGGTGGGCAGGATGGTATGGGGGTTGCCCTGGGCCCCGCACCTGGGACATTATGAAGGGGCATTGTCCCAGGCTGTGCACCCCCCTCAGAATGGCACTGTCCCTTCATAAGTTGATCCAGTGGTTAATTATGTGTTAAAAATGTATGCCTTGTATTCTTTGGTGAATCCACCACTAGGAGACGCTTGAGACAGTCTTTCCCTATGAATCTGAATCTCTCCCTGGTTTAGCTGACAGCTTTTGCATCTTTTTATGATTTTTTTCTTTGAGGTTAAATAGTCGTCTGCTCTTAGAAATCTATGTTTTCTCTACACTCCTGGTTCTGAGACATTTGCCCTAAAATGCTTGCTGGTCGAGTGAGCCAGTCTGTCATATAATCCGGATGTCTCTGTAGAACTGACCGATCCTTTCTGTTACCACAGCTCCATCAATTGGTTTCACTTTCAAATTGTATTTTCTCTCAGATCATTTGTAAAAATATTGACCAGAAGTAATCCAGGAACCAGTCCCTGCAGGTTTTCAATAGAAATGTTCCCATTGGATGATAGTTCCCTATTATCAATTACTTTTTCTGATTTATGAGTTAGCCAGTAGAACATGCATTTAAGATGTCTGGTGTTATCACTTGCTTTTATCTAGACTTCTTTAAACTTCTAATACGATGTTCACTTCATTGCCAGGGTCAGGTGTGGAGGGATTCCCTTGAATAAATGCAAGTTGCCCACTCTGATCATCAGCTGAAGCCATGTGTGTGTTGTAACTTGGTTGTAACTTTTTCCCACATCTTTGCCCTTCCCAGCTAATGCAGTCTCAGTAAGTAGCATCATCTCATCATCCCTAAATCCCTGTTGATTACCACATGGCTGTGAGCATGCCATAAATCTCCCGCCATCCCATCACCTTCTAATTTGCTAAAAGTCTTCTAAAAGATCAGCACCATGAGGGTGGCATTTAATAATGGAGGAATTATGGCCTAATTTAACAAACCTTGCCCTGAGGTCTATAAATGGGTACTCGGAGGCGGGAGTGCAGTCCTAGGCTAAGTCTGCCAGAGCTCAGGGCTAGCAGACTGATGGTCTTACTAGGATAATTTTTCCCATCTGGTTTGAGGGACTGTGTTCCATATTGCTCTGTATTTTGTTACCCCTTTAGGCCCGAGTATTCAGCTAAGCTCTGGGGTCTATTAGAAGGAGAAATCGATGATACGAGTCAGATATATTTCTGTTGTAATCTTGTTTTCTTGGAAAATCCTTTCCCTCTGAATATAATAGAAACCACAGCAGGATTTCCTTACTCACAAGTCCCAGAACTGCTACTCTAAGGAGCTCTGTGCCTAAAAATCGGTGTGACGTTGGTTCCTCTCTGAGCATTCTTATAGTTTCTTCCCCAGGGTTGCTGCTCCAAAACAGACAGGCTGCAAATCCAATCTTGCAGACCTAGTGCTTGTAGCCAATGAAATCTCTCAGTCCACCCAACTTTGCTGTGAAGTCCCATGTGAGCCCTTGGGAGGTTGACTACAATGCTGATAAACTCCTGGCTAGTATTATATGCAACCTTCTGCCCCGCAGATTTTTCTGGCGTTAGGAGACATTTACACATTTCGTCTCCATGAAAAGTTAGAAGGAAGAACAAGAGGGGATTTTGTTGTATTGTTTTGGTGAATCCACCACCATGAGACGTTCTCCCTAGTTTTCATTGTGTGAGATTCAATGGCCCATATGCAGCCTGTGAGCCACGTCACTGACTCAAGTCCAGTCAACAACATCCATTCCAGTGCTTGCCAAAGTCTTCATAAGCCAGGTCTGCACGGCACAGTTAGCTCCAGTTATTTACACATGAGTTAACTCCTCGCCTGGCTGCGTGGGAGTGGCCATGCTGTGACACAAGAGCCAAGCTCCACAGAGGACCTACAGTCGCAGGATGTGGTCGCTGCATCCCCACTGCATTACTATCTCAATTGCCAGTGGTACTTGACCTGTATTTCCCACTCCAGCCTAGGCCTGCCTACAGGAGAGGGGGGGCTACAGTGGGCTGTTGTCCCAGGGCCTTGTGATACAAAAAGACTTGGAGCTCACAGCAGCCGCTGTTGCTACTACAGCAGTGGCAGCAGCCAGATCCCCTTTAAATCATTGCCATAGCGCCATGTGGTGAACTCTGGGTGGCGCTGAGGGCTGCCTTGCCCCAGCCCCGCCCCTTTTGTCCAAAGCCCCACCCCTTCCAGAGACGCATAGTAGCCCCGCCCCCATCTTGTCCAGGGGCCAGGCCTGGTTCTGTGCCCCGTTGCCCCAGCCCTTCAGGCCCAATAACTTGACTTTAAGGCTTCTACCTCCAGGAACAGATTTTTGCGTATGCATGGGTGTCAGTTTAGGGACAACGCTGAAGTCCGACCTCGAGATAACACTGCCGTGAAGAGAAGCCCAGGGAGGGCAGTACCCCTGGTCAAGTCATCCAGCTTAAAAGTTCACGGTCGTCAAAGTGAAGATAATTTACATTGTTCAGGTTAAATGCCGCCCTAGGTCTCTGCACTGCTGACAGCCTATCCTGAGGCCTCAAGCAGCATTTAAGGGTGAGTCGCTCATCCTGGCCCCCTGTCTAGTGGGGTAAATTTTACCCTCTGATTTGCATTACGATATGAGGTACTAGGTGACTTGCCATCTTCTGAGGTGCTGAGAAAACCAGGATGCAGCACTTCTCTTCTCCCACACACATCCTGTATTGTACAGTGGGAGCTACTGACACGTATGGGGTGTATCCATTGACAGGAGGACCAGCAAGAACCAAGTATCACGTCTGCTTTCCTGCCTCTGACAGGGATATGCACTTGATCTTTCAAAGAAAGACAACCCCCTCCCCCCCGGTGCACCAGATTCAGCGTCCCTTTCCTGACCGCCCGTCGCATCTTGCTACTCAAGCTGCTTTATTGCAGTCAGTCGGCATCCTAGAAGAGGCTCTGCCTGACCCGCAGGCCCACGGAAGTCACCAGAAAGATTCACAATGACTTCCATGAACTTTGGATCAAGCTCTAGGATGTTATGTGTAAATAGAGGTGGCAGAATCAGGTCCTAAGTGTAAAATGCGCACATGGGAAGGGTTCAGACTTCTTTGTCCTTGCAGGCAATCGCTTTACATTCCAAAGTATAAAAAATGATTACCGTTACCTTACACAGACATAGCTAAGTGATACTACAGGGCATATATTATACAGACCTTTCTAAATTCCAGCTGCAGTATTTAACTAGCTGGCCTCCCGTGAGGCGACAGTGAATTACTGCCTAGGCCGACAACAGGCTGCCTAGAAGGAAAGTATTTCCTTTTAGCTCGTCTAAATTTCCCGGCCATTAATTCCATCAAGTGAACAACTTCTTTATTACAGTGTAATAAACGCTCCTTAAATAATGAACTACAGGCCAACCCAAATGTGATTCACCACTTCAGTGCAAAAAAGTAAGGGTCTCAGTTGCAGACACGCTGAGGAATTTTTTTAGCCCTTATTGGCTGTGTACAGGAACTGTAAAATAAGTATAAATTGAATTACCTTTACAGTCATACTGCAGTGAAAAAGGATGGGGCAGTTTATGTGGCCACTCATGTGGGAGGACAACGTTCAAACCCTACATCGACCACAGCCTTCCTGTGTGACATGGGATCTTTGCCGCTCTGTGCCTCAGTTTCCCATCTGTAGCATAGGAGTAATAGCACTTCCCCAGTCATGGTAATGGGCAGGGGGGAGGGATTGCCAGGGGCCCAGTGAGAAAAAAGGTCCTGTAGCTCCCAAGACCCTTTAAACTGTCCATTAAACTGCTGCAGTAGTGCCTGAGGGCTGCCTGGGGGAGGCGTAGGTCTCTCTGGGTGGCACTGTTATCAGATTATCTCCAGCCCCTCTACCTGAGGCCCCGCCTCTTGTGTCTGAGGCCCCACCCCTTCTTGGAGTGTAGCTCATGGCCTTCCCCCCACCTTGCCCTGTGAGGCAGGGAAGTGCAAAGGATGGCTATTCAGTGCCTGGGGTCGCCTCTCTGACCATCTTGACTTATAAATCCCATGACAGTACGAAAACAAGGAACGCTCATACAGATCACACTTGGAGGAAGCTATGACATACTTAAGTTTCATGGACGAGGGAAAAGTACAAACCCTCGCTGACCAAGCCATCAATCAGAGACTCCACCGTTGCTGCTATCTGCATGTTTGTTTCTGCCCAGTTAACAATGGTTTAATTTATACAACGTGAAGGGCTGACATTCTGAATTGGTTCTGTGTTCTCCATTGACTTTTGATTTCATTGTTTCCTCTTTCTCCCAGGAGTGGCTGTGGGAAGTCGGTAAAGTTCTTTTCTGAGACACATTTAAAGAATAAAGTTGTTTTGGTTTTTTTAAAGTGACTTTAACTAAAGCCATGGATCCACCCTGCACATTCCTGCTGTGCGTTTCCCATTGCATTGTTTAGAAGCAGCTTTTTAAAAAGTATGTTTTAATAATGAGACATGGCCTGCGTATTATTTAATTATTCAGCCTTTTCCAAGGGTCTGGCGGGAGCTGCTTGATGATGGATCTGTTGCATGAGCGCAATAATAAAAACTTTATATCTAAATATACTTGACTGTAAAATAGATGTATTCACAAGGTTTTATACACCTTAGTGAAAGATGCTAGCACGTTGCAGTGGATTGATCTTTCTGTCTCAAGTCCTGTGTATGAGCTCCATCACTGGGGAGCAGAAGGAAAACATTGTTCAACTATATTTTGTGATCTTTGGTAATATTCAGCATACACTTTAATTGCTCATTGAAAGCAGAGCCTTGCAAGGCACTAAGCTAATGTGATCAGATATCCCAGTTTTTAGAGGGATATTCCCAATATTCAAAGCTTTGTCACATTCAAGCACTTATAACTTGCAAAGGGGGCTGTTAACAGCGAGTTTGGAGAGGGAGTTCTCCAGATAAAGGAGGAAGATAATACAGGACCCTTGAGGGAAGTGGCTGTCTGTAAGTGTTTGTATTTGGGGTTTTCTTGCTGTGTGCTGAGCTTGTGTTTGGCTGTTTGTTTTTTTCTCTTTCCCTTCCTCCTCCTCTCCCCTGAATCCCCACAGACTGTGTTCTGTGGCTGGCAGGTATAAGCTGTGAGCTTCTAATCAGGGTTTGAAATCTAGAAGCCTCTGCTCATTGGTTGAGCCTTAATCAGGGGGAGGGGCTATCAGGCAGTCCAGTGTTTTATAAAGGAGCGAGTCAGAGACCAGGGAGCTTGTGAACAGTGGCTGTTAACAGGGAGTTTGGAGAGGAAGTTAGGAAGGGGGCAAGATACCCTTGCCTTTTTTAAAAATCTTTTCACTGCACTCCTGCCCTTCAAGGAGGCATTTAACAACAACTGAGGAATCTCTCAGAAGGAAGGCAAGTATGGATGGTGATAGGTCTGCTGTTGTTACCTGCACAACATGTGCCATGTTTGTCTTCCTCCCGGAAGAAAGAAGGATTTCATCTGCACTAAGTGCAAGCTGGTCGCCATTTTGGAAGAAAAAATTAGAGGACTTGAGGCCCAAGTATTGACCCTGTGCTCTATCAGAGAGGATGAAGACTTCCTCGATAGAAGGCAGCGTTTAATCCTGCAGGCACTTAGGCTGAAGAGCCAGTCAGGGCAGTACAGGACAAGGAAGAAAACGGGTAACATGTAACCTCTAGAAGGAGAAGAAGGTCAACTCAGAGATCCCCATTCCTGTAGAGGTAACTAACCACTTTCAGGATCACTCCACAGGCACTGCGGTGGAGAATACTTTGGCAGGGACCTCTCAGGGAAGAAATCAGAAAGGAACACCCTCTACCAGAAGGCATGGGATGCATAGTCCTAGGGATGGGGGGTTCCACGACTACTACCCCCCAAGAAGAAGACGGGTGGTGATGGTCAGGGACTCCCTCCTAAGAGGGACTGAGTCATCCATCTGCCGTCCAGAACTGCAATCTCAAAGTGTGCTGCTTACCGGGAGCTCGCATTCAGGACATGACCAAGAGTCTTCCAAAAGTGATTAAACCTTTGGATCGTTACCCCTTCCTGCTTCTCCATGTAGGAACTAATGATATGGCCAAGAATGACCTTGAGTGGGTCACAGCAGATTATGTAGCGCTGGCAAGAAGGATCAAGGAATTTGAAGCGAAAGTGGTGTTCTCGTCCATCGTTCCGGTTGAAGGAAAATGTCCAGGTAGGGATCATCGAATTGAAGAAGTAAATGTGTGGCTGCACAGGTGGTATCGGAGAGAGGGCTTTGGTTGACCTGCTGCTCACAAACAGGGAGGAACTAGTAGAGGAAGTAGAGGTAGATGACAATCTGGGAAGCAATGATCATGAGATGGTAGATTTCAGGATCCTGACCAAAGGATGAAAGGAGAGTAGCAAAATACACACCCTGGACTTCAGAAGAGCCGACTTTGACTCCCTCAGAGAACTGATGGGCAGGATTCCCTGGAATGCTAACATGAAGGGGAAAGGAGTCCAGGAGAGCTGGCAGCATTTTAAAGAAGCCTTCTTAAAGGCACAGGAAGAAACTATCCCGATGCGCAGCAAGAAAAGTAAATATGGTAGGTGACCAGATTGGCTTACCGGGGACATCCTTGGTGAGCTTAAACACAAAAAGGAAGCTTACAAGAAGTGGAAACTTGGACAGATGCCTAGGGAGGAGCCTAAATATATTGCTCAAGAATGCTCAAGAGTTATCAGGAAGGCAAAAGTGCAAATGGAATTGCAGCTAGCAAGGGATGTGAAGGATAACAAGAAAGGTTTCCACAGGCATATTAGCAATAAGAGGGTGATCAGAGAGGGTGTGGGGCCCTTACTGGATGAGGGAGGTAACCTAGTGACGGATGATGTGGGAAAAGTACTCAATGCTTTCTTTGCCTCTGTCTTCACGGACAAGGTCAGCTCCCAGACTAATGCACCAGGCAATGTAGTATGGGAAGGAGGTGGACAGCCTTTGATGGGGAAAGAACTATTCAGAAAAGCTAAACATACATAAATCCATAGGCCCGGATTTAATACATCCGAGGTTACTGAAGGAGTTGGCAAATGTCATTGTGGAGACTTTGGCCATTAATTTTGAAAACTCGTGGAGATCAGGAGAGATCCCAGATGACTGGGAAAAGGCAAACCTATTGTCCATCTTTAAAAAAGGGAAGAAGGACAATCCAGGGAAATGCAGACCTCTCAGCCTTACCTCAGTCCCCGGAAAAATCATGGAGGGGATCCTCAAGGAATCCAGTTTGAAGTACTTGGAAGAGGGGAAAGTGATCAGGAATAGTCAACATGAATTCACAAAGGGCAAGTCGTGCCTGACCAAGGTAAGTGGCTCTGTGGATATGGGAATCTCATATGGATATGGATGTGATATACTTGACTTTAGCAAAGCTTTTGATACAGTCTCCCACAGTATTCTTGCCAGCAAGTTAAGGGAGTAAGGATTGGATAAATGGACTGTAAGATGGATAGAAAGCTGGCCTGACTGTCGGGCCCAACGGGTAATGATCAATGGCTCAATGTCAGGTTGGTGGTCAGTTTCTAGCGGAATGCCCCAATTTTCTGGTTTTGGACCGGTTTTGTTCAACATCTTTATTAATGAGCGAGATGAAGGGATGGATTGCACCCTCAACAAGTTCACAGATGACACTAAGGGTGTGTCTAGACTACAGAGTTTTGTCGACAAAAGTGGACTTTTATCAACAAAACTATACCTGCGTCTACACTACCATTGAGTTCTGTTGACATAACGTCGACAGAACTCAGCAGTTTTGTCGACGCTGGTAAACCTCATTTTACGAGGCATAATGCCTTCTGTCGACAGAGTTCTGTTGACAGAAGGTGTTATTGCATGTAGGGTTGTGTCTAGACTACAGGGTTTTGTCAACAAAGCAGCTTGCTAGGCACTCTTTGTCGACAGAAGCTTTGTCGACAGTATCTGTTGACAAAACTTCTGTCGACAAAACCCTGTAGTCTAGACATACCCTAAGATAGGGGAAGAGGTAGATAAGATGGAGGGTGGGGAAAGGGTCCAGAGTGACCTGGACAGATTAGAGGATTGGGCCAAAAGAAATCTGATGATGTTCAACAAGGACAAGTGCAGAGTCCTGCACTTGGGACAGAAGAATCCCAAGCATTGTTACAGGCTGGGGAGTGAATGGCTCAATAGCAGTTCTGCAGAAAAGGACCTGGGGATGACAGTGGATGAGAAGCTGGATATGAGTCAACAGTGTGCCCTTGCAGCTAAGAAAGCTAATGGCATATTAGGGTTCATTAGGAGGAGCATTGCCAGCAGATCCAGAGAAGTGATTATTCCCCTTTATTCGGCTCTGATGAGTATTGTGTCCAGTTCATCCGCCCCTCACTATAGAAAGGATGTGGACGCACTGTAGGGGGTCCAGCGGAGGGCGACCAAAATGATGAGGGGGCTGACGCACATGACCTATGAGGAGAGGCTGAGGGATTTGGGTTTGTTTAGTCTGCAGAAGCGAAGAGTGAGGGGGGATTTGATAGCAGCCTTCAATTTCCTGAAGGGGGGTTCCAAAGAGGATGGAGAAAGGCTGTTCTCAGTAGTGACGGATGGCAGAACAAGGAGCAATGGTCTCAAATTAGTGGGGGAGGTCTAGGTTGGATATTAGCAAAAACTATTTCCCTAGGAGGATGGTGAAGCACTGGAATGGGTTCCCTAGGGAGGTGGTGGAATCTCTATCCCTAGAGGTTTTTAAGTCTCGGCTTGACAAAGCCCTGGCTGGGTTGATTTAGTTGGGCTTAGTCCTGCCTTGGGCAGGGGGGCTGGATTTGATGACCTCCTGAGGTCTCTTCCAGTTCTATGATTCTATGATTACTCCTTAACCCCGCTGCTTATTAACTGGTCTCCCTACACTGAGTACTCTGTCCTGATCCAGCCAAGTGCTTATGTATGAGCTCAGTTTAAGACCCGTGGCCAAAAATTGAATCTGTGTGTGCTGAACTTCTGAAAAATCAGTCCAGTGTCATCATAAGAATGGCCATACTGGGTCAAATCAAAGGTCCATACGGCCTAGGATCCTGTCTTTTGACAGTGGCCAATGCCAGATTCTCCATACAGACTGAACAGAAGAGGTAACCATCAAGTGATTCCTCTCCTGTCACCCATTTCCAGCCTCTGCCAAGCTAGGGACACCATTCCTACTCATCCTGGCTAATAATTATTGATGGACCTAACCTCCATGAATGTATCTTTTTTTTAAACCCTGTTAAAGTCCTGATCTTCACAACATCCTCTGGCAAGGAGTTCCACAAGTTGACTGTGAGCTGCATGAAGAAAAACTTCCTTTTGTTTGTTTTAAACCTGCTACCTATTAATTTCATTTAGTGACCCCTACTTCTTATGGGAACAAGTAAATAACTTTTACTTATTCACTTTCGCCATACCTGTCATGATTTTATAGTCCTCTATCATATCCCCCCTTAGTCTCCTCTTTTGTAATGTGAAAAGTCTCCATCTTATTAATCTCTCCTCATATGGCACATGTTCCAAACCCCTAATCATTTTTGTTGCCTTCTTCTGAACCTTTTCCAATGCAATATTTTTTGAGATGAGGTGACCACATCTCTATTCAGTATTCAAGATGTGGGCCTACCATGGATTTATAATTATAGAGGCAATAAAATATTCCCTGTTTTATTCTCTATACCCTTTTCTAATGATTCCTAACATTCTGTTTGCATTTTTTTGACTGCTGCTGCACACTGAGTTTGTTTTCAGAGAACTATCCACTGTGACTCGGAGATCTTTTTCTTGAGTGGTAACAGCTAAATTAGTTCCCATCATTTTGTATGTATAATTGGGATTATAGTTTCCAATGTGCATTACTTTGCATTTATCAACATTCACATTCATTTGTCATTTTGTTGCCCATCGCTTAGTTTTGTGAGATCCTTTTGAAGCTCTTCACAGTCTCTCTGAGCTAAGCCAAAATCAGAATTTAGGAGCTTAATTTGAGGCATCTTTTCATCCAAGTTTGTTTTGGCCCTGAATTTTGACAGGGGGCGTTATAGAGTGCGTTGAAGGTGCAGGGCCAAATTCAAGAGTGATGTGTCAAGAGGTGTAATTCTGAGTCACCTAGACTCAATCAGGCTTCTTTAGACCGGCCTGCATCCTCTCCGTCGAAGTGTCGGGCGGGGCTAGGGAGCTGGAAGCACACGAAAAGGTGTACATTTACCCCTGAGAAGCACAAGAAAAGGTGTAAATTCAAGTAACATCACTCTACTTACAGCTTTGGTGCATAAATGGCACTAATTTAACACTCTTACGCAATAGCAAGGTGGATGGAAATAGGTGTAAGGGGGTCATTCAGTGTATTGGATAGCCCCAAACCAGGATTCCTGGGGATACAGATGAGATGATCTACAAATTAGTGGAAGGGGGAGTCTGCCTTAGACATCTCTCATCTTGGCCTCTAACAGTGTGATATTAAGGTTTGTGGTGAAATCCTACCTGTACTGACTGGAGGAAGTAATACCACATGTGCAATCCAACTCACATGCTCTGGAGCAGGACAGTCTGAGGGCTGGCCATGCAAGGCACAGATTACTGCTGATCCATAAACCTGCCTGTGAAGCATGCTGCCCATAGCATACCTGTGATGGGGCAACCCCCCCTGTGACCAGATCCCCAGGGGCTGTGTAGCCTAGTGGCTATGTTGCTAAGTAAGCAGGCGAGGGGGAGGGGGTGCTGCCTCTGTCCCCTTGTGTTCCTGGCTCAGGAACTCTGAACCACTCCCTATTCCAAGTCCTTAAGTTTGGGGTGGGGCCTCAAGAGACCTCTTAGTGGGGTTTCTCAGTAGGATCTCCCCTCTCCCCCAGAGGGGTAGAGAAGGTTTCTATTTGCTCCCCTGGCTGCTGAGTGGACAGATTCTGTCTCATGCCCTCAGACTGCTGCACTAGGCTCCTGCCTCCCTGCTAGTCAGTCCCAAACTGAGCCAGGCTCCTTCCTTTTCTCCCCCCTCCAGCCCTGGCATCGACTGCAGGTAAAGCAGGGCGGGGCTAGCTGCGCTCAGAGGCTCTTTCACTCCTGGGAGGCCAGGCCCTTCTTTCTCCAGTCCCTCACACCCCCATTATGGGTGAACAAGAGAAAAAGATCCCATTAGTCGCGTTCATTTCCCCTGGACCGCGATCAGCGCGTGACACTCAGGCCATAGAACTAGGCATGTTCAGGTAGGGAGGGAAAGCAGTCGGGGGGGACTGGTTGATAAGAGACTTTTGGAGGTTGGACGGTACTGGATGCTGGAACAGTGGAAAGGCCATAGAATCCCAACAAAGGGTGACCCAGAGGTAGGTTGATTCAGGGGGACCATGGCCTATACTTGGATAGCTGGTTACCTAGAAGGGGTTTGGCCTAACTGATCTTCAGCTGGAGGCCTGAGAGGTGCACAGCGAAGGATGGTCTGCAAGGGGCACTGGAGACACAAATCCCTGGAACATCACACCCTGATCCAAGGGCATGGGAATGCAGGTGCATCATAGCAAAAACAAGCAAAACAATCTGGTATAGTTACATTGTTGGGACTTCAGTAGCCACAGAGGACAAGTTGGCAACTCAGGGCCAGATGCGGACGTCCCACATGATATGGGATCCCTGCATCCACTACCACACCTTTTTGCACTCCAGGTGGATGTTCTGATGTTGCATGAATACATTGAGGGAGGGATCAGGGGGAGTTCTGCAAATCTCCCTCCAGCCTCTAGAAAACCCATGCATGGTTTGCTTTGTACAAGCCCCCAAACTCCCCTAACTACCTTGGTTTGCAAATTGAGCTGTACTTGTTGAGCCCTCTAGCTCTCTCCTGATCTTCATAGCCTTCTTGAAATCAGAAAAGCCGTGTCTGCATAGTTTTCTGGTTCCCCGCTAAACTGGAAAGCACAGAGATCCACAGCTTCCACGTTCAGAGTGAATTTGAAGTGAAAGCTTTGGGTGATGTCATATTGTAGGTAAGCCAGTTCACCCACCCTGGATCCAAAGGCCATTTTATTACTCTGCAGGGAGTTTGTTTTTTAAATGCTGCATGGGACTCTGGCATTTTCCCCTACTAGAAGAGAAGAAGGCAGCCATGCAGGCATGGCACAGCAGGAACTGCCGGGGGAGCTCAGTGCATCAGTGATAATAATAGTTACAGACCTGAAGACAGTAAGACTTCCTTTCCTAAATAGCAAAAGCAGTTTTCCGATTGCATTGCAGCCAACAGATCCTGCACTTAGCTTTCAGGGTCTCTCTGGAAGCCATAAACCATCTCAGACCTGTTTTCTAAATGCTCCAACCTAAGAAACAAAAACTTTGATGGTGAGGCCCTCTGACATGCATTTTGAGCTTGCTACCCACAAAACACTCATCACTCCCACCTAAGCTTCTGCTCCCGATATATGTCTTCCCAGTACGCTGCTTGATGCAAACTGTAACAAATTCAGTTTGGGGTTTTTTTTTGTTGTTTTTACCTTGAGTTAAGAAACATTTGAGACATTAAAAAATGGATGTCTTCTCCCTTCAGCAACGCGGGCTGCAGGAAGAAGAGAACGCAGCTCTAAATTAATTCCTCCCTGTGACAAGATTTCAAATGAGAATCGCGGATGGCGATGCTAAGAGCAAACGGCACACCATGCTGCATGTGACAGCCAGCTCTGCCACAGCAGCTGGAAGAGGGGCCTTCAGGAAGTGGCAGCTGGCTATTTCAATACTACCTTCCCAACATTCTAGAAATACACTAGATCTTTAGGGTGAGGAGCGGCCTGATTCACATCCCCGGCCGATTGTTGCTGTAGCTGAGAGCTTGCAATGGATAATAAATCCTGGCTCACTCCTCAAAGGTGAGTATGTCCACCTTCTCATATCCTCACTGCTTCTGATGCCTTCCAGAGTGGGTCATCACCTGCTTTTTTTCTGCCTCACCTGCCAGAGCTGAGGAATGGAGATCTTTAGGCAGAAAGCAGCTTGCAGCCCATCCCTCTTTTGTCTCTCAGGAGAGGCTGAGAAACTTCCCCCTCCTTCACTTTTGTTGGCATCATTTCCTCTCCAAGATGATGGGAATTGCAACCTATGACGTTGATGGTCTGCAAAGTCACATATGACTGAATCATCCAATCTGAGATTTGCATGATCTTTGGAAGTTATTGCTAATGAATGTATCTTGGATGGGAGCTGTTTTCTTCTTACGGGCTCTTTTCTCCTTCAAATGGAATATCTCTGGGTTTTGCCCTTCTCCGGCAACAGGAATCCTGTGGATTTTCTCCATGCCACCAACAGAGACATCCAGGAGAGTTTAGCAGCCCTGTCTGGGTTGCTGTCCAGTCATGCCCAAGAATGCATAAAAGATCCAGGAGCTTCCTCAGCCTCTTAAATACTCTGGTGGACCAGCCATGAAGAGGCATCACACAGGATACCAGTAGGAACCATCAGAAAGCCAGGGCCCTGTTTGAAAGTTCTACCCAGGAGCTTGGACAAGTGATCAACATTATGTGATGGAACCCCAGCAGCAGCACTGTCTTTAAGAAGGAGCTGGTCCGGACAGACCAGGGAGATCCCGGTTCAGGGCAAAGGCCTGGAAAGGGACTTTCCACTAGCAAGGAGGAAGGCCTGCTTGGAGATATGAGCAGGAGTAGAAACCTCAGATGGGATAGGCTTAAGGAAAGACCAGGGAGCAGGAGCTGAAGGAAAGACCAGAGAGCAGCAGCTGTAAAATCCATCAGAAACATTTTGAATCTGAGGTGATGTAGAATGGTTAATAAACAAGCCTGAACAAATAGGGGAAGATTTGAACTTGGGACCTCTGGAGCTTAGTGTACGAGCTTCTATAGCTTGAACTATAAAACCAGCTAGCTCTCAGCTTAGGCAGTAGAGCTCCCTTGTTCTTATTTCTTGCTGTAAGTTGTCGAAGTGCCACTACCTGGGGCGGTGAAGCACGCTAGGACAATGTCTACACTGTAGCCTTCTTCTGGAAAAGCTTATACAAATGAAGTGCGGAGTGGAATATCACCACACTTCATTTGCATAATTCATTAGCAGCCATTTTTGTACAAGAGGCTTTTGCACAAAAAGGAGCTGTGTAGATGTCTCTTTTTGTGCAAAAACACCCTCTTGCACAGGAGCCACGTTTCCTGAAAAAATGAGGAAGAACGGCTCCTGTGCAAGAGGGGGTTTTTGCATGAAAAGGAGTCCTCTACACAGCTCCTTTTTGCACAGAAGCCTCTGGCGCAAAAACAGCTGCTAATGAATTATGCAAATGAAGCATGGTGATATTCAACCTCGTGATTCATTTACATAAGCTTTTCCAGAAGAAGGCTACAGTGCAGACGTAGCCTACGTGTGTGGGGCTACATATGCACATTCTTTAAGAGCTGGGATGAGGAAACCAAGGCATCAGATACAAGACAAGCAGGGGAAGCCAGCCCCATGAAAACATCTTGTTTCATCTGGGGAACATCTACACTACATGGCTCTGTCAACGGAGCCATGTAGATTTGTTTGTTGGGCAAAGGGAAATGAAGCGGAGATTTAAATAATCGCCGCTTCATTTAAATTTACATGGCTGCTGCACTGAGCCGACAAACAGCGGTTTGTCGGCTCAGCGCGCTAGTCTGGACGCTCCCCTGCCGACATCAAAGCCCTTTGTCGGCAGCCCCGGTAAACCTCATCCCACGAGGAATAACGGGGCTGCCGACAAAGGGCTTTGATGTCGGCAGGGGAGCGTCCAGACTAGCGCGCTGAGCCGACAAACAGCTGATCAGCTGTTTGTCGGCTCAGCGCGGCAGCCATGTAAATTTAAATGAAGCGGCAATTATTTAAATCGCCGCTTCATTTCCCTTTGCCTACAACCCTAATCTACATGGCTCCATCGATGGAGCCGTGTAGTCTAGACACAGCCCTGGTGTGGAAAACGGAGTTTGAAATTTCATTAAAATGCCAGGTTTGCCGTGTGAGTTGATGCACGTTTGAGCCGGGCTCAAGCACAGACCAACGTATCTCTGTTCCCATTTCCATACTCCCTGAACTTCTCGCAACCTTCAGCAGTAGAAGCATTAGCCTGGCACTGAGGAGCCCAGTCATGGGCCAGAACCCTGCTGGGCCAGGTGCTGTACAGAGAACTAAAAATGTCCTGCCCCATAGAGGTTGAAATCTAAAAAGGAATCAGTATGAGGTGCATACTGAGATGGGGAAGCACAAGGAAATGAGGCATTATTGGTCAGCAGGGTAGCCAGCACCAGGCACCTAACTCCTGCAAAGGTTTTTGTAAGCACCATGGTAAAGGAAGGATTTGAAAACGGGCAGCAGGGTGGTGTTTTGCACATTTATGAGGGGCCCATCCCAGTGCAAGGGGCAGCATGGGAGAAAGCCCAAAGGTGCTTGCTTGGAACTCTTACAAGTGAACAATAGAGGCTGCCACTACTACTAGGGGTTATTTTATCCTAACAGGCAGGCAAAGGGCCTTGGAAATTAATTAATTTTATCCTTGTTGTGTCCCTAACAGGCAGGAAGTGTCCTTAATGATTGACACATTGGGACATGAGAACCTGAGGGTATGTCTACACTACCCCGCTAGTTCGAACTAGCGGGGGTAATGTAGTCATCCGCAATTGCAAATGAAGCCCGGGATATGAATTTCCCGGGCTTCATTTGCATGAAGCCGGCCGGCGCCATTTTTAAATGCCGGCTAGTTCGAACCCCATGCCGCGCGGCTACACGCGGCACGGAGTAGCTAGTTCGGATTAGGCTTCTAATCCAAACTAGCTGTACTCCTCGTGGAAAATTTAATTTTTCAATGAAATGATTTTGTGTCCTTCAGCCTGAGCAGTGATTGGTAGGATTAGGTATGATTTTTTTTTCTTCAAAAAGTGTCTTTTTTCAGAAGCAAACCTTGAATTTTTCTTCATTCAAAATCAGTTACTCAAAACCTGAACAAATTGGCCCATATCCCCAAAATATTGCCATTTTTTACTCACTTTTTCCAGCATCTGGAAAATTTAGATAATTTTTTGTTTTATGATTTTGTGAGGGAGAAGAATTTTTTTTTTAATCCAGCTGTGTTCCCAGCAGTGAGAGGTCCTCAGAGGATTGGTGGAAGTCTTCTTTCAGGAGTCACTCTGTCAGGAGGCTGGGCAAGGTGGCCTATCAGACATTTTGCATCATTAATATAAGTTTATGAAACCATTAGCTGTGGCTATGCAAGGTATTAGGAGACTTGCAGTAAGCTCCCACTAAATAGCTCTGCCGAAACTCTTCAATCATAATGAGACACAGCAATATCACCTGACAAACTTCCTAACATCGGGGAAGCATTGCAGAAATTCTTAGTTTCGTCTTGTCCATGTTACAGTTATGCCACATCAGGAGGGCTCAACCAAGACTTCCAAAAGGGCAGCATCAAAATGTGATGGATCTATACCGAATAGAACATGTAAATATACATACAATGCAGGTAGGAGGTGGACGTGCATTTATCTCCATCACAGACAGTGATGTTCAGAGGCACTGGACAGCTCATATTTACTGTGCCCCTTTGAGCATTTACTACCCATCCCCAAACGAGCCAGGCCTCATTTGCACTTTAGTGGCAACACAAGTTGAGTTATGAGTTTCTGGAGGAAGCTGGCTCCTGACTTCTTCTGGGAGCACCTCCCTAGCGGCAAGGAGTCTGTGAGGGGTCCTTTATTCCAGGGAACCTTCTCTGAAGGCTTAGCAGAGAGGTGGCGTCAAGGCAGCAGATGGCTCTGAGGCGAAGGAGAGCTGAACGGAGGCAGTGAAAGGAGACGAGAGAACAGACCATACAGATGTGTGGCAGGGAAGAGGCGAAAATGTTTTTTTCAGAGAATTGAAATAAGTGGCTGTGGAGGAGGGGTTTGAAGACAAAAAAAAAAAAAAAAAGGTAGATTCTCCAGCTGATGACTTGGACAATGGGAACTGGCAACTGTCTTTAAAAGTTCGATTCAGCCTCTCACGAGATCATTGGCTCCCAGATAGAGCAACACAGCACCACAAGGAACATCGCTACTGTCCATTCCCTACACTTGCACATGAAAAGAATCAATGGCTTTTTAAACCTAGGAGGAGCAGGGGCTTTTCCTCTACAGCCACATCGGCCTCAGAGGCCTGGTGTGAAGAAAACTTTCCCTTAGGAGTTAATGTCACTTTATAACCCAGGCAAAGCTGGTTATTCCAGCTCAGTTCCTGCTACTTTATCTATTGTTCTGTAAAGTATTATTCATTCGCAGCTTTCTATAGCCCTATAATGCATTCTCAGAAATCATTTCGGGAGGATGGGGATTTGATTAGGGTGATGCATTTGAAATGTCAGCAGTATTTCTACCTCATCTAAAAGAAATGGAGAGAGGTGACAGAGGGGTTCACTGATAATAGGAACAGCACCATTCTTACAATGCTTTTACAAACTACCTCTGTTTGCTCTTTTCCTTCTCTCTGCCTATTCTCTGCAATAAACAGTGGGGATGAGACAAGTGAGTAAATAAGGAAATAGATTTGACCGGGGTCAGCTAACTTAGTTTCTGATTAGTTTTTGTTTTTTAACATAATCTCCTTAAAGATCCTATTCCTGTTAGAGGGGTGTGTGTGTGTGTGTGTGTCCTGTCTGTGAATTCACACACACACACATGCATACACCTTCTCCCTTTCCTGAACTTTTTTCTGATATGTAGAACAGAAATTTAATTTTTGTCCACTGTTATTTTTGTGCTGCCCTGTTGCTATGAACATCTAGCCCCTGCTATGAAAGGAATGAAAAAATCAGTCAAAAAAGATTGGCTCAAAACCCAGATGATGATTTGACCCAATATTCCTGTCTGAGTCAGATGGAGGCAATGGAAATCATATGAAAGAAGCCTGTACCTGTGAAATTTCCAGCCAAATTCTGCATAGCTGACAGAATTAGCCCTAAAAATGACAAGGAGTCCTGTGGCCACGTAGAGACAAATATATGTAGTATCATGAGTTTTTGTGGGCAAAACCCACTTCCTCAGATGATCCTGAGCGGGGATAAAAAGAGGGAACCCAGAATTTATAACAGAAAAAGAAGAAAGTTTATAACAGAAAAGTACCTGTCAATTGTAGTGCCGGTGCTAATGAGGCTAATTGAGTGGGCTGGTAGCGTCCCACACTTGGCTTTTGATGTCCATGAAGTGTTAAATGTAAGGAAGGCTGGTTTTATAATGGGCTTTCCAGTTCATGTCTTTGTTCAAGCCAAGTGTCAAATTTGCATATGAAGGCCAATTCTGCAGTTTCTCTCTGTAGCTGGTTAGTGAAATTCCTTTGTAGACAAATGGCTACTTTTAAATCCATGACTGAGTGCCCAGGTAGATTAATATGTTCCCCAACAGGTTTCTGTGTGTGTGACCATTTCTGATATCTGACTTGCGCCCATTTATCCTTTGGCATAGAGACTGTCCACTTTGGCCAATATTCATGGCAATGGGGCACTGCTGGCATAGATCACATTAGTAGATGTGCAGTTGCATGAGCCCCTGATGTGGTGGCTTATGTAGCTAGGTGTGTGATGTTGCCGCTTGTGTAGATGTGTGGGCAGAGTTGGCAATGGCGTTTATTGCTGTGGTAGGTTCCTCAGCGAATGTGTCTGAGGTGTGATTTGTGTCTTTGGAGAAGGCTCTGAACCACACAACTAAGCTTAGAAGGGATTAAATATTAATTGACCAATTGTATTTAGTTTCTAATGGGAATTGGGCATTCATCCCCTTTAGATGGCTTTGAAAATGTCCACCTTGGAATCAAGACTCTTTGGCTGTGTCTACACTGGGCCACTTATTCCGGAAAAGCCGCCGCTTTTCCAGAATAACTTGCCAGCTGTCTACACTGGCCACTTGCTTTTCTGGAAAAGCAATGACGATCTACTGTAAAATTGTCAGTGTTTTCTGGAAAAACTATGCTGCTCCCGTTCAGGCAAAAGTCCTTTTCTGGAAAAACGGTTCCAGAAAAGGGCCAGTGTAGACAGCACAGTAGTCTTTTCCGCAAAAAAGTCCCGATTGCGAAAATGACGATCGGGGCTTTTTTCCAGAAAAGTGCATCTACGTTGGCCACAGACGCTTTTCCAGAAAAAGTGCTTTTCCAGAAAAGCATTCTGCCAATGTAGATGCGCTTTTTCCGGAAATACTTATAACGGAAAACTGTTCCGTTTTAAGCATTTCCGGAAAAGGGTGCTAGTGTAGACGTAGCCTTTGGGTTCGTCTGCCTTGCAGGTGGGAGGGCGTGGTTCCCAGTGTGGGCAGACAGACTCACTGTATCTCCATATGAATGCACTAAAAGTAGCAGCAGCTCAAGATACCTATGTGTAGTTGGACCCCAGGTGTCAGGTTGGCATGGACTCGACCATCTGGCCTGAGATGCAGTCCATGTGGCAATATCCACGCTACCATGTTTAGCATGCTAGCTTGAGCTGAGCTAGTGTGAGTTTGTCAAGCGACGCTTGGAATCCCACTGCAGCATGGACGGAACCGAGGGGCACCTAAATACATCTACAGATCTGGCCCTTGGAATCTTTCACCTTCATATGAAAGTTTAAAGGGTGCAGGTCTTCTCTAAGCTACTCACGTACAGCTGCCACTGAGGTCGGGCTTCCACACTGAATTCTCCCCCGCCTCCAATGTATGCTCGTCAGTTGTCCCACCAAGAGTGTTGCATCGTGTCGTTCCGAGGGTCCACGCACTTGTCAGAAATAGGCTGGAGGGAGGCAGGCATAGCTGGGTTCTCTGAGTCAGACACTGACTCCAGCTTCAGTGCTAGTTCGCTAATGCAATTGTAGAGTAAACACCTCACCGTGAACCCGTAGACTCCCCACTTCTCTCAGGAAATGCTACAGGCTTTCCTGGCAGGTGTTAGGTCAGGTCAGCTCCTGGCACTGTGGGGCTGCAAGGGAAAGGAGAGAGACAGGAGAATTCTGGCCACTCTCAGGGCTAGATTGTGACTCAGACCGTGCATTGCCCAAGGGAATAAGCTGGGAAAAGAATTGACCCTAACTTCAATAGGATTCTGCTGACTTACACCAGCAGATGGCTAGAATGGCCATCTTGGTGGAAAGGCAAAGGTCTTGGAGCAATTACATCCACCTCATATCCACATATAAGTGGGCTCTAGTAGTTGGACAACAAGAGGGACAACTAAAGGTGCACATAGCTCAAAGAAAAGGGGCAAGTATTTTAGGACATAGAAAAATCAGTTTCTATATATAAGAGATGAACATACTCATACCATCTATGACTCATACATATACACTACACCATTCCACAGTTAGTACTTTGGCATGATGGTTCTTAATCTTTTCCATAGTGGGACCCAGTTTTCCACACCAAAAGCCCTCAGAATTTGCCTCCCATGAAGCTGGGATTAGCCGGAGCTCCCCTTCTGTTAGGTGGTTATGTCCTGTGACAACAGATCGTGATCTCTCCAGGGTGTTTGCTATCCCCATGTTGAGAACATTGCCATGGTGTGGATACCTCACACCGATCCCGAGAGGTTAATGGGAGCTTCAGCACTCTTAATTTATCTGCTGGCACTTTGTAGGGATGTTGAGTAGATCTATTAGCAAGGCCATCTGGAAGGTTCTTAACAGGACCAAGAATGCACATGAGAGAGAGAGAGAGAGAGAGAGAGAGAGAGAGCCCCAGGAGAGGGGAATTTGGGAGGCCCTGCTCTCTGATAATTGTTTGCCAGAAATAAGAAACAGAAGATTGGGAAAGACACTGGATGGAGTAAAATTCCAGCCTGGGAAGCGGTTTAAGTTTGTACATTTGGTTTGGGATTTGTTGATTCGGGGGGAAGAATCCTGCGAGTCACCTCCTGAAAGGAGGGCTGAAGTCTGAAAACTTGAAGATCCTGAGAGCAGTACAGGTATACACTGGCCCAGAAAGAGGGTCTGGAAAGTCCTCTTGATAAACTGGGGTCTGAAGAAGCCTAAGGAGGTAGCAGGGGGTAAGTCTGAATAGCCAGACCTTAACTATTGATGTCAGAAGGAGGGAGGGTCTGCATTCTCTGTCAGCCATGGGGAAGGTGGTGTTAGCCTCCCATCCCCTTTTACATGGGAATAAGGGCTTTTGAAAGCCCTGGGACAAGGGGCTGTAAAGAAAATGGGGCCCCAGAGTTAGGCCTGAAAATTTGTTCTGCTATACTGGACGGAGCAGAATCAGAAAATGACCTGGCCATCGGACCGAGTCATACCCACCACCTCAAGATCAGAACAGCTGTCAACAGGTGTACTATAGAGGAGAGAGCTGCCAGGCCCGGCCCATCCATGGCAGGGTCATGCCAGATGAGATTCAGTCATTCCATCCACCCAAAGTTGAGGCTTGCATGTAGAGAGACAGTAAAATGGAGGGGCATCTTACCATTAAGTGATTGGGTGTCACCCGAGGGCCCTGTAGCTGGCAAGAGCGGATGTCAGGTGCTAGCATGAGAAGTCATTTTTCATAAGCAAGGAGAAGATTTACTGGGCTGGGAAGGCCTCAGAAACATGCTCCATATTCTTGAGCACCAGCTATTCCCCCCTTATCTATTGATTAGCCATCTGTATACCCGTAGAGCACCCCTGTAACACTGACAGCTTGATAGCTTTGTGTATCTGCGTGAGAGCTGGAGCGTGGATTATTGTCACATTAATGGCGCTCTGTCTGGAGGCTGAGTATATCACCACACAAGTCTGTTCTCCCTGCCTGGCTCTTCCCGGCCAGGCATACTCACTGAATGACTTGCTTAAGTGCAGCATTGCTGATTGCAGGTTTTGTCCATGCAGACCACCACATATTGCTCAGTGCTGCAACATCAGCAGTATAACCTCTTCTGGAGACACCTCCTAATACTCTCATCTGATCGGGCGACAGCAAACACTGCTGAGTCGAGCGTGTTCCTTCACAAGATAGGCAGGTGTTGGCTGCATTCAGGCATCCACACCAGCCACATTCAGGCATCTGCACTTGTTAGGCATTGGCCACTTTCAGGCATCCACATGAGAGCAGCTTTCAAGTACCTAAAAGGGTATTACAAGGCGAAGCGAGAAAAATTGTTCTCCTTGACCTCTGGTGATAGGACAAGAAGCAATGCGCTTAACTGCAGCAACGGAAGTTTAGGTTGGACATTAGGAAAAACTTCCTAACTATCAAGGGGTAGGTCTACACTTGCACCCTATTTTGAAATAGGGATGCAAATGAGGACATTCGAAATTGCAAATGAAGCCGGGATTTAAATATCCCATGCTTCATTTGCATATTTGCGTTATGGTGCTATTTCGAAATAACAGATGCTGTTAAGGCATGGTTATTTCGAGAGAAAACCCGTCTCTCAAAATAACTGTTAACCCTTATTCCTCATACAATGAGGTTTATTTCGAGAGAAGGGTTTTCTCTCGAAATAACACGTCTACACAGTGTGTTTTATTTTGAAATAGCGCCATAACGCAAATATGCAAATGAAGCGTGGGACATTTAAATCCCAGCTGCATTTGTAATTTCAAATGTCTTCATTTGCATCCCTATTTTGAAATAGGGCTCAAGTGTAGACATACTCTCGGTGGTTAAACACTGGAATAAATTGCCTAGGGAGGTTGTGGAAGCTCCATCACTGGAGATATTTAAGAGCAGGTTGGATAGACATCTATCAGGGATGGGCTAGATGGTGCTTGGTCCTGCCATGAGGGCAGGGGACTGGATTTGATGACTTCTCGAGGTCCCTTCCAGTTCTAGTGTTCTGTAATTCATTGCACTCACAAGACAGTGCCCCAAATTAGACAGGCTGGTCAAGTAGAAAACAGCACTAGAAAGACTCAGAAGACTCGGGTACAACTTCTACCTCTGCCAGTGTTCCTGCATGACCTTGGGAAGTCGCTTAAGCTAATCGGTGACTCAGTTCCCCATGTGTAAAAATGTGGAGAATACCATTAATGTCTGTTAAATGTTCATCTACCTTAGGAATGGGAATCATTGCTGTAGAATATAGGAAGACAATTGTGAGCTGACTAAAGTAGAGATATCAGGCTGTGCGGATACCCTTGCTTTTAAATCTATTCACTTCAGGGGCAGAACACACCTATAGAAGGGGATATTGTTGGCATTACAAGGGTGACATTTGAAGCTTAACACAATATGTTATAGGACACAGAGAAATAGGTGCATGATTAAAAGAACCCCAAGGGGCAGCTGTTCTCCTTCTCTGCAATTCTTGCTGAGATAAACAGCTCGATGCATTTGAAATGAGGTTTCCCTCCCTTTTGTCTCAGATGTTCATTCCACAGGCCCATGTTTTTGCTGATGAAGGAATAAGACAGGCAGAGGAGCCAATGCCCTGCCTATCTGCTCCAGATAACCAAATGGCCTTTCCATATAGCCCAACCTGAGCTGAAAGAGAAGATACTTTTTTCAGCGTATCCATAAAAGCTACATGAATTTGGGGCTATTTTTTAAATGTTCATAGATGTGATGCATAAAGAGGTATCTGAAGTTATAGTTTGGGTTGGGTTTTTTTAATAGCCTAATGGGAATATTTTGAAAATATTCTCTTACTTTGACTATATATATAAAATGGGGGGAAATTCCTAAGTTAGCCAGTGATACAAACAGTTGCTATCAAAAGAAGCCTTAGATCCATTTGCTGGCTCCAAAGATGTGCTACAAGGATCGGGTGTCTGAGAAGAGACCATCCTCCAAGGAAAGAGAAAGTCAGTGTGGGCCAGGTTAGCCTAGCCAGGTGAAATGGTGGCCGAGGATGTTAGCACTGCAAGAGTATTTGTCTGTCTTTGGGGGGTAGGGAAGTATGATACAAACTCCCATGGAATCAGGCGTCAGTCTGATCATCCAGAAGTTCAAAGGACTTTAGTGTGATGCGTTCATCTCTCTTGAGCGCCCCTTTCGGGCCGAGAACCTGTGTACACAAGCTCCCATGCCCATGACTGGTTCTGGAGTGGAGGGTATCCCAGATGCCCTTTCTTCTGTGTGGCCTAGGACCAGGCTTCTTTCCTGCTCCCTTGAGTAGCTACCAGGGGGATGGGGAGGGACCCAGGCCCACCCACTTCTCTGGGTGCCACTTAAGTTGCCCACTTAAGTTCTTACTTAGCTGTTGCCCACTTAAGATCTTACTGTTCACTGCTACTTACTCTCTGGGCCACTTCCCCAAGAATTTTCTCCATTCTTGTCCTCTTTCAGGGCTTTATCTGGAAGTCCTCACAGCACCCTGTCCAGGGTTCTGCAATTTGCCCTGGTCCACCACGCCTAGTCTTCAGGCCCCAGGCCTGGGCTTCAGCAGGGTCCGCAATCCACCTTACACTCTGAGCTGTCCAAGGAACTGCTGCCTTCCTAATTAGTCCTTGGGTCTGCTTGGCTTGAGCTTCAGACAGGAACTGCCAGGCTCTGGCCAAACAGCATCTTTATACTGCCCTGCTGGGCCCTCATTGGCTGCAGCAGAAGCAGCCACTCTAGCTTGCCTGGAGGACTGCCCCTCTGCTCTTTTCCCTGGGGCGGGGTGAGGCAAGGCCACAAGCCTCCAGCAGGGGGCATCAAGCCTAGTCCACCCCATTACACTGTGTTATATAAAGTTTACACCAAAACAAATCTGAAATGCGAAATACAGACTACCGGCCCCTTGATAAAGGGTGCCAGGAGGGGATGGATTTGAGCAGAGGCTGATGGGAGAGAAGAGTCTTCCCTGCTGAGAAGCAATCAGAGTGATTGTCCCACCTGCCAGAAGGGCAAGGGTACTACAGACATGCATCCATGGCTGTGAGCAATGAAGAGAACAAGTCCAGCTACAAAGGAGCAGGAACGGAGTAGGAAAAGGAGTCAGAAATTCCTGGCACAGTAAGGGGATGTCTAGACTGCACCCCTCTGCCGGCAGAGGGATGCAGATTAGGCTGGGTGGAATTGCTAATGAAGTGGGGATTTAAATACCCCACGCTTCATTAGCATAAAAATGGCCACCACTTTTTTACGGCAAGGAGCTTTGTCGGGGAAAAGCGGCAGTCTAGAGGCTGATCTATTGGTCAAGAAAGCCTTTTCCGATAGATTCCTTATGTCTTGTCAAACGAGGTATACAGGATCTATCGGAAAAGGCTTTCTTAGCGATAGATCAGCCTCTAGACTGCTGCTTTTTCCGACAAAGCTCCGTGGCAGAAAAAAGCGGCAGCCATTTTTATGCTAATGAAGTGCCTCATATTTAAATCCCCGCTTCATTAGCAATTTCACCCAGCCTAATCTGCATCCCTCTGCCAGCAGAGGGGTGCAGTCTAGCCATACCCATAGATGGGGAAGAGTCCCATGCTAGTAAACTTATAAAAAGCACACAGGACCTTTTTCAGGGGGAAAGGCAATATGTCGCGTTTATTGAGAATACGGTAGAAAAGCAATTAGCATATGCTTGCTCTCTCTCTCTCTCACACACACACACACACACTCTGCCTTGCCGGCTGTTATAATGACTGATCTGTTGCTCACCTTCACTAGTTTGTCAAGCTAGTGAAGTAAGAGGATCGGGACCAGGTTCCTTTTGGCCTGGGCTGAGATCCCAGTGGTGGACAAGCCCAAAATCTGTGGCAAAGCGGCTTCTTTTTATTGTCATTTCCTTGCATTGGGACCAGTGGGTTTTGCATCAACATGCTGTAATCAACTGCTGCTTGATGAGAGCTTGTTTCCTCAAGTTGTTCTTCTCGTCCCTTCTCTATTATCCCATCAGGCTGGTTTCAGTTATTGCTAGCTTGTCTTGATCGACAACTGCCTGCCTTCCTCCTGCAGAGTCATTAATATGCCCCCTTCTCACATTTTGGTGAGGTTCTGTAATCGTCTCAGTCGGTGCTTATTTGTCTGTCCTGGTCCCTTCCTAGAATATCTGGTGATGGCCTTTCTGCTTGTTGCCTAATACATACGTTCCTCATTCACAACACAAGGGAGCTTTCATTAACATAGAAACAATATCAGCGTTTGGGCAAGGACATCGAATTACAGCTTTAACAGACACTTATCTTTTTTTACAATATTCATCTCAAGTCTGAGTTCAAGTAATAATCATAAGGGTCTGTTCTTGTCCTTAACATTAGATGCAGATACAAGCCAATACAAGCAATTTGCCTAATGCTAAACTGTTACAACATTATCCACACTTAAATATGGCTAAAGTAGAATTTATACTATGTAGTGGTCAATTATGGAAGAACTTTGTACGTGATAGTTTAAGGGTGGTGAGGCCTGCATTTTTCCCCCCTTTTCCCTTTTCCCTATATCTGATGAGCCAGAAGCAAGACTTTGGGAACATACACCACTTAAGATAAGCATTGTTGCCAGTATAGCAGGAACAAGTATAAGATAATGGTAAAGGGCAAGAACGCATAAACAAGTCTGTTTACCCTAACGTACTGATCACGTAAACGGGGACAAAGGACAAGAAGATCCAGATCAGAACCAGATCGATAACTAACAGCTAAGCTCTACATCAGCAGTAATGAGCAAGCCCTGGAAATTTCCAAACTGCCAAATAGGACAGGAAAACTGTATTTAAGGCTGCCTCAGAGCCTAGCAAATCAGACTTCACCGATGGGCTTTGGGTACCGGCACCTCGGAAGCTGAGACAACCTCCCACTTCGTCCGCAGCCTACCCGGAGTCCCAGGCTTGCTGGAGGGGACGTAAGATAGGCCGCTTCTTTGTTATGTTGTTCTTCCATTTATGGGGCACAGCTGTTAGCTGTGAGGAAATAAACTACTTGTATTTGACAGATACCTGTGTAGCGTCCTTTGTACTTTGGGAACCCAGTGTCAGACCTGAGACTTACTCTTGCCGACTACATACTACAATGCCAAACATCCTCTGAGAAACCAAGAGGAAGACTGCAAGCCATGGAAGTTAAGGGCTCATAGACTCAATATTCAAGGCATTTATGGTCTGATCAAATGGCAGACAAATTGAAGGGGAGTAGTTAGGAAAAGCTGGGACTCATAAAAAGACTGTGCTGAGTAGCTGATAGTCCCCTGTTGGTGTATGCATTTTTCCAGTCACTGAGGGGCCCGCAAATCTGATGTACCATTTCTTACAACTACAAACAAAACGGCTGAAACAGCGCAAAAATGGGCCTGTTGGTGGGAGTAAGACCTTAATGATTTATGAGGCGACTTGGTTTACACAGTAACTTCAGTTATCTCATGGGTTAAATTGCCTGGCAGCTGCTCTGCAAAGTTGCAAGTAGGTGTGAAGTAGCCTCTCAGTGAAAGTGGACTGAGGCTAGTTTTGAGGTGTGGTCTTGGCTAGCCTTAATCCCAAAGGCCTTGACTTCAGTCAGAAATCCTAGAGCATCCCAGTAGGCCAAGAGGTGTAGAAGGGTTACGTGTTGTTACTATTCAGTGTAACTAAGGATTCCACACACCCACACGTCTATCTTCAGTCTAACTTCGAAAGCCCTTCCAGTAGAGCAGAGCTTCTCAACCCTTGGGCCCCGTCAGCACTCAGCAATGGCCCATGTGATGCCTTGCTCAAAACTATTAAAGACTGCTATGCGTACTGCCTCTCTCCTCGGTTCCAGCACAGGCAGCTGGGGGGAGGGGGGGGTGCATATGACAGAGCCCTACTTGGAGCTCTCTCTGCTCTGCTCTGCTTGGAGGGATCAGCATGCCCTAGGAAGTCGTCGAGTCCAGCCCCCTGCTCAAAGCAGGACCCACCCCAACTATCCAGCCTACAGCAGACAGAGCCTGTCTGCCCATCCCTTGCTGGCCATGCCCGGTCCCAACGCTCACAGCGAGAGTGAGAGAGTTTGCAGTAAATCCCCTCTCTTGGGCGGGGCGCGGGTGGGGGATTATTCAGGGTGAAAATTTGTCTGTGGCTTCCCAGCTAGGGTCCCCCATGGCTCAGTGGGAGGGTATATGCATGAGCAGGAAGCACTAGCAGGCCCGGTGTAGCTCTCTTGCAAGCTCTGCTCCATGACTCTAGTGTCCTCCGCTCAGTGACCTCCCCCCCGGCCTGGCCTGTGCCCCAGCGCTGAGCCCCTTATGGAGCAAAGGGCATGCTCCTGGTGCCCCCTGCGCTGAATGGGGCTTGGCAGAGCCTCTCTGTCCCAGGTACACCCCTTCCATAGTCATTCCAGGCATCCAGAGGTCAGTGCCTGTCCACCCAGCCATCAGGGCTCTTCCAACAAACTCGGGTGAGAAGACCCCAGGGCACTGAGCTGCCGTGTGCCACACGCCACACACACGGCCCCCGGCACTGCAGCACAGCAGCCTGGAGGAACACACGCTGCTGGCACTGCTGCTGCTCTGTGGGCCCAGCTCAGGCAAGGCTTAAAGCAAGCAGGGGTCATCGGCCCAACCAAAATTCCAAAAGGAGCCAGTTCAGGGAAGGATGCCCTATGAGCATGGCCCTACCGACAGCATGAACATTGATTTCAGCTGGGATTATCGTACACCCCTTCTCTCTTCCCCTCACTCTCCACACACACACCCCTGCATTTTCCAGGCCACTTTCTGCACTGAGCTCAGGGATACACAATCCCCTTGCAGTGCTCAACAGCCCAGCACAATTTCACAGAAGTGGCACAGAAACCGGTTAATTCTCTCCCCCCCCCCTCTCAAAATATTTTATGGCATGGGCCCTGGCACACACACCTGTCTCCCGTGACACACACTGGCTCTCTCTCAAACACACATGCTCACATCTGGTCTGCACAGTGTTCACCAACACCCACACCTTCGTTCCCTTTGCTGTCAGTTAAATACATCCAGGTACAAACAGTGTATATATTGCAAGGATGCAGCCCCCACAACAGAGAGAACTGCGTGTGTGTCCCTCAGTGGGAAACAGGTTGAGAACTACTGCACACTGCACAAGAGATTAAAGGAGACAAAGTGAGGGTATGTCTACACTACCCCGCTAGTTCGAACTAGGAGGGTAATGTAGGCATACCGCACTTGCAAATGAAGCCCGGGATTTGAATTTCCTGGGCTTCATTTGCATAAGCTGGGCGCCGCCATTTTTAAATCCTGGCTAGTTCGAACCCCGTGCCGTGCGGCTACACGCGGCATGGAGTAGCTAGTTCGGATTAGGCTTTCTAATCCGAACTAGCTGTACTCCTCATTCCACAAGGAGTACAGCTAGTTCGGATTAGAAGCCTAATCCGAACTAGCTACTCCGTGCCGTGTGTAGCCGCGCGGCACGGGGTTTGAACTAGCCGGGATTTAAAAATGGCGACGCCCGGCTTATGCAAATGAAGCCCAGGAAATTCAAATCCTGGGCTTCATTTGCAAGTGCGATAGGCCTACATTACCCTCCTAGTTCGAATTAGGAGGGTAGTGTAGACATACCCTGAGTGAGGTAACAGCCAAAGAGCGCTGTGTAACTCAGAAGCTTCTCTCTTTCACCAACAGAAGCTGGGCCAGTAAAAGATATTACCTTAGGCTGTCTGTCTAAGGTCATAGGACCAATATGGCCCTGCAACTGCTAACTGCAATCACAGATGTCACTGGTTTTCCTGGGGTACATGATGCTGCATTTAAGAACTTCTAAACTAGTTTATAGTCATAGGTCTTTGCCATTTGTAACTTCTGTGACTGCTTAAGTATGTTTCGTGTATCCCCACAGAAATCAGAGGGTTTTATTTACCCACTGTCTCTTCCTGCTTCACTATCCCATCACTCTATTGAATCTGGCTCTCCAGCCCTCCATTTCTATGAGTACGCTGTGTGTCACATAGACTGCATCTCTTCGGGTATGTCTACACTGCCACCGTAGTTCGAACTAGGGTAGCAATGTAGACATACCCTTACATAGTTCATATGGCCCAAGGAACTTCTAGGATGTGGGATCACACACAGATGCCCCTGAACCAAGGCAGAGCTCAGAGCAGATGTCATAGGACCAGTTTTGTCCATTTTATGCCACCGGAGGGTTACAATAATAGAAGATGAGGGTTGGAAGAGACCTCAGGAGGTCATCTAGTTGAACCCTCTGCCCAAAGCAAGACCAACCCCAACTCAATCATCCCAGCCAGGGCTTTGTCAAACTGAGACTTAAAAACTTCTAGGGATGGAGATTCCACCCTCTCCCTAGGTAGCTCATTCTAGTGCTTCACCACCCTCCTAGGGAAATCGTTTTTCCTAATATCCAACCTAGACCTCCCCCACTGCAACTTGCGATCATTGCTCCTCGTTCTGCCTTCTGCCATCTCTGAGAAGAGCCTTTCTCCATCCACTCTGCAACCCTGCTCCCCTTCACGTAGTTGAAGGCTGCTATCAAATCTCCCCTCATTCTTCTCTTCAGCAGGCCAATCCTAAGAAGGTTGCAGGGTTGCCCGGTCTTAAGGTAGGGCAACCCTGCTCCTGTTTTTACAGCCTGGTTCTCCACACCCTGCCAGAACAGCCCAACGTGGATCAGGGGTAAGCCAGCTCAGACTCCCTTAGTCACTGTGGCATCTGTGAGCATGATGCATGCTCTGTCGGTTATTACTCATAACTGCGGTAGAGCACGGGCAAAGGGCTGGGAACACAATGGAATCCTAATACTCTTGATTCGGCCACAGCAGCCTAAAGGGCAGCCGATGTGCTTACATCTTTGAGTGTGGGTACCATGCCCTATCCCCACGGACACCTTGCTAAAAGGCAGCCCTGGGATTACTGATCCTCTTTAGTAATGATAGGGGCTGCGGCGGCATGCCGAAAGCTCAGTCCAGGGAAGAGGTGTAAGGAGCCTGGTGAATTGTGTCATTATCAGCCCATGAATGCTGGAGTGCTAGCTTCACTTAATTAACAGTTGCACTTGAAAGGGCTCTGGCTTCCAGTGGACTGAAGCTGCACTGATCTGATTTTTTTTCTTAATATGTTAATCAGAACAGCCAACTGTGAGGGCACTGCTCCCCCCAGTGGCCTGCAAACCGGAGAGGCACGGCAGCACAGCTGATGTGGATACCAGTCGGTGTTTGCACCTCACTGTTCCAATCCACCCAGGAGTGGAGTCCTGACAGATGGAGGGGGCCATTACTAGAGCACAGGGATGGAGGATTGCTAGGGTGCAGTAGTGCCGTTCCCAAGGAATTCCTCACTGGTGTGCTCCACCCGTGATGGGTTCTTTTGGGACCTCGACTTGTGCCACTTCAAAATTGGGTCTCCTTGGACTGTTTTATGCAGGAGCTGATTCAATGCTAGATTAGGGGTAAAACCCATGGGATGAGCAGGACACAGCTCTGGAAATCCAGGAAGATAATCTGGCACGACAGGACAACAGCATTGCCCCCTTTTCAAGTGCATACGATCCCCAGCAGCATGTCTGCTGGCCAAAGCAGAGGGAAAGGCAGGTGGAAACACAACCCTGGAGTCTCACATTTGTCCCTGCTTTGAGCATGCTGGAGCTACTAGATCGGGCAGTGCCCCAGCTCCTCACCGGCACTGTGACTTCCCCTAGCACAGGTGTGCAAGAGGGGCTTGGAGAAAAAAATCACAGCACTGTCTGCTTATCTACGTGGGCAGGGCAAGCTACAGTGTGGCTAGCATGTTGATCTCCAACGAGCTCTTTGGCCTGGCCCAGTTGGGATGGAGATCAGGTTGTTGGGTAATATTTGTAGGTTCCTAGTCCCTGGATTAAAATGCAAACTTAACACAGCCCAGAGAACACCCCTAGTAATTCTTCCATTGAGCTGAATAACTTGTGGTTGAGCTAGAGTGTCTCTTCTAGAAAGACATCCAGCCTCAACTTTAAAGACTCCAAATGATAGAGAATCCACCGTAAACTTTGAGATGCTTTTCCTATGAGACTATTCATGCCAGAGAGGGAACTGAGGCACGGGGAAGATTGAGCAACTTGCCCAAGGTGACACGGAGTCTGTGGCACAGTTTGGATTTGAACCCAAACCCAAATCTCTGGATTATATAAAACAGTCCTGGTATATGAAAAATTAGAAAACATTACTATTGGGGATTTAGTTTCAGATATAACCTTTTTTTCTACGTCAACTGATTCTTCCGTCATTAGTAGGTTAACATGCAGAATGTCCTTTTTCTCCCAATATTCAGAAACCTTATCCAGCAAAATTTAGTTCTGTGAATTTGCAGGACTTCTCTTAGGCGATGTCTTCACTAAAACAGAAGATTGGCGCTGCCGTGATTGATCTTCCAGAGTTTGATTTAGCGAGTCTAGTTAAGACTTGCTAAATCAAACTCAGAGGGCACTCCTGCCAGCAGCTGGCACTCCTGCTTCTGTGAGGAGAAAGGGAAGCTGATGGGAGCACTTTAACCCATCAGCCTCCAGCTGTGGGGAAGGTGAGGAATCTCAAAACAATTAACATTGCTGGAGTTGCGTATCTTGATTTGACATTCCCTATTACGTGTAGACCTTGCCTAAGTTTTCCCCAATCCATTTGACTCAGTCAGTGCTGAAGGAGTGGATAGCTCCTGCCAGGCATCAGAGACACAGAAGTTAGTCGCCCAATGTCATTTAAGTAAATCAAGAGAATCCCTAAAAAGGTGTCAGGCAAAGTTGGACTTTCTTTCAGGACAGATTAAAATGTAATTCAGAGAGAAGCCACTAAAATGAATAGCTGATGTTCCGAAGGTAACATATGTTTAGAGAAAATGAACTCTTGGTTAAAACATTTTTGAACCATGTTGAAGTGTTCATTGTAAACTGGAAAGGTCCTTCTTAATTTACTCGGTTCAGTTTCTGGGCTTTATTTTTTCCCCCTATGCTAGTGCCAAGTTGTAAATCATTGGGGTGGTAATCAGATTTTGCAGGCTGCCATAAGCACCGTTTTCAATCACTTAAACTTTGCCAGTCCACCTCCATTTCTTATGAGCCACAGAGATTAATGCCGATGGATATTTTTCTACTTTAAAAAAAATTAGCAAATGCTGATTACAATTTTCTCTTTCTTGCACCTGACCCTCTCACTCACTTTTATCCACCAGTTTGAGGATCCATTTTTACTGGCCTATGAATGCAATATACCCAATCGTCCATGAGGAACAGCAGCATTTAGATGCACTGTAAGGCTACATCTAAACTGCACAGTTTTTTCGGAATATGATATTCTGGAATAGTTATTCCAAAATAGCTTATTTTGAAATAGCACATCTACATTGCAGGGAAGCCTCAAAATGAGTCTGAGGCAGGTTTCCCTTATGTAGATGTGCTATCTCGATTTAGAACCCCAGGAGGAAGAATGTAGAATGGCCCTGGGGAGGGGCTATTTTGAAATAGCAGTAGTGGAGCGTCTACACACGCCTTATTTTGAGATAGCTATTTTGGAATAGGCGTTATTCTTCGTAGATGGAGGTTTACAGAAGTCAGAATAAGCCATCCGTTATTTCGGAATTATTTCGAAATAACAGAATGGCTGTGTAGATACTCGCATAGTTATGTCAGAATAACGGCTGTTATTCTGAAATAACTTTGCTATGTAGACACACCCTAAGGGATGGAGGTGTTAACATAACCCAGTTACCATGCAACAGTAAACAGTGTTAAAAAAGATTTGGACTTTGGTACTAAGCAGACTGAGATCTCTGCATACCATAGCACAAACACCATTAGCATCTTTTTAACCTTTTATTAAAGATATAGGAAGAAGGGGGAAAGAGTTAACACATTTTGAAATATGAAGTATTGATAGATTTCATAGAGTCTAAAAAACTCTCCAACAAGAGGCCTCTTTCTTCTACCACTCCCTAACTAAAGGAAAAATGGGTTATTAATACTGAGGGTATGTCTACACTAGCCCCCTAGTTCGAACTAAGGAGGCTAATGTGGACGACCGAAATTGCAAATGAAGCACAGGATTTAAATATCCCGCACTTCATTAGCATGTTCCTGGGCAGTTGCCATTTTGGAAATTGACTAGCCTGGAATAACTGCCCGCGTCTACATGAGGCAGAGAAAGGCGATTCTGAAATAACCCCCTTACTTGAATTACCAGTTAAACCTCATTCCATGGTAATTTGAGGAATTGTATGTTCTTAAAATGTGCTGTGCAGGCCACCCATAAGCCCAGCTTACCCTAAGCAAAGGAACCTGCAGTAGCTTATCAGCCAGAGACAATAAAGGCGCATTTACATGTGAGGTAATCAAAGCTGTCCAGATGGGGTATAGACAGCATGGCACCTACGTCCCAGCCGGGATATGTTCTTACGCATGGTAATTCTTCCTCTGCATTCGGCCTGTCTCTCAAATGTCCTTTTTTTTTTTTTGCTTTACTAGGAGACACTCTGGATACTTGTGTCATTTGAAACAAGACACCACCCTGCCCTGAACTTACTCTGCTGAGCCTGCTTGGATTCTGCTCCACGGTGATATTAGTATGCTGAGCAAATGACCCAATGGAATTTAGTCTTCCATTTATGCCCAGAACAAGCAGGGGAAATAGCACAGCATTTGTATTGCTAAAGATTTTCCACCCTGCAACTGCCGGGGACGACTTGAGGGGTTAATTTTAATTCAGTCTCTCCGGCCCACCCCATCCCTGGCTTCTCAGGTGAAACTCTCAATAGCAATGCCAACTGGTACCAGCAGTGATGGATATTTTGTAAGGAGGTCTCAGATAAGGACACTCTGCTGCCTTGGCTAAAGAGATAATGAAATTAAAAATGCCTCTTTTCAGGGTGGCTGAGTTAAGAGCAGTTTTGTTAAAAACCCCATCACCTGAAGTGAAGAAACAGATGTAATTGCACCGTGCAGTCTAGTATGTCATCCCTGACAGTGTGTCATAAATGACGCTTCAGAGGAAAGCCATGTGTCTTCAGAAGGCTCTCTCTGAATTTTTAGTCCTGCAATGCAATCCCTCTAGGGCTGTGTCCAGACTACATGGCTCCATCAATGGAGCCATGTAGATGAGGGTTGTAGGCAAAGGGAAATGAAGCGGTGATTTAAATAATCGCGGCTTCATTTAAATTTACATGGCTGCCGCGCTGAGCCGACAAATAGCTGATCAGCTGTTTGCCGGCTCAGCGGGCTAGTCTGGACGCTCCCATGCCAACCTGAAAGCCCTTTATGAACATCCCCGTTATGCCTCATAGGATGAGGTTTACCGGGGATGTCGATAAAAGGCTTTCATGTCGACAGGGGAGCGTTCAGACTAGCGCGCTGAACCGACAAACAGCTGATCAGCTGTTTGTCGGCTCAGCGCGGCAGCCATGTAAATTTAAATGAAGCCGCGAGTATTTAAATCGCCGCTTCATTTCCCTTTGCCGATCAGCCTAATCTACATGGCTCCGTCGACAGAGCCATGTAGTTTAGATGTACCCTAGGTGTCCCCTTATGTCCATGGGAACACCCTTGATTTCAATAGGACTGTCTATGAAGGGCTGCAAGCAAGCGTATGACTGGCACTGTGGCTTCCGTGTGCACTGTTCTATCAGGCAAGATCGGCAAATGTGTTTCTAAAGCATCACTTCAACAAGGCATTGGAGCATGTGTGCAATCTATTTAAAACACAGGTTGAACCACACTAGTGCAGCACGCTAGTCCAGCACTGGTCTGGCAGCATCCATGGTCCGGTACGGTTTTAGTTAGCCAGATGTCCACTTATGATGGGGTGTGGGCAAGTTTCCTGCTGTCCCATAACGTTTGTTTACAGCCACCTGTCTTGGCTTTTAGTATTCTATGCTGTTATTTAGCTCTAATTTACTCCTAAATGTCTTTTAAGAGCCTAGGAGGCAGTGAAAGTGTTGGTAATGCTGCTAGACAATATTGACCTCCCATGGTTTGGCACATTCTCTGATTCAGCACTGGTCAGGTCCCAAGGGTGCTGGACTAGAGAGGTAATTTAACCTGTACATGCCTAAACTCTAGTTAAGTCACTGAGACTTAAGCATGTGCTTTGCTGAATTGGGACCTAAACTCCTATTCCACTGCAGATGATCCATTATGTCCTGAAGCCTCCCATTTCGTTTTCCTTATATCTGGTGCTGCAAGTTTTGTTCAGTATGAATTACTATGGACTTTCATCTGCAAATAATCTGAATCATTTGAATCAGATCTTGACTCCCAGACCCTGTATTTACGTTCCACGCGTGTGGTGGATTTTCAGATAGTTACGCTGTAAACCCATTCTAGAAATTAATACTGAGATGCTGCTTTTTTAAAATGTGTGTCTTTAAAAGTTATGGACTAGACAGCCTTTGCAACAGTTTGAAAATAGAAATGCTAAGGCAGTCCTCTGAGACGTGGATTTTTTTGAACCCTTGGAATGATGATGGAGCAAGTAGAATACCAAGGGTAAGTTTCAGAGTGATCAGTCACAGAATCTCCCATTACCATAAATGCATTAAAGGAAAATAAGTCAAAATGGTTTTGGCTTTCAACAGCATAGCGGGCTGAGTTCTATTCATAACCAATTGGCTCCTGCTTCAGGTGGACTACAAATCAGACCAGTAGCATTATTCATAGGCTTCTCCTTTGCATTCATTCAAGGAAAACCTACTTTGAATTCTCATGGTCTATTTCTCTCTCCCTCGCTCCTGCCCCCCCTTCAGTTTTAGGCTAACAAAGCTGCGGCGGGGGGAGGAAAGGCAGAAGAAATCTCTGTAGAAGGATGGCTTGTAGCTTTCTCATAAGCTGATATTTATGGTTTTGCTTATCAGGCCAAGCAAGCATTGGAATATAAATAGATTATGGTGTTCAGGTTTTATTAAACTCATTGTGATTTAATTGTAAATCCCTGATTTCCATAATTGGAAACACGTAATTACCATCGCTGTTACATTGTTTATATTATGGTGGCGCCTACAGCTCCCAATGAAGATCAGGGCCCCGTTGTGTTAAGTGCTGTACACTACACAGTAAACAAACTTACAATACAAATATTTATTCAGAGGACTAAACTGGATTATAAGTGCCCATTGCTGTGAATTCAAAATACAAAATAAGCAAAGATTATCCAGATATGCCCCCCTCAGCTTTAGATACCGGTACTAATGCAAACCATACAGATCCCCATCTTGCAGAGCAGAGAGAGAGAGAATAGGTGAGCTGTGCCTCTAACATAGGGGTCATTTTAAGCCACTTTTGCCCTCTCCTGATTCTCAGCTGCTCCATGGACAAGAGAGGCCCTGGCATAGGAAAGAGCACTGCAGAAAGGGATCTAGGGGTCACAGTGGACCCAAGCTAAGCATGAGTCAACAGTGTGACACTGTTGCAAACATGATTCTAGGATGCATTAACAGGGGTGTTGTGAGCAAGACATGAGAAGTCATTCTTCCACTCTACTCTGCACTGATTAGGCCTCAGTTGGAATATTGTGTCCAGTTCTGGGCACCGCATTTCAAAAAAGATGTGGGGAAACTGGAGAGGGTCCAGACAAGAGCAACAAAAATGCTGAAAGGTCTAGAAAACATGAGCTATGAGGGAAGACTGAAAGAACTGGGCTTGTTTAGTTTGGAAATGAGAAGACTGAGGGGACATGATAGTGGTTTTCAGGTATCTAAAAGGGTGTCACAAGGAGGTGGGAGAAAAATTACTCTTCCTGGCCTCTAATGATAGAACAAGAAGCAATGGGCTTAAACTGCAGCAAGAGAGGTTTAGGTTGGACATAAGGACAAACTTCCTGTCTGGAATAGTGATAGAAATGTAGCCGTGTTAGTCTGGGGTAGTTGAAGCAAAATGCAGGACAATGTAGCACTTTAAAGACTAACAAGATGGTTTATTAGATGATGAGCTTTCGTGGGCCAGACCCACTTCCTCAGATCAAATAGTGGAAGAAAGTAGTCACAACCATATATACCAAAGGATACAATTAAAAAAAATGAACAAATATGAAAAGGACAAATCACATTGCAGAACAGAAGGGGGATGCGGGGGGGGGGGGAAGGGGGAGGAAGGAAGGTAAGTGTCTGTGAATTGCTGATATTAAAGGTAGGGAGAGTGGGATGTTTGTGAGTTAATGGTATTACAGGTGATAATTGGGGAAACTGTCTTGGTAATGGGTGAGAAAGTTCAAAGTCTTGTTAAGTCCTTGTTGACAAGTGTCGAATTTTAACATGAATGACAGTTCAGAGGATTCCCTTTCAAGTGCAGATGTAAAAGGTCTTTGTAGCAGAATGCAGGTGGCTAAGTCATTTAGAGAGTGTCCTTTCTGGTTAAAGTGGCAAGAAACTGTTTTCTCTTTGTGATCTTGTCTGATATCTGTTTTGTGGGCATTAATCCTTTGGCGAAGTGTCTGAGATGTTTGTCCAATGTACATAGCAGACGGACACTTTCGGCACATGATAGCATAGATTATATTTCTGGATGCGCAGGAATATGTGTTCTTGATCTTATAACTCACTTGGTTAGGTCCAATAATGGTATCAGCAGAATGAATATGTGGACAAAGCTGGCAACGGGGTTTGTTGCAAGGGAAGGTACCAGGGTTGGTATTAGTGTGGTATGTCCTGTGGTGGTTGGTAAGAATCATCTTGAGGTTAGGTGGTTGTCTATAGGAGACTATGGGTCTGTCTCCCAGAGCCTCTTTGAGTATGGTATCCTGTTCCAATATAGGCTGTAGTTTATTGATAATGTGTTGGACAGGTTTAAGTTGGGGGTTGTAGGTGATGACAAGTGGTGTTCTATTGTTGGTTTTCTTGGGTCTGTCTTGAAGTAGATGGTTTCTAGGTATTCGTCTGGCTCTTTCAATTTGCTTTTTTATTTCTCTGGGTGGGTAGTTGAGATTTATAAATGCTTGGTAGAGATCCTGAAGCTTCTGGTCTCTGTCAGTGGGGTTAGAGCAGATGCGGTTGTATCGAAGGGCTTGGCTATAGACGATGGATCGTGTGGTGTGTTCTGGATGGGAGCTGGATGCATGTAGGTAACTGTATGAGTCGGTGGGTTTTCTGTAGAGAGTGGTGTCTAATTTTCCATTGTTGATTTGTACGGTGGTGGTTAAACACTGTCTGGGTGGTTAAACACTGGAATAACTTGCCTAGGGAGGGTGTGGAATCTCCATCTCTGGAGATATTTAAGAGCAGGATAGACAGACACCAATCAGGGATGGTCTAGATGGTGCTTGGTCACGGTGTGAGGGCAGAGGACTGGACGTGATGATTTCTCGAGGTCCCTTCTGGTTCCAGTGTTCTATGAGTCCATGATTCTATAATCACTTCAACAGCTCTGGGCACCTGTTAAAGTTATAGCAACCTCTCCAGTCTATAGGCTGCTAGGAATTTCTAGTGGTGGGAGTTGAGCCATGGGCCCTTTATCTAACTCCTATCTTGCCTCCCGCCCCAGGATCCAAAGCAGCCTGACAGCTGCCTTCTGCAATGTCCGCAGCAGAACGCCTCCCTCACGCAGCGCCTCTCTGCAGAGCTCTCTCAGGGGAGATTAAGTAACTTCCCCAAGATCCCTTGGAGAATCTGTGGCAGCGCTGGGAATTGCACCCAACCCTGAATTGCAGTCCAGTGTTTTCACCCAAGGGTATCCTTTATTTCTCTCCAAGTAGCTCCAGCAGGGGAGAGCTTACAATCTGGGGGAATGATATGTGGCAACAGGTGGCTGGAACCAATAAACGGCTCAGTGTGGAAGAAAGAGGGCTGAAGCGCTGGCCTATACAGCTAGATGCCATCAGAAGCATGGGTGCATTGCCAGCACTGTGGTCTCATGAATTCTACACATTGTGGCTGTGTCTACACTGGCACCCTTTTCTGTAAAAGGGATGCTAATGAGACACTTCGGAATTGCAAATTCCGCGGGGGATTTAAATATCCCCCATGGCATTTGCATGAACATGGCTGCCGTTTTTTTCCAGCTCGGGGTTTTCCCAGAGAAAAGCACCAGTCTAGACGGGATCTTGCGGAAAATAAGCCCTTTTCCAGAAGATCCCTTATTCCTACTTTTCCGGAATAACTTGCCAGCTGTCTACACTGGCCGCTTGCTTTTCTGGAAAAGCAATGACGATCTACTGTAAAATTGTCAGTGTTTTTCCAGAAAAACTATGCTGCTCCCATTCGGGCAAAAGTCCTTTTCCAGAAAAACTGTTCCGGAAAAGGGCCAGTGTAGACAGCACAGTAGTCTTTTCCACAAAAAAGCCCCGATCACAAAAATGACGATCGGGGCTTTTTTTCCGGAAAAGCGCATCTACATTGGTCACAGATGCTTTTCCGGAAAAAGTGCTTTTCCGGAAAAGCATCCTGCCAATGTAGACGCGCTTTTTCTGGAAATACTTATAATGGAAAATTGTTCCGTTTTAAGCATTTCCGGAAAAGGGTACTAGTGTAGACGTAGCCTCTGTGAGCTGTTCAGATGAGGGCTTAGCCATTAGGGCTACCTCTACACTGCAGAGCTATTTCAGGATACTTTCGGTATCCCAAAATCGCTATTCTGTGTCTTTACAGCAGCCCATTATTTTGAAATATAATGGGCTCACTATTCCGATGTCCCTGTAAACCTCCTTCCACAGGGGCCGATGTAGACAGCTCGCAGCTGCTTTTCTGGAATAAGTGGCTCAGGGTAGACACAGCCAAGGAGTAAGGGACATTTTGGAATAGCGCTTTATTTTGAAATTAACTTGTATTAAGCTATGCAATTTGCATAGCTCAAATTGCGGAGCTTATTTCAAGCTAAGGGTGCAGTGTAGATGCATCCTTAGGGTACGTCTATATTGCACACTTTTTCTGAATTAAGCTATTCCAAAATAGTGAGTCTGAAATAGCTTATTTTGAAAGAGCATGTCTACATTTCAGGGAAGCCTCAAAATTAGTCCAAGGCAGGTTTCCCTAAGGTGGATGTGCTATCTCGATTTATAGCCTCAGGAAGCACTAGGGAGGCATAACTTAGAATGGGCCTGGTAGCAGCATTGGAGTGTCTAGACATGCCTTATTTTGAAATAGCTATTTCCGAATAGGTGTTATTCCTAGTATAATGAGGGTTACAGATTTCGGAATAAGAGTTTGGAATAAGCCGTTATTTATTTCAAAATAACGGAATGGCTGTGTAGACGCTTGCTAGTTATCTCGAAATAACGGTGTAGTGTCCTGTCTGCTCCTGCATACACTGGCAAGTCATCATGCTCCACAGTGTTGATTTTGGCTGATGGCTCTAACAATAATGTTTATTGTCAGAGCCATACGTTCTGGGTACGTCTAAACTACATGGCTCCATTGATGGAGCCATGTAGATTTGTTTGTTTGGAAAAGGGAAATGAAACCACGATTTAAATAATTTAAATTTTATCGATCTCCCCGGTAAACCTCATCCTACGAGGCATAATGGGGAGGTCGATAAAGGGCTTTCAGGTCGGCGCGGGAGTGTCCAGACTAGCACGCTGAGCCGACAAACAGCTGATCAGCTGTTTGTTGGCTCAGCGCGGCAGCCATTTAAATTTAAATGAAGCTGCGATTATTTAAATCGCGGCTTCATTTCCCTTTGCCGATCAGCCTAATCTACATGGCTCCATCGATGGAGCCATGTAGTTTAGACACACCCTCTGTGTGCGTACAGTACCTCTCCCAATGGAATCCAGACCTGGGAGTAGATCTCTGAGGTGCTGCAACCATACAAAAATACGAGGATGGACATGTGGTCTTTCTCTATAGCAGTACAGTTTCCATTTAGTTCCCAGATTGGACCCCGAGTTGGGAGGGAGGGGAAGGGAGGAGACATCAAAGGACCCAAACTAAAAGCCCTATGAGGTAATGTACCACAATAAAGTAATGCATTTTAATGTTGAAGTCACTCGAAACAAAAGTCTCTGAGTTGGTTCAATAAACCGAAAAGGAAAAAAAAACGGTTTCAGGAATATAAAAATGGTTTGGGCCCCAGTGAAAAGTTTCACTGTTTCTGAATCAATAAGCACGGGTTTTTTTGTATGGAATACTTCAGTGTTCTGACTTTTCAAAATTTCAAATTTCAAAAATGTCCTTGGGATGCAAATTCCAACTCTACCTCAGCTCTTGCTAAAAGCATGCTTCATTTGTCCCCTGCTCTCCTCAAAGTGAACGTTGATGGTTTATGGTGGCCTCCAATTTGCCAACTGGCCTTCCCAACTAGGAAGGACAAAGATTTAAACCTCAAATTATGATTCAACATTTTCCCCAACATGTTCAGAAACTCTGTGATGAACACAGTTCAAAACCCAATCAGAAAAGGCCTCATACGTGAACCTATTATACCTTTAATATCATCAATTCACAGACACTTACCTTCCTTCCTCCCCCTCCCCCCCCCCCCCGCATCCCCCTTCTGTTCTGCAATGTGATTTGTCCTTTTCATATTTGTTCATTTTTTTAATTGTATCCTTTGGTATATATGGTTGTGACTACTTTCTTCCACTATTTGATCTGAGGAAGTGGGTCTGGCCCACGAAAGCTCATCATCTAATAAACCATCTTGTTAGTCTTTAAAGTGCTACATTGTCCTGCATTTTGCTATCTTATATGGACTTTCCTCTAAAGCAACAGGAAATTTAGTCCCTATCTACTTGATTTCATCCACAAATTAACTTGAAGAGGATTTGTTGAGACTCAGAGTCTCTCATGCAAAAAAACTAGTAGGAAATCCACTCACCATGTGACACAAGTGCTCAGATACCATGGGGAGACATGTGAGGGAATTACCTCGCCAGGTAAATCAGATAGATGGAGGCAGAATTGTTTCTCAGTTGAATATTTATCTTATTTCCACAAAGCATCAGCATCTTTGAGGTTCCTTCTCAGTATATTGAGGGGACATAATCTCTCTCAGTTCTAGCAGAACAGATCTGCTTTCTCTTAGTGCCAGAATTAGTTAAAACTCCGTTAGAGGAAGGAGATGGAGCTAAGGGTAACTTGAAAGAGCCGTGTCATCTATAATAGTTAATGCAGACTTTCTCTGTGATGCCTAATTGAATTCTGCATGAAGCAGGTTGTAACCTTTCTTCTAGCAGCTGATTGAAAATATATTGTATCATTGTCCTACCTTCAAGATCAAGACTCTTCCCTTCAGCTGTCATGACAGAACAGTGAGTAACGAGGGGAATGAATTATCAAGTCACTGAAGCCTCGCCAGGGTAATGAATTCTATTGTTGCCATTCAAAGTGCTTTTTGGGGAATGTAGAATGGTGGGTGGAGGGAGGGGAAGTACTTTTGTGGATGAGAAATGAAGATTGTCTTATCTCCCATGTGACAGCCACTTCTGACCAATGCTGTATGGAGTAACGCAGCACTGGCTGGGAGCTGAAGAAAGAAAAGTGTGAGATTTTATTGATTAAGCGCCACTATAGTAAGTCGATAGCAGGAAAAAACATGGGAAAAGAATGATATTCAGCCACGGTGCTAGGAACGAGAGATGCACTGTGAGCCAGTGAGACTCTGCTTGACAAAGCCATTCAGCCATGTAACATTTTTCAATAGGTGCAAGCAGCTAGTTACTCAGGAGAACGGCTTTTCTTCTGCAATGCTGGAGAGAGCTGTTATTGGGACAATGTTCCGTGTGACACGAAAAGCAGAGAACACGATTGTTCCATGAATGGATGGGGCCCCCTGGAAAATTCTGTCCAAGATACAGTAGCCACGTATGAAGAAAAGGTGAATTAAAATTAACTCAAGTCCTCTTCCTACCTCACCATAGCCTTCTCAGGAGATGAGAACTTAACCTTGCATTAACTCCTGAATAGGGACACCCCATGCAGTGGAAACCCCTTAAAGAAATGTCCCAGGTCACTACATTCCAGGGAAATCACTGGTCTTCCATGTCCTGTAATACATAGTACAGGAAAAATACAAGGTCATCTTCATTACAGGTCAGATTCTGGTAGGTGCTGAGGTCACTCAATACTCTGCAGGTGGTAATGTTATAATGGGGAAGGTCTAGGTTGGATATTAGGAAAAACTATTTCCCTAGGAGGGTGGGGAAGCTCTGGAATGGGTTACCTTTGGAGGGGGTGGAATCTCCATCCCTAGAGGTTTTTAAGTCTTGGCTTGACAAAGCCCTGGCTGGGATGATTTAGTTGGGGTTGGTCCTGTTTTGGGCAGGGACTCGATGGCCTCCTGAGGTCTCTTCCAATCCTAGGATTCTATGATTCTATGAATAACATGCAGGTCCAGTCCTATGATTCCACGTTGTAGACAATTCTCAAGGTGTCACAAGACACAAAAGCAACCTGTCTTCAGATACTAACATGGACCTGATTCATGGTTGCAGTAGTCCACTTTCCCACCCATGCAACTCTACTGGAAGTAATGGGGTGGTGAATCAGCCCCTGTGTACCCAGAAATTGTAATTAGAGCTCTTCTACTCCAATAGAAATGGTTACGATAGTGACAAACAAACAGATTTACTATCCAAGATACCTACATACTGATGTATTAGGAAACCCATCCTCTTACCACAAAGAGCACCTGCAATTCATACAAAGAATGGTAGGACTGGAAAGGACCTCAAAATATCATTTAGTCCAGTCCCCTGCACACATGGCAGAAGTAATTATCATCTAGACCATTCCTGAGATGTGTTTGTGTAACCTGCTCTTAAAAATCTCCAATGATGGAGATTCCACAATCTCTATGCAACAGTCAACCTAATTTCACCAAGGGCAAGTCATTTCCTTCTATTTTGCCATGATGAGGCCACATCTGGAGTATTGCGTTCAGGTTTGGGCTCCCCACTGCAGAAGGGATGCAGTGAAATGGGGCAGAGTCCAGTGGAGGTCAATGGAAATTATTTGGGATTTAGGGAATTTGTGAGAAGAGACAGAGAGAACTGGGCTTATTTAGTCTGCAGAAGAGAAGAGTGAGGGGGGATTTGAGAGCAGCCTTCAACTACCTGAAGGGGGTTCCAAAGAGGATGGAGAGAGGCTATTCTCAGTAGTGGCAGGTGACAGAATGAGGAACAATTGTCTCAAGTTACAGTGGAGGAAAACTATGTTGGACATTAAGAAAAACTATTTCAGTGGGAGGGTGGTGAAGCACTGGAATGGGTTCCTTGGGGAGGTGGTGGAATCTCCATCCCTGGAGGTTTTTAAGTCCCAGCTTGACAAAGCCCTGGCTGGGATGATTTTGTTGGGGTTGGTCCTGCTTTGTGCAAGGTTTGGACTCGATGACCCCCTGAGGTCTCTTCCAGCCCTAGGATTCTATGATTACTGGTTCCAGAGAGATCCCTCATTTTAAATATAGGGGATCCTCTCGTGAGTGTATACCCAGGATATTTCCACAAAGGCAGTGTATTGTCAGGTCTATAGCTTGAGAAGTGCTCCAATGAGGAACAATATTGTACTAATTATATGTATTGATTCAGGAGAGAATAGGTGACCTTGTGAAGATGGGAGCAGATCTGTTGTTTCGTTATGCAACTATTTTGTTTGTTAAATCTTTTCTCAGTGTAAGATTCCTCATGCAGTATTGAACCATCAGGTCCCTGAATTACTGGCACCAGTTTATCCATCTACGGCGGCTTTCCTCCAGATCCTCTCTAATCCCCCAAATCCTCTGGAAGTTGTCCTGTTTTCTGCTTTCTCGTGTTTTCCTTCCTGCAGAAGGCTGGGCAATGAGAAACAGCAGCTTTTCTGCTTGCTGCTCTCTGTCAACAAGGGAAAATGCTCAAGGCTGCAGGATTTCCCGGACTGGTTCCGCACAACACTATTACCTCAGAAGTTAACAGAAAATAATCTCAAAGGGGAACTGCTCCCCCAGATTTACCTACCAGTTGAACCTGTGTCATCTGGCACCCTCAGGACCTGAAAGTCCTTTCACATCAGAGAGAGCAAGAAAATTGATTAAAGGTCTAGAAAATATGACCTATAAAGGAAGATTGAAAGAAACTGAGTTTGCCTAGTCTGGAAAAAGAGAAAACCAAGAGCAGATGTGATCACAGTTTCCAAGCATGTACCAGTTTGTTACAAAGAGGAGGGAGAGCCATTATTGTCCTTAATCGCTGAGAATGGGAGAAGCAGTGATGGGTTAAAATTGCAGCAAAGGAAGTTTAGGTTGGACATTAGAAAAAACTTCCTAACTGTCAAGGTGATTAAACACTGGAATAAATTGCCTAGGGGGGGTTGTGGAATCTCCATCACTGGAGATACTTAAGAGCAGGTTAGACAGACACCTGTCATGGATGATATAGACGGTGCTTGGTCCTGCCATGAGGGCAGGGGACCAGACTTGATAACTTCTTGTGGTCCCTTTCAGTCCTATGATTCCACAGATTTCACTTTATTACAGCACCTTTACTAAACTCCATGCACATTGTTTAAAACAGCATACAAAATTTAATCAAGTGGCTTCTCCCCTTCATTATGATTGTGTAGGGCTAATTTTTATTTGATCATTCAAAAAAATGAGTTTCGAGCTGACAGCTTGTTCAGAGGCCTATCATGACTTCAAGCCAATTCTGAATTGGACTTCATTTCCTCCCCAAGAGAACTTGTGAGTCAGACACAGGAAGTCTTTCTTCTGCTCTACTCTGCACTGATTAGGCCTCTGTTGGATGATTGTGTCCAGTTCTGAGCACCACATTTCAAGAAAGATGTGGGGAAATTGGAGAAGATCCAGAGAAGAGCAACAAAAAGGATGAAAGGTCTAGAAAACATGAGCTATGAGGGAAGACTAAAGGAATTGGGCTTGTTTAGTTTGGGAAAGAGAAGACTGAGAGAGGACATGATAGCAGCTTTCAGGTATCTAAAACGGTGAGAAGGGGGGGAAATTTTTCTCCTTGGCCTCTGATGATAGGACAAGAAGCAATGGGCTTAAACTGCAGGAAGGGAGGTTTAGTAGGAAAAACTTCCTGCCTGTCAGGGTGGTTAAACACGGGAATAAATTGCCTAAGGAGGTTGTGGAATTTCCATCACTGGAGATATTTCAGAGCAAGTTAGACAGACACCTGTCAGGGATGATTTAAACAGTGCTTGGTCCTGCCATGAGGACAGGGGACTGGATTCGATGTTCTAGTTTTCTAGGATTATATGAACTTGGTCCAATACAAGGTCCACCCAGATTGTCTCTTTGATATCCCGGGACTGAGACAGCTACAACATGGATTCTAATGTTTGATAGCTGTTCACGTCAGTAATAAGTGGCACCTCTTCTGGTAGCCTCATCAAATATACCAAGGAATAGTGGTGTCCTGCTCCCATCCAAATAAGTGATGAAACTGCCACAGGCTTCAATACAGAAGCTCCTGAGGGTGTCAGTGTCATAGAGCTCATAACTCCAATTGGTTCAATTATTTGACGCCCTGACTCCAAAGGAGTCAAGCAAGCTTTCCCCTCTAGAAGCAGCTCAGGGCCATATGGGAACCTATATGGATCACTGGAAGACTCTAGTGACCAGGATTCAATAGTAGGGCACATTTCACTAGCAACACATTCACTACAGATAAAACAGGGAAACTGACCAGTGTCGCAAGAATTAAAATGAGTGATCAGATTAATGCTTACTCAGTACCATCAAGGGGAGGGGAGGACGTTGCTTTGGTTGGGTTAAAAAGAACAGGTTACTCGCGGGTGTTGTCTTCACTTCTAAAAAGTAAAGTGCAGTGCGGCTGCCGCCGTGTTTTAGCGTGAAAGCGCGGCCACGGCAGGAAAGCTGGGAGAAAGCTGTCCCGGTGCTCCATGTAAACCACTTCCACGAGGGGAATAGCTAACAGTGCTGGGAGCCCATTTACACTGGTGCTTTACAGCACTCTGAATTGTCGAGCTCGGGGTGGGCGTGGTTTTTTCACATCGTAGGGCCAGAAAATTGCCGTGTAGTAAAGTGGCCAAAGACAGACTGCCTCAGTTACCAGGCTATGGAGTCACTCACTTGGAATATAGGAAATAAGGCTTCAAATCTTCTCTCTGCCTGATTTAGAGGAGAAATTTGACTCTAGATCTATCTCCCAGAGAAGTGTCCCCTTCTGTCTCCTGCCGGGGCTGGGTAGAGTTTACACACAGCCAGACTTTGAGCATCTAAGGACACACTACCGATGCAGGCATCATGGTAAACTTTTATCTTCCCTATTGGCATGCACACCACAGTCCAATTACCAAGGGCCCAAAACAGTTGTCATCTTCCTCAAGCCTCCCCAGCAGAACTTGCCTGGTCCCCCAGAATCCCACTAAAGGTGTAAGCCTTCTGGCTTACAGCGTCTCTCCTCAGAGGCATAGTGAAAAACAGCCACAGCATTTGCACAGGAGTCTTGAAAAAATTCCTTTTTACTGAGCTCATGAGAAATACACAGAGATAGACCTAACGATCTCCCCACCTCCACACAGTTACCTACCTCAGCTTCCACACCAACCCGGAGAGTTCTAGGGACATAGGCCTTTCCCCACCCACATGGCTTCTGAACCAGCATGTACAACCTCTGCTCTTTTACTCTGTTTCTCCAAAACGACAGACAAAGACCTTCTCTTTTATATTTTCCAGCCCCATATCAGAGACTTCTTCAGCCGCCTCAACAAGTGAGCACAGATTCTTACCAGGTAGGTTGGTTACTAGGCAACCTTTCCTGGGTAGGAGCTAGCCTTTTCTCTCAAGGTGTTTCCACCTGAAAAGGAAACTATTTAAAGTCCAAAAAACAAAACAAAACCAAGAACCCAACCGTTGTTTCTAGTCCGAGACAGACATGCTACAGTCCCTCCCAGCAAATAGTCGATCTTACATCCACAGAGAAGTATTCCCAGATTTGAATCCCAGTCAATGTTATGAACTTTTAAATTGTACATAAACCCTGCATATAACCACATTTCTCTCTCCCACCAGGGGGGTAATGCAGTTTTATCTTTAGAAGGTTCTTTGAGAGAAGATGGCACACACACACACACACACACACACACACACACACACACACACACACACTCTTTTGGCTGTTTGACTACTTTTCTGCCATGTTTCTATTTCTCTATTACTCCTGTTGTCCTCATCAGCATCATTATAGGGATAATGAGAACTGTATTAGTGTGAAACTGCACTTTGCACTTCATTACTTCTGAGATGGGAAATGCAAAATTGTCTTTTAAAATGCCTACATACATGAGTTCTCAAACCCTTTTTAGTTCTACTAAACAAGCTATTTCTAGGCCAAAATGGAGTCCATAAGGGAGATTTAATCTGCGGGGTTCTGTAATGTAGCCTGTGACCTCACTCCTCTATAACACACACAGGCTATCACAAAATAGCTATTCTGCGTCTTTTGAGTGTACCCATTAATTCAAAATATAACAGGCTCCCTATTCTGACATCCCTGTTAATTTCATTCCACAAGGAGTAAGGGATGTTTTGGAATAGTGATTTATTTTGAAATAAGTGCTGTGTAGACAATGCCAAATTTTGAAATAAGCTATTTCGAAATTGACTTGAAATAAGCTACACAATTTGCATAGCTCAAATGGCGTAGCTTATGTCGAGCTACGGGTGCAATGTAGACACACCCATAGGGACTACAAGTCCCAGCATGCTGTGCTGCAACTTAACTGAAGAGGTTGGTCTCTCCATTGAATTCCAGGACTTTTGTCCATTCACCAAGCTGCTCCTACACTGTTATTGAAGAAGATGGCTGTAATCTTCTCGGTTTTATAACTATAGGACTTGATTTAGTATTCACAGCCACAAGCATTCAAAGACAATGAGTCAAGCTCACTGAAATAAAGAGATCATGTTAAAAATTATGAGACTATAAATATATATTTTGAGTGGAGTTTTTGGGTGTTGAGCCCATACGGATTCATATTTTCAAGCTTTTTTCCACAACTATGAGTGTTAGGATATTAACTTTTAAAATTTTAAATGTGACTCTCCTTTAATTTCCTGGCTGCTGGAGTTAGAGCTTCATTGTAAAAAGGGGGCAGCGATGGTATCCTGAACCACTACATTCTTCTTGGACATTGATATAAATCAGGAGTAACTTCTCAGAGTCAATGTAGCACCCCCACATCAGTGAGAGGAGATGTAGACCTCTGAGGCAGCTGTAAGTTACCATTGATTTGACAAAGCTTGAGTGCTTCTCTGCTAAAATAAAACACTTGAATGTGAGCAGCCAAACAACCAGCATCTAGTCAGAATAATTATTCTGTAATAAAAGGGTGGACTGGTGCAAAATATTGTCCCTCTGTAGCTGTTTGCATGTAAGAAAAATCTTTTCACTTTGTGCTCCTTTTAGTACTTGCCTTCTGTAACTAGTTTATTAGTACTTCTGTATTAGCACCTGGCAACCTACAAGTCACGGACCTGTACCCTTTTTTGTCAGGGATTGTACAAATGCAGAAAGGGAAGAGGAAGAAAGATGTCCCTGCCCCCAAAGCTTTACAATCTACATGTAAGATGAGACAACAGTTGAGGCTGTGTCTAGACTACATGCCTCTGTCGGCAGAGGCATGTAGATTAGACAGATCAGCAAAGGTAAATGAAGCCGCGATTTAAATGATCGCAGCTTCATTTACATTTACATGGCTGCCGCGCTGAGCCGACAAACAGCTAATCAGCTGTTTGTCGGCTCGCCGCTAGTCTGGACGTTCCACCTGTCGACATCAAAGCCCTTTGTCGGCAGCCCCGTTATTCCTCGTGGAATGAGGTTTACTGGGGCTGCCGACAAAGGGCTTTGATGTTGACAGGTGGAACGTCCAGACTAGCGGCGAGCCGACAAACAGCTGATTAGCTGTTTGTCGGCTCAGCGCGGCAGCCATGTAAATGTAAATGAAGCCGCGATCATTTAAATCGCGGCTTCATTTACCTTTGCCGAACAAACAAATCTACATGCCTCTGCCGGCAGAGGCATGTAGTTTAGACGTACCCTTGAGTATAAAGATGGGGGAGCACAAAGAAACAATGAGTCAATATTGTAGTGAAGAAGTTTTAAAGGAGCTATTCATCCCCCAAAGAAGCATTCCCTAGACCAAATGTGTAATTGGCTTCAATGCTTTTTGGAAACACTGGTTGAAATCTGGCATTATGCATGGAGGACAGCTTGCATGATAATAATGGTTCTTTCTGGACAGGGGAAGAAAAAACCCAGTACAAATCTATGAAAAAGAAAATGTTAGTGTTGACTACTTGCCAAAACTGAACCCCGAGTTGCACAGCCAACCATAGATTAGACTTCATCTCTTCCAAATGCCACTCGGAAACACGCTTGTTTCTGATTTGCATACATCATCCAGCAAGGGAAAAGAAATAACATAGCATGGTGAACGTAACCCAGCAACAGAGTGCCTGAATTTCAAGTTTAACATATTCCCAGTCATCAGTGTGTTCGTGTTAATTATCTACAAACCAGAAGGAAGCAATTAGTCAATCATTTTGAATCATGAATAAAAGTGAAACTTTTGTACTCTGTAGACAAGTTGCGAGCAGAAAAGGAAGCAACAAATGAATTGGTTGTAAGTTTCTCATCTGTCCTCCCTGGAGAGATTCAGACTGTCTATAGCAGTGTTTCTTAAACTTTTTAAGACTAAGGAATACCAAACAATAACATTTTTTTATGAGGAACACCAAGGATTTTTTGTTGAGAGAAAAAAAAAGATTGGGGGGGGGGGGAGGGTCAGGGGGAAGTTATTGAGAAAAAAAAGGGTCGGGGGGAAAGTTATTGATCAAAAAAAAAGGTCACCTGCCCCTTTAAGGGTGGCCATTTTTAATTTTGTTGTTCTCCAAAGCACACCTCCAACTGCCTCGCGGCACACCAGTGTACTGCGGAACACAGTTTAAGAAACACTGGTCTATAGATTCAGACCTAACGGTCAGAAGGTGATCATCTAGTCTGACCATCACATCACAGTCCCTAGTGCCTCACCCCTCACCCACTCCTGTCATAAACCTGGCTGAGTTCCTACTGTTCCCCAGTCTTGATTTAAAGACAGCAAGAACTTCAGGGCAGGGAACTTCTGTGCTGGTACAGCATCTAGGAAAATGGTCCATGACCGGGGCTTCAGGTGCCACAATAATAAAAACATTAAATAATCTAAACCATGTTTCAATCTCAATATCCAGCTTCTACATTTTTCTATTGAGCCTCTTCCTTCTGCATTATGGTCTCTGTCACAAGCCCTGATGAAATGATTTCTGTCCCATGCAGTGGTGCTTGGACCACTTACAGAGAGAGAATGAGTTTGCTCCACAGCCTTAGCTGTGAGGCAGCTGGTTTTAGCTCAACCAGTGGAGGCTAATGCGTTAAGTTCCAGAGGCCCCAGGTTCAGTTCTGCCTGTCAGCATTACAAGTGGGGGCTTGTCCGGGATGTCTCTGAGGCTATGTCTTCACTGTGAGTTCCTCCCACAGAAAATATGCTAATGAGGGACTCATTAGCATGAGTTGTGATCTCATTAGCATATTTCCTGCCATTTCTTTTTGCACACGGGGTTTTTGCTCAAAAAACCCCCAGTCCACACTGCTTCTTTTTGCACAAAATCCACTTGCACAAAAAGAAACAGCAGACAATATGCTAATGAGATCGCAACTCATGCTAACGAGTCCCTCATTTGTATATTTTCTGCCAGAAGAACTCACAGTGAAAACGAAGCCTGAAGCTTTGGATGTGCTTTCTCAGCTAGTGGAAAGATAGAACCCACATGCCTACTGAGTGTGGTTCACTGTCCTATGTAGTGGCATGTACAGAGAACATAACAAGTCTGCTCTACAGCCTTAGCTGAGAGGCAGTTGGCTTTTAGCTCATGCAGTAGAGGCTCATGCATTAAGTTCCTGAGATCCCAGGTTCAATTCTGCTTGTTGGTGTTACACCTGCACTGCCCCGGAACAAGCCACAGGCCATATTGTTACTATTCAGAATAACAATTTGGACTTTGGTTTCCTACTTGTTCCAGGGCCAAAATGATCTGTCTCAGCAGTAAACCTACCACAGATCGCTTCCGCTTTTCCTCCAGCCATCTGTGGCCCCCCGCTCCACCCCTTTCTTGCTCACCTGCATTAAAACAGCTCAACATGAACTCTTTACACCTCCACCTAGCCACTAATAATTTGGATTGCTCCTGCAGGGGAGTTAAAGGGCACCTCTGACTCCCCTGAATGGGCTTGGAGAGCAGCCAGCCACCCACAATCTCAATCATTAGTCACCAGCTAGCTACATTTTTCCTTTCTGAACTCCCCAGGCAGTTTCACATGCATGCAAGAATCTTCATTTCTTGTCCTAGCAGGACTGAACGGATCAGGTGGTATTGCGGGGCTCTTTTAATGTAGCAGATGCATTCCACTCCGGGGGCGGCTGTGTGTCCCCGGCGAATGAAGTGATTGCAGTACGTAATGTTTGAAAAGCACTTTGGGAGCCTTTGGGATCATGGGTGCTGTACAAATGCAAGCTCTCAGTATTGATTGAGTCACCGCACGAGGAAAAAAAGAGCACCGAAATGGCACTTGAGATGGAGTTAGAAGCCCTCCATTCAGCTATTAAGAAATTAATAATTACAGGAAGGCAGAGTTAATTACACTCAGAAGATCAATGAAGCTTTTAATGAAGAAAAACATCCAAATAAAAGCAGACAAGAAACCTCTGAAGGTCCCACATGCCCTCTTGGATAAGAGGCACATTGGGAAAAGAGTTATTCCAGCTCTGTGCTCAAATTGAAAATGCCAGGATCAGGGTTGGGGGAGAAGCCCACCCAAACAAACAGTAGAAGCAGATATATTTGGCCTTTCTGATTTTGCCTGATGAATACAAGCTGGTGTTTGTATTGCTAAGTACCAGCATTAGCCAGCCACAAAGCTGTGGGCCAATCCAATTTTCTTGGTATCTGTGTTGCTGCCCCGTAGGCCATTTCTGTTTTTCCAGGCCCCCAAGCCAGCGCCTTTCCATAGCTCTGAGATCTCAGTTCAGTTGCCAGGGAACCTGCCATTACAAACCAGTGTCAGTGGGTGAGGGGGCGCCATGGAAGAGCCCATCACCCTCAGCCTCGGCCTGAGTTAAAGAAGATTGAGACAAAAAGGAGGGGAGGAACTTGCACTGCACCCATTAAGGAGGTAGGGGTGCTTTAGGGCGAATGCGACCCTGGATTCATATCCTACACACTCCTGAAATGTGTGTACATGTGACAGGGCAGAATGGCCCCGCACTACAGACACGCCGCTTGCCGCTTTTGTGGCGACTTGGTGGCCAGGATACTGGTGGTGTGTCGGCTGTTCGACGGCCGCCAAGCAACCCCGCCGCGGTAAACAACCCAGGAGGCACAGCTGCCTGGGGGAAGGGGCGACCAGCCGAAGGGTGTGAATTGACGTCCCAGACATCAGCATGCCAAAGAGGGCTGGGGGTGGAGCCTCAATGCTGACGTGGACGTAGGGAGGGAAGTTTAAAACCAGGGAAGGAGCGCAGTAGAGTAGGGAGAGGGAGAGGAGAGCCCCGGATGGGGTGTGGCCACAGAACGCTGACCCGGGAGGTGAGATGGGCCCAAGCGGGGGACATTGCTTCTGCCAGGGGGCCGGAAGTGGGGAGAGGAAGTAGCCCAGGGCAGGCAAAGGATAAAGCCCGTGGACTGGCGTGTTACGGTGGAAAGCCCCTCCAGTCGGACCGGACTACGGCCTAGTCCGTGTCCTTAGGGCCCTGGTCTGGGGCCTGTGAGAGGGGGTGGTCCCGGACCCCCCTTTCCTTATGACTCATGCAGAGAGTCGTCCAGAGGTTAAGCCGCAGACGGTTATGCCAGCCTCAGCGCTGGATCTGACTACGCCAATCATAGGCTGAAACTGGACAAAAAGGACAGATCTTGAGACATGGAGACTCAGGGTGGGGTGGAGGGCAGCACGGAAGTGGGGAGTAAGGGGATGACGAACAAGACGGGCCTAACTCACCGTCACAATACAAAATATGCCTTTTGTGAGGTATCATGTGAGCATCAACACCACACGGGTTTCCCATATCATTGTAAACTACATGTGTTAACCCTATAGGTGAAGCTCTGACTTCCTTCTGATGTTACTAGATCAGACAGCTTAGCCTAGGTAAAAGTGATAAACCAGTTAGTCCTAGAAAAAAGGAATGATAGAGGGGAGGGGGAATGGGTTGTTCACTCCACTTACATATTAGTAGTCAACAAAGCCATCGAGATAAGCCAGTTGTGGGGGTGGGGGTCAGCCTGATGCTGAATCTAAAAACTACAGAATTAATATAGTTCCTGCATCCCAGTCAGACACAGGAGCCTGAATGCCCAGAAAATATCCCTTTGGGGATACAAGGAACAGAGACATATTCCATCTTTATTCTTTACCTTAAGGACACAAAGAAACCAAGTGATCTTTTCTCTGTCACGGGTCTTTGCCAGTAAAGCCTGGAAGGGAGGCTGGGAGTGGAAGAAGCCATCTTGAACCAAGACTGCATCTTACTTGATGAAGTTTTTGCCTTTTAGAAGCTTGTTTTCTACTTTTGTGTTCTTGTAACCCGTTCTGCCTTTATCCCTTTTACGTAGAATCATCTAAAAAAAAAAAAACAACTATAAACCCAACTATAAACCAATTTGGTGTTGGGTTTGAAGGGGAGGTTTTATTTACCCCCGTGACTTGGATACACTGTGACATATGGACTCTGTAAACAGTGCATCAAATGGCATCTCCTTTGTGAATCCACAGTGGTAGAGGTTGTGCATGGCAAAGTCTTGTCTTTGAGGAGCTCAGAGGCTGGCACTCTCTGAGTGTTACCTGCTAGACCAAGTTTGGGCTGGGAAGACCCCAAGGAGATTGCTGGGGAAGATGACAGACTGGTGTGGTGGGAAGCTATCCGACAGGCTAATCTCTAGCAAACCTCTGAAGAAGCAAAGGTAAGGCCGTGACTCACAGCTAGGAATGGGACACATTCAGCCCATTTCATTAGCTTCATTAACATGGGTCCCACAGATGACAGGTCCTTCTTTTGCTGTTATATCTTGGATTCTGTTCTTTCTGTTACTCATCAGATTAAGTGGGTCATACCCCTGAAATCTTATGCTTTTATATATATATATATATATATAGAGAGAGAGAGAGAGAGAGAGAGAGAGAGAGGATTACATTAGATTGGTCTCTAAAGTGCCACAGGACTATTGGTTGTTTTCACAGTTCTGGATACTCCCAGAAGTCTGGTACAGGGCATCCTCGCTATACGTCAACCTGGTATACATCTGCTCAGCACTAAAGTCGTTGACACTTGGAGGACCTGATGCATTATAAGTCCTCCCATTCCCCACTCTTAAGTCACACAACCCCCCCACCCCACCCCACCCTACCCCACCCCACCCCACACACACAATTTGCGCAAATGGAAGTCAGTAGCAGGAAAAATATTCCCCCCTTTATGTTGTTTCATTATAAGTCCAAGTTTTTTGGTATGTATCTTGGCCAAGAAAGAACAAGGTTTTCTGTGCTCTCACTTCTGCCTTTCTTTAGCGTCCAGTCTTGCATGGTCAACAACATAGCAGAGGATAGGGATTTTTCACTACCACCTTTTCCCTAAGAACAAGCTGTCTGAAGGGGTGCACACCAGGGAGACAGGCCAGCATCCTCTCTGTTACTCTGCACCATCCCTTGGTGCAGAGCGTGCATTACCCCGTGTGCATGCTGGTATTCCCTCACCGTGAATGCAGATCTGCACTACCACTTACACAGAGACTGAGAACACTAATGCCTTTACTAAGGCTTCAAAGGGTTAGTTAAAAGTTGTCTTTCGTCTGTTCCCCGTGAGCTGGGAAAACCAGCACTGATTCTAACAAAGCAGTCACTGATGACAAGGCCTGCTTAGAACACTGGGAAACGTACCAATTCTTCACAGGCCGGAGGATGGGAGTGAACACATTCTCAGCTGGGGCAGTGCACTTGTGATCTTAAAGGTGTTGTTTATCTGCTGAGGGTCTGAGCCATCAGGTTTAAAACTACAGGTCGAACCTCTCTAGTCTGGCACTCTCTGGTCCAGCAACATCTGTGGTCCGGCACGGTTTCAGTTCCTCATATATCCATTTATCGTGGGTGTGACCAGGTTTCCCACAGTCCTGTAAAGTTTATTTACAGTCACCAGTCCTGGTTCTTAGTGTTTTGTGCTCTTATGGGGTATGTCTACACTACCCCGCTAGTTCGAACTAGCGGGGTAATGTAGGCATACCGCACTTGCAAATGAAGCCCGGGATTTGAATTTCCCGGGCTTCATTTGCATAAGCGGGGAGCCGCCATTTTTAAATCCCCGCTGGTTCGAACCCCGTGCAGCGTGGCTACACGGGGCACGAACTAGGTAGTTCGAACTAGACTTCCTAGTTCGAACTACCGTTACTCCTCGTGGAATGAGGAGTAACGGTAGTTCGAACTAGGAAGCCTAGTTCGAACTACCTAGTTCGTGCCCCGTGTAGCCGCGCTGCACGGGGTTCGAACCAGCGGGGATTTAAAAATGGCGGCTCCCCGCTTATGCAAATGAAGCCCGGGAAATTCAAATCCCGGGCTTCATTTGCAAGTGCGGTATGCCTATATTACCCTCCTAGTTCGAATTAGGAGGGTAGTGTAGACATACCCATGGTATGTCTAGGCTACACTCCTTTTTTGAAAGAAGCTCTTTCAAAAGGTACCTTTGAAAAAGCCTCTTTTGAAAAAGAGCATCTAGACTACAACCAGTACTTTCGAAAAAGCAAGCTGCTTTTTCAAAAGAGAGCACCCAGGCAGTCTGGATGCTCTCTTTCGAAAAAGCACAGTTTGCATTGGGTAGTGCCTTTTTTCGAAAGAGCACTTTCGAAAAAAGGTGTTATTCCTCGTAAAACAAGGTTTTACATGGTCAAAAAATCTGCCACGTTCTTTCGATTTACTTTCAAAAGAACGTGGCAGCAGTCTAGATGCAGGGGAAGTTTTTTCGAAAAAGGGACACTTTTTTAAAAAAAACCCTGTAGTCTAGACACACCGTGATGTAGCTCTAATTTATCCCTAAATGTCTTCTCAGAGCTCAGAAAGCAGTGGAAGTGCTGGTAATGCTCCTAAGCGTACGCATGGTTTTTGAGCTTTATCTACTTATTTCCTTGGACCACTATTGTAAAATTTTGTGACAACATTAACACTTTGTTATGAAGAGAGCTGATGAGCTTTGGCCAGGTGAAGGCTTATATAGGGTGTATCAGTACAATCAGATGTTGTTAGGCAGCAGTGAAAGTGCTGTCTCATTTATTCACCTCAGCAAAATAAAAATAATGAGATCCACACACTACATTATTGACCTCCCATGGTTCCACAAATTCTCTGGTTCGGCACCCCCAGTATGTCCACTTCTTTCCCGAAATGTGGTGCCCAGAACTGGACACAGTACTTCAGGTGAGGCTAACCAGTGTCTTGCTCACAGCTCTCCTGCCAACACACCTCAGAATGAGTTGGGTTTTTTTTTGCCATGATGTTACATTGTTGACTCAAGTTTAGCTTGTGATCCACTATGACCTCCAGATCCCTTTCCATAGTATTGCTTCCTCAGCAGTCATTTCCCATGTTGCATGTGTGTAGCTGTTTGTTCCTACCTAAGTGGAATACTTGGATGCAGAATAGATTTAAATAAATTTGTAAGTATTTTTGTTTGATAGGGCACCTCTGAAGCATAGAAAATACACTAGCCCTTTCCTCGTCAGATGCAGCGAGATAAGTAGGGTTGCCAGGTGTCCGGTACTGACCCAGACAGTCCGGTATTTTCGTCTCCTGTCCAGTAAAAAATTTCAGAAAATACCGGACACTTAAAATGTCTGGTATTTTCTGTTTTTTTCCCTATAAGGAGGTGAAAATACCAAACACCTGGCAACCCTACACACAGTCAGCAAGTGGTCCCATCCCCCGGACTACCCCCCTCCCCATTTCCCCCATCCCTGGACTCCCTGCTTACAAGATGGTCATCGGCAAAAACCCTAAAGAACTGAAGCAAGAGGAAGCAATGCCTTCCCTATGTCTTAGTGCTCAATGGCTTCCTATCCCTATTCTGACTGTACACACTTAAAGGGGTCATGCTATTTTAGTGCTGTTTTATTTTTTCTTATTTTTTGCTTAAGAACTCTCGGGGTCCTTTTTGTTTTTACTCAACAACTTTGGTCTTCCCCCCCAATAGGGGATGTTCGGTATTTTTGGTTAAACCACCTGGCAGCCCTAGAGAGAAGCATGGTTAGTATTGAAATAATAATGGGTTGAGACCTCCGTTGTGCTAGGTGCTGTACAAACAAAGAACAAAGACTTCCTGTGCTTCAGAACAGCTTATGATATAAGTAAAAAACAAAGAACAGGCCATGACAAACTTACAGAGGGAATACAAGATAATAAAGCAACAATAGTTCTGCATATGAATGACATTTTCAATCCTCAGGTGCTGTCTGCAGGCAGATTGAAATCCCCTTTGCACTGCCGGAGCAGCGTGAATGGAATTTTAAAGAGTAATCCTTTAGAGAAACTAGTCATTACAGAGCCTCTCTTCAAAGGAAGCCTGGCTTGACGCACCCTAGCTGGGGAGTAGAACACTGGAATGGGAGTAATTAAATTAAGTTCATAGATTAAATTCCTAGCTCTACAACTGACTTGCTGTGTGAATTTGGGCAAGTCATTTCACCTCTGTATCCCCATCTTTTGTCTGTCTTATCTCCAAGAAAAGGACTCTGTATCCTATTAGAACTGTGTGGAAAGTGGAAATTGTGTTTTGTGGAGGGTTTCGAGACTTCAAGATTTTTCCCAATTTCAACCCAAATCCCGCAAAACTTCTAAATCCTCAGCCCAAGAGAAATTATGGGGAGTGGAGGAGGGACTAGTTTGGGATCAATCAACACATATTTCATTTTGACAATAATTGTTTTACTTGTTCTTTGGTCTGGCGTATATGAGGTTGATGCTTAAAAGAAGTAGTCTTCATACCAGAAGTATTTGTCAGCTTTTTTCTCTTTTTATTTTTCCACAATGACAGTCAGGCAAACCAGACATAATTTCGCAAAGCATTCTGATGGAGCTTCATTTTCCTGGCTCGACAAAGCTTTCTCGATTTCCCCTTTCGGCTCAGCATCTATCACAAAAGGAGTCTGTAAACATTTCCGTAATTAAAATATAAATGACCAAGGACAGACCTTTGCCTGCACTGTTATCCTCATGACTCTTTCAATGCAAAGTAATTTTACCACTGCTATTCCAGACCTAAGCAGTGTTTGTTTGAAATCAGTAACCAGAATAAAGCATTTTGCCTTCCCCATCCCTAAAATAAACAATACTAAAGGAAACAGTAATTCTGGAATTATTAGCAGAAAGCAGCTCTTTGCAGCTCTAATTGTTATTTCATTATGAAGCCTTTCATAGTTGCTACTAATATTAAGTAGATTTATTGTTTCCTGGCCATTATGGTTCAAGTAGCAACTCTTTTTGGCATGCTTTACTCGGGATTTAATCCATGTATGCACGGGCTTTTACAAATGTAATTTATTTTTAATTGGTTTAGCAAAAACAAATGCCATCTACCTGGATTAAATAGACTCATTATGAAACTAAAACTTTTAGCTGCTTTATAACAGAGCTTATATTGTTTTCAATTAACTCATTTGTTTTCATTTTCTTCCAAGTAAAATTCTTTGGTTTGTAATGTCACAAATTATGCACACAAAGGAAATGAGACAAGATTTCCTTGTCTCCAGAGTAAATTAAATTTTCTGTGTGCTCTCACCAGTCTGTTCTCACATTGATATATTGCGGAGATAAGAGAGAAATGTATGTGATGGGCCTACTTAAAGGGCTAATGGAAGGTAGATATGTTTCCCTACCTTCTTGGGTGCTGCAGGAAATGAAGTACAAAAGCTGAACAGCACAACCTGCTAGCATGAGTGGGCATATCGTTGGCAAGTTCCCAAGTATTTCAGCCAAATGATCATCAACTCACTGATGAGTCACACGGAGGATGCAACCAAAATTTGGATAGTTTGGGATCATAATTAAAAGAATTCACATGACCTAGAAGTGAACCAATGTGCTTAGTCCATCTCTCTCTCTCTCTCTCATTTATATGCCCTGCATGATAGTTTCTGAGCATGAATACATGTGAGTAACAGATACTGACTGCTTTTTATTCTGCTAAATTGCTTCAGTGCACAGATAAACCTTGAAAAAACAATGTAGCATATTAGAGAGCAGTAATGCCTCCGAGCATTACCAAAATGGCTCACGTTTCTCCTCCTAAAATGTTTTAGGTCTTATACTTTTAATGAAGTAAGTCAACTGTATCCTATCTTCCCAGTCCAAGTAAGGTTTAGCATTTACTGGTACGGTTATGACTCCTCTCACTCTTTGACTATTAACGTGTCTCAGACCAATAATCTGAGAAGCAATTTCACCTTGGCTGCCTTTATAGACCACTGTCTGGACTGATGTCTACCCAGATGATAGACTGTGTACAAGACAATAATAGCAGTCGGGAATGAGTTTGAAAACTAAGTGGAAAGTGGTTTGGGGTTTTTTTTATGGCTGATTCAGAAAAAGGGAGAAAATAATTATAGATCTGTGACACAGCCTTCAGCAACCAGACATGAGACCTTGTCTAGGGTAAAGTAACATAGCAGTCAAGCCACACTGACATACGCCCTTTGAAGATTGAGAGCCTTGAAGTTCTGATTGGAGTTTGACTCTAAGATATAGAGTCTACGGGGAATATTAGATCATCTAATCTGAACTCCTGTGTAATCAAGGCCATAGAATTTAACACACTTACTCCTCTGTCAAGGGCAATAACTTGTGTTGGCTAAAGCACACTTTCCAGAAAAGCAACTGGTCTTGACTTGAAGTCATCAAAAGATGGTGAAACCACCACTTCCCTCGGCAGTTTGTTCCAGTGGCATTGTCACAAAACTTGTTTTGTTACCTGCAGAAGAAGTTCAGTACCTTGAAATATGCACCCGTTTCACAAAAGTTGAATGACTTGGCTCGGATCAAATAAAAACCACCTTGGTCCTTCCCCTAAACCTCAAAGGAGATACATGTTTAGGTTCCAAAAACAGTGTTTGATGAACTTAATTTCCCATCATCGTTTAGGTGTGTGCTCTTCTCCTCAGTGCCAGAAATGCCAGAAAACCAGGAATGTTGCAATGTTTGTGGCCTGATCAGAAAAAGGAAGGCTCAACAGAACAATTCTGAGAAGGTCTCCTCCACTGTATTTCCAGAGTCAGGATCCTGTGCAGTTTATATCAGAACATTGGACAGTTGCTGAACTTTCCATCCCTTTGAGGTTCATCTACAAAGCCAGGTCCTTAACCATCCTGGATTCTTCCTAATCTACCCCTCCATGTGACACAATTCATCTGCCGGTGAAATCAGTGGATAGATACCTCTGAATTCAAAGGCACACAGGTAAGGCTGGGGGCTCTGAGGCAGGAATGGTTTTGCACAATCATGCATATTCGGCATAGTACAGCATCACTTCACCACAAGCATCAGGGCTACGTCTACACTGGCCCCTTTTTCGGAAGGGGCATGCTAATTTTGAAAGTGGGAATAGGGAAATCCGCGGGGGATTTAAATATCCCTCGCGGATTTAAATAAACATGTCTGCCGCTTTTTTTCCGGCTTGGGGAAAAGCCGGAAAAAAAGCATCTAGACTGGCCCGATCCTCCGGAATAAAGCCCTATTCCGGAGGATCTCTTATTCCTACTTCAATTGTAGATATTATTAGAACGACCCAGGCGGCTTGCAATGCTACTTACTGTTGAACTGCATGTGATTTATAGAAACCAGTACATGTATGTCATATCCTAAAAAGCTATGACCTTGTGTATTGTCCTAGGTGTTCCTATATCATCTGTCCTAACTACCCCATTTAGTGGACTAGAACTGTGTAAGTCTTTATTGTTTCTTTTCACTATTTTGTGTATAATGAAGTTAGAGGTAGAATTTGTCCTTCATATCTTCTGGCTTCTTTCGTATCTGATATCTCGAACACATGACAGGCATTGATACCTAGCCTTCGTGCAAATTCACTGTCAACGTTAACATCCTTTGAAAGGCACTAGGCACTCATCATTCAATAGCATTCAGACTGAATAAAAAAGCCCACAATTTGGTTTCCAATAGTGCCTCTGCTATTTAAGCCACTTGACTACCCCTCCCGCGAACGCAACGTTCCCTGAACTCCACACTGTTTGCCTTTTACATCAACCCGTTGTCGGCTGTGGATATTGAATCATACAACCCCGCCAGGTCCAGAAATGAGCTTTGATATGCTTGACAATATTATCTCTTACTTGTAGGCTGTGTCTACACTGGGCCACTTATTCCGGAAAATCAGCCGCTTTTCTGGAATAAGCTGCGAGCTGTCTACACTGGCCCTTGAATTTCCGGAAAAGCAACGATGCTCTACTGTACAAAATCAGCCGCTATTCCGGAAAAACTTTTCTGCTCCCACTTGGGCATAAGTCTTTATTCCGGAACACTGTTCCAGAAAAGGGCCAGTGTAGACAGCCCAGTAGTCTTTTCCGGAAAAAAGCCCCGATCGCGAAAATGGTGATCAGGGCTCTTTTCCGGAAAAACGCGTCTACATTGGCCACAGACGCTTTTCCGGAAAAAGGGCTTTTCTGGAAAAGCAGCCTGCCAATGTAGACGCTCCTTTTCCGGAAAAACTGAAAACGGAATAGTATTCCGTTTTAAGCAGTTCTGGAAATTCATGCCAGTGTAGACACAGCCGTAGAGTACTATTACCTTGCAAATCATTTTAGACCCAGAGAGGAAGGCAAAATCCCTTCAAAGACCTTAACATCTGAAATGACACAAATAGATGCAAGAAACAGAGGAAGGTATTACATTAATCAAAGTCCATCTGTCCAACATGGTGACTCTTGTCTTCTACATAGGTAGAGAGTTCTTTGAGAGCAAACCCATGGTTTTCTTGTGTGAACGCATTGGAGTTCTGGTTCTATAGTGGGCTTCCTCGGCACTACTAGGGGACTCTCATGGGGTGGGTTTGTTCAGCCCACTCAGGGGCAGGGTGTTAGTGATCTACCCCCTGTGTGTTTCAGTCCCTATGGATCAGAGCCTATAAGTACACCCCATCTCTGCTGAGACAGTCCAACCTAGCAACCACAGTCAGTAAAACACCCCCTTCTTGAAGGGTTGAGAGGAACAGCGGGCAGAATCAAACATAACTCCCTTCCCTCAGGGCAGTGAGGCCCAGTGGCCAGAGTGAGTAACAACCCTCCCTGCTCTCTGGGCAGTGAGGCCTAGCAGCCAGAGTCAGTAGCAACCCTCCCTCATCTCAGGGCAACAAGGCCTAGTAGACAGAGCCAGTAGCAACCCTCCTTACTCTCAGGGAAGTGAGGCCTAGTGGCCGCAGTCTCAAAGTCAATATCCATGCCCTTTGCACAGGGCAGTATGGTCTAGCAGCCTGAGTCACTAATCTCACTTGTAGAACCCCCTTTGAGGGTTAATGGGGTTAGGGTAGGGGCACCCGGGCCCAATCCCTCAGCCCAGGGCCCTGTCAGCAGTGGGGTATCCCACCACTAGCTCAGCAGGGAATCCTCCTGAAACACATTGAGCTCTCGGGGATCTAGCTCCCCCCTGGTCTACTTCCTCTCTGCTAACTAGCCTCTGTGGTTCAGTCTGTCCACAGCTCTTCCTCCAGGCTGTGTCTAGACTACATGCCTCTGTCGGCAGAGGCATGTAGATTTGTTTGTTCAGCAAAGGCAAATGAAGCCGCGATTTAAATGATTGCGGCTTCATTTACATTTACATGGCTGCCGCGCTGAGCCGACAAACAGCTGATCAGCTGTTTGTCGGCTCGCGCGCTAGTCTGGACGTTCCCCCTGTCGACATCAAAACCCTTTGTCGGCAGCCCCATTATTCCTCGTGGGATGAGGTTTACCGGGGCTGCCGACAAAGGGCTTTGATGTCGGCAGGGGGAACGTCCAGACTAGCGCGCGAGCCGACAAACAGCTGATTAGCTGTTTGTCGGCTCAGCGCGGCAGCCATGTAAATGTAAATGAAGCCGCGGTCATTTAAATCGCGGCTTCATTTGCCTTTGCTGAACAAACAAATCTACATGCCTCTGCCGACAGAGGCATGTAGTTTAGATGTACCCCCAGAGCCCTGGCAGCCCCTCTTTCCCCAGCAGTGGTCAGCCCCAACTGAGCTGCTTCACCAGCCTTTATACCTGTCCTCCAGCTGAAGCATGCCCAGTAGGGCTGTGGAGGTGGGGCTCTCTCGGCCAGGTAGCCCTGGTTAACCGTTTCAGGTCCGGAGTGTGGTTGGTACACCCCATCCCAGTGACATAAATCATAACCAAATGGCTGGGGGTTTGTGGGTTTCAAGAATTTCTTGTCAATTATATTTTCCAGAACAAAATTACAGCATGACAAGTTTGGGGTGAAAGAGCGGGGGCAGAAAGCTAATGATGGAAAGCAAAGCAAAACCAGTGGCTTTTTAGGAGGGCTTAGGAAGAAGCAAAGAAGGCTGGTTCATGGAATGGGGCGACTGCTGGTAGTGAATCCGATGGGGTAGAGCTGAGAGTGGGAGCAGAGTAGGAGACATGATGAGCGTAACAGGTTAGGATTAGACCTAGGGCACCTATTCAGCAAAGTACTTCAGCAGGAGGAGGTTCTCATTGGTTAGGGGGATGTTAGGGCTTCAGTGAGTGCATCTGCAAGTCTGAATTGAGCACATGGACTCCATCAGAGGAGAAAGGGGTGCCAATCAGGTGTGTCAGCACACACACATCTGCAGTATCAGGGGCCCACAGTTTCCCACCTGGGACCTGAACTTAGCCTCCCCCCCACCCATGTAGGCACTCCTATAAAAGTGGCATGGTGATCAGCCGTGCTGAGTGAATTATCTCCCACATCTTACCAGAGGGGATGGGAAAACCAGGGGCAGAAAATTAAACAGATTTTTTATTTTCGTGCCTGAATTGGGGGTTGGGTGCTTCAAAGTACGGAAACGTTGGCCTAAGTTAGTATGCTAGCAGGATGAAGGTCAGAAGGATCAAGGAATAAAGAACAACTGGAGGCCTTAGGCTTATTCTTAACTGCTTAGAGGCAATCAATCAATCTCCGAGTGCTCTCCCATTGACGCTGGTGCTCCACCAGGATGAGAAGAGAAGTCGACATCAACGGGAGAGCAGCCCCTGGGCTGTGTCTAGACTGCAGGCTTCTTTCGAAAGAGGCTCTTTCGAAAGCATCTTTCGAAAGAGCCTCTTTCGAAAGATCGCGTCTAGACTGCAGGCGGATCTTTCGATAGAGGAAATCCGCTTTTTCGAAAGAGAGCACCCAGCGAGTCTGGATGCTCTCTTTCGAAGACGGCCTCTTTACATTGAAGAACGCCTTCCTTCGAAAGAGGAACTTTCGAAGGAAGGCGTTCTTCCTCGTGAAACGAGGTTTACCGCCATCGAAAGAAAAGCCGCGTTCTTTCGAAATAATTTCGAAAGAACGCGGCTTGAGTCTGGATGCAGGGGAAGTTCTTTCGAAAAAAGGGTACTTTTTTCGAAAGAACCCCTGAGTGTGGACACGGCCCTGCTGACCATACTGCACGCAAGATGCTGAGGTAAGTACGTCGACTTCAGCTATGTTATTTGTAGATTAGATCCACGGGCGGGGGGAGGTGTTTAGTGGAGACTAGGCCTTATCCATATGTAGGATGCTGGATTACTTGTTAGAAAGCTCAGTGTACACAAGGAGCTGGCTCCTCAGCTAAGGGAAATGTTTCCTGTGGTGTTGCAATGCCTAGGGAGGCAAAGACGGCTTTAAGCCGCAGAGGTGCTCTTTCTGAAACTAGTAGGAATGATCCCCTCATTAAGCACAGGTCGGATCAGGGCCTAAGTAGGAATCAGACATGCCAGAAGGGCCTAGGGCACAGCAGAGTCAGGAAGGAGGAAGGAAGACAGTAATAGAAATACAAGGTTGCATACATACAATATGGCCGGGAATAATTTAGCTACAACTCCTCAAGAGAGAGATCTTGGAGTCATTGTGGATCGTTCTCTGAAAACATCCATGCAGTGTGCAGTGGCCGTCAAAAAAGCAAATGGAATGTTAGGAATCATTAAAAAAGGGATCGCAAATAAGACAGAGAACATCTTATTACCTCTGTATAAAATCTAGTATACTGCATACAGCTGTGGATATCTCATCTCAAAAAACCATACATTGGCACCGGAAAAAGTTCAGAAAAGGGCAACAAAAATGACTAGGGGTTTGGAACGGGTCCCATATGAAGAGAGATTAAAACAACTTGTACTTTTCATCATAGAAAAGAGGAGACTAAGGGGGGATATGATAGAGGTCTATAAAATCATGACTGGTGTGGAAAAAGTGAATAAGGAAAAGTTATTTACTTGTTCCCATAACGTAAGAACTAGGGGTCACCAAAGGAAATTAAAAGGTAGCAGGTTTAAAAACAAACAAAAGGAAGTTTTTCTTCACTCAGCATACAGTCAACCTGTGGAACTCCTTGCCAGAGGATGTGGTGAAGACTAGGACTTTAAGAGGGTTCAAAAAAGAGCTAGATAGAGGATAGATCCATCAATGGCTATTAGCCAGCATGGGTAGGAATGAAGTCCGTAGCCTCTGTTTTATCTGGAAATAGATGAGAGAAGAAGGATCATGTGATGATTACGTGTTGTGTTCATTCCCCCAGAGACATCTGGTATTGGCCACTGTGGGCAGACAGGACACAGGGCTAGATGGACCTTTGGTCTGACCCAGTATGGCCGTTCTTATGTTATGTTAATTACAACTGAGATGTTTTAAAGCTTACAAGTGCATTGAGATATCGGGTTTCTGTTCATTTTACTGGGAACTGCTCTTCCAAATTCCCTAGGTAAGTTGGCAAATCTCAGATCACTTGTATAATTGGGAGGCTTCATAGGTTTGGGGTCTCAGACTTTCTCTAGAAAATCTCTAACTCCCTTAGAATGTGCAGTTTAATTCAGCTTAGCAAAAAAGCATATTATGAAACTGGTGTAAACTGAACAGTTATATTGTAGGGGCTCCTAGGAGTCAACCAAGCTGTGTCTATAGCACCTAAAACAAAGAAATTGACAGTTCCTTCCACCAAATCGTGATCTGGCAGAACCAATCCACTAGTGATTTAAATCATAGAATTGTAGAACTGGAAGAGAACTTGAGAGGTTATCTAGTCCAGGTTCCTGCACTCATGGCATGAGTCAGTACTATCTGGACCACCCTACTTCACTAGACCTGCTCATTTGAACAGCAGAAGATCGACAGTGGCAGCTTCCATCTTCTCGGTAGTGTAGACAAGCCCTCAGAGACTAACAAATATATAATATAATCATGAGCTTTCATGTGCAAAGCCCACTTCCTCAGATGAGTTTTTGCCCATTAAAGCTCATGATTATCATAGAATTATAGAATCCTAGAGCTGGAAGAGACCTCAGGAGGCTATCGAGTCCAGCCCCCTGCCCAAAACAGGACCAACCCCAACTAAATCAACCCAGCCAGGGCTTTGTCAAGCTGGGACTTAAAAACCTCCAGGGATGGCAATTCCACCCCGTCCCCAGATAACCCATCCCAGTGCTTCCCCACCCTCCTAGTGAAATAGTTTTTCCTAATATCCAACCTAGACCTCCCCACTGCAACTTGAGATCATTGCTCCTTGTTCTGCCATCCGTCACTACTGAGAACAGCCTCTCTCCAGCCTCTTTGGAACCTCCCTTCGGGAAGTTGAAGGCTGCTCTCAAATCCCCCCTCACTCTTCTATATACAAAATTGGTGCTACAGGACTACTCATTGTTTGTACAGTTACGGACTAACACAGCTACCCCTCGGAGACTGCTCTCAAAAAACAATATGAAATATTCCAAAGAACAGCCATTTTACCTTCAGACTAAGTAGAAGGTACTGGATGCCCATCAAAGGCAATATGAGAATGAGATTAGAGGCTGCAGTTTTATCCTGACCTGTTTTGAAGAATGCAAATTGGCTCCTCTTGATAAGTTAAATCAGGCTTTGATGAAACACACTAACCTACTTTGTATATTTAAGATTTCCCATGGAAGCCATGTCAGGTTGACAATGCATCCACGCATATTGCTCTCTTCATTGTGGGACACTAATGCATTTAAAATGAGCCTGCCAGGGGGATATGCCTTATGTAGGTATTGACGGTTTGAGGTAGGTTCATCATCCATTTCACCCCAGAGAAAAGCATAGGGGGGATGTGGTTAAAATGGTAACAACCGTCTTTCAAGACTTGTTTACTGCATTAGCTCACTAACTCTTTTCAGTCTTGTAATATAAAGTGAATGGCCCTCTAAAGGATAGCTGGGTAGCTGCACCTTACATAGACTTCAGGTCTGCATCTAGACTGGCAAGATTTTCCACAAAAGCAGCTGCTTTTGCGCAAAAACTTGCCAGCTGTCTGCACTGGCTGCTTGATTTTGCGCAAAAGCACTGCCGTTCTACTGTCCGAAATCAGTGATTCTTGCACAAATGCTTTGATGTTCCCATTCAGGCAAAAACCCTTTTCCGGAAATGCCTTTGCGCAAAAGGGCCAGTGTAGACAGCTAAAAACTGTTTTTCACAAAAAAGGCCCGATGGCGAAAACGGCGATCAGGGCTTTCTTGTGCAAAACCGCATGTAGATTGGCATGGACGCTTTTCGGCAAAAAGTGCTTTTGTGGAAAAGTGTCCGTGCCACTCTAGATGCTCTTTTCTGCAAATGCTTTTAATGGAAAAACTTTTCCATTAAAACCATCTGTGGAAAATCATGCCAGTCTAGACGTAGCCCAGTAGCACAGAAATGCTTAAAAATTGACGGTTTTGATTCCCCTTCGTTGTCTGTGGGTTCAGTACAGTTGGATATGCAGCAGTGCACTTAGAAGGGGTGTAGGTGCTGTCTCTAAGGCTAGATCTACAGCCGCACTTTACAGTGCTGTAACTTTCTGGCTCAGGGGTGTGAAAAAACACCCCCCCCCCTTGAGCACAGCAAGTTAAAGCTCTGTAAAGGGCCAGCGTGAACTAAGCTCCAGTGCTCTTAGCTACTCCCCTTGTAGAGGTGGTTTACACAGAGTGCTGGGAGAGCGCTCTCCCATGGATGTGCTTTCAACTCTTCAGTGTAGACAGCGCCTAAGATGAAATGTACTGGCGTGGGGTAGACACACCACTTTGGCAGGGAAAGGGTCAACGTGGGCCTGAGAGCCTAAAGATGTGACATAGCTACCGCTGTGGGCTTGACCAGGCTTAATTAAAGATGAGGCTCAGGTGGGGAAGGAGCTGGGTGACTAGTGAGAGAGGAACGTATCAGGAGCATTCGGAGAGGGAAAGGAAGGGAGGAAACACCATTAAGCTGCAATTTTTCCCCGAGCAGACAGGGGAAGTGGTGAGTTCTCTCAGGGATGGGTCTGTGGAAGACAGACTGAAGAAGACCACAGGTGTGGGCTTAATCCCTGTGTGGGCCCTGGAAATGGAGGAGGGCCCAGGGAAGCAGGCCAGAGGGGTCTGTGTTCCCTCACTGAAGGAAGGAACAAGGCAGAGGCCTTGGAATCAGAGAAGAGGATCCATTAAACACAGGCTGCATGTGAAGTGGCCTAGGGAAGCAGCAGCGCAATTGAAGCAGCCTAGCTACTTATTACAGGGTCCTTGGGCTGGAACTGAGAGCAGAGAGACTGTGGGTTCCCTTACTGTCCCCTGAGCAAGGGGTGACCTGAGCCTAGAATGAGGCTGACGATGGAGCCTCATGGACAGGCCAAGATGGGGCAGGATTGTTTTGTGGTTTGGGGGACTTCTGATGGCGGTTTTAGTCCCCTGGAAAGGAGAAGGCTTTTCAGTGTCCCGACAGCGACAATTCACACAACAAGAAAGACCCTCACAGGGTCAGAGCCGCTCTCAGCTTGGGGATGTAGATGCAGAGAGTCTGTCCTACCCATCCAGCAAGGAGGGAGTGCGGCAGAGGGGAGTCCCTCCTTCTACGTGCATGCACTCAGCTGTCGACATGCCCCCCTTTCACAGGTGTGCACCCCAACTGCTCACCTGCCTCTCGAGGCATTTTCAGTCCCAGTGGTTTCCTGCTCTGCCCTTTTGGTCTTGATCCAGAGCCACTGATCTTTGTGGGAAGACCTGCATGGGGACTGCTCTGTGAGGCACTACGATGCTCTGAGGCAAGATCCATCGGGTCTAACCGGTCCATGAACAGACGCAGGCTGGAAACTCGGTGTCCAACCATCAGAAGATAGAGTTTCTGGGCTCCTCTCAGGAGGGGTAGCGGGAGCCAACAATTTCATTAGTGTAAACAGAGCTGGATACGTCTGAGTGCAAATGACGGTGTTGCTTGTGATAATAGGAGAAGGGCTCAGCAGCCGTGGGGCTAACTTCCAATTTGTCTTGTGTTCGGGGTTGTAGCTGGGCAGGAAAGGACTTTTTCCCCCCCAGTATGGAGTCTGAGGGTGTGTGTGTGTGTGTGTGTGTGTGTGTGTGTGTATATGTGTGTGTGGTTAAAATCTCCTCCTTCCAAAGCAGCAGGGGTGGCCATAACTAGAGCTAGGTCTGTAGGTAGGCGGGCAGAGGTCTGTGGTGGCACTGAGCACTCTCAGGGGCTGGGCTGGCTGGTTCATGAGCAGTGTCAAACTGGTTGCTGTATAGGGTGGCAGGAAGGAAATTTCCTTCAGGATCAGACTGGCAGTGACCTGGGGATTTACCTTCCTCTGTAGCATCTGGGTCACTTGTCAGGATTTTCTGAGTTGATCTCGTTTTACTTGCCATTGAAGAGGCTTACACCCTAGTGTACTTCAGTCCCTTCTCCTTTGGCTGTTCTAGTGGCTTGGGACATACAAGAGGTCAGACAAGCTGAACTGGGTGTCCCTTTTGGCCTGAAGCATCAGCATGGAATTCCAGAGCTTATTACCCCAGTACAGTCATGCTGCAGCACTGCACGATCGTTCACGCACTCATCCTCACAACACTCGCAGGAGGGTGGGCAGTGCTGTTCTCCCCATTTTACAGAGAGTGACAGCAAGGCTAAGTGATTTACCCAGGAACAGAGGAAATCGGTGGCATCACCAGGACTTAAAACCAAACCTCCTGTATCCTAGGTTACTGCTCTAACCACTGGACAATCCTTCCTGTTTCAAGAGTCATCAGGGTTCTTTCTTTTAGAGTGTCAGGGACTTTCTCTGGCTGCATGGCTGAGCTACCTGCCACCTCCTCTCAGTCCCAGAGCATAGTTGGCCAGGGCAGGCTCATTCACATAACAGGTCTCAGCTACTTGTAAATAAGGTTGAAGTACAAGATGAATGTTTAAAGACAGTCCCCAAACTCTCTGGAGGAAATAGTCAGGCAAGATGACCGGCTGTCGCAGGTGCTGAGGATCCGAGGTCCTGTTTTACTAGTGAGGAGCTGTTAGGGAAGTGGTGAAGGAGACAAAATTTCTATTCGGTCTGCTAGTAGGTATGATAATTTAACAGAGCAACGTATGTAGAAGGATACCTGGTTCCCCTTCGCCACATCTTACCAGCATGTATTCCTCAAATCTCTAGATTGACAGCAGCCACCAGAGGCTACTGCCTGCTGTTATATCACCTTGAAGGCACCTCAGTACCTAAAGTAATTCCTTATGGGAGGGTGCTGTCACCATGTCAGCCTGGTGCCATGCTCTAATGCACAACCTGTGGAACTCTTTGCCAGGGGATGCTGTGAAGGCTAAAAGTACAACTGGGTTCATTAAATAATTAGATAAGTTGATAGAAGATGGATCCATCAATGCTTTGAGTGTTCCTAGCCAGAATCCAGAAGTGGATGAAGCAACTGGGATTGGCATTGTCAGAATACAAGCTGCAGGGCTAGATAGACTAAGAACAACGAGAAGTCCTGTGGCACCTTCTAGACTAACAGATTTATTGGAGCATAAGTTTTCGTGGGCAAAAGACCCCACTTCGTCAGATGCATCTGATCTGAATGGGGATGGATGTACAACCTTTAACTGGTTAGAATGTTTGCATCTTGGTAACACTGGTATAAAAGCAAAATAACTCAATGCATGGCAGTGCATGCTCTAAGATGGCTATGTTGGCCCTCAGGAAAATGGAGACTCTACGGCTGCATCTAGACTGGCATGATTTTCCGGAAATTCTTTCAATGGAAAAGTTTTCCGTTAAAAGCATTTTCAGAACAGAGCGTCTAGATTGGCACAGATGCTTTTCTGCAAAATCACTTTTTGCAGAAAACCGTCCGTGTCAATCTAGACGCGCTTTTCCGCAAAAAAGCCCTGATCACCATTTTTGCGATTGGGGCTTTTTTGCGGAAAACAAATCTCAGCTGTCTATACTGGCTCTTTTGCGCAAAAGCTTTGCGCAAAAGGGACTTTTGCCTGAATGGGAGCAGAATAGTATTTCCGCAAGAAGCACTGATTTCTTACAGTAGGAAGTCAGTGCTTTTGCGGAAATTCAAGCGGCCAGTGTAGACAGCTGGCAAGTTTTTCCGGAAAAGCGGCTGACTTTCTGGAAAAACTGGCCAGTCTAGACACAGCCTACGAGTCAAAGAAGGTGGCTTAGACTCATGGCTTCCTGAGCTGCATGGTGTCCTAACTGGAAATGAAGTGCAAATTTAGTTTTCATCCCTCCTGACTTTGTCACAACTAGCATCCTTGCGTTGTATTGCTAGACACTCCTGTCTCCGAGCTTGAGAGAAGAGCTTCTCAGCCCCTTTGGATTATTTCTCTTGGTCATGTTTAACATTCCAAAAATTCTGCACTCCAGCCAGGTCTCTTTTTAGTGCTTGCTATGCTGTACAGCCACGCAATATACTGTGATGTTCAAGGCTTTTTTAGTGAATGTCAAGTTAATGGATTAATTAGTTACAGAATCCTAGGGCTGGAAGAGCCCTCAGGAGGTCATCGAGTTTAACCCGCTGCCCAAAGCAGGACCAACCCCAACTCAATCATCCCAGCCAGGGCTTTGTCAAGCCAGGTCTTAAAAACCTCTAGGGATGGAGATTCCATCCCCTCCAGTCCAGATGGGGTCCTATGAGTTTCCAGTCTGCCCTCTGGCATAATGCAGACCACCACATTCCCCCCAGTAATTCCTGCATCAAGCCTGTAACCTCTTGCCATAGTGCACCATGAACAATAGAAGTGCAAGCTTTCCCACTCTACTTTGGTTAATCAAGTATTTCTATCCGTGGTAATGGGTTAGACGCCCTCTGTTCCTTCTAATTTTTTTTCCCAGCCATGTGTGGATTTTTTTTCCATCTATGTGTGAAATAATTGTATGTACACTGGGGCATGTGCAACTGTGCACCACCAGTAGACACAAGCCTAGCTGTGGGTGCTCAGCTAATCAGCTGGGAAGCATTTGAATCTCTCCTGAGCAGCTTCACAAGTGCCCAGCTTACAGGGAACACTGCTTCTTACCAGTCCTCTCCACTAGAGCAGTGGTTCTCAGATGGCAGTGGTGGATGATAGGTGGATGCCTTAGAGGTGGTCTGTGGTGCAAGCCCAGCCCCCCTCCTTCCCTCCTCTCCCCACAGCAGGGAATCTGCACTGGTGCTCCAGCCTCATGGGGACCGCAAAGCTAGAGCACCCGCTCTGGCTTCCTGCTCGGAGGGTGTGTGTGGGGGGAGGGGGTAGAAAGCCCTGGCCTTCCCGGCCAGACCCAGCTCACAGAGAGAGACAGAGCAAGTGGCTTCATGTGTTGCCACTGCTCCCCCTCACCACCCTGGGGGAACGGCAGCACAGTGACACGCTGCCTGGAGGCTTTCCGCATTGCGCCCGTTGGCCAGAGTTGTTCCCAATGGGAGCAGTGGGTGGCCATGACTGGGAGTGAATGGGGTGCTAAGCCTAGTAAGTGTCCCCCCCCATGCCCAGACCCTGCACCACAATCCTCACTCAAACCCACACCCCAGGCTGCTCCTGCACCCTCCCTCCTGCCCAGGCACCCTACCCCCAGGCTGCTCCTGCACCCTCCATCCTGCCCAGGCACCCTACCCCCAGGCTGCTCCTGCACCCTCCATCCTGCCCAGGCACCCTACCCCCAGCTTGCTCCTGCACCCTCCATCCTGCCCAGGCACCCTACCCCCAGGCTGCTCCTGCACCCTCCCTCCTGCCCAGGCACCCTACCCCCAGGCTGCTCCTGCACCCTCCATCCTGCCCAGGCACCCTACCCCCAGCTTGCTCCTGCACCCTCCATCCTGCCCAGGCACCCTACCCCCAGGCTGCTCCTGCACCCTCCCTCCTGCCCAGGCACCCTACCCCCAGGCTGCTCCTGCACCCTCCATCCTGCCCAGGCACCCTACCCCCAGGCTGCTCCTGCACCCTCCCTCCTGCCCAGGCACCCTACCCCCAGGCTGCTCCTGCACCCTCCCTCCTGCCCAGGCACCCTACCCCCAAGCTGCTCCTGCACCCTCCATCCTGCCCAGGCACCCTACCCCAGGCTGCTCCTGAACCCTCCCTCCTAGCCATATACCCCACCTTGCTCCTGTGCTCTCCCTCCTGGCCACACACTGCACCTTCCCTTGCTCTTGCTCCCTCCCCTCTGGTTAAACATCTTACTCCCAGCTTGCTCCTGTATCCTACCTCCCACCCAAACCTCACACCCTCCTGCACCCTGCCTCCCGTCCAGATCCTGCACCCCCATCACTATCCCACTCACTGGCAGCCCTGTCCCACACACAGAACCCCTCATTTTTGTCCCCTCCTTCTGGAGCCTGGGGTCCACAAAATCCATGAACCCCAGAAGCGTAACTGCAGCCCATGGGATCCCTGACCCACAGTCATCCTTGTCTCTCCCCCTCGCCCTGTGAGGCTGGAGTGCCAAGGGAGTGAGGTGTGTCTGTTGGGGGTTTTTGAAGGGTTTTTTGTTTCTCACTTGTGTGGTCCCCAACTGATTTTTCTTCTGTGTTATTGGCCCCCAATCCAAAAAAGATTCCCCACCCCTGCCATAAATAATCAAACCTTGAAAACAATGAAACCTTTTGTGTTGCACACAAAGTTAATATTTTTGCTTTATTTAAAATGAAGTGTGATAAACGAACATGAGAAAGTTAACGCCCTTAATCAGTTTAATAATTTAATATTTCCTTTCTTACTGGTTAAGTTAAACTGTGCTCTCTAGCTGAAGCACTAGCAAAATAGCTCGGGTGTAATTATGTCATTAACGGCAAGTTTTTCCATTAGCAATTGGCGGTCTTTGGAAAGGTTTTCATTGTGCCAGGTGGGCCGTGGGCCAAAAAGTTTGAGAACCACTGTACTGGAGCGTGACACAGTCTCACACACACTGAGCATTATAGTGAAACAGGCTTTCTGGAGAGATTTCAGATACTTCTCCAGCCAGGTTGGAAACCCTACAAGAACTGCCAGATTTGGGGAAGCTCTTATTCCCAGAAAGGACTCACAATTATAAAGAGCCCAGGGGGATAAAAAATTAGCTGAATAGTGGGGAAATGTAAGATCTCTTTTGTCTTTTGGACAAATTGCCAAAAGTTGGAGGCTTGAAGTGGGTTGGTTCAGCCTTGCCAGTTGATGTTCACACTCCTCTATTACGTGAAAGTGAGTGTAGTTGAGTGTTTATCAACTTTTACAAGACACTCAATAGAAACTATATCAAGTGACAGACCTTTTCCTAGCATTGTCAGCAAACAGTAGATTCCTGCATTGCGCAAGCTGTACCGGCACTGTCTCTCCAAACAAGAATCCAACACGTTTCTCTTTGAATTCTTCCATGGGCTTTAAAGCTGCAGGCTCCCAAATGCTATATAACCAATTTACGACTCTGGTTTCAATCTTTTTGTCCTTGGAATGTTTCAAGTGGCCCATGTTTCTTGTTCGTGAGGTTTAGACTAGTAGCAGACTCCTTATTGTGTGGATGGGTGCCCTCGGTGCTCCTCTGGATGTGTTAAAACGCAGTGGGAACTACTATATGAACAGGCACTTTGTTGGTGTGTGTGTGTGTGTATTATATACAAGAAATATTACACTTGGATAAAGATCTCACTGGAGCCATATTTATGCAGAGTGGGAAAACATCTCCTCTGGTGTACCGGCATCTTCCCTTCATGGTAAGGGGGACAACTGCATCATGGGAGTCCCTGGTTCTGATGCATTGTGCAGGGTTGTTGATCCTGCTGGAGAACTTTACTCATAGAGGAGAAAGGAGAGATGAGGAAGCCAAACTACAACTCCCATGAGGCACTGCAGCTGCATATCCAAATCCAAGGTGCATGGGGGCGGATCAGGCCCCCTTTTGGAAGTTGTATGACATTGCATGAGACCTTTCAAACATTAGCCCAGATCTGCCTTTGCCTGCTTCTCTCTCAAGGAAGACCAAGTAGCCCATTGAGGCTTTTCACATCCAAGAGACACAGGCAGAGAAGTTGCTGTTTCATTCTGGGCCTGATCCTGGTAATGAGCCCCTGCAGCTCTCTCCAAAATCGTTAGAAACTTGGCAGCATCTAGAGGTAGATCCTTAGCCAGATTACAGCTAAATGACCCACAAGATTGAGGCACTGAGCTGATCTGACATCTCCAAAGGGGCTTCATCCATCAGCAATGATGCACGGAATGAGTGCTCTCATTTCTTTTTTAACATTTGCTCTCGTCTGACAGATGAAGATTAATTCCCGCAGTAGAACCAAAGATCATAATGAGAAGGACATAAATTAGCATTTTGTAATGCCTGCCTGCCATCCCTCACCTCATGAAATCTCCATTTTGTGTGCAGTACTCTCCTGTCTAACAGACACACTGTATTTTTCCATCATAATATTACATTTTACTCCCTTACACGGCTATCCTGTCTATCTGTCACAGGTTTAATGGATTGGGAGCACAATTATTCTTATCCTCTTAAAACTTTCAGTGGTAGCCTTGGCAGGTATTTTTAACAGCGCATTGCAATAACATCTCTTAAATCTTTGAAAACCTGACTGGCTGGACTCCTCTTGTCAGACTCCACTGACGTTTCCCTTGAGATTCTGGCTGATAGAGAGATGCCTAGAAGCAGATTTGGAGTGATCAAGGCAGTGAGAGGTTAGCTTCCTGCTGAGATGTCATCTGGTTTTGGTGTTAATCGAATGCTATGTAATCTTTCGATTTGTGTGCATGTGGGACTGGGAAAAGTGTCGCATATTTTAAACCAAGGTGGGACTAAAACTTAAGCAAGACAAAATCTTCTGACCTTTCTTATTTCACTGCTGCGACTATGTGGGAATGCATTGCACAATCCAAGAGGCGTTAATTCTGATGGGTTGATTTAATGAAGCAGAGTGTATTAATGAGCTCAGAGACAAAAAAGGAAAAGGATGAGAAATTGGAAGAAAGAACCCTCCCACCCCTCACCCCTCCACCTACCTAACCACAGTACATTTTCCTGGTGTGGCTTTCTCATGTCACTTTGCTCATTTATTTGCTTAGGCATTAACCCAAGCCTTTCACATGAGGTTACCCTGCAGTGAGTTTCTTTTATGCCTCTTAGGCCAGGCTTACACTAAAGGGGAAAGTTGAATTAAGATACACAACTCCACATGCTTGAATTCTTATCTTAATCTGAGTTTCCGTGCAGTCTCCACAGTAGGAGGCCAATCTGAGCGAATGCTCCCGTCGACTTCCCTTATTCCTCCCAAGGAGCAGGAGTACCAGCACTGATGGGGGCACCCTCTGAGTTTGATTTAGTGGGTCTTTACTAGACTCCCTAAATCAAACTCAGGAAGATTGATCACGGCATCACTCTTCATAGTGAAGACAAGGTCTTAGAATAAAGCACTTTGGAATGCTTTCTCAGGAATCTACAAACAGTGAGAGGCTGTAAAGGCTGTGAGTCTTGCAATAAACTTCTCCACCCAATGGAAGTGTGTAGTCCGTACTTGTCAGAGTGTAGGTCTTTGTCCCACTCTAGTGGCTGTACTGTGTAAAACATTTGTGTCTGTTGCTGCCTTTCGATTAGTGGAGTTGCTCTCTTATTTCAAACAGATGAGAATCATGTTTTTAAGATCCAGAGGTCCCAGATCTAATTCTCTTGGCTGACCCAGCTGTGGGGAATTATTCTCCTCTTCTAATAGAAGAGGAGAATAAATTCCTGTTAAATTCTGCAAAAACACAATTCTCTGTTTAGCCGTAGCATCAGCAGAGAACTGGCAACAGCATTGCCAGTGGGGAAATGAGCTTGCTCCCCATGGAAAACTTAGATGAAACTTTTGGAAAAAATCCAACTTTGCATTCAAATAGCAATACTGGACTATATCGATTGATAAATGCTGTTATAGTGCCTTGAGGGAGTTGTACTTTCCATCATTTTCCCACATTCTGTTTCAATCTTACTGAAACATTTCGTTTTGGTAAGATCAAAATGTTTTGTTTCAACTGCCACTTTTGCTATCATTTTGTGATGATTCGAGGGAATCTGTGTACCACGTAGGAATTCTGTTTTGACATGATGAACTGTCTGTCTCCCTTATCAAGCTGCAAACTCTATTTTGAGGGTAAAGGTTGATTTGCCCTCTCGGTTGTCCCTTCACCTCTACAGTGGATGAAGTTTCAAGTGATGGTGGCATGGGTGAACAGAGCCAACCAATCTTTCTTGGAAAATGACAGTCATTACAGCCTATTACGAGTCTACAATAGAGCTAGAACATAAGGATTGGAGAAACCAATTTGTTCCCACTTTCTGCAGGGGATTGGCAAGTGAAAAATCCCTAGTAGCAAAACCGAGGAATGGGATGATGGTGGTGGGAATTTCAAAATTGAGGGACCCAGAGAGCAAGTAACAGAAAGTTTAGGCAGGAGAAAATATCAACGGGAGATCATTTTATAGGACTGGATTTTGTATCTGAAACCCAGTGAGGAAGACTCAGGAAACTGGATAACACCATTCTTATTTCCCTCGTTCACTTTTTCCTCCCTTCTTTTCTCCATCTTCCGTGTGATACATCCTGGGAATTGTTGTTCCTGGACCCTAGACTATAGGAACCCTACTAACAAAATTACAAGCCCAAACTGGTATAACTAACTGCTCTTAGCTAGCTACAACACACTCTTCATCTTCAAAATAACCGTCGTACAGCTGTACACAGTCACTTTTCAAACCATTGCTGAAATCTGGTAACAAAGTCCTCTCAGGTTATAGGCAGTTTCCTTTATCTCACGCTTCTCCTGCTTTAGTTGGGGAGTCTTCCTCCCTTCCCCCAGTAAATTATTCTGATAGTAATAACGAACAAAGTCGTCGTTCTCAGGTCCTCACTGGAAATCAGCGTTCTCCTCTTCAGCTGCTGGCAGAGCTGTGGACAGTCTTGCAATATTCCATTTCTTTCCATCTGTTAATACAGCAGAATCATCTTGGCTTTCCATTATCTGTAAAGGACACGACTATTGTGACTGTCATTTTTTTTCAAACATGGCAACATGGTCTGAATAAAAGCTCCAATTTGGAGCTCGAGGAGTCCTATCTATCTTCAGATCGACCTACTGTCGACGTGTCTCCTGTTTGTTCTTCACACATTCATGGGTAATTTGATGAGACTTCTTTGGGGGAAAGGGGAAATTTGTTTTTGTTTAAGCCAGGTAGGCCAAGGGGCCACTTCACCAGGACTCCCAGCCAAGCTGGAGCCCAGCCTGGGCAACTCTGGGAGTTGCACCCTGAACCCCAAGCAGATGTAGGGGCTTCTCTCAGTCCCTGACCCATGTCCCCAGACCCTGGGCCTCCCTCTCAGGGCAGGTGGACAGTCTGTGGTTCTCCAGCTTCTTGGGCCACTGTTATGATAGCCCGGTTTTGGCCCTGTTGCCGGGCCAGAAGCCAGAAACAGGTTAGAGTAGGAGCAGTGGCAGGAGCTGAGGCTCCTCCTCCTGTCATGGATGGGGGTGGCCCGAAAGAAAGGCTAGCGCCCAAGCCCCCAGCCAGAGTCCTCACACCTCAGCCTCCTTCCCCATAGAGAACCACTTGGCCCTGCTCCTGCCACAATAGTTTTGTTATGCTAATATGAAGGTGACTTGTCGCACAGGAGAAAATTAATTCTTCTCAGGGGTGGGAAAAATTAGAGGGAGCAACCCTCATAAGTCATGGTTTGGCCTTGTGTCCCCTCAGCAGTTCAAAGGGTGATACTCCTGTTGGGTCCTGGAATCAACCAGGGTTTCAGTTGTAAAGCCACTTTCCACGGGCTCCCTTGCAAACTTTTTCACCAGTCTGCTCATTCTCCTGTCTAGGGCACTAGCTCCCATATCCAGAGAGCATTTCATGCTTTCTCCCTTTGGAACAGACGGACTGCTGCATTTCAGCAGGGGTCCTCTTTGCTCCTTGGGAAACCCTCCTGTAGGGAAGACAGAGGACATGAATTTAATCATTATTTTAGCAGTAATCCTTTCTAGTGGCTATAATTTGTGCCCACTTTGATGGATAGTCTGCTATTACGATGGCAAATCTTTGTTTAACGAGATGATCTTCAAATGGTCTCATGTCAAGAGCCGGTGTCTCCCAGGGTCAGCTGGGAGAGTCAAATGGAGTGAGAGGGATACTGACGGTTTTCTCTGGCTTATTAATACTAGCATGAGCAGGAGAGGCAACAACCACGGGCCTCTGGGCAGGGGAAGGGAGGCTGGCTCTGTGTTCTCATATGGGGCGGAGCCTTAAGTGGAAGGGGCGGAGCCTTAACTGGAAGGGGCAGGCCTGAGGGCAGCCAGCTCTCAGCAACCTCCACAGTGCAGTCTGGGGCTATGTCTACACTCGCGGCTTCTTGTGCAATAAATATGCAAATGAGGATAAGCGTGAAATATTGCTGAGCCTCATTTGCATACCTAATGAGCTGCCATTTTTGCAGAAGAGGCTCTTGTGCTAGAAGGAGCTGTCTACACTGCCCCTTCCTGCGCAACAAAACCCTCTTGCACAATGCCGCTACGCTGATTATTTTCAGGAATAACGGCATTGTACAAGAGGGGTTTTGTTGCGCAGGAAGGAGCAGTGTAGACAGCTCCTTCTGGCACAAGAGCCTCTTCTGCAAAACGGCAGCTCATTAGGTATGCAAATGAGGCTTGGTGATATTCCACGCTTAGCCTCATTTGCATATTGCTCATGCAAGAAGCTGCGAGCGTAGACATAGCCTGGGCTTCCCCAAACAGCTCTAAGAGCTGTTCAGAGCTCCAACCGCAATTTAAAGGGCCCCTTTGAATTGGCCAATCATGGGGCAATTGCCTCCATTGTCCCCCCCCCCTCTCGCCTGCCAGTGGGCCTGAGCACAAGCCATGAACTTTTTGATTATTTGCTGAGTTTGCTTGTCCATACCTGGCCACCAGGAGTCTTATCCTAATTGTCTTTTGGCTAGACTCGGCCCCAAATGTTCCTCACGGGCCAAGTGAAACAAATGCTCTTTCAGAAGTGTAAGCACAAGATGATCAGTTGTCAAAATCCATTCATTTACAAGGGACAGCTCCTGAAACACATGTTTATACCGTGGCAAGTGCTCTGGTGGTGGTGTCTTCTAAGGCAATGTATTGACTATGCAAGTCTTTGAGTAATGAAATATCATGTTTTCTCTCCTTGCTGTTGCCCCCTCTGCGACTGTGATCACTCCTTGAGTTGTAGCAGTGATTGGTGCAAAGACTATAGCTTCAACTTTCTCGATGGCATCCTCATGATGAGGTATGGGCAGACGAGAGAGGCGTAACTCCAATGGTGTTTGGCACCTGGAAGATACTGTTTGGAAACCCTTAGGGTACGTCTACACTACAGCGCTAGTTCGAACTAACTTAGTTCGAATTAGTTAATTCGAACTAAGCTAGTTCGAACTAGCGCATCTAGAACTAAAAACTAGTTCGAACTAGCGTTTTGCTAGTTCGAACTAGTGCGTCCACACTGATTGGACGCAGGGGGGCATTTAAGGGCAGCTGAAACCGGTTCTGGCAGGGCATCAGGTCAGCAGTTGCTTTGTGTGGCTGCTGTCTGAGGCTATCTGAGGCTCGTGCTTAAAGGGACCCCCCCTGGACAGCCGGTTCTCAGCTTTTCCTGCTTGCTTGCCAACCTCGCCGAGGGACAGCAAAGCGTCGGTCTCTGTGCCCGTCTGTGTCGGTGCTTCCCTTCGGGGGGGACTGCCGCAGGTGGCAACATGGAGCCACGGCTCGCCCTGCACCTTCTGGTACACGTTCTGGACTTGCTACTGCAAGCCTGCCAGCAATGGCTCGAGGCTGCCTGGCACCACCTGGGGAACGTCAGCCCCCTGCCTCTCCGCCTGGCCGCCCTGGGGGCCGTGGAGGAGCCGCGGCGGCGCCCCGGCACCGGCGTGCCCCGCCGCATCTGGCGTCTGGACACCAGCAGCGACTGGTGGGACCGCATCGTCCTGGAGCGCTGGGACGACCGACAGTGGACCCAGAACTTTAGGATGAGGAGGGACACCTTCCTGGAGCTCTGCGAGTGGCTCGCCCCTGCCCTGCAAAGAAGGGACACTCGCATGAGGCCCGCCATCCCCCTCCAGAAGCGGGTGGCCATCGCCCTCTGGAAGCTCTCCACGCCGGACAGCTACCAATCCGTCGGGAACCAGTTCGGCATGGGGAGATCCACTGTCGGAGCAGTGCTCATGCAGGTACGGCGCTCGTCGGCCACCGAGCCGGGGGGGAGGGGGGCTGCGAGGAGGGGATGGGCCGCCCCAGGGACAAAGGGGGGGGCGGGAGGAGGCGAAGGCGCCCCGCACCGGAGGGGTCGGGCTGTCCCGGCCGTACTACACGCCGCCAGGGGGGTTGCTTCCGGGAGTGGGGCGCGGGGCACTGCCAGGGCACGAATGCTCCCAGCCACCCGGGCGCCCCACTGATTGACGCTTTGCTGTGTCTCTCTCCGCAGGTGGTCAAGGCCATCAACCGGGTGCTGCTCCGCAGGGTGGTCCGCCTCGCCGACCCGGATGCCGTCATCCGGAGATTCGGTGCCCTCGGCTTCCCCAACTGCGGGGGGGCCATCGACGGGACGCACATCCACATCCGTGCCCCGGAACACCAGGCGTCCCGGTACGTGAACCGCAAGGGGTACTTCTCCGTCATCCTGCAGGCCGTGTGTGACCACCGGGGACAGTTCACGGACATAAATGTGGGCTGGTCCGGCAAAGCACACGACGCCCGGGTGTACCGGAACTCCTCCGTGTGCCAGCGGCTGCAGGACGGGACCTTCTTCCCCGACCGCCACATCAGGGTCGGGGACGTGGACATGCCCGTCTGCCTGGTGGGGGATGCCGCCTACCCACTGCAGCCCTGGCTCATGAAGCCCTACACGGGGCACCTCAATCCCTCCCGCCAGGCCTTCAATAACAGGCTGAGCAGGGCCCGCATCGTGGTGGAGGGGGCCTTCGGGCGACTGAAAGCCCGCTTTCGATGCCTCCTCACCCGTCTGGACCTGGCCGAGCACAACATCCCTCCCGTGGTGGCGGCATGTTGTGTGCTCCACAATTTGTGTGAGCGGAAGGGGGAGGCTTTCTTGCCAGCCTGGATGGCTGAGGCTGACCGCATGGCTGGACACTACGGTCAGCCCCGCACCACCGCCGTCCGGGAAGCCCAGCGGGGGGCCATCCGGATCCGGGAAGCCCTGCGGGAGAGCTTCCAGGTGGAGGAGGAGGAGGACTGACCTCTCCCTGCATGCCCCACCGGGGCCTTCTTCCACCCTACCCCCCCCTTCCCCTTTCCCCTCCCTATCTACTGTACAATAAAGACACCTGTTTTTCAAACAAAAACGTCTGTTTATTTCAGAGAACTGGGGTGGGGGAGGGAGGAATGAAGGTGGGAGAAGGGAGGGGGAAACCTGGGACGAGGGAGCTGGAAGGGGAGGGGAGGGAAGGGAGGAAGGGAAAGGAAAGCTCAGGGGTGGGAGTCTGGGTGCCTCTCCCGTCTCGCCACACTGCGGGTCCGGGGGCGTCGGTGGGGAATGGTTGTGGAGGGGGGGGCAGAGAGGACAGGGGGTGTGGAGGAAGCAGGAGCGGAAGCAGGAGTGGAAGCAGGAGGAACAGGAGGAGCAGGGGGAGCAGGGGGAGCAAGAGGGGGAGCAGGGGGAGCAAGAGGGGGAGCAAGAGGGGGAGCAGGGGGAGGAGGAAATGGAAAGCGGTCTAGCAGGCTCTGGAGGTGGCCTCGCAGGGCACGGCCCTGCTCCTCCAGGGCCTCCAGACTCCTCTGGCGCAGCCTGAGGTCCTCCTGGACCCAGTGGTCCTGAAGACGGAGCTGTCGGTCCAGGAACCGGAGATGCCGCCTCTGGTAGTCCTCCTGGTTCCTGGCTGTCCTGCTTGCCCGGGCGCGGGCGGCTGCTGCAGGCGGTGTGGTGCGCCCTGCAGTCCCCGGTGCTGCAGCTGTGGTGCAAGAAGACCAGCGGTCAATTACCCCAGGGGCCCAGGTGTGTGAAACCCAGCTCCCCTCTGCAAGGCCAGGGCCCCTGCAGGATCCCCAGCTGCTGCTCCGTAGTGGGCAAGGCCCAGGCGCACGGTCCCGGGGCTCCCTCTCGCCCCAGCCCCCCGTACACATAAGGGGAACACGAGGGTACTCACAGGTGGACGCCTCCCCGGCCTCTGATGATGCAGGCGAGCGGCTCTGTGGGGTGCCTCGGGGGTCCCGGGTCCTGGGAAGGCTGGCGGCAGGCTCCTGGCTCTCAGAGCCCTCTTCCTCCTCCTCGGTGTCCAGGAGCGGTCCCTCTGCCCCGGGGTCAATCACGTCCCGGGGGGCAGGGACGGCATGAGGCCCCAGGATGCGGTCCAGGGCATGGAAGTGGGGGCAGGCCTCCGGGTCAGCCTCTGGCAGGCAGGCCCGGGAGTAGGACTGCCGCAAGTCTTTAATCTTGCAGCGCACCTGCTCCCGGCTGCGCTGGTGGCCCCTGGCGGCCAGGCTGGCAGCCATGCATCCATAGACGGCCGCGTTCCGGTGGCTAGTGCGGAGATCGTGGACATTTGAGGCTTCCCCCCAAACCTCGATGAGGTCCACGATCTCCGCACTTGACCAGGCGGGCGCCCGCCTTTTGCGCCCCCGGGCAGGCTCCCGGGAGCCGCCAGGCTGGTCGTGGGGAGCAGTGGAGGGCTGGGAGCCCTCGGATGGCTGGCTCATCCTGTGGCAGGTGCAGGCTGTGCAGGCACGGGTGCTGGCAGCCTTGCAACTGGCACAAAGTGAGTAGCCAGCCCGTGGCCCTTTAAGGGCTCCGGGGCCGGGAGGGGGGCAATAGAGTTTCCCTGGTGTTGGCCAGAGTGGCCACCAGGGAAACCTGGGAAGCCTTAGCCTCCCACTAGTTCGAACTAAAGGGCTACACAGCCCTTAGTTCGAACTAGCTAGTTCGAACTAGGCGTTAGTCCTCGTAAAATGAGGTTTACCTAGTTCGAACTAAGCGCTCCGTTAGTTCGAATTAAGTTCGAACTAACGGAGCGCTAGTGTAGCGCATAGGAAAGTTAGTTTGAACTAACGTCCGTTAGTTCGAACTAACTTTCTAGTGTAGACATACCCTTAGTGCCTTCTCTTGTATTGGACCCACCTCATGGTTTGAGAGAGAATTCCTTAGGCCAATGAACCATTCTTTGGCGTGATTCCCTGTCAGTTGGCAAGTTAGGATGTGCACGCTATTTGAACACAAACTGGATGGGAACCATTTTATGGACATCACTGGACATAGCAGAGAGATATAACCTAGGTCATATTTAAACAGAGATGTAAATATTCTAGCTTTATATATCTCATGGGCCATGCAGCCTCCTATGACAACAAAGTTTTGCAATCTATCCCAGCTGCTTTCTACCTACTTTAATGTTCACCTAGACATTTTTAGTATCAAGTGGTTATAAGTGCCAACCTCAGGGCAGACTGTCCAGAAGCAGCACACCAACCCCAAACTGGTTGTGTGCTCTATATGTGTGAGAAATACGTGTGAACTCGTCAGGCACTCTAAGGGCACGTCTACACTTACGAGAAGACCGACACTCCAGAGGTCACTCTCCTAGCATTCAATGTAGCAGGTCGAGTATAGACCCGTAAATCGAACACTAAGGGCAGCCCTCACCGCCATCCAGTACTCCTCCTTCTGTGAGGAGTAAGGAAAGCTGAGGGGAGCATTTGCTCCCGTCGGCCTCCTACTGTGTGGATGCTGATGCCGCTATGACTCGGCTTAAAGTAAGCCAACTACAGCTAAGCATGTGGCGTACTTTAACCCATCCTGCTTTGTCTAGTACAGACCAGGCTTAAAGCCTAACCATGGAGTCCACATGGGTACTGTTGTCTGTCTTGCTGTCCAGGGAAACTTGCCTTAGGGACAGATGGGACTCCAATTCTCAAAGGACAAGTCACTTACCCCGGACCAATTGCACCTTAAACCGCTCACACTTGCAACTGGTCCCTATAATGAATTAACTAATAATTTATTAACTAAACGAAACACTTATTAACTATCCCTAATCATTTATTAACTAAATAGGAGTCATTAGCTGCTTTAACCCTGTAAACAACTCAACAAACACAAGGGAAAGAATTATTTAGGTTCTAAAAGGCAACAGAAATGGCTGCAATATGCAAGCCTTCTGTGTCCGCCAGAGGAAACCTAAGCCAAGCAGCTTTGAGTCCCCTCTGCTTATGCTTGGAAATGTTGGCCTCTCCAAATTCCAAGCAGCACAGTGATACAGTTCCTTCTGGTCAGGGGTTGTTATTCCCTTCCTCCAGAGTTCAAACAGAGAAGGCCAAGTGGTGGCTCCCATCTTCTCTTCATGGCAGGCTGGGAGCAATCAAAGTTTTTGGCCTTTGATGTTTCACAGAGACTCATTTGGTTTCAGAGGTTGTGTGCATTGCTTAAGGCTTCTTCTCTGATGGGTGAGTTGCAGCTACAGATGTTTACAATGCAAACATTAAATATGACTGTAATGGTGTGGACCAGGCCCTGAAGCTCCCTGCTGGAGGCTTGTGGTCTCGCCACACCCCACCCAGCAAACCATAGAGAATTCCTCCAGGAAAGAGAGTGACACAGGGGATGCAACCAATCAGGGCCCAGCAAGCCAGTTAAAAGGAAGCTCTTGAGCCAGAGTGAGGCAGATCCTCCTTGGAGCTCAGACAGGGCTGGAGAGCTGAGTTGAAAGAGGGCTGCCACAGCCAGGAGTGCAGGCTGGTCGTGTGAGGTGAGTGACACCCTCATTACAATGTTTTATACCCTGGTCCACAGAAGCTAAGTGGGAGCAGTATGCACAGCATCTCTCAAGCATTTTGTCAAGTTATAAAAATGTGTTTAAAATCTTATAATGATTTTAACAGTACTAAAGCATAGGCTAGTCAGACTAGTCTCCAGCTAGGTGTCTGTCAGTGTTTGGTGAGGCCTAGGGGCTTTAGCATGAGTTGGTATCTGCTCTGCCAACATCAGAGAGGTTTTATCATTTTAAGGAAAGATTATAACTAATACTGCTTTAATGTACCTGTTACTGGAGGGTGCATGAATCTGTCTCGCTAAATCAATTTTAACAAGCCCTCTCTTAAATTGAAAAGTAGTAATTAACGCCATGAAGTCACTTCTTTTCCCGTAAGAACAAAGTAGAGATTCTTAGCCTCTTCTCATATGTCTTAATCTCTTAGTGTTGCCATCATTATGGATACAATTATTCTTTAAGGGGTATAAAATTAGGCCTTTCCCAACTCTCATGGCCACTCATATTCCAAATAACATCTGGTGCACTCGCGATGAAGTACTGTGTGTGTATGATTATACACACATGTGCCCATTGTGTTCTAGTGGATGGGCCATATTGGGCAATTAGTTTTCATTCTGTCTGAGCACATCCAGAAGGGTCCACAGAACCAATTTGACCACAGAGGCCCAGCAGTACTTCAAGAAGACTCCTGGAGAACACAGAACCTTGGTACAATCGCTCCAGGGAGAGAAACCAGTCTGAGACTTAGGCTAGGTCTACACTGTGGGACAGAGTCTACCTAAGATATGTGTCAGTCCCCGTAATACACGAGGGTCGAAGGGATGCCGGAAAGGATGAGACCACAACTGGGGGTTTCAAAAAGCACAAACTGATTTTATTTTGATGACGCCAGACAATCATCAGAACAAAAATTAAACAGATTGCCAGACAACACAAAACAATTCCCTGAGGCTTTTCTAAATCACAATAATTCCCAATAACTGCCCAGGGGTTAGGAACAGTTGAATTAACACTGGTATTGTTCATAGGGCTGATTATTTACACAACTTTATACAAGGAAACAGTAAAAAACCTAAACCACAACTATTTATAAACTAACTTAGTAACTTTTTAGCCACTGTCACTTGACAAGCAATAAGGACAACTAAAAAATCAATTAGGATACGGATGATGGGGGGGGGGGTGTTATACCAGTTCTGGAGACAGCAGGAACACAAGTACTGGTCACACGCTCATAAACTGTCTCCACTCGGGTCGACCGACTCAGACTACGCTCAGTAAGACTCGAGAGCGGGGGGTGCAAGGTGTCTGGGTGATCAGGCCAGGCGTTCACTCGATGCAAATCCCCAGTGAGAGAGGGGCTGCCTGCCTGTTTTATTGCCTGTGAACTTATCACCCCATAGGTTGGTTTTTGCTGCAGTGGGTGGAGCAAGTCACCCATTGGCTGCTCTTTCACTGCAATGGGTGGAGCGAGCAGGGGAAGATTATTAATTTACATGCCCTTATATGGAAAACACTCCACCTCACAGACAGAGCCCCCTATACCAGCCTTAGAGGTATTACAGGCTATGGCACAAGTCAGCCCATTGGCTGCTCTTTCACTGCAATGGGTGGAGCGAGCAGGGGAAGATTATTAATTTCCATGCCCTTATATGGAAAACACTCCACCTCACAGACAGAGCCCCCTATACCAGCCTTAGAGGTATTACAGGCTATGGCTCCCTGCGACGGGCAGCCATTTCTGATGTTCTGTCTCGGACAATATGCAGCTCCACCTACGGGAGGAACATCACGGGAGTCGACGTACCTTGGTTCGAATTTCTGTGGTGTTCCCACTGCTGGAGGTCAATGGGAGAAACTCTCCCACCTGCCTCCCTTAATCCTCACAACCCAGAAAGGTACCAGGGTCAATGAGGGCAACATCAGCAATCGATTTAGTGGGATCTTACTAGACCCACTAAATGGAACCCCAGGAGATCAATCCCGAGAGCATTTTCTCAGGGTTAAGTGAAGACAAGTCCACAGACAACAAGACCCATCCAGGGAGTCTGAAGAGGGTAGTCCTTCATCCTTCTTGCTCATTATGGGATGATGACTGGTTCCAATGACCAAATGTGAGTCTCTTATTGTAAGGAGGCTGTTGGGAACCTGTGGCCATTGTTATATTGCCCAAGGAGATGGGGGGGGGGGGGGGGGAATGGGATAACACATCTTTGGGGCACTAAGCAGTCAGCATCCTGGGTAACATAATTGGGGCTCAGACTAGGTATAGAAGATTCTGTTCTGATAGGTAAAGGTAAGAGGTACGCCTTAGGTTTGTGCTCTCAAAGAACAGTGGGGCAGTGAACCCCATAATTCTGATAGTCCTGGACACTATCAAACCATCTAAAGAAGAGTCTGTTGCCGAGATGGCCTGAGGCTGCCAGTAGGGTTTTTGAGCTTGATGATCCGCACAGGCCAAGCAGCAAGTGAGTGTTGGAGACTGCGACTCCACATGCTGCTCTCCCTGTCACCCATTGCCTCTTGCATAATTTAAGTACATTAAATATTCTTCCTACCCCCAAAAATGGGCCAGATTTTCAGACGTGTTATGGGCAGTCAGGTTCACAGTTCCGTGCCTAATACCTATGTTTAGGCAACACCACAGTGGCTACATCTAGACTGCATCCCTTTGTCGACAGAGGGATGCAAATCAAGCATTCTGAAATTGCTAATAAAGCTGGGATTTAAATATCCCATGCCTCATTAGCATAAACATGGCCACTGCTTTTTTTCAAAGTGGAGTTTTTTTGAAAAAACGGCAGTCTAGACACAGATCTGTCAAAAATAAACCCTTTCAACAGATCCTATATTCCAGTAAAACTCATTTTTGAGGAATACAGGATTTGTCGAAAAAGGGTTTATTTTTGACAGATCCATGTCTAGACTGCTGTTTTTTCGAAAACTGTTTTGAAAAGCGACGTCCATGTTTATGCTAATGAGGCACAGGATATTTAAATCCCGGCTTCATTAGCAATTTCGATGTCCCTAATCTACATCTTTCTGTCCACAGAGAGGTGTAGTCTAGACATACCCAGTGTGTGCAAATTGAGATCCACTTGACGTCAGAGGGAGGAAGATCAAACTCCATGCTCTTGGGGAATAATTTTCTGATGTGCTCAGTGTTAGCCAGTGGCCGGGGCAGTGAGTGGTCTGTGAGCCCTATCACACACCCGAGTCTTCAACTGCTAGGACAAAGTCCCTTTGCAGCGGGCAGCCAGGAAGGCTGATGGGCACCCCAAGTGTTTGCCCCATGGAAGCGGCACAACCCAACACTCAGCTCTTACTGCATTTATCCCTGACCAGCTGTGATTCTTTTAATTGTGTCTGGTTCTGTTACAGCAACAGGAGGAGTCAGACTGAAAGCTTAAACAGTTACTATTTTATTGTTACAAGGCAAGCTTAGCTGTTAAATGTTACTGCTGTGTTACAGATAACACAGCCCCTACAAAAGGGCAAGACAGAAATTACAATAAAAAGTCACGTACAGGTACCATGAAACCCTTTCGGTTCTCTGAGCTCTTATTAAATGCATGCAAAAACAGACACCTAGCAGGTATATTCTCACCCCTGCGATCTTTACTCCGATGAAGCCAGCGTTTCTCTCAATCCCAATGGGAAGCAGTCTGTACGAGAGGAAGGTGTCCCTAAAGTCTCGGGAGTCCAAGACTTCCTGATCAGCAGGTATATGGGTGGATCTCCAATTAGAGTGGGGCACAGGACCCTACTTTATACCCCTGTGGTCACGAAGACGCTTCTCTTGTCATTAAAATGCCAATTAAGTTGGAACATCTTTGTGACGCCCAATCCCACAGGGGGTCTAAAGCTTAATTTGCACCTGTAAGGTGGAGCTAACTAAATCATTAGGGCCAGACATCCTTTTTCTGACTGGGTGGCAGATTCTTCTTCTGGGGCGGTGTGTGTAGATGTATCAATACTGGTACCAGCCAAAGGCATCCCAAGGCCCCTGACCGCCTACTGGCCCAATTGCCGCTGTTATTTGGCTTCTGTCTAGCATCCAGGGCCATTGTTGCTCCAGCACCTCTGGAGGCCCTGGAGCCTTTGAAGACAGAGTTTTGCTCTCAAGGATTCTCTCTCCCAAGGATGTCAGAAGGAGGAGGGAGAGAGGGGAGTTCTGTCTGGCTACACTCAGCACCTGTAGCTCCTATGTGAGTCAATGGGCCACTGTGATGGGGTGCGGTCATAGAAGATCCCTTGGGGGTGCTCCCCGGAGTGCCAACACAGCCACTGACACTTGTCTTTTTCCTCTCTGGGGCTTTTCACCACCCTCTCCTACTGGGCGACCTCCCCTAGTGTCTCCCAACCAAGGCACAGGGCTGAGATCCGTCCCCTTCCCTGCTCCCTTACCCCGAGGAGCAATATAGACACTGAAACGCTTCAGGTCCAAGGAAAATGCAGTTTGGGGACCAGCTTCCATGGAAATCACTCCCCAAATGGGATCGAACCCCCAAATGCATTATTTATATAAACTCTCTTTAACAATGAAAGGAGGATGTACACACTGATTGTGCCCCCAGGTAACAGTCATTTACTCTGGGCTTGATCGTAAATGAAAGTGATGTTGTTAAGTACAAACAGTAAGATTTAAGTGGCTGCAAGTGAAAACAGGCAGAGCAAAGTAGATTGCAAATTTAAAAAAACAGAAAATGGATAGCTAGTTCTAACACTTATTACAAACTTACCCTAAAACTGTTCTTTTTCTGGTTAAGCCTACAAACCAGCAAAGTCCCCTTTACCCTGGCATCTTTAGTTATCCTCTTGGATTTGCCATGCCAGTCAAAGACAAAGAAGCTGCTGGCTTCCCGTTGTTTGATAGATTCCATTTTGGACTGTAATTTTGTTTCTCCATTCCACCCTTCCGTGGAAAATTACTTGGTGAGACCTTACCAGTTGGGGTAGTCACATGACCAACCACTGCTCAGACTCGAGGGACAAAAGAAGCTGTTCACAGGTGTTCACTTTGACATTGAGGGTAACACCCTTGAGGGCTTTCATTTGCACATTTAAACCCATAAAGCATTCCATGCTCCATATATCCAACTTTACATGGAAGAGTGATGCATACACCAAAGTGAAAGATGCAGACTGAGACTAGTGCAGCAGACTGAGACATTAAAATTGATAGGTTTTGAGTTATGCATTTTGGTATCTGTAAGTCAATTTCATAAAGCATCGGGGGATGGAACCATCACACCCACTAACCTTTGTGTGATCTGCTTCTGTTTGGGGTAATTGCTAGAAAATATGGTAGCCTTTTGTCTATACGACTGATGTCTGCTATCTCTTTGTCTGAAAGATTTTCCTACACAGCAGTGTTTTGCTTTCCTGGCCTTTTTACTGCAGTGCTTCATCAATTAGCACATGTAGTTTAGATTCTGATACTTTGATTCTTCTCTCATCACTGTATGGTGCTCTGCATCAGGCTGAATCTGCCACCTTTTAGACCACATGTGGAAATCATCTGAATCCCTCTGTATCCCAAAATCCTTTTGCTTTTCTGTTTGGTTTGGCATTAGTCTATCTCTGTGCCTCCCAAATTAGGAAGTTGAAATTTCAGCTTCAGCACCACCTAGCAGTCAGATCAAGTATAAGTACACCTCTGAGCAGCATTGCATGCAATTACCAGCACTGAAAACTGTTTTTTTAAAGTGTATTTGTGAATATGATCCAGGGGAAACACTCTTGCCACTTTGTGCAAATTCTTGTGGAAATGGTTAAAATTGTGAGCAAAATTGAAAGTTTTAATGGATTTGGGTGAAAATTCAGCCCACTCTGAAATGATCAAGCTTTAATAAAATGCTTAAATCAACAACTCCTTAAAATACTCAAATATTGCTATTCTGTCATTTGCATAATTTTATTCACAGAACTTATTAATTGTAACAATAGTAGGAACATTTGTAGTAGCACACAGCCATGTGCCACGTGTTGGGCATTCTGCAGAAGGAAGAGTTCTGGCTTGGATGAGCTGATGGTCAAAAAATGAGGAAGAACAGCTCTTGTGCAAAAGGCTTTTTTTTGTACAAAAAGGTGCCATCAACGCAGTGCTTTTTTGTGCAAAAACCTCTTGCACAAAAGATTCTAGGAGGAAATGCAAATGAGTGTGCCATATTCAAATGAGTGCTCTATTTGCATTTCCTCTTGAGGAAGAGGCTCGTAGTGTAGACATTGCTTGGTAAAACCAACCTTGTGCAAAGGGTCCTCTAAGGGCTGTGTTGCAATAGATTCCTTTTCCCTACCTCATCAAAACAGGTCTGCAACAGGTAGAGCAGCTGTGCTGCCAATAGCTCTCAATGCTCAACTGTAGCAGGGTGTGGGACCATGTACCACCCTCATCTCTACCCCCAGCCTATGTGTGATCTACCGCTGTTTGGGGCAATTGCTAGAGAATTTGGTAGCCTTTTGTATTGGATCTCAGCCAGGGTTGGTCCCCAGCCCGGATCAGAAGGGAGGAGGGTTGATTGAAGAGGTACCTTTGCTTCACCACAAACTCTTGAGCTATAGAAATTATTCACATTACCAATGAAATGATGACAACCGATGATGAAAACCCTTCGGAAGGCATCTGACTGACGTTCCACAGCTGATAAGCAGGCATGGAGAATGTGGGTAGCCCAAATTGCTAAAAAGCCAAAGGTGGTTTATTGGAGTGGGTCATCAAGGAGTATTGTCTTCCTGCTTTCCCTCCAGCAGTTCCCCAGTTCTAGGCCTCTTACTGTGATGGGAGAGGCAGGATGTTACCCAGTAATTGCAGATGCTGTTGTTTGCTCAGTGTCCCCATTGGATACTTCCAAGTTGCAAGACACAGGCGTCCCGATGTGGGCTTCAAAACCTGATGTAACTTCTCGACTGCTGCCAACACTTTAGGCTGACAATGTTGTGGGGCTGTTCGGCATAGGAAGTGCAGCCTGCAGTCGTAAAGCTTTCTGAGAATGTCAGAATCGATATTTCATTGGTTTTCAAAACATGTTGATTTTAGATGACAATACCATTGTCATCAAAAATTAAGGGGTCTTAGTCCCAAAAGTCTGACCAGATTTAATGGGCAGAAATGTTGGTAGCTTCAGGCTGGAACACCAGGCAGTGTTGCAGAAAAAAACTGGAGTGGATAGAGAAGCTGGCATAGGTTTTGATGGTGCAATACCTCAAAATATCACAGTTGTAGTCTTAGAACTCATAACTTCAGTGCTGATGGTCATTGTTGTGACTAAATTATGCTTATCCTCTGTTACCTCGTAGTCTTCCTTTCCCCAATCCTATGTGTCTTTGTCAGAGCTGTTCCCCACTCAAGCACTCCAAGTGCAGAAGGTGGTGGTCCGCAAGAGACTTTAAATATCTTGCCTCAATAGGCCTCTGTTTACAAAAACTCCACCAGGCCACAGACTTCCTGCCCATGGGAGGTAGCTGCCACCATCAAGTGTAAACCCCCTTCTTCTGAAGGACAGGAAGAAGCACTTGGACTTCTTCCAGAGGATTACCTATTTTCCATTAGGGTACTCTACAGCTCTCTTGAGAAACCACAGAACCAAAGGGAGCTCAGTTTAATGTTGACCTGACCCAAAATTAATTTTTTTTGTTGTTTTTTCCCTAATGAAACTCTGAAAAGTGCATCAAAAAATCAAAACTTCCCCCCTGAGAAATTTGGTTTTTCAGGAAATGCATTTTCCATAGGAAAAAATCAGCAGAAAATTCCCAATCCGCTCTACTTAACTCCCAGACAGTCACTGCCCCATTCAGCACGCAAGCTAAAATTTTGACAAAAAACTTTAAATGAATAGAAGACTTTGATGGAGAGGAGGGGTCCTGGCCAGCGTTTGGCAATGAAAGGGTTAAACTCAGGTAGCTAGGGGGTGATGGCAGGGAACCAGGAGAACCAATGGGATATTTAATTCAATTTCAATATTCAATTTAAATTGAATAGATATACCTGCCCGCTGTTCTCTTTGGGCATGTCTACAATGCAGAGTGAATTAAGATACACAACTTCAGCCATGTCAATTGTGTAGCTGAAGCCAAAATAGCTTACTGTGGCGCTTTGCACTGTCTACACAGCAGGAAGTTGAAGGAAGAACACTCTTCCTTCAACACCCCTTACTCCTCGTGAAATGAGGGTTACAGGAGTAGAAGTAAGAAGTCCTCCATCTTGACATTATTCTGAAATAATGCTGCTGTGGAGACATAGACCCATAGTGAGTCTAAGCCAGGAGTTGGGGAAAACAAGATGAATTAATCCAGGAAGAACTACCATGCCTACAAGGAATACTGGACGTGGAAATGGACTGGAATTTGAAGTATTTCATGAGTAAATAGGAAATAATGTATATTTAGTTGTGGTCAGGTTATTTTCTTTGTTTTGTTTGTTTTATTAAGCTTCTCTGTGCTAAATCCATGTGCTCTCCTCCTCCCCCCATTCACTATATCTAAGCTGTACTCAGCGATACTATGTTCTGTGTTTTAATTTTTCTTCTGGTGCTCTGTAGCACCTACCAACCAAGTATGTGTATTAAAACCAAAAAGATATCCTTAATAAAAATCATCTTTAAGGCGATTAGATTTTTGTGTCCTGGAAAGTAGCATGGGGGATCTGGGTATGAGTGCCTAATGCTACGTCTACACTACAGGGTTTTTGTGCAAAAATTGCCCCTTTTTGTGCAAAAACCTGTAGTGTCCACACCTCAAGCCCGTTTTTGCACAAAAAAATTACAGTAGAACAGCAGAACACAGGGCAGAAAAGGTATACCTCTTTCTACAAGGAATAACTCCTTTTTGTGTAAGAGTTCTTACACAAAAAGGTGTGTGTGTGGACGCTCAACAGGGGTTTCTTGTGCAAAAAGAGCCTATCAGAAAAAGCACAGGTGCTCTGGCCATTCTCTGAATGGCAATCAGAGCTTTCCTGTGCAAGAGCATCCATGCAGCGTGGACTCTGTCTTGTGCAAAAGCACATCACTTTTGTGATGTGTTTTTGTAGTGTGGATATGTAACTGCCACTAAGGTGGATTTGAACTTGGGATCTCAGGAGCTGACTATAGGAGCCTCTACCCTCTGAGCTAAAAGCCAGCTGGCTCCCAGCCTATGCTGTAGAGAGGTCTCTTGATCTTAACTGTTGCAGTGGTATAGGAGCCACTTGCAGTACTCAGTAACCAGTTTGGGTGTGTGGGTTACAGATGCACTTTTGCGCAAGAAGTTTTTGCGGAAAATCTCTTCTGCAAAAAGCTTCTTGCGCACAAATCCTGCAATGCAGACGTAGCCTAAGAGGTCAGCTATCAGAGACTGCAGTTTGTTTTGCTCAAACTTTCTTATGGACTACATCTCCCATGATGCACTGCAATCTCCATGTTGAGTAAGAAATGTAGTGCATCATGGGAGTTGCATGATGGGCAATGTAGTATATGAAAGAATGCGGGGAGGCATTCAAACTACAACTCTCATGAGGCACCCTCACCATCATCACATGCCACGTAATGCTGAACTGGCTCAGGATGATTCAGAGCCAAAATCACAAAATATTTTTGAACACTTTCTGAATTATTTTTTCAGATCTTTTCTATGAAAAAGTTGGGCAGTTCAGCTTTTTAGATGAGAACAAAGAAAAAAATATCAGAATTTCCTGCAGGATGGAAACTGATTTCTTTGCTCACTTCTAGTTCTGTGTGGAGAGCACCCAGAAGAATGGGGGCTTGGCGTGTAGATTGTCGTCCTTAGGTGCTTCTGTATTAGACATAAAAGAAATTGCAGTATCAAATTGGTTTGGTAGGCAGCTTGAAAACACTTTGCAAAGATTTATAAGCAAGGCCTCATCTCCCATCGATCTTTTATTTCACTTCTGTCTACTAACAACTTGAGTGAAGAAACATAGATACCTTTTAAACTTCTAGTGAGTCTGGCCATGGCTAGCGAATCAATAATCCACCTTAACTAAAGGTTTGAAATTTTAAAGAGAGTCAAAAGACTTTCATTAGGGAAGCATCTCTGTTGTTTGAAAGTTCAAAGCTGCTATTTGATCAAAAAGCTGGTCTTACTTAATGCTGCTCTGAGCGGAGGTGAGCTGAAAGGCATCCTGAAAAAGCCTTTTCCTCCCACGTCTCGTATTTCATGGTTGATCTGTTCCCTTTTATTATTATTTCAAAATTACTCCCATCCATTCATTTAAAAAAGTAGAAACCATCAACTGTGAACTATGGATAATGGAAGGCAGGAGAGAGAACTAGCTCTTATCCCCTTCTGCTCCTCCCTGCTGCATCTATGCTGTATAGAGGGCCCTCTGCCCTGGTCACAAAGTAGATGTAAGAGCTAGATGCCAATCAGCTGTCCTGATGGACACTACACTGCAGAGAATCAGAGTACACTGGAAATACCCAGCAGCCCTAGGGTCTAGCTTTCAGCCCAGCCATTACTGAGCCAGTTGTAATTGCCCAGTCCTTGAGCCAGAGAGTTGTGCGTTTCTAGAGCTGATCCAGTCCATATTACATTGCGATCGATCTGCTGAGCAGCAAATTCATGATTCTTTTCCCTTGACCTTTGGAGGGTCCCAGCTTGCCAAGAACTGGAGAAACACACTATCTTTGTTCTCCTGGCCAAACAAGGCAAGGGGACAGAAACCCTATGAAAGAGTCTATCTTCAGCTAAGGTGTAAGAGCTGAAAACTGTCCCCATTCCTCTAAATGTTAAGTTGCCTCTCAAACCTAATGACTAGTTAAATTATAACATTAACTGTGATGTTCTTTTTGCTTCCCAGGGTGTATATACAGTTTGCAACCACTCTAAACCTACTAATTTATGCCAGACATTAACGTTCAGGAAAGGCACAGACTATTACTGATGATATTCATAGCTTCCAGAAAGAAGGCCTTTAGCCAACAAGTATTTCTCCAAGATCCATCAAGTTGTTCTTGAACAGTGAGCGGAGTTTTAAATTGGAGCAGGTTGTGAGTCAAAAACATTATTTTCTTTCCCCATGTTTAACTCCTGCCTAGGATAATAACTGGCAAAACTTTAATGTAGACAGGAGAGCATTACTGAGGGCTTGTCTTCACTACCGGGCAAGTCGATGCTGCTGCAATGGACGCATCGGATGTCCATTTAGTGGGGTCTAATGAAGACCTGCTAACTCAATGGCAGAACACTCTCTGACTCTGTTCTCCACCTTTCTGAGAAAAATAAGATTGGCCAACCAGGCAGCATATCTTGTTAATCCAGTGCAGTGAACACACTAAGATTAGGTTGTCTTAGTTGCATCAACGCTAGCTATATCATTCATGTAGCTGGCACAGGTTGAACCTCTCTAGTCCAGAAACATCCATCATCCAGAATGATTTTAGTTAGCCAGATGTCCACTTTTTCATGGATGTGGCCATGTTTCCCGTGGTCCCATAACATTTATTTATAGCTGCCAATCCTAGTTCTCAGTGTTCCATGCTGTTGTTTAGCTCTAATTTACCCCTACCTGTCCTCTAACAGCCCAGTAAGCAGTGGAAGAGTTGGTGATGCTGCTAGACAATATTGACCTCCTGTGATCCAGAAAATTCTCTGTTCGGATCTGGTCAGGACCCATGGGTACCAGACTAGAGCGGTTCAACCTATATCGTGTAGCTTAGTCTCAGGACTTGTCTTCTCTACTGAGGTCAGTCAACCTAACTCATGGTTTTAACTTAGCACCCTCACATACTTGCTGTTAGCTTGATCATTGGCTTAATCCATTAACTTTATTTTAATCAAATAATTAATGCATCCCAGGGTTCTTATATTACACAGTAGCCGAAATGCAAGCAAAGACAGGGCTGAGGATGTTTAACAATTTCCTCCTTCCCCTCCATCCTTCCTATGAAATCAACTTGTCATAGATATTTGTAGTCCTGAACAAAGGGTTTGTTTTTTTTTTCATTGTCATCTTTTTTTTTTTTTTTTAAACCAAAACATTTTTCAGCAAAAAATAGTGATTGAATGATGCATTTCTGTCCTTTATTTTGGACAAAATAATAAAATTGAACCCATACATTTTAAAATTCTTTTTTTTTCATTTTATTTGAAATGACTTCTTTTGAATGTTGATAATTTTTTAACTTTTTAAAAAATTAATGGAATGTGAAAACAATGTATAATTTTATCCAAAACACTTTCTTTCGGTGTTTAAATTTCCACATTAAAAAAAAACGGTTTTGGTTCCCCCTTAAAATGTTTTCTAATTTGTGAACTTGCCAGCAAATTGAAAAATCCATTTTGTGCAGCTCTTTATATATTTGTAATCCCGGAGGCAAACTTTTGAAGAAGCCTCCATGGTCTGTGCCCAGTGTTACATACACAGTGCTGCGTGCATCTCTAGCATTCACCATGTACCATCATTAGAATTGTAAGCACAACAAACAAGGGCCACCTCTTGAAAGCTTAGCTCTTTACGCCACAAAATAAGGCCTTTTGCCACTTTTCACTGTGAGAACTTTGGGAAAGTCCCATTGCACTCCTCTGTGCCTCAGTTTACCCAACTGTAAATTGGATAAAATAATAACCAATCTAACTGAGGATGGCAGGAGCATTCATTTGTTAATGCTTGTAAAATGCCATCAGATGCTCAGGCATAATTTCTGTTATCCCAAGGAGCACAGAATAAAATGAAATTTGTGACCATGTGATTATTCTGGGCTGAGATGCTGTAAACACTAAATGCAATCCAATGTGAATGGGAGTCCTCACTTTTTGGCACCACACCATTTTGGATGAGGGCCCTAGCCGAGGATTATTTCTCTTTATTTTCATTAAATAAGAGATGCTTTGGTATCCCTACAGCTAACATAAGCTGTGCCGAGTGCTTAGGTCCAGATGGATGTCAAAGGAGCCGCAGGGCACTCAGCACTCCTCAGGATTGGACCTTATATCAAGGCATGAATCAACGTTCATCCCTCTTTACCCTCTTCTTATCAGAATTGTTTTCTATACCCATGCTGCAGAAAGAAAGCTGATGTAACACCAGGTGGTGAAGTTGTCATAATGCTGGAAAGGGATAACAGGTGGGGTTCCACAGGGATCTGTTTTAGGACTGGTTCTGTTCAGGATCTTCATCAGCGATTTAGATGATGGAATAGAGAATATAGGAGGCCCCCGACTTGACATGCGATTGGTTCTGGGGGAAGCGTTGCAGGTCGGGGGTGTCATAAATCGAACCCGCATTTACGGTAGGCGTCGTGTGCTGTCGTAAATGCAGGCCAGGGACATAAGTTGGGGGTTTCTGGCCCCTTCCACACTTACAAAAATGGTTGTAAATGCAGGGGGCCAGAATGCAGGCGATTGCATCTTGGGGGGCCTCTGTACACTTAATAAGTTTGAAGATGATACCATGCTGGGAGGGGTTGCAACTGCTTTGAAGGATAGGGTCATAATTCAAAACGATCTGGACAAACTGGAGAAATGGTCTGAAGTAAATAGGATGAAGTTTAATAAGGACAAATGCAAAGTGTTCCACTTGGAAAGGAACAATCAGTTTCACACATACAGAATGGGAAGTGACTGTCTAGGAAGGAGCACTGCAGAAAGGGATCTAGGGGTCATAGTGGACCACATGAGTCAACAGTATGACACTGTGGCAAAAAAAGCAAACATGATTCTCGGATGCCTTAACAGGAGTGTTGTGAACAAGACACAAGAAGTCATTCTTCCGTTCTACTCTGTGCTGATTAGGCCTCTGTTGAAGTATTGTGTCCAGTTGTGGGCACCGCATTTCAAGAAAGATGTGGAGAAATTGGAGAAAATCCAGCGAAGAGCAATAAAAATGATTCACGGTCTAGAAAACATGAGCTATTAGGCAAGAATGAAGGAATTGGGCTTTTTTAGTTTGGAAAAGAGAAGACTGAGAGGGGACATGAAAGCGGTTTTCAGGTATCTAAAAGGGTGTCACAGGGAAGAGGGAGGGAATTGTTCTCCTTGGCTTCTGAGGATAGGACAAGAAGCACTGGGCTTAAATTGCAGCAAGGTAGGTTTAGGTTGAACATCAGGAAAAACTTCCTGCTTGTCAGGGTGGAGTAACTTGCCTAGGGAGGTTGTGGACTCTCCATCATTAGAGATCTTTAAGAGCAGGTTAGACAGACACCGGTCAGGAATGATCTAGACAGTGCTTGGTCCTGCTGTGAGGGCAGGAGATTGGACTTGATGACCTCTCAAGGTCGCTTCCAGTTCTTGTGTTGTATGATTCTATAAAATATCACTTCAATGACTGTGCAAGATTTCTGCCACAGTGAGCAGTTTCTGTCTCTGGGAATGAAACAGTGGAGCAGGGAAGGGAAAATCCAAATGCATTGTGAGCCACCTCGATGCCTGCTGAACAGAAATTCATTTTAGTCCGGGGAATCAGACAAAGGAAGTTAATTATAAAATCATTTATGCCCTGATTATCAGCTTTGCTTGCCTAAAAACACAGTGCACCACTTGCATTGAAATAAGTGGAAATGTAACTTTAGTACACTTCTGTTGTCAATTACCTACCTAATAGGCTTATAATTGAAATTATTATCATCATGTAGCTTTCATAATAAGCAATAAACACTGTACAGTGACTTGAGCCCCTGTGAGTCTGAGACAATTCTTAACTGGTGTAATCAAGTACAGCCTGCTTTGTGAATCATGAAAATGTTAAACAATGGGCCTCGGAGAAAGCCGGTATATGAGCATTCCCCGAATGCAGGAAAATCTGGATGAGGATCTGGTGAAAATAAATAGATTTGATGTTTTGGGGGCATGATCCCAAGCTCCTTGAAGTCTATGGAAAGGCTTGAATTGATTTCTCTGGGTACGTCTCCACTACAGAGGAAGATCGAAGCAGCTGCTGTCGATCTTCCAGGGTTCAAATTAGCAGGTCTAGTTAAGATAGTGAATTCAAACTGAGAAGGGCACTTCGGTTGACTTCCATGAGGAGTAAAGGAAGTCAAAGGGAGCGTGTGCTCCTTTTGACTTCCTGCAGTGTAGACGCGCCAAAAGTAGAGTTAAGCTACTTTGACATCAGCTACGCAATTAATTAGCTGAAGTTGCATAGCTTAATTCAGTCTTGTCCCGTAGTGTAGATATACCCCCCGGGCTTTGCACCAGGCCCTTAAAGAAGACCATGTGCCCCGCTGTTACACAGCACTTGTCATCCTTAGATCTCAAAGGAACGAATTGTCATTACCCCCATAATTTAGAGGGTGAAAATGGGACAAAATGACTTGCCCCCAGTCACTGCATTAGGTCAGTAGCAGAGCCGAGAATAAATCCATGTTTCCCAAGTCCCCTTGCAGCGTTCCACCCACTGGACCCCAACGGCCTCTCCAAGTCGAAATAGATCTTGCCATGTCTGCCTACCAGCTGAACAACATCCACAAGGAATCATGTGGCCTGACATGCATGGGGAAGAAGGGCTACTCATACATTGAAATAAAGGGGAGAGAGCTGAGCTTTCAGAACCTGCAGCAGTCTGGATACTTGTAGCAGCCCCATGCAGCTTGCACCCCTCCCACTGTATGTTGGAGGTGAGAAAACTACCTTCAAAGAGGGAGCAGGAAAATAAGGGAGCTTCTGCCTGTCAGACAATCTTATGGATAGAACCTGGCCAAAACGAAAATTTGTATCCTCAACGGTGATATGTAGATATCCGCATCCACATATGTGCATACCTGTGGATAGAAAGCAGATATCTAGAGATGTACAGGGCTGTGCTTATGAGTAAGGGGCAGGCCTCATGCTCAGTAGTGCCTATGGGTGTTTGGCTGCTGATTGTAATCAGCACAGGAAGTCCCCAGTGGGAAATAACCTTGCAAGTGCTTCATTCTCAGCTAACCTGAGCCATAACGTCTTTCATTTTGGGCTATTCCCTGCTAGCCCTGGTGGCCCTGTCACACGAGGCCAGTGTTTCTTAAACTGTGTTCTGTGGCACAGTGGAATGCCATGAGGCAATCAGAGGTGTGCCATGGGGAACAGAATTCAAAATGGCCACCCTTAAAGGGTGTTCTTTTTTTTTTTTGGCTCAATAACTTTCCCCCAACCTTTTTTCCTCCCTCAATAACTTCCCCCCAACCCTCTCCCGCCCCCCGACTTTTTTTTGCTCAACTAAAAATCCTTGGTGGTCCTCATTTAAAAAAAATTGTTTGGTGATCCTCAGGCTTAAAATGTTTAAGAAACACTGTACTAGGGTTTGCAGTGGGGACTGGGCACCGGAGCCTGCTTACAAAAGGCAGACTATCTTTGGAAGAGGCTTATGGGGCGCCTAAGCAGGTAGTCAATTATTATTGCCTCACCCTCCCCTACTAGCTTTTAGCTGGTTGCCGCAGATAACTGGCTTTCTTGCTCCACCAATCAGCCTTTCGTTGCCTCATGCACAGCTACCCCATTTGGCTTTGAGTTACCCACGGGAGCTGTTTGGATCCACAGTCAGCACATGGGCATTTTTGTAATGGATCCTAACAGTCTGCCTTACGCTCACCTATCGCATACCCCCAACTCACTACCCTGCCCTTTACCGTTGCTCCTATAGGAGTCTCTTCTGGCGTCTTTCAAAGGCTTTTTGTTGTTATTACATCCAGCCAAAGTAGCATCTGTTGATTAATCCCCGGAGCTTTTTTCCCATGCCAATGGGGCTGCTGACAGCAATTCCAGGCTCCCCAGCAGAATGATCAAGGGGGTGTCCCTCCTCCCTCAGAAGTCATGCCCATGCAGAAGCAAACATTGTCTCATTTGGACGATGGTGTGGCCGCCCCGGCTGGTGCCCAGTGAACGGGTGGCAGGACCAGGGCTTCTACATGCCCACCCGGTAGGGTTGCCCACTGTTGAATCATGCACATCCAAAGACACTTGCCCCATCTCTGCACTGAAGCCCTTCCTGGCTGCCTCTTATCCCAGGTCCGGCCCCCGCCCAATATCCTCTTTGCTCTGTCACTTGCTCTCCCCCCAACCTTCCTTCACTCTCACTGCAGGAGGGTGTGTTGGGTGTGGGCTTTGAGCAGGAGTTTGAGTGCTGGAGCAGAAGGTGCAGGAGGAGGTGTGGGCTGGGGCAGGAGGGGCAGCCCTGGGAGGGATTTTGGGTGCAAGCTCTGGGCTGGGGCAGGAGCTTGGGGTCTAAGAGGGCATCAGGGGGACAACTCTTGCCTGGGGCAGTCCCCGAGAGCAACTGGCACACCACCCTGGCAGAAGATCCTAGGTCAGAGGTCTCTGCACGCTGCTGTCCACAGGCACCGCCCTTGCTGCTCCCATTGGTGGTTCCTGGCCAATGAGAGCTGTGGAGCTGGTGCTAGGGGGATGTGGGCAGGCATACACCAGGACTGTAAGGACATGCCAGATATTTCTGGGAGCAACGTGGAGGAAGGGCGGGCAGGCAGCCTGCCTTAGCCCCATTGTGCTGCCTGTGGGCCCTTTGAAATGCCTTAGGTAATTCTCTCTTCTCCCCCATCCACCAGTCTGCATGACAGTCTTCAATTAAAGATTAATCATTAATTGCTGGAGACTCCCGGCCGATGCTGGAGGGTTGGCTTACCTAGGACTAGACCCTTTCTCTGCTTCCTGATGCATAATGGAAGTAATCGCTAATGTGAACCAGTGGGTGTGTTTGGTGTTGGTTTGCGCACCTATCTTTAAAAAATATACAGAAAGCATGTGTCCGTCAAGCAGCGGAGGGCTGCTAAGAAATCAAGCCCTTCCTGCTTCAGATACTGTGGATAACCTGCCTCTTTTCCCGGCATACAGTGAAAGTTTTCACCTTTCACCTAGGGAAACGTATCTAGTTGAGAAATAGTATCAATGGCTCTTATTCTACAGTGCATTTATTTGTCCTTCTTTTTCTCCATTTTGCCCCCTCTTTCCCTCCCCCCCGTTAAGTTTTAGTGCCTTCACTTCACAGCTGGGCCTTGTCTTCATACAATATTCTTTTTGCTTAAATAGCTAGGACAAAAAAAATCCATATGATTAAACAGAATATGTTATTTTCCCTCTGTCTAATTTGGAGGATAAATCAGAAATCTCACTGTAGGTTCTTGAATACCAGTTGAGCCAGCTAACAAGTTTCTTCTTCCAGTTCTGTATTAATTCTTTTCTTCAAAGAACTCCTGGTTGTCTACTAGACTTTGATTTATGAAAAGTTACAATAGTGAATGAATATGTACATAAATTATGGTTTATTTTCAGATGACTTGGCTTTCTGTGTAGTTTATCTTATAAGTTGGAACAGAAGGGTGTTCATTAAACATACCATTATGTCGTCCATTATGTTTATAGGACATAAAAACGTAAGAATGGCCATACTGTGTCAGACCAAAAGTCCATCTAGCCCAATATCCAGTTGGCTGATTGTGGCCAATGCCAGATGCCCCAGAGGGAGGGAACACAACAGGTAATCCTCACGTGATCCCTCTCCTGTCAACCGTTTGCAGGTAAACAGAGGCTAGGGACACCATTCCTATCCTCAATGGCTATTAGCCAAGATGGGATCTAACCTCCAGGAATTTATCTAGCTCTCTTTCGAACCATCTTAAAATCCTAGTCTTCACCATATCCTCTGGCAAGTAGTTCCATAGGCTGACTGTGCACTGAGTGAAGAAAAACTTCCTTTTGTTTGTTTTTAAACCTACTACCTATTAATTTCATTTGGTGACCCCTAGTTCTTATGAGAACAAGTATATAACTTTTCTTTATTTACTTTTTTTATAGACCTCTATCATATCCCCTCTTAGTCTCCTCTTTTCTAAGATGAAAAGTCCCAGTCTCTTTAATCTCTCTTCATATGGGAACCATTCTAAATCCCTAATAATTTTTTCACCCTTTTCGGAACCTTTTCCAAGCCAATATATCTTTTTTGAGATAAGGCAACCACATCTGTACAGTGTATTCAAGATGTGGGCGTACCTAGGGCTGGTCCTAACCAATTGATGGCCCTGGACAACCAGCCTGCCAGATGGTTTTAAAAAAATACTGGATAAAAATTTGTCTAAAAAAAGGGAGGTGGTGTTGGGGAATAAGCAGGGAAACCTCTAAGACTGGCTCTGAGCGTACCATGGTTTTATATAGAGGCAATCAGAGAATAAGACAGATACTATCTTTTTAAAAATTACTCCTAAAATTCTGTTTACTTTTTTTGACTGTTACTGCACATTGAGTGGATGTTTTCGGAGAACTATCCACAATGACTCCAACATCTCTCCCTTGAGTAGTTGTAGCTAAATTACTCCCCATCATATTATATGTATAGTTGGGATTATTTTTTCCAATGTGCATTACTCTACATTTATCAACATTCAATTTCATTTGATTTTTTGTTGCCCAGTCACTTAGTTTGGTGAGATCTTTGTGATGCTCTTTACCGTCTGCTTTGGTCTTAACTATCTTGAACAGTTTGGTATCATCTGCAAATTTTGTCTCCTCACTGTTTACCCCTTTCTCTAGATCATTTATAAATAAGTTGAATAGAATTGGTCCTAGGTCAGACCCTTGGGGGATCCCTCTTCATTCTGAAAACTGACCGTTTAGTCCTACCCTTTGTTTCCTGTCTTTTAGCCAGTTATTAATCCATGAAAAGACCTTCCCTTTTATCGCATGACAACTTACTTTACTTAAGAGCTGTTGGTGTGGGACCTTGAGCAAAATCACCCAATCTTGCTTTGCCTCTGTCTGCAATCTGTAAAATGAGGATGAGGCTTCCTTTCTCCTGTCCTATCTCTGTTTAGGTAGCCCCTTCCTTGAAAAGAATAAAATCCTGGTGTGTGGGGGAGGTGGCAACTAGCACAATGGGGTTTGGATTTTCAGTTTGGGCCTCCTGGAATCGCCATAATTCAAGTGTTGATCATGATTAATTACAAGACGAACCTCTCTAATCTGGCACTCTGGGGACCTGATTGGTGACAAACAGGAATGGCCCAAGGCCAGCTGTGGCAGCTGGCGCCCCAGGCAAAAGGCGTGATCGGCGCCCCTGCCTGCACAGCCGTCAATGGCTGTGATGTAATCACGGGGTGCTCTGGTGCCCTATGACGTCATCATCGAGCACCCGGGCCAGCGGCGCCCTAGGCAACTGCCTAGTTTGCCTAGCCCCACGGGCTGCCCCTGGTGCCAAACCAGAGAATTTGCTGTACCACGGGAGGTCAGTAGTGTGTAACAGCATTGCCAACACTTCCACTGCTTACTGGGCTCTGAGAAGACATTTAGGGTTAAATTAGAGCTAAATAACAGCACAGAACACTGAGAGACAGTGGCTTTGTGGGACTGGTGGCTTTCAAGGACGCAGGTAAACTTGGCCACACCCATGGCACGTGAACATCTGGACAACTAAAATCATGCCAGACCACAGATGTTGCCAGACCAGAGCTGGTCAGACTAAAAGGATTCAACTTGCATAGGCCATTTTTTTTGCCATCTGGTGCCAAATCCTGATTCAAAAAAGATGTCTGGCCCTCAGATGTAAAGTGGTTAATATTAGACTGAAGGCAGGTAGGCTCAGTCTAGGAGATGCTTCTCGGGCACATAGATGGAGGAAAGGATGTGCCATGGTCCCCCACATAGGCACAGTTAATTTGGTGCACCAGGGTCTGTAACTTGTGCCAGATATACAGCCTGTGTGTGTTTGGGGATTGGGAGTCAGGTGTCATCTGTTGACTAGAAACAATTTTCCATTAGGAAAATGACTAAGCTAGCATTTGCACTTATTTACTACTTTGTTTTCTTTTGCAAAATGGCAATCTTCTTCTAGTCTTGGTCCCATCTCTGTGAACCTACCAAGTGCATAGGACACCTGTGCACATAATAAGGAATTTGGTCCTCAGACCCTTTCAAATGTGTGCCTCCTTTTTTTCTCCCTCCCCACCCACAACCTTCCCAGACATGCATACAACTGACAGCCATCCTTTGGCAGCATTCTTTCAGAAGTTGTTGTACTGCTTTTTCGCCCTCCAAGAGAAATCCAAGTGGTGATACATGTTGGCCTTTTGTGATGTGATTTTTTTTTTAATCCATTACCATGATGATACTGGCAGCAGAGGCAAAATTATAGCTGTTGTAAAGCTGTTCTGTTTGGTCCCATTTCTGCACCTGTTAATACACTGTTATTGAGCCTTGTCATTTGCAGCAGAAAATTGTCTCTTCCAGGATAATCCTTCTGTGTCTTCTATCCCATGGCAAATCGAACAGGCTTGTCAAAAGGGTCAAAAAAATTATCACACTCATTAAATGCAAAAAAAAAACAAAAACCCACAGCAACCCTCAATCCTATTGTACTGCAGAAAAGTTACAAGGCGGTGTTTGCATATGACTAAGGGTACGTCTAGACTACATGCCTCTGGTGACAGAGGCATGTAGATTAGACGTACCCTAAGTCATTTGCCCTGACTGGAGAAATGGTCTGAGGTAAATAGGATGAAATTCAGTTTGTCCAGAGCATTTTGAGTTCTAATCCTGTCTTCAAAAGCACTTGCAACCCCTCCCAGCTTGGCAGCTCCTCCCAGGTTGATGTCATCCACCAATTTTATCAGTGTACTCTCTCTGCTGTTATCTTAGGCTATGTCTAGACTGCAGGCGGATCTTTCGAAAGAGAAATCCGCTTTTTCGAAAGAGAGCACCCAGCGAGTCTGGATGCTCTCTTTCGAAGACGGCCTCTTTACATTGAAGAACGCCTTCTTTCGAAAGAGGAACTTTCGAAAGAAGGCGTTCTTCCTCGTGAAATGAGGTTTACCGCCATCGAAAGAAAAGCCGCGTTCTTTCGAAATAATTTCGAAAGAACGCGGCTTGAGTCTGGACGCAGGGGAAGTTTTTTCGGGAAAAGGCTACTTTTCCCGAAAAAACCCCTGAGTCTGGACACGGCCTAAGTCACTGATGAAGATAATGAGCAGAACTGGACGCCAAACTGATCCACGTGGAATCCCACTTTTTATGCACTTCCAGAATGACTGTGACCAATTGATACGTACCCTCTAGAAAAGGGCTATCCAACTAGTTATGCACCTACCTTTTAGTAGCTCGTACTAGGTTGTATTTCCCTATTTTGTTACTGAGACGGTCAAGTGAAATTGTGTCAAAGGCCATACTGTAGCATAGATGTACTACATCTATGACTTCCCCCTCATCCACCAGGCTTGTTACAAAGAAAGTTATCCAGTTCGTTTGACATGATTTGTTCTTTACAAATCCATGCTATTACTTGGCACCTTATCTTCTAGATGTTTGCAAATGGATTCCTTAGTTATTTGCTCCTTTATCTTTCCCGGTACAGAAGTTAATTTGATCTGTAACTCCCTGGGTTGTCCTTATTTCCCTTTTTATAGATGAGCACTATAATAGAAATAATCATAATGCCAACTATGCAATATGAATTACTTGGCTTTTTTCTACCTTGGGCAACAAAACGGCCGATGAACTCCAATCACCCATTTTGTAAGATCACTTTGTAACACTGCAGTCAGCTTTTTATGTAACTATCTTGAGTAACTTAAGGTGCAATGTTTATATGTAATACTATTGTTTATCCCTTTTTAGACAATTTCTGAATGAACAGCACTGGTATTGGTACAGATTTTTAAGGAACCCCTTTACTTACATGATTCTATTGTGAAACCTGACCATTTATTCCTACCCGTTGTTTTCTAGCTTTCAAACTAACCACTGATCCAGGAGAGGGCCTTCCCTCTTTTCCCATGACTTTGCTTAAGAGCCTTTGGGTTAGGATTTTGTCCAAGGCTTTCTGGAAGCCCAAACAAACTATAACAACTTGAAGAGGGGTAGTCATGTTAATCTGTATTGGCAAACACAATCAGGAGTCCTGCCCAAATAAATCTGTTAGTTTTTAAAGTAATGCCTCATTATAACACTTGGATCACCCTTGTCCACTTGCTGGTTGATCCCCTCAAAGAATTCTAACAGATTGGTGAGGTATGATTTCCCTTTGCAAACAAATGTGATGTCTCTTCCCAAATCTATCACGCTTATCTATGCAGCTGACATTTCTGTACTTTATTATAATTTCAACCAGTTTGCTTGGGACAGTACAGGCAGTCCCCGGGTTACATGGATCCAACTTACATCGGATCCCTACTTACAAATGGGGTGAGGCAACCCTGCACTAGCTGCTTCCCCCTAGCAGACCAGGGAGACGCGAAGCTAGTGCCTCCCCCCCCAGCAGACCAGGGAGACGCGGAGCGGCTTTTCTCAGCAGACACCTCAGCTTGAGAATAAAGGACTGAGGGAAGTGAGGTGTGGGAGAATAAAACTGAGCTCTGGAGAATGTTTGGCTAGAGTTTCCCCTACAATATGTACCAGTTCTGACTTACATACAAATTCAACTTAAGAACAAACCTACAGTCCCTATCTTGTACATAACCCGGGGACTGCCTGTAGATGTATTAGCCTGTAATTGCCAGGATTGCCTCTGGAGTTGCCACAGTAGCTGTACTCCAGTAGTTTTCTACACAGGATGATAAACGTTCTGAAGATTTATATTTAAGTTCCTTCAGAATTCGTCAAGGAATACCACCTGGTCCTAGTGACTTAATGGTTTAATTTAGCAATTTGTTCCGAAACGTGCTTGATAGTCAGGCCCGGTGACGGGGGGAGCAAAGCAGAAACTGCCCTGGAGCCTGCTGACTCAAAAGGACCAGGGCCCCCGACTGTTGGCACTGCTATTGTGGTGACGGTGGTGGAGCCTTGGGTCCTTTAAATTGCCTCCAGAACACTGGGTGGGGCACTCCAGGCAGGTCTGGCTGCCTCCAACCCCATCCACTTGAGGCCCCACCCCTTGCGGGAGTGCTGAACCAGGCTCCCTCCTACTTTGCTCAAGAGCCCAGCTGTCGGCCCCTCTGTCAACAGTCTCTTTAATCTGGGACCATTCCTAAAAGTAGTCTGCTGAAAAGGTACCTAGATCAATTCCCAGAACTCAATCCCTGCTGAATAAATGCTGTTGCAAGTTTTGTCGGTGGGCGTTACACCCGAATGGGAATAAGGACTTGCCCCCCATAAGCTCCTTCTCGTCTCTGCTCCTGCACCCAAATTCTCCAGCCTTACCAGAGGTGTGAAGTCCATATACTCCCAACGCTTTCTGCTCATTGCTGTTGGGCTGTATGGCCGTTTGTGTGATTTTTGATGAGGCGTTGCCAAGACACATCAAACTGCTGCAGCAGGTCTTGGTTAAAATGACTATAAAAAGAATTACTTTTCATAACCAAATAGCTCTCATTGTAAAAATAATCCAGGGTCTTTTTCAGTGACATGATGTTCGACAGGCAGGTTGTTGTACCAGACAGAAGATTTATTCAGCCTATGCTAGACAAGCCTCCTGTTTTCTTAGCTACTGTGTAGCATGTGACATGGAGGAACGTCTCTGTTGCTGAAATCTTTGGGAGCTGAGAATTCTTGCCTGACTGCTGCAGCTGTTCTTAGCAGTTTTCTTCCTAACCACAGTACTTAGTGCGGGAAAACAGGCTTCTAGGATTCAGAGGAGCATATTAATGCCTCTGGACTCTGGCTTAAATTTTCAGATATTTCCTGGAACTCCCACACCTACAACATGCTATAAAAATCCTCCCAAATTGCAAAATATTATAGGTCTGGTTGTATTTAAGCTCTGTCTAAACTCATGATAAGGAGACATCAAATACAAATCATTCTGCAGATACTTAAATAAACTTCTCAACATAGCTGGTTGTAAACTTTCCAACATAATATATTTTCTGTTGGGAAATGCGTTTTGTCAAAATCAAGACTTTCTTGGAGGTGTCAAATTTCAATGAAATTTCATTCAGAAAAAAAAAATCAGAGAAGATTTTGAAAGTGATCAAAGCTTTTCATTAGAGCATTACTGGAAAGGAACACATTTGATTAAAAAAAACAAACCCTCAATTACTTTTTCATTGAAAGCTTATTTTTATGTTATAAACTTTAATACAAAATCAAATGAAACATTTTCATTGTATCAAAATGGAACCTTATGTTTGACTGAAAATGAAATATTTTTTGGAAAATTTCCTTTTGCAGGATTTTTTTCTTCAATTCTGAAACCAAATTTCAAATTGTCAAATTTCCCATGTAAAGCAAATTCTTGCTCCCACACAACTCTACTTGAGTATTTGTTCCCCATCTCAAGTTCCCCATCTCAGAGTAAAACGCCTGGCAGAATAAATCAGATGTAGACACTGTGACATAATCATTTAGCACAGTGAACTGGGAAATGTCCAATTTCAACTTTTTTTTTTCAGGTTTTCTTTGAAAAGCTGACCAAAAATGTTCACTTTAAGGAAAACCAGAGAACTTATGAAACAAAAAAGATCCTTTATTTTTTTTTGTTTTTTCATAATATTTGTACAAGAACAAAAAACATTTCCCAATCAACTTTGATGGCCATAAAATGTGGAATTTGGGGGGGAATTCCTACTTGGATGAACTCCTACTTGGATGGCTATGTCTACACAGCAGTATTTCAGAATAACGCCAGTGTGTGTCTACACAGCAAGCCGATTATTTTGAAATAAATTTGAAATAATGGGTTTGACTCCTGTAACCCTCATTGTATGAGGAGTTAGGGAAGTCGGGGGACGAGTGCTTTATTTCAAAATAACTGCTGTGTAGACAGCGCCAAAAGTCAAAATAAGCTATTTTGACTTAAGCTACTCAATAAGTGTAGCTCAAGTTGCGTAGCTTATTTCAAGTTTAGCTCTGTTGTGTGGATGTGACTAATTTGTACTCATTGCAATCTCACAGACCACATAAGAGAATGTGACAGTGAGAAATGCATTCAAATGCCTAGGAGACTAAAAAAGGGGAGAGGTAAATGCAAGAAGAAGGGTTCCAGAAGGAGTGTGAACAAAGACTAGAGTTTCTGAAATTGAAAGGTCTTGTGGTCTTATTGCTTTGCTGAAGCTTTTAAGGAGCTCAGGAAAACACCAACACAAATATAAACCTTAAGATCTGGCTTATTAAGCTTTGGCTACATATATGTCTATTTTTGGCTTTGTGTTCCTGCCCTACCCTACTTTTCAGAGTCCCATATTCTTATCTTGGATAAAAGCATACAGACCTGCAGAATTTGATATAAAGTGCCTGATCCTTAGTGGATGTCAATTAGCATAGCTCTGTATGAGGTTCTAGACTAATTCTTTCTTGTTCTTTTACTTTGTTCTTTGCAACAATACCATTCACACACTAATATCTAGCACTTTCAAAGACTCTTATCCAGGGATCTGAGACTTCTAAAAACAAGAATTCTTTTTTCCAACATTCGTATGAGATGGAAGGGTTGCTATTGGGTATCCTCAGATTATTTTTACTGACTTGGCGGGCTTTGAATCTCACCCGAAATCCATCAGTAGAAACGGGAATAGAATTAGAAACCTGATCTGATGCCCAGTCCCAGTTTGTGTAACCATGGTTTTAAATTCCATTAAAAAACCGGTTTAGAGAGATAACATGATAGAGGCTTATTATATTGGCTCTTAGTCACTTGAATAGACCCCTAAAGTAATCATGGATCAGAACGGTGTCCCAAGTTCTCACAAATGACTTTGTTTTCCTGATAAAAATTCCTCTGATACTTTATGGAAAGTGCCAAAGCACTTGTACCTGGGATCAAATACAGCACAGAACTGTGCTTTTTTTCTCCAGTCACTTCAGATCTTGGTGCTAAATAATGGATCTGAAGAATCCAAAATGTGTCTCATGCAGGGCCGTTGAAATTAGACGTGGTCCCTCATGGCTCAAGTTCAAACAAAGCTTAAAGGAAGCATAAAGGAAATATTGAAATAAGCCTAAATGAGAGTATTTTAATCTATATATTTATATCTGTGGGGATGGCTTCCTGGATCACTATAGGAACCTGCCTCTATGTTCATGCCTTTCTCACTTTTGTAGTTTTTCTATCCAAATGCCAATATGCAGTGTTGCAAGATGGATATTTATAATTACGCTGGATTTCATTAGCTAAAAAGCTAGAATTAGATGGTAAAAATTAGTGTTTAATGAACAAGTCAACAGGAGGAACTTATGAATTGGTGTCTTGAGGATATGCTCATGACTTAGAAATGAGGCAAATTAGATGAGTCCAGGAGAGAGGGGGGAAAAAGGGCAAGATTGTGTGTAGATGAAAATAACTTCAAAAGCAGCAGAAGAATGGGGAGGGAAAGAGAATTGAGAATGAGATTTAAAATCTTAATACACCTTTGAATATTGCAAAATAATTCCAAATGTCATTGTCAGCAGTTGTCATGGTGGGTTGCCAAGACAAGGAGGTGACCAACTCAAGACCATGATGAAAGGGGAACATGGTGGCCAGCCGAGAGAGAGATTCTATTACTGCACCCTGAACTGATTTGAAATCAGTGGGACTGTGTGGACCCAAGTGAGAGCTGGTTTTGAACCTTCCTGCATCTCTGCCCTGATTCTTCCTGGTGTACACGTTAGTGGCTTGTCATAGAATCATAGAATCATAGAGCTGGAAGAGACCTCAGAAGGTCATCAAGTCCAGCCCCCTGCTCTAGGCAGGACCAATTCCAACTAAATCAACCCGGCCAGGGCTTTGTCAAGCCGAGACTTAAACATCGCTAGGGATGGAGACTCCACTACTTCCCTAGCTAACCCATTCCAGTGTTTTACCACCCTCCTAGTGAAATAGTTTGTCCTAATATCCAACCTGGACCTCTCCCACCACAACTTGTCATGTGGGCTTGTCAAGTTGCTAGTTTTCCATAAGTTAAGGAGACTTGTGCCTGGCATGCAGCTGGTTTTGGAGACCTAACAAGGCAAAGAGTAAATAGAACCAGAACCATTGCTTCAACTTTCAGAAATGATTGGCTATTTGTTTGTATTCTCATGTCTCTAGCAGGCTCCAACTTGGCACCTGGGCTTGTTGTGCTAGCATAACCCACACACCTGCGGGGTGTGGTTCACTGCCCTGTGTAGTGGCACTTAGAGTACTTTACAACATGACTGAATGAGTTTGCAGCCTTCACCGAGAAGCAGCTGGCTTTTAGCTCAAGCTGTAGAGGCTCATGCACTCAACTCCAGAGGTTCCAGGTTCCATTCTGCCTGTTGGTTGGTACGCTAGGTGCTGTACATGCCCATACTAAGGGTCTGTCTATACTGAAACTGGAGGTGTGTCTGCCAGAGCTGGAAATGACATGACCTCTAGATGCTACAAATACAATCACAAATGAAACTTTCAGTGCACGCTTGTGGCAGCCATCTTGTCCTGACGCCTCTGCAGCTATGACTACACTGCTTTTCTGGGGTACTGGCTCAGTCAAAGCTAGTGTGAATGTGTTTCCCTGAGCTGGGAATCACATACCTGCTCCAGTGCAGATGTACATTAAGAGACCGTGGTTGCTTTGAAGAGCTTACAATCGAAGTCGGCATGACGGAAGAAGGCCGAGTGAGGAAAGAGAGGTGCATGGGTGAATTTACGTGCTGGAGGTCAGAGCAGGTGAACAGAAAATAGAGGCCCGGCATCCCAATTCCCTGTCTACTCCCTCGCTGTGACATGGGATGGTGTACCTGAGACTACTGCTTTGAATACCATGATACTGCCATGCAGCCTGGCTGTTTTGCAGACAGCTCTTTTGATATCTGCATGGCAGCTGATGGTTGATGATCCCCTCTCTCCAACACCACTATTAACAAACCTCCGAAATTACAGTTCCATTAAAAATACCTCTAGCTATTTTATGCTGATCATTAAACCAAAATATTTCACGCTGGAGGCTGGGGCTATTAAGGAGCCTTGAAATTACTTAGCTCAATTAACTGCATTGTCCTTTATGGAGATTATAGAAATACTTCTCTTGCGACTGTAGGGAAATATAAATAACGAAAACAAGGCAGCTCTCCAGCAAGCCCCTCTCCCTCGCCGGTGTTTTCTCTTCTGATTGCTTTGCACTTGCTTGGAATTGCTTTAGCAATTCCTGGTCGCACTCGGATACATCTCCAGCAACTGAGATTCTGTGGTTTAAAGTTTCAGATCTACTTTTAAAGCCTGAATCCCTGCCCTGCGCTTTTTGTTTTGCTGGCTTCTTGTTCTCTCCCACCCCACTTTGGAGCTGCGGAAGGGGGAAGCTGTTGAGAGAGCCCGGAGAGGCTACATTTTTGGCTTGTTTACCACATTGCTTTTGAAGAATGAAGATGTTCTTGAGGGTATGCAGGTCTGCGAATGGGGGCACAGAGGAGGGCAAAAGGGACAGTTTCCCCAGCACCCAGCAATTCAAAGCGGCCTGAGGCTCCTGGTCACTGTTGCTGCCTCTTCATCAACCGCAGTGACTGGAGCCCTGGGCCCTTTAAATCGCCACCTGAGCACTGCCCTCTGTGCTCTGAGAGGCTCTGAGGGCTGGCTGCCCAGCCCCGCCCCTTCCTCCTGAGGGCTCACCCCTTTTGGGAGTGCTGAGTCTGCCTCCTTCCCCCCATCTTCCTCAGAGGCCTGCGCAGGCTGTTGGCTCCTCTGAGGGTACAAAACTAAACTGAGTCTTAGGATCTGGGCTCAATTTCTGGCTCTACCACTGAATTCCACTGGGATCTTGGGGCAAAGTTCATAGGTTCATTGACGCGAAGGACTATTAGATGATCTAATCTGACTTTCTATCTACCACAAGCTGTTCATTTTCACCCTCTGTTAAGACCAAAATCTTTAGTTTAGGCCAAAGCAGTTCAATCCTCGGTAGATTAAATGGTTGTGTACCACAGGTAGAGACTGAGATGCCATCAATGCCCACGGTCTTTGAAATGGCAGGGAATTGACTATGTGAGGGATACCCAGTCTGTGGTGTATGCCCCACCCTCCAGCAGAAAGCGAAAGAGTCTCCCTCAAAGGGCTTAATCATACCATTTAATTTCTCTCTCCCATATGGGGAGGAGACCCATTCCCTTTCTCCCTCCCTTTGTTTGTGCTGGTGGTTGAGACTGTAAACTCTCCTTGTCAGGACCTCTGTCTCTCTCACTGTACAGCTCTAAACACAATGGGGTGGCCATGTCAGGTGAGGCTTTTAGGGGCTCCGAGGCTGCACAGGAAGCAGAATCCACCCCAGCCAACATGCCAAGCAGCCAGTCCATATGAGCCACCATGGTTCATGGGATGAAGTAGCCCTCCTAGAGCTTATACTGTGATCCCACCTCCAGGGAAGAGACTTGCCATTTCCACACATATTGCCAGGTCTTCTGGACCCATCTCATTGCTACTTCCTTTCCCTGAGGCCAGGCCAGGCCCCCCGCATGCTGGCACGCTACCCCTGGAAGGGAGGCAGATTGTGCACGTGCTTCAATTGACACCCTGCCATCTCCCTGCACAGCCACCATCTTTGCTACCAGATGACCATACCGCCACAGCCATGGCAGGACTTCCCCCATTGTGGGTCTCTCCAACTTCTATGTTTCTTGGATTTGGAGCACAGAGCATTCTCAAAGATGGGAGCTTAATGTGGAGAAGGGGTGGGTCCCACACCAGTCATCGCTGGAGGAGGAGACGGCCTTTCCCTGTATATTTGTAGTGCCAGAACTCGTGTCAACCTGTGGAAGCCACTGGACTGTGTGTGTTACTTGTCTCCCATTGTACCTGGTCCACCAAAAAAGGTGAATCGGGTATAGCCCTGGCATACAGAGCTGTAGAGAGTTGTGCTGCTTAGTTCAGAAGGTCGTCAGGTCAAGCCCCAGTAGGCCAGCCAAGATGGGGCCCTCACGCTGTCTAGGGACTGGTCTTTATTCAAAATTGCACTAGTTTTCTGTGTAGAGCCCTATGCGGATACAAAATCGGTATCCGCTTCTGCATCCATAGCTGCAAAAATGAACTGCGGATATCTGCAGCCATATCTGCGGAAGTGGATACTAATGGATAATGCTTATCTTGAATCTTTAAAAAAAAATCTGCTTAAGCTTCATCGTCCTCATCGAGTCCAATTTCAAAGGGCAACAGCCTCCTTGTGGATTGTGTCTTTCGGAGACCAATCTGTAGCTGAGTCCTGAAGACTGTCTAGCTGGAGGTTCAGTCTTTTTCTGCCATTGCATCTTATTGTGTCATCAAAGCTCTTTGTGAACACTCTGGCTTTGTCTACACTATGAGTTGTGCTGAAAGAGGCAATGTAAATAAGGCACGAATTAACATGTTTCTTGCACTTCATTTGCATAATCTTTCGGTCTGTTTTTGCGCAAGGGCTTTTTGCGCAAAAACGAGCAGTGTGGATGTTTTTGCGCAAAAACCCCTTTTTGCGCAAGATTCTTATGCCTCCCCAGAGATTATGCAAATGAAGTGTGAGAAAATGCTAATCCGTGGTTCATTTGCATTGCCTCTTTCGGCAAAACTCAGTGTAGCTGTAGCCTTTGAGTTCAGTTTAAACTTCTGTTGAGTGAGTTTTACTTGAGCAAGGAAACATGTTAAAACAAATTATTTTAGCCTGTCTTAAATCAGATTGAAAGTGTCCACACAGGGGCTTAAGCAGTGCAACTTTGAATAGAAATAGGGATGAGGCAGAACAATGTACAGACCCAGTATTGTAGAATCACATACCTCTAGGTGTCACTTACCCATCATATCAGTACAGCACCTCGTACACTTTCCTGTCACTGGATAACCAGGCCTAAGGCCAAAACATTTCAAGTTTGCTTTGTTTAAAGTTCTTCACTTCTCAGTAGAAAAAAGGGGGAAATGATTCTACATATTAAGGTGATAGGAACAAAAGATAGATCCACTCCAAGGAGGGAAAGGAATTACATACCTTTGTCATTATTTAGATTTCAGTAGCTCTATTGTCATACTGAGAAATCGCAATAATAGACCAGGACCCGATTTTATTAGGTGCTGTGCAGCCACAAAACAAGAAGGACCCGACCTGAGCAAGTTTATAATCTAGATAAAGAAGGGAAGCAAAGGATGGGAGGGGAAGTAGGCACCAATATGTAAAGTGACTTGGTCAAGGTCTCCTGGCAGGTCGGTAGCAGAGTCAGGAATGGAACCTGGGAGTCCCAGGCCGATATCCTGTGCACTAGGCAGCATAGAAAATGTAACAACCCTTTGAATTAAGAATTAGCAGACAGGTAAGCTTAACTCAGACTACAAGGAACCAGATTTTTTCAGTGGCTGTGAAAGGGGAATGGAATTATGTCTATTAATTACTCATGAATTGATTATTCTTAATGCATTCATTTATTGTTTATTTCCAAATGGTATCAGTTTACAATGCCAACGGTATTGCTTTATCTTCCTGCTAATTGCCAATTTGGGAGAGTGTCCACAGCCACCGCTGTGATCTTGGGAGCTGGCCCTCCGAGTAAGGTCACTGGTGGTTAGCTGCGGGTAAATAGAACGATGAGTAATCCAAGCACAATGTAAGGTCCGCGGCAGAGAAAACACAGTGTTCTGAAAAGAACTGGGCTAAAAGGTCGTTTGTTTTTTAGCTTAGGAGAACACCAGCTGAGAGGACGTGGAACTAAATGAATTGTGCACAGTGTCCATGCTGCGGAACATAATAGGACTTAACCCAAAATTGGAAGTGATGGTCTGGCAGCTCATTGCCATGTTAATGTCATGCCGCTGTGCTACACAGCCACTAAATTCTATTTATGAGGGATTAATTAATACCATTCTCCATAGAACTAATATGCAATGGAAATGAAGCGGATTAGCATCGCATTAGGTGATGGTTTATGAGAGAGGCAACAGATTTTAAAGGGGATCAGTTATGGAGTCTAAATTAAGAACGTGGGGATTTAAATGCCAATATCAGTTGCCCTCTGTGGTGGGGGGAAGGGGGAGGGTGAGCTGCAGTTCCCACTGCCATGGTGCTGGACGTGTTTGCAGAGAGCGCGCACTGCGGAGCATTCTTCTGTCCCGCTTAAGTTTGTCTTGCTTAGTTCTGTTTGAATTACAGCTTCGTTCACTACAACTGCCCTGATTTCAGTAGAAACAATGAGTCATCCTTAGCCCTGGTCTACGCTAGGAACTCCCCTTATTTTGAAATATTAAGCAGAGCGTCCACATTATCCAGCCAATTATTTTGAAATAACAGGCTGGTTATTTCAAAATCTGTACTCTGCTTTCCTCGGGGAATAACTTATTTCGGAATAGCAGTAGGGACACACTAAATAACTACTCCTGAGAGTAATTTGAAGTAATTACTCCCCAGTGCTTCCTGGGGCTCTAAGTCAAGATAGCATGTCCACAATAACAGAGACTGCCTCAGACTAATTTTGAGGCTCCCCTGTAGTAGGACATGCTATTTCGATTTTGTTATTTTGGGAGTTATTCTTTTGAATTTAATTATTTTGAAATAATGTCCTAGTGTAGAGAGACCCTTCGAAAGTAACAAATATATATAGTATCATGAGCTTTCTTGGGCAAAACGCACTTCTTCAGATGAGCTTGAGTGGAGGAAAAAAGATTAGAACTAGAAATCCTATACTTAGATTTTGATGTCAATAAGGTGTTAAATGTAAGGTTTTATAATGTGCCATCCAGTTCATGTCTTTGTTCAGGCCAACGGAAACAGTGTCAAATTTTCATATGAAGGTCAATTCTGCACTCTCTTTCTGTAGTTGGCTTGTGAAATTCCTTTGTAGAAGAATGGCTTCTTTTACACGAGTGCCCAATGTAGCCAGACAGGAACCCCCCTGTAACATCCATTTTTGCTTGCCTGGAGCATACAGGGCACACAGAGCAGTAAGCAGAAGGCCCGGATATGCAGGCTGCTGTGACCCTGAATGGCTGTAAACAGAGATATGCCAATTGCTGACCAAGAGGCTGCCATGGGGTGCCCTTGACTGAAACCCATATTGATACAAACACACAGCCGTCCGCGGGGGGAGGAATCTCTCGCCCAGTAAAAAAAAATGTCCAGTACTCACAGTTTAGTTATCTCTCTTGAAAGTGTAAATTAACTTGAAACTCCCTTGTAAGAACTGGCGTCACAAAGACAAACCAACACAATTTGGCATCTTAGATAAGAAAGAGGATTCGGGCCCCTATGGTATAAAGATGGGTCCAGCAGCACATTTACTCTGAGTGTCAATCTACCATCTATCTGCTGGTCGGGTTAGACGATTGACCTCCCGAGGTTCCATGGGAATGCCCACCTCGTATTCGTCTTTCCTAGGAATTGAGGGACCGGCCCTGGCTTGAACCGCTGGAGTCGAGAGGCACAGAAGGGGATAAAAACTGTACCTGGATGTGGTCCTTTGTCGTAAGTGTATACATAGACTTAAAGCTCTTTAAAGATTAAGCTGTCACTTGGTACCATTATTTCTATTTTCTATCTTTATTTTCTTTGTAACCATTTTTAAGATCTATATTTGCTAGCAGTTAAGAAATAGAGCTATAGCCACTGTAACCATTGGATTTATAAGCTTCTGTAATAAACCTGCAACTGTTTAAGCTTTAACCTGACTCCTGCAGTTGCTGTAACAGAACCAAGCACAATTTAAAAGAATTTCAGCCGGTCATAAGAGACAGGTATAGGAAGAGGTTGGGCGTTTTGGATCGTGTCCCTCCCAGGGAACAGATCCGGTGGGGCATCTCTCAGTCTTCCCTAGGCTGCGAAGGGATCCTGTATCCTAGCAGTTAAAATCTGAGATGTAATAAGCTCTTCCTATAAACTCTGGGGCATCTGTCAGCCTGGTGGCTGCCCTCCGCGACGGGACCTCGGTCCTAGCAGTAAAAGACACAGATGTTAGACTTCTCGGGGCACCTGTCAGTCTCTCCTAGACTGCCCACTGCAACGGGGCCTTGTGTCCCAGCAGTTAAAGACTCGGGTGTAACACACACACACTGCCCTGACTATCGGCTGACACCCAGGCAGGTTAAAATGGTCCGCATGTTTTTAAAGTTAGGGTGTGTCTACACTGCACCCTTACTTCAAAATAAGATATGCAAATTGAGCTGTGCAAATTGTGTAGCTTATTTTGATGTTATTTTGAAATAGCTTATTTCATAATTTGGAGCTGTCTATACACCACTATTCTGAAATGTCCCTTCATTCTCATGGAATGAGGGTTTCAGGGATGTCGGAATAGCGTGCCTGTTTTGAAAGATATTTGGAAATAAGGGGTGCACTGTCAAGATGCAAAATAGCTATTTCAGGCTACCAGAAGTATCCCAAAATAGAGCCGCAGTGTAGACATACCCATAGCCTTACAGATTAACACTGCTACCCCTCTGAGACAGATTTCATTAGGCACTGAGGGCACCTGGAATCGTGCAAGTCCATAAACTATAAGGGCTAGGTTGTGCCCTTACCCAGGGGGGAGCCAGAAAACCCCCGTGCAGGCTACCTTAGGCAGGAACACATAGCTAAGTCCAACTGATCGCCTACTTCAGCTGTGGCCAACCCGTGTGGTTTGTGAGTCACATGCGGCTCTTGCTTCCCAAAATTGTGGCTCACAAAGCTGCTCTTGCACCCTGCCCCATCCCCACTCCATGCTGGCTCACCCTCTGGCCCCCGGTTTCTCTGTTTCCCAGGTCGGAGCTGCGGCAATCTAAAAATGGTGCTCAAGATGGCGGCTGTCTTAAAGAGGCAGCCTCCACTTTAAAAAAAAATGTTTTTTGTTTTTGCTTGACAATTCTGTTCTGGGGGGCTTTTTTTTCTTTTTTTGCTCTTGGCTTGACTTTTTTTTTTTTTTTTTTTTTTTGGCTTGACAATTCTGGTGTGGCTCTTTGCATTTTTTCTGCCGTTGTTTTGGCTCTTTTTGTTAAATGGGTTGGCCACCCCTTGCCTACTTTATCCACTCCAGAGCACATGGCTGAGGAGTGAATGGACAATAACTCAAGATTACTTCTAAATTACTACCTGCAGCTGCTCACAGGGCAGGAATGAAAATTGAGAGGGTATCACAATTCAGAGGGCACTTCCTAGAGTTTCCAACCTCTCCCTTTCTAAAGCTGTACCTAAAATCATAATCGAGTCCCGTATAATCAATTCACAGCCGTGTGTGTGTGTGTGTGTGTACGTGCACACAGCAGGCATTCTAGCTGGTGGCTAGAGGAGACTTATTCTCTGGCTCAGGGAAACAAGGGACACAGTCTCTGCCAACCAGTTAGTTACACATACACACACATCTGTACCCACTTGTACCAGCTCACTTTAAATTCTGGAGGCTACGTTTCGCTTCTGTGTAGAGTAAATCAGAGAAAATTGAAAGATCATGGACTCAACAGCTAGGTGGTGGTCACTAAGGAGGGAGGACTGCAAATGCCTCCTTGTAAATTTCAATTCACTTCCATCTAGGTTCTAGTCTGATTTCTTTTTTTCTAACCTGTTTCAAAGCCAATGAAATAATCTTCCCCAGAATAATGCCTCTTCCCCCACTTTGGAAATCTAGCAATTACTCCCCAAAAAGTTGAAGTACCTCATTCCCACTGAAATCAGTTGAAGCTATATTTCTAATAGACATAATCACTGTTGTATTTTTAATATAGTTAGGGTATATATTGTTAAATGTTTTATGAATATAAAATTTTACCCTTCCAGGGCATGTCTGCAAATGGATCTGCTTTGGGATTTAATGCAACTTATCAATCATTTGTTCATGAGCAAATGGTTTTCATATTAAAGGCAAAGAAACATTCTAATGTATTCATGCTATTATTGTTCCTTGGAAAAGAGCCAGACCTGCAATAAACCAGTGATTGGAAATGCACAAAGTATTTTAATATCCTAATTAGTTTGATTTAACTTCCCCTAATAGTTTAAGCCGATGCTGAATTTATTTAGAAGCCATAAAAGAAGTGTGTGAGTTGTGTGTGTTTTGTGTGTGTGTGTGTGTGTAGGTGGAGGAGGTTGTGGGTTTTTTCTCCCTCAACGGATCATAAACACAGACTAAATTTAATCTCTTAATTATTCATATCCCACATGCTAGTGACTGTTTGGTTTTGGGGGCAGGGAGTAAAGAAAAAAGACATAATCATCATTCACATTCAGTGATCATTTTTAATTTTAGCCCCCTTTTCAGAAACTCATTAAGATGTCAATTCTTCTGACTTTCACAGATGATAATCAGACACCCACCGGAATCCTACTCTTCTGGTGCTAAAGCAGGTTTGACAAAGTGTAAGGATTTATTCCAAACTGCACCCCTCTGCTTATATCTCCTCCTCCTTCCTCTGTTTGAGTGTGTGTGGTAGCGGTGTGTCCTTCTTCTCAGTCATCACAACAGCACTTTGTGCCTTCCATGTGGGATCTTTAGATTCCTTCAAGATTTTGTTCATTACAGCATTACACATAGGTTCAGGAAGTCCTGACTGGTATTTAGCTATCTCGTTCCCACTGAAATTAGCTGCAGTGAGATGCTTAAATACTTTTCCAGATCTCAGCCTTAGTCTCCAGATAAGATCAGGGTCTTTTAGACCTTACTCCCTTAAACATGATAAATCGACCTCCAAGTGTTCTTCCATCAACTCCGATATTTCACCAGGATGACACGAGTAGGTAGAGATGATGAGAGAACCTCTCCCCTCGTCCTTACCACAAGGCAGACATGGTAAGTAGGTCTAAGTATGTCAACTGGCCTTAGATACTGATCCTGCCTTGAAGAGCTTGCCTCTAATGCCGTAATCATGATGCTGACTACATGCCTATGCAAAAACCCCCACAATTATACATGTTGCCTTGCTTCCCTTCACAGGATACCTATTTTGCTGGTAGCAATGCAGAGGTGAGGGGAGACGACCCTCTCTGGTGGTTCTAGTCTCCCTAGCCCCATTATACAGGTGCACAAGAAGTGGATCTTTAAGAGCAAGAAGTGTGTGCATTGAGCTGGCATAAATGAGACATCACATATAAGCCTGATTTCCTCTCCAGCGGGGGTGGGGGAGGAAATCAGGCTTAATACAGGGTGTCACAATCAAAACTGGGCAACATTTTTTTGCATGAAGATTTTAATCGCCAAGCAATATGGTTTCAGATCAAATTCAGTAACTAGTTTCCACCAGGGGAAGAAAAAGAGAGAAAAACGAGAGTCAAACTATGTCCGTCTGAGATTTTCAGAGTGAAACAATTCAGCATTTCATTTTGAAATGTTTCATCTAGAAATTTAATAAGATTTATTAAAAGTAAAAAAACAAACTAACAAAAAAAACCCCACAAACCCTGAAAGCTAAATGTAACAAAACACAGAAAATAACTGTTTTGCATTGAATGAAGTGTTTTGGAAGGCGTTTTGGGTTTTCTTTTTGTTTTGGAGAGAAAAATCAAATAAAAAATGCATGTTGAGTCAACTCAAAACTAGCGTTCTCATGTGCTCGCTCTCTCTCTCTCTCTTTCTCTCTCATATCTGTTATACTTATAGGCCAGGTTTACATTTATCCCAAGATTGACACTCCAGAGATTGATCATCCGGGGTTCAATTTAGTGTGTCTAGTAAGGACCCACTAAATCAACCGCTGAGGGCACCTCCATACACCTAGTACTCCATGGGGTAGTGAGGAGTAAGGGAAGTCGACGGGAGAGTTTTTCCCATCGATCTCCTACAGTGGGTGGGCTGCAGAAATTAGACTTAAGGTATATCGGCTCCATTTATGCTATTCTTGCAGCTGGATTTGCATATCTTAGGTCAACTTTCTTGCATAATGTAGACCAGGCCACAATCAAGCTCCTCTCTGCTCCTGGTATAACCAACTAATCTGCCTCTCTCTTGAGACTTCTGATAACATCACAGGTAGGCCCATAATGACCTCAATAGATCAAGGGTGGGAGAAAAGAAATATTCTGATACCCTTGTAAGAGTTTGCCTTGAGGGTTAGAGTGATTAGCCTAGTTACATCTCCTCAGCTTTTGGACAAGGAATGTGTGAATAGCAAAGCACAACAAAGAGCGTCAATGTATCTCTCCCATGGGGTCATTCCTGGTGTGCACCCCATTCTACTTTGCATGAATGTAGTCCTTTCAAACAGGGCTATATTAATGCAAAGGAGGATTTTTTTTCTGTTAGCACCTACAGCAGCCACACGGGGGAGTTACAGCACAGTACTTCAGTATGCACTGCTTTTCACACACCTATAAGCCAAACTGAAGTCAGTGTAGACAAGCCCTAAGCCACTTGCCCAAGATCACATAGGAAACTTGGTTTGTGTTTCACAATGAAACCCAGATCGCCTGAGTCCTAGTCCCCTTCCTGTACCACAAAACCAGCCTCTCAGGAAGGATCTGTTATCAGTGTTGGTTTGTGTTGTTTTAGCCAAAAAAATTTTAATTTATTTGTATTGCGATAGTGTAACCCACACACCTAGTGGGTGTGGTTCATTATCTCATCTGGTGGCACTTAATCTGCTTACAGCAAAAGGATATGACTGAGTGAGCTCTACAACCTAAGCAGAGAGCCAGCTGGCTTTATAGCTCAAGCTGCAGAGGTTCTTGTACTAAGTTCCAGGTTCAAATCCACCTGCTGGTGGTTACAGAAGCAAATAGAAGAGTAAACTTAGGACAGGGACCTCAGTCTGCTAGGAACTGTGCAGAGGAGATTTCAAAGGCAATTCTTTCCTCAAAGAGTTTACAGTCTGAATTAGTTGTCTTAACAGCTGTAGGTGTACACCATGGATCTGGATTCACCACACTCAACCAACGTAAAACGAGTCAGCTCCATTTGAACTGAAACTGGCATACAACTACAGTTACAGAAAATTGGCTGGTATCACTCATGGAACCATAGGGTTGGAAGAGACCCCAGAAGTCCATTGAGTCCATTCCCCTTCTAAAAACAGGACCAATTCCAACTACATCATCCTAGCCAGGGCTTTGTCAAGCTGGAACTTAAAAACTTCTAGAGATAGAGATTCCACCACCTTCCTAGGTAACCCATTCCAGTGCTTCACCACCCACCTAATGAAAGTTTTTCTTAATATCCAACCTAGATCTCCCCCACTGCAACTTGAGGCCATTACTTCCTGCTCTGCCATCTGTCACTACTGAGAACAGCCTTTCTCCATCGTCTTTGGAACCTCCCTTCAGGAAGTTGAAGGTTGCTATCGACTCCCCCCTCACTCTTCTCTTCTGTAGACTAAATAAACCCAAATCCCTCAGCCTCTCCTCATAGGTCATGTGCTCCAGCCCTCTCCTCATTATGTTGTACTCCGCTGGGCTTTCTCCAATGTGTCCACATCCTTTCTGTAATGGGAGCCCCAGAATTGGATGCAATACTCTAGATGTGGCCTCACCAGTGCCAAATAAATGGGAATAGTCACTTCCCTAGGTCTCCTTCGTTATCTCTAGCCTGATTCTTGCCTGCATATTTATACCTGCCTCTGGAAATTTCCACTACATGCATTTGTCGAAGTGGGTCTTTGCCCACGAAAGCTTATGCTCCAATACATCTGTTAGTCTATAACAGTGGTCCCCAACGCAGTGCCCACGGGTGCCATGGCGCCCACCGGGGCATTTGTAGGTGCCCGCCGACAACCCGGGCTGGCCCCACCCCCGGCGCACTGGAGGCGCCTGGTGCGCGGCGCTCGGGCGGCCCCAACCCCGGGGCACATGCGGGCGCGCGGCGCCGGTGCCGGCCCCAAGCACGCAGCTCGGGTGGTGGCGCCAGCCCCAGGCCCACGGCACAAGGGGCTCGGGCGGCCCCGGCCCTGGCGTGCCCCAGGACGCGCGGCCCCGCCCCCGGCCGCCCGGGAGCCCATAAAGGTTGGGGACCACTGGTCTATAAGGTGCTACAAGACTCCTTGTCACTTTTGCAGATCCAGACTAACACGGCTACCCCTCTGATACTTCCCTAAATCTTCTGGTAATTCTCCACCTAATGCACCCTAATACGCCACTAGCCTTCTTGGCTCTAGGGGCACACTGTTGACTCATATCCAGCTTCTCATCCACTGTAATCCCCAGGTCTTTTTCTGCCAAACTGCTGCTTAGTCAGTTGGTCTCCAGCCTATAGCAATACTTGAGATTCTTCTGTCCCAAGTGCAGGACTCTGCACTTGTCCTTGTTGAACCTCATCAGAATTTTTTTTTTTTTGGCCCAAACCTCCGATTTGTCTAGGTCATTCTGGACCCTACCTCCACCCTCTGGCATGTCTACCTCTCCCACTAGCTTAGTGTCATCTGTGAACTTAATGAGGGTGCAATCCATTCCCTCATCCAGGTCATTAATAAAGATGTTGAACAAAACCAGCCACAGAACTGCCCTTTGGTGTACTTGCTTGATACCAACCATCAACCAGACATCAAGCCATTGATCACTATGGCTGTGTCCAGACTCAGGGGTTTTTTCGAAAAAAGTAGTCTTTTTTCGAAAAAACTTCACCTACGTCCAGACTCAAGCCGCGTTCTTTCGAAATTAAATCGAAAGAACGCGGCTTTTCTTTCGACGGCAGTAAATCTCATTTCACGAGGAAGAACGCCTTCTTTCAAAAGTTCCTCTTTCGAAAGAAGGCGTTCTTCAATGTAAATAGGGCTTCTTCGAAAGAGAGCATCCAGACTCACTGGATGCTTTCTTTTGAAAAAGCAAGCCGCTTTTTCGAAAGTTCAACGTGCAGTCTAGACGCTCTCTTTCGAAAGAGCCTCTTTCGAAAGAGCCTCTTTCAAAAGAGGCTTGCAGTCTAGACATAGCCTATCTGTTGACCCCAGCACTCTACATTAGAGTGTCTGGAGTTAATGGAGAATTTCTTCCCTAGAGTCATCTCCCAAATACTGTGACTTGAAAACATCTGCCTATCCGCAACGAGCACCCACAAACACTGTGTTACTTGGTCATAATTTCCCCAATTAGGCTTCCAAGCTGCTTGGCAGAGCCCTGCTCACAAAACTAATTTTGAAGAGCTAATTTGGCACCATTTTTTATGCACAACATGGATTCATTACATTAATTTTGACACGACCATTATTTAAGATTTCCAGCCGGCGTGGTAAAGTGACTTTGAGAAATAGACTGGACAGCTATGTGCAGTCAGAATCCTGAGGCATTGCTTAGGTGTGACAGAAAGAGAGGTGCGTTTTGTGTCATGCTATGGGTGATTATGAAGCCCCTTCTTGAAACTATTAGCAGGGCAGGTCCCATTTCAGCACTTTGACATCTGATTTTTTTTTCATTGCCTCCTTTGGGCCACCATTTACACCACACTGAAATGAGTGTGAGTGTGGAAAATGCTACCACAGAGTTCCAACATGGGGAAAGGCTTTTCATGTCAATGGTTAAACATCAGACCCTGGGTGCTGCAAAAGGCGGCAGTCCTGTGGTTGCATTGCAGCTGGAGGGCAAATTAAACTTTCTTCCTAGGGAACACTTTGGGTGTGTCTAGACTACAGGGTTTTGTCAACAAAAGTGGCCTTTTGTTGATAAAACTATACCTACGTCTACACTACTGCCCATTTCTGTTGACATAATATCAACAGAACTCGGCAGTTTTATCACTGGCAGTAAACCTCATTCTACAAGGAATAATGCCTTTTGTCGACAGAGTTCTGTTGACAGAAGGCATTATTGAATCTACACCGTCCTTTGCGTCTGCACTGTCACGTTGACAAAGTGGTTTACTTTGTCGACAGAACTGGGTGTAGTCTAGATGCTCTTTGTCGACAGAAGCTTTGTCAACAGTATCGACAAAAGCCTGTAGTCTAGATGTACCCTTTGAGTTTTGGAAAATAATGAATCCCAAATCAGGCTGCAATGTCCAACCCTCTTTTGTTGTTGTTGTTGTTGCTAGGGTTTTTTATTTGCCAGAGGAAAATTCCAATACAGGCGAACTGAAGCAGAATGTTTCATCTTACTGTCCAAAAAGCTGCTTTCCTGGGTATTGGTTTCCCTATTTAGGGTACATCTAGACTGTGGGGTTTTTCTGGGATATCTCTGGTATCCCGGAAAAATTCCATGGCATCCACGGAATGCATTTGCTCTTTCGGGGAGCCCTGTATACCTTGTTCTATGAGGAATAAGGCATCCTCCGAAAGAGGAGGTTTTTCTGCCATTTAACCTCATCTAGATGGAGCCAAATGGTGGAAAAGCCAATTCCAGAAAAGCAATCAGAAAAAGCTACACAAATTGCTGCGCACGCTTTGTGTCGCTTTTTCCGAAAAAACGGCGATAGTGCAGACCTAGCTTTAGGTGGCTCTCTAGGAAGTGGGCAGCCCATAAAAATATGAGGTGGGTGCCCAGAGTAATAGAAAACCACGTGGGCAGATGGACTGGTTGCCACCCAAAGTTTTGATGGAATGGAGGTGTTACTACAGAACGTTTCAATTCCATGTCATGAGGATTTTCTAAACGTTCAACCAGTCTAGTGATTACACAGGCTTGAGAATCAGGATTTCATATCTAACTACTCTCAGTTAAACTGGTATAACGTTATCCTTAAATACTGACCTCTTCTCTGATAGAAAGTGATCTATCTAACCATCTTCTGACCTCAAGAGATACAAGGTAGGTAAGAATATCTTTTATTGGATTCATATGGCTACAGCAACATTAACTAAGAGAATATTTGCAGAGTCCTCTAACATTGTCTAGCTCACTATGGTCTTTATAAAGCTCCAATCAAATGAGTAAGCAAGCAGCAAATGTTTAGTTAGGCCTATTTCAGCAATCTGCCGGCACAAAGGATGACATTTCTCTTTCGCGACTGCTGCCTTTGGCTCCATCGCATACCCAGCTGGTTTTCAAGATGCATCTAAATCACCACTGCGTTCAATCATTTAGGGCACAGAAGATCGTTCTATGCTACACAGAAGATGGCCGCTTTCATGGTCTATCTTCCAGGATACATTCTTTGGTCATCTTTGATGGATGTTTATAGCGAGACCCTTTGGTTCTTCAGGAATGTTTGAGGGGAAGTGCACTGGAAAACCTTTGCCCACGTGTTCATTGCATGAGATGAACTCTCACGACACATGAGCAGAGAAAAGAGATTTCTGATTAATCCTAATTTTCAAATTAAGGAGGCAACAAACAAGGAATATTTGCAAGATGCATAGTCTTCTTCTCTGCCTTCTGATTTCATTCTTTTTGTTTTGGAGCATGAGTCTTATCGGGGTTAGAAAGCTCTGGTCCGAGTGTTCATCAAAACATAGTGATTCATGATAACAGGGAAAAGAAAAGGAAGGACAGAAAGTAGTTAGGCCACTGGCTTGGAAAACCAGGGTTCAGTTCTATCTGGTGCCACAGCTTCCATGTGAGACCCTGGGCAAATCACTTAGCTTCTCTAAAATGGGCATAATAACATATCCTTGCCTCAGGGGGCGGTGTTCTGGGGATAAATTTATTCAAGTCTGATGCACTCACATACAGATATCTTTCTCTACAAGAGGCAGTGTGGGCTAGTTGTTGGGTCTAGGAATGGGTACCAAGATGATTAGGTTGCGTCTTTTGGAAAATGTTCATATAAAATGTTTTTGTGAAGATCAAGGTCGTGTGTGTGTGTGTGACAGTTAGAGACACACCCCAGAATTTCATAAATGCTTATGAAATTTGTGAACGTGTTTGTAGAGCTGAATGACTCAGAATTCAAGAGTTCAGTCTGCCTGCAGTTTAGAGCCAAATTCCACCATGAGGAGTACATGGAGTGTTGTGCTTGTTTATATCAATAAGTGCTTGGGGGATGCCTCAGAGTATTGTGTCCAGTTTTGGGCACTACATTTCAGGAAAGATGTTGAGAAATTGGAGAGGATCCAGAGAAGGCCAACAAAAATGATGAAAGGTCTAGAAAACATGAGCTATGAGGGAAAACTGAATGAATTGGGATTGTTTAATTTGGAAAAAAGAAGACTGAGAGGGGACATGATAGCTGTTTTCAAGTATCTAAAAGGGTGTTACAAGGAGGAGAAAGGAAAAAATGTTCTCCTTGACTTCTGAGGATGGGACAAGAAGCAATGGGTGTAAATTGTGGGTAGGGAGATTAGTTTGGACATTAGGAAAAAGTTCCTATCTGTCAGGGTGATTAAACACTGGAATCACTTGCCTAGGAAGGTTGTGGAATCTCCATCATTGGAGATATTTAAGAGCAGGTTGAATCGACATCTACAAGGGACAAAGTAGATGATGCTCGATCCTGTGGTGAGAGCAGGGGACTAGATCGGATGACCTCTCAAGGTCCCTTCCAGGTCTAATATTCCATGATTCTATGCACCCAAGGATGGAGTTTCATATTTTGTAATCAGATTGTCTTGCATCCAGTGTGTTTTAACCAAGTGCAGGTCTAATGAGCTTACTGAGGCAGAGTTGGCCTCTTACCTATTTTGGCCTCTTGCACTTCTGGATGTATGTCAGTAGGGGGGGCTAGGCAGGCCTGTGTTCACTGAATTCAGATGTGTTGCAGGCGCCAGTGCTTCAAATCCCAGCCTGCCATGAATCTTTGTAAGTTTGTGCTTAGCCAGTAGGCCCTGTGAAAAGCACAAAGTGCAACCAAGCCCTGTTTGCCTGGAGAGCTTTTGCAGCCTACAAACCCAGCCGTCACTTGAGAATTGTTTTTGCTGCTTACTGAATGGACATCGTTAGGTCGGTCTCATTAGGTTCTTGCATTAGGTTCGCTTGGTGCAGATGATCATCTCTCCCGTTGGTGCCTGCTTCCAAAGAACCTGCTGCCTTCTGATAGCTAATGTGATTACTCTCACCTCAGGTAGTAAAGACCTGGGGTGAAATCCTGACTCATTGGAAGTCCATGGGAAAACTCCCATTGACTTCAGTAGGATCTAGATTTCAGCATTTTTGAGGATCTGCTTAAGTAGCTGTCAGTGCAACTCACCAGGTTCTTTATTAGATTATCTTTCATGGCCTATGCATGTGTAGGCAGGGCTTGCACTGCACAAATCCCTGATCCTTATGGTTTTGGTGGCTGCAGTGGGATGCCTCTGTCAGTATCCCTGCATTCCCAGGGAGGTATTTATATACAAATCCATGTTGCATTTTAGATGACGCTGAGGTGGAATGAATCCATGGACATATCATCTGCAGCCAGGGATTCATTCCATCCACCTCAGCATCATCTAAAATGCAACATGGATTTGTATATAAATACCTCCCTGGGAATGCAGGGATACTGACAGACATTCCACTGCATCCACCAAAGCCGTAAGGCTCAGGAATTTGTGCAGTGCAAGCCCCGCCTACACATACATAGGCCATGAAGGGTAACCTAATAAAGGACCTTGTGAGTTAACCAATCCCCAGGGTTTGCTGAGTGAGGTGAATTATCCATTTTGCTGAAACAGGAGAATTCTGGGACCTTCTTCAGTGTGATTGACAGCTACTATCCCCAAGCCTGTTTTTCGTATCCTTGCAGGATCAAATCCTTTCAGGGAGATTGATTTATATAATTTCTAACCTTTCACGTTGACTTGTTGCAGATCACTCAATGTGCTCTAATGATGTATGAAAATCCCCCTTCCACTTTCCCATGGGGCAATGCATGATTCAACACGGCTGGGCCAGTGACTCATTTACCTCCCATGTTGTTGTCGTGACTGAGTAGCCTAATGAGATGCAAACTTAAAAAGAACTAGGTGTTCAATTAGAAAAGTTCTCGCATAAGGGAGCAGTATCTCCCCCGTACTAGCTTTGCTTCACTGGTTTTTACTCTTGAGCTGCTGATATGACAACTTACTGCCGCATGCTTTTCTTCCTCGGTGAAGTGATTAAAGCAGTATCACTCTGGAGACTTTACTGTGTGTCTGTACATATCACCGCAATCGTCGTGACTGCCCCAGAAGCAAGTGCAGAGCTCTGGTGCCTAGCAAAATCAACAAGGAGAGATTTATTCCTCCTTGGGTGTGGGAGACTTTTCTTTCTCTGTCACACTGCGAGTGTTTTTTCTGCAAGGTGCTGATTCGTGCCATAGGCAAAGGATAAGAGAGATGAATTATGATCTAGAAGTTTACCACTCACTGCACAAAATAATGAAGCACTAGCAATGAAGGATGCTACTTGGAAAATGTAGAGGTGGGCTAGGGAGCTGGTTTTCAAATGAAATGGTTCAGTTATCCCCAATAGAACGAGGGGTTCTGTGGCAGCTTAGAGTTTGTCTACACAGCAGGGCTAAAGTCAAATTAAGCTACACAACGTGACCTATGTCAATTGCGTCGCTAAAGTTGAAATAGTTTAATTCGGCCTTTGGCGCTATCTGCACACCAGGGAAGGAAGGAAGGACCCTCTTCCTTCAACTTCCCTTACTCCTTGTGAAATGAGGGTTACTGTGAGTCGGAATTAGATGTCCTCCAGCTCAATATTATTTTGAAATAATGGCTTGCCATGTAGATGCGCACTGTGTTATTTCAGAATGTCAGTTATTCCAGAATAACGCTGCTGTGTAGACATAGCCTTAGAGAATAACAGTTTTTTTTAGGAAACAACAACTGTAGCCAATCTTCCATAGGTTGTACCTCCCTAAACTGGGACTCTCTGGTCCAGTTATCGGACCACGGATGTTCCTGGACCAGAGAGTCCAGGGGCAGGGTGCCTTGTGGTGGGCTGGGGGCTCAGGAAACATGGGGAGCACAGCGCCAGAGAGCTCAGGCAATGCGGGGAATCCTGCAATGCATCTAGGAGCCCTGCAGCAGAGAGTTCCACCAGTGCAGGCAGCTCCGGGGGCACAGCCAGGAGTCCTGTGAGAGGGGCTCAGGAGGTGCAGGGAGTCTGGGGGGCATGGCTTGGAGCCCCACAGCAGGGAGCTCAGACAGCCTGTTAGTTTGTACAGAGCTGCTCCCTGCCACGATGTGCTACTTAGGGAGAATTTTGGGTTCGACTGGTAACACATCGCTACAGGGAGCGGCTCTGTATGAACCACCGGCAGTGCACCCAGGCGCGTGGCAGGAGCTTAGGCAGCACAAGGAGCCCCACAGCATGGCAAGGTTCCCAATAGCTCAGCTAGAAGTCTCAGGGCTGAGGGGTCCAGCCAGGGCCAGCAGTACATACGGCTGAAGACACTGGGGGCCGGCTGGGGCCAGAAGCGGAGCCAGCGGGTGCCTGGGAGGTTGGTGACAGGTCTGGAAAATTCCCTTATTCAGCACCAGTCAGGTCCCAAAGGTGCCGGACCGTGGCGGTCCATCCTGCAGAACTGGAATCGAAAGCACTGGTGTCTGTGGGCATCTAGAAGAGAGTACGACCTTCCAAATAAAGCACCAAATTCTCTGCTCGTGTCAATTGGAATAGCGTTTTGGACGTCAATGCCATTCTTCCACTTTAAACCAACTCAAAAGTTGGCGTGTTGGGTTGTGCAACAGGGCCCTGACATTCCTTTTTCATACGTCACCTAGTGCAGTCACGGCAGGGAGCAGTGGAGAAGATGGAAGGGATCCACAAATGGCTGTCCTTTGAAAGTATGGAGCCCCCTCCTGCATGGCCGGAGCATGGATAGGACAGCTCTACTTCCCACAAGCATGGAGGGAGCCGAGAGGAGGAGCTGGCTCCTGTATTCCTACAGCCTGGGTTGGATAGGACTATGGCAGGAATTCCCACCCCTCTCCCCACCTACCTCCCATTGGCAGATGTAGCGCAGTGCCAGAGGCAGAACGCAACCTGCTTTCACTTGAGATTTGGGCCTACTGGGAGTCGAATGGGCTCTCCACACAGAAGCAGGTGGGTGAGAATTTGAGGGCAGCGTGGTGACCCATACGCATTGTCTTCAACCAGAGAAAACTGAGAGCGCCTCTGATCTGGGAAGCTAAAGGGGAGGATCAGCCCTGGGCAAGTCGCTTTCCCTTTCAGCATCTCACACTTTACACCTTTTGGAGGAGGAAGGTGCTGTGTACACGCAGGGATTGGTAGCCTACATCAGCGCCTAGGCCACACCCACACCCGCCCTGGTGGAGGGAGTTGGTTCTGGATCGCTAACTCAACTGGGATGTTGACAATGAGCTGACCTTGAACTTTAGATCTGACCACTCCGAAAGCGTGAGAGGTTGTAGCGGGAGCTGATCAGTTACACTGACAGGGAGGTGGGGAAGGGAGCAGTTGCCTCAGGGCCTGGCGGTTCAAAGGGGCGGTTCAAAGGGGCCTAAGGCTCCTAGCTACAACTGCTGCTACTGCATCAGTGATGGTGGCCAGAGCTTTGGGCCCTTTAAATGGCTGCCAGAGCACTGCACTCCAGTCACCTCTGAGGGCTTGCGGCGGGTGCGACACACTCCAGGCAGCGCAAAGGGGTGCCCATCCCTTCCAGGAGAGAGGCACCGGGCCCCTCCCACCTTGCCCAGAGGCCCGTGGAGCTGTTGGCTCCCCTGTTTGTGGTGAACCACCGTCCGTGGCACAACAGGACTGGGCTCACTTACGGTGGCAGTTTAGCTCTATTGGCTTCACTGGAGTTACACTCGATACGTTCTCCACCTGGGGCTGAAAACAGGGTGGCATATCTCTCTGTATATGCCAAACAGGGATGGTCAGTGGCCTATTTTCACCATACCATAGAATCATAGTGTGAGGAATGTTGAGAACCACTGCAGCCATGGAAACGGAAACGGAATAGTTCCAGGAACTTTCACTCTTCTCCCACTCCCTAGTGCTCCAGTGTCTCCCAGGAGGGGTAATGGTTGCCCTGCATGGATCACTTTCAGAGTGGCCATGGAGTAGTGCATTGGCTGCCTGTTGATTATGGGGAGTTTAAGTATTTACTAGCTGAACTTTTTTGTACCAGTATCTAAGACAGCCTTACAAGTCCTGGGCATGAAAAATACAGGAGCAGGTGAATGCTCACTAGACTACTACCAACACTGGATTAAATATCCAAAGGATGATGTTGAAATAACCCTTCCTTTGATTTTTTCCCGCCATCATTAGGCTAACCCAGAAGTCCTGTTATGTCATTGCTTTGTAAATGCAAACCTAGATGTGTCTCAGTGGCCAATAGGCCTTCTAGGGATTCAGCCGCCTTGATTAGCTTTACTGGCAAATTCTCGTAAGCCTGATCACAGTCGGGCTGTTGGGTAGGATTTTGAGTGAAAGATTCTCTTTTACTGCATGTGGGTTTTTTTAAAAACTTTTCTTAGTTCTCTCTTTCTGATACCAATCTGTACACCATGGGGTAGACCACTCCTGGGGCTCTCCTGTTTTTAACTAAGATTGAATGCCAGTCAACATGAGGTGCCCTAACTCAACCTGACATTTTAGGGCTTGATGCAGTATAATTCTCCGGCCTGTGTTATGCAGGAGGTCAGACTAGAGGATCAAAAGGGTCCCTTCTGGCTTGAAAAGCTATGAATCTATAATAGGCGACAGACCATGCCCGCTCTAGGTCATTGCTTTGAAGATGGACCCTAGCTGTGAGTGCACCAAATGGACTGCTTGGCTTACAATCGTCTCCAACTATCTCAGACAGTTTTCTGTTTACTGCTGTGTAGCTCTCCAGTTCCCCCTTGCCCTGATTGGCCGCCATGAATGATGTCACTGCAGGAAGTGAGTGACTGAGTGAACCAGTGAGTCGACCTTCCGAGTCAGGTCCTGGTATATTGCTTTGATGATATGGAATAAACTTGTGTTTCTATTGTGCAGATAACTGGAGGATAGCACAGTCCAGGTCTGTCAATCCAGCAACTTTCACTTAAAGGAATGTTATTTTGCCAGCTGGGAGGGTCAGGAACATATCCTCAGAGGATACTGTAAAACTGTTCAACCACATCTCCCTGGGGAGGAAGAATCGTTTCAAATCCCGAATAAGCTATTTAATTTGAAATTAGTTGAGTGGTTATTTGGCTGAGAGGGATTTGACAAACAAGATCTACTTATGTGCCTTCAGGTGAAGAAAATATGCAGTTGAATTTAATTAGCAAAGTGATTTTACACTGGCTTTCCATCCAGTGCTCACCTGCAAGTATCTCTAATGCTAATTAAAATGTCTGACATTAATATTGATACGCCTCGTAAAGTATGTAAAAATTCAAATGTCAAAACAGAACTGTGCAGGCTTATGCTCACTATTCCCAAAGCTCATTTTTTAAGAGCCCCAGCCGCCTGAAGGCTGTTCTCGTGCATTTCACGACTCGACCTGGTCTTGGCACGTTTGTTTCAAAAATTTGTTTTAAAAAAATCTTCTCTGTAGTGCAGGGCTACTCAACTTCAAAGCCCCGAGGGCCACAATGATACTCACAGCACACGCCGAGGGCTGCAACTTAAGTGCGGTTGCATGTACGTGCAAATATATAGGTAAATATATGCAAATAGCTTCTTTCACACAATACGTTGGTGCTCCCAGCACCTCCTCCCTGGGGGCTAAGAAGGCCGACTTCCCATATCCGTCTGTTCCAGCCAGCCCGTCCGCTTGCATCTTTCACTTTTGTGGTGCGTGTTCCCAGTGGAGTCCATGTTCAAAGGGTCCCACCCACAGGCCACGTGCTGAGCCCTGTGTAAACTCAAACTGCACTGTGAGCCGCAAACAAACAAGCTGCGGGCTGCATGTGGGCCATGGGTCACGTGTTGAGTAGCCCTGCTATAGTGTTATGGTTGGCAAAATGGTGAACAAGAAGAAAAGCTGTTCCAGAAACATGGTTTTTTTTTCCTGTTGGATCACTGTGATCAATATGTTCTAACGGAGAAAGTGCCGAACACACTATGGCATTTGTGTTCTTCTAGCCAATCCTTCAGCCACCCGCTGGCCAGGGCCGTCCTTAGGACTTATGGGGCCCTACACAGTACTATGAAACTGGTGCCCTTTTGCCTGAGTCGGGGCCGGATTAAGGGGGAAGGGGCTAGCCAGGCAGCTGCCCAGGGTGCCAACCTATGGGGGGGGTGCCTGATTTAAGTGGTAAGAGGCACTGCATCAGAAGCCCCCCATAGGTTGCTGCCATGGGGCGGGGCCACATATGTGCCACACGCCTAGGGGCGCGGCACCCCGTACACATCAATCAGGTGCCACGTGCCTGGGGTGGGGCTGTGCATGCTCCGCACACCCGCTCTCCAGGGTGCAAGAATGGCTCGGGCCAGCCCTGCTGAGAGCAGTCCAGGGAGATGACATTTTTTGAAAGAGGTGATTTTTTTTAAACATAGTTTTCCACAACACACCGATGAAATAGTTTTAAAGTACATTTTAAACTAAGCTCCTGTAGAACAAAAGAGTAAATTCAGAAGTGGACAGTATAGACCTGGGGTTGGCAAATGCCCGTTCAATGGCTTCATTACCACTCGAATAACTCTTTCACAAGTGTGATGTTCTGCTAATAGATCTGGCAGGTTTTTCACTTTTACGTTAACCAGATTCTCTCCAGAGGAAGGAGAGCCACAGAACAGGAATGGGAAAAGGAGAGTGGACATTAAGACCCAGCGGTGCCCCAGATTTTCAGGTGTCCTACACAACTGTGTATTCTGTGTACCGGTAAGGACAGCACTGTTGCTGTCGGTGGCACCAGATACCCAATTGGCAAAGCACACTGCAACCGAGAACCCCTGAACGATCTGCCAACCTCAGCCTCCCAAAGGCTGAGATTACAGGCATGCACCACTCCACCCAACATCTGAAAATATTTCTCAGAGAACAGGATTTTTTTTTTTGTTTCTTATTTTCAGTGGAAAATTTTCATGGAAATGGTTCAAGATTTAGTAAAAGAAAAAAAAAAGCAAATTCAATTGCCAAAAAGAAACACAGCAAAGCATATGGTTTAGATTATGTACACAGCTATATAATGTATGCCAAGACCAATTTTCTGGGTGGGAAAAATATTTTACACAAAATTTCACTTTTTAACCACAAAAAGTAGTCTGGCATTAATCAGGAACAAATTCAAGTTTCCTTGTGAGTGTGCGTGGCTGGGTACAATATAGGTAAAACAGATTTCTCCGTTTTGGGACACCTTCCACAATAGTACTCTTATTGTGGCATCTGCAAAAGGATACAGGAGAGGTAACAGCTTTTATTGGCCATATTTCTTTTGGTGAAGGAAACAAGCTTTTAGTGTTCCAAGGGCGAGTTCTTCAGGTCTGCAAAGTATGTCATGTCTCAAAGGCTTAGTATCATGTGGCCTGGTAAGTTTGGAGATGGGTGATCACCTAGGAAAATCTGCAGTGCGTCGGAAAAGTGGTACGATGGTGATTCCAGAGGGGTCAGCTATGAGGAGACTGCAGATGAGGGACACTCTCGCTGAATGTTTTACCTTTTGGAGAGTTGGGAGTTATGAAAGATCTCCGTTGTACGTTTTGTCAGGAGGTAGCATGTAAATCCCAGTGTCCTGCTCTAATTATAGGCTGCCTGGAGAGCACTGAGTATTGTTGTTTAATATTCATAGAGTCATAGAGCTGGAAGAGACCTCAAGAGGTCATCAAGGCCAGTCCCCTGCCCCCACCGCAGGACGAAGCACCGTCTAGATCATCCTTCACAGATTACTGTCTCACCTGCTCTGTCTCACCTCATGGCAGAACCAAATACTGTCTAGACCATCCCTGATAGACATTTATCTAACCTACTCTTAAATATCTCCACAGATGGAAATTCCACAACCTCCCTAGGCAATTTATTCCAGTGTTTAACCACCCTGATAGGGTATGTCTACACTACCACCCTAGTTCGAACTAGGGTGGTTAATGTAGGCAACCGAAGTTGCAAATGAAGTCCGGGATTTGAATTTCCCGGGCTTCATTTGCATCTTGCCGAGCGCCGCCATTTTTAAATCCCCACTAGTTCGGACTCCGTGCCCGCGGCTACACGCGGCACAGACTAGGTAGTTCAGATTAGGCTTCCTATTCTGAACTACCGGTACGCCTCGTTCCACGAGGAGTAACGGTAGTTCGGAATAGGAAGCTTAATCCGAACTAACTAATCCATGCCGCGTGTAGCCGCGGGCACGGAGACCGAACTAGCAAGGATTTAAAAATGGCGGCGCCCGGCAAGATGTAAATGAAGCCCGGGAAATTCAAATCCTGTGCTTCATTTGCAACTTCGGTTGCCTACATTAACCACCCTAGTTCGAACTAGGGTGGTAGTGTAGACATACCCACAGTTAGGAAGTTTTTCCCTAATATCCAACCTAAACCTCCCTTGCTGTAATTTAAGCCCATTGCTTCTTGTCCTGCCTTCAGAGGCCCAGGAGAACATTTTTTCTCCCTCCTCCTTGTCACCCCCTTTTAGATATTTAAAAACTGCTACCTTGACTCCTCTCAGTCTTCTCTTTTCTTAACTAAACAAGCCCAATTCTTTCAGTCTTACCTTCTAGCTCATGTTTTCTGAGCTTTAATCATTTTTGTTGCTCTTCTCTGAACTTTCTCCAATTTCTCCACATCTTTCTTTAAATTTCATACCCAGAACTGGCCACAATACTCCAGTTGAGATCTAATCAGCACAGATTATTGTATTGTTCAGTTTTCCCTCCATTCTCCATTGGCTGTATCATTCTTCTTCATAAATGGTAGGGACTCAGCTTGTGCATTGGTTTCCCTTGTATTACACCAGTCAAGGATCTGGAGCAAGAACTTGGCCCATGGCATTTGTAATCTACGCTGAGCAGGCCAAAAATTTCATGCTGGTGAAAATATCCTCTGGCAGGTCAGAGGAAGGAAGGATTGCCAAGGCTGTGGGGTTGCAGGTGGAAAACTGGCTTCTTGGACATTGCCTTTAACTATAGTCCCTCCACATATCATCTTTTTTGGCATGATCCAAACAGAGAGAGCACCAAAGGATCAGAATACTTCAGAGTTTCAGTTACTGAGGCCATGTCTACACTATGCGGAAGATCGATGCTGCCATGAACAATGTTCCAGGGTTTGATTTAGCGGGTCTAGTGAAGACCTGCTCAGTTGAACTCAGGGGGAAGCGCTGGTACTCCTGCTCCTCACGAGGAGTAAGGGAAGTTGATGGTAGCATTTGCTCCCGTTGACCTCCCGCTATGTGGACGAGGATTTAAGATACGTCGACTCCAGCTATATAAGTAACGTAGCTGCTGTTGCATACCCTAAGTCAACCTTCCACTCTAGTGTAGACCAGGTCTGAGCGTAGAGACTCAAAGCCAGGTTATCGCTACTGGAATTGCTCATGGGCTGAAGGCAATGTGAGTAAAAACTGAATCTGGCTCACAGTCAGTGTTCTAGGGTAAATTAGCCTTATATTTCAGTCCTGCTGCCGAGTGCAAAAAGATAACATCCCCCTACATCATTGGTGCCTATGCTTGCATCTGGCTTTTTTGATTCATGCACACTGCAAGAGGGGAACCTTCCCATTTCTTTGTAGATATGATGCAAAGCCTCACCAATCCCTCTAAGGCGTATTGTACTAGTCTAAAACTCTCCTTTTAACCATACGGTTTTCTGTCCAGCATGAAAGTACAAAAACATTCAGCGCTGAAAGCCAGTTAGAGTCCTGTTAATCCCACGGCAGGTGTCTGGAGATAGCTGGAGATGTTTTTTAATGGGCTTGATGGTAATGCTATTTCATGCATCGTCTGAGAAAATAAGAGCTGCTTTTTTTCTAATACTCAACTTCTACCTTCTCTGTCACCTCAAATTGTGTTTGATTTTTCAGGAGCACCACGTGTGTAAAAGAGAGAGAGCTAGAGAGAGGAAAAGAAAATCTTAAAATAGAATTTTATTTCCAGAGCCACAAATGTTTGCTGCTTGACTTGTTTCTGTTCTGTGTTTGCTTGTCCAAAGCTGAGCCGTAATTTTTATTTTGTAAAGTCCGGGAAGAATCTGCCCGAGTACCTTGGCATGCGCAGTGTGGAAACATGAATTTGAAAGTCGAGCCAAGATGGCTTTGCCTATTTTTAGATCTGGCACACTATCAAACAAATCAACAAAATAAGGCTTGGTTTTTTTTCTTTTGTGCCGCCACTCCAATTAAAAATAAAAAAGGATGACTACCGAGGGGATAAATGGTACAGAGAGATGTACAGCTGCTTATAAAATAGCAAGTGAGCCTCAACGTTGACCCTAAAAATCTTTCAAGCATTTTGAGGCTTGAAGGAGTTCAGTAATTAAGAAACAAAAAGATATAGGATCATTTATTTAATTAACTGCAATGGGATAAACCAGTGCAAAACCGGTGAAAACAAGATCGGATTCTGGTTTAAAATACAGAGGGTTTTCTGTTTGCTGTCCATAAACGTCCTTCTATTGAATTACCCCATACAGACAGTACTTGTAGAGTTCCTGCAACAAATGTTAACAGTTCATTTTCTTTCATCACACTGACCATGTTTCCCAGAACAAAAGAGCCATTCTTTAAAAACCTCTTGGATGTGCTGGGACATTATGGCTTTAAGCCACCATCAAAGAAGTGACTGTCTCTGTGTTATTGGCTAGTCCTTGTAGGCAACTGAGAGCTGTGGGTTAAGTTTCAGGCCTCCAATTGTCCTCGTTAACACTCAAGCATCACATAAGTAAGCAGGGACATTAGTACATGGACATTAGTACATGGAATAAGTCTTCAGAGTCCCATGGGTTAACACTATATCAAGGAAGAACGCTCATTTCAGTATGAACAGGGCTTGGTTTGCAATTTGACTATGCAGGTCTCCAACATGGCCAAATCAGTGCCTAATTCTGACCTACCTCTCTATAAATAGGGAGAAATTTTGGTGAAGTAGAGTTATTCCATTTTCATACTAGGGAGGTAGATTTGCAGCTTGGGCCATGAGGTGTGTCCATATTACATACACACATAAGATTATTTTACAAGAAAAATACAGCTGCAAAGTCTAGTACTAAATAGTTAACAAATGCTACTATTAAGGTTTAATTTAGCCCCATTTTGTGTATGGATTGTGACATTGCTGGGATAGGTCCTGCCTTGGGCAGGGGGCTGGACTTGATGACCTCCTGAGGTCTCTTCCAGATCTATGATTCTATGATTGTTTTTTATTACATGAGCTTTTCTCTGTCCTTCTCTGCTCCTATTTATTCCCTCCCATGGCTCCTCTCCTCCCCCCACTTCATGAGTGGCAGGTTCATTGGTTGCAAATGCTGCCACAGGATATTGAGCTGGGGCTGTTCTGGCCACAGGAAGAGGGGGCAGGGAAGCTCAGGACTCTGGTCTGGGGTGTGGCCTCATGAAGAAGAGGCAAGGCCATAAGTCTAGCCTTCCTGCCCTTCCCCCACCTATTTCACAATCACAACTGTGACGGTATCATGTGAATACAAGAGAGAGAGGCTCCTTGCTCTCAGTTCCTGAGCCAGATGCCACATCATGCACTGGCTGTCAGGAAGAGTAATTGCAGGGAAAGTCCAGGCTAGTGTCTTCAGGTAAGTGTTTGGTTACATTGTAGGGTTGAGGTTTGCACAATCTGGTCAACATATCAGATTTGTGAGGAGATGGAGCACGGTCAATACAGGCGGAATGTTTATAGAATTTATTTGCCAGACAAGGTTTTACTATAATTTACTTCACTCTTCCCTTATAGGACACATTTACAAGGTGGACTATAATTTACTTCACTCTTCCCTTATAGGACACATTTTCTGAACCATGAATCATTTTTGTTGCTCTGCTCTGGACTTTTTTCAATTTGGCCACATCTTTGCTGGAATGTGGTGCTCAGGACTGGACACAATACTCCAGGATTACGTCTACATTGGCCCCTTTTCCGGAAGGGGCATGTTAATTTCAGCGATCGTAATAGGGAAATCCGCGGGGTATTTAAATATCCCCCACGGCATTTAAATAAAAATGTCCGCCGCTTTTTTCCGGCTTTTAGAAAAGCCGGAAAAGAGCGCCTACACTGGCCCCGATCCTCCGGAAAATGCGCCCTTTTCTGGAGGATCTTATTCAAAGTAGGGATCTGTCAGGGATGGTACTTGGTCTTGCTGTGAAAGCAGGGGACTGGACACGATGATCCTTCAAGGTCCCTTCCAGTTCTATGAGATAGGTATATCTCCATATTATGTATTATTATCCTATTTACCTCAAACCATTTCTTCAGTTTTCTAGATCATTTTGAATGATGACCCTATCCTCCAAAGCATGTGCAACCCCTCCCAGCTTGGTATCATCTGCAAACATTATAAATGTGTACTCTCTGTCACTATCTAAATCACTGATGAAGATATTGAACAGAACCAGACTCAGAACGGATGCCTGCCAAACCCACTCATTATGCTTTTCCAGCATGACTCTGTACCATTGAATGGGTAACTGGGAATGGTTATTCAACCAATTAGGCAACCACCTTACAGTAGCTCTCTTTAGGTTGTATTTTCCTCTTCAATGAATGGAAAGGTCATGTGAGACTGTATCAAAAGCCTTATTAAAATCTAGATACTACATCTACTGCTTCCCCCTGTTCACCAGGCTGTCACCCTGTCAAAGAAAGCTATCAGATTGGTTTGACTCAATTTGTTCTTGATAAATTCATGCTGGCACTTACTTACCCTCCTTCTTATCATCTAGATGTTTGTAAATTGACCCCTTACATATTTGTTTTGTTATATTTCCTGGTACTGAAGTTAAGATGAGTGGTATGTAATTCCCTGGGTTGCCCTTTTCCCCTTTTTAAAGATGGGCATTATAAATGTATTTTCTCCCATCTTCCATGACTTTTCAAAGAAAATCGCTAATGGCTCAGCTATCTCCTCAGATATCTCCTTTAGTGTTCTAGGATGCATTTCATCAGGCCCTGGTGACCTGAAGACATCCAACGGCTGTGTCTAGACTGGCAATTTTTTCCACAAAAGCAAGTGCTTTTGTGGAAAAAATTGCCAGCTGTCTACACTGGCCGCTTGAATTTCCGCAAGAACACTGACTTCCTACTGTCTGAAATCAGTGCTTCTTGCGGAAATACTATGCTGCTCCTGTTCGGGCAAAAGTCCTTTTGCTCAAAGCTTTTGTGCAAAAGGGCCAGTGTAGACAGCTCAGATTTGTTTTGAGCAAAAAAGCCCTGATCACGAAAATGGTGATTGGGGCTTTTTTGCGGAAAAGCGTCCGTGCCAATCTAGATGCTCTTTTCCGCAAATGCTTTTAACGGAAAAGTTTTCCGTTAAAAGCATTTGCAGAAAATCATGCCAGTCTAGACGTAGCCAACTAGTCTAAGTAATTTTTAATTTGTTCTTTTCCCTATTATAGCTTCTCATCCTACACCGTTTTAACTGCTGTTCTCTATGTTAGATGTCCAATCACCACTAAGCTTCTTGTTGAAAACCAAAACAAAGTCATTAAACATCTCTGCCCTTTCCAATTTTTCTGTTATTATTTTTTCTTCATCATTAAACAATGGTACTTAAACAATTCACCTGTGCAGCTGTTTGCATAGTTAGGTACCAATATATCTTTCATAATGTGGCCCATAGGCATCTAAATCCCATAGGTGGTTTTTCTAACTATTTGCTGTAATCTTGCTGTGCCACCATTCCCAGGCTGTAAAATGGGACTAATAATTGCTTTCCTCCCATTTGTTTGTTTTGTCTATTTCAATTGCTTACTCACAGGGACAGGGACAGGGACAGGGACAGGGACAGGGACTGACTCATGTTGGATTATGAAAACCCTAGCACGGGACAGCCCACCTCTCTGTTGGGTCTTCAATTACAACTTAACAGAGCGCTGTAAATCTGCAGCTATCCACCCAACTAAGGCTACATCTAGACTACAGGCTTCTTGCACAAGAGATCTACCGAAAAAACTTCTTGCACAAGAGAGCATCCACATTACAAAGGCACATCGAAAAAGCAATGTGCTTTTTTGAAAGATAGAGTCCAGGCGCCTAGACGCTATCTCACATATAAGCTGTGATTGCTATGGATGGAATGGCCACCAGGGTACCTGTGCTTTTTTTCTCTTCTCTCTTCTTCAAAAAAAACTCCCTCTTCCCCGTCCACACATGCTTTTTTGCAAAAGAGCTCTTTCACAAAAAGGCTTCTTCCTTGTAGAATGAGGATTACCAATTGCACAAAAAGCCCTCTGTTCTTTCAATTGACTGTCAAAAAACACACTTGCAGTGTGGATGTAACTCAAGTTTTGTTGGGAAAAATGGCCATTTTTCTGACAAAACTCTACAGACTAGACAGTGGTCCCCAACACGGTGCCTGCAGGTGCCATGACGCCCGCCGGAGCATTTATGTGCGTCCACTGAATCATTTGGGCCACCACCCTGCTCCCCCCCGGCATGCGACACATGCGTGGTGCTGGCCCCGGATGCAGGGCACGTGGGTGGCCCCTGCCCCGGGCGTGTGGCACATGTGTGGCCCCCGCCTCCGAACACATGGCCCGTGAGCGGCCCCGCCCCCGGGTGCCCAGCAACCCCGAAAGGTTGGGGACCACTGGTTTAGACATAGCCTAAATCAACCCAGCCAGGGCTCTGTCAAGTTGGGACTTAAAAATCTCTAGGGATGGAGATTCCACCACCTCCCTGGGTAACCCATCCCAGTGCTTCACCACCCTCCCAGGGAAATAGTTTTTCCTAGTACCCAACCTAGGCCACCCCCGTTGTAACTTGAGACCATTGCTCCGTGTTCTGGCATCTGTCGCTGCTGAGAACAGCCTTTCTCCATCCTCTTTGGAACCTCCCTTCAGGTAGGTGAAGGCTGCTATCGAATCCCCTGTCCCATCTCTTCTGTAGACTAAATAAGCCCAAATCTCTCAGCCTCTCCTCGTAGGTCATGTGTTCCAGCCCCTAATCATTTTGGTTGCCCTCTGCTAGACTTTCTCCAATGCATCCACATCCTTTCTCTAAGGGTGTGTCTAGACTACAGAGTTTTGTCGACAAAAGTGGATTTTTGTCGACAAAAATATACCTGCATCTACACTTCCGCTGAGTTCTGTCGACATAACGTCAACAGAACTCAGCAGTTTTGTCGACACTGGTAAACCTCATTTTATGAGGCATAACACCTTCTGTCGACAGAGTTTCTGTCGACAGAAGGTGTTATTGCATGTAAACTGTCCTTTGCGTCTACACTACCATGTCGACAAAGCAGCTTGCTTTGTCGACAGAACTGAATGTAGTGTAGATGCTCTTTGTCGACCGAAGTTTTGTCGACAGTATCTGTCGACAAAACTTCTTCCGACAAAAGCCTGTAGTCTAGACGTACCCTAAGCGGGGGTGAGGGGAGCAGAACTGGCCGCAATAGTCTAGGGCTGCGTCTACACTGGCATGATTTTGCGGAAATACTTTTAATGGAAAAGTTTTTCCGTTAAAAGTATTTCTGCAAAAGAGCATCTAGAGTGGCACGGATGCTTTTCCGCAAAAAGTGCTTTTGCGCAAAAGCATCCGTGCTCAGTATAGACGCACTTTTGCCCAAGAAAGCTCCGATGGCCATTTTCGCCATCGGGCTTTCTTGCGCAAAAAATTAAGGTGTCTGTCTACACTGGCCCCCCTTGGGCAAGTATTCTTGCACAAGAGGGCTTATCCCTGAGCGGGAGCGTGAAAGTATTTGCGCAAGTAGCACTGATTTTGTACATTACAAAGTCAGTGCTCTTGCGCAAATTCAAGCGGCCAGTGTAGACAGCTGGCAAGTTTTTGTGCAAAAGCAGTTGCTTTTGCGCAAAATCTTGCCAGTCTAGATGCACCCCAGATGTGGCCTCACTAGTGCCGAGTAAAGGGGAATAATCACTTCCCTACACATGAATGTGGATCTAGATCTTGTAGCATTGCAGGGCTCCATGACTAAAGTTTTAAATTCTAGCAATGCAAACACGTTCCTCTAGGTCCTGATTTCAGTTAGCTGAAAGGCAATTGGTAACTGCATTTCCCGATAGAAAAGGAAATATAAATGCTAGCTAGTGCAACATATGAATTATTTATTGAAGCCCATAGCCTTGGTGTGTGATATTTTGATCTTACTAAAGAGAGAGCAATGACGTAAGACTTTTCTTATGGGGACCAAGACAAGGTTTCCCCCAGCATTTCAATCTCAAGGTAGCTGTGCTAACTGCGGTTGTATTTATTCACATGCTTTGTTATTCCTCTGCATGAGGCAAGGCAGTGACAGCATCTCGTTAGCTGAAGGACGGGAAATCGTTTTGTGTGCGTCTTTGTTTTACACCGTGTAGCATGTGCCGTGAAGCCCTGGGCAATGTTCTAATGGCACGTGAGATACTAATAATGAAAGGATAATAGCCCCTCCCCCGTTCAAATGGAGGCAGCATCAGACTGATAAAATGCAAATGACTCGTTATGCTCCCTAGGCAGGAACTGGTCTGCAACTGTCAGCAATTCCCTGTATGTAAATGGAGCAGGTTTGAGGGAGGGGTCATTGGCAGGTCTTACCTCACCTCCCCAAAGCATTTAAGCAATAACTTCAGAGCTTTCCTTGCCCTGCTAAGCGTTTAAGTCAATTAGACATAAGCGAGTATGCAGTTCCCACAGCCTCAAAGATACTTAGGTGAGTTGTCATTCATTGCCATAGGGGCCTACATGTCGGTGAGGAGCTGGACTCAGGTGTGTTAGTGACTAGGGATGGAGAAGGTCAATTCAGGGCAATGACCAAATCATTGTATCCAACCTCATCCCCATTGGACCCTGTCCATTCATGGACCACGCCTCTTTGTGCTAGGCACGTGCAAACACAGAACAATAAGGCAGTCACTGTGCAGAAGAGATTACAAGCTAAGACCAGGTCTATACTAGACTTGGAAGGTCGGTTTAAGGCACACAACTCTAGCTATGTAAATAACTTAAAGTAGCTAGAATTGATACAACTTCAGCCAAGCTTGGGGTGTCTTCACAGTAGAAGGCCAATGGGCGCAAACACTCCCATAAGCTTCCCTTACTCCTCACTACTGCCAGGAGAATAGGGTGCCCTCAGTGTTTGATTTAGTGGGTCATTACTAGATCCACTAAATCAACCGCCAGAAGATTGATCTCCTGTGTAGTAAGTATAGATGTGGCCTAAGTGGAACAAGTGGCTCGTAAGAGACTTTCCAAGCCCCGGCTGTGATCCTGCATCCCACATTCAGCCAAAACATCTGTTTCAATAGGTGTTCACGCATATGCAAGCTATGCATGCAGGAATCACACCAATGCGCTGTCTGGAGGGGAGTACAGCAGCTTGGGAAAGTTAAACAAAAGCTCAGGAGATGAAGAAAACTGTGGCCTGCTGAACCTGGATTTTTTTAGGTAGCCAGAACCTAATGAGCCAAATTGCAATGTAACCTTTGGACCCAAACCCAAACGTTCCTGCCCCACCCCCTTCTAAAGGCCCTGCCCTTGCCCCGCCTTGTCTCCAAGGCCCCACCCCTGCACACGCTATTCCCTTTTCCTCTGCCACTTCCTCTCTCCCCATGCACTTTCCCCAGGATGGGGTAGGGTAGGGGGGTGCAGGTTCTGGTCTGGGGCTGAGCGGTTGATTGTGTGGGGGCTGAGCCTAGGGCAGGGGGTTAGAGTGCAGGAGGGCTATAGTATTAGGGGGAGTTTGGGTGTGGCAGGGGTTTCAGGGCTGGTGGTTGGGGTACAGGATGGGTGATGCAGGCTCCAGATGGGCAGTTCCATGTTCCCTGCCTTCGCCACACTGCTCCTGAGGTGGCCTGAGGTCCTATGGGGTGGGCACAGTGGCAGGGGGTCTCCATGCATTGTTCCTGCCCCGTGCAACAACACCGCAGCTCCCATTGCTGGGGCCAGTGCTCCTGGAACTGGTCACTTGTGCGGCCACTCAGGAGAAATCCCCGTGCTGCCCAGCTGATTAGCAGAGCACCCACCGCTGGATTTTGTGTTTCTATTGGCGGTGCCTGCTCACACCTGCTTTGGTGTGCATAAAAATTATTCTGCACATATGTAGAAAAAAATCCATGCATGGGTGGAAAAGATTAGAGGAAACATTGCTTATGCTTCCAGGAGTCGTGTGGGGCCAGGGCCACCAAGGGACCTGCCTTGTCCCCACTGCAGCACTGGACTGTTAGTGGCTGATCGCCCAGTTTGGCTGCAGGACCCTCCTGGAGATCCAGTAATTCCAGCATCCTCCCAGGAAAACCAGACCCTAAGTCCGGGAAGTTAAAGCTAAGCATCCCATTAATGAGTCAATTAACAGCTCTGTGCTATACAGGGGCTAGCATCCCCCCAGGTGTATCCTTGGCAGTGAGGGTGACATCTGAACAAGTTTGGGTACAAAACCTAACGCGCTGATGCTGGAGCTAAACGGCCCAGCTTCCTCAGCACAAAGGTGGCTCAAACTCCTGTAGTTCTGGAGCCTGGCTACTAGAGGGGAACAGAGCCAGAAGGCACATGGGTCCCTAGAGGCACAATGGCCTCTAGAGGGCTGGATCAGAGACTGGCAATTTCACCATGATGACTCATTCTGCCCAGACTGAGGGTGTGAGCTGGCAGTTCTCTCCGCCTAGCTCTGCCTCAGTTTGTTCATGCTTAGAATGGGGATAAACCCAAGTCTCCGACCTTTCGGGCTTGTTGCTAGTTGTAATTAGCTAATGTGGGCATATTGCTTCGAGCGCCTCCCCTTGCAAGATGCGACTTTGTTATGAGGCAGCCTCCAGCAGGAGGAAGCCGTGTGGTTGTGGCTAGGGTGCTGGGCTGGAGCCATATTCGCAGCTCTGCCACTGGCTTGCTTGGAGACCTTGGGCAGGTTACTTCACCTCTGTATGCCTCAGTTTCTCAGTCGAAAGGGGAGAATTGTGCTTGTAAAGTGCTTTGCCGGCTATGGATGACAAATGCTAAGATTTAGGAGGCAGCCCAGCCTGTGGAGAGTGTGAGGCCGGTAATGGTCCCCAACACACTGGTGGTCTTGGAGTTGTGTTGCTTGGGCATGCAGGCCAAATCATGACCTCTTGAAGGCTCTTCCAACCCTAGGATTCTGTCAAGTCCAGCTCCCTACCCAAAGCAGGACCAATCCCAACGAAACCATCCCAGCCAGGGCTTTGTCAAGCTGGGATTCTGGGGATGGAGATTCCACCACCTCCCTAGGGAACCCATCCCAGTGCTTCCCCACCCTCCTAGGGAAATAGTTTTTCTTAATATCCACCTTAGACCTCCCCCACGGCAGTTTGAGACCATTGCTCCTCATTCTGTGATCTGTCACCACTGTGAACAGCTTCGCTCCATCCTCTTTTTGGAACCTCCCTTCAGGTAGTTGAAGGCTGCTATCAAATCCCCCCTCACTCTTCTCTTCTGTAGACTAAATAAGCCCAAATCTCCCAGCCTCTCTTAGTAGGTAGAGGGTGGTAAACTCCATTGAAAGTGGTTTCACAACTGGAAGAGGTTTTTGCAACACAATTCAGCCCGTCCCTTTGCTAAACCTTTGTCATTCTCACTTACTGATCTTTTTACATAGCCTCGGCCCATTCTTTTAATTTCTTCTTCTGTGATTGCAGCCTGGGGCAGTGAGTTAAATGCGCACCAAAGACACACAAGCATTTCATTAGAGACAATCTGTTTAATAAATATGACTGTAAAAGCAATAAACAAGAGCAATTATACAGAACACTACATATAGTCTTTAACCAAGAAAAAATACATCAAAAAAGTCATTTAAAATGAGCAGTTCCAGTACTATAAGAAAACTTTTTTAAGTGGCTCACTATAAAAATAAGTTGGCTAATGCCAGAGTTCACGGGTCAGTTAGGCTCCTGGGGGATATTATACAGTGGCTGCAAAAAAACGTCCCCCTCTTTCTTAAAGCTAGAGATGCAAACACAAGAGCAAGTGGTGTCAATGCCTGGGAGAAATGGTGGCACTCCACCCAAAGGGGAGGGTTTCTCAGGACAGTGACCTAGAGAGTGGGGGGTGGAACTGATCTTTTCCTCTTGGCATCACCTTTATTTCAGAACTGGGCTAAACCCCGATTTGTAGAGAAGCAATGCAAGCCAGCTCTTGGGATGCTCACTACCCCATCCATTTTCATGTCGTGTTGTCTTTGGGCCATCTACAGTATGGACTTTGCCCACCAGCTTTCTGAGATGCCCTTTGCGGTCACCCAGCTTACTGAAGGAGCCTTGAAGTGACTGCCCGGGAAGGAGATTATACAAGGGAGCTAGCCCAGTGGCTCAGTGTGGCGGCATTCAGCCATCATCCAGGATTTCAGCTGGAAAGAGCAGTTTAGTGACGTGGTCACTCAGGGTATGTCTAGACAACAGACTTTTGTTGACAGAAACATTGTCGACAGATACTGTCAACAAAGCCTCTGTTGACAAAGAGCGCCTAGACTACAGCCAGTTCTGTCGACAAAGCAAGCCGTTTTTCCGACAGAGAGTCTAGATGCTCTCTTTTGAAAAAGCATAGTGTGGCTGCCATAGCGCCTTTTGTCGATAGAATTCTGTCAACAAAAGGCGTTATTCCTCGTAGAGTGAGGTTTACCGCCCTCGACAAAACTGCCACGTTCTGTCGACTTCACTCTGCAGTAGTGTAGATGCAGGTATCGTTTTGTTGACAAAAGTTCACTATTGTCAACAAAACACCATCATCTAGACGCACCCTCAGTGAGCTGGAACCAGAGGTAGGCCCAAAGCCAGTCCTCATGTACTTCCATGCAACCCACATGTCACCCAGCTCAGCGAGGCAGTGTTGTGCCGAAGAAAATGCACCCAGAATGCTGCGTAATACTCAGCACGTCAGACCCTGAACACCTCAGGGAGCCGGCAGTCCTCAACAGGAGCAGCTCCTGCAGCCACGACTGCGTGTTTGCTTGGTCAGAGCTGCCCAGTAGTGCTGAGGTGGTGTTGGCTGAGGTCCTCTTAGAATTCAGCTAGATGAGGAGTCCAAGGAGGCTGTGATCCTAGATTAGCTAACATGCTTTTAAAGCCCAATGAAGACAGCAAATTGACTTTAGTCCACATGGAGGCCTTAGCTCTGGTCTATGGTAGAGCTTTATTTTGAAAAAAAAAAAACCTTACGCCGAATTAATAAATGGAGCATCCACACTACCAAGCCTGTTATTTTGAAATAACGAGCTGCTTAATTCGAAATCTCCTGCGTTCCTCGAGGAATAACTTTATTTTTGAAGTAGTTATTTTGAAATAGTGGTCGTGTGGATGCTCCAGTGCCACTATTTCAAAATAACTACTCTCCAGAGTCATTTGAACTAATTTACTCCCCAGTATTTTCTGGGGCTCTAAGGTGAGGTAGCCCATCCACAATAACGAAGACTGTCTTGGACTAATTTTAAGGCTTTCCCGTAGTGTGGACATGCTAGTTTGATTTTGTTATTTTGGGATTTATTTCAAAATAGTTTCCTAGTATAGACATGCCCTAAGAGGGGTAGCTCTACAACTCTATAAGGGTGCGTCTACACAGCTTCCTAAACTTGAAATAAGATATGCCAATTGCATATCTTATTTCCAATCGATTTTTAACTTTTGAAATTTGGCACATCTACCCAGCACCACAGTTTGAAATGGCAGGCTATTTTGAGACATCCCTTAACCCTCATGGAACAAGGGTTACCAGGATGCTGAAACAGCGTGTCCGTTATTTCAAAAACAATTATGAAATAACATGCGGCTTGTGTAGGCGCAGGGTAGCTATTTCTGATCCCTCCCGTATCCCGAAATAGCTGTGCAGTGTAGACATACCCTAAGAGATATAAATGCTTTGATGAAAGGGATAGGTCAGAAAGTCTGACTCCTGCATGAGCTCTACCTGTGCTTGAATTTTGCTCTTATGTCTGCTGTACATACCTTCTCTTCCCTCCACTCCCCAGCTGCTCTGAGGACAGAGCTGGAAAGCAGCACCATTCCCTTGAATTATCTTTATTTTAGCAGACTTTGAAACCTCCCCACTCCCTGCATGGTTCTGTTATTGCGGCGGCCTCTGCCAGGAAACTCTAGAGCTGGGGATTCACAGGCTAGACCCTAAAAGCCCCTGTTGGGTGTAGTGAGCGGACATACCAGGGCTCATTGACCATTAGCAGGCTAGTGGAAATTCTTCATGGGGTGTTAACAGCTTGGTAGCATAACCTTGCTCTTGCTACATGTTGTAGAGCAAGGGACTGCCCCCATGCATTGGAAAAGGGATTGCTAATGAAGCGGGGATTTAAATCTCCCCCGCTTCATTAGCATAAAAATGGCTACCGCTTTTTTCGGCTCAGAGCTTTGCCGGAAAAAAGCGCCAGTCTAGACGCGGATCTTTCGGAAAATAAAGCCTTTTCTGAAAGATCCCTTGTCCCTCTTAAAATAAGGTATCTTTCGGAAAAGGCTTTATTTTCTGAAAGATCCACGTCTAGAGTGGAGCTTTTTTCCAGCAAAGTGGCAGACATTTTTATGCTAATGAAGCAGAGGAGATTTAAATCCCCTCTTCATTAGCAATTGCGATACATCTAATTTGAAGGGATGCAATCTAGATGTAGCCTGGGAGTGCTGTGTATGGAGAGGAAAGGCTGGTAGGCCCACACTCGACCATAGTGCGACCCCCACAGGTAACAACGGGGTCAAGGCTGGGATCCTGGGCTATGCGACAGAGCCAAACCTTGCTCCAGAAGCAGGGACTGCATGCTGCTGAAGGACAAAGAGTGTGTATGTGCAGCATCTGTGTGTGTGTGCATCTGAATCCACGTTGGCCATGCCTGTTCTTGTGCAGCAATTTAGACCATGCAAAGTGGCCATGAAACGACCATCAGGCAGCCTCGTATCCCTACTGCAAACTGGTCTAAATGCTGCCACAGGGCAGGACTGTGGAGAATGAAGTCTAGAATGGATAGAGAGAGGCCAAAGCATGAAGGACAATGGACAGCAAGAGTTCATCCCAAATCATGCCATGTTTCTAAGGGTATGTCTACACTACCACCCTAGTTCAAACTAGGGTGGTTAATGTAGGCAACCAAAGTTGCAAATGAAGCCCGGGATTTGAATTTCCCGGGCTTCATTTGCATCTTGCCGGGCTCTGCCATTTTTAAATCCCGGATAGTTCCGACTCTGTTCCTACATGCGGCATGGACTAGGTAGTTCGGATTAGGCTTCCTATTCCTGTTCCATGAGGAGTACAGGTAGTTCAGAATAGGAAGCCTAATCCAAACTACCTAGTCCGTGCCGCGTGTAGCCGCGGGCACGGAGTCCGAACTAGCCGGGATTTTAAAACGGCGGCGCCCGGCAAGATGCAAATGAAGCCCGGGAAATTCAAATCCCAGGCTCCATTTGCAACTTCGGTTGCCTACATTAACCACCCTAGTTCGAACTAGGGTGGTAGTGTAGACATACCCTAAGGCTTGGGCTGTGGCAGGGGAGGGGGTCTGCCTCTGCCTCCTGCCACTTGGGGCAGGTGCCTTGGTGTGAATGGGCTGACCCGTCTTTCGCAATCCCCTGGCTTTGCAGCTTCGGGGGAACCTGTGCTGATTCCTGGCTGTGCTCCTGGGTGCCACAAGCCGTCCCACAGTCAGACGGAAACAGTGAAAGGCCAAAGGAAGACAAAAAGCATACCAGCCCAGACACACTGCCATGTCGATGCCTGTGTATCGTGGGGTGCCTCAGGACCATTTGCCGAGGGTAGCTCTGCTGTAGTGCTAAAAAAACAGTTCAATCTGCAGCCAAATACTGTTATCCCTCCCACCCCATCGCCCTCAAAAAGACCCCATGCACATTGCTGGCCACGATCATCATGAATTTCCTACAAATAAGAGCTTGATCAGAAAAGAGAGGGAAGTGAACTGTGGAAGAGGGGGAAGGTGATTTCATTTGCCCCCTATTAAAAGAGAGCCCCTGTACACTGTACACTGCAAGTCCAACCACGGTCTGGGTATAATCTCCACATGCACAGGATTAAAGCTAAAAACCTTTTTGTCGTCTGAAGAATTACAAAGTCCGAATGCAGTGAGTTTTTCTTTGTATGTATATATATATATATATATATCTATAGCTATGTACACAAGTCCTGGTGTCCTTGGTTCAAACATTTACATAGGTAGGGATGTCTTTTGTGCTTCGAGGCTCAGCAGCTATGGAAATACTTCCTGCGGCAAAGAAAAAAACAAGACAAAAGCAACCGTTAGCTGACCGAGCATTTCTCAAGAACGGAAGATGTTACGACGTCTCTCTGTTTGGTGTTAGGACTGGATTGATCCAGCCTGATACATTCTTTCCAGAAACGTTCTCCTGCCACTTAGCAGGTTGAATGGGATGGCTTGTTCTTCTTTTTGACCAAGAGGGTTCACCCATACTCAAGAGAAGGGAAGAAAGGATGGGGTGATGTGTGTTTCTATGGCATCTGCTCTGGAAAGGTGCCGGCGACTTTGGTAGCCCACTGTCCAATTTGCCTTTGCAAAAGAAGGGTTTGCTGCAGTAAGTTGTGGCGGCGTAAAACCGAACTACCCCAGCCTCTGGATTTCCGAAAGGCACGGAGCACAAAGGTTAGTCTCCATGGGCAAGTGGGAGGGAGGGGGGAACTGTTTCAACACAAACCCAATACAAATGAGAAACAGCCCATTACGTCTCTGTTACGCGTCTAACCTCTGTCGGCCAAGAGGGGGTGGATCACTTAGTGATGACCTGTCCCGTTCTCTGGGCTAGATGGACCTTGGGCCTGACCCAGTGTGGCCATTCTTATGTCCAGTGCATTGTTTCCTCAAAAGAACCGGGCCCCCCTCGAAAAACAACGCTGATCTCCAGAAAGACCCAGGGCTATTGCATGGGACTCACAAGGGAGAGAATGAGATTAACAAAAGGCAATACCTTACATTATGCACCTCGGTACTTATTTCCCCAAAGCCAGCACACTCAGCCTCCCAAGCTAGCCAATAGGAAATGCTGAGGAAAGGGGTGTGTCCCAAACCTGCCCTTCAAGGGCACTTGCATATCTAATTCATGGCCATGACCAATCTCAGCTGTGAATGTGTTCCTGCAGTGAGGCGCCTATGGCAGATTAGTCCTTTTTAAAGAAAAACCAAGGAGGTCATGCCCCCCCCCCCCATATGAGCTCTAGACCGTGATTAGTGCACCCTTCCTCAGGTACGGGAGAGCCAGGTTCAATTCCCCCCCCCCCCCACTGCTTCCTGATGTGCACCAGAGGTCTCCCACCTCCCTGCAGAGAGTCCTTACCCCGGGCGACACGGCCTTGTGAACCAAGGGGCTCCTGGTGGCGCCTGTCAGAGCGGTTCTACTGCGTACAACTCGTTAAATGTTCATAGGGAGGGGAAGCTGGCCCTCCCAAGGCAGTACGCTAACCCACCCAGTTTGCCCCACTCCACTTAGCCGAAGCAGAAAGGAGACAGACCTGCACACAATTGCACCGGGGCGGGGACATTCTGGTGGCAGACCCAAGTTCACGTCCCTGCTGCACATCGGGCCCAGGGGATGAACTGAACACGGGTCAGGCCCACGAGGGCTGATCTAAGCACTAGGCCACACATTATTGGGGGGAGGGGTGTGGAATGCCACCTCCTCCAGCCATTTTGTGTGTGGCTTTAGGCAAGCTCAGTGCACAGCTACTGGATGGGCTTCGAAGGCGAGAGAGGTGGGGGGAGGCCATGTCTGTGAATCCTGCTGGGGCTTAGGAGAGAGTTAGGCACTGAGCTGCTGGATGGGGGCAGAACTTTCTGCATGCCTGCCCACTGAGAAATGGGTGCCTGAGAGACTGTGAAGGGCAGCAAGGTCGGTGCTTAGGGACTGCAGGTGCCCGCAGGGTTAGGCAGCTGTCGAGCGCAGTGCTTATGTGCATACCAGAGGAATATAACTGTTGGGTTCAGGCAGCTGGGCGGCCACTGCTGCCTTCCCAGAGTACCAGACATTCCAGTACTTCACAACGTGAGCTCTTCAAAATGGCTTCCCCGTCTAATATCCAACCAAACCACCTGGTTTCACCTCCGTACCAGGGAGCGCAAACCAAAAAAGAGGATGAAGGGCCTGCCTCTACCCCAGTTTTCCTCCTGGTTCTTTGTGTGTTGTGGTCTCCTCACACACAAGTCCAGATCTTTCCATGTCGCCACAGAGCTCCAAGATAACTTCCTTGCTCTTCTCACTGACACTCTTTTTGGGTTGGTCTGGGAGGTGAACTTTAGCTCTTCTCCAGCTGGCACATGAAAAATAGCTGTGCAGCTCTTGTGCCACTGGGAATGGCTCAGGCTAGCTGCTCGAAACCAAGCCTGCCTCATCCCATGGGTTTGAGGCTCATGGGGGTAGCTTGACTGATGCCGGTGCCACAGTGGCCCTGCTGCTATCTGTTAGCACGCTTGCTCAACCAGAGCTAGGTCCAGTGTGTCTACCGAAGCTGGAAGGCACACTTCCTGATTGGTAGCGTAGCCATGGCGATGCATCTCTGACGTGGTCATTATTCAGCAGCCAACAGCCCGAGATGGAGCTGGGAAAGAGCCAATGGAAAATTCTGACATAGAGACACGCTGCCATAGCCAGCCCTAGTAAAGTTGTACAGCTGCTCCCACTGCTCCCTAGTAATACTTTAAAGGGAACCCCCAGCTGGCTTGTTCCTCTTTCTTGATCCTGGAGACTTCTAGAAAGTCAAACTGGCCCCCAGCACAAGGTGGAGCAGTCCGGGTACTACCCTGAAATGAGCCAGCTCCCAGATCACGCCTCTTGGGCCTAATTTCCCTCTCATCCTTAATCTCGATGGGGTGAGGCCTACTCCAAAGGAAAACTCCCAGACACTAGGGCTGTGTCCACACTGGCACGATCTTGCGCAAAAGTGGCCGCTCTTGCTCAAAAACTTGCTGCCTGTCTACACTGCCCACGTGTTCTTGCGCAAGTAAACTGACGTTCTACTGTATGAAATCAGGGCTTCTTGCACCAGAACTCTGACGCTCCCGCTCAGGAATAAGCCCTTTTGTGCACTTGTTCTTGTGCAAGAGGCCAGTACAGACAGGCAACATGAATTTCTTGCACAAGAAAGCCCAATGGTTAAAATAGCCATCAGAGCTTTCTTGTGCAAGAGAGCATCTACACTGGCAAGGATGCTCTTGTGCAAAAGCACATGCCGGTGTAGATGCTCTCTTACACAACTACTTTAATGCAAAAACTCTGGGGTAAAGAGTTTTTGTGCAAGATCACGCCTGTGTAGATGTAGCCTAGGCAAATCCTCAGCTGGTGCATCAGGTCAGTTTTAAATTCCTGTTGGCCCTCTGAAGTGGCCCAAAGCCAGGTCCAGACTGATAAAACATAACTCATCTGTGCTCAAGGCCAGGCAGCTAAAAATGGATGTGCCCTCCTCCTAAAAATGGTCCCCATTCTCTAGCTCTTAGGCACAGAAGTTCTTCTTCTTCATGCAAGGAACCCAGTGACCTCGGTGGGTCTACTCCCCTGGTGAGGGATGGCAGGATTGTCACTTTTTACAAGTCACATACCACAAGGCGCAGAAGCCGGATTCAACAGTGGCTTGACAATCTCACAGACCAGCTAAGGGTAGAGTTCAATTTAAATTTTTCTCACATGTCTCCAGACCCCCAGTCTAGCAAAGTACTTAAGAATGGCCCTAGGTCTTTATAGCCCCAGTGAAATGTAAACACAAAGATAAGCATGCGTGTAAGTATTTTGCTGGGCAGGGATGGATTTGAGCACATACCGGGGACACGTCTACACGATGGGGGAAGGTCGGGTTAAGGTATGCAATTCCAGCCACGCAAATAATGTAGCTGGAGTCAACGTACCCTAAGCCGAGCTGGGGCACCATCCTCACTGTGGGAGGTCGACATGAGAGATGCTCCCATCAATTTCCCTTACTTGATGAGTACCGGCATCGATGTGGGTGCCCTGAGTATTAGATTTAGCATGTCCCCACTAGACCGGCTAAATCAGACACTGGAAGATCGACCGCCACAGTGTTGATCTTCCCAGGAATGTAGACAGGTCTTGCGTCGTCCCCTCAGTGTTGTGAAAGAAAGGAGGTATTTTCTGTAGGTGCTGATTTCTACTGCCTTGAAATTAATAGGGATCGCACCAGAGAAACTGGGAAGTGGTACTGTGGTTACTATGGTTCTAATAAACCCCGTTTGTACATTCCCAATGTTCCTGGTCAACAAGCGCTGCTGTTTATTCCTCCTCTGAGAGACGCTGGCTTGAAGGCAAACCCTGCTGCCCAATACAGAGATCCATGGCTCCCCTGGTTGGGGTGGTTTCACTGTTTGCTCTGCAGTTAGGAGCACCTCACGGACCATGGTACCAAATGCATCCTTTCAGGCTGAGCTTTTAAGCTGTACTTACCAAGCCTCCCACCAGCCCCCACAGGCTGGAAAAAAGAACACCTTCTTTTGAGCATTTGCCTCATAATCACATAGGTGCCAGAAACTAGATGGCACTTCTTTGACAGCACACGTTAGTCATGACAGGAATACGAAGTTTTGCAGGAGGAGAAGGGACTGCACAGAAAACGACATGGGGCAAAGACTCCGGGGGTTAATTTCTCTCTCATCAAAGGAGGAAGAGGAGTTAGTTGGTGCCTTTTAGAGATGTTAACACAGAAGTAGAGGGGGGAGCGCTTTGGGAGGGGTGGTGGGAAGTTTCAGAATAAGTCTAGCCAATTAGAACTCAGAATTTCACCAGCTGTTGGCGGCTGGAAGTTATTTACCTATGGGCCGGGTATCCAACTTGTCATCTACTAGTTGCTCAGGGCTCATCAGTTCACTTTGAGGGACATTAGGCATGCTTTCCCTTTGACTGACTGGACTGACCATCTCTTGATCTTTCTCATTCTGCATCTGTGCATAAACATTAATGCCCGGAATCTTCCTAAAACATTAACAGAAACCATCATTGCCGTGTACGCTACGGATCACGTCACGTCATCCTTTTTAGACCTGAGTCCGTAGACGACCAAGGGGGTGGGGTGGGGGGGGGTCGTACCTTTTGAACTTGTAAATTACAAAAACGGCTAATCCCACAAACACCACCGAGAGCAGCATCAGCATGGCCGAACCACTGTGACTGGGCGTGAGGTCCACCAGGGGAGCTACAAGAGAGGAGATCTTTAGAATATCTACAGAGCACGGACTGGAAATAACTCTACGCAGATATGGTGCGGCCACCCCGCCCCAGCTGTTTCTTTGTAGTGACACCTGTCTAATTATTGCTCCGTGGTGTCTCCAAGGTACATCCCCATTCGGTGTACGGATCACTTCCAAAAGGCAAGGGGCTCTGTGATGTGTAGGTATTCCTATGGCTTCCTGTAGAGTTCTGTTCCACCCTGAGGTACAGACCCACTCTACAAGGCCACTGATCGTCATGGGACACATGAATGGTTGGAGAGGGATGCTTCAGCTGCATTTTATTGGAGTAAAAAAAATACTGCAGCCAGACTAATGCATGGGCATGGTGCTATGTGTGTTGTTATCTGGATGAAGCTGGGCATTGGATGCATTTGCCATGTCTGTCACTCATCACATGTAGGGGGGGTTTGATGTAGAAACGTAGGCATGGGCGACACTGTAAGGTATGCCCTTCACCATCGTTAAGAGTGCTCACTACAAATATACCACATGCCAAGAGGAATGCCTGGCAGATCCCACTGTGCTGCTAACCAGGGACTTACAACAGATTTTGCTACTCAACCAGATTTTGAAGGGATTACCACTGACCTGCAGTTAAATGGGCAGCATGGACCAGGACACGAACACCAGGTTTCAACTCAAACTGGACAACATTTTGGTTCAGTTTGTGAATCAATATTTCTGAAATCTGGAAGAAACGGGGGAAAAGGTTAGTAAAGTCACTTTAGACAATTGCTGACTATAAAATGGCAATTCCCAACCTTTTTCATACCAAGGACCGGCAAACTCATTCAAACTCACTGGTGGACCGGCACTGAAATATTTTCATATTCATTATGATAATTAATTTGCATGTTTGCATATTCCATGTGGCAATTTTAAGGGATCACGTGTTATTTTGCAATACATCTATATGCACACAATACATGCAGAAGAGTTCTGGATTTCAACATTTTTGGAGAAGCCTTATTGTTATAAGATGAGAGAGCCAAACATTTGTAGTAGAATAGAAATATTCCTCCAGGTGGAATACTAATCATTTCACTCCTTAATGAAGATTCTTTGAGCTTCTAAGAGCTGCATGTGAGATAATGCACGATAACCACCCAGTCAAAGAGAAGCCAAGGTTTCCCACACAAAGCGCTGTAAAGAGTTAAAGATTTCCAAGTAATCCAGTTTGGGTAAAAAGTTGTCTGTGGTGATTCATATTAAGCAGCTTAAACCAGCACATTTGCTTCAATTTCACTTATTCACGTATGAATGTAAGTTCCAGCATTTCAGTATTTTTAAAGCGGGGAGGGAGAAGAACTGGATTGCAGTGGCAGCCAACCATCACATGCACTTGGCCTTGATGGTTGGGGCAGGTGCTCTCCACATGGAGCTTGTTCCCACCGGCCAGGGCAACCACGCTCCATGTGGCGCTTGGCCCCGCCAGCCAGGACAACTTCCCTTCACCAGGGGCTTGGTCCCTCCAGCTGGGGCAGCCACTCTCTGTGCGGCCCCGCCAGCCAATGGACTGGCAGTTGGGAACTCCTACTATAGTGGAAACAGGGCCCTCTACAAAGCAGATATTTGACATAGGAAAAGTAAGTTCAAAATGTGAGTCATCAGGGACTTACTGTACAGTAGCTAGGTACAGCTAGCAAGGTGATATAGACGTTTATATGCTACTAGTAGCTACTGAGATTGACCCATTCCATGAGTAACTTTACTCACCGAGGCAGGCCTATTGGCATCAAAGGCCGTGTCTTCACGCCACAGAAGATTGATGCTGCCATGATCAGTCTTCCAGCGTTCATTTTTTTGAGTCTAGTTAAGACTCGCTAAATCGCACTCAGAGGATGCTCCATCAGTGGCCAGTACTCCTGTTCTGTTGAGGAGTAAGGGAAGCTGACGGGAGCATTTGCTTCCATTGGTCTCCTGCTGTGGTGATGCCACCAAGGTTGGCTTAAAGCAGTGGTCCCCAACCTTTTGGGGCTGCCAGGCAGTGCGGGGGCAGGGCCATACATGTGTTGCGCACCCGGGGCGGGGCTGCGCATGCGCCATGCATCCGGGGCAGAGGCCGCGCATGCGCCATGCACCCAGGGCTCAGGGCATAAGAATGGCTCAGGCCAGCCCTGGTCACTAGGCAGGTGTACATAAATGCCTTGGCGGGTGCCATGACTCCCGCAGGCACTGCGTTGGGGACCACTGGCTTAAAGTAAGCCGACTCCTGCTATGTAGAATACGTGGGTGGACTTGCATACCTTAAGCCAGGCATGTCCAAAGTCCGGCCCGCGGGCCAATTGCGGCCCGTGTTCCGGTTTAATACGGCCCCACAGGTAATTTGGCAATATCTATCTTTTATGGCCCCCAACGAATCCATATGTATTGAGATGAATACATTGTAAAATCTCCGTTAATGTCAGTTGGTCTAAATCAGTTATAAATATATTTGGACACAACATGTATACTTGGTGTTATGTTCCTGTTCATATTTTTTGAACTTAAAAGTTGACAGACAACCTTTATTACCAATAATATGTAATGTACTTTACAATGTTCCTGACATATATTTCAGCTTCCTGGATTTTTTTTTTCATCTGGCCTTCAGATATGAAAGGCAGAGTGATTTAACACCTGTTTAGATTTGTCATCCATGTGACGAAATGAAAAGTATGCCGTTTGCAATAAACTTTGCATAAAATAGTTAATTTGCATTTAATTTTAATGGTTCAAAGAATGTCAGGCAAAATGGTCGGCCCTCACGCATGTTCACGTCATCAAATCTGGCCCTCTTTGAAAAAACTTTGGACACCACTGCCTTAAGCCAAGCTGCTGGATCTAGTGTAGACCCTGGCTAAAGAGTCTACTCATTGAGTAACGGCACTCCTGTGCTTAAATGTTTGCAGTACCAAACCCAGAAGTAGCAAATGAATGCCCTGCAGTTTCAACACAAGCAATGCAGAAATAATCGAAGGCTAAAAATCATCAGGTCAAATATAATGGTCTGTGCTTTGCAGGAGATCAGACTAAGAGCATCACGATAGGCCCTTATAACATGAACATTTATGATGAACCCTTGTGTAATTCTGCTGAAGACAATGGGGATCGACCAGACACAGGTTCTACTCAATTCAGGGAACAGGGCAAAGAAGAGATGCTATTTCAGGATACGAGCACCACTTTGCTGGGATGGAGCCCAACCAGGATTAATGTCCGTAGAGCAGGAGAATCAGGCGTTGACCCAAATCTTTATTTAAAGATTCTGAAGAGTTTAGGGTCTAAATAGTGTGGCAAAGTCCTGGCTGTGTCCTGTGGTATTCGTGCTACTGGCAGATAACATTAGCTTCAGAGACTTGCTGTGGTACTATACACAAGCCCTTTCTCTTTACAGGAAGCAGGGTCCATAGCTTAGTGAGCCATACTCCTCACAGGCTAGTCCATAGTTTTTCCCTGGTCCACTTCCCCAAACCACCTTTTCAAAATGTCTCCCTCTGGTACCTGTTAACCAGCTCTCCGCTCCCACACAGTTTCTTCTTGTTCCTCCCTTTCTTCTTCTGGTCCATCACTCTTAGTCTTCCCCCTCTCCTTACCTAGGGGAGGCCTTTTAAAGCAACTCCACTAGCTGTAATTGGCTGCAGGTGTTGAGTGACTTGCCTGAGGGAGCAATCTAGTTGATTAACCCCAGGTGTTCTCCTGCCTTCATTTTATGGCAGCGGGCTCTAGCAGTTTACCCTGGGAAGAGAAAACCACTTATCCAGTGCCCTGTATACCTGCCTTCCCCCAGAGTGTGGCAGGCTGCTGGCTTAGGTCTGTCACAATAGACAGGGTAGAGAGAATGGCATTGTTATATACGTAAATAATGTACAGCATTTTCCACCAAGTTCTGTCTGGAGGCTTACAGCCTCAGTTTCTGTAGATACTTCATCCATCCTATGAGTTCCCAAGGTACAATTTTCCACTCTATCAACAAGACCAAGATGGGCGGAGGATGGAGCCCGGGGTAAGCAGAGAGGTGACTGGAAAACTTGAAAATAACCCAACATAGAGTGTTGGGTTTTGACATCCAAGTGAAGTTCAGGAACGGTGCTGCATTTGTGCTCACTATTGAATCTAATTTGGTTTAAATAAATCTTTCTACTTTTTCAAAGATGAATGGAAAATTGTCAGGGAGGCATACATGCTCATCATTTTTAGCCCATCTTTGTTGTGTTCCTTATTTTTCTCAAAGGAGGTTATTTCAATAATGCTTCAGAGATGTGATTAAGTGTTCCTCGACTGTCATTCATCAAGAGCTGAGATGCATCTTTGGCGGGTTTTTTTTTTTAACATTCTTCATGATTTTTGTCAATACTGTTGGAGCCTACATTTCATTTTGGCCACTGCTCACTTGAATCAGTGCCCTTGGTCCAATATCAATTTGGCAACCACCAACAATGGGCTTTTTATTTAAAAAAAATACATCTCATTTTTGTTTTTTAAATCTTGTTAGTGGGACCAGAATGTGTTGTAAATATATTTCTATCAAGAGGAAGAATAAATTACATTAGCTAATAGAGATTCATCCACAGATGTGAGGGATATGATTGACTTGCTTAGCTCCAAACAGCATGCAAAGGAGATGTACTACAGGATGCAAATGAAGCACAGATTACACCTGTCTTGAAGCACTCAAGTAGACTTGCACTCAGAGGCTGGAAGCTACGAGGGACACCCCCCCCCCCCAAAAGGGAGTGATAGATGCTGATGGAAATGCTCTAAAACCATGGGCATTAATGGCTTGTAGCAGGAATGGGCATAGAATCAGCCACAGATAACCATCCTCATACCCCTGTAAGGTGGTTCTTTGCGTGTGGAGAAATTGACGCTGGTATAGTTTTCACACAAGCTGAAGGAAATAGCATAGTACACCCATCCTTGTTATTTCTGATGCAAAGCACCCAGGACTGTTAAGAAGTAAGGGAAGCTGGGGAAATAGGGCGTGTCTCACTCTAGGTCAGAGATGGGCCATAATTTTTTACCGGAGGCCACTTCAGAAATTTTTGAAGTGGCCCTGAGCTGATCCAGAAGGGACGGGGCTTCAAGTGGAAGGGACGGGGCCAAGATACTTCCCTGTATCCCCACCCACAGACCATGACTGGTTTGGGGGTGGGGGAGTGCGTGAAGCTTTTGTCCCTCCCCCCAGAGGTTTCCCCTAGGCGCCCATACCCCCGGCGGTGGAAAGAGACTTTGCATGCTCCCCCTTCTGCCCCAGGCCAATCAGGGCTCGGGAGTGGGAAAGCGTGTGACATCTCCTCCAGCCCTGCCAAGAGTGCATGGCACTTCTAAACTCTACATGCTCCTTGCAGGGCAGAGGAAACTTTGTGCACTTCCCCACGTTCCCAGGCCCTAATTGGCCTGGAGGTGGGGGAGCAGCAGGACCTCCATGGGCTGCATCAACCCACTTGGAGGGCCAGATCCGGCCTGCAGAGGCCCTTTTGGCCACCTAGGTAAAGACACATGTAATGTGAAACCACTCTGGCCATGCAATGGTGCCTCAAGGAGGAGAACGTGCCTATTGAGTTGCTGGCAGGGAATGGGTTGGTCCAGCAGTGGGCAATCTAGGTTAGTGAGCAGGCTACACAAGTGTCCTTCTTCATCTCAGTGAACTGCAAGACTGTCGTAACCAAGGCGGTCTCCCGGGATAGGGTAGTTTTGCTAACTGTGCTTGCATAGCTAGAATTTGCCGAGGGTGCCGATTGAACCGTAGCCGCACTTCCATTGGGTACGCATGGAGTGCACGGCTCTCACAGTCAATGTCGTGTGCAATAAACGCGCACCTCCCATCATGTGCCTGTGCTTTATGTGTGTGTCGCTTTAGTAATACCAGTAGGAAAACAACGATGCGGATGGAAACCAGTGGAATCTGGCAACCCGGTGCATTGGCAACTGTCTTGCGGGCCACACATAGAACCCACATGTGGCCCGTGGGCCACCCGTCACTGGTTCAGTCAGTGATACGGGTAGAGGATGGAGAAGAATCAGAACCCAGCACACATCAGCTCAGGTATGAGAATGCTCCAGAGTGGTTGCCTGGCACAAGTCCAGTCCAGAAACAATAAAACCCCACTTGTCCTGCTGGGCGATTCCTGCCACACACATTGGACACCACTGAATTCCTGGATAAAAGAACCTTTCTTCCTGCCGGACGGGCAACATGCAGAAGCTGCAGTGCCCCCTAGCGAGGAGAGCAGCCAACCGCAGCCTCTTCTCCACTGACAATGAAGGTGTGTCTAGACTACATGCCTCCGTCGACGGAGGCATGTAGATTAGACAGATCGGCAGAGGGAAATGAAGCCGCGATTTAAATAATCGCGGCTTTATTTAAATTAAAATGGCTGCCCCACTCTGCCGATCAGCTGTTTGTTGGCAGAGCGGGTCAGTCTAGACGTTCCCCTGTCGACAGAAAACCCTTTTGTCGACCGCCCCGGTAAACCTCATCCCACAAGGCATAACGGGGTGGTCGACAAAAAGGTTTTCTGTCGACAGGGGAACATCTAGACTGACCCGCTCTGCCAACAAACAGCTGATTGGCAGAGTGGGGCAGCCATTTAAATTTAAATAAAGCCGCGATTATTTAAATCGTGGCTTCATTTCCCTCTGCCGATCTGTCTAATCTACATGCCTCCGTCGACGGAGGCATGTAGTCTAGACACACCCTCACAGTGATAGTAATCGTCTTCATCAGCAGCTGGGGATGAACCAACCAGAGGTCCCCCAAACAGAGGCTTTTGATATGTGGATCCTGCAGGGGTCGGCTTTGACTCCTCAGACATTGCTGCCAGCCTTCGGTTTTGCCCTTACTTGTCCTTACCTGCCATGCAGATCAGAGCCATAGTTTGCTTGAGCGATCTTACAGCACGTCTTTGTTGTGCTGTTCAAACATCGATGAGGAAAGGCAACATGGAGAATTGTCATCTGTCCCAAGACCACCCCTCATTTTTGAGGCAGGCCTGGCTCCATTTTTTTGTTGCGGTGTGTGACAAGTCCACTATCCTCACTGAGGCAGGAAAAAAACACCTAGATCTAAGCCCAGGTGGTTAGCCTGAGCCGCTGTCCCTGCTGCAACATCCACGTGGCTCTTCTTAGTGTGCTTATGTAACCCACACAACTGCTGGGTGTGGTGCACTGTCCCATGCAGTGGCACTGGGCCCACTTACTAGAGAGAATAATGATTGTGCTCTGCAGCCTTAACTGAGAGGCACTTGGCTTTGAGCTCAAGCTGTAGCGGATCCTGCACAAAGCTCTAGAAGTCCCTGGTTCAGTTCCACCTGTTGATGTTACTCTAGCTCGCATCTGCCTGCCCATGCTTGGAACCACGCCTCCCAGGTGCAGTGTAGACCTACTCAGTGACAATCCCTGTCCTGGAGAACTTGCAGCCTAGAGCAGCATTTCTTAAACTGTGTCCCACGGCACACCAGTGTGCCGCAAGGCAGTCCAAGGTCTGCCACGGAGACATGGTAACCAACCACACATCCCTTTTTTTCCAGGACAGTTGTGGATTTAAAGACACCCAGTGCTAGCACAGTGCAACAGCAACTCCACGCCTCCACCCAGAACATAAGTGACTCCCTTGGTGCTTTACGCGGGCAGCCAGGGCCACTGCCAGTGGTGCGCAGTATCCAGAGCTCTGAGATCAGCACCATGCACCAGTGTCCAGCAAACCCCTCCCCCACACTGCGTGGGCCTTCCCTCCCGCTACAGTACTGCCTCCGCCATGTGCCACCAGCCCAGCCTCCTCCATCCACATGCGGCCGCCACCACTGCTGGACAGGGATGGACACTGGTTGGAGCTGGTGAGCCGCTCCTGGGAGCTGCCACCGGAGTCCCGGTGGAGACTGTGGAGAGCCCGGCTGGAGCGCTGCAGGGTGGAGTATGTTCCGACTCTGACGGTGCGCTCTCTGCACGGCCCTTTCTCCCCCCACCCTCTGCCACGCACTCCTCCTAATGGGAGCCAAAGCTGGTGCAGGGCCTGGAATGTGGCACTAACATTAGCACCACGGGCGGCCCAGCTCCAGGCCTGGCAAGCCGTCCTGCCTTGGAAGCAGCTGGGGTCAGGGCTGCAGGGGCTTCTGGGGCCTGACCACAGACTCCACCCCCGCAAACTGGAAGGCAAAAGGTGGGGAGGGGCTCTGAGAGAACTAGGGGGAAGGAGGGCGGGAGAGGAAGGGGCTTGTGCTGAGGGGAGAGGGGCAGGGCAGGAGAAGAAAGGAGAAGGCACTAAGGGGCAGGGTGGAGGAGAGACAAATGCCAGGGGGCCAAGTGGAGACAATGAGGAAAAGGGCAGGAGGAGGGAGGGGAGGTGTCAGTGGAGGTGGGAGGGTGGAGGGGACAGGGTGATACTGGGAGAGGAGAGGGGAAGGGCATTGGGGGCAAGAGGAAGCAAGGGGAGGGGGAGGTTCTGGGAGAAGGGTTGAGAGGAGGGGTGGGCATGAGGAAGGTGGGGATTAAGCAAGTCATGTGTGAGGGCACAGAGGGGCAGGAGGGGAACTGGGGCAGAGGGTGGTGAGGGGATGGCCATCAGGGGGAAAGAGGGTGAAGGAGGAAGCACCAGGAGGATGCAGGGCTAAGGGAAGGTGCAGGTGCCAGCGGCTTCTGGGGTGAAGCAGAAGGGCAGACACCTGCAGGGGAGGGACCAGCACCACAGGAGAGAGGATTCGGTGGGAGCCAAACTTATATCCTATGGGTAGGAGGATGGTGGGAAAAGTTCTTAGAGGGGGTTGCTTTTACTTTTGGGCATGTGTCCATCTTACACGTCAGGGGCATAGTAACCAGAGAAGAGAACAGAGTTCAAATGGCCATCCTTAAAAGGGGCAAGATTTTTTTTTTTTTTGCAAAAATTATTGGTGATCCCCATAAAAACAATTATTGTTTGGTGTTCCTCGGTCTTGAAAAGTTTAAGAAACACTGGTCTAGACAGACAAAACACAAGCATGATGGGGGGGGGGGGGAGGGGGAGGATAACAGAAATAGCCATGACTGGCACTGTTTTGTTAGTTACAGATGCTTTTGTACCATTTAACTGAAGCAGAGGTAGAAGAGAGAGATGGCAGGAATGAGGAGTTGGTAAGTCTAGGGGAAGGGAAGAGAAGAGGGCCAGTCACGATTCATCACCCTCCTAGCAGGCTGGGGTTTGGAGGCATCACACCATAAGCGAGTCTTATGAAATGAGCTATGTTCCAGGAGTGCTGTGTATGTGAGAGATGTCTGGCTGGAATCACCTAGTCGATAGGTCAGGTGCCAGCAGGAGGCACTGACGAATACATGACACAGCTCCTGGTTTTGCCAGACCAATAAAACTTGGTTTTATGCACTGGGAAGGGCTCCAAGTGCCTAGTTCTTCACAGGGATCTCTGAACTGCCAGGACAAGGATAAGAGGATCCGACAGCAGGCTCTGAAGAACTCAAAGCCAGCTGAGCAACATGGAAGGGTCCAGTCACATCAGCATTAGACTTCTAAGCCCAGGACACGGCTCTGAAAATCTCACTGGTATAATTGTGTGTGTGTGGGAGAATGCATTTAGAAATATTTTAGAAACTTTTTTTTATTGCCATTGTCATTTATACCTTCCCTGTATGTAAAACGAGGCTCCCTATGTAATTTCAACTGCCCAGAGCTCAGAGGAAGAGTGAAATGATACCCAATACATTTTAGAAACTGCTAAAATAACTAAACAGCACAAGGGTACGGAATTATCCTTATTATAAGTGCCAGTGTTTGAGGCCTAACACTAGGCTAAAAGCAGCAAGAGCTTCATAGCATGAAGCTACAGCAATAACCTGAATTAGAACTGGCCATCCCTTCTTTTTGATTCTGGTAGTCAGACTCAAGGGCACAGAGTAGAGTCTTACTCCTTGTATAGAATCAGTTGGGCTTCGGGAGTACTTTATGACATTATGTGCATGAAGGTATCCAAAGCAGAGCCTGTGTTTAGCAAAGGAGGGGGTGGGAGTGCAGCTTTCATAGGGTATGTCTACACTACCCTCCTATTTCGAAATAGGAGGGTAATGTAGGCATACCGCAATTGCAAATGAAGCCCAGGATTTGAATTTCCCGGGCTTCATTTGCATAAGTGGGGCGCCGCCATTTTTAAATCCCCACTGGTTCGAACCCCGTGCCGCGCGGCTACACGTGGCACGAACTAGGTAGTTCGAACTAGGCTTCCTAGTTCGAACTACCGTTACTCCTCCCCTCCTTCGAAATAGCGGGGTAGTGTAGACATACCCATAGAGAATAAAGCACAAAGATATTGTCCTGAGGGCGAGGGGGATATCAGATCTCCAAGCTGGCACAGCTCCAGGTTCAAGCAGTAGTTGACCTGGACTTCAACCCAGTGTGCTTTGCAGGAAATTCCACATTTGCAGTTTGATCAGAATCCCGAGAAAGTCAATGAAAAGATTCTTACTGATTTCACCAGGAAGCACGCTGAGCCACCTTATGTCCTTTTTTGTATCTCCTGGGTGGAACAACGCTCGGATGTGTTTTGTGAGAAAGGTAGGTGAGGCAACATCAGAGCAATTGTGTCTAGTTCAGAGAGCCCGACATCTCTCCGACCAGTTTAATAAACATATTCTTATTTGGGGAAACACTAGGGCTAAAAAAAAGCCCTTCTATATCCTTTCTCTGAGGCTCCATAACTAACCAAACAGAAGGTGACGCTTCTCAGAATAATGAACTAATTTATCATCTTCAGGAGTCTCCCCTCCAAAGATAATTAGCATTCAGAATTAGCTTTGGTTCTTAACTGAGCCTTATTGATGTTATCTGCTTTGTTGGCAGAATTAAGCACGATGTGCAAAGATAATTCTGTGAAAGAAATGATTCCTTCTGTATCAGTCTTTCATCAAAGAACAAAACAATGGATAATAATAGCATACAGCTGGTGGAAAACAGAGTTTTTCTTAGAGTGAAAACTAGGTGCAAACTCTGTACAGCAATGAACTGAACTACAAGACACTAAAAGGATATTTTTCAACACCCAGATCCAGACACTGGGTATCAAGAATTTGGCGTTACATACTCATCGGCTGTGTCTACACTGGCATGAATTTCTGGAACTGCTTAAAACGGAATACTATTCCATTTTCAGTTTTTCCGGAAAAGGAGCGTCTACATTGGCAGGCTGCTTTTCCGGAAAAGCCCTTTTTCCGGAAAAGCGTCTGTGACCAATGTAGACGCACTTTTCCGGAAAAGACTACTGGACTGTCTACACTGGCCCTTTTCCGGAACAGTGTTCCGGAATAAGGACTTATGCCCAAGTGGGAGCAGAATAGTTTTTCCGGAATAGCGGCTGATTTTGTACAATAGAGCGTCGTTGCTTTTCCGGAAATTCAAGGGCCAGTGTAGACAGCTCGCAGCTTATTCCGGAAAAGCGGCTGATTTTCCGGAATAAGTGGCCCAGTGTAGACACAGCCCCAAGGTGTTATCTGCAAAGCCCCTTACACATTACACCAGTTTACACCAGCTAGGAGATCTGAATGTTTACATGTTGTTTGTGCGAGATTCTCAACTAGCACCTAATATGTTGCATGTTCTTGTTTTTTCAATTCACCAGAGGAATCACTAAGCAAAGGGAAGAACTGAACATGAACTTTGGTGGGAAGGAATGTGGCCTACTGGTTAGACGAGTGGGATTGGAGTCAGAACAACAGGGGTCTGCTTTTAGCACGGCTACAGACTCTCCAACTTGGGCTGCATCATGTGATGTTTCTTTACCTCACTTTCTCCATCAGCGACATGAGCAAAGTCATACGGAGTAATTTACTAGGGGTGTTGTGAGACTTTGGAAATTGCATTGAGATTCCTTAACAAAAGATGTGATGTAAGTGCAAAAGTATTGCTAATATTGAGGACTGTCTTAAGATGATTCCAAAAGATACTGGGACATCAGCAGGCCGTCAATGTCCCTCGGTGACCTTGAGAATCATAAAAGCATAAGAACGGCCATTCTGGGTCAGACAAAAGGTCCATCTAGCCCAGTAGCCTGTCTGCCAACAGTGGCCAAGGCCAAGTGCCCCAAAGAGGGTGGACCAAAGACAATGATCAAGCGATTTGTCTCCTGACATCCCTCTCCAGCCTCTGACAAAGAGAGGCCAGGGACATCATTCCTTACCCCCTGGCTAATCGCCTTTTATGGACCTAACCTCCATGAATTTATCTAGTTCTTTTTTAAACTCTGTTATAGTCCTAGCCTTCACAGCCTCCTTTGGCAAGGAGTTCCATAGGTTGACTGTGTGCTGTGTGAAGAACTTTCTTTTATTAGTTTTGAACCTGCCACCCATTAAGTTCATTTAGTGTCCTCTAGTTCTTATATTATGGGAACAAGTAAATAACTTTTCTTTATTCACCCTCTCCACACCACTCATGATTTTATATACCTCTATCATATCCCCCCTCCGTCTCCTCTTTTCTAAACTGAAAAGTCACAGTCTCTTTAGCCTCTCCTCATATGGGACCTGTTCCAAACTCCTAATCATTTTAGTTGCTCTTTTCTGAACCTTTTCTAATGCCAAAATATCTTTGAGGAGAGGAGACCCCATCTGTACACAATATTCAAGATGTGGGCATACTATATTATGGGAACAAGTAAATAATTTTTCTTTATTCACCCTCTCCACACCACTCATGATTTTATAGACCTCTATCATCCCGAACACTAATACAATTAATGAACCTCGGCTGGAACAATACACTGGGACAAGAGAGAAACTTAAGAATCACAGAGTGTCCTTGACACAGTGGCAAAAGCTGAGCCTGGGAGAAAGAGCAGCTGATGTTCACCGGGACAAGCGGAGATCTTGAAAGACATCTGGGCATGATAGCAAGAGGGTAAATTTAAGCTTCATCTCAAGAGCACACAAGTCACCTTTCACAAAGGCTGAAGGACAACTAGTCAGCATTTTTCACAGACAAGTGACCCTGAGGACAAGGGAGGAAAAATCGACACCTCTCTGCAACAGCAGTTGCTCAAAGAGTGTAGAGAGATACATCCTTTTATAGACACCTCTGATGCATTTCCTGGTCATATATTTTAAAAAGTGAGTGCAAACATCTCTGAGGGTCCTGAGGGCCACCAGCACAGAGGTGTGTGCAAGTCAGTCCCTGACTAGCATCTGTAGAGACCAAACTGCTTGGCCCATCTCCCATCCCGCACAACGTATACCTTTCTGCGGCCCACCAGCCAACCACCTATGATGACAAAATGGGTGCAGGAAGGGGTGTGAGAGCAGGGTCTGACCAGGAGGTAGGATGCGAGAGCAGGCTGAGGGTGGAGGGGAGCTGGCTGGGAGGTTGAGTGAAGAGCAGGCTGAGGGTGTGGGGTCTGGGCGGAAGAGAGAGTGCAGGAGTGGGGTGGGGGACCTAGGAAGAAGGGAGGGTGCAGGAGCAGGGTGAGGTTACAGGTTCCCAGGGGAAGGGTGAGGGGGTGCTTACTAAGCTCCGTGCCTCCCGCTTCTCCCAGGCACTACCCCCCGCTGCCCCTATTGGCTGTGATTCCACCCAATGGGAGCAACAAGGAAAGCCTCCATGTAAGCAGTTTCCTGCACTGCTGTTTCCCCCAGTCGGGGGATGGGAAAGCAGCAGTGCACGGAGCCCTTTCCTTTCCCGTAATCCGGATCCAGCCCATGAGGCTTCCCCCTGCCGTGGGAAGCCGGTGTGCGCGCCATCCTTGCGAGGGTTGGAGCGCTGGCGTGGCGCTCAGCTGCAGGGGGAGTGCGCTCTGCGCCTGTGGCCCACCTGGAAGATGAGTGGTCCGTGGACCATACTTTGGGAACCACTGGGATAGACGGTAGTTCATGTGGATCTTTAATTCAGCGTGTGGGGACTGATTTTCACAGGCGCCTTCTAACAGATTTGCCAATGCTCAGCACTTGCGAAAATCAAGCCCTTGTTGCCTGGACACGTTTGGAATGTGACCGGTCTGTAAGGCGAATGTTGTGTACCATGCCCGGCATTTTGCTGAGCAATCTATTAGGCGGAAATGGAAAAGAGAGGCAGGTAATAAAAGTCACAGATGAAAGGGTCCTTGGCAATGGAGAGGAGGTAGAACTGGAGATGGATTGGGGGGAAGGAGGACAGGACACACACATGAGGAGAGCTAGCTGTCAGCACCCCTTCATTCTCCTTAACCTCCATGTGGAGCGTGCAGCATTGGCCAATGCCCTTCCATCTGCCCATTTCCTGCACATCATCCCCTCACCCCATTGTTTCTCAAACTGTGGGTCCTGACTCCACGGGGGGTCGTGAGCAACTTAGAGGGGGGTCGTGGCATCACGAAGTTTGAAAACTCCTGCCCTAACCCATATAGAGACCATCTACTGTAAAAGGCCGGTAAACTGTGTGTGTTGCTACCCTCTACTAAACTGAACCAGAACTGCATTCGCTACGGACGCTAGTCAGGGTCTGACTCGCCCACCCCTGAGGCCCCTCAGAGAGGTTTGGCATTCAGAGCGTCTCACTCCCAATGTGACTCGTGCTCCTAAATTGCTAAGTCCTTTTGAAGCAGCTCATTAGCAATGCTCCCTCCACTCAAGTGCTTTGGAAGCAATCAGATCTGAAATTTACATCCGCTGCCTCCGGGGCATATGCCCATGGTTTGGGGCATCATGACAGGCATGACATTCTGGGGCCTTGTTTTCCCTCATGCTTTGATTTGCAGGAGCACAAGAGGCTTCCTGGTGGAGGGGTGACACACTGTAAAGCAATGCTCCGAGAGCATAAACGACACTGGGTAGTCTGTCATCCGCTGGCGTTGTAGAAGTAAGCCGTGTGTCAGACGCCACAGCAATACCGAGAAGCAGCTCCATGGGGCTAAACCTCCGGTATCCTGGAAAAGCACTGCAGTTTGGATGTAGCCTAATTAAGGAGGGATGAAAGACAAAGCCTGCTACAGGCAGAAGACTGTCAGATTTTAGCTTAGCCATACCAGGCCATAGGCTTACAAAATGTTTTCATAAGGGAAAAAAGAATGACCCCATGCCCCAAGATGACAGAAGATGTACCAATGGGGGATACTGTGAAAAAGTGGTAGTAAAAGTAATTTTTGTCTTACAAGAGACCCAGCAGTCACAGACTCCAAACACATGCCCTAATTGCAAGATAAACTATGTGCATAAATGCTAATGAGACATAGTCAAAATCACATTATAAAATAGGTGCCCAGATTAGGAAAACTGAGCTCCTGATGGGAAGCGCCACAGAAATTATTCCCCCACTGATATTCAATTGGTAAGGCAGCCATCAGGCCTTAAGGATATCATTAATTTTAGTTTAGTTTGGAAAAGAGAAGACTGAGAGGGGACATGATAGTAGCTTTCAAGTACCTAAAAGGAGGAGAGAGGAAAATTGTTCTACTTAACTGCTGATGATAGGACAAGAAGCAATGGGCTTATATTGCAGCAAGGGGGGGAGAGAGGGGTTAGGTTGGACATTAGGAAAAACTTCCTAACTGTCAGGGTGGTTAAACACTGGAATAAATTGCCTAGGGAAGACGTGGAATCTCCAACACTGGAGATATTGAAGAGCAAGTTAGATAAACATCTATCAGGGATGATCTAGATTGTGCTTGGTCCTGCTGAGAATGCAGGATACTGGACATGATGACCTCTTGAGGTCTCTCCCAGTCCTAGTATTCTATGATTGTATGATTCAGGCTGTATGACTCTACTTATAACTTGTGCATAGGTTTTAGGGATGTTCTGTATGCTTGGGTGATCATAACTTTGATAGGCACTTTAATAAAACCTGTACAACAGACTAGACCTTGTACGTGCGAATGTATGTGTGATCACGAGCCTTGTGTTCCTAGAGATTCTAAATCTCAAGCAAGTAGCAGACACAACTTTCACTCCTGTTGAGCTTGAAACTGCAGGCCCCAGAGCCGAACCCACAATGGTGTAATCCAACCTCCGCAAATTCACTTTAAAGAAGATAAAAGGCTGCATCAGGTTTGCTGAACTGGCATATTTTTTGTGGCTCTCCACACGTGGGTCACCACTTTTTTTAAAGGGTGGCACCCCGAATTGGACACACGACTCCAGCTAAATGCACACAACAGTTACCTCCCACACAGCTCTCCATTAGCACAATGATCTTAGCCTTTTAGCAACTGTATCACGCTGTTGACTTATATTCAATTTGTGATCCACAGTAAGTCCCAGATCCATTTCAACAGTACTTCCACCTAGCCACCTCCAGCAAATGAAAAGCAGAGAATGGAACATGTGAAGTACTAAGGGAGTAAATTAGGGTCATGGTCAGGAAACATCGGCATAAAATGCTCAGACATGAACTCAGGGAATGATCCAAATGCTGCTGTACGGCAAGATTTCGGCAAATCCAGTAATGTGCCTGAACCACTATTGCTTACTCCTTAAACTTTAGCAACCAAGCTAACAGGCCCAAATTAGACCTAGACTGCAACTTCTGCATGACCAAAATCAGGGAGGGAGGGGGGAGTTTGGGTGCCACAGAGAGGGCAGTTTGACCCCACATCCTTCCTGAAGCCCAAATCTCTAGTGAAATCGCTGAGCTATACATTTAGAAAAACAGGAAGTTTGTCTAAATGCCCTAAGACATATATCTATCAGGGCCCCTGGGCATGGAGTCTCTGAAAAAGAAAAAACGCATCTGGTGAATGTGATGATCAGAAGAAAACCTCTTGCCTAACCTTTAAAAAGTACTTGCCTAACAAGTTTTTGAAAGACATGTTATTGCAATACTAATGGATAAATAGGGAAGGAAAGTTTGAGTTAGGGGGACAATTTTGGGAACACTTGGAGGGACACCTCGAGGACTCCTTGAGGACTCTTCACATCTGGACGCATCTCCGTCCCCACCGGCAGACGGAAGACTGGCTATCGGAAGCCTGCCCGGTGCCACTCAAGAGCCACATGACTTTGGTAACTATCAAGGGTGGGGGTGTTTTACTAACCTGTTGCGGACGTAAGTGCTTGAAACTAAGTGAAGTTTAGCTTTAAGTGAAAACACTCTTGTGTTGCCCTATTTGTACCATCCATCTATCAGCTGGATGGCCGTGTCTCCCCTGAATTATCTCCTGACATCACCTCGCAGAGAGTAAAAGTTACTGAGAGGTTTGAGTTGAAAGAACCCCAGGTAACACTGCCACCGGGGTTTGGAGGCAAGTTGAGAAGGTTCGGGACCTCAGAAAAAACAGGGTCAACAGAGGCCCTCGCATTCTGGGACAGTATTTGAGCAAGTCTCAGGTGCTCTGAATGCTGAATGGGGCATACGGAGCCTGCATCAAACAGTTCCCACTGAAAACAATCCTAAGTTTACAGTCAACTAGAGAAGGGCCCTAGCGCTCCACCCACAAAACAAAATACACGCTTTAATATCAAGGTGGAAAGCGGCAAAGAGGCAGCTCCATAGGAAACAGCAGGCTATGCCCTGACAATAATGCCTGTAACCTGAAAAAAAAACAGGACTATGCAGCACTTTAAAGACTAACAAGATGGTTTATTAGGTGATGAGCTTTCGTGGGCCAGACCCACTTCCTCAGATCAAATAGTGGAAGAAAATTGGCACGACCTTATATACCAAAGGATGCAATAAAAAAAAAAGTGAACACATATGAAAAGGACAAATCAAATTTCAGAACAGAAGGATGGGGGGGGAGAAGGTAAATGTCTGTGAGCTAATGATATTAGAGGTGATAATTGGGGAAGCTATCTTTGTAATGGGTAAGACTAACCCATTACAAAGATAACATCACCAGACTAACACGGCTACATTTCTATCACTATATAACTTGAAAGATTACAGTACAGCCCCCTCGAGACGACTAGCAGAGATGGTGCTGGTGTCCCTCTGAAAGCTGTAGCTCACCCCTCGCCTGAAAAGGCTTATGACATCTTGCCAGCATTTCCTTTCTTTACGACCATGGAGACTTCAGGATTACCAGGAAAAACAGATTCATAATAATTTGTAGAATACAATAAGCAGCGAAGGGCAGAAGGACCCTGATCAGTGGTAAATTAGATAGTGGATGCACAGCCTTTCTTCCCAGTGGAGAGCGGGTGGGGGTGGGAGGGTGTTGCAGGGTAGTAAAACCTTCCCGGGTGTTTATAGCTTGCACAGGGAGAAAATGGCGGAGATGAGTCGTTTGTTAAAGAAGATGGAGGCCGAGCAAGGGTAAGTATGAGATGGCAGATGACCTGGCTGTTCTGCGCCTGGTAACAGGGTGTGATTAACACGGGTTTACAAAGCACTGCAGGGGGCTGATGGCAGTGGGAATAAATTCCAGGGGACATCAACTTAACAGAGAGGAAGGGAAAATTCAAGATTGATTTAGCTGTCGAGAGGAAGACTCAGTTCATTCGTTCTATGGACCAAGAGGCAAATCCTGAGGGGTACTGTTGGCTCTCCAGGGGTTTAGCAACACTGAGGACCTGGCCTCAGTGTTGGCTCTCCAGGGGTTTAGCAACACTGAGGACCTGGCCCAAAGGCGGAGGACGGGCCTGTGGGGGGTTCAGGCCAGACGTGGCAAACGCTCACCTGCAAACAGACACGGTGAGAATACCTCACTAACCGGCCCCATTTCACATAAACCCCTCGGCAGGTTACTGCTCGGCGTGGTTGCAAGCTGCTTAGCCCCACAGATATGGAACATTCCAGATTTGCTAATGACATCACTGGGGGATCCCCGACTCCCCTTTGCACTCCTGGGGCAAAGCAACCAGAACTTAGCCTAGCCCCAGCTCGTCGTTTTGATCCCACTGGTTGCAATGTAATGGCCCCCTTTTTTATTTTTATTTTTTAACCCGCATTGGAAATCTCTTCCCTGCCCCCCTTCCCATGGACAACATCCGCCACTCTGCCAAAGATGGAAATAATACCTGATCCAGGTCTTCTGCTGTTCGTTTGTTCTCACCCATGGCATCTTGGTATGGTAAAATGAAGAGCTCGGCGGATGTGGGCAAACCAGGCAGGACTGCGACCAGGATATGTTTGCTTGAAATGCTTGTTGCCTGGTTATAGAGACAAACATTGACAGGTAAACGTCAGTGGTAGCCCGGAACGAAGAATTCGTGTGTTAAAGCATTGCAGGAGGTTCACTGAGGGATCTACCAGCGATGGTGAAAGCCGGGGCAGGGACTTAGTAGTACTGTTCCGTACTCTTGTTCTGTCTGCGCTTTTATACCATAATCAGTATGGTAGGTGAGCCCCTAAAGGCACTGACTGGTGCTGAGTGACTTTTCCCACATTCTGCATTACTGATCCTGAGCATCTCCAATGGTGCCAGTCTTAGAATGTTCTAGAGATGCGGAAATAATTATACCTCTGGTGACGAGGCAGAGATCAAACAAACGCATATTTACTTATTCTTCCCTCCAGCAGAGTTGGCTGGCTAGTGACATGGGTGGGTGAGAAATGTACAGGTCTATAAAATCATGACTGGTGTGGAAAAAAAGTGAATAAGGAAAAGTTATGTACTTATTCCCATAATATAAGAACTAGGGGGTTACCAAATGGAATTATTAATAGGCAGCAGGTTTAAAACAAACAAAAAGAAGTTGTTTTTCTTCATTCAATGCATAGTCAACCTGTGGAACTCCTTGCCAGAGGATGTGGTGAAGACTAGGACTTTAACAGGGTTCAAAAAAAGAGCTAGTTAGATTCATGGAGGTTAGGTCCATCAATGGCTATTAGCCAGGATGGGTAGGACTGGTGTCCCTAGCCTCTGTTTGTCTGTAAATGGGTGACAGGAGAGGGATAGCGTGAGGATTACCAGTTGTGTTCCCTCCTTCTGGATTATCTGGTATTGGCCACTGCTGGCAGACAGGATACTGGGCTAGATCTTTAGTCGGACCCAGTATGGCCATTCTTATGTTACAACCTTATTGTTTTCTCTCTCAACAACCCAGGTGTAAGGAAAAGCTCCAATGCCTCGTTTCGATCTCACACTGGTGTGAATCAGCAGCAACTCCATCAATGCCAAGGGGGCAAAACCAGGGTGGGACAGAGCAGACTTTGCGTGAGTCAGCAAATGGAATTACCTACCCAGAGTAATTAATTATCCTCTGGTTGTGTGGCTGTGTCTTGCGAAACAAGATCAACCAAAGTGAAATGAAACAGCAGGGATCCGTGTACAGCGACCGTCGCTATATTTAATCAATATTGCCAATTCAATAAACACAGGTATCTTTGGGAAGTAGTCCAGCAGCTTAGCTTTGACATTGAGGGGTACAATTTCAGAAGCTGAAAATGTAAGCTCCTTTCCTGGACCAGGGAAACAATATGTCTCCCAAGACTTGTTCTTAATGCTGAAAAAAGATAGCAGAGATGGTCCCACATTTACTTCCTCACATTGCAGAACTCCTGTGGTCTTGTGTTTAGAGCATGTGTTTGATTTGTGTGTAATCACCGAGCTAAGAGGCTAAGACAAGGACTATCACTGCTCATCCTCCAGGATACAAAGTGATCACCTGCAGTGGACAGGAAGGAATTTTCCCAAATGTAACATTTCAGATAATTAACTAGATGCCTTTTCACCATTCTCTGCAACATTAGGCAGGTACTAGACATGGCTGAAAGGGATGGGTCAATGTTTGAGGGGCCAGAGGAGTGAGTGATCATGATAAATAAAATTATATTGGATAATCCCAAATTAGGCAGATCATAATCTATCATACAGAACAGACCCAGAGAACTTAGTAGAGAACAATGATATTTCTAAAGAATCTTTATATAAGCATGCGGTATACTATAGTAGGAACTTAATCTTCCATTAATGTGTCTAGGTTGGTAAAATATATATAGCAAGGAGATAATTGAATTAGTTAGGTTTTAGAGTAATTGTGGAGGATCTATTTAATTTCTATAATGCTCTCTCGGTTTTAGCCCTAAATCCTATAGGACTTGTGTGACATAGATGGAGTGTCAACACAGTCCTCTTTTTCAGGTCAACACTGATATAAACAACAATTTTAGTGGTTTTGTATCATTTTGGTTTGACAAATAGCCTTGATACCCCAGGTTTCTAATCTATTTTTAGTGATTTGATTTTGTTTTATTGCATCATTGATGTTGAAAAAACCAAGTTAGAATCCAAATGGGCCATCAGATACTTGATGTAGACACACAGAGATCTAAAGGCTACAAACCAAAGCCCATTGAAATATTATTTCTTTCTATTCCTCCTTTTCCTCTATGTTTTGATGAGATTTAAAGATGAAATTGCATTCTGTGTTGTGCCTCATAACCTCCTGCTATAGCCTGAAGCCCCATCCCTCATCCTGAACCCCTCTTTTCTGTCCCCACCCTAGAGCCTGGGGAAGACCCAAGCTTTTCTCCCCCCACCCACTTTGAAAGGATGTGTGTGGTCCCCAACTGATTTTTTTTTTGTGGGTCAGTGGCCACTGACAGAAAAAAATATAAAGACAGCAGCAAAGGGGAGAAATTGTTATTCTGCAGTGTTCAAATTGCTCACATAGGGGCAACTTGGATGTTGCATACACTTTCCTTTGAAGTATTCTGCTTTGGCTCCTGTAATCAAAAAGGAGTGATGCTTCCCAGAAGCATGACCTAAGCCCATCGGGCCTACCCACATTATACCCATCCACACAAAAAATAGGGCTGGAGAGCTCAGCTTTTCAACAGACCTCCACGATGGGGTGTGTCTCTTTCTAAGATCTGTTGGCTCCCTGGTTGGGCAGATCATTCTGTTCTTCAAATCGAGGCCCAGGATAGACACAATAATCATGGAGGGAATGAAGTGGTAAGGAATAAAAACCATATCCCATTGGTTACCTCAACTAGTGCTTTCTTGATCACTCTACCGACGTCCCGTCTCCACTCGGGAATATCCGGGTTGTACTCATCCAGGTTTGGAGAGAACGATAAGCGGAGAGACTGAAATCGCTCTGGGGATACAACGGCACACACGTTACTTCCTGACAGCACTGCGGTATTGGGTTGTCAGACTAACACGATACATTGCGATGGATTTTAGCCAATGTAATAGGATAGTTATCCCAACTGAATGATCCACAGCCATCGTACATGGCTGTAGCGTCAGTGAAGCCAATGGAGCTATGATGATCAATGTCCACTACGCCAACAGTTCAGGTATCCACCCAAAGGCTACGGGTGTTGGGGCACCACTCACAAAATTGTAGAAGGCGGAAAAATACCCTAATCGTCCTCACCCTAAGGTTTTTCTAACCATAATCCAATCTTTATTTGTTTAGATTTGCATTACACTTTGAACCTCTCTAGTCCGGCACCCTTGGGACCTGACCGGTGTCAAACCAGATAATTTTCAGATCTACAGGAAGTCAGTATTGTCTAGCACCATTACCAACTATTCCTCAACGTACCAGGCTCTGAGAAGACATGTAGAGGTAAATTAAAGTTAAATAACAGCACAGAACACTGAGACCCAGAACAGGTGGCTGTAAACAAACTTTACGGGACCACAGGATTTTTGGCTGCACCCATGACAAGTGGACATCTGGGTAACTAAAATCATGCTGGACAATGGATGTTGCTGGACCAGAAAGTGCCAGACTAGAGAGGTTGAACTTTGTACTCTGCTGTAAAAAGGCATCCCTGCAAAGGCTTTGGGACTCTTAATATTTGTACGAATACATAAACCAGCCTGTCAATTGCCCCTCAAATAAGGATCTCAGCCACTTCATAGTCACCTCTCCTTGCTTGCAGAATCTCCATCAGAGAACTACACTCTCTGCTACCAATAGAAATGGGCATTGTAATGAACCTGCGGGTTAACAAGCTCCAGCTGCTGTGGACCAAGTGGAGGGGATGTGAGTCCCAAAGCAATGGCTCAAACAGCTCCATAACATTCCCAACGTTTCCATTCCATCACAGTTCCCAACTCAGGAACAGTGATGAGAACTCCCCCCCCCCACACTATGAGGAGAGTACGTCATTCTAACTCCACTGGTTAGCAAAGCACTTACGCACATCCAGAAAGGCATCCTTGTCCTTCCATATTTGATTGCGTTGTGCACAAGGTCATTTACTGAGTAATGCCATTCAACTGCTGAACTTTATAACTGGTCCTACATTTATAGACTGGGCACATATGGCTCTATAACCTTCAGGGCCAGATACTCAGCTGGTGTAAATGGAGGTGCCTCCATTCAAGCCAAAGGAGCTACGCTGATTTACAGAGATTTGTGTCCTTGTTTCATGCAATTTGTGTGTGCGAACTTTGCATTGGAGAAGCAGATCAATCAGCCCCAAGATGGAAGGTCATGGTTCACCTAAGAAATAGGCATAGAACCAGGGGGAGCAATGCAAGTGACTCCATGTTGCCTTGCCGATGGAGCTATGGCTTGACTTGTAGTAACCGTTTCCAGGGTAAATCAGACTGGCCAATCAGCCCTTGGGGTTTCAGCTGGGACTCCCCAGAAGGATGTCAATAGTGAGGATTGTCTGTTTTTCCACGTGGATATTTGTCAACTGGGAAATGGACTGAAACTTACCAAGCAATTTAAAATTTGTGCCATTCATAAATTGACTCTTTTATATGCCACTGGTCACGTTCCTTAATTTCAGCCCAAAATTCCCAACAAAGAGCAATGAATGATCAACTCGTCAAGCGTGTCACAAAATGGAACAAAACTCAGAGCCAGGAAGCTCCTCATGTAGGCGGCTGTGTTGTTGTTTTTTTTTCTTTTCCTTTTCCTTTCCAAAAGGCAGGTGACTTATCTAGTCATTAGGATGTTTATCGCATGAAAGGATGCAAATGAAACACTCAGAAGCTGCACTTGAAAGAAGTGAGGCAGCGTCGTAATGACTTTACCATATTGAGCAGCAGGGGTGCTGGAACGGGGAATTGAACTGAAATGTTACACTAAAACATGGCTCCTGAAATATGGAAAAAGAAAGCTGCTTTGGGATTTGGATGGGATTTTAACAGATGCTCTGGTAGCGAGACATTGCGCATTTATATCCACCACCCTGGGAGAAACTGTCGCACTGAAACAACCTTGGGATAAGAAGTAAAAAAGGAATTCGGTGAGCATCTTTCACTATTTCCATCGCTGTTCGCAGTGCTGGTTATGTTTGCCGGGGTGCTTCCACCGCCAAGCCCAGCCTGCAGGGAAAGAGGTACTGCCAATATTTTTTAAAAATAATTTCCCCTTTAATCTGTGATGAATCCCATGTCTCTAGGCTGGTGCTAAGTGTTGGGGAATCTCTCATGAGCTGGGTGGGAGGTAGTTAGCAAACAATCCAATAATATATGCCCTTCACTGGACCCATATATGCTGTACACTAGAAATCTACACTGTGCCAGCATCTCAGCCACACTATAAGCTCTCGACCATGCTCCAGCAGCATGAAGGGGTTGTTACACTGGCTTACCTCATTTCCTGGGACTTTCCCCTGCATGGGGCTACTCTAGTTTTTCTCCATCAGCTCTTTCCAATTCCCAGGGCAGGGAGTTTGTCAGAATAACCTCCTGGTCCCAACCTCCAGCAGAGGTAGGGCGAGAGCGGGGAGGTGGGGGGTTGATGCCCTCACCACCACCTCCCCTTGTGGCCATCAGACAAGAGTTGTGTTGAGGACGGGGCAGAGAAAGCAGATGTGATCAGAGCACTGGCTTGCATTGGTGACCTTTATGGCTGGTATGGTCCCTGGGGCAGCTGAGAGCAGTTCAAGCTGCCCTAAGCTTTCACGGGAGAGTTCCCCAGACTAGCGGAGAAGGCAGCCCATTGGTAACACAGCACGATTCTCAGCAGAGGTTATCATCTGAACAGTGCAAATACCGGACATGTGGTGCAATCTCCTCTACTCCACAGGGAAACACCATTGCTCTTCCACAGTATCTGTATGAGGCCCAAGGATCAAAGCCTGATTGAATGGTGTCTAGAGAAGGCATAATTCCATTAGAGGCATGAAATAGTCCAAAGCAGGGAGACTATCCAACATAGCTCTGTGATCTGCGCTTGCAATACCGGGGAGAGACAAAAGTCGACAGTGCTATGCTGGACACAGATCATACCGGGACAGGACATCTGCCTGTCAATGGAGTTAATCCAGCCAGTAACATATCTCACTTTTCCAATTGTCATCTATGAAATTATAAATGCTAAATCATCTAGAAGTGGTTCTATTGTAAAGCAAGAGTCTAGTCCTCTGGAGGCCAGTGTAAATTGAACAGTAGAACTTCAGAGTTCTGAACATCTTTGGAGTGGAGATTCGGTGTCTCTCTGAAATGGCGGTAACACTGAACAAAATGGGAGGGTTGTTCCTTCAGAAGGTTACAACTGAACATTGACTCAATACAGCTTTGAAACTTTATCGTGCGTAAGAAAAATGGTGCTTTCTTTTTTAGCTGTTTACACTACACATAGTACTGGATTTGCTTTTCCTTGTGGTTGCTTTTGTCTGCTGCTGTCTGATTGTGAATTTCTGGTGGTAAATGTGGTTTGTGGTTGACTGGTCAGTTCATAATTCTGGTGTTCCTAATTCTGAGGTTCTACTGTACAATAATCATCTAGAAGAGGCTGTACTGTAAAGCAAGAGTCTAGTCTCTGGTGGGCCAGTGTAAATTTGGATTAACTCCAGTTGCCTTCAGAGAAGTTACTCTGGATGTACCTCAGTTAACTGGGAGCAGAATCTGCCCTAAAGCATTCTGGAGCAATCCTGCTGTGCTTCTCTTTTAATAAGCGCTGGGTGCAATATGTCAATGTAGGACGTACTGATGCATCACAAACACAGCACACTTGCTCTGGATACGTCTATGCCGCTATAATCTCACCCTGTGCAGAAAGATGCTGCCGCTGCTTTGCGGGGGAGGGGAGGAAAGGAATCAAGAGATGAATACAAGGGTAAGGGCTCACCATATACTGCAATAGTTTTCGTGTCCTGTAGAATGGTGTTCCCCGCCGAGACCTGTACCGTGATGGTGTTCATCCCTTCCCCAGAGAACGTGAATGCGATGCTCCCCTCCAGGGTTACCAGCGGCTGCAAACACATGAGAAAAGGGGGAATTACGTTGCCAATTGATCTTCCCAATCCCTGAAGTCCTACCTCTGCTGGGCCAAACAGGAGGGAGGTTAGGTATATTGTGCATTGGAGCTATGAGGGAGGATGGGGGAGTGATTCTTTACTCCTTGACTAGTTTCTCCATCCTAGGTTTATGACCTGAGATCTTAAAAGGTGGGGTTTTTTTAATGGAAATACAAAATTATCTCATTTAAAACTCACTTCCTCTTAGTTGCATTACGGTAGCATGGAGGCCACCAACAAAACTGGGGCCCATTTGTGTTAAGTGCTGAGTAGAAGCAAGGGGCTGTCATCACCACAGAGGGATTATGTTTTGAACAAGCAAATGGAAAGGGAAGTTCATTATCCCCACTGTACAACTGAGGAGCCGGGATATACACAACCAAAGTAGCCTGCGCTGGGTCATGCAGAGTTTGTAACAAAGCTGGGAATTGACCCAGATTTCTCCTGCAAAATCCTAAGGGGGCCTCCATGACACCGAAATTACCTTACCGGAATGAAGGGTTAGGGAAGGTTTGGGCCTCTGACATTTGTTTCATTGTGACCAATGGAATAACACCATTTATCTGAAGATGCTCATGGTTACACAATGTTCTGCTGGAAGAATGCTAAGCTACCATGTATGTGTGTTAAGACACTATCCTAGTGCTTGCAGTACTGGCCTTTCTTACCTCACCCAGTGCCCGCCGCCATAACCTCCTGTATTCTTCTCCTGCGTTGGATTTCCAAAAGCACCCTGAGTTAATCTAACTCTGCTCCCATTGAGGTCAGTGGCAGAACTCCCATCGACTTCCATGGGAGCAGTTAGGTCACCCCTAATCACTGGGAGCTTGACGAGATTCCGAGGGTAAAATGTTTGTCGATGATGAGGCCAGAAGAGACCACTAGATCATGTAGGATGAGCTCCTGTATAGTGAGGTCATATCATTTTACCCATTAATCTCTGCATGAGACATTAATCCCTACAAGAGCCCTGTGTCTTATGACTGAGCTAGAATATGGTGGCCATCACGGTCTGTGAGAAACTACACAGGAAGATGATCTGACACTAGAGGGCTCTTCAGTCTAGCAGACAAAGGTATGACAAGATCCAATGACTAGAACCAGAAGCTAAGTTAATCCAAGTTAAAAATAAGGTGCCATTTTAACCGGGTTCATTAACCACTGGAAAAACTTATCTAAGGTTGTAGAGTAGATGCTCCATCAAATGATGTTTTTAAATCAAGGCAGCTGGAACAGTAGCTCGGTGGAGGGCAAATATACAGGAAACTGGGTGAATAGTTTTCTGTTCCCTGAGTGCACTGGCCAGGCACTGCTGCCACGTAATCAAGGCCGGCAGGCCCCTGGGGCCATTTAAGAGCTTGCCTGAGGCAGCAGGCTAATCAGGGCCCCTGCAGCCATTGAAGGCCTGCTGGGGCCAATTCAAAAGGCTTCCCCTCAGGAAGGGCAGGAGGAGGCCAAGGACTGAGAGTGAGGAGGTGCCCGGAGAGAGCGAGGGATGGGAGCGTGGAAGAGGGCTGTGGGGGAGCAGGAAGGATTGTCGGGTACCAGGGAGGAGATACTAGGAGGGATTGTTTGGGGAAGTGACCCAGGAACAGGCTGTGACACCGGGAGTGGAGGAAACGCTGCCCGTTGCCACTGCCTTAGGGTCCTTGGGCCGGAACCCGGAGTGGTGGGTGGGCTCAGGTTCCCCTCAGCCCTTCCCACGCCACTACAGAGTCTGCCCCTGAGAGAAGGGACCAGGACTAGGGAGGGGTTTCATGCCAAGCCATAGACTAGCCTATGATGGGGATGGCCCAATGGGCTAGAGGCTGGGTGGAGGGTCACAGCGCGCCTCTGAGGCAAACTTTAACTGCCAGGAAGTGCAGGGCCCTCGGGACATGGCCAGAGCGTTGCCACACTAAAATCATAGTCTAGCTCAGTCATAAAACACAGGCTCATGCAGGGATTACTGGGTAAAATGATAGGACCTCACTATGCAGGAAGTAGCACTAGGTGATCTAATGGCCCTTTCTGGGTTCATCATCTATGAAACCTTTACCCCCAGAATCTAACTGGCACCTTTGGGTACTTCTGTATACAGATAAACAACGACGACAAAGCACCTGGTTAACATTTGCAGGCAATCTAACTAAAGAGACAGCAGAAAGTCGTATATGCGCTATTTATGGTAAGAAGCGACTGTAGGCAGCTAGATGTACAGTGCAGCTTTTGCATCCCCCAGAGTGTCATAATGAGAAATTATTGCATACATAGTTTAACAGACAAAATGAGAACTTTGCATTAGGTTAGAGGGTAGGTGTTGGAGTTGCTGATAAAAAGTTTTCCTTCTTGTTAGTCATGCACGACACACAGACAAGGGAACAGGGTTTCCATCCTCCAGCTACGCAGAGGCAGCTCCAAATGAACGGAAAACGTCAGCACAGAGAGTTTTGTAAAAATTGTCAAATTTGAGTTTGAGTTAAAGAAAGAAAGAAAAAACATTTTAGCCTACTTTGCAATCAGATCTCCTCTGCATTATCCAATAGGGGGTTATGTATTTGCATAAAATTCAAATTAGCCCTACGCAGGGATAGCTAAATATTTTTAAAAAATAATGGGCTGATTTGCATATACTGTGGAGTATGGTACATCCTGCTGTGAAGGCCCTGGTGCTGGCCACTGGCAGAGGCAAGCCACTGGACTAGATAGTCCACTATTCAAGAGTATTCACCAGCCCCGCCCACTCATGAATATGTTATTCCCCTAAACTGGTTTGTGATGGCTCTTTCGGGGAATACAAACCTCAGTGTTGTTCCCGAACCACCAAATGTAAGTCAGCGTGCCCACCTGGTTGGGCCACAGTACCGCCGTAGCATTGACTTCTTTGTTCTTGGTCGTCACAAATGGGAGAGACAAATGAACATGTTCCAGGGGGCCTGCAGAGAGAGAAGCAGTGGCGAACGGGGGAAGCATGACACAGTGAAGAAGAAAGTCATGTGAGGCAGTGTGAGCAATGCGTTCCAGCTTTGTACAGCTGTTGGGAAGAGACACTTGAGACTCATGCATCAAAAACCAGGATTTGCTACTACCTGGACTAACGCACCCGACTTCTACAGAAAGGTGGTAGCAGACTCAAACTTATATACATGGACTACCGCTAGGAGGAGACAGACACATTATATGGACTACTCTGGAGGTACACTCAAATTTGCACTAGGAGAAGTATAATAATATTACAAATACTTGGGATCCATTCCTAAAAAAAAAACCAGACACCAGCTGGGTATAACTCCATGAACTGCAGTGGAGCTATGTGGATTTATATAATTACAAGACCTGGACCAAAACATCTATCCCTCGAATCTTTTCCTTTTAGCGCTAGTTTTTCCTTTCCCATGTGGTCCTTTTCTCTCATCTAGAGTGTGCCTTTTGTTTCCATAGCATGCCAAGTTTTGTAGTTTAATGGACCAACTAAATTTACATTGGAACTTGCTCTAGCTAGTCCTTTTTCCCACTTTGGTGGAAGGGATGTGGGTGCAGGGAAGTGGTCTGTAATCAAAACTTGTTTTATAATTTGTTTTCTATATATATCACTGCCATTCCTCTGGGGAACAGTAGCGTGCTCCTTAACAAAAAGAAGAGAGAAAACACCAACCAGAAGGTAATTTTAGAGCACAGTTCTCCAGTACAGGCTCAGTCCCAATCCTGCACCCAGAAGCTCCAAATACTGAATTGAGGACATCCAACTAATTTTCGGTATCCAGGAGTGGTCTGGATGTTCCATTAAGGAAGCCTCTATTTGACACCAGTGCTGCCCATGTGATTTCACATATCTATAGCATCTTTTGTGGAATGTTATTTGTCCACAAAGAACAATGTGAGCTCCTTCCCCACTGCTTAGCACCATAATCATTTATACCTGTGCAGAGTGGCTACAAAATGTGAGCGCTCAGAAGGTGTAAATGACTATGCTTAAGATGAATACTCAGGCTCTGTGCTACCCCACTGAAATGCAGCCGCCTCTGAGGTAGAAATGTGACAACTGTTAAACACCACCCAGCACCACTGTACGGTCAAGGGGCATTCAGGATCTGCCTAGCATGGAGTTGTTGCAGACCAGGATTATGGGTAATCTTTGTTCTGATGGCTGCCGGTGGATCCCCTGCCTCATCTCCAAGAGTTATTGACTATTCCTATTTTTCCTCACACTTTGGAAGCTCTGGAGAATTTTGTCCTACTCCTTTGTATACTCTACAGCCACAGGAGAATTGCTGATAGAGTCTAGTCTCCGGTATGGAGTCAGAACTGAAATAAATCATTGTCCAGGCTTGTGTGTATTTCAAGAGAGGTGCCCTTGTTCTGAATTCACCAAGGGTACATCTACATTGCACCATAGTTTGAAATAATATATGCAATTTGAGCTATACAAATTGCATATCTTATTTCAATCTTATTTAGAAATCTTATTTAGATATAGAAACACAACACCAAATTTAGAAATAATCGGTGATTCTGAAATGTCCCTTACTTCTCGTGGAATGTTCTTTACTCCTCGTGAGGTTTACAGGGATGTTGGAATAGCGAGCCTGAAATAATGGGCATGCTGTTAAGATGCAGGAAAACTATTTTGGGATATTCTGGTATCCCGAGATAGCGTTGCAGTGTAAATGTAGCCCAAGTGTCCAGGAGCAGCAGAAAATGCAAAGGAGAAAGACTCTAAAGTGTCAGCAAAGTGGTCAAGCTGTAAGTGGGACCATGAACTATGTCATCTCCAACAGAGTTCCCACTGAGGCCAGTTTACCTTGTGTTTAAAGCAATAGATAAACATACGGGTGCTGACTCTCAGAGGGGTCGCCATGTTAGTCTGTAACTTTAAAAACAACAAGTAGTCCCATGACACCTTTGGCGATGTCTACATTACGGAGAAGATCAAAGCTGCCACAGTCGATCCTCCAAGGTTCAAATGAGTGCATCTAATAAAGGTACGCTAATTCTAACTGAGACGGTGCTCCTGTTGGTGCTGGTGGTCCTGCTCCTACGAGGAGTAAGGGAAGCCAAAGGGAGAGTGTGATTCCATCAACTTCCTGCAATGTGGATGGATCCAAAATTTGATTTAAGCTACTTCGACTCAAGTTACGCAAATAACGTAGCTGGAGTAGCATATCTTAATTCGAAGTTATCCCCTAGTGTAGACCTAGCCTTGAAGACTAACAAACATATATAGGAATAAGAGATCCTCCGGAAAAGGGCTTTATTCCGGAGGATCGCGCCAGTCTAGACGCTTTTTTCCGGCTTTTCCCCAAGCCGGAAAAAAAGCGGCGGCCATGTTTATTTAAATCCCGCGGGGGATATTTAAATCCCCCGCGGATTTCCCTATTCTGAAGTTGGAAATTAACATGCCTCTTCCGGAGAAGGGGCCAATGTAGACGTAGCCATAGAGAGAGAGAGAGAGAGCTCGAGACCCTATATTTTTTTCTTAGTCTCTCAAGTGCCACAGGACTACTCGTTTTTATATTGGTGCTGAGAATGTCTCTGGAAACGCCGAGGCTGTGTCTACATTGGCACCCTTTTCTGGAAAAGGGATGCTAATGATACACTTTGGAATAAGGGACCTTTCGGAAAAGTCTTTATTTTCCGAAAGATCCCGTCTAGACTGGCACCTTCCTCCAGCAAAGCCCCGAGCCGGAAAAAAGCGGCAGCCATGTTCATGCAAATGCAGCGGGGATATTTAAATCCCCCGCGGCATTTGCAATTCTGAAGTGTCTCATTAGCATCCCTTTTCCGGAAAAGGGTGCCAATGTAGACACAGCCTGAGTGTTTAATGCCCTTTCAGGCCTTCACTGCTTCCTTGTTATGATAGAAAACGAAAGACTCAGGAGGCACGTCCCAGTTATTGAACATCTGCATTCCAATGGACATGCTGTTTGGACTGCATTGGTTGAACAGCAGGTGGCACTGTATCACTCTATATAGGCATATGAGGGGGGAAGAGAACTCTTGTCCTATTACAAGGGAATTGCATTCCCCCATTTTATGTGCCATCGATGAATCATTTCATCATTACACCTCTGCCTCTTGCCCAAGATCACTGCCGGTGCCCACAGGAGATGTTTCGGGATCACAGAATTGTCAGTGAGAACATCACTTGGGTAGGGTTGACCTGTATCCAAAGAGTTTCTTTAACACGGTACATGATTTTAGAGTAAAAGCAACAGGCAGGGAGATTGAATAAGTTTCCTGTTGGCCTAAAATGCCTGCAGAGATGATTCAGAGATGGTGTTAATGCTAAAGAAGTGGTTTGCAATCAGAGCCCAATGGATGTGCATGCCTACAGGTGGCATAAATCTCATTTTTGCTCACTCTCCTGATCCTTGGTTCCTCACTGCTGCTGTAATATGGGCCCCAGGACACATGAGTCTTCAGGTTAAAGGTGATTGCTAGTGGTGTGAATTGGGTGGAAGATTCCTTGCGCCATGCCACTACCCTGCAGCTGGCATGGCAGGGGAATTGAGGTCTGTAGGAAAAGGTGTAGCTAAAAAGCCCCCAACTTCCCTTGAACAACCCTGATTTCCAACCCTCTGTGGCTGTTTACAGCTGGCAAACTGAGTACTATTCCACCTTGGCTCACGGGAACCAGGTCTGCCCAGAGACTGTGGCAGTATCAGGGAAGTGACAAGGGCAATGGGTGGTGAGTGAAACAGATTAAATATAAAATGCATTTTTGTACCAGTAAATGTAATTTGATATGGAAATGGTACAAAAAGCCCATCCAAAAACCACTATTGCACTCAGACTTTTAATGAGATTTCAGAATATCAAGGTAGATCTATGAATGCTTGTCTTATATTGGAAATCTAAGGCCAATTAATAGGACTTAGGGTCCTAAGTCGCTTAGGCCATTTTGAAAATTGTATCACTTAAAAAGATACAAAGGCCACCTTTGTAAGTATCACTTTGCAGTGTCCAAAGGCTACGGGCTCATTCGATCAGCTGGCCCGACAGGAAATAACTGCAGGTGGCTGAGTTAGACAACTGCTTTCTCTTTTCCATTTGTGAGCTGCATAAGAAAACATCTATTGTATCATGCAGGCTCATTCGTTTTCAAACAAGAGAATAATGATGATTGTCCCCATGAAAACTCCTCTTGTTAAGCTGCAGCTGATTACAACGCCTGCATGCCAGACACTGTCAGAACCTCCCTGGAAATATTACCACCAAACCAATTCCACATTTGTTTCCAGGGATTTGCACAATCTATTAGAAATTACCCCTGCCTCACAATCTGCTAACTGTTCCATAAAGGGGAGGCGGCAGGGGAGGCTAAGAGGGAGCAAAGAACTGGCTTTTCCGCAGAGAACAAGGTATAGTTATTGGTTTGTCTCGAGAGCCAAACCCACACCGTGACTGATGAGTCAACATTGAATAAGAAAGTTAAAAAAAATCTGTACACAGCATCTTTTGCCTTCACAAACACAGGCCTCTGTCTGTCTAATTTCAATAGGGCTTTACACCAAGACAAATATTCTGCTAAGAAAAAACTCAGCCTTGGCCCCAAAGGCGAGACATTCCCTCTGCAGTAAGTCTTTGCCATTCGTGGTGCATTCATTCCTGGCACCACTGCAAATGGCCAAATTCAGAATACTGGGTGGGGGGAGGGGGGAGAGAGGGAGGCAGCCCCTGGCCACTGTAGTGAGTCTCTGAGACTCCAAGCCCCTGTGGGGAGTTTCCTGTGGCTTTTGAACTCACTGTGGAACCCGGCCTCAGTGGTGAGCTACCTGCGGCTCTCGGCTATCATAGTGAGCACAAGAGAGAAGTGGCTGATTGCTGCTTCTGTCCGTTAACTCCCTGAGGCCCTGTGCAATAGGGGAAATGGGAGAGACCCACGAATACACAAACTCACGAATAACGATTCCGCAAGGGTCTCCTTTATCTGCAAAAGCCTCATCATACGGAACCACGTGGCTGAAGTCCCAAAATGTGAAATCCAAGTTATAGAGGAGTGTAAGATGAAAGAAGTTTCAGTTCTCTACGGCTATGTCCACACTACACGCTTATTTCAAAATAGCTCCCATTATTTTGAAATAACAGAGTGCGTGTCTACACGGCAAATCTATTCTTTCAAAGTAATTTTGAAATAGCAGGCATCTTACTCTGACTTCTGTAACCCTCGTTGCCCGAGGAGTAAGGGAAGTCGAAGGAACGGTGTTCTTCCTTTGACTTCCTGTTGTCTGGACCGCGCCAAAAACTGAATTAAGCTACTTTGACTTCAACTATGCAATTGACATAGCTGAACTTACGTACCTTAACTCTACTTTTGCCCTTCTGTACAGACATTCCCTACGGCATTAATTTTGGAATCAAAGCCCTGGCATGATGCTAGGAGGGGCTGTGCTGCACAAGGTGACATTTTTAACATGAGGCATAAAATCGGGGTCCTGACCTCCTGTGATTATTAAGAGGGGTGATTGTCCAAAGACCATGAGTGGGAGTTGGGAGCCCAAGTCCCACACAGGTGGCTTTTGAAAATCGCACCCGAAATCTATCCTGGCATCTTCGAGAAGAGCTATAAGTCGTACTGTCCCGGTAAGTTCCCCTCTAGTTTTCAGTAACTATAGGACTATACTTCACTCTGCCTTGACCTGTTCAGAGTGTTGCTAAACAGCTGCTGCCTTGCACCCCACAAACAGCTGCTTTCTTGGTGAATAAAGTAACCTCCAAGTTGCAATCTCTGTGTAGTCCGCCTTTATTATTGGAGCCTCTGAATTTTAGTGGGAATATCCTGTGTGTTGGAAGCTGGCTTTAGAGACTACAACTCCCATGATGCCTTGGGGGAAACTGTTCCTCTTTCTGGCAGTGGAGAGAGAGCAGGTGGTGGGTTGCATTTTGCATAGGAGCCAGATTGTGGGTTTGGAGCTCTGTCCAGACCAGGTGCTGCTGCTGGGGCTTAGATCGAGCTGGGGCTTACATCGAGCAGGGAGCTTCAGAGGCTGTAGGAGGCTGTCCCAGAAGGAAGGAGAGACTCAGGCTGTGCCTGGAGCAGACAGAGCAGAGTCTGCAGGGCAGGAATGGTAACTGGGACTATGGTTTGGGAACAAGCTTGCAGAGGAAGGAGCACAGCAGAGAGCCTGAGCCTGTGTCCGAGGAGGGGCAAAGTGATCTGCCCAGTGAAACCGGGCATTGGTGGGGCCAACTCCACTTTCAGAGGGGTTGTGCAGTTTGCCACCTTGGCTGGGCTGACACATACAACCTGCACCACTCCCGCGATAGGTCTGCAAGCGCTCCCCTGCCAGCGTCTGGGACTGAAATTCAGAGGCGTGTACGCTGCGGGGGGGAAATGGTGGCAGTGTAAATATAACCACCACCAGGCAGATTTGAACCTAGGCCATCCGAAGCACAGTGTAGGAGCCTCTACCCTCTGAGCTAAAAGCCACCTGGTTCCCAGCCCATGCTGTAGAGGTCTCTTGGTCTTAACTGTTGCTGTGGGCTAGGCGCCACTGCATGGTAACCACACTAGGGCTATGTCTACACTGGCGCGATCTTGCGCCAGAGCTATGCAAATGAGGCTAAGCATATCTAATGAGCCGCCATTTTTACGGAAGAGGCTCTTGCGTAACAGCATGGCGCAAGAGGATTTTTCTTGCACAAGAAGGGGCAGTGTAGACAGTTCCTTCTTGCACAGGAGCCTCTTCCGCAAAATGGCGGCTCATTAGATAGGCAAATGAGGCTCTGCAATATTCCACACTTAGCCTCATTTGCATAGCTCTGGCACAAGATCGTGCCAGTGTAGACATAGCCTAGGTGTGTGGGTTACATAAATGCCAGGTAAGTTTCATTTATTCCTGCATACTTTATTTGTTAATTGATTTTATTCAACTGCACTCTGCGGGTTTAAATTAGGAGTGATATTTAATCCTAGTCTGTTAAACTCAATCCCTCTAAGTTGCCAAGTCAAGATGTGTTGGGTCTAATGTAAGTGCCTTGCATGCCTATTATTTATATATTGTTAGTTCTGAGTTAGGGCCATGTGACAGATCATTGCTGGGTTTATTCCTGGACGTTTCCCGGGCGTGCCATTGAGTGTCTACAATGGCCAGCCAGGTGGAGACACAACCAGTTGTGAATTCCTTTAGAGGCAAGGGAGGGCAGCAAAGAGGTGGATAGAGGATTCCCACCTATCCATCATCACCACTGGGATCAGGCCTGCCAATAGGGGGGTGGGGCAAAGGGAGGAGTTATCCTGGGACCTGCAGATTCAAAGGGGTGTCGTGCGCCCAGCCACTGGCAGTGGTGGTCAAACCTTGTGTCCCTTTGAATGGCTGCAGAAGCACGGCTCCATCGCTCCATGCAGCTCTGAGGGCCGCGGGGAGGGGGCGTGGAGGGCAGCACAAAGGGCTGAGTGCCCTCAGTCCAGCTCCTTAGTCCCTGGGCCTGCCCCTACTGAAGGCATGGAGCCGGCTCCCCCACATATCTTGTCGCAGGGCCCTCAGTGGCTGTCAGCCCCACTGACAGGGATGTCCAGGGTCTCCCTCAATATCAACAACATCAGGCGCCCAGGCACATAGGGGAATGTGGCCTGCACCCGCGTAAGCCAGGGAGGTTACATGTGCATGGGACTTGCTGAATGCTTTGACATAGTATGCTATAGAAGTGTCAGGTATTAATTAAGGAACAATTTCTTTAGCCATATTTCCTTTCTGAATAACATGCAGGTACAATAAACCCCTTCCCTCCTCTCCCAGCACAACTCCATTCCCCTTCACACACACAACTCCATTCCCCTTCTCTCTCTCTCTCACACACACACAAACCATTCCCCTTCACACACACAACTCCATTTCCCTTCTCTCTCTCTCTCTCTCTCTCTCTCTCTCACACACACACACACACACACACACACACACACACACACACACACACACACAATCCTGGATATAAACCTGAGTCAGATGTGGGCCAGAGCTTTGTAGCTTGGACCAACTATTAGCCAGAATAAAAAGGAAATAACATGAGCTCTCTATAGGGGCAGAAGTAAATGTGGGTTTTACATCGGCAACAGTTGAGATAGAAGAAGATTCAAAAGGAAAGCAGTGGGGGTGGAAGATATTATTTTTCTTGTAACTTTCTCCAGTTTTAGGAATATGGTTGCCATGATAACAGAAAGGGTGAAATTTACTTGATTTCCACCCCAGAAGTGGCTGCATTTCAGTAATGGGAAAGTGATCCTACATCTACGAACAGACAAAACATTTTAAAAGTGTCCAGTGATTCTGGATGCAGCATTTTGAGATCTTAAAGGAGCATAATTTTTAGAAAGTGCTGAGCATCTATGTTTTGAAAATCAGATCCCTTTTCTAAAGGCCTCTCAAACGGGGCATCTGAAATTTGAGGCACTAAAAGTGAGTTGTTTTTTTTAAAATTGGCCATTATCTGTGAATAGTTTTTGGATTCTAAGACTTTCAGTTTGGGAGGGACGAAAATTCACCCTCTCTGACTGTGCCCATGTCTCAGACAGGGAGACCCTGAATAGTCTCTATAGAACGCAGTGTTTCTTTTAGATATGTTGTAAACCAACAACAGTAATAACATACAAGTTACATGTAAGTACAGGACTGCGCTGTCCAATCCCAGGCTGTTTTCCACTTGCACGGTGACTCGGAATATGCCCACGTTCTGGTAGACGTGCTTGATCCCGTCCTCTGTCGAGCTGAGGTTAGCATATGACACGGCAGTGCCATCTCCAAAATCCACCTGAATGATCATCCTTTGGACATCGCCCTAGGATAAGGCAAACGGGGAAAGAGTCAGACCTGACTTCACTCGCAACCTGAACCTACGCCCATTGACTCAGTAGGAGAGGGCTGAGGACTGGTCAGGCATGGTGACTCATCTCCCCTCTCCCTGCCTAGAGACGGTTCCAGTAGTGAAGGTGGAGAGTAAGGCTTGTGCCGCTGTTCTGTGGGTAAAGCTGAGGGCATTAGTCCCTTGGGCTGGCTGTCTGCCACTTTGGGTGATCATTAAAACTAAAAATGGAGACACGGCAGCAAAGAACCACAGCCGGGAGCTCCATGCAAGAGCATAGATCCTGTTACCTGGAGGAAGTCTGTTATGGGCCTTGATATTCCACACTAGAGAATGAACTTGCTGTTTGTACACACAAGCCCAACAAGCTCTAAGTCCGGCTGGGAGCTCTTTGACTTAGAACAGGCAGAGGAAATGAACAACGGTGACCACCTGAAACCCAAAGGATCCATGGGGATTTGTTTCTTTACACACAGCTTTACCAACCAGTAGGGTTTTGATAAGCCAGTGCTCTCTGAAAAGGACAAGTAAAGGAAATGTGACTCATCCACAGGCTTGGCGAGACACCCTGGCTATGTCTAGACTGCAGGCTTCTTTCGAAAGAGGCTCTTTCGAAAGCATCTTTCGAAAGAGCCTCTTTCGAAAGATCGCATCTAGACTGCAGGCGGATCTTTCGAAAGAGAAATCCTCTTTTTCGAAAGAGAGCACCCAGCGAGTCTGGATGCTCTCTTTCGAAGACGGCCTCTTTACATTGAAGAACGCCTTCTTTCGAAAGAGGAACTTTTGAAAGAAGGCGTTCTTCCTCGTAAATTGAGGTTTACCGCCATCGAAAGAAAAGCCGCGTTCTTTCGAAATAATTTCGAAAGAACGCGGCTTGAGTCTGGACGCAGGGGAAGTTTTTTCGGGAAAAGGCTACTTTTCCCGAAAAAAACCCTGAGTCTGGACACGGCCCCTGTTTCTCATGGCCAGTCTAGGTAATCAAAATGGTAACATCTGATTTTAAAATCTGTGAAGACCAGTAATACCAATGGGCTAGTTACACTACGGAGATCAATGCAGCCTGGTGAAGACCCACTAATTCGAACTGAGAGGGCACTCCTATCGGCACCAGTAGTCCTGCTCCTAAGAGGAGTAAGGGAAGTTGACGGGAGCATGTACTCCCCACGACCTCTTGCTGTGTGGATGGCACCAAAGCACGATTTAAGATACTTCGACTCCATCTACGTAATTCATGTAGCTGGAGTCGCGTATCTGAAGTCGGCTTTCCCCTTTAGTGTGGACCTGGCCAAGGTGACACACACAGATGTTTTAAGTTGATTACTTGCATAAGTGCTTTGCTGAGCTAGGTCTTTCACCAGGCAGTCATTTTGCACTTGCTTTGCACCGGTGCCAGTCACCACACAATGAGCAAGTTGGAGGAGAAGTAATCCCAGAGGGTGATAGTGGTTTAACGCCACGTTGATGGGGCCAAGAAGCACAGTGAGTTAGACCATCTTTGGCTACTCTGATAGACACTGCGGCTATGTCTACACTGGTGCGATCTTGCACCAGAGATATGCAAATGAGCCTTATTTGCATATCTAGTGAGCTGCCATTTTTGCAGAAGAGGCTCTTGCGCTAGCAGGAGCATCTACAGTGCCCCTTCTTGCGCAAGAAAAATCCTCTTGCGCAATGCCGCTCTGCCTGAAAATAATCAGCGTAGTGGCGTTGTGCAAGAGGGTTTTTCTTGCACAAGGGGCAGCGTAGACAGTTCCTTCTTGCGCAAGAGCCTCTTCTGCAAAAATGGCAGCTCATTAGATACGCAAATGAGGCTCGGTGATATTCCACGCTTAACCTCATTAGCATAGCTCTGGTGCAAGGTCGCGCCAGTGTAGACATAGCCTGAGATTGTCAGTAGGTGGGAGAAGGTAAAGAGAATCATGTAAGAAGCCTTTAGACAGCCTGGTATTCTGCAGGATTTATAGGAAGTGTTAGAAGAGAGTTTACTTTTCTAACGTCAGACATTCCTTCTCTTTTAACGCTGGGGGGGCCATCAAATCTCCTGAGTCTGCGGTTGCCACAGGCATGGGGAACCACTCGTAGCCTTAGTGCTGTGGTCACCAACTAGTAGATCGCGATCTACCGGTAGATCTCGGAGGCTCTAAGAGTAGCTCTTGAGCCCACCCTGAACTGCGCGCTTGCACAGTACATTTACATTAGATTTCCTCATTTGAGGAGCAGCTACTCACCGAGCAACAGCACAGGTGAGTAGCTGCGAGGAATGGTGGGAATTTTTTTTTTTAAGTAGCAGTATAAGGATTGGGGATAGCAAGTGATGGAGAGGAGGAGAATAGAGAGGGCGGGGCTTCAAGGAAGGGGCTTGGTCTGTCATTTAAAAAGTGATCTTGGGTGTAAAAAGGTTGGAGACCACTGCCCTGGTGGGATTCAGATGTCCCCTTGTCATAGTTCCACCCAGAGAAAAACGGTCGAGAGAGACACCACTTTAAAATCTAATTGAGGAAGAACTCCGGCTGCCAGCTCTCTCGGTCTCTTTCATAACAAGACTTCCACTGGCCTTTCCCATTTTTAAACCCTTTGAACTGGAAATTAATGTGCCATTCTGGAAGATTTGGGCTGTATCACTTTTCTGAAAAGGCCTCATTTTACAAAGCTGACATTTAAATTTTTTTTTTTTTTAGGAAGGGGGAAGATATAAAGCTGCCGTACGTGACATGTTCTACTGATGCCTATCTGCCGGGTGAAATCGTCGATGGCGGTGGTATTACCACGAAAGGTTTTTGGCACAATATGAAATTCCCTTATGTCCGTGACCAGGATGTGAGAGATCTTGCCTATGGTCAGCGCAGATAGCGGGTCTAGGGGCAGAATAGGCATCGGCAGCCAGGAATCAGAGGCCAAGTTGAGAGACTGAGTCAGAGGCCAAATGCCAGAGCCGGTGGTCAGAGATCAAGCCAAAAATCAGAACCGAGCATCAAACCCAGGAGAAGTGGAATGAAGCAGGGCAGGGCATGGCCAGGGCTAAGGCTAGAAGAAGGTGGGAGCCATCTTGGCTGTGGGCAAATGCTTTTAGCTGCTGCTGTTGGGTTTCAAAGCCAGTCTGCTGCGTCTTCCAACCAATCAGGGAGGCCATGATGTAACCAATCAGGCAGGCTATAGGCCAGCTGTGCTAGTTAGGGTGCCAGAAACCGGCTCCTCTACTGGCCCTCATACCTGACACTTGGCACCAAAAATAAAACACTCCCTCCCCTTGCTACGGTCGCCTCTGCTGCCTTTCCCAGCTTGTGCTGAGTGTGTTGAAAAGTGTAGGAGTAGATTATATGGATCCACAAAACCCACAAAACATGGGGAGTACGCTCAGTGCATTTCTCCCATGCCTTTGCGCCTGACCATCAAAGCAATGAGCAATTAACCCAAGTCCAACTTCTTGAATGAGCAGCACCCTCCAACTCCACCTCTAGAGGCTTGCAATGCAAACTCTTTTACGAGGCACGGCCACCTTTTGCACAGCTGGGTACCTAAGATTAAGTCCACTAAATACAGTCCTTGTATACTGATCACACTGGGGTAGGCAGACACCTGTTACAATAGCCAAGAAAAGAGCAGTCCTTGTGGTTACCATTAATATATGTGTATAATTCAATATATGTGTTATCAATCAGTTGCGGTGTAACCTTCAGTCGGTACACTGAATTCTATAGACTCTGATCCAGGGAAGGTATTTAAGCATCTGCTTAGCATTAAGCGCAAGTAGATCTATTGACCTAAATAAAGCTGTGGCAGATTACATGTTGAATCGCTCTAGTCTGGAACTCTCTGGTCTGACAACATCTGTTATATGGCATGATTTTAGTTAGCTGGCTGTCCACTTATCATTGATGTGGCCAAGTTTTCCGCAGTTCCATAAAGTTTGTTTACAGCCACCAACCACCTGTTAGGTCCTGAGGGTGCTGGACTAGAGAGGTTCAACTTGTAGGAGTTGAATCCAAATCGTTGAAGGCCCAAACCAGTGTCTTGAGCACCAGCCCATTAAAAATGAAAACACTTTGACATAAGAAAATAATTCAGTTTTCAAAGTCACTCTGTTGATTAACAAAATCCCCCTTTTAGGATTTACATACGCATATAATAGCATCTTTTTTTAATCCATGCCAAACATACCTATTTCTTGCAAAAATCTAGAACAAACCTAAATGTTGTCAAAAAAATTTCTGAATCTTTTCATTTCAGGGTTTATTAGCAACAGACCATGCTGTTTGCAAAATAGTATTACACTTTGATTAATTTTATATTGCCATTTGAATTTTGGTATATGTGAGATTATGGCCCATCCCAATCTATCTAATAAGGATGCAGCCTTCCAGCTTTCCATTTAAATTTCACCCAGAAGGTTGTAATCATGAATTTTCTGAATTAAGTGCTCGGCTTTGTATGTAAATTGAAGTATTAAAACAATGAGATACAGCACAAAGTTTTTAATTTTAGTCCCAGGCCTCAGATTTAATTTAAAAGTCTTCAATTATGCATTTGGTTCCTCTCTTTTTCCTTATAGAGGTTTAAAACAGATTTAATTATCCGCTGCAACAGGCAGACACTGCTTCAGTCAGACTGTCTGAATGAATGTTTTAAAAAAGTGCGTGACAGAGTCTTTATGCAGATGCGCCCATATCCCCCCATGGTACTTTTCTACTTGCGTCAAAAAATGCATCTTGGACGACATTTCCATTGGATTCTTTATGGAAGATATTCCACCTGGATTCCTTGTCAAGTCTGTCAATGGAGTGTTCCTTAATATGGCTTCAGTTCAGCAAATCATTAAGCATATGTGTAACACCAAGAACTGAACCCGGGACCTCTGGAGCTTAGTGCACGAGTCTCTACTGCTTGAGCTAAAAGCTAGTTGACTCACAGCTAAAGCTATAGAACAACCTCATGCTCTCTGTAAGTGTCCTAAATGCCAGTACATGGGGTGGCGAAGCACACCCAGTAGGTGCATGGGTTACATATGCTTAACTTTAACAAGTTAACTCTGTCCTGATTCAGCAAAGCAGGTGCTTATTTTTAAGCGTATGCGGAATGTGGGCCTAAAACCAGGGATTACTAATGATCCCTATTGATGGTTTCTTGCTGTTTTCTTTCAAGAAGAATATTTGGATGAAAGTCAAATGAACTCAGCTAACCAAGATCTTTCCCATAATCAAGTTCAAGGATGTCTGATTTTTATCAACAATTATTAATAAGTTGTAAAAAAAAATGATTTTGATCAGCAAGATGATTCTTGGGACATTTCAAATGAGCAAGTATCAGTTAACAGGGGAACTGGTTAGCAGGGGAACTGGGCCATAATCTCACATTTCTTTAGACAGCACAAGTTTGTTGAGACCAGTCAATAAAACACGTATGTATGGAAAAAGTGGCCACCTCAAGGGTGGCGAGAAGGAAGGGCTTGGCTCCGGTCCCCTTGGAAGGACAGGACTTCAGGTAGCAGAGGTGGAGCTAGGGGGTCAGCCCACCCCACCAGCCCTCAGTGTGGCCAGGACTATGCCATGCAAGGCTGCAGCAATGATTTAAAGGGCCCAATAGCCGTGCTGGCAGCCCAGAACCCCGAGTGCTTTTCAATCCCTGGATTCTGGGGAAGCTGCCTTTTGTCCCCCAGCATTGCTGGCCTGGGGCATGAGTCCCCCCAGACTCAGGTCGTGGCTGGTAGGTTGCTGTGAGGGCCAAGGTAACAGTGCTTTGCAGGGATGTACAGAGGAATTAGTGTGTGTGTGGGAGGGTGTAAATGTGGACCACAAGGGTGTGAACGCACCCCTCCATTGTCCTGTAAGTAAGTGTGCTCCGGTCAGCTGGGGGAAGGCAGGAATGGCGCATTGTTGCCTCCCTCCCTCATGCTCTAGCCGGCTGGGGAAAGGATGAGGCTGATTCCTCCCCAACACTGGAGTGAGGCCTCGCCCTGCCCCTGTCCTCGCTCCTGGGGGACGGGGAGGGGGAAATCAGACCCAGACTTCCCCCAGACAGCTGGACAGAGCATGCTTACTTGGGGGACCATGAGGGATGCGTTTGCACCCTTCGCACCCCCTGCATACGGGTTTGGGGGGTGGGCGAACCCCAATCGCACAAACACCAGTGCGACCCAAAGAGGCGAATTGTGGAGCCGGGTTGTGCCTACGTAGCACTGCCGCTGGCTCTGACTGCCTGCAAGGGAAGAGGCAGCTGAATCACACGTATTTGTGTCATTGTTGGCTTCCCAGGCAGCTTGGCAGAGACCCGGGGCACTCGTTACACAGGTGGGAGTTGCTCGTTCGAATGCCATATGATCAACAGGCAAAGCCCCTCTCCTGGAATCATGGGGGGTTTAACTGGCTCCCACCTCTCACCTCTTTGGTGGAGGGAACCCAGGATCTCTGGCTGCCCGTCAGTCTTGGCCTGGGGCCTCGGAGAGAAAGCAGCCCACACAGTGGCCTGAAATGAGCTTCTACCAGGCTCGACTTTTAGTTCAGGCCAGTTTCTAAGGCAGCACTGAGCTAGCTCCGGCCTTGGGATGCAGGGTCGGACCATTGTCTTCATCTTGGAGCTGGGACAGCTGTGGGACTTGCCCAAGGCCACCAAGAAAGTCAGTGGCAGAGGGTTAGATCTCCTCCTCTAACTTGCCAGTCATGGTGAGGTCAACTAGATCCCAAGACTCTGATTCACCGTCTTGTTGCCCATATGGGACTATCTGCCCCAGCATAGGCAAAAGTTTTGATGTAAGAAAGGAATAGAGCCAGATCGTTACTTAGAAGAAATCAGCATCACTTTACTAACATCGATAGAGCTAGAGTGATTCATATTGCTTAAGCCCAGGGAACTCCCCCAAAGCCCGGGGCCCCGAGGGGTTGTCCCCATTTGCTGTACCCTAAAGATGGCTATGGTCCCCACTGTTAGTCCTTTTGAATCAAATGGAACTTGAGTATGAACAGAGAGAGCTGGAAAGCTACAGCACGTAAGGTGACTAGCTACATCTCAGCGTGGGGGAAGTTTTAAAGCAGCAGGATTCTGAAGGACCAAAGACATGAGAAAAGGTTTCTCTCGGAATTTTACCTCACAAGAGCTGTAAATGTGGCATAAGTGAAGAAACTGGTTCCTCTTGGATATCTTTAGTCATTAAAATCATCGACCGCCACCTCTGGCATTTCAGGACGGGCTTCTCTTTGTCTCCAGGTACAGTGATTCACATTGAGCACTACACGTTCACTGCCACATAATCCAGGCTGTTTTGACGTGCCTGGTGTCATCCTCGGATGTGAAGAGCTAAGGCAGAGAACTCTTGTTTTTCATGCCTATTTTTGAGCTGGATTGGAAAGGAATGGATCTCAGGCCATGCCTATGTACAACTGCAGTACCTATTTAACTGTTTCCATTAGGGTTGTGATTTTTACAGAAATAACTAAATGGGTACAAGCCTTAGAATACCTCCACTGCCTTACAGGTGCTTTCTAACTGCATCCACAATAGGAAGGTTTTATTGAGTCAGTTATCCCTATATACTTATAGCAATACAATGTGCATTCATAGAAAGGCCTGCAATTAAAAGGCTCTTTACACATGGATGCTTTCTAGTAACTCTCCCATCCCCTTTTGATAGCTCCACTATTTGTGTCAGTGGTGAGCAACTAAAAATAAGTTTGCAGGTGACAGGGATTTCAATAGCTAATGCAATTGCAAACAAAAAGAATTCTCTTTTATTCATTATAGATTTTTATTTTTTTATTCAAAGTAAAAAATCAAGGGGAAACTTCAACATTAAGGTAAAATTAATATTGACAAAATGTCAATTTCCCACGCAGGAGAAACATTTCATTGTTTCTTTTTTTCTGCCTCACGGGAACCCAATAGAGCTATAGCTGGCCAGGCTGATAGCCAGTTTTTTCGTACCGCTTCAGCCACCAGATGATTACAACTTGTACAGCTTGTGTGTCTAGCATTTTTGGAGAAAGAATAAGTGGTAGCTAGCACTGGTTGAAATTTTCCACACAATTTTTTTTTTCACCAAATATGTCTGGATTTTTTAAAGAGGTTGTTTTGTTTAAATGTCCTATATATTAGTGAATAAAACTGCATTTTTTTCTGTTTTGTTTTTTCCAGATAATATTTTCATCTATTGTGTCTTCTTTTTCCCCTTTAACTGTGGCAAAATGGGGAGAAAGGGAGGGAAGTGAGTTTGTTTCGTCAAAACTTTGATTTTTGTGTGTGTGTTTTTTGGTTTTTTAGAATGAACATATAGATGCAACAAAGCACATCAGATTTGTTACATTCTGCTTCCCTTGCATATCAGTGTGTGTGTGTGCGCTCTAGGAACAAAAGGTTATTGTAAAGCTTCAGGAGGCAATTGAAAATAGAACCAAACAACAAATAAAGAAGAAAACCAGGTAAAAAATTTACTTTAAATAAATTTAGTAACTTAATTATTTTAAACTTTCAGGAATGCAATAGTTGAAATTACTCCTCACTTTTTTGAAAATATGGTTGCCTAGCAACAGAAATGGAGAGTCTGCTTCTAATTGCAACAACTGACTAAATATTTTAAACATGGGTTTCCTTATTTCCATATAACAGAGTTTTAAAATAAAGTTCATATAAAATAATGGAAAATGCCTTACGTTTCAAAATTAATACTACACATTTGGTAAATAATTTCATATGAATTTTTATCAATTTTATTACATTTTTGAATAACAAGGTAATTACTTGCTTATTTAAATGTTTAGAACTTTTGTTTGATCATATTTTTAAGTGTATTTTTTGTAATAACTATGCTTTTATCTTGTAGAGTTCTAAACAGAATTCTTGTGCCATTTGTTTTTAATTATAAACTTGTCCTGTAAATTCTATATTATATGGTGGGTGTATCGTGATATTTTTTGTTTTGTTATAACAGAAGTCAATTTTATTTTTTGTCATATTAGTGTTTCCGCAATATATTAATATTATTGTTGGGGTGTACCCATTATTCTCTTTTATTAACCACATTTTTTTTTATTCAAAGAAAAACTGTAAGCGGAATCTTCAATATTAAGGTAAAGGTAATAGGAACAGAATGTCAATTTCTTGTTTGGGTTTTCATAAACTTGTTTGCACTTTTAAATATAGCTATCAAATATCATAGCAAAATTTTAAAAAAATAACAAAGCTAACCAAACAATTGAAATACATTTCGACCTTTTCAACAGGTTCCCACCTTTATCTCAACACAACCAATTATAATGAAAATTTAATAACCTTGAAATATTTGCATAGATCTGTATTTATGATTTGTTTTGGTTTAATTTCTATTTTATACTATGCTACAGGGAAGTGGTGGGTGCTAAAGTTTGTGTTTCTAAAAAATGAAATTTGTATCACAAGCAAATTACTTCTAAAAAGCTTGTTAAAAATTATGTTACTAAAACATAACCCCAGAGTGCTCAGCAGAGTAAAGTAATTCACCTTCTCATAGAAGATTGTGAGCATCTATTTTAGGAGTTAAGTATTACATTTAGTATAAAATATTAGTCATTTTCACGTGAGGTGCATTACTATCTAAATAACAATTGCAAATTATAGTTTGTGCTATAAAAGACCTATTACACTGCAACCACACTAAGTTAAAAAGTGTATTAAATGGGGGTTAGAGAAAACAAGAAGAAAGATAAACAATTTTTTTAGAAAACCTTCATTATGTAGCTAACTAGCTGTTTAAGGTAGCATCCCTATGACCAAAGGCACTTAAAGATACTACAGTGAGCCCTCGCTACTTCGCGGTTCGACCATCGCGGATTCACGACTTCGCGGACTTTTTTCATTACGTATGTATATATTATAAAAGAAATATATCGCGGATTTTCCGGAAATTTCGAAAATAGCCACGATATATGAAGACCCCAAATACGTAAATATGGTGTCCCTACTTCGCGGATTTTCAGCTATCGCGGTCGGGTTTGGAACCTATCTACCGCGATAAACGAGGGTTCACTGTATACCGAGAAAGACCCCAGAAGATATCATTATACAGTGAAGAAGCCCCCAAGCATCAAGAAAATAAAAGTGTTTATAAATAAAATATTAGTCAGCTACACCTCAGTCTTCCCTAAACACAGAGCCCAGCAAATCCATGGATATCAATGTTATATCCACATGTATCCACATCTGTGGATATGGATGTGGATATTCATTGCTCATTTTTGCAGATGTGAATGTGGATGCAGATACAACATTTTTTATCTGTGTAGGGCTCTACAGGCAATTAAGCTGTCAATCAGCTAGAAACCATGGGCTGGACCAGGTTAAACTGTCATTTAATTTGAATCCGGCTACTGTGTAAAAGCAACTCTATTATTGCTCTGTTGTTTGTTGTTTTACTACTGTAGCGTTGTATTATTGCTGTACTTTTACAGTGTGCATAACTTTGCTTAACTGTTTCACCAAGACTCAGGAACAAATCAACAAAAGTATGGCAGCAAACAACATGAAAGCAAGAAAAAACAAATTGGTTAAAAAAAAATAAGTTACATAGGAATGATAATTTGGGTAAAACAATTCCCTGGTAGGGAGTCACATTTTTTAGGGCAGCGACAGCACATTCAACATGAGGGTCATGTTATCCAAACAAGTTGTGCTTAAAGCAGGGGGCTGGACTTGATGACCTTCTGAGATCTCTTCCAGCTCTATGGTTCTATGATTCTATGATTCTAAGTTTGTTTAGTGTCTGAATACCAATACTAAATCCTGGCACAGCAATATTTAATAAATTGGTTACTGTCCATTCAGTAGGTTAACTGGAAGACAGCATCCATAAGAAACAACTGGATCCTTGTCAGCTACTGGTGTATCATGGAGCAATGCAACCAATGGAAGAGAGAAGCTAGCCATTCCTGTTCCCTTCCCAGAGGGTGATAACCAGTAAGAATTAACTGGACCAAGTGCATTCCCTGAAAACTGAGTCTGTGGGTTTATTGAACAGTTTGATCAGAGCCTGCTGCATGCCCTGTCTGGCCAGAGCCAACATAGCATGCAGAGAAAACACACACGCAGCCAACGAAGTCTAGTCTGCATTTGCAACTTTTAGCCACAGACACCAACAGTATCAGATTTTCCTCATTATATCTGCTAGGATATCACTATACAAAGAATCAGAAACCACCAACATGGAGATCTGAGTTAGTCCCTGTAACACAGCATGTATTTGGTGGTTTTGTGCAAACATGCATCTGTGTTTAGGACTTACTTGCCAAACCACAAAGGAAACCAAATGAGACAAGGAAGGGAGAGGAAAACACAATCTGGACAGCAGGAAATCTTACTTAGGAGCAGAGAAAACAGGAAGAGAGATTTCATGAATTCTCTCCAACAGCTTAACTAGTTTTAGATACAAGAGGAACCAAGCTGGGAAGAAACATACTAGGAAATCAGAGATGTGTTGAGGATATACTTTTTTTTTAACCACCTTTTATCCAAAGATGTGAGATTTTCAAAAACAACTAAGCCTTGGATCGCTGTATGCTCAATGTTATTAGAGCCACTTTACAGCTAGGTAAGCAATATTCTCCAGAAATCACAAAGGGTCCGTCTACACTGCACGCTTATTTTGAAATAGCACGTATACACTGCAGGGAAGCCTCAAAATTAGTCGGAAGCAGGCTCCCCTAATGTAGACGTGCTATCTCAGTTTAGAGCCCCCACAGGCACTGGGGAGGAATAACTTAGAATGGCCCTGGTGAGGGGCTATTTCAAAATAGCAGAAGTGGAGCATCTACACACGCCTTATTTCAAAATAGCTATTTCGGAATAGGTGTTATTCCTCGTAGAATGAGGGTTACAGATTTTGGAATAAGCCATCCGTTATTTCGAAATTATTTCAAAACAACGGAATGGCTGTGTAAACACTCTCATTGTTATTTTGAAATAACGCTAGTTATCTCGAAATAACGGTGCAGTGCAGATGCACACTAAGTAATTCAGTGTCAGAGCCAACGTTAGAATCCAAGAGCCCGGATTCCTAGTTCTTTGTTGTACTGTTAGGCCACTTTGTAAACTTCAAGATCTAGAATCTGAGTTACAACTGAACAGAAGGAGCTGTTGTGTGTGTTGATTTTGAGACTACCCTTGCTCTGGTGGAAGTTGAATCAAGGCTAGGGGTTCATATTCACCACCGGACTCTTAAAATCTTTTCTTAGGAGATTTTAGTCCTAAACTCTGACATGGTGGGAGCCTTCAGCCATTCCAAAGGAGGGAAATCAGAGCTGCGTGTGAGATTTCCACCGTCCTGGTCTAAACTGCAGCAATGTCTAAATGGAACCAATCATCTGTCCATCTTTCACGTTCAGATTCATGTTGGGAATCCAAACCGAAGAGGGAAGGCTGGCACCAGGAATCTTGTCTTCACCGCCTTTGGAATGTGAAGTGATTTGGATGTGAGGTTTTGGATCTGAACAGCGGTTGACGCATGGAAGCAATCTTTGTGTCACGTCATCCTTTTCTGTCCTATTGCTTTACATGCACGTTCAGACTGAGATGCATCGTTAAGTGGATTTAATCCGCTACTCGGCTCTAACTTGCTTCGCAAGCTTCCTCTTGCACACAATTCAGACTAGAGTGTGCCCAACGGGGCCTATTAAATAGGTTGTACCTCCTCCAGCTGCACCATGAGAGTAACGTTGTGCCCTTGTTCTGCGGTCAGTTTCCCATCCGAGGTGATGATTCGCAGTCCGCGGGGGGCCTTTCCAGGACACCGCTGGGGTTTAGCTGTATACTGTTCTCTTACACCATCTGTGCAGTTATTAGACACAACTTTTCGGTACCTGCAAAGAGAGATCTCTGTGTAAGGAGGAGACGCTTTCCACGTCTGCGGTACACAAGGAGCGAATAATGTTGCTTTCTCAAATCAATATTTTCCTTCATCAATCCCCTAAACCAGAGCTGGGCAATAAGGATTAGCCCCTGACAGGCCACCAGATGCTTTTTTACCTGCTTGACCACAGGTACGGCTGTTTTGCAGCTCTCAATGGCCGTGGTTCACTGTTTCTGGCTAATGGGATGTGGTGGCCTGGCCTACGTCACTTCCCATGGAGCCCATTGGCCGGGGAAGCGAACTACAGCCAATGGGAGTTGCGAGCGGCTGTACCTGTGGACACTTAGGTAAATAAAGCATCTGGCAGCCCACCAGGGATGAACCCTGGCAAACTGCATCCCGCCCATGAGCTGCTTATTGCCCTAAATAGTTATATAGTTTTCCCTTAAATAGTTACATTGTTTTTCTGGACACTATTCAACCACTGCTATCGTGCACGGCAGATCTTTCTGCTCAGTGGGGCAGGAGCCAGTTTGCAATAATCCAGTGTTGCACTTTTTTTCCACCTTTCACATAAAGATCCCAGGGTTTTTCAAACATATTAATGAAGCCTTGAATCTCTGCGGTGAAGTATGTTCAGAATAATTAGATCCATTGATACGCTATATACTAATCTGCTGAGTGCAGCACAATTGTACTTATCTAATACACTGGAAACCCCTTGAGAAAATTTGGTCCTTGTGCTTGTGAGAAATCGTTGCTAACCCCAACTTGCTTCCATTTCATTTTTTGCTTTTCAGTGGACTTTTGCTCTTGCCGCCACATTCCAGGCGGAGGGCATTGCTGCGGTCAGACAGATTGTATTTTTTGTGCATTATGTTTATTGGTGCCGGAGGAAATGGGCCAGATCCTTGGACCCATTTCTACAGCTTGTGAGACTGTTTATAGTTATAAGTCCTTTGCAAATGTTTATGCACCTTGTACTTAACAAATGGAATTAGAATTTGACACCTACACATCCCAATAATTTCAATGGGAATGTAGAGGGGCCCGATTCTTATTCCCTTTCTCCAGCATCCATGCCATTCTCAGGTTCAGTCCATTGGATTTTCTTCATGACTTAGGGCATTCTCCAAAGTCCACCGAAGTCACCAGTGGTCTTTGTACAGACTTCAAATGATAAGCCCATAGATCACATTTGTCCTGTTCTCTTACAATGTCCTTGTAGCATCAATTTTCTGGATCAGGTTTAAATACTAAAACCAAACACAAATTAGAGAATCCTGGGTCTGATTCAATGCCCGTTGAAGAAGTCAATGAAAAAAAACTCCCATTGACTTAATCACTTTCAAACTAGATCCTGTCTTTGAGGAAAAATCAGCTCGAAACAACGCTGGGATGACAGCCTAAAGATGCCATGAGGCAGAGGGCTGCAGGGTGTGATTTGCAAAATCATCTTCTGTAAATCCACTTACCCAGTGCTGTTGAGATAACTCTGTCCAAAGCTACAGTCTTTCGACAAGGACGACGGGTTATACCAAAATGCTGGCAGACACCGGCCATTGCTGTGACGCTCGTATCCATAATCGCTATTTTATCGTAAAAAGAAAAAAAATTGACAAGGAAATCAGACATTAGCTCATCCTCACCCACAGGGATGGCATTGACCTGGGTCCCTTTGCTGCATTTCCAGCTATCAAATGATATAATACAGACAGCCTCAGGGCCTGATTCTGCTTTTGCTTTCGACCTCGGTGGAGTTAACCTAGGTGTAGGTCATTGTAAGCAAGAGCAGAACAAGCCCTTTTGTTTCTAGCCCTGATGCTTTATGAAATCAGAGCTTGTAAATTGTCAGGCCTAGATTGGTTACTAGGTCTAGCACTGCTCCTGAGGTTCAGACAGATCCAGGAGCAAAGGTAGCAAATCCCAGAATTCACAGCCATTGAAACCTGCTGCTGACTCCGGGATGCTTTAGAAACTGAACAGCTTAATTCAAACAGACAGTATTTGGACATAATATCACATGCGGCCCAAAGCAAATGTTACAGCCCTGGGTGTGTCTAGACTACACCTTACTGTTGACAGAAAGATGTAGATTAGGAACATTGAAATGGCTAATGAAGCCAGGATTTAAATATCCCGCGCTGCATTAGCATAAACATGGCCGCCACTTTTTTTTCGAAACAGAGTTTTTTCGAAAAAAACGGTAGTCTAGATGCGCATCTGTCGAAAATAAAGTCTTTTTCGACAGATCCTGTAAACCTCATTTTTTGAGGAATACAGGACCTGTCGAAAAAGGGTTTATTTTCAAGAGATTGGAGTCTAGAATGCTGGGGTTTTTTTAGAAAAAACTCCATTTTGAAAAAAAGCAGCAGCCTTGTTTATGCTAATGAAGCATGGGATATTTAAATTCCGGCTTTATTAACAATGTCGATGTGCTTTATTTGCATCCCTCTGTCGCCAGAGGGATGCAGTCTAGACGTACCCTCTGAGAAATCTTTCTAGAGGGACAAACTCCTGTGCAGGATTTAGCACGGAATAGAAAAAGCTAGGTTCCCCCCCCCCCCCTTTTCATTTCTGCATTAGTTTGGAAAAGGAGAAGTTATCAACATCTTTCTCTCTCTTTTTCTCTCTCTGTTGAGCTGCTGGTTCTGTACACTGTCTGGTTTAGGTGCCATGTTCATCCAACTGCATCTTGGCCTCACAATGGGGAATACTAATGACACAATGATCCCGGTTGCCTTTGTGTGTGGGGGAGAGGGAGGAATCTCATGTTCTAAAATGCCACTCTCCTTAATACAGTGGTTCTCAAACTTTTTGTCCCACAGCCCATCTCGCTCAACACAGACCTTTCCGCAGACCACCAGCCAACCACTCATGATGACAAAATGGGTGTAGGAGGGGGTGTGAGTGTGGAGTCTGGCTGGGAGGTTGGGTGCAAGAGTGAGCTGAGGGTGCAGAGTCTGAGTGACAGGGGTCTGTGTGAGGTGTATGGGGGGTACAGGGTCTGGGCATGAGGAGGATGAGGGCACTTACTTGGCTCCATGCCCCTCAACCCCCCTGCTGCTCCCATTGGCCATGATTCTAGCCAATGGGAGCAGTGGGAAAGCCTCCAGGAGAGAATTTTCTGGCACTGCCATTCCTCCAGCCGGGGGCAGGGGAGCAGCAGCGCTCAGAGCTGCTTCTTTACCTCACAAGCCTGTGGGGCTTGAGTTTCACCCCCCACAGTGGGATGCTGGCATGGGAGTAGAGTGCCAGCACTGGCTCCTGGCTGTGGGGCAGGAGGGATCGAAGTCCAAGCCTGTGGCCCACCTGCAAGATGGTCACGGACCACACTTTGAGAACCAGTGCTATAATAGACAACCACCACCTCATGGAGGAGAAACTGCTCAGAGGAGGCTTAAAGGGCAGTTAACACCGTGAAGGAAAGGAGCCAGGACAGAAGACACAGAATATGGAAGGAGCCAAGCTGCCTGGATTCTATATAAAGAGAGCCCAGGAGATCTTGCTGTAACTGGACCAGCGATGCTGCTCCAGTAAAACAATAGCACTGTTTTTAATTCCAAAGAAGAGATGGCTGGATAAGAGTAAAAATCGTGATACCCTGTCCTTGCTTTCCAAAGTTTGAGTTTAATTAACATTTTAAACATTAAGCAACATCGCAAAGGAAAATGTCATGAACAGTTTACAACATGTTCGTTGGAATTCCAGTAAGATTTGCCATCAAAATTGGAAAGCCTGAAATATGTCAACCAGCTCTGTTCCTGACATCATCTCTTCCCCTTTTCCCACCTACGACTGAGAGTAAAGGAATTAAATTGGTGCTGGGGAAATGTAGGCTGACCATCAAAAACAGCATTCAAGTGAGGTCGATTGGACTATGGAATAGTGTTCTGGAGGATGACTCGGAAGCCCTTTTGCTTGGTATATTTAAAACTGGATTTACAAAGGGATTGAGGATATACTGTAGGAAAGAGTCCTGCAATTTCAAAGCAATGGACTGGATGAATTAAAAGATCTTCTTCAGCCATAGTTTTTATTATTCAATTTTAATAATCCTAGTTCTTAACACACCAGTGACCGGCCATTGCTTGAAAGTTCAAGACAGGCTTTGCAGTCTGCTGTGTAGACCTATGATCATTCTTATTGGAAGTAGGACACCAGGGCTGTGGAAACAGTCTAGAAAGAGAAGTAAAACCGTTTTCATTTGCCTAGAGAGAACAAATATTTATGTACAAACAAGACCTCGGTCATTTTTAATTCAATTGTCACCATGTTGAAAAGCCATATTCCTGAGTTATCATGAGTCAATATAATTAAAAAGCTGTAACAGTGTACATAAAGCATCCCCATAGTCAGTTTTGTTTTTCACCTAATGGCGAATCTGTCCACAGGGGCTAGGCATCCGAAGTCTAATTTAATCCAACAATATTGGTCTGTAATTTCTTATTACTCTCACACACACATGCTACAGTTGATTACAGCTGAAATCATTTGGGTATTGTATTCAGGCATCTGGACTGACCAAACCTGAATTAACTAGCTTTGACTGTGTTTGGATCATATGCCTCAAAGTCATGGACATTATACGATCTGGAGCAGACGTAGTTTTCCGAAGGTAGAAGTTTGACTGTGACCTTTTTAACGTTGCAAGTCTGCGCTGGCATGATATGGATATACAGAAATATCATACTAGTAAATTACATAAACTGCTCTTCCATATCTCTCTAGGGATACACCAGCACCTCTTTCACCTCTGCAGACCTGGAAACTAATGAATGTCTTGGCTACTGTCAGGTGACCACAGAGCACTAAGGATGACAACAAATTGCTGCCTATGGTTTAACACACCAGGCTTTGTTGCAATTGATAAGCGGTAGCATGAATCACCATAGCATGATCGAGTACTGAGATCTGAATGCATCCAAGACGGGCTGGTTGCATTGCCTGACATCTGAGGTTCAGACTAGCTAGATTTTGTGCCAGACTCAGAACAGCATAAGAGAGAAAACAGAAGTGCCCATCAATGACAGTGCAGGCGATATAAAAAAGGATGATATTGTAAAGCTTAGAGATCTGATTCTGCTCTCAATTACATTGTTTTTACAGTGCTCAAATCCACAGCCTTAACTCAAATCTCACCTAATTGGCAGTGTCAGTAGAAGTAGCATTGTAGATCCCTGCAATTATATTTTATCAGTTTATGTCCAAAGACAATCAGATGCTAGGGACACCATTCTTGCCCATCCTGGCTAATAGTCATCGATGGACGTGTCCTCCATGAAAATATCTAATCCTTTTTTTGAACCTTTTTAAAGTCCTGGCCCTCAAAACATCCTCTGACAAGGAGTTCCACAGATTTATTGTGTGTTATATTAGAAAAATTTCATAGTTTACATTATCTTGTCTCAGTATAGAAGGGTGAACTAGATAATCTCTCAACAGCTGTTCCAGCCCTGCTTCAGTGATTTTCTCTCCCTCTTGCTTTAGATATCTATACAACACATACAAAGGGGAAGTTTTACATTATGGTTAAACTACTAAAGTTGAGATCGTCTTGATTCGATTTGGCACACTTGAAGAGGTTCAGTGGATGATGCATGTTTAAGGGCATTGGAAGGAAAAGTTGGTGGCAGAAGAACATGAAGAAGAAAAAGAAAATCTTGGCTCACTGTTATGATATCCTGGGCAGCTCCAAAGAACTATATATCTACAAAGATTAACGGAGGATCAGATAGAATGGTATACCATAGTTGCAAACCTCCAGTAATGGAGATGTCACGTAGGAAGAAACTATTATCAAATCCATCACTGCAAAGGATGGAAATGTCAAACTCGGGTCTCTCTCTTCCAGCAGTAACTCTGTCCATGGATCACTCTGCTCACCTCATCCATAATCAGAAGACTTTTTAATGCCAGACTTTAGGACCTCCTCAATTATAGCCAGCTCACCTGAACAATATAGGGCAGTGCTATCAGAAACTGAAAATGCCACCAGCTTTTTGACCTTTAAACCTTAAATCCATTAAGTGACACAGAGGCCAGGTACCTGTGGATACAGCCATCTTTAATTCCATATGTCCCTCTGGCTCACCTAGCTAAACTCCCCTGTGGTAAAATCCCATAAAATTGAATAGAAATTGTTAACCTCTCAATAGAATTTTTAAAATGGCTTTTAGAATGGGGACCAAATTCTATGTTAAGGGTTCTATACTACCACCCCTCAGGGTATGTCTAGACTACCTCCCTCTGTCGCCAGAGGGATATAAATTAGACATACCGAAATGGCTAATGAAGTGGGGATTTAAATATCCCACGCTTCATTAGAATAAAAATGGCCGCCGCTTTTTGCCGATGGGGCACGAGGCATAAGGGATCGGTTGGAAAAGGCTTTTGTTGTCAACCAATCCCCATCTAGACTGCCGCTTTTTGTCGGCAAATTGCTGTGTCAGCAAAAAGCGGTGGCCATTTTTATTCTAATGAAGTGCGGAATATTTAAATCCCCACTTCATTAGCAATTTCGGTATGTCTAATTTACATCCCTCTGGTGACAGAGGGATGTAGTCTAGACATATCCTCACTGTAGCATCCATGAGGCAGATCTTTAAAGGTTTTTAGGCACCTTTTGAATATCCCACTAAGTGCCTATCTTCATAATGTCTTTCAAACTCTGGCTCCGAGTGTTTAGCTAATATATCTGCTAATAAATCATTACTTAAGGATTTAAAAATGCTACAGAAAAGAAGACATTTTCTAGCTATTTATACAGGTGTTCAGAGTAATTTCTATACATATACCTTTTAATATCTATAGCACTTAGTTTCATAGCTACCAATAAAGCAGGACTTTTTGGTTCATCTAAATGTGATGCACCTAGCCTCAGACTCTATCACTGCAGCCACAGCCTTCTTAAAGGCCCCAGGCAAACTCCAGAAATACCAGAAATACACATGCTCTAAAAGTAATCCCAGACACCTTAAACCCCTCAGTGTCAATGAGAATCAGGCCCAATGGGAATAGTGATGGAATAAGGCACTACTGAAGTGGAGGAAGGGGAACAGAAACTGGTCCCAAGTTAGTTGACCAAATTACTGACCTAAGCAAGGATTGCTTTGGTGACAACAGGTATTGCTATGGGAGAGGTGCTGCTATATGGAGTAAAATGTCAGGAAACGTGGTAACTTAGTGCTTTAATAATGTGCGAGTAGCCGCGTAATCCATTTACCCTAATGAATAAGTGCAATCTGGTTTCTAGGCAGTTGCTAGGGAAAGATTTGCCTTGGGAATGGAAGCCGAGCGCAGGCCTTACTGCGTTTCTGATGCACTATTGCCCTCTGGCTGTGAGCCACAGACCATGCAAGTACCCGCAGCATTGTTTTTGTTCCCTGATTGTTTTCTTCCTTAGCTAATTACAGGTGACGTTCCCCGTTAGGAGAGCTCACAACAGCCCAAAAGTTACTCCCAAGGTGGGCCAGCCTTGTTGAGTGGTAAACAACAAACCTACCCTCAACCAGTCGTCCTCTGTTCTGGTTTCGATACCAACTGTAAATGGCCCCCAAATTCTCTAAGTTTCGTCGGAGAGAAGCTTTACAAAATCTTTATTCATTTTATGAGTGCATATTCCTCCAACTCAAACCATGCTTTGATCATTTCCTCATTTCTTTCTTGGCTTCCCTGGCTGCTCTGGGAAATCAAGGCAAAATGAAATGGCTTTTTATATTAAAAATTAGATTATTTTGGTTATTGCTCTTGAGCTGGGATTTTCCCCAGGACCACATGGTGGGCTGCGTGGACACCAAAAGGGATCAAAATCTAATTCCAGAAAGGGAATGAATCAAAAAAGGAAAGAGAAAGAGGATGATGGGATGTAGCCAGTTCTCCAGCTACTCTGGATTGGGACCATTACAGCCAAGGTTTAAGTCAGACAGCCTTTGGGTTTACAAGCTATATTTTATTATGGACACCAGGAGTCCATTCTGCTGAAAATCCCTTTCAAAAGGCTCCGGTGTTTTCTCCTTTTTGTTGTTTATTTCCTTAAAATGGAATCAGTGGGTTTTATTTGTTGTCTTTCCTTTAAGCTGACAATCTGGAGTGCCAAGCACAACACTGCATTGCAGAACAAGGAGTAATGTGAGGAAATGTGCACAAGGAAAAATCATATTTCTTCAACATTTACTTAAATTTTAAAAAAACAACACTGGAGGAAACATCCTAAGAAGAGAAAGAGACATCTGCTAGATTTGGTGTAGTCACTGCATTGGAAGTTCCAGGTTTGTTTTCAGAGCTGATAAGCACCCACAAATCCCATTGAAATCTAACAGGCCAGGACCCCTGTAGCCATATAAAAGTAGCGTTAATCCTGATGAAAAGCAGGAGTATGAATTTTGAATTCTGGGGCCCATTATTTCAAAATAACGGGCTTGGTGGGGTGGAAGCTCCACTTACAAATTTGACCTTGAAGGGGGTTATTTCGAATAGGGCTGTAAGTGACTAATCGACTAGTCGACTATCCGAAAAGCAAAAGTTGATTGGATTGTCATCATGCTAGTCAACTAGTCATTTCCCCCTCTTTCTGCCTCCATCAGTAAGAGGCAGAAAGGGGAAGGAATGAAAGGGGTGTTGAGGGGAGCTGGCTAAAAATCGGTTCAGCCAGATCCAGCTCCGTGGGAGGGGACAGGAGTGCAGAGGTGGTGTTCCACCTTTGAAATGTACAAAAATCCCCACTGGGGCTCTTGTACATTTCAAAGGCAGAACGCCGCACGGCTAATCGAATAGTCAATGGACATTCCATCGACTATTCGATTAGTTGATTAATCTCATTTTAACATCCCTAATTTCAAAATAATGTCCTCGTATAGACCAGGGCTTAGTGTTTACACCCGGTGCCTTCCACCTCTCTGTTACATTACATCACACTGCCATGCCTTTCAGCATCCTGACAAAAATCTCCCTGGGGAAGAATGCTTTTTGGGAATGAGATCATTAAAGCAGCATGTCCGGGTTTGAATGACCACTTACACAGTTAATTTATGGCACCAGTGGTTTTTATGCACGTTTGGCTTAGCTTTTACTGGCTGTCTGTTTTATACCGAAAAAAAATCAATAAAAATACCATTATAAGAGTGAGGACAAAAACAAGTAAAACTCATTATATCCTTGGAGCAACACAGACAAAGCTGCAAATTGGGAACCTCTCAGGGCTCATCTTGCAGCTCCCGGGTCGAATTCACAACCCATTACAGATCCTAGCGGAGGGTCTCTGGCAATGCAAAGGGCTCCCAGAGGTGGGCTGGGGGCAGCATAAAAGAACCACAATGCCTCTCTGCTGGGAAGTTGCCAGCTAGCCCATTCAGCCCCTGCAGTGTGCAGTTCTGCTAAGACAGGGACATGAGCTAGACCCAGTACGGTTGGAGACTCAGTACTGGGTCACAGGATGTTAGGCAGTAGGTCACCTTGTAACCAGGTGACCAGTAGGGGCTTCCTGCCTCTCCTGGCACCACGGACCATGTGCTGTCCTAGAAGCAGGGGTGGCTCATGAGCCTAGGCAGACGAGGCGGTCGCCTAGGGCGCCGCTGGCCTAGGGCACCCAATGATGATGTCACGGGGTGCCCGGGCCCGATGATTACGTCACTGCCATTGACGGTCATGCAGGTGGGGGCACCGATCGCGCCTTCCGCCTGGGGCGCCAGCTGCGGTAGCTGGCCTCGGGCCGCTCCTGCCTAGAAGCATCCAGGAGCAGGTCCACGTCCGAGGTAGGAGGGCCATGGGGCTCTGTATGTTGCCCCCGCCCCAAGCACCAACTCCACACTCCCATTGGCTGGGAACCCGCCAGGGGAAGCTGAGGAGTGGTACCTGTGGGTGACAGCAGTGCACACAGCCACTTGCACACCTCCACCTAGGAGCCAGAACTGTGGCTGGCCACTTCCAGGGTGCAGTGCAGTCCACGGTGCCCGGTCAGGCAGGAAACCTGCCTTAGCCCCTGAGCTCTGGCACTGATCGGGAGCCACCGGGAGGTAACCCCGCATCCCAATCAGCTGCTCCAGCCCCGAGTTCCTCAAACCTAAAGCCCCCTCCTGCACTTCAACCCCCTCATCCCTGGAACCGGCATGCTAGTCAATAGAAATATTTATGTAGGGTCACGGGCATAACAATTTCAGTGGGTCGCAAGACAAAAAGTGTGAAAACCACTGAGCTGGACTTTGGGTGGATGTGTCAGTTCAGCCTGTTGGAGCCTTTGCAAATGGCGATCTTGACCATTTCTTAGGGGAGACTAACACTGCCTCTTCTAGCAGATCTCCTTGTGTCGCTCCTTTCCTGAGCTGTTGCTCTCTCCCTGCCCCAGCAGAGGGTGATCTAGCTACACACCTAACCCTTTGTATGCAGATCAAGGGAGTATCGGGCTGGCAAAGGCAGACGCACATCTCTCAGGAGGATCCCATTGGCATTGCTCACCAATCAAAGTCTGCCTCCGTGCAGACACATGGTTCCGAGGCCATGGCCCTAGCGTATTTTCCCTGCATGCACTTCTTCTCCGATTTGCGTTTCCTGTAGATCCTTTTGGCTCCCATAATGCACGCTTCTCCCTGAAAACAAAAACAAACCAGTCTCTCCTTACACCACTATTCTTGTTTTCAGCACCCCGATTTGGCAAAGTTTTAGCCAAATTGCATTGTAGGATGGCTCTATGGGCCACATTTGCTGTTGATTAAGTGAAGCCAAAGGGGCTGCATAACGTATACCACCAGACAGGCTGTCCCTAGATTAACAGATGTATCCAGATATGCACCCAAATTTCCCCAAAGTCCAGGGCTATTCAAATCCAGGGGTTTGATTTGAGATTTGATTTATACATCTGGTACCATAACTCAGAGCACTGACAGATCTCTCTCATCTCTGAGATACTGAAGCGACAGAGCTAGTCCATTTCTTTAGTCTTTTTTTTTCTGACCCAGCTTGCCTGAACACTGTCATTTGTTTGTACACATAAATCTACTCCATAAATTGTAAGCACTGGCTTAGTGTGTTGTCTGTTTTGCACTGAACTCAAACACTTGTAGAAAGGACTCAAGCACCCTACAAAACATTTTGTCTCTAGGGAAATCAGAGAGGAGCAGGCTCACAATTGCACTCTCAATAGGAACCAAATCTCGAGGAAAAAATATGGGGCAGCCTTCCGTGACCAGTTTCTCACGCTCAGAAGCAGATGTTATAGAAGATGGACGGTGCATTCCTTGGCTTTTTAGCTTATGCAAGCACAGGAAGCCAAAAATAAAATGCATTCACCTGGCTTGTTATATTTTACTCCTCTTTGAGTTGCTGAAGGAAAAGGGAACTTGTCACGGCTTTGCCTGCCTCATGACAACAAGGACAGAAGCGTGTAAAAATAGTGCTGCTCCAGTCATTTCAAAGGAGATGTACATCTGCTGACAATCTGACCCATGGCTAGGACTTCGGCATTATGTTTGTGTTTCATGAGAACTGTTAATCTAAGTCCAGCCTCATTAATCTTATATTACTTCTTAAACCCTTTCCCAACAAGTGATAAACAGATATGCCATATGCTCAGATGACATACACAAGTTTAGCTGTATTGACTTCAATAAACCACTAGACCATTTAGGCCAGAGTTGATTCTAACCTTACAGAATATAAAATGCCATGCAGAAAGTATCATGCACTAGGAAACAAAGTCTAGGGTCCAGATCCCCAAGGGTATTTAGGTGCCTAACTTCCATTGACTTTACTAGCCTTTAAGGCTATGGCTAGAATGCAAGCCTCTTTCGAAAGAAGCTTTTTCGAAAGATACTTTCGAAAAAGCCTCTTTCAAAAAAAAAGCATCTAGACTACAACCAGTACTTTCAAAAAAGCTAGCCGCTTTTTCGAAAGAGAGCACCCAAGCAGTCTGGATGCTCTCTTTCAAAAAAGCGCAGTTTGCATTACATAGCGCCTTTTTTTGAAAGAGCACTTTCAAAAAAAGACATTCTTCCTCATAAAACGAGGTTTTCCGTGGTCGAAAAAACTGCTGCGTTCTTTCGATTTACTTTTGAAAGAATGTGGCAACAGTCTAGATGCAAGGGAGGTTTAAATGTCTACATGTGTTTGAGTATCTGGGCTTCCATGACATCTGAGCCATGCTTGCAGGTGTCCAAGTAAAGCTTGGAAAGCCTGCATCTTTCTGAGCCCTGGCTTGTATCAATTAGAGACGGAAGTCGCTGGTAGATTGCAGCTCGAACCAGTATAAACTGAAATAAAACAATGCAAGCCAGTCATAATTTCATCGTAGAGACTCTGAGCCACCAAGTTAGCAGGAACAGAAATTGGTCTTCACTGGTGTTCATCTGCAGAATCACCAAGACCTCAGCTCATACCCAGTGTCCATGCTTCTTACCTGGCTATGGAGCTGCCATGGCCGGTAGTCCTCTTCTGCACATCTCCTGTCAAAAATGGACCTGTAGTCCACCTTCACCAGCTGCCATTCCGAGCGATGACTGAAGTGTCCAAAAACTCTACAGATCACAACAAAGAAGAGTTTATACATTCAGAGGCATCACCAGGTGCAGCCTCAGAGCTACCGGCCACCCTGGGTCAAATGTTCAGAAGTACCAGTGGGTCCATCTAACTGGGAGGAGTGACTTCCCAGTTCGGGGAGACATATATGAGCTAGCTCAGGTGGAGCTAGCACTGAAAAATAGCACTGTTCCCAGTAGCAGGGCAGTTGTTCTGTCTAGCTGCCGTAGTACAGGCTGAACCTCTCTAGTCCAGCACCCTCCAGACCAGACTGGTGCCAAACCAGAGAATTTGCTGAATCATGGAAGATCAATATTGTCTAGCTGCATTACCAGCACTTCCCCTGCTTACTTGGCTCTTAGAAGACATTTAGGGGTAAATAACAGCACAGAACACTGAGAGCCAGGACTGATGGTTGTAAACAAACTTCATGGGACTGCAGGAAACTTGGCCACACCCATGATACATGGACATCCGGCTCACTAAAATCGTACTGGACCAGGGATGTTGCCAGACCTGAGTGCCGGACTAGAAGGGTTCAACCTGTACAATCCCTTCTGGTACATCCTTGGCAGCTGGCTGAAGCTGTCGCCTGTGATGCTGTGGTCACACTGCTGTTTTTAGGCACTAACTGAAGCAGAGCTAGTGCATAGACACATCTACGCAAACTGGGAATTACACCTTCCAGCTGCTCTGTGCAAATCCCATAAGTGAATTAGGATCTGGCATCCCACTTCAATGAGATTTTGGGTCACATTTTTAAAAGCCCTTAGGTGACAAAGAACCCTAGGTCAAAATGAAAGTCTGTGTGACTTCAGCTTCTAAAGATCTAAGTCTCTTTTGCAAATGTAACTTCTAAACTATTAAGTTTATTTTAGCACAAGGCTACTGACTGACCCTGACCAGGGTCTTTGGGGGGCAACGTACAAAAATGAAGAACGATACTCTAACTGCCTACTCGAGATGGGACCAGTCCAGCCTGCAGGCATCTGAAAGATGTGGACTATTTTATGGAGTGCAGATGCATGACGTGTGGGAGAGGCATCCTATTGGAATGAACATGCCCATAGGATTTTGGTCCTAGAGCTGATCCACAAGAAGGGAAATCTGTTTTTCAATTCTGGTTTGGCCGTGGCTGAAATCTCATCAGGCTGTTGGTCTGGAAAAGGTTTGACCTCTGAGGCTGACGTTGTCCCAAAACAACACCTCACGGAATTTTAGTATCACTTATTCCGAACTCAAACACTATTCTGCCACAAATCTGAGACGTGGGCTCTGGATGAATCAAAATCCAGAACCAGATCTGGATCTGAACGGCATCTTTTCAGTGCCCCTATATTCTCAGCAGCTAATTTCCAAACCACAAAGTCCATCCATTCCAACGTCACTCATTTTCACAAGCAGAAACTGAATTTGTCTCATGTTGTTTTCCAGTTTGATCCCACATAAGACACCAGGGTTAGTACAAATTTCTGTGCTACGCAGAACTCAGAGTCCTATATTGCAACTACATCACATTTCCCAGGCAAGAATGTGTTGTTCATGCGTACCGTTTTGCAGCCTCCCAGTTAAAAATACAAAGGCACAGCTTTAAAAAGACACCTTATTTTTCTTTCCAACCTTGCCCTGCGATGGGCAGCTCTACTTAAATTCTCATACAGCTTGAAGAGTCAAACAGTCACATCGATGAGCCATTTCACCCTGTTTCTGAAACTTGTGAGACCCTGCAAGTCATGTTACATGCAAACTTTGCAGATTTTTGGCATCACAAGCTTGATTACATATTCTCACCCCCTGTCACCCCTCTAGCCTAGATACCCAAGACCCAGTCTCCACTCACAGCCTGGCCAGAGGTGCGATTACACAAGGGTCTGGACCAAGTGAGTGTCTCTCATGCAGTTCTGATCAGAACTGAACTTGACATTGGCTGTTTTCCTTTTACGTGCTCACTTACGTCATGATCAGAGTCTCCTCGCCAGGCTCACCCAAGACGCCGTCAACGAAGAGCGGGATGGACGTGAAGCTGTATTTGCTCCAGGATCGCCCTTCATCGAAACTTAACCTATCGGGGCAAGCAGAAGTGTCATCAGCTCTCGGAGAGAAATGCAGGAGATGAAGCTGTTCGACATAGACAAAGGTAGGTGCTGTCTTGCCAGCTATGCAGGCCAAGATTAAAACAAAAAATAAAAACAGGATTCCCTGAGTCTCTGTGAAGGTACTTGATGTGCATCACATTCTGAACACCTACCCTCTGAAAACCAGGCCCATTTAAGTGTCACGGGGAGCGTCATAATGATGAGGTTTCCAAGACTCAGAGTTACTGCTGATCATCTTGATTTAAATGCCCACACCAGGATTTCTTCTGGTTTGGCTCAAAGGTCCCCATCCCGCTCCCGTGAACCCTTTTCGCCTGCCAGAGCAAACAAACAGCTCTCTGCTCTTGGTCTCTGCAGTCTAAGGAGGGCCGGATTATGAAAGGGGCTTTTGGGGCTGCAGTTGTGGCTCTGCTTGGCGGACAGGGGAAGCGGCTCTGCCCCTCCCCCCCGGTGGAGCTGTGTGTGTCAGTGTTAGCAGCGCTCGCCTGCAGGCTCCACCCCCACCATTCCCATTGGCTGGGAATTGCAGTCAATGGGAGCTGCAGGAAGTGGTGCTTGCAAGTGCAGGGGCCGTGCAGAACCTCCCTGCGATTCTCGGCCAAATGGGTGTAGCAGGGGTGTAGCCTGCTGGCGAGCTGCCAACAGTGACACACACTGCTGAGCACCATGATAGCTACAAAACAATAGCAACACAAATCAAGGCTCAGTCTGGGAAGCCCAACAGTTGTGCCTATGAGTAACAGTGCTGCTTTGATTGCTGGATAGCCTTGGTGCTATCTAAGAAAGATCTGGCATTACTGATGCCTTCCACCTAGTAGATAATTTCATCCCGTTTTGCAAATAAAGCATATTTAGGATTCTTTGTGAGACTGATCCTACCCCAAACTCCAGCTTAATGTGCAGGCTTCAGGGGCCAAACCTTCCCCTGTGGTAGCTCAATGCAGATTTTAATGGCACAGTACTCATTCACGATTGCCGAAGATCTCTCGCCAGAACTCTGACTTGCACTTGTTCAGTGTCAAATCACCGGCACTGCTTTAGCCCAATCAGAGTGAATGCATACAAATTTCTTAATTGACATACAGGCATTTAGCTAAAAAAATTAGTCACAGCTTAACTGCCAGCAGCACATAACCTGTCATGAAGGACTTGATGACAAATGGGATCAGCATAGTCATGCATTACCATAGATGTCGGATAGGCAAAGACGTGTGTTTCATGGCCACCAGGACTCCACCCTGATCCAGGAATAGAACACTGTGCTCTTCTTCAAAGATCTGCAAAACAGACATGCACCCAGATGGGTTTTCCTTAGCCTTGCTAAAAGGCCACACTCTTTCTCAGGGAGAGGCTGTGGATGGGGTCTATGGCTTCGGGGGAAGGCACGTTATTACCCAGACAGGTCTGATTTTTTATATTGATATCTTACTGCCCCCTTGTCAAATGTATTTCATCCTCTTAGATCAGGGCTACTCAACACTCAGCCCACTCGTGGGAGCCAAAACAAAAAAGTAGTCAATAGAATGGTCTTCTGTTGCTATGTGTTTTAGTAGTTACATTCCTGGACTGTCACTGCTCATTAAAAGTGCTGACATATGGGTGGAAATCGGGTAACTATTGCATTTTATTAATATCAGCAGAACTGACTGAAATGGGGCCTGTGTGTTGTGTGGTCTTGCCTTAATCTTTGTATTCATGCCCGGCAGTGTGAAAGAAGCTATTTGCATATATTTGCATATCTATTTGCATGTATATGCAACCACACTTCAGTTGCAGCCCTCGGTATGTGCTGTGAGTATCATTGTGGCCCCTGGGGCTTCCAACGTTGAGTAGCTTTGTCTTAGATCATCATTCTCCCCCCAAGTCCCCAGACACACCCATAGAGTGGGGAGCATTGTTGGAGGTGAAGGAAGCTTCACTTTGCAGGTGTCTTACAACGACCATACGGGAGTGTTTTGAGAGAAAAAAAAAGAGAGCTGGGCAAGCAACGCAAAAATAATTTCCCTCAGTAAACGTTTACATATCAAAACAGGTTTCCATCAGTAGGGTCCCTTTTACATTCTCCTGCAAACACTGATGAAACTGAGTTTTGCTAATTTCCCTCAGGTCGCACATTTTAAGATCACCGCTCGGCCGACTTAGGGTTTTAGGCATTTAATCTCACGTCCACTGAATTTGATGCAAACCTTCTATCCACTTGAAAGGCAGAAGACCAGGTTCTAAATGTACACACCTGATCTTAAGAGTTGCGCTTATCCAATCGGAAAGAAGATATGCTGCTCTGTGGCCAATCACAACAGGGCTCGGCTTTCAGATTTCAAATAGTGAGCCACGAATGAAAAGAACGTGTGTGACCTGCTACTGAATAGTGACTAGAAAATGCACAGTGGAGACTCCTGATTTGTTTGCAGCCATTTCCCCAACAAAAAGGTGAGAAGATCCATTAAACAAATTGCTCACTAGGAATTATTCACTCAGCTCCAGCAACGACAAAGTCACATTCCAAGGAGAGAGGTAAGTCAGCCCAAGGATGCGCCCTTGCTTGGGACTTGAGAGGTTCATTTTCCTAGTCTGCCCTAGAGTCCCTGTGTGACCTTGGACAAGCGACACTCTTTCTGTGACTCGGTTCCCCATCTGTAGAATGGAAATCATTACATTGCCCTACCACCGAGGTGGATTTGGAGGAGGAATACACTAACAATATGCATGCTCAGGTACTACAGAGATGAAAGCCAGATAAGTATCACTGAGAAATAGTTGTGTGTGTGTCCGTGGAAATGCTTCCCCTTTCCTCCTGTTACCCACCTTTGGAACTGCTCTCCATTGCTCTCCTCTGATTGACTCATCCCTCTTAAAAAAAAAAATCGGGACAAGATCCAGACTCCAAAGATGCTGATCCTGAGTTATCCACAGGGGGGCGCTATGTACAAACATGAACAGCCCTGATCTCCACGTCTCCACGTCTCCCAACCCATGCTAGCATCCAAGCACAGGAATTTCTACACTGGGTCAGAGTAGCAGTCCCTTGAGTTTAGTACCATCAGTGGCCCTGGAGTTCCCTGTAAGCTGAGTGCTTGGGCAGCCGCCCAGAATAGATTTAGGGGCCACCCAACTGATTAGCAGAATGCCCACAGCTGGCAGCATGTGTCTCTATTGGTGGTGCACATCTACACATGCTTCTGTGCGTGTACGAATGTTTATTCTGCACATGGATAGAAAATATTAGAGGGAATATTTCGGGCCAGCACCAAACACTACAGAGTCAGAACCCAAACAACATCACTCCCCACCCCAGACTCATCTCCCATGCAAGGGGAGCAGCTGCCAGTCCTGCTCTGACTATTTGCATTGTTAAAAACCCTTCACTATACACAGAAGTTCAATGTATGTGAATTACGGCAGTTAGTTTAATGCCTGCTAATTATTACAATATATTTAATGATGTGCAGCAGCCATGGATTAGATTAACTGGACTTCTACCTGATTGCTAAAGCTCATTAGTTATGTGCTCTCAAAGTAAGGGATATTTAATTAACAAGCAGAGCAGTGAGGAGGGAACGGGGCAAACACATCTGTTGCAGTAATCACGGCATCTAACTCTTGTGGCATACGGCTTCCTTTTCGGCGCGTGAGATTTATAATTTGAGAAGAACAGGAGATATTGCTCATTCTCCATCTATCTTCTTTCAGGTTAAGTCCTTGGCTGGATGTGCTCCATCAAGAGGAAAATATGCTCATGATTCTGCTGTACTGTCCTTGTAAGAGCGGACCTTGTATTTTGGAGACTATGAGCGTATTTGCGACTAAGGAGCGGGTGGGGATCCTTGAGAACTGTTTGAAGGGTGTAATCAACCGAAATGTTGAGGTTCATCCATGAAATATAATCAAGAGCAATATGAAATGAATAAGAAATGACATTTGACCTCTCTCATAGTAAAATCAAAAAGGAGACAGGCAATGAAAACGAAAGACAGCAAATTTAAAGGGGGGAAAAGGAAATACTTTGTATTACTAAACACATGTTAACCTGGAGAGCTCAGTGCCAGAAGATATTACTGGAGATAAGAACTGAGTCAAATTGGAAAACCGAGTAGACATTTATATGGAGACTGAGACTTTACAAGTCATACAAAACGGAATACAAAATGAGGAGCCCAAACATTCATGCTTAGGAACACAAGAATGAAAAAAATCAGCCATTGGATCAAGTCCTGTAGTTCAGTATCCTGTCTCAGGGCCAGCACCAGACTTCATAGAAGAAACCCTACAGTACGCAGATATGCAATGATGTGTCCATAGGAAATGTTTCCTCCCAATCAAATGTATTAGAGGTAGGCTACTAATCTAAGGCCCAGAAGGCTCACTCAAGTCAGTGGAAAGGCTCCCATTGATTCCAATGCGCTTTGGATCAGGCCCACAAGCATGAGGGTTTAGATCCCCTTCCCGGAACAAGCCAACCACTGATTGACAGGAGCTTGGTAGAAATGTGCCCCTTCAGATGGATCCATGGACATGTGCCCATTTTCAAGGTTTGCTCCTTGCGCAGAAGTAGCTGGTCCGACAAGGCAGGATTCTGCACTTGCCGGACAACTGGCCCGATCCAATGTGGCAGTTTCTGTGTCCTGAATAAATTTAGTGAACTAAGTAAGGGCTATCGTGGGCAGAACATCAGCGGAAACTGTCTAACTGTGAGATCAGTACAAAGGTGGAATAACCTTTCAGAAAGTCTCAGAGGGGCAGCCATGTTAGTCTGTAACGAGTAGCCCTGTAGCACCTGAGGGACTAACAACCTCCCTTCCCCGCCCCCCAAAAAACAAAACAAACAGTGTCATGAGCTTTTGTGAGCAAAACCCAGACCCTCAGATGAGTTGGACTGGAAATAACAATATCCAAGATATATATATATATAAAACAGGAAAAGCAGTCACCTGTCAGTTGTAGGACCTGTGTTAATGACACTAATTAAATGGGCTGGATGTGTCCCATTCGTAGCTTTTGATGTGAAAATGACACCCCATGAGAAAGCTACGGTTCACTGACACGAGTGACTATTCCGTGGGGAGGGTCTGGTCCACCAGAGAATGCACTAGATGGTGACACTACCTCAGGTTGCTCAGGTTGGCGAGTCACCTTGTTCTCTCAGCCTCCAGTGAGAGAAAGTCGGCTCCCTACTGCTGCCAAGCTTGTAGCCACTCATGCACACTTGCCAGGGCTCTCCCGGACCTTCCTTTGCACTGCCATAACAAGGTATATGCTAGCCCCTAAGGCCTTCTACACACGCCACCGGCACTGCTCACCCATCATTGGCCGCTCATAGAAATAACCCCATCGGCTGTCCCCAAAGAGAACGGGGCACACACCAGCATGTTTGATCAGCTGAGGAGTCACAATTTCCTAAACACCACTGCACTGAGCTGTTCTGTGCACTCCCTGTCAGGGGGGCGGAACAGGGGGGCCTGAGTGACTAACCGGGGGGAGGAGTGGAAAGGAGCAAGTGGGCTTTTGGGTGGGTGGAGAGGCATCGTGGGGACAGGGTTGTAGGAGAAGGGGAAGCATGAGGGCAGCGCCTTGGGGAGGTGGAGAAAGGGTCTGGCTTGGGTTTGGGCACCCATGACTCTCCCACCTTCAGGGAGCTTCCGCTGAGCCTGCTCCCCATTATCCCAATAGCACAGAGGCTCGGAGGTTCAGTCCAATAGTCGGGAACTCAGCTAAGCGAGAGGGTAGAAGCGGCAGCGTAGTGAGCCCCTTTTGCAGCTCCACTGTCATGGCCCTGCCCCCTCATTCCCATTACAGGGCGGGCTTTGGAGGGCTCCCTGTGCTGCCGCAGGAGCCATTCAGCAGCAGGGGGACGTCTCCTGTGGCTGGAAGTCTCTGCTCCATTACTGGAAGCGCTGCATTGTTCAAATCCGGCGGGGCAAGGAAGGGATTTGGATAACACGAAGGTTGGGAACTTGGGGGTTAGGGAAATCGGGAGTATGCTGCATGCATGCATCAGAAAAAGGAGAATACGTTTATTTACAAAGAGCAAAGATCCAAAAGAGAAGTGAGTGAGAGTACTGGGCATATAAAACAAACCGTAAAACACAGTCGGATGCCCACGCTCCTTGCTGGTGAACTGTCCTTTTTAAACAAGTAGATTGCCTCTCAGGGATTCAGTCTTTGTCAGAGCTGTAGGTCAAAGCCAGAACCCAAGTTTTCACAAATTTTCCAGACGCTTGAAGGGGTCTCCTTCAGTGAGTAGACCCCCAAATGGTTTTAAGCTCCTTCTTATATTTCTTAATGCTCCCACTGTTGTCTCTGTCACCAGGAAGAACCCTGCTGTTCCTCTCTTCCGGCTGACTCCCCATGCACCTCTTGACTCCTCTGTCAATGAGGCTGCCATTGTTTTGGTTTGCAATTCATCTACATATGAATCTATGTAGTGCCTGTGAATATGCTTCCCTTTGCCTGGCAAAACTAGGTTTTCACCTCTGCTAGGGATTAACACCTAAATACAAACTGTAAGGACGTATCTTCTGTATATAGACCTACTTTAAAGAATATAATCATCATACATACCTTATAGGACATTGTTTATGGATGAATACCACATAAGCAGTTAGTTGTAATGAGTTTTCCAGGCCTGATAGGAGTTGGTATTATAGGATGATGATTCCACTAGGCACTGAAGACCCCTGTAACTGGGAGGACCAGGCTCAGAAGCTAGAGAAAAGGCCATAGAGAAGTCCTCCAGACCTTCTAGAGAGGCTGGGAAGAAACCAGCCAATCAGGGGCCAGGAAGGACTACATAAGGAGTTTCAGTGCCAGAGTCAGAACAGTTGCAGACCAGACTTGAGGGAGAGAGGACCGGGGTAAGTGACTTGCCTGAGGGCATTAAATTCTGTGAAAATGAGTGTCAGCTGAAACTTTAAAAGAAAGGTCAGCATGAGGCAGCCACACAGCTGTGTGATAATATCTTTTTGCTAGATCTGGGCTCAAACTAAAAGATTTGAGCTTTCAGCCCTGCAAATCCACAGCTCATTTTTGCAGACGCAGATACAAATTTTGTCTCCACAGAAGGCTCTTGCACTGGTTCCTATTGCCTTAGTATCTGAGCACCTCACAGTTTTTAATCTTTCTTCACAACACTTTCTGTGAGAAGACAAATCACTTACCCCATTTTTACAGATAGAAAATCAAGCACAGAAAAAGCTAAGGAATTTGCAACATGGTCACATGGGAAGTCTGTGGCAGAACAGGGATAGAACCTAGCTTTCCCAAATCCTAGACAATTGCTGAAACCACTAGGCCATCCTTCTTAAAACTGCTGTACGTGCTACCCAACTCACTAGTGAAGTTAGCATCTGTGGTTAATCTCCCATTGAACTCAACAATCAAACTCCCCAAAAGCCCAGTCTTTGTGGCATGAGCACATCCCTCTTTTCAACAGGAAATGGTGTCAGAAAAGTCCAGGAAGGATCCCCCTTCTCTTGGTTTAGGCTACGTCTATATTGGCATCTCTTTCCGGAAAAGGGATGCTAATGTGACGAGTCGGAATTGCAAATCCGCGGGGGATTTAAATATCTTTCAAGTAGGAATAAGAAATCCTCCGGAAAAGGGCTTATTTTCCGGAGAATTGCATCTAGACTGGCGCTTTTCTACGGCTTATCCCCAAACCAGAAAAAAGCGGCAGCCATGTAAATGCAAATGCCGCGGGGGATATTTAAATCCCCCGCGGATTTGCAATTCCGACTCGTCACATTAGCATCCCTTTTCCGGAAAGGGATGCCAATGTAGACGTAGCCTTAGTGTCAATTAATCTGCCACCCAAAAGAAAAACACAGATCACATTTTTAAAAGCAACTTCCCTTTGTTTGACACTCATGACTGATTCACACGTTCTTTACCTGCCTCCATGTGTTCCCAGCATCCGATGAAACAAACATGCTGATGTCACTGTCTGACAATTCGCTACCGATGTTACCTGTAAGAACATTATTCAGTGAGACATTTTTAGACACAGAAAATGGAGCTGCCTCAGTGCTGCCGATGATTTTTACCTTTTTCTAGGCAAAGGATTTCAGTGCCAGGGTGGGGGAAGAATTGTGATTTCAGTTTGGCAGGAAACTTAATTACAAGATGAAAGTCCAAATACTTCTACTTCCATGCCCAGTGGAAATGCCACAAACAGAATCTGATGGACACAAATAGTTGCATACAATAGATCAGGGCTACTCAACACATAGATCTCGGGCCCATTTGTTTGTGGCCCATGGTGTGATTTGGGTTTACGTGGGGCTCAACATGCGGCCTGCAGGTGGAATCCTTTGAACATGGCCTCCACTGGGCACATGCTCTACAACGGTGAGTCAATATATTGGTCTTCTGTTGATATGCATGTTACTAGTTAAATTCCTGGACTGTCATTGCGCATTAAAAGTGCTGTCACACGACTGGAAATTGGGTAAATATTGCATTTTATTAATATCAGCAGAACTGACTGAAATGGGACCTGCGTGTTGTGTAGTCTTGCCTTTAATCTTTGTATTCATGCCCGTCAGCGTGAAAGAAGCTATTTGCATGTATTTGCATATATGGCAACGTCAGACTATAGGCTTCTTTCGGAAGGTGGTTTTCCGGAAGAGATCTACCGGAAAAACTTCTGTCAAAAGAGAGCATCCACACAGAAAAAGTGTAACGAAAAAGTGATGTGCTTTTTCGAAAGATAGCGTCCACATTGATTGGACGCTATCTCGCCTTTCAGTTGTGATTTGTCTGGATGGAGTGGCCACCGAGACAACTGTGTTATTTCCTGGAGGCCACTTCTTTCAAAAGAACTCCCTCTTCTGCGTCCACACATTCCTTTTTCCGAAAGAGCTTTTTCGGAAAAAGACTTCTTCCTCGTAGAATGAGGTTTACTGCCGCTGGAAAAACCCCTCTGTTCTTTTGACTTTCTGTCAAAAGAACTCAATTGCAGTGTGTTTTTTTCCCAGAAAAATAGCCGTTTTCCTGGAAAAACGCTGCAGTGTAGACACACCCTATATTTGCATATATCTGCATTAAGTTGCAGCCCTCAGCACGTGCTGTGAGTATCATTCTGGGCTTCCAACATTGAGTAGCCCTGCAATAGATGGTAACTGAATGTTTCATACCAGAAGCCACAATAATGCCAGGGGCAGTATCTCGGCTGGCGATGTTTCCAGAAGTGTAGGGGTTCTCGGAGACCTTGAGGTGAAGGTGCAGCGAGCAATAGGGCTGAAGAGAAAGAAAGGGGAGAAAAAGAGACAAGTCACAAAGAGCATCCCTATTCATTCTCCCTTCCCTTTGGGCATTGGAGCATCAGTGCCGCATGACCATAGAACATCAGAAGAGGACTGGAAGGAATCCTCTGCTCTTACAGACAACCCGTAAGAACCTAGCGTTTCTTCCTCCTTTTCTGAAGGCTCCAAAAAAGTGATTGAAAAATAGAAAATAAGAAAAGCTGGAAGCAAATGGAATGTCATTCCAAGGGACAAGTGCCAGCCGGGCTGTGAATACCAGTGTAACAAGGTCTGATGATACCATTAGCACCGTTCTGCTAGCGGAACCCTGCCAGCCACTCCGTACTGACACAGGCAGTCTAATGAAAAGGCAAACCCCGGACTGTCTCATAAACCCTGGCAGGGAAAAGCTGGTTTTTTCTTCTCCCCCCATTTTGATTCCCTTTATTTATAGAGATTTGTTCCATGCCACAGTAACAAGGCAAAATTGCAAGGACAACAAAGGGGAGACACCTATTAGACACTACAGCTGCGCCGTGCGTGGGTATGATTCATGATTATTATCCTTTGAAACGCACGGAACATAAATCGTGAGCCAGAGAACCAAACCCTGAGGAGATGAGAGTGTGGAGCAGGGAGAGGGCAGAGAAGGGGTAGAACAGCAAGGCTGACAATCTGGATGGTTTGGAAGGGAAAGGCAGTGTTTGGTGGGCTGGACCTGAGGGAGAGCTCCGTGCCCATGGAAGACGACACAAAGACCTGAGGGTGGAATAAAGACATAGGCAGGGGGCTGTGTCTTCACTAAAACTCACAGGAGTTGGAGTGGCCCAGCAATTCCTCAGCTTCTCTCTCAGGATTTAGTCCAATGATAACACAACACCCCCCCTCGGTGCGTGAAATTACCATCTCTACCATGCGTTCCCGCAAAGATTGGAGGAACCTACCAGAGCATAAATGAGAAATAAGGATACTACTTCCCTCTCCCCGTCCAATGTCAAGAGCAGTGGTAGACAACCTGCAGCCCATTGGGGTTCTACATGTGGGCCAAAAGGCATTTTTTTTACTGTTGCCCATGTGCGGGGTTGCCAGATTCTGCTGGTTTCCATCCACGTTGTTGGTATTTTTTTTATTGCTACCGCTATTACAAAAGCAACACACAGGTAAAACCAGGGCAGGTGAAGTGAGGGGCATGCTGATTGCATACAGAATTGAATGGGAGAGCCGTGCACTCCCTCTACATCCAATTGTGATGGGGTGTCGGGCTCAGGGGAGCCAGAGCTGGCTGGACCCCACACGGTCGTGGGGAGAGCAGAGGCGCTCTGTGGCCAGACGATGGCTCTGCTATGGCACTGTGGGGGTTGCTCGCACGCTGCTGCCGGCGCTAGCGCAGAAGCTTCCGGCACCAGCTGGCCGGTGGGGGAAAGGCACATGTGCGGGCGTCCAGGGGAGAAAGGCACAGGTTTCAAAAAGTCGGCACCTGCCTCAAGGTAGGAGAGAGAGATGTCAAGGAGGGAAGCAAGAGCTTTCCTATGGTCAGCGTGGGGAGAGACGCCCAGCGGGGCAAGAGGGACTTGCCCCAGTCAACGTGGCGAGAGACACCCAGTGGGGCAGGAGAAGGGCACTCGCCACCGAGGAGCGGTGTCAGCGCCACTGGAGCAAGTCCGGCGGCAGCGTAGATACATGGACCAGATGTGGTGCAAGGACGTGAAGCGTAGGAAGCGACCCAGGATGGGATAAAAGGAACCCGGGGGTTGGTGAGTTGTGGGCTACAGTCCCACCAAACAAGCAGAAGATCATTATCTCTACTCTTAGGGACCTCGGCCGAGACCTCGAGCGGGGGAGGTCCCAGGTCTGCCTACTCTCTCCAGTCAGTGCAGGTAAGCCTCAGCTGTAATTAACTAGGAGGGACTGTCTGGATTTCGGGTGCGGGGATAGGACCAGGCACAGTCTAGATAAGAGGGTGCATGGAGGAACCAGGGGAGGGGCCACCTGACTAGCATTTGCCCACTCACGATGAGGAAAATCAAGGGAATCTGAGTGAGCTTGTGGGGGTGAAGACACTGCCCCAACCCCGTAGACTGAGACACCAATCAAAATGCTCCTACGGCTCAGTTGGCACACTGACAGATAGCAAGCAACGAGCAAAACTACCCTATCCCGAGAGAGCATCTTGGTTACAACAATCTCACGGCCCACTGAAATGAAGGAGGGCCACTAATGCATCCCCCTCACTAGCCTAGGTTGCCCATCGCTGACCTGGAGTGCGAGGAAGACCATGATGAACTGGAGCATAGACACCATACCCCACAATGAGTCAAATGTTAGACATGGAAAAGACCTATAGTGAACACTATAAAGGGTTCAGAGAGGTTGCCGTGTTAGTCGGTAATTTTAAAAACAACAGGTAGCCCTGTGGCACCTAAGGCTATGTTTACATGGCACGCTTGTTTCAAAATAACTCGTGGTGTTTCAGAATAACAGAGTGTGCATCTACACAGCAAACCCGTTATTTAGAAATAATTTTGAAATAACAGGCTTCCTACTCTGACTTCCGTAAGCCTCATTTCACGAGGAGTAAAGGTAGGCGAAGGAAGAGTGTTCTTCCTTTGACTTCCTGCTGTGTAGACAGCGTCAAAAGCTGAGTTAAGCTACTTCAACTTCAGCTATGCAATTAATATAGTTGAAGTTACGTACCTTAACTCGACTTTAGCCCGCAGTGTAGACATCCCTGAGGGACTAACAAATATATAAGATCATGAGTTTCATGGGTAAAACCCACTTCATCAGACGAGTTGGAGTGGAAAGTACAGAATTCAGGATTGTGATTTACTGAGTGAAAGGAAATATCTGTTAATGGTCAGCCTTGTATTGGGCCTTCCTTTGGCTAGGTCAGGATGCACACTTGGGTCGTGTCCAGACTCAGGGGTTTTTTCGGGAAAAGTAGCCTTTTCCCGAAAAAACTTCCCCTGCGTCCAGACTCAAGCCGCGTCTGGAAGAATGCCTTCCTTCGAAAGTTCCTCTTTCGAAGGAAGGCGTTCTTCAATGTAAAGAGGCCGTCTTCGAAAGAGAGCATCCAGACTCGCTGGGTGCTCTCTTTCGAAAAAGCGGATTTCTCTTTCGAAAGATCCGCCTGCAGTCTAGACGCGATCTTTCGAAAGAGGCTCTTTCGAAAGATGCTTTCGAAAGAGCCTCTTTCGAAAGAAGCCTGCAGTCTAGACATAGCCTTGGAGTATATTTTCCCTGTCATGACCACACTTCGGCCCTTCAGAGTTTGAATTTAGAATCCCGCAGTGAAGATGTGAACTACCAAAGTCAGCAATTACTACTCCCTCAGAGGTGAAACCCACAGGCCATGTGGGCAGGAGGGAGGTGAACTCTTGCTGATGTGAAGCAAAGGAAAAAGACCAGGCAGCAGCGTCACCACATGCCAAACGCCATAACCGCATTGTACAGCATTGTGGAGTCAAACTCCATAGCAACCCAGAGGAGGATCCTGGGGAGAGAACCCAGTTAAGCTAAAGCACAAAGGCAGTCAGGGAAATGGGATTCTTTCATTTATTTTTGTATCCATTATGAAGGCCTAACGGGGGTTCAAGTTTTTAAAACCAAAATAATTAATGTTGCCCATGGGCATTTTGCAGATGGGTGCTAGTGGGAGTAATTCACTCAGTCCCTCACTCCAACAGAGATTATCTGGCTTTTGAGACTTCAATCCTTCTAGACAGTGCTGCTTGCGGTTTCCTTTTCTCTTGTATGGGTATCACTCCATTGCATATTGTGCAGGTGGAAGTTGTACAGAAGATGGAAAGTGCTCTGTAAACGCCAGCTATTGGTACCACCATTATTACTTAGCTACAGGGTTAACAAAGACGAGGCAAGCCCTGGTAGTGGTGAAGCAGGAGAGTCCAGTGGAATGAACTTGGGGCCAAGAGTGACTAGCTCTACGGGGGTAATTGGTACTGGGAGGCTGTCCAGCTACATGACCTCAAGCAACTCACTCACATTCTCTAAGGAACGTTCTGCTCTGATTCACAGCAGGGCAACCGCACTGAAATCAACACAGCCGGGCTGCTCTTAGTGCCAGCTATACAGTGGGGAGCGTAAGAGCCACACACCTAGAAGGGGCTCTCAGCACAACGGAGCCCCCAACCTCATCAGGTGCTACAGGAACACGCAGAACAATTAATACATACATAATTACTCACTATGATTATACATAAGGGTCAGAAGCTGAAATTGCTTTTGGTTTATCTTCAGTCTTCCAGGGCAGGGCTCTCAGACCTAGATGTACTGAATGTATAGGGACAGTCCTGATAGTTGGGGCTTTTACTTCTACAAGCACCTTTCATCCCCCAACCCTCTGTCTCCATTTTTCACACTTACTATCTGCTTACCCTACACAGACCAGAGCCCAAACCCTCCAACCGCCCTGTCCCTAGTTTCCTTCTGTCTACCAGATCTTTCTATAGCTCTTGGATTCCTCCCTGTCCTTAAGGGTATGTCTAGACTACATGCCTCTGCTGACCGAGGCATGTAAAATAGGCTACCCGACGTAGTCAATGAAGTGGGGATTTAAATATCCCCAGCTTCATTAAAATAAAAATGGTCGCCATGCTGTGCCGGATCAGCTGATTGTCGGCATAGCGTGCAAGTCAAGACGCGGATCGGTCGACAATGGAAGCCTTTGTTGACCACTCCCTTATGCCTCGTGAAACACGGTTTACAGGAGCGGTCGACAAAGGCATTCCCTGTCAACTGATCCATGTCTTGACTTGCACCCTGTGCTGATGATCAGCTGAGCCGGCACAGCGTGGTGGCCATTTTTATTTTAATGAAGTCGGGGATCTTTAAATCCCTGCTTCATTGACTATGTCGGGTAGCCTATTTTACATGCCTCTGTCGGCAGAGGCATGTAGTCTAGACATACACTAAGTCTACGTCTAGACTACATCCCTTTTTCATAAAAGGGATATAAATTAGACATATCGCAATTGCTAATGAAGCGGGGATTTAAATCTCCCCCACTTCATTAGCATAAAAATGGCTGCCGCTTTTTTTCGGCACGGCACGGAGCTTTCCCAGAGAAAAGCACCAGTCTAGAAGCTGATCTTGCGGAAAATAAAGCCTTTTCCAAAAGATCCGCCAGTTCTTGCCAGAAGCACTAAACCACAACAATAACAACTACCACCTCCACCTACCTCTTACACAGCACTTTTCATCAGTAGATCACAAAGCACGATGCAAAGGATGTCAGGATCATTAACCCCATTTACAGGTGGGGAAAATCAGGTACCCAAAGGGCAAACTGACTTATCCAGTAAGAGTGAAAATCTTACAGGAGAAATGAATCTCATGGGATGTGCTGCTTGGTTCTGAACCCCCACAAGCCTCAGATAACCTTTGAAGAAGTGTCTGCATTTCATGGTGCTGATTGTGATCTGCCCCTTCAGGGACGTCTGCCCCCACCCTATTTAACACTCTCATCTCAACGCCCCCGTCATAACTGTGCAAAAGTCCCACCGTTCTGTAGATAGGCTAGTAAAGCCTTCTGTATCCTACCGAGAACGTGCATACCCCTACTGCAAGTGATCCCATTGTTTCCCATTCGCCAGCAGAGCATCTCTACCACCTAGGATTTGTGTTACAGGACATGGACCCAAACCAAAGCCTCTAACCCAGATCTGAATTTTTCAAATAGTCTTCATATTTATAATGGGCTGAACCAGAAACCGTGGATCCCAATGCTCCCGGATTTGACCATAAACACTGCCATGCAGGCACCATGCACCTTCCACAAATATTTATTATTTACTGTTGTCTTAGGACGTGGTGGCCCCACGGTGCTAGAGGCTGTACACTCACACCATGAGACGATGGTCCCTGTCTCAAAGAATCAACTGTCCTAACAGCTGATGCAAGAGAGCAGGTGGCTACAGCCACGAGACAAGAACAGGAAGACCACAATGGGAAGTGCATCCTGTGGGGGTACTCAGAGTATTATTCCGCTCACTGAGTGGCCATGTCGGTGGAGGGAGGCCTCTGATATTTGTTTGGAAATAATTGCAAAATTCCATTCAACTGCCTCAGGGTTCCATTTTGCTAAGGATTTTACACGCACAGACACAGATTTTTGATTGACCTAGTCTCGGGCTGTCATGATCATAAGAGATGGCCAGCAGCCTGGGGACTAAGGGGTTAACTATACCTAACCCAGGTAGAGTTGGCCAATAGGAATGTAGATGGGAATTTCAAACTGGGACAAAGGAATTGTTGGTGTTTCCCTCTCCTTTGTCCTGAGCAGTTCTCTCCAGCTATTGAGGGGGACAGGCACTATGTCTCCCTCCAAGAAAAGACTCTTTCTTCACTATCTGTAAGTAGGGTAAAGTTTAGATAAATCCATTAGGTTTTATTGTTTTATGGTTTGGGAAATAGGATCTGATGTCTGTGCATTTAAAAATGGGTTTTGCTCTGCTTTGTAACTAAGCTCTTGGCCCATGGTGGGTTTCCCCTCCATAACTATATTATCTTGTTACTTTTCCATCTAGTCATTATGCTTGCAACAGGAATATTGTGGTGATGATAAAAGTTCTTTCTCTTTTCTTTTTATTAACCTAGTATTGGTTAATTTGTGCGTCCTGGTTTGTACTTTAGGGGTGAGATTTCCCAAGTGATCTCTCCCCTGATTTTCTTATCATTACTTGGGTGGTGGCAGCAGATCTTTTATCCCCAAAATCTAGGTTTTTAAGATTTTGGGGGGAAGTTTTTTACTGGCCCCCACTTCTGCATTTATCGTGCCACAGTGGGGAAGGAGCCATTATACAGGCTATATGACATAAAAGAAAAATATGGAAGATACAATAATAAATTACCTATATCAGACAGTAGAAACTCCCCGTTCCCCCTCTTAATTCTGGGGCCTGTGCCCATCTCTAGTTACTGTCCTATATCAGGAAGATCCTGAACACTCTCTGCTGGTCTCTGCAAGTAGCTCGCTCACCCCACCTAGCATGCAGAATTTCAACTCCACCGTCGCAGAGTCCCTATCTTCACCTGCTGCCTTAGAGGAGCTCATCAGCTCTGCAGAAAGAAGCCATGTGATTTTTATAATGTGTCCTCTGTCAAAGGTACATAAATAAATCAATAAAATAGCCAGTGCTTTGCCATGATGTCTGGCTGCCCAAGACTCGCCACACGGTACCCTTGTCATGAAGCACCCAGCCTGTGTCATACAACATGCCCCTGTTTTTACCTGGGGGAAAGTTGTGTTTTAAAGCAGAACTTACTAGGAGGCAATGAACAGGGTTTCCTCTCAGATCAGTGTCTGGAGCTTGTAGCAAGCGCCAATCCCGGCCTTTGTTGTAGGTGATGAAAGTTTTCACTTGGTTGTCAATCTTCTTGTTAGCCAAGAACATTCCTTTTATCCCTGCTACCTAGGAAAAATTGACATGGCTGAAAAAAAATAGATCAAAATTGGACGTGCACATGTGATTACCTGTCAAACTCAGCAGGGCCTCAGAGACAGCATCTGAGTGATGGAGTCGAGGGTGAGCGTTGCCAATGGGTGTTAGAAGTAGGAAAGTTATGGTCGGTGTCAGAAGAACACCAAGAAACACTACAGAGGGGAGGGAAAGCTGGAGCTTTGGAAGGAGAAAGGAAACCTGAAATGATGTAGGTGACTGTCAGGAAAACGGGACAACCTCCGTCTCCCATGAGAAGACACAAGGGACAGTCATTAATGTCCCTCTGCCGAGTCACCCACAGAAATGTTCTCCTTCAAACAAAACGAGAATACGGAATACGTTGCCTTTTGTATGGTGCCTTCTGCCCAAGGATTTCAAAATTCTTCATGAATCACATTGCTGGGGGCCTTAACTCAATGTTGGCTTTTTGGAAAAAAAATACAAATGTGCTTGCTTCCTTTAAATCCATGCTCTGGGGTGGGGCTGGGGTTGAGGGGTTCAGTATGCAGGCTGCCCCAGGGACAGAGGGCAACCTCCCCACAGCTGCTTGCGGCAAGGTGAGAAACGCTTCTCCATGACCGCTGCAACTCCAGTGGACACAGCTGGGGGAAAGATGCATATCCAGATTCCTCTGTGCCCTTTGCTCCCCAGCCAGAGTGAGGAATGCAGCAAACTGTGCACTTATGCCTCACTCCCTGACACAGAGGAACAGCTAGAAATGTTCCAGTATGAATCAGGAGAGGCTTCAGCCCCGCCCTCCCCCCCCCAAAGGGCACCTGGGACATGGGAGACTCAGGGCTGGTGCAATCCTGAATTGTGGGGCGGGAGGCACACTACCAATCAGCCCCTTTCACCTGCCTGGTGAATCTGTCTCTTTTCTGTATGGCTTTATGAGAAGCTCAAATATACAGTGGATAGTTGTCCCTTTCTCCACCTCTGCACCTGGCTCTTCCAATGGGATTATAGCTGTCCCGGTGCCCAGCTCTGACTCCTTGCTCCCTCCATTGTCATTGTATAGTATAACTGTCCCTGCTTTGCATCCCATATCCCCTGCTGCCCTCATGTGGTCATTATATAGCACAGCCCTCCCTTTCCGTTTAATGAAAACCAATCCCATTCCAGGCACATCCCAGTTTCCTGGCACAACCAAACCCTGACCTTACTATAAGTTATGATAAGAGGAAGTTTCATACAAAATGTGGTGGTCCTAGCTCTTTCTGTTTAGGAGGAGTTCTTGAAGAAACAGACAGATACACAGGACAAACAGACAGACTCGCAGATAAGCTCTCAGACAGACAGACAGACCGATAGATATATAGATAACCCTTAAAATTCTTTTCATGTATTTTTATTCCAATCTTGCACTGAGCCATGAAGCAGTTAAAGTGACTTGCCCAAAGCTGAGGTAGAATCAGAGTTAAGAGACAGATCTTTGGACTCTCTGGCCAACCTTTTCCCCCCTAAAGCAATGCTCCAATACCCACCAACTCAGAATCCCATTGGGGCTGTGAAAAAATGCTCTGTGCCTTGTTAAAGGCATGATTACATATAGAGGCATGTGAAAATGAAGCAGGAAAATACCTTTGTTTTGCCCAATGTACCTTGCAAAACGTTTCTTGGATGTTCAACAGCCTGAAAATCAATCGTGTAATATCCACTATAGCTTGAGAGCAAGTCTGTTAGGCTGTCGTTTTATAAACGGCGACAGCTATCAAGGGATTGCAGGGTGGGCGGGGGGAGGAGAACCTTCTATCTACCTTCAGGATGGTTCAAGTGTCCACTCCACCTCTGCTTTGAGGGCAGAGAAGTGAAGGAACCGAGACACCACGTCAACTGTTGGACCATTTTAGTCACAGCAGTTTTTACTTAACTGGAACCAAACTGGTAACTGCTGCCGCAGAATCAAGGACTGTGTTGGCCTCAACATACTTCGCTAAGACCTTGGAGGAGAAGTTCCACGAAGGGAGGATGGTTCTTTTCTTAGCAGGGGAAATTAGCAAGACTCACAGCAGATGATCTGCAGTATCTGATCGCGAGGTGACTGGCATCTCTCCACAGCTCCCTGGCAGGCCCCATCCTTCTAGAGTCGACACCTCCCACACTCTCCACCATCCCTTCCCCCTTCTTCCTGAGTTACACAAACTGGTTACTTGGCTGCAGACATCCTCCAAGCATGCTGCCCCCCAACCCATTTCTTCAACACTTGGTCCCACATTCAGGCTTCCCCTGCCATGATGGAGCTTGCCCGTTCCAATCCTACCACCATACTGCATCACATAACTCCTCCCCCAACTCCTGAGGTTCCTACCTTTCCCTCATGCTATCCTGCTCTGGGACAAGCAGATTCACATGGACCTATCCCTGTCCTGGGAGGCAGAGGGGCAGCCCTTCCAATGAGATAGAGAAGGGGGAGTGACCTACCACGAGATTCAACAAGGACAAGTGTAGAGTCCTGCACTAGGGATGGAAGAATCCCAAGCATTGTTACAGGCTGGGGACCAACTGGCTAAGCAGCAGTTTGGCAGCAAAGGACCTGGGGGATACAGTGGATGAGAAGCTGGATATGAGTCAACAGGGCGCCCTTGTAGCCAAGATGGTGAATGGGATATCAGGGTGCATTAGGAGGAGCATTGCCAGCAGATCTAGAGAAGTGATTATTCCCCTTTATTTGGCACTGGTGAGGTCACACCTGGAGTACTGCATCCAGTTCTGGGCCCCCCGCTACAGACAGGATATGAATGCATTTGAGAGGGTCCAGCGGAGGGCGACCAAAATGATTAGGGGGCTGGAGCACGTGACCTCTGAGGAGAGGCTGAGGGATTTGGGCTTATTTAGTCTTCAGAAGAGAAGAGTGTGTGGGGGGGGGGGGGGGTTGATAGCAGCCTTCAGCTGACTGAAGGGAGGTTCCAAAGAGGATGGAGAGAGGCTGTTCTCAGTGGTGATGGATGGCAGAACAAAGGGTAAACCAATTAATAAAGACAGAAGGAGATGAAATGAATGACTCCGTCACAGCTGATACACCAAGTGTTTGTCTATAAATTAGTTTCTAGCTGAAACAAATACAAATTTAATCATTAGGGAATAAAATATAACTTAGATGTTGTTTAATTATACTCTTGGGCTCAACAGGGAGGTAGCTGAGTAAAATTTAATGGCCTGTATTATACAGAAGGGCAGACCAGACAATAGCAGTGTCCTTCTTATCTTAGATGCTATGAGTCTGTGCCGTATTAAGAGATCTCTGAAAAGCAACTGCAGACGCAATACATACCTCTATGGTGTCACTGCCAACACGTACCCTCGCTGCATGGCTGTGATGAAATATTTTGTCAAAAATGTCAAGTTTGGCCAAGGAGATGGAATTGTTTATATCACGTTCTCCACATGGATCTGTATACTAGTGAGCTAGTCTGGATGACATGGGTCTTTGGGCGTTCAAGAGAACTAGCCAAACTAACTTGCTGGGCAAAAGAGCAGACCAAAAATGTTCACCAACATTTTTGGAAAAAAAAAAGTTCTCTTTTGTTGGGAAATTTTGAAATTTGAACATTTTCCATCACCTCTACAAATAGGAGTCCCCGTCAGGTTCAGTCCAACTCTCCGTTGAGTGTGCAAGGCAGAAGTACCCAAGCTGAGAATCTGGCCTAATTACTCTATACACACTGCCACCCTCACACACTCCACTGAAGCCAGACAAGCTGACACATGACAGACCCCCCACCCCAGTACCCGGTGCGCACACTCTGCTTTTCTCGACGCTGCGGTCCACAAACCAGCTCAGAGTCCGTTTCTCTCTGCCTCCCCCTACACACTTAGGACATGTCTACACTAGGAAATTATTTCAAAATAACTAAATTCCAAATAGCTCCTGAAATAACAAAATCGATATAGCATGTCCCCACTATGAGGGAACCTTGAAATTAGTCTGAGGTAGGCTCCATTATTTGGACACGCTACCTCAACTTAGAGCTCCAGGAAGCACTAGGGAGTAATTACTTTGAATTCCTCTGGGGATCAGGGCTGGCCTTACCATGAAGCGAACTGAAGCGGCTGCCTCAGGTGCCAGACAGTGGAGGGGCACCACTAGGACCCAGAGTGTAGAAAATTGTGTTTGCTGCTGTTAATTCTCCTTTATTGGTGTAGGTAGCAGAGCAGGACCATGAGAGGAGTAGAACAGGAAGAAGGCAGAATTGAGACCTTTCAAAGTTTTGGCCCAAGTGAGGGGAATTAGGGTGTCATTTGAGCTCCTTGCCTCAGGTGCCAAAATGTTGTGGGCCGACCCTGCTGGGGAGTAGTTATTTCGAAATAGCAGCAGTGGAGCATCCACACGAACACTATTTCGAAATTGCTATTTCAAAAGATGCGTTATTCCCCAAGGGAAGCAGGAATACCGATTGCAAAATAACCAGCCTGTTATTTCAAAATAACAGGCGTGGCCATGTGGATGTTCCACTTATTATTTTGAAATAGGGGGGGGTTATTTCGAAATAACTCCCTCGTGTAGACCAGGGCTTATTGCTTGCAGCCGTCCTCCTGGGGAATCAACTCTGCATAGCTTTCAGCTCTCCTCCAGCCAGCACATCCGATTTCAAGGGAGGTTTGCACCAGGCTCTGTGTCAGCCAATATTCTTTCTATCGAGGTAGTCAGCAGAGACGACGCTTCCAGCCTGATCACATTAATTTCAATCCCATTTGCTATGATCTGCCAGCCTAATAAAACAAAAGCTTTTCTTTCCTCTGCGATGTAGGACACCTTTATGTAATGCAGTCAAACCCTCCTTGCACTGGCAGTAATAAGAGGCAACAGCCTTTCCACAGGCTGCCAATGCCGTACATAGATTAATAGTGAAGACCTCATAAAGAGGAGGAAATGGCGTGCCCATTCTTCTGCAATTTGTCTGCATTTACACAGCACCCGTCCAGGCTTCCTGTATGGACATCTCAAGGTGGTTAAAGGCTATTCAAAGTCAAACCAATGCCTGGAGTTAATACTCAGGTAAAAGTCCCTTCGCTTTTACAGGAACTTAATGGCTGTGTCTACACTGGCACCCTTTTCCAGAAAAGGGATGCAGATTAGCCAAGTCGGAATTGCAAATGCAGCAGGGATTTATATTTATTTATATTTATATACATGGCTGCCGCTTTTTTCCGGCTCGGGGCTTTGCCAGAAAAAAGCGCCAGTCTAGACAGGGATCTTTCGGAAAATAAAGGCTTTTCCGGAAGATCCCTTATTCCTGATTTTAAGAGGAATAAGGGATCTTCCGAAAAAGGCTTTATTTTCTGAAAGATCCCTGTCTAGACTGGTGCTTTTTTCCGGCAAAGCCCCGAGCCGGAAAAAAGCGGCAGCCCTGTTCATGCAAATGCAGCGGGGAAAATTTAAATCCCTGCTGCATTTGCAATTCCGACTTGGCTAATCTGCATCCCTTTTCCGGAAAAGGGTGCCAGTGTAGACACAGCCACTGTGATTGAATGGATTTCACCCTGCAGTGGGCAAATCACTTGTAGGAAAACTGAAGGGAGAACTTCTCCCTGCTCCAGCTGTTTTGTGCCATACAAATGGGTCAGAATACCTTAAAGGGCCCCCCCCAAAACCCTGGTTCCATCCAGGGAAGGATTCCCACACATGCAGGCACCAGTCTGTTTTCCAAAGACACCTTTGCATGGTTTGGCATAGGGAACCTGCTGGGGAGGGTCGGGCTGGGGCTTCCCCACACAGCTCTGCAGAGATTCTGGGCTACGCAGGGAGGTGGTCATAACCTAGATAAGTATCCAAGGGAGTCTAAATAACACAATGGCCACTCCAATCCCCAGAGCAACCAAGCTCAGAAGGGTGGTACAGGTAACTTAAAACTGCCCTTCCTCCCTTGCCTGTTCTTCTTATAGCATCAAAAAGCTCATCCTTGAAGTTCTGTGGCCCTGGGATGCATCTATTCAGGGTGTGGTATGTTATAAGTGATTGCTGTATACCAGATATTACTGTTCCCACAGCAGGAATTCTGGCTGATTCAGCTACAATTCCTTCTTTATTCCCAGGTAGTGAATGTTGCAGCAATTGTAAGGTGTAGCAGATCTGGGGAGTTTTGCATGGGCTCTCTTAAGTCCATGGCTAGATCTCATCAGGCCGGATCTTACCTGCAGGTGCAAGAGTGAACCTTCTCGTACCTTCACTCAGTACCGACTTTGTACAGCAGTACAAAATCTGGGCTTTTTGAAGTCCTTGGATAAAAGGCATCACAGCAGGTATGCCCAAAGGTATGAGCCTGCATGCAAACACAGAATCTCTCCACTAATTACACTCGTGGTACAAGGTTGTGCACATTCATCACAAAAGCAAAGTTCCTGGAACAGCCTGAACTCCCAGGATAGGACTACGTCATTAGCCCTTGTGACATACCTCATAGAGGTCGATCATCACATTACCCTCCAGCCCTCGGCTACTCTTGACATTCTCCAAGGCCAGCGTGAAGTAGACCCCTCGGGTGTCGGATATATAAAGGTTGTACGTTTCGTTCTGGTTCCACTCCTGCACGGCTGCAAACACCTGATTCTCATCCGTGCTGATAACGTGCATATCCTGGGGAAAGGACACAGAAGCACCGTATTGGAGGGCAACTCGGCTGTATCCATTCCAAGGTCAACACAGGTTAAATCCTGGATGATCAAGGGATGTAGTCAGAACTAGAGCCTAATCAGAAATTGTAGATAACATTTTTTGCAAGTAGCATGTTCCCACACATCCACATATTTTGCTTGTTCTCTCTTCTGCTGGTATGCAGAGTAGTAATTAATGGTGGAGGTGTTAACTGAACATTCACACCGTCAATACTTTTAAGCACATTATTGTACAGGAGCAGTTTGTGAAGGGGGGTACTATTAAAAAAAATATGTATCATACAAGATTTTTCCCCATGTTCTATCTTAAATATGAAATGTGATTGAAAAGGAAGTCTCTGTACAGAACCTCTCTAATCCAGGACTGCTTGGTCTGTCTGACTCTCTGAACCTCTCTAATCCGGGACTGCCTGGTCCGTCTGAATCTCTGAACCTCTCTAATCCGGGACTGTCTGGTCTCTCTGAATCTCTGAACCTCTCTAATCTGGGACTGCCTGGTCTCTCTGAATCTCTGAACCTCTCTAATCCAGGACTGCCTGGTCCATCTGAATCTCTGAACCTCTCTAATCCGGGACTGCCTGGTCCGTCTGACTCTCTGAACCTCTCTAATCCTGGACTGCCTGGTCCGTCTGAATCTCTGAACCTCTCTAATCTGGGATTGCCTGGTCCGTCAACATCTGTTGTCTGGCAGGACCATGGATGTTCCAGAGAGTCTTGGTGGAGGGCTGGCAGCTGGGCTTCCCGCTTGCTGGGCTGCCTGGTATGCTGCAACCGGGCAGCCAGGCACAGCCCTGTGGGGCCAGGAGCTCAGTGTGCCGCAGCGGGGCTGCCCTGTGGGGCCAGAAGCCCGGTGCACAGGGAGCTGGGCTGCCCAGCATAGCAGGGAAAGAGGTGGGGGGACTGGCAGGGCAGCCAGGGGGAGCCAGCCAGGAGCCTGACGGCTGGTCGAAAGCTGAGGGAAGCCGGTAGCAGGGGAACCAGATATGACCTCTCCTGATCCAGCAAAATCACTCAGCCGAGACCAGCGAGGTCCCGAGGGTGCAGGACCAGGAAGGTCCAACTTATATATTACTGAGCTAAGAAAATAAAATAGCTTAAATTTCCGCTTCTTTGTGGAAGCCCAAAAAGTTACAGATGCCAGAATTACTAAATTCTATAGCCTCTGCTGAATGTATGTGTGTACATGTGTATTGCCACAGAATTTAAGAATGAGATCCCATAGTGCTAATGTATAACAAAAAGATGACCTCCTTCCCAGATAGAATAATCATAATGCTCCCTTCTGGCCTTAAAATCTACAGGGAAAACTATGTAGTGTTTTTTGGGGGTCTGCAAAACTGGGAACTTTATCAAAAGTTAATGTCTTTAGCTATTCTAGTTCCTCTTGCTTTAACTACAGCTATTATTGCCACACAAACAGAATATCCCGATGGATTTTTACCCTTCTGGCTTAAAAGATGGAAGCATGAAAAATAACCAGGAGTTGAACTTTAGCCACTCAGCCAAATTATAAACCAGGTTGTGTTGCCTCCATTGCTATTTCAATCTGAGCTAATTTATTGTGGGGTACTTAACCCAAATGAAGAACACGCTGTTTCCAGTGTGGACCTACACTTAGAGTCCCTTATGTGTGTATACACAGACACATGCACACTAAGGCTGTGTCTAGACTACATGCCTCTGTCGGCAGAGGCATGTAGATTAGGGTTGTAGGCAAAGGTAAATGAAGCCGCGATTTAAATAATCGCCGCTTCATTTAAATTTACATGGCTGCCGCGCTGAGCCGACAAACAGCTGATCGGCTGTTTGTCGGCTCGCCGCTAGTCTGGACGTTCCCCCTGTCGACATCAAAGCCCTTTGTCGGCAGCCCCGTTACTCCTCGTGGAATGAGGTTTACCGGGGCTGCTGACAAAGGACTTTGATGTCGACAGGGGGAACGTCCAGACTAGCGGCGAGCCGACAAACAGCCGATCAGCTGTTTGTCGGCTCAGCGCGGCAGCCATGTAAATGTAAATGAAGCCGCGATCATTTAAATCGCGGCTTCATTTACCTTTGCTGAATAAACAAATCTACATGCCTCTGCCGACAGAGGCATATAGTGTAGACGTACCCTAAGAGCCCCGCTGAGCCAAATTCAGAGATAGTGTATGACTGAGGGAAGCAGAGATGCTCAAAGTGTATTTGGCAAATGTACTTTTTCATGAAATTCTGATCAAACAGTTTATTCACCTAACACAGATTTTTATTTTTGCAAGATCTGACCAGCTTTAGGGAAAGCGGAAGGTAATTTCATGAATGCCAGGGAAATCAATCAGGTTGCTTGTTCTCTGAAAACTTTTCTTTCTGATTTCCAACTGGCTCATTCTATAACAAGAGTAAAGAGGTGAGAGTTTCAGTAAGGAAGACAATCCAATGAAGGCAAAGGGAATCTAAGGATATGCCAGGTCTGCAAGCACAGGGTATGTGCGCATTTTTAGCCTAAGAGCTAGGTTTGATCTAGCTGTGAACCAGCTGTGGCAGCTCATGCTTCAGACGGGGCTGTCCCTGCCCGCCCTGAACACTGGGTAATTACTTGTGGGACTAACTGATGCTGCAGCTTCACTGCTCTGGTACCCAAGCAAGCTAGATTAAATCTAGCTCAGATATTTCGGCTAGAGCTGCATCCCAACCTGTGATTACAATCCATATGCTCCAATAGTCCAAAGGAGTGTGAAGTGAGTCCACATTGGTGTAACATACACACTATAGGGGCCTGAAGGAGGTGTATGCTATGTCAGCTTATATTTGCCTCTGTGGGTATGTCTAGACTACATTGTTTTTTTAAAAAAACTGCCCTTTTTGGAGAAAAAAAAAATTCACCTGCATCCACACTGCAGTCGCGTTCTTTCGAAATTAAATCGAAAGAACGCAGGGTTTTTATGACATTGGTAAACCTCAAATGCCTTTTTCGAAAGAGCTCTTTCAAAAAAAGGGGTGTGTGGAGGCAGAACAGGGACATTTTTCGAAGGAAGAGGCAGTAGAAAAAAGCACAGGTGCCCTGGTGGCCATTCTGTGAATAGCAATCAGAGCTTTCTTTCGAGAGAGCGTCCATGCAGCCTGGACGCTCTCTTTCGAAAAAGCAGTTCGCTTTTTCGATCCGGTTTTGAGTGTGGATGCTCTCTTTCGAAATAAGTTTGCAGGCTAGACATACCCTGTGTGTATCCGCTGTCCTGTATCTGCCTGCACAGTGTAAGCACACAATGGAAAGGGGCTAATATCCACGTCAGTTTTTTGCTGTATTAGTCTAAACCCTTCTTGGGACTCTGAGAACATCCCGGGCTGCAGCACGGCATGGGGGAATGCACATTAACATGCAGTTCTAGTGCCTGCCCTTCTTATCTTTCCAAAGGCAAGAGAAAGAGCAATGTTATGCTTGTGAATTTGATTGGGAGTCTAGGAAAGGCTAAAGGACCAAGCTTTCGGTATTGTTAACACAGTGCAACTGCCCTTTTCTCACTTGCTTCGGGACCGTCACCACTTGGCAAGATTAATAGCAGGAAGGCGATACCGGATATGTCCGGTCAATTGCGGTCACGGTCAGCTGCTTTTAAGGTTCGCTATTTTAGGAGTGTTGTGACTATTGTGGCTCCCACAGGGCTAGAGGTTCACTGTGTAAGACAGCGCTGAGATGAGATGAACCCTTTCCGTCATTATGAAACTTGGAACTATCTACACAATCTGGCTGTATGGCAATCACATTGCTTTGCCCGCCTTCACCTTTACCGCAGTGGCATAGCCAGAATGGGACAAGTGGGTGGGCCCGACTTTGGGTGGGTGGGCAGTGACTGGGGAGGTAGCAGCAATGGGGCTTCCTCTCCCCCGCCCCCAGTTAGCTTTGGAGGGATAGATGCTCTGTCTTATCCTGTGCCACTTGCCCAGCGCTCCAGATGCGTCGGATGAGGGGAGCAGGCCTGGTCCAGCTGGAGCACCAAGCAGAGAGGGGCAAGTCCCCGCACTCTTGCAGGAACAGAGGCAGAGCTGTGGGTGGGTGGGCCTGTAGGCTAAGCGGGAGGGCCTATGTCTATGCCTGGAGGGTTCCCAGGTGTCCGGTTTTCACCCAGACAACCCGGTAAAAAAACGCAGAAAATACGTTTCTGTTTTTCTCAGAAGGCTGTCAGGGACATTTTCCCCCTGCCATATCTGGCGGGGCTGGGGAGAGCACAGGAATTTAAAGGTGCAGTGACTTTTTTTTTTTTGCTCAACCAATTTTTTTTCCCCACCATTTTCCCCAGGATTTTTTGTAAAAGTCTCTGGCAACCCTATATGCCTGTGCTTCACAGCTGCTGAGTAAGCTACTCCAGGCACAGCACAAGCTGGTGGCCAGAGATTTAGGTATGTCTAAAAATGGACCACCCCAATGAATTGACATTAGGGGTACCTGTGCTATTCTGTGATGAACTCTGTTAGAGAGATCGGGAGGCTCACATTACATGATATGATGGCACAGCTGCCCCACATTGGCCTCACAAGGGTTAAACCCATTCCTGGGAGACAGCTGAGATTGTGGATCCCACAGCTGTGGCAGGTAGCTGCCAACGAAGGCCTAGCTGGGGCAGTATAAATAGGGGCTCCTCGAGTGGAGAGGAAAACGTTCTTACTGCAGCTATAGAGCAGGAGGCTCCTGGCTGGCAGGGAAGCTAGAGGCTTCCTGATACGAGCTGGGCTGGGGAAAGGCAGGCAGAGCTGGGGAGCTCTGGCCAGGCAAACTCCCTCCCAGGCTACAGGGCCTGAGGCAAGGCCTGAGGGTACTAAGGATGCAAGGAGGCAGCCAGGGCAGCAAAGGCAGCAGGTCCTCACCCCCTTGCCAATGATGAGTGGCCATTTCAGGCTGCAGTTTGCCCCGAGACAGGGGCTCGATGATGACTGGCAGTGGGGCACTGAGGCAAGGTGGGATTAGGGTACTGGGGGTTGCTGGGAGGGGAGGACCCCAGAGTGCAGGGGCAATGATGAAGAGCAGTACAGGCAGTCCCCGGGTTACATGGATCCGACTTACATCGGATCCCTACTTACAAACGGGGTGAGGCAACCCCGCACTAGCTGCACCCCTCCCCCCCAGCAGACCTCCGAGACACACCGCGGTCCCACCGCCCGTATCCTCCACGGAGAGAAAAGCTGCTCCGCGTCTTCCTGGTCTGCTGCCCCCCCCCCCCCCCAGCAGACCAGGGAGATGCGGAGCGGCTTTTCTCAGCAGACACCTCAGCTTGAGAGTAAAGGACTGAGGGAAGTGAGGTGTGGGAGAATAAAACTGAGCTCTGGAGAAATGTTTGGCTAGAGTTTCCCCTACAATATTATAGAATCATAGAATCATAGGACTGGAAGGGACCTCGAGAGGTCATCGAGTCCAGCCCCCCACCCTCAAGGCAGGACCAAGCTCTGTCTACACCATCCCTGACAGATGTCTATCTAACCTGTTCTTAAATATCTCCAGAGAGGGAGATTCCACCACCTCCCTTGGCAATTTATTCCAATATTTGACCACCCTGACAGTTAGGAATTTTTTCCTAAAGTCCAATCTAAACCTCCCCTGCTGCACTTTAAGCCCATTACTCCTTGTCCTGTCCTCAGAAACCAAGAGGAACAAATTTTCTCCTTCCTCCTTGTGACACCCTTTGTACCAGTTCCAACTTACATACACATTCAACTTAAGAACAAACCTACAGTCCCTATCTTGTACGTAACCCGGGGACTTCCTGTACTGCGAGGGAAGGGCACTGTGGTCCAGGAAGAACATGAGACCTGCAGTAACTCAGGGATAGATAATGGAGGGTGAGACACAGGCCAGCAGAAGGTACTCGGAGGCTGAAGAGCTGATTCCCAAGGAGACCAGCAGGAGGCGCCACAGCGCTGAGGTCCAACCCTGTTACACGTGCCACGATGCCATCAGACAGAATGAGAATGGCAACTCAAGGCTTCCTCTCACTGTATCCATTAACAGCCCATAGCTCAGTTCTCCCTTTGCTCAGACCGGTAAAAAATAGTGTCAATTCGAGGCAGCCATAATTGTGAGTTTTATAGCATGAACTCTGCCCACATGAGCTGGACTACAACCCATCAACTCATGTCAGCAAAGCCAGCAGCTGTCAGGTGACAACACCCTTTTCTGGTCCAAATTCAAAAGGGGTGACAGATGCCAGGGTGAAAAACTTTGTATTCCTCTCCTCCATCCATGAGCCATTAGAGAGCTTGGAACTGTCAGCACTGTTTACCACGTCCGGGCCCAATTTCTTAGTTGAGAAAGATTAAAGAGAATCAAGGCACAGAAGGAACTGTTTGTTTCAATTCCTTTGGCTAGCACAGCGCTTTGTACATTTTTAATAAAGGCAGCTCTCCTGCTTTGATAGCAGCATCCCAAATAGATGCCGGGTTTTTTTTCCTTTGGCTCCTTCCACGCCAAATGTAACTCTTCATCTTTTGAAGATGTTATGAGATTGTAATGAAGCACTTTTTCTCCTTAAATACCACATTCATACTTGGGGCAAACAGCATTTGCTGTTCCAATTCCTATTTCATGTACAATAGGCTAAAATCAATGGTAAATTCCTTTCCCCAGCTCTCTGTAGATCTCAGAGATGGCCAGATGGAGAACCAAACATGTAGTGGGGAAACAACTGAAAGCAAATGGTTTCATCACAGATGGTCAGGGTAGCTGCAAGTGGCCATTCAAAGGGTCATTTTTGCAGGGGAATTGCAATTACTAGTCTGAAAAGGCTCCAATGACTTTTTAAACATCTGTCTCTAATAAGCATATATTATTATACTCTGTCTTGATAGGATAATTCCGCCTGGGGCTTTAGGATGGCTTGAGTATCGGTCTATGTGAAAATACCAGGGTCACGATTCTGTAAAAGTGACTGGAGGTATTGGGTGCAGCCCAGGTTTGGGATCTGTACTATGAAAAAGGACTTGCTGGGGGATATAACATTGATAGGGGGATTTTACTCCCACCAGCATCCCCCAACATGGGAGCGTAACCACCACCAGGCAGATTTGAACCTGAGACCTCAGTAGCAGAGTATACGAGCCTCTACCTGCTGAGCTAGAAGCCAGCTGGCTCCCAAACTGTGCTGTAGAGATCTCTTGATCTTAATTGTTGCTGTGGTCTAGGTGCCACTTGCATTGCTCAGTAACCACACTAGGGTATGTCTACACTCGCGGCTTCTAGCGCAAGTAATATGCAAATGAGGCTAAGCGTGGAATATCGCCAAGCCTCATTTACATACCTAATGAGCCACCATTTTTTTTCAGAAAAGCCTCTTGCACAGGAAGGGGCGTCTACATTTCCCCTTCTTGCGCAATGCCGTTCTTCCTGAAAAGTAATAGGTGTAACGGCATTGCACAAGAGGGTTTTTCTTGCGCAAGAAGGGGCAGTGTAGATGCTCCTTCTTGCGCAAGAGCCTCTTCTGAAAAAAATGGTGGCTCATTAGGTATGCAAATGAAGTTCAGCGATATTCCACGCTTAGCCTCATTTGCATATTACTTGTGCAAGAAGCCGCGAGTGTAGACGTAGCCTAGGTGTGTGGGTTACATACGTCTTTGTGGCTTTGTTAGTTGTAACTTGGATCCCTGTAGGCATGTTGGGATCCCCTTGCTTTGGGGCAGATCAGGAGGATTCCATGCTGTGACATCCCCTGAGGTCCTCACAGTAGACAGCCCTGTACCTTCACTGATCCTTTTCAAGACTCATCCACATCTCAAGGGGATTCACAGGTCAAGGAGATGGGATGGCGGGTTGGAGAGGTGTGGGAGAAGGCTAAACACCGCTCAACCACAAGGGAAGAGTTCCAAGAACCTTGTCAGTTTGGATTTGCACTGTCCTGTGTAGCAGTAACCCACATGCGGCCCTAAACATCTGATCCCGGGTACAACCACTGATAGCCACACCACCTAGCAGGCCATGCTCTTGAATGCTACTAAGTCAGAGCTCATTATTTTGAAAAAAGAAAAAAACACCTTAAGGGGGGTGGCTCCCTTTTGTTTCATAAATGGTTTGACATGTGGCTGCAAAGTACTGATCCTACTCCATCCCCAAAGTTGACTAGCACTCTCAAAAACCCAGCTCCATAAGGTAATGACATCCTTTCAGGCTCCATTGCTCATTCACCATTGTTCTTAATTAGGGACGATATGGAGCAGACACAAAACATCTCTTTGTTTGCCTCCCTTTCAAATCTGCTAATGAGGCAAAGCATCAAAAATGACCCACACGAAGGAGGCGGGGGAAAATAGTTCAAGGCAAACCTTCCACAATGGTGTTAATTGATTAAAATGAAATGCAGGCTGAATCTCTCTAGTCCAGCACCCTCGGGACTTGACTGGTGCCGAACCAGAGAATTTGCTGAACCATGGGAGGTGAATATTGTCTAGCCGCATCACCAACAGTTCCACTGCTTACTGGGTTCTTAGAAACATATAGGGGTTGTCATAATCATGCAGATTAGCCAGCATACTGGGGACTAAGGGGTTAACTTTGTCCCTTACCTAAACCAGGTGGCAAGCAGCCAATGGAAATGTAGGTAGGAATTTCAAACTGGGACAAAGGAATTTTGGGGGGTTTCTCTCCTTTGTCCTGTGTAGTTTCTCTCCAGCTATTGAAGGGGACAGGATGTCTCCCTCTAAGAAAATACTCTTCACAGTCTGTAAGTAGGATAAAGTTTAGATAAATCCATTAGGTTTTATTGTTTTATGGTTTGGGAAATAGGATCTGATGCCTGTGCATTTAACAGTGGGTTTTGCTCTGCTTTGTAACTAAGTTCCTGGCCCATGGTAAATTTCTCCTCCATGGCTACATCTAGACTGGCATGATTTTCTACAAATGCTTTTAACGGAAAAGTTTTTTCCGTTAAAAGCATTTTTGGAAAAGAGCATCTAGATTGGCACAGACGCTTTTGCACAAAAGCACTTTTTGCGGAAAAGTGTCCGTGCCAATCTAGACGCGGTTTTGCGCAAGAAAGCCCCGATCACCATTTTCGCCATCGGGGCTTTTTAGCGCAAAACAGTTTTTAGCTGTCTACACTGACCCTCTTGCGCAAATACATTTGCGCAAAAGGGCTTTTTCCCAGACGGGAGCAGCATAGTATTTGCAGAAGAACACTGACAATCTTACATTAGATCGTCAGTGTTCTTGCACAAATTCAAGCGACCAGTGTAGACAGCTGGCAAGTTTTTCTGCCAAAGCAGCTGCTTTTGCGGAAAAACTTGCCAGTCTAGACGCAGCCCATGAGTATATTATTTTGTTACTTTTCCATCTAGTCATTATGTTTGCAACAGGAATATTGTGGTGATAATAAAAGTTCTTTCTCTTCCCTTTTTATTAGCCTGGTATTGGTTAATGATTGTGTCCTAGTTTGTACTTTAGGGGTGAGTTTTCCCAAGTGATCTTTCCCCTGATTTTTGTACCAATACTTGAGTGGTAACAGCAGAGATTTTATTCCCAAAATCTAGGTTGTTAAGATTTTGGGGGGGAAGTTTTATACCAAAACCTGGTAGATAAGGTTTTGGGGTACTTTTGCTGGCCCCCACTTCTGCATTTATCGTGCCAGAGTGGGGAAGGAGCCATGACAGGGGTAAAATAGAGCTAACTAACAGCACAAAACACTGAGAGTCAGGACTGGTGGCTATAAACAAACTTTATGGGACCACAGGAAACTTGGCCACACCCATGATAAGTGAACATCTGAGTAACTAAAATCATGCCAGTCCACAGATGCCGTCAGACCAGAGAGTGCCGGACTAGAGAGGTTCAGCCTCTAGCAATGTAAGAAGACCCGAGCACAAATCTACATTTCATAGTGATGCCCTTGAATGACTGAAATACTGACACAACCACAGGCTCTGTTCCTCTTCCAAATATTCTTTGAAAACAAGTTTTTGTTAATTAAAATTCATTCTGAAGTTACCGCTTGGCCGCCATAACCTTTGAATTGATTGGGATCGCTCCGTGTGTGAGTGTGAATATATCAGCAATAGCAGTATACCTTGGGCAAAGAATACTTTGGCAGCTTCATCTGTGCAAATGCGTTCCTCCTATAGGACACGTAATAGTGTGGTCGTCCTCCTGATGTTAACTGCAATATAAAAAGAGATTTTATAACCATGTTTACCATCACCAACCTTCATTTTTCTTTGAGGTTGGAGGAAAATACTAGGCAGGTTGTAATGAATGCAGCTATGATTGTGACAGTTCAACATAGCTGTGGCTGGTGAACAAAATGTGAATCAAACACAAATGTCAATGAGTCTGAAATTGTCAGTCAGTGGAACAACCTGATCCCTATAGTTACAACATGAGAACCTAAGAACAGCCATTTTGGGTCAGATCCTTCTAACCCAGTATCCTGTCTTACAACAGTGGCCAATGCCAAGTGCCCAGTCACCCAGTAGTATGAGATCCCTTTGTAGCGCTTCACAGCCTGTTTGGGACTTACTTATCTTGAGTAGGTTAGTATCATATGCAAAGTTTGCCAACTCACTGTTCACCCCTTTTTCCAGTTCACTTACTAATATGTTGAATAGGACTGGTCCCATAGTGGGGACACCACTATTTACCTCTCTCCATTCTGGAAACTGACCATTTATATCTACTCTTTGCTTCCTATCTTTTAACCAGTTACCAATCCATGAGAGGACCTTCTCTCTTATCCCATGACATCTTACTTTGCTTAAGAGCCTTTGGTGAGGGACCTTGTCAAAGGCTTTCTGGAAATTTAAGTACACCCTATCTACTGGATCCCTCTTGTCAACATTCTTGTTGATCCACTCAAAAATTCTAGTAGATCAGTGAGGCATGAGTTCCTTTTACAAAAATCATGTTGATTCTTCCCCAACAAATGATGTTCATTTGTATCTGACAATTCTGTTTTTTACAATATTTTGAACCTGTTTGCCTGGTAGTGAAGTTAGAATTACTGGCTTGTAACTGCCAGGATTACCTCTAGATTTTTAAAAAACTGACATCACATTAGTTCTCCTCCAGTCATTTGGTTCAAACACTGATTTAAAGGATAGGTTACAAACCACAGTTAGTAGTTCCACAATTTCTGGTCCTGGTGATTTGTTATTGTTTAGTTTATCAATTTGTTCCAAAACCTCCTCTAATGACACCTCAATCTCAGACAGTTCCTTAGATTTGTCACCTAGAAAAATGACACAGGTTTGGAAATCTCCCTCACGTGTCACATTCTCAGCTATGAAGGCTGATGCAAAAAACTTAGTTTCTCTGCAATGGCCTTATCGTTCTTGAGAACTCCTTTAGCATCTTGATTGTCCAGTGTCTCCAGTATTTTTCAGCAGGCTTCCTGCTTCCGGCATACTTTAAAAATTGCTTTTACTTTTTGAGTCTTTTCTTTTTAGGCTTTCCTAATAATATTTTTCACTTCATTTTCCAGAATGTAAGTTGCCTTCTATTTTCCACACTAAGATTTAACTTCCACTTTTTAGAGAATGTCTTTTTTCCTCCCACTGCTTCTTTTACTTTGATGCTTTTAAAAAACTTGGGGCATACATTTAAGTTGAGCCTCTATTTTGATGTCTTTAAAAAGTATCTGAGAAGCTATCATGGATTTCTCTTTTGGCACAGTACCTTTTGATTTCTTTTAACCAAATTCCTCATTTTTGGGTAGCCTCCCTTTCGGTGATTAAATGCTATAGGGTTGGCTGATGTGTTTTCCCTGCCACAAGGGATGTTAAATTTAATTATATTATCATCACTATTCCCAAGCACTCCAGTCATATTCATCTCTTGAACCAGATCCTATGCTCACTTAGGACTATATCAAGAAATTGCCTCACTGCTTGGGAATTCCAGGACCACTACTCCGATACATAGTCATTTAAGGGGTCAAGAAACTTTATCGCCACATCCCATCCTGAGGAGATAAATACCCAGACAATATGAATGAATATGATTAAATCCCCCATTATGATTGAGATTTTAAAATATTTATAGTCTCTCTATTCTACCTGAGCATTTTATGGTGACTATCACAGCCTTGGTCAGTTGGTCAATAATATATCCATAATACTATATTTTGGTACTAGAGCGTGGAATTACTATCCATAGAGGTACAGTTTATTTTGCTTAAGATTTTTACTTAATTTGATTCTACACTGTTTTTCATATAAAATGTCAATCCCCACCCCCCACCGCTACCTGTTCTATCCTTCCAATATATTTTGCACTGTGGTATTATTAAGCCCCATTGATTTGCTTCCCACAAAAGCTCACGACACTGTATATATATTTTTATTAGTCTCTAAGGTGCTAGAGGACCACTCACTGTTTTTCTCATTCTACCAAGTTTCTGTGATGCCTATTATGTCAATATGCTTGTTTAATACAAGGCACTCTAGTTCACCCATGTTATTATTTAGACTCCTAGGCTACGTCTACACTATGAGTTTTCTCGGCAAAAAATATGCAAATGAGGAACTACTTTGCATGAGCCACTATCTCATTTGCATATTTTCTGCCAATCAGTTTTTTCGCTAGGGTTTTTGTGCAAAAACAAGCAGAGTGGATGTTTTATTTTTCTGCAAAAACCTCTTTTCCCGCAAGATCGGTAAACCTCCTTTTTTGGGGGGCATAAGGATTTTGCGGAAAAATGGGTTTTTCTGCAAAAAGAAAATGTCCACACTGCTTGTTTTTCCACAAAAACCCTAGTAAAAAAACGGATCAGCAGAAAATATGCAAAAGAGATCGCAACTCATGCAAATGAGTCCCTCATTAGCATATTTTTTGCCGAGAAAACTCGTAGTGTAGACATAGCCCTAGCATTTATATATAAGCACTTTAAAAATTAGTCACTTTTTAGCTGTCTGTCTGATGTAATTGAATGGGACTCTTCTATCTGACTGTTTCTCAACAGGTCCTACTGTATTTTATCACCTTCCACCCTTGCTAGGACAATCTCTATCAATAGACCCTCCCTTAAGGGATGTCTCTGTCCAAACCATGTGTTCCTTCACACCTGTTGGCTTACCCCCATCCCTTAGTTTAAAAAATGCTCTACAACCTTTTTAAGCACCAACAATCTGGTTCCATGTGGGGACAATCCTTCCTGTACAGGCTCCCGCTTTCCCAAAAGTTTTCCAAGTTCCCAATAAATCTAACCCCCTCCTCTCTACACCACTGTCTCATCCATGCAGTGAGACTTTGCAGTTCTGCCTAAGTGGCCCAACGTGTGGTACTGGAAGCACTTCAGAAAATGCTACCATGGGAGTTCTACACTTCACTCTCCTAACTAGCAGTCTAAATTTAGCCTCCAGGACCTCTTTCCAATCCTTCCTTATGTCATTAGTAGCTACACGTACCAGGGCGATCAGATAATTTGTTAGTAAGCAAAGTCAAAGGGTCAAATTCTGAGTGATAGACTGGCCCCAGGAAAACATGTACTGATTTCAATGAGGCCAGAATTTCATCCTCTAATTTCATATCCATATTGCAGATTATTTTGGCACATTTGGTTCATGACTGATGTGGAGAAAGTGAATATAGACCGGATATTTACTTGTTCCCATAACTTAAGAACTAGGAGGCTCTACATGAAATTAATAGGTAGCAGGTTTAAAACAAACAAAAATAAGTTTTTCTTCATTCAGCGCACAGTCAACCTGTGGAACTCCTTGCCAGAGTATGTTGGGAAGAACAGGACTTTAACAAGGTTCAAAAAAGAACTAGATAAATTCATGGAGGATAGGTGCATCAATACTTATTACCCAGGAATTGGTAGGAATGGTGTCCCTCTCTTTGTCAGAGGCTGAGAATGGGTGACACAGGACCGATCACTTGATAATTACCTGTTCTGTTTATTCCCGCTGGGGCACCTGGAACTGGCCACTGTTGGAAGGCAGGATACTGGGCTAGATGGACCTTTGGTCTGACCCAATATGGCCAGTCTTATGTTCTAACCATTGAAATGCCCACCCTAGCACAGGCAGGAATGCATTGTCTATTAAAAACACATAGGGCTCGTCTACACTGGCCCCTTTTCCGGAAGGGGCATGTAAATTTCATGAGTCGTAGTAGGGAAATGCGCGGGGGATTTAAATATCCCCCGCGGCATTTAAATAAAAATGTCCGCCGCTTTTTTCCGGCTTTTAAAAAAGCCGGAAAAGAGCGTCTACACTGGCCCCGATCCTCCGGAAAAAGTGCCCTTTTCCGGAGGCTCTTATTCTTACTTTTTATTCTTAAGCTTTTTCCGGAGGATCGGGGCCAGTGTAGACGCTCTTTTCCGGCTTTTTTAAAAGCCGGAAAAAAGCGGCGGACATTTTTATTTAAATGCCGCGGGGGATATTTAAATCCCCTGCGCATTTCCCTACTACGACTCATGAAATTTACATGCCCCTTCTGGAAAAGGGGCCAGTGTAGACGTAGCCATAGTGATACCACACAACTGTTGAAAACAGGAAATGGAAATATGCTGTATCCTCCTTAAACAGAAGGATAATTGGAAAAGGGAGACTGTAACTATCCATAGTGGAATTAACATACCAATTGTTACCCTGTGCACCATGGCATCTGGCTGGACTGTTGGAGAGAGGCCAACTCTAGCAGAACAGTACCAATACAATGATACCAGAACAAGGATTCCATTAAGACAGTAAAGAAAGATTCCCACCCACCAATACCTGATATGCAATCAAAAGGCATGTCTAGACTGCACGCCGTGGAACCCCTTAAAAAGTGCATTACCTACCACATAAATACCAGTGTACGTATCAACTCCTAGGTTAGTTAAAGCCTATTGCAAACCACAAGTGCTTGTGTCCTGAATCAGAGCATCTAGACTCACATCCGCATATCTAAACAAGCAAGACCATCAGAGCACTGAATCACATACGGTACAACATCAGGGGCTCATACAGCTGCACATCCGCTAAATGTTATATGTGCCATAAATTATCAGCTATGCCCCTCTGCCATGTATATTGGCCAAACTGGACAGTGTCTATGACAAAGGATAAATGGACACAAATCAGACCTCAGGAATGGTAACACACAGAAACCTGAAGCGGAACATTTTAACCTGTAAAAGTAGCCATCCTTCGACAAAGGAATTTCATTCACACATGACAAAAAACATCTGCAGAACTGGAATTTACACTAGCTGGTTGGCACATTATAAAGCCAATTTCTCCTGCCTCTACCATCTACATTTCCACATTAAAAGCTATGAATGGGACACATCCAGCCCGCTTCATTAGCCTCAATAACATTGGTCCTACAATTGACAGGTACTTCTTCTGCTGTTAGTATATTTATTGTGTTTTCTGTTATTTCCACTCCAATTTATCTGATGAAGTGGGTTTTACCCAGAAAATCTCATGATACTATACAGCTGCTCCCTGATTTACGACCACCTCCACTTACGACCAGCCACACTTATGACCAAAGTAATCATAAATGCGGATCCGAGTTACGAACGGCGATCCGCGCTTACAAACAGCGTGGTCGCCATGTAATTCTATGGGATCTGAGTTACAAACACTTCGAGATATGGACCAAGTGTTGGTCCGTAACTTGTTTGTAACTCGGGGAGCAGCTGTATATGTCTCTAAGGTGCTGCAGGACAACTTGTTGTATATACAACTGTGTTAATTACTTTGAGTCAATTAGCAATCAATTAACTCAAGTTAAACCAGCGGTGCAGACTCAAGTCCAGACCCACTGCAAAAGGATCAGGTATCGACTCAAACAAGTCCAAAATATGAAAGGTCTCAGAAGGCATTCGGAAACCAGATTATTTCCAGATCATGTACACTGTCCCTTGCTCTTTTTTCCTCCACTCTATTATTAAACAGACAGTGGCAGCAGGATAATGAAACCCTTGGTTCTCCAGATGTATTCTCCAGCTCTCACCTGGTACAGAAATTGGCTGAATACATCTCATCTTCATCCTTGTCTCAATAATCGTAGGCTATGCATAACAATAATGGCTGATTACGGTCCCCCCTCTAATGCCTCCCTTTCTCTATTCCTTTCCCTGACTCAGTAAAAACCTTGAGCCTGGCACACCAGCTTAACGCCAAGTGGTATGGCATCTACTCCTGGAATGCATAATGAGGATTAATCCAGTACGCATCCGGAATGCTCCAGGCGGCATCCCCATGACCCCATGCGGATAAGATACTTGAAACAGAGTCAGGAGGAACAATTAGCATTCTGATGGGCTGATGCACTCTGGGAAGCTCCTTTATCAGGCACTCTGGGCTGGCTGCAGTGGTGGGGGAAGAGGTGTAAGTGCATATATCCGTTGGGAGGGTGCGGGGGAGGAGAATGACTTGGAATCGATAAGAGCATGCACGTTCCGCACCTGAACAAACACATAATCGTCTTGCACGATCAGGGAATCTGGGTCAATGTAGCCTGGAAATGGTTTGCTCCGGATGGCTTCCGTGCAGTTCTGCATCCTGCAGGTGATGTACTGTGCATCTGAAATCACAAGGACAACACAGATTAATGGTCTGGCAGAGGGCACAGGCCTCTTCCATGGCTGCAGTACTGGCTCTCGCTTTCCTCCTCATTTGCCCGGCCCATTCCCTCATTACTGATTTCGGTTTTAAAACATCCGCCTGAAGCTCTGGGTGTGGTCTATAGTTTATTTATAATATGGTAGCACCTAGGAGTGCTATTTGTGGATTGTACCCTTCCTCCCCCCGTGCTAGATGCTGTACAAACACTGTACAAAAAGAGTCCCTGCCCCGAAAGACCGTACTATCTAATCAACTCAAATCTAATGTAAACTGAGGAATAAAACATGCGTAAGGAGCAGACTAAATCAGATTCTCGGCAGTGCATGAGAAGCACACAGGGCATCCAAGCGTCAGGGTGGCCACAAATAACCCTCCTACTGCAAACTACCCTCCTGGGGCCATCTTTGTGCCAGCCCCAAAGCTGTGAACTTACCCCCACATTTCTCACAAGCCCAAGGTGCTACTCCAGAATTCTAGACCAGATTGTCAAAGAACTAACTTGATAATTCTCCTAAATTCAATGGTATTCAAGACGGCAGTAGCATCTGAGGACAGCAGTATGTCATGCCCCTGTAGGCTTAGCCCCATGCTGAACTTTAAGCATGTGATTAGTCCCCATCAACTCTGTGGAGTACTCACTCATATACTTGACACAAAATACCTGCCTGAACCTTTGAAGAATCCGGGGCCTCTCACAATAGAGAAGATTCAGCACTTGGTTGTGACGACTAATAGCGCATTTAAAACAAACAAAAGAACATACTTCTTTACAGAACAGAGTCAACCTGTGGAACTCCTTGCCAGGAGACATTGTGAAGGCCAACATTATAACTGCATTAAAAAATAATAATAAGTTACGTTCACAGAGGACAGGTACATCAATGGATATTTGCCAAGGTTGTCAGGGATGAAACCTCACGCTCTGGGTGCTCCTAAAAACCTCCAACTGCTGGATGCTGGAACTAGACCACAGGAAAAGTATCACTCGAAATGGCCCTGGTCTGTTTATTCCCTCTGAAACATTGTGCATCGGCCACTGTAATAAGGCTAGATACTGGACCGTTGGTTTGACTCAGTATGGCTGTTCTTATGTTCTTATGACTAGAGAGGGGATTCTTTCTTGAGGCTGCTGGACCTTGTGGTCCTTCTTGACTCTCTAGTTCCCAGGTTGACTAACCTAGCCTGTGCCATGTAGTGTCACAAAATCTCACAAACTCATGAGGACTTTTGGCCACATCTCAAGGGGCTTGCCAGCTATACATTGTGCCAAGTAAAATACCGTCGAGGATTATGGAATGCATCAGAGTCAGAATCAGGACCTCGGTCTTATATTTAGGCTTTTCCAGCTCAATTAAGCAGTCTGTATGAGGACCAAGCTCATTTACAGAAAGAGGGATTTTAGCATTAGCAGTGGTATGACAAATTCTAATTGGCATTTAATCTTGAAAGTACTTCTAATCGTCTTCCTCTTTGGAGTACTGCAGGCCTTTGCTTGGTATAATTATGCCCCTCTGAACAGAGAAACAACATTTTTTTCGCTGAAATTGAAACGGCTAGCTTTTCATTCATTTTCCACTTAATCATGTCTTTAAAAAAAATAAATCCATCCTTTAAAAGCTTTTTCCTTATTGCCAAGGATGTTGTCTTCTATTTAAAACACAGACACACAGAGTGCAAATCTATGGTATTATTAAAGTCAGATTTCTCGTGGATGATTCGGGCCCCGCGTTTGCAGAGCACTTTGGATATATAAGGTGCTAAATATTATTAATCCACGCAATATAGAATTCTTGTCTTTTTCAAAACACATTACAAACCACTAATTGATATAATCCAAATATCATGAGATTCTTTTTTAGTTCTCCACAATATGCCTTTCTTTAGACCAGCCACTGAGTGGCAATAGAAGATTTGCACACTAGCACATCAAATGAAAACAAGAAATCTCCCTTTGCTGGGTCATTGCTCCATGGTCCCTCTGAACAGGAAACTACAGAAGGAAGAGGAAAGAGAAGGAAAAGAATACAAGGTGAGGAAAAGCTAAGGGTTTTTCTCTTTACAATTTCAGATCATGTGAAATAAATCCACCTCCTCATGAAAGAAGGCCTTGACCCAAAGGCCCAGAAGCAAACACATCAAAACGGCAATATGTCCTGGGACAAATGCCTTCCTAACCCTAGCCATTGGTGTAGCCTGACCCATGTGATCAAGGATCATGCTACTCGTAACAGCTGTGGTTTGGATGGCTTTCTGGAGTCAGGACAGCTTATTTTCCACTCCCACGCCTTCCCTTCTACTTGTGCTTTGCTCCCCAAGTCCCAAGTTCTCTCATATGCAAGGGAAGACCATTCTGAAATGTTCTTCACTCCAGCTGAGCTGACTCCCCCTGCTGCAACATGTGCATCTAATGACCACTCTTCTACTACAATCCAGACCTGGGGCTGGCTTTGCTCTAGGGACACATATCAGATTCAAAAAGGAAGGATTGCTGCCTGCCATTGCAAAATGCTCCTAACTGCTAGTAATTCCCCTGCAGTCATTATTGAGACTAACTAACACTAATGGTCACTGGAGCAAAGCATGAGATGCACATTCTTTTGCTCCAGCAAAACTCCCTTTGACTTGGAGCCCAGGAATAAAGGGAACCAAGCTTTGCAATAAATGCCCAATCATTCTTCTTCCCTTGGGGCTTTCATTGTGTCAGCTGTAAATACAATCTCTTCTGGCATTCAGTTCATGGGGACTTTTTATGTGATTCCATAGGAAGAGCCTTGTAATTTAGCATTAATTAATGTCAATGAATGTATTCAGTTGCTAAGCTCTGGAATTAATTTCATTACCTTTCCTGCACAGATGTTTTCCCTGCCATGGGTAATTAGGGCATTATGCTTCTCATTTTCAGCATCCTCACCTCTTAACAACAGCTGCTGCTTTTAATCCACACCACCACCACCAAAACCCTGCTGTGCCTAGAGACACTGCAATTGCGATTTTGCTCAGAGAGGGATCCAAAGACCTGTGAATTAGACCACGATACTTTCTTGGGCACTGGCCAATGCTAGATATTTCTAAAAATGGTGCGAGAAACCTTGTGATAGATAATGAGAAAATAGGCTTCCTATTGCCATAGGGGAAACACCAGGAACAAAATCTGCTCCTGTCAAGGAGAAGCATCAAACACGACTCTGGGTGCATCTGGAGTCTCACAGCTGTAGAAGCTGTATATTAGGAGGTCTTGATCCATTCTGGCTCAATCACAAGCAGTGCTAATGGGATTTGCAGGGAGCCGTGTCTACTCCTCCATAATGATGTGGATGAGATACTGGGAAACCAGGTGCCAAAATGTGGTTAGACTCTATAAAATGTTTGTAAGTTGATGAAGGCATTAATCTTCTTTGCAACATCTGGATCCCATGCTATAAGGTAATATGCAAGTTTTGCTTTATCACTGTAAAACTCTCCGCAATCAAGGTGTGAACTTAAGAAGGAAGAGTGGTCCATCAGGAAGAGACATCAAGATGGGCCATTGCTGGACAAGGGTTTTGTTGATTACCCTATCCACCCATGATGCAGTCACATACAGGAGATCTCATCCCATAGGTTTGAACTCTAGAAGAGGAAGGCGATGTAACGATGCTCATAAGAAGAAATGGTTTGTTGTTTGGATTCTTACAATGGTTGGAGCTAAGAAACAAAAAACAGCGATTCCTAAGGTCAGCATGGGTTAGCCCTGAAATGACATTCAATGGACAGATTGCTATCTCTATCACCTTTTGGAACCATAGACGGTCACTGAATATGTTGCCCACTTTAACACGTAATAACTCTCATTTATTTTTCCTAATTAACAAATATGCCATGGCTGTGTCTACACTGGGCCACTTATTCTGGAAAAGCAGCCGCTTTTCCGGAATAACTTGCCAGCTGTCTACACTGGCTGCTTGCTTTTCCGGAAAAGCAATGACGATCTACTGTAAAATTGTCAGTGTTTTTCCAGAAAAACTATGCTGCTCCCGTTTGGGCAAAAGTCCTTTTCCGGAAAAAACTGTTCCGGAAAAGGGCCAGTGTAGACAGCACAGTAGTCTTTTCCGCAAAAAAGCCCTGATCGCGAAAATGACTATCGGGGCTTTTTTACGGAAAAGCGCGTCTACATGGGCCACGGATGCTTTTCTGGAAAAAGTGCTTTTCTGGAAAAGTATCCTGCCAACGCTTTTTCTGGAAATACTTATAACAGAAAACTGTTCCGTTTTAAGCATTTCCGGAAAAGGGTGCCAGTGTAGACGTAGCCCATTAGTTTACTAGAAGGTTGTCTTCCAGCTTTGTCTTTGGGGAGACATCTGGAGTACAAACTGATGTGTCAGAAGCAGCTGGTCTCTAGGGACTGGGAGCAACCAGAATAGTTTGTGATTTTTGGTGTGATTGGATTGGTGAAATCTAATTATGGAACAGAGCCAGTTTGGGGTCTCTGACGTGCTTTATGACAGTCTGTGCTGAGGACTGTACTCATGGTAGTGAACCTCTCGAGACAGTTTGACAGTGGACATGGCTTCTTAGAGTTTGCGGGAGTTTCAGGGGCATTGAAGGACGCCACCAGCATGAAGAGAGTCAAATATAAAATGGATTCAAAAGCCCTGTGGGACATCCTGCTCCAAGAAATTATTTGGGATAACTCCTCAAGGTCCTGAGCGACCAGTGATGTCCACAGAAAGCCTTCCAGGGATTTCACTGGTGGTTGAATCACGTGACTGGACAGTAAGGAAAGCTGGACAATTTATTTGTAACATACTACTCTGTGAATTGATCCCTTTTTTGCGGGGTGAGGGTTTGGTTGTTTTTTTGTAATTCATTCCAGAATCAGTCTCAATTTCTGAAACTTTGTTTGGCAACCACAAGCGTTAGCCAACCAGTTTAGACAACAAATGTCCAGCTGACATAATGTTGGTGAACTGTTCATTTTGTCTATTTGTGATGCATTGTTCAGCTGTCTGATTGGCCATCTAAGTCACAAGGCATTGCTACTGATGTTGGACTGGAATACTGAAACCTTCTAAATAAGAGAAAAACAAATAATGAATAGCTCACTCCCTGGGATAAATGCTCAGGTAAATCATCATTTGTGGAATATTTTAGGATTCATGAGCATTTTCCCAAGCAGGCAGCCGCATACTCACAAATAGCAAATGTTAAAGAACAGTGAAAGGAAGCCTGTTCATTTTTGAGGGATGTACTAACCAATCTGGTTTTATCCCTATTATTCCATCTGCTGCACCATATATCAAACCAGGATTTCATATTTAAATGAATGAGTTGCCACCTGGAGTTCCAATAAGTAGACTATAAGTTAGAAGAATTTACAATCCTCATTCTTTCAGGCAAATTCTGATCATCACCTATGTCTGGGAAGAAATTACCATTTGGATTATCCCCATGATGCACTTGTGCCCAGTTACAGGACATTCTGGAGAAGAATGAAATATCCATTGTGAGGAACAGGAGAGCAGAAGGTTATGTTTTACTTTGAAATACCCCCACAAGAAGAAGAGAGGAACATGATCTTATTGTTCACAATTCTGGGCCAGATTCTTGGCTGTGGGAAATCAGCACAGCATGTTGATTAACACCAGCTGAAGAACTGGCCCTTGCTGTGATTACAAAACAGAACATGCCAAATTTGAATGAAAACTCAATAAACAAATCAATGCAGGGAAGTAAAATGGACAGAGGCACTGGTTAAATAGCAACACATTCCAGAATTGATGCTACCACTTCATGTTGCTTTTTTGCTTTCCATCCCTTCCTTTAAAAATAACCCTCTGATACCCAAGGGTATGTCTACACTACAAAGTTAGTTCGAACTAACGGACGTTAGTTCGAACTAACTTTAATAGGTGCTACACTAGCGCTCCGCTAGTTCGAATTTGAATCGAACTAGCGGAGCGCTTAGTTCGAACTAGGTAAACCTCATTTTACGAGGACTAACGCCTAGTTCGAACTAGCTAGTTCGAACTAAGGGCTGTGTAGCCCTTTAGTTCGAACTAGTGGGAGGCTAGCCCTCCCCAGGTTTCCCTGGTGGCCACTCTGGCCAACACCAGGGAAACTCTATGCCCCCCTCCCGGCCCCGGACCCCTTAAAGGGGCACGGGCTGGCTACGGTGCCCGTGCCAGGTGCAAGCCTGCCAGCACCCAGCTAGCAGACCCTGCACTTGGCACGGCACAGAGCCACCCACCCGATGCCTCCCAGCCCACCCCCTCTTGCCGGGACCAGGCTGGCGGCTCCCGGGAGTTTGCCCTGGACCGCAAGAGGCGGGCACCTTCCTGGGCTAGTGCGGACATCGTGGACCTCGTCCACGATCTCCGCACTAGGCACAGGAAAGTGGCCGTCTAGGGCAGGAGAGCTGCCAGCCTGGCCACCCAGGACCAGGTGTGCATGAAAATCAAGGGGGTCCACTGAGACCCCCGACACTGAGCCCTGAGCTTACAATGGCCGTCCTGGGTCAGACCAAAGGTCCATCTAGCCCAGTAGCCTGTCTGCCAACAGCGGCCAACCCTAGGGACCCTGGAGGGGATGGACCGAAGACAATGACCAAGCCATTTGTCTCATGCCATCCCTCTCCAGCCTTCCACAAACTTTGGGCAGGGACACCACTCCTACCCTCTGGCTAATAGGACTCCATGGACCCAACCTCCATGACTTGATCTCACTTCCCTTTAAACTCTGTTCTAGTTCTAGCCTTCACAGCCTCCTGCAGCAAGGAGTTCCACAGGTTAACTATTTGCTTTGTCAAGAACAACAACTTTCTCTTACTAGTTTCAAGCCTGCTACCCATTCCTTTCCTTTGGTGTCCTCTAGTCCTTCTTTATGGGAACTCAGGAAGAACTTTTCTGAATGCACCCTCTCCACCCAACCCCTGCTTTTAGAGACCTCTATCCTGTCCCCCTCCGTCTCCTCTTTTCTAAGTTGAACAGTCCCAGTCTCTGTAGCCTCTCTTCATCTGGGACCTGTTCCCAACCCCTGATCATGTTAGTTGCCCTCCCCTCTCCCAGCCTTTCTCTTCCCCTCTCCCACCTCCTTTTCCCAGTCTCCCCCAGTTTTTTTTCAATAAAGACAGAGTCAATGTTGGAAGAAACGTTATCTTTATTTTGTACATCAATAAGAAGGGGGGCTAAGGAAGGGTAAGTGGAAGGAGGTGAGGGAGGAATGGGGTACGAGCCCCCGATGGGGAGGACTGGGCTGGCTCTGCGGGCTTCTGGGGGTGGAAGCTCTCCTGCAGCCCCCCAATTACTCCCTCTCCCCAGATGGCAGCCTGCGGCAAGTGCAGCTGGGCTGATGGCCGAGTGGTGTGATGTGCCCAGTGTGGGCACTCAGGGCACTCCAAGCCAGAACTTCTTTGCAAGCGGGGCACCCCTTAGAACTGTGTGTCTGGGGTGGGGGTCGGGACCCTTTAAGCGCAGCCCTCGGCTAGCCTGAGACAGCATCTCCATGCTCTAAGTCCTCCTTTTATGCCCTGCCGGCACTGCTTCCGGCCATCCTTAAGCCCTGTTCAGAGTCCACTCAATGTGGACTTGCTAGTTCGAACTAGCAAAACGCTAGTTCGAACTAGTTTTTAGTTCTAGATGCGTTAGTTCGAACTAGCTTAGTTCGAATTAACTAATTCGAACTAAGTTAGTTCGAACTAGCGCTGTAGTGTAGACGTACCCCCAGTTACCAATATCTATCCAAATAAATGCATGCCTCTGTCACATACTTATTTAAAGACCTGATCCTCCAACCTGTATTTATGTAAGTAATTACTGTACTATTGTGAGTAAGACTGCAGGAGCAGGAGAGCTATTCAGGAATTTGAAAATACGATTTGTCTAGATCAAAATTTTCTAGAGGACGTAACATAAGAGCAGCCTGGCTGGGTCAGACCTATGGCCCATCCAGTACTTTTTTTGTGACGGTACTGCCCGGTACGCAGTACCGGCACCTCCAGATGCAGTACCGGCACCTCCAATCAGAGCTCAACAACTTTTTCCCTAGAGTATCGGCACTTTATTATTTTTTTTACACAAAAAAAAGCTCTAGATGGGGCCGCCCATCTAGGCCTATCTTCTACCTTCCAGCGGTGGCTAGTTTCTGATGCTTCAGAAGGAATGAACTTGTCATCCAGTCCCAGTTCCTGGCAATGGGAGATTTAGGGACACAGAGCAGGGGTTTGTAACCCCCGTGATCTGAGCAATAGCCACTGATGGACCTAACCTCCATGAACTTATCTCATGCCTTTTTGAACCTGGTTATGCTTTTGGTCCTTAAAGCATCTGCTGCTAATGAATGCCATAGGCTGACTGTGAGTTGTATGAAGCAGCACTTCCTTATGTTAGTTCCAAACCTATTGGATGACCCCAATGTGACGGACCCCTCCCCCCATACTTTATGAAATGGACTTATGGACACAAATATGTATAACTCAAAAATGCTTTGGACAAATTGCTTCATGTAACCTATCAATCTTAATGTCTTAATCCACTGGGTCCGTATATCTTATTTTGGGGTATGTATCATTCTTGTGTGTACAGTTAGATAGATGAAGCATGGAATGGTTTATGCTTTTAAATGTGCAAATGAAAGCCACCACGGCTGTTACTCTCAATGTCTACATGACCAACTGTAAACAATCTCCTTTGTCTTCTACGTCTTAACAGTGGTTAGTCTGAGGAAGTCACATATCCGCCCCAACTGGCAGCAGCTGAGCAAGCAATGGAAGGGTGGAATGTAGAAACAGAATTCCTGACCAAAGTGGAATCTTTAAAACAATTTAACAAGGAAAGTAACAAGTCTTTGGCTGGATGGCGTGGCACACGCAGGGGAATGAACCAAAGACCCCAGGGAAAGGGAATGTCCCTGGTTTGAAGGCTTAGCTGGAAAACGAAAAGTTTGAGGGTGAGTTTGTACTGAGGGTTTAGTGTTAGAATTAGCTAAGCCTTTTCCATTATTTTACATTTGTAATCTACTTTGCTCTGCCTGTTCTAACTTATCACCACTTAAATCGTACTGGTTGTACATAATAAAATCACTTTTACTTACTTTACTTCAAGCTCAGTGTAAATAATTGTTATCTGGGGGAGCAACCAGTGTGTACATTCCCCCTTTCATTGTTAAAGGGGGCTTACCTAAACAATTCATGTGGGGTTCTGATCCCATTTGGGGAGTGGTATCTCTGGGAAGCTGGGCCCAAAAGTACATTTTCCTTGGACCTGAAGAGGTTCGGTGTCTGTACTGCTTCTCGGGGGGCAGGGATCTCAGCTCTGGTCCTTGGATGAGGGAGACCAGGGAGCTGGCTCAGCAGGACTGGGCGGTGAGAAAACCCTAGAGAGCAGGAAGGCGAGGGGCAGTGGCCTTGTCAGGACCCTGGGAAGACTCCCCAAGAGGTCTTTTGTGACCCTAATTCTTGTATTATTTCTTATGGTAAGTAGAATTTCCCTATTCACTTTTTCCAGACAATTCTTGATCTTATAGACCTCTGTCATATACCCTCTTGGGGCATGTCTGTACTAGGAAACTATTTCCAAAAAATTAAAATCAATTTTATCACTCTCAAAATAACAAAATCGAAATAGCGTGTCCACACTAGGGCGAAGCCTCAAAATTAGTCCAAGGTGGGCTCCATTATTGTGGACATGCTACCTCGACGTAGAGCCCCGGGAAGCACTGGGAAGTAATGAGTTCGAATTACGCTGGGGAGTAGTTATTTCAAAATAGTGGCACTGGAGCATCCATACTAACACTATTTTGAAATAATCATTTCAAAATTAGCATTATTCCTTGAGGAAAGCAGGAGTACAGATTTCAAAATAAGTAGCCTGTTATTTTGAAATAACAAGTTTGGCAGTGTAGACACTCCGCTTATTAATTCGATCTCGGGGGCCTATTTTGAAATAAAGCCGTAGTGCAGAGCAGGGCTTAGTTGTCTTTTCCAAACTAAACAACCCCGCTCTTTTTAATCTACTATATATCTGCGGGAGTTTGTCCATCCGTGAGTGTGTTTGTCTGCCTGTTGGTTCAAAAACTCTTCCTAAACTGTAAGAGCAAGGACTACCGAATTCGGGTGGGGCCAGGACAATGTGATGTGCCTGGAATAGGATGGCTTCTTGTAAAATGTATAGAGAAAAGAGACAATCACCAGGCAGGGGAAAGAGGCTGGCTGGGGGCATGCCTCTATCCCATCAGGGTCTTGCCCAGACCAAAACCCCTCGCCCGCCAGGAATGCATAAAGGAGGGTTCAAGTTCCCCTCTGCCCGTATTTGTACAGGGGCATTGCTGGCTGTTCCCCCAGGGGAAAATGCACAGTTTGCTGCATTCATGACTCTGGCTAGGGAGTACAGGGGGCAGATGAACTTGGGCCTGGACCTGGACATGAACCCCTCACCCAGCTGTGCCCACTGGGGCTGCAGCAGCCGTGGATAGGTGCATCTCACCTGGCCCCATGCTGCTGTGGTGAGAGAGAGCTGGGGGGTCCTTGAGCAGTAACAGATCGATTAGACCCCCCCATCACTTTGTATGCATAATCAGGAGTGTTCCCCAATGTGCGTTCCTTTTTATTTATCAGCATTGATTTTCATGGGCCATTCTGTTGCCCACTTGCCCAGTTTTCTGAGATCCCTTTATGACTTTTCAGTCAGTTTTGGACTTAACAATCATAAGTAATTCTGAATCATCTGCCCCTTTTTTGCCACCTCCCCATTCACCCCTTCTCCAGATCAGTGTTATCAACTTGCCCTAAAACCTCCCCTATTGGCACTTTAAATAGTTTCACAGATTTGTCACCTAAAACGAAGGGCACCGGATTGGGGTATCTTCCTTGCATTTTCTGGAGCCAAGACTGAAGCAAAGAATTCATTTAGTTTCTCTACAATGGCCTTATCATCCTTGAGTTCTCCTTTAGCAACTCAATCATATCAATTGGCCCCACTGATTGTTGGCAGGCTTCCTACTTCTGATGTAGTTAAAATAGTTTTTGCTGTTAGTTTTTGTGCCTTTTGCTATTCAAATTCCCTTTTGGCCTGTCTAATTATACTTTCAAATTTGACTTACAAGAGTTTATGTCCCTTTTCATATTCCTTAGTAGAATTTGACTTCCAACTTTTAAGGGGTGCCTATTAACATCCAATCACCTCTTTACCTCTGTGTTTTACCCAGGATGGCTTATATTTGGTCTTCTAGCAGATGTAGGAGGGGTGGGCTTTGGATGGGGAGGGAGAACAGCAGTAAGAGGGAAGTGGTATACATTTAATACGAGCCTGATTATGATGTTTTAAAATAGTTTCCATGAAGTTTTGAGGCAAGAGTTGTTTTTGTCAATTTCTTTTTTACTCGCACGTTTTTTGAAAAAAAGGTTTCAAAATTCTTGAAATGTTCTGACATTTTCTAAATGAAAAACTCCAGTTCAAAACAACTTTTTGTTTTGAAATTTAAGCTAAGCATAGTAAATAAATGAATAATCATTTAAAGAAAGCATTTCAAATGTGTGGATTTGCGTGGTTGCTTGCTTCTATGAAAAAAGGAAGATTTCGTACACACACACACACACACACACACACACACATACATAAAATTGTGAATTTTTATGTGATAACAAAGTAGTTTCCTGCTCCCTTCTGAGCAGCAGATCCATAGTCTAGATGTTCCATTTATTCAATTGCCTTCAGGTGCTGTGATAGCAACCTAATCTAATGTGGGCATTCATCTTTTGAACTACCTACTGGTCAATGATATTTTGTTACAGGAGTTATACTTACCTGTACTAACTAGAGTTGACACTGCGAAAGTGCAGCATTTTTCATTTGCTTTTGAAAATTTTGCTCTCACTTGCCTTGCCCAACTTCAGGCAGGAAACAAATGGAGCATCTGGACAAAGGACCCAGGCCTCCTGACTCACAGCTATTTACCTCTCATGCAAAGCAGAACACACAGTATGTAAATTAAGCTGTTTATATTAAATGACCCAGAGGGATGAAAGGTGTAGATTTTGGGTATGAATCCCAGTTTGAACTGTGCAGAGGGTTTGTACTCAAGTTTAGTTGCAGCCTCCAGTGAAACATTCCTAATTTAAAGACCCTCCCCCCCAACTTTAATATAAGTAAACTGTTGCCAAATCTTTAGATTATATCTAAGGTCCCCCCAATGAAGTATCTGAGCACCTCACAATCCTTAATATATTTATGCTCACAACATGCCTGTGAACCATGCTATACCCCTGTTTTGTTAATGGGGAACTGAGACCAAGGCTGTGTCCAGACTCCATGCCTCCGTCGACGGAGGCATGTAGATTAGCCAGCTCGGAAGAGGGAAATGAAGCTGCGATTAAAATAATCGCGGCTTCATTTAAATTTAAATGGCTGCCCCGATCTGCCGATCAGCTGTTTGTCGGCAGATCGGGAGAGTCTGGACGCGATGCCCCGACAAAGAAGCCTTTCTTCATCGACACAGGTAAGCCTCGTGAAACCAGGTTTACCTGTGTCGATGAAGAAAGGCTTCTTTGTCGGGGCATCGCGTCCAGACTCTCCCGATCTGCCGACAAACAGCTGATCGGCAGATCGGGGCAGCCATTTAAATTTAAATGAAGCCGCGATTATTTTAATCGCGGCTTCATTTCCCTCTTCCGAGCTGGCTAATCTACATGCCTCCGTCGACGGAGGCATGGAGTCTGGACACAGCCCAAGAGACATCAAATGACTTGTCTGTGGTTGTACAGGACCATCTGTGGCTGAACAGAGAATTTAATCCAGTGGACCTTAAATCAGGCCTGTAACCAGTCAATTCTTAAGGGCACAGTATTAAGACATCTTAGCATGTTTCAAGCTTTGATTGTCTAATTGTCACTAATGAGAGCTGTACAAGCTATTAGGTACAACATTCACATATTTTTTCCATAAACCTAATGCCCAGCGAGGATTCTCAATAATTTATAGACCTTTCAAGGGGATTTTGATTAAGTTTTGATCTAATTTGGCTCAAGTTTCTAACAGTATACTCCTTGCCCTCTGGATACAGAAAAGGACTTATGGTGTGGTTCAGGGCCTCATGAAATTAACTGCTTCTTTACAGTGCTGACCAGAAACCAGGCAAAAATCCATTATTTCTGCTGACTTTTTTGGGGGGGGGTCAGTTCCTGATTTTATTCAAAACTCAGAGTAGAACCCCAGGGACCAAATGCCATGAGAGTAGAGACATAACATAAGACTCAGATGACTTTCTTTCAGCTGAAAACACAGTGATTGCCATTTGGCTCTTAATTAGAATTTGTCCCAGACTAGACTTTAAGGGTACGTCTTCACATGCCGCGTCGGAGATCGGCGTTCTGGCATTTGATTTAGAGGGTCTAGACTAGCCCCATAAATCAACTGCTGAGGGCAGCTCTTGCTGTAGTCCTGTGCTCCTCGCAGTCGTGAGGGGTAAGGGAAGCCAACGGGAGTGTTTGCTCCCATCAACCTCCCACTGTGAGTATGGAGCCAAGCTCAGCTTACGGTATGTCGAATCCAGTTAGGTTATTTACGTAGCTGGAGTTGTGTACCTTAAGCCGACCTTTTAGGTCTAGTGTAGACCTGGCTTAAGAGAAACTACTAAACGTAAACATCACTTTCTACGTACTCGCATTTTATACTGGAGATCAAATTCTGCTACATGTGGCATTCTACAGAAATTAAGCAAGAGTGTTGAAAACTTAAATCACATCAGTTAACGCTGTATAATGATGAACCTGCTGTAGAACTCCCATACTGAATTAACCCCCTACCAAGCCCTTTTCGAGGACTCCAGTTTGAGCACTAGCATCAATCGTACAATTGAAAGGCCAGATCCTCAGTTGCTGTAACTGGGCATAGATCCACTGAAGCCAGGGAAACTGTATAGATTTATACAAACTGAGGGACCGTTATTTTTTCCTGTGTAAATCTTTTAGTATTATGTGTAGAAATACGACATATTAAAATATGAGGACAGACCATGATCAGGGACCAGAAAGCAGAGGCACAATAAGTTATTAGTATTCCAGCTGGGAATGCCCAGGATTACGTCCGATGATGATAAATGCTCTCACAACCCGGCCAGCTACAATTTCTAATATCTGACTACGGTGACATCTCTATTCTCTCTCACCTGAAGCCATGGTTAATGTACTGCTGAGCTTCTGCTGGAAAAGATACAAGGCACGAGAATAAAACTATCTCGTTATTTGCATTGAGATTGGGTGCTTTTGCTTAGTTCCTGAGTTTCAACTGCTGTGTGATTTTTTCTACTTTTGTTTTGACAGGGAATATCTTTTCAAATTAAATCCTTTTATTGAATTTTCACCCTTGGTTAGTTCCCAAGCATGCAGCCCTTGAAAAAGATTAAAGAAAAGGTTCACAAACTGTAACTCTTGGACTGAGCCTGAAAAAAAGCATTTTATTAAACCTGCCCTCGCCTTGCCTGCTACAGCGCCTTGCTAGTCTCCCCCTAATGGAGAAAGGTTTGCTTACCAACTGAGGGAAGGTTCAAGCAATTAAAACAGGCATTTGATATTTAAGCACCCTGTGTTCTATTCTCAACGATAATGACTAAGCATGTGACTGAGAAAGTCACTTTACCTATCCGTACCTCAGTTTCCTCAGCTGTAAAATGGGAATAATAATGCTTATTACTTTTGTAAAACACTTTGAGGTCCCTAGAAGAAAAATCCTTTATAAATGTAAAAAATTATTTTTTTCAAATATCAGAAGAGCTTGAATTGAAGCAGGAGAAAAGAGGAGTTGGAGTTTTGATTCCAGGATATATCTGATATTCCATGAAGTGAATACACCCTAAAGTGTCACTACAAGGGAGTAGCCCTTTATAAACACTTACTACCATATTATACAGTCCAAAGCACAATACAGCAGTGTAGCAGCTCCATTAAAGGTAATCTTAATTGAATCATAGAATCATAGAATCATAGAATAATAGGACTGGAAGGGACCTCGAGAGGTCATCGAGTCCAGCCCCCCGCCCTCAAGGCAGGATCAAGCTCCGTCTACACCATCCCTGACAGATGTCTATCTAACCTGTTCTTAAATATCTCCAGAGAGGGAGATTCCACCACCTCCCTTGGCAATTTATTCCAATATTTGACCACCCTGACAGTTAGGAATTTTTTCCTAATGTCCAATCTAAACCTCCCCTGCTGCACTTTAAGCCCATTACTCCTTGTCCTGTCCGCAGAAACCAAGAGGAACAAATTTTCGCCTTCCTCCTTGTGACACCCTTTTAGATATTTGAAAACCGCTATCATGTCCCCCCTTAATCTTCTTTTTTCCAAACTAAACAAGCCCAGTTCATGAAGCCTGGCTTCATAGGTCATGTTCTCTAGACCTTTAATCATTCTTGTCGCTCTTCTCTGTACCCTTTCCAATTTCTCCACATCTTTCTTGAAATGTGGCGCCCAGAACTGGACACAGTACTCCAGCTGAGGCCTAACTAGTGCAGAATAGAGCGGCAGAATGACTTCACGAGTTTTGCTTACAACACACCTGTTGATACAACCTAGAATCATATTTGCTTTTTTTGCAACAGCATATCACTGTTGACTCATATTCAACTTGTGGTCCACTATGACCCCTAGATCCCTTTCCGCCATGCTCCTTCCTAGACAGTCGCTTCCCATCTTGTATGTATGGAACTGATTGTTCCTTCCTAAGTGGAGCACTTTGCATTTCTCTTTATTAAACCTCATCCTGTTTACCTCTGACCATTTCTCTAACTTGCTAAGGTCATTTTGAATTATGTCCCTATCCTCCAAAGAAGTCGCAACCCCACCCAGTTTGGTATCATCTGCAAACTTAATAAGAGTACTCTCTATCCCAATATCTACATCATTGATGAAGATATTGAATAGTACGGGTCCCAAAACAGACCCTTGAGGAACTCCACTTGTTATCCCTTTCCAGCAGGATTTAGAACCGTTAACAACAACTCTCTGACTACGGTTCTCCAGCCAATTATGCACCCACCTTATCGTGGCCCTATCTAAGTTATATTTGCCTAGTTTAATATTTTATTACTATTTATTATTCCCATCAGGTTGGATGGATCCGTGTTCTTTCTGTGTCTAGGGAATACAAAAGTTAAAAAAAGTAATAAATGGTAGAAAAGGACTGAGATATTTACAGTTCTTTCAGTTTTAATAATCAAATGTGTTGTTAAATGGAAAGGATATTAATGATGTGCATAATTTCTATTCCAGTGGCGTCCTTTTAAAATTCATCTTCTGAAGAATAATTTCCTACACGTAACACTAAGCAAATTAAATAAAAAGTAGTTTTGAGAAGGCTCCCTCCCTGGTAGTAGCTGGGCTAAATCTTGCTGTCATAAATTTGGAGAAACACCACTGACAGTGGCTGCATAACTGAGAGCAGAATTTGACCCACAGGGATTTTTCCAGAAGTTAATTAACTATGTCATAAAAACAAAAAAACCAATATTTCTGCAAATGGTGCAAATCTATTATTTACACTGCAGCAAAGTTGACATTTGCAAGAGAGCCATCGCGGAATTAAAAATGAGAACATCCAGGGCCACCGGGTGGTTTTTGGGAGGCACACAACTGCCTGAGGCAATTGAAAGCTGTTGGAAACAAGCCACGGGAAAAGTCCTGCAGAGGTGAGGAAGCGGAAAGACTGAACAGCAGGCAGCATGGAAGCAGAGAAAAGCCCAGCAGAGGTACGAGTGGACCTGTGAAACAAGGAGAGCTGGAGGAAGGTGTCTGGAGAGGTAAGCAAAAGGAACATTGGCCACAAGAGCAAAGAAAGATGACAAGGAAGGAGCAGGCACAGGGATAAACTGGAGAAGAGAGGATTCTTTTACAGACTGCCTTCAAAGACTGAACAACCCATGGGAATCCACCCACTTGCAAATTAGCTCCTTCCATAGTCTCTTAATACAATCTTTTCAGGTAGCTGAGGAGCTGCTACTCTGCCCTGAAAACCCTGCTCGGGAAAGACTCAACAAAGAAGAGAAATAAAGTCTTTTCCACTGTAGCATGTTGCCATCAGAAAGGCAGGCCAGCCCAGAGCATGACAGAGCTGGCAATCATAAATACTGGTAACCTAATGTACTTACGGCCATCCACTGTCTTTGCTTCCAGGTGCACAAGATCTGGCTCTTTACTGGAACCCATCACAGACCTGCAAAGGACAGACTCAGTTAAAGCATTAAAATGAACTAAGCTCAGTCAGATGTTTTCCACGACATTTATTACACAGTGGAATGTTACATGTAGGGGGTGGATAAAATTGTATCGGTAATTACAAGCTAAAGAATTTAAAAGACCACACTAGTGTTCCCCAAAATATCAACCCTTAGAAATTCTAGCCATGCTGATGTTTCATAAAACCAAAGTTCACATCCCTTCAACAGCCTTAACTCTGCCCAGTACTGCATTCCCATCAACTTCAGAGTGGGAGTTTCTGGTGTTTCCTTTGCTTTGATTGGTAGAGGATATTTCAGTATTTCAAAAATGGTGTGTCCTTTGCTTTGATTTCTGGGGTGTGTTTCAGTGCATGACATTTGGCGTGCCCTTTGTTTGGATTGGCGGGGAAGGCCTTGGTGTTCAATGATAAAATTGAGGCTCTCTATTGGGAGATGTGTTATGAGATTGGTAAAACAATCAGTTTGTAAGCACCTGGAGGAAACTGGAGGAAAAGTAAGCATGGATTTGTCAAGAACAAATCAAGCCAAACTAATTTAACTTTCTTCAACAGGCTAAGTGGCCTAGGAGATTGGGAGGAAGCAGTAGATGTGGTGTATCTTGATTTTAGTTAGGCTTTTGACATAATCTCACATGATAGTCTCATAAGAAAACTAGGGAAATGTGGTCTGGATTAAATTATTGTAAAGTGGCTGCACAACTGATTGTAAGACCGTATTGAGAGAGTAGTTGCCAATTGTGTATTGTTCCACTTGGACAGTGTATCCAGGCAGGATCTGCAGGCACTATTCCTGGATTTACTACTATGCAATATTTTCATTTGTGATTTGGATAATGGATTGGAGAGTGAAATTATAGAATCTGCAGATGGCCCCAAGCAAGGAGGGGGCTTGGAGGATTCAAAAATGATCTTGACAAATTGGAAAATTGGTCTGAATTCAGCAGTATGAAATTCAATAAAGACCAAAGCATAGCGCTTTCCTTGGGAAGGAAAAAAGTGAAATGCACAAGTACAGAATAGGGATTATCTGGCTAGATTGGGGTGGGCAAGAGAGCCTCTGAGGGTTGGATCTGGCCCACCAAGATGGTTGATCCAGCCTCGGGCTGCCCTGCCACTCCCCTGTCCCCAGGCCAATCGAGACCTGGGGACGGGGAAGCATGTGGAGTCTACTCCCCCCGCCAGGGACACATGGTGCCTAGAGTGAACTGCCAGCTGTTATGAACAGCTGGCACTTCACTCTTGGCGCCATGCACCCCTTGGAGGGTGGGGACAGGAGACAAGAGAATTCACGCGCTCCCATGCCCCCAGGCCCTGATTGGCTTGAGGGCAATGGGAGTATGCAAAGTCTCCTCCCACCTGCAAGGGGCAAGCAGCACTTGCAGTGAATCACCAGCTGTTCTGAACAGCTGGCTATTCACTCTAGGCACCGCGCGCTCCCTTCGCCCCCAGGCCAATCAGGGTCTGTGGGAAGGGGAGCATGAAAGTGTCCTGGCCCTGCCCCTTATGCCCCAGGCCCCGCCCCTTATGGAGAAGCCTGGGGCCACTTCAAAAATTTGTAAAGTGGCCCCCTTTCTAAAATGATTGCCCACCTCTGGGCTAGAGGATAGTACTGTTGAAAATGATCTATGCTGGATCACAAATTGAATGACTCAACCATGTGATCCAGCTGCAAAGAAAATCCAGGGTGTACTAACAGGAGTGCCATAAGTAAGACCAGGGCGAACGATGTCCCGGTCACCTCAGCGCTGAAGAGCACTGCTGGAGCAGTGTGTCCAAAGCCGGCTCACACACTTCAGGGAAACTCCAGACAAACTGCAGAGTCCAGAGCAGAACAACATTTAGAACAGTGGTGAACGACCTGTGGCCACATGCAGCCCATCAGGGTTCTGTCTGTGGCCCATGAGACATTTTGTTCACCATTGTTCATGCACAGGGTTGCCAGATAACACGGGTTTCTTTCCATGTCCATTTTTTTTCCCGTTGGTATTACTAAGGGGACACACACATAAAGCCAGCCCTTGTGAAGCAAGGTGCATGCTGATTGCACACCGCATGGACGGTGAGAAATGTGCGCTCTCTCAGTGTCCAATCAAAGTACTGCTACAGTTGGCGGTCCTTGCTCATTGTAGGTCCACCAGTATAGTTATCAAAACTGCCCGATCCAGGGAGACCATCTTGGGTATGACAACCTTGCAGCCCCACTGAGATGAAAGAGGCCACTCATGCAGCAAACTCGCTTGACTGTCGCTGGTTTAGAAAATCGGACTTACGAGGAAAGCTTAAAGTACCTGGACCTGTTTAATTTTGAGAAAAGAAGATTGAGAAGGGACCTGATAACAGACTTCAAATATATTAAGGTCTATTACAAAGAAGACAATGATTAATTGTTCTCCATGTCCCCTGAAGGAAGGATAAGAAATAATGAGCTTATTTTGTAGCAAGGGAGATTTTGGATAGATATTAGGAAAAGCTTTATAACTGTTAGACTAGTCCATTAGAATAGGCTTCCAACGGAAGCTGTGGAATTGCTATCCCTGAAGGGTTTTTAAAGGTTGTACCTGTCAGGGGTAGTCTAGGTTTATTTTGTCCTGCCACAAAGCAGGGGCTGGACTTGATGACTCAAGGTCCCTTCCAACCCTAGATGTCTAAGATTCAATGTAGAATCTTACTCATTCCTCTATATCAGCCATTGAATGCACATGAATTTAATTCACCTCCGTAATGACCAATATTGTCTGATTAACAAACAGAAAAAGAAAATTCCCTGTCCTATCAGATAGTTCATTGGTTCAAATCTAATTAAAATTGTGTTAAGTTAATAAACCAGATAGCAGTCTACCTACAAAAAAGCTTGTTTGTTCACTGGATAAGAAATAGCAATGTAAGGTATTCAGGACAGCTTACCAGGGATACTGGAGTAAAAGACCCATTTAATTGTTAACATCTGCTTGGAGAACACCGTGGAACAGGCCACAGGGCCATTACTTTGATGTCCTATCTGAATGATAGCACTGCCAATCAACATCAATTCTGAGGGCACAGTCCTGTTATTGGTTGTGAGCCTGTCACCTCTTTCCCTGAGGCAAGAGTAAGAGCAGATGGGCCATCCTCATGTGTCTTCATTAACAATTTGCCTGCCTCAGTAAGGGCTATCTTCTTGACAATTGCCTGAACTGTGGGTTAATACTAGATTAAAGAGAGAAGAACATTCATTTCCAGTGATGGACAAGTCAGATGCTATTCTGTCAAATGCCTCATTATTTGCAGGAAATCAAAACTGAGGTTTCAGCGGGGTGGCTGTGTTAGTGTGTATCTGCAAAAACAACAAGGAGTCCTGTGGCACCGTAGAGATTTATTAGGGCATGAGCTTTTGTGGGTAAAACCCACCTCATAAGATGCATGGGTATGTCTACACTACCCCGCTAGTTCGAACTAGCAGGGTAATGTAGGCATACCGCAATTGCAAATGAAGCCTGGGATTTGAATTTCCCGGGCTTCATTAGCATAAGCGGGGCGCCGCCATTTTTAAATCCCCGCTCGTTCGAACCCCGTGCAGCGCGGCTACACGGGGCATGAACTAGGTAGTTCGAACTAGGCTTCCTAGTTCGAACTACCGTTACTCCTCGTGGAATGAGCTCATAGAATCATAGGGCTGGAAGAGACCTCAGGAGGTCATCAAGTCAAGTCCCCTGCTCAAAGCAGGACCAATCCCAACTAAATCAACCCAGCTCATCTTCAGTAGGGATGGTAAATATCGGTTAATTGAATAGTCAAGGAACCTCATGAATTCTTACCAGTTAGTTGACTATTCTATAGTTTCCAGGGGCAGAACCAGCAGCCAGTGTGCTCCGGCCCCAGTCCCAGCCACTCCGCGCTGCTGCCTCTGTATCAGAGGCAGCAGCGTGGGTTGCCAGGTGGGAGCTGGTCTGTGAGGGGAACCAGTTTTAAAAACAGCTCCCCTTGTAGACTGGCTGACTGTTGCCCTATGCTGCTGCCTCTGACACAGTGTGTATGGGGGGGGTGTTGTGCTCCTGGACCCAGCACAAGCCAGAGCTGAGCTGTGTTGCCTGTCCACCTAGCTCCTAATGCACTTTAAATTCAGGGCCACAGTGTGGTTAGGTCCTGGACCTGGCGTGAGCCAGAATTGAGCCTGGCTGTCTACCCACTCGGATCCTAATATACTTTAAATGCAGAGCTGCAGCAGGGGTAGGTCCTGAACCCGGCACAAGCCAGGACTGATCTGGGCTGCCTACTTGCCTGCCTGCCTGCCTGCCTGCTAAAAAATTTACTTGCAGGGTGGGTGTGGGGAGGGAATGCCTGTCGTCTATAGCATTAACCTATACGCTTTTTATCAGTGAATCGGTTAATCAATTATCCTATTACATCCCTAGTCTTCAGAGCTCTAAATAAAATAAAATAAAATAAAATAAAATAAAATAAAATATATATATTCCCCATCTTGTCTCTCTAAAATACAGGAACTAATATGGCTAGAATAATAACAAATAAACTAATATTTTGGCATGAGTAATCTAGATAAAAAGCAGTTAGGTTTTGTGGCATCATATCACATCCCTCCAGTTCTTCCATCTATGTTATTCATATGCAATATCAATTATAAGCAGCCTATACTATATAGGAAAGGAATTAAAGGAAGCCCTCTTAGGCCTAGTACCGCTGGTAACACAGGTTCAGTTGGCAACAGAAGCACGTTTTTACTTGTGAAAGAGCTTGTACTAAGATTTATTTGCATCCTGATCCCACATTATAATTTGGTTACATGTCTCTTTCCTGCAGCTGTTAATAATGAAACATTAAAAAGAAGTTGTAGGGTGACATATTTTGCACAAAGAAAAATGACCCATGGGCATTTAACACCCATTTTTAATAAATGCTTCTTCGGAATCACCCAAATTACAGAAAAAAGTGCAGCCATTTTCAATGTCACTTTCTTCCCATTGCCAGCCACAAGTCAAAAAAGGATTTAGGGCTTATTTTGCCAAGTATAAATCAATTAATCTCTGCCTCCCATCTCCAACTGCCTTGCAACTTTTGGATGCTGTGAATGGGAATTTGGCAATTCAGATCAAAAGGAATAAGATTTGGTTCTTCCTGACAAAGTTATGAAAATCAGAGTCTATTCACTAGAAGAGGCCAGAGATTTACTCTAGGATTTCATGCTTTTACTGTTGTTTATTACACAGACTTCAAGTGAATACAGAAGTGGATGGTTTCATCATCATGTCACTATATTAATCCATGGCATGAGCACACCTTGAATACTGTATACCTTGAATACACCTTGAACTGCACACCTTACCCCAACTCAAAAACTACAGATCAGAAATAGGAAAAGTACAGTGAAAAACAAAAATGATTAGAGGAGTGGAACAGCTTCTGTATGAGGACAGATTACAAAGAAATGGACTATTCAGTTTAGAAAAGAGAGGGTTAAGGGGTAAGATGGTAGAAGGCTATGAAATGTGAATGATGTGGGGAAAATGAATAGGGAAGTGTTATTTATCCCCACAGAACACTGGAACTATGTAAAAAACAATGTAATGAATAGGCAGCAGGTATAAAACAAAGAAGAGGAAGTGGTTTTTTACACTACACACAGTCAACTAGAGTGTGTCTAGTTTACAGGGTTTTTTCTAAAAAAAAAAACCTTCCCCTGCGTCTAGACTGCTGCCGCGTTCTTTCGAAAGTAAATGGAAAGAACACGGCAGTTTTTTCAACTGCAGAAAACCTCATTTTATGAGGAAGAATGCCTTTTTTCAAAAGTGCTCTTCCGAAAAAAGGCACGTTGTAATGCAAACTGTGCTTTTTTGAAAGAGAGCATCCATGATGCTCTCTTTCGAAAAAGCGGCTAGCTTTTTCAAAAGTACTGGTTGTAGTCTAGATGCTCTTTTTCGAAAGAGGCTTTTCTGAAAGGATCTTTCGAAAAAGCCTCTTTCAAAAGAGGATTGCAGTCTAGATGTAGCCCCAGTAGAACTCACTGCCCGGGGATGTGGTAGCCAAAATTTCAATTGGAAGATAGGTCCATCAATGGTGATTAGCCAAGGTAGTTCCGGGATGCAATCCCATGCAATGAATTACCCTAAACCTCCAACTGCCAGATGCTGGGACTAGACAATGGGACAGATCACTCGATAATTGCCCTGTTCTGGGAGGTGGCAGCTAGAGAGGAATGGATGAGCCCCATATGGTACCCAATCTTAGTCCCTATGGGGTGGCAATGCAGGAAATTGCTCTCTCCAATAAATGTCAGTCCAACGTTGCTAATGCCCCCTTCCCAGCTGTGTTACACAGCTATGGCTGTCGTTAATTTATTATGCCCACTAGGCTCATGTTGCCTTATCCTCCAGTTTCCCTTCATTACTTCTTTTCTCCTAGCCTGAGCGCCGAGACTTCCATCAGGGCCTGTAGCTGACTTTCTCCCTGCCTTGGCTTATAGTTTTAACTTCGTGGTGAAAACCCACCCTATTGATTATGACTCATCCTTTTAATCGCAGGCCTTCTAAAATACACCAACGCCCCTTGGATTTCAACACCTATGGGGAAGGGACGGTAGCTTGTTTATCAAACCATTCCCATTATGTTTTTCCAAAGAGCTTTTTATGTTTAAACCACAGTAATTGTCTTGATGCGCTTTACAGCAAAAGCACAACGTAAAAGAAAAGAGAAATTACAAACTTTTTTCGGGGGTGAGCTACCGTGGAAATGCCAATGGGACTGCAGTCTAATGTTCCCTGCTGCCTTTACAGAAAATGGTTGTGCTATGAAATATGTAAGACCACGACGCGTCGGTTACAAAGCTGCTTCCTAAAATTTTAATCAACTCCAAGCCTGCTGCGTAGACGTCTTGGCTTGACAGCTTCAAAAAGCTATCTTGAGAGCCGTGGAATTACAGTACAGCAGTGACTTTGACTGCAGACTGTATGTGGAGGAAGGAGAATCGGGAACAGACTAAAAGCTATTCTTTTCAGACAAAGACAATGGCAAACGAAAGAATGGGACACTACGTTTAACAGCAAAGGGTATCACATCAAGGGCTTCTGCAGCCCCTGCCCCGCCTCTGCCATCACTCTGACAGCTGGATTTCTATAAATCTGTCTCCCCAGCCATGTGAAATCTTTGCCACTTCCAGGAAATCCAGTATCCCTTTCACTAGTGTGAAAAAGCCTAAAATTCACAGGTGCAGGGAGTAGAGGAGGTGAATGACTGAGTCAGGCCACTCAGCTGCAGAAAGACCTCATCACGAGGGAAATACAAAACCTCCACACTTGATATTTCATAATGGCACAGGCTTATTATTGTTTAAGCAAAAGTCACGATGAACGCCCAGTACAGATCAATAATTTCAAACACAGGCAGCTGGGTCAACATTTTCAAATGCGTGTATGGATCAAAGGCCAAAATGTTCAAAGGAAGCTTCTGATCAGAGTCCCAGTTTAAAGCACTGGAGATCACATTTACAGAGTCAGCTGGAGTTTCAAGTGAGCAGCACTTTCTGGAAGTTATCCTCCTTTTAGGCTCCTCAAGGCAGGCAGCAAGAAACTGACATAACCCTTCAAATCAGAGGCTGCTTATGAAAATCATAGAATCATAGAACTGGAAGGGACCTCGAGAGGTCATCGAGTCCAGCCCCCCGCCCTCAAGGCAGGACCAAGCTCCGTCTACACCATCCCTGACAGATGTCTATCTAACCTGTTCTTAAATATCTCCAGAGAGGGAGATTCCACCACCTCCCTTGGCAATTTATTCCAATATTTGACCACCCTGACAGTTAGGAATTTTTTCCTAATGTCCAATCTAAACCTCCCCTGCTGCACTTTAAGCCCATTACTCCTTGTCCTGTCCTCAGAAACCAAGAGGAACAAATTTTCTCCTTCCTCCTTGTGACACCCTTTTAGATATTTGAAAACCACTATCATGTCCCCCCTTAATCTTCTTTTTTCCAAACTAAACAAGCCCAGTTCATGAAGCCTTACTTCATAGGACATGTTCTCTAGACCTTTAATCATTCTTGTCACTCTTCTCTGTACCCTTTCCAATTTCTCCACATCTTTCTTGAAATGTGGCGCCCAGAACTGGACACAGTACTCCAGCTGAGGCCTAACTAGTGCAGAGTAGAGCGGCAGAATGACTTCACGAGTTTTGCTTACAACACAATGCTGCCCTTGGTGCCCAAAGTGAAGCAACCGAGTTTCAAAATTTCACCGTTTCTGCTTTCCATGGAGTATGCCCGAAAAGCGGTGGGCTCCTGGATACGTGTACGTTGGTTAACACCTGATTTCTTTTCCACTCGAAATCTCAAATAAATCAGAGATGAACTATCAGATGAGGCATAAACCTGATATTCTGGCCAGGATTGATCATCAATACCGGGGGAATTGGTTAGTTCACAGGGTGTTTTCTCAGGGATGCGATGCATAGCAGGAAGCAGGATTTTTAGAGGCTGAGAGTTAAATCTGGGTCAGGAATTGCTTCTAACTTGGGCTCTACCTTACATCTGCCACAAAGTTCTTCCTGCCCTGGTATGGAGATCTGCCTCCCAAATGACAGTTCTCAAGCCCCCAGTTAGGTTCGGAGGGAGGGAGCTGAATTCAGAATGAGCCTTGGGTTAGCACGGAATAGACAGTATGGACCCAATAATTCACTGATCTGGGAGATGTGGCTGGAAACAGGAGAAAAGGATGGGGAACATAAGCTTTTCTCTCCACCTATATTGCTCCATCTACACTGCCTCTTTTTTGCAGAAGAGGCAATGCAAATGAAGTACTCATTAGCATCGTCTTGTGCTTCATTTGCAAATTGTCTTCCAATGCTTTTTGCGGAAGAGGTTTTTGTGCCAAAAAAACCAGTGTAGACGGGTCCATTTTGCGCAAAAAAACCCTTTTGCGCAAGAGCCCTTATTCCTCAAAAAATGAGGTTCATAGGTTCTTGTGCAAAAAGGTTGGGGTTTTTTTGCACATAATGGACCCGTCTACACTGCTTTTTTGGTGCAAAAACCTCTTCCGCAAAAAGCATTGGAAGACAATTTGCAAATGAAGCACAAGACGATGCTAATGAGTACTTCATTTGCATTGCCTCTTCTGCAAAAAAGAGGCAGTGTAGACATAACTCAAGGCATATTCTGGTGCTTTGGGGCAGGTACAAGAGGGTTAGATGGGAGAGAAAGGCAAAACTCTTACAAGGTGGGGGAGGGGAATAGAAAGAGAAGAACTGGAGAGTAGGAAGTAGTTTCCTTTCATTACATTTTGTATAAAGAAATGCTGCTGCTTCTTTTCTTCTTTAAATCAGCTTTGCCATCAGTTGAAAGACAGAAATAATGTCACAAAATCATTCACATTTTAATTAAAAAAACCAACCCTAAACTTGAAACTTTTGCAAATCTCACCCACTACTACTCAGTAGATGAATAATTTTCTACATTCACAGGCAAGTTATTATTAATTATTACTTGTGTTACAAAAGAAGCCCTTGCCAAGGTCCAGGGCCCCTGGTACTAGACATGACGTGTCTAGCAAGAGACAGTCACTGCCGTGGGAAGCTCACAATCTGAATAGGCAAGAGAGGCAAAGCAAATATTATCTTCATTTTACAGATGGGAAATTGAGGAACAGGTGGTGAAATCCTTTAGTGGGAACCATAATGATTAAGTGATTTGCCCAAGGATCGATCATGTCAGAGCCAGGAACTGAATCCAGATCTCCTGAGTCCAGCACTTTACCCTCAAAACCATCCTATCTTTAAAAATGCTCAGACATCAAAGACATGACCCTAAGTCCATTGAAATCAGTGGCTGAAATCTTGAACGAGTTGAAACCAATTACAGATCTGTCATTTGGGGGCAAGATTTCAGCCACTGAGGAGACTCCAATGGGCTTTGGATCAAACCCCTATGGGTGTAGAGCTACAGCCAGTAGTAAAAATGCAATGAAGATGCAAGTTGGAAAATCCAGCTCCAGATTGGATGCTTGAAAACTACATCTGCATACCAGCGCTGTTCCTCTTTCCAGTCACCGGACTCCAGCAGCTGTCGGTACATATTCCAAGCTGGCTCTGTGCTTAGTGATATTTATTTTAAGATGGCTCAGTGCAACATTCCTTCTGCTCCTGACGACTTTCCATTCCTAATGCTTCTCCCATCTCCTCATTCATTGCGTTCCTCAGAAAGGCCAATTAGCCGTAACAGGCAGGTATAGAAGAGTGCTTGTTTTCCGAGATCCTGACGCTGAAATCGTCCTGTGAGCATAAATATTCTAACAAGCTTTATCCTGTCACAACAGAGTCATAAAGTTGCTCCATCGAGCACACGATAATGGCTTTGTAATTCAATTATTGGGAGTATTTGTCTATGGGGATTTATCTTCTTTTAGCCTCAGCACTTGTGCGAATCCCTTATCATAAATCTCACAAACGCTAAGCCAGCTCCCCCATTCCTCCGAGGCATGTCTTGTCACTTCTCGTTAAAAAAGTTGACAGCTTCTTCCAAATTACTCGATGGCAGGAGCATGTTTTTGTTTTACAGGCCAGAAGCACAACAAACAACACAAAGCGACAAAGGTACTTCCCCAGACATTATCATTTTTTCTCCGTGCTGGTTGTTTTGTAGTACCTTAAATCCTCTCTCTGAATAAGAATTGTAATGCTTTGTACTCATTACATACCCTTTCTTCCCTGGTTCTCAAAGCATCTTGCAAACAGCAGTTAAGCAAATCTTCTAGTGCTCCATGGAAGTATCTAGGTATTATTATAAAATGCCTGTTTTACAAATTGCTAAAATGAGTTGGAGAGAGGGGTTAAGGGCTAAATTTTGCTCTCAACTGGAGCGATTCCACTGGTTACACAAAATTCAATGGCTCTACTTGACTTGGCCATGTCAGTAATTGTGGGGCAAAGCCAGAAATAGAATCCAAGAATCTTAGTACCTATTCCTGTAACCACTAACCAAAAGGATGTTGGACACCATTACAAATAGCGCTGCAAAAAGCAGATGGGTGAAGATGCCGAAAATTGTCATTTACAATGCACCAGATTTTTTGCTATGATCATTTTCACCATCAGCGACCGCCCCTGATTTCTGGCATTCCCAAGTCCAGGCACAGACTAGAACAGCCCAAGGGCTGCCGTAACATACCACCTGGCAAGAATCGGCTAAGGTCACCATTCAGCCAACCGGAGACTACAGAAGGGAATGGAGGTCCACTTACATCCCTGCCTGGCTTGTCCTCTGTCTCAGAATTGTAGGGAAGATAACACAGGGGCTACCCTTCCCACTTTATCTCAGATGGAGGTTTGCAGACAATCTCCATTCTCCAAGCATGAAACAGGACAAAGAATCTCTCCCATGGATGAGAGAGATCATAAGAACAGCTGTACTGGGTCAGACCAAAGGTACATCTAGCCCAGTAGCCTGTCTGCCGACAGTGGCCAGCACCAGGTGCCCCAGAGAGGGTGGACCTAAGTCAATGATCAAGCAATTTGTCTCCTGCCATCCTTCTCCAGCTTCTGACAAACAGAGGCCAGGGACACCATTTTATCCCCTGGCTAATGGCCTTTTATGGACTTAACCTCCATGAAATTATCTAGCTTCTCTTTGGGAAGATGGGTGGGAGCTCTCAGGTTCTCTAGCTCAGCCCTGCCTATTGGCAAGGTTGATTTGAAGCAGCTCTACGAGACTATGTCCTCAAAACAGCTAGAAGTGCGAACCCCCTGTCCACCTGCACATACTACCACTAGCTTGATGACAGCTAGTGCGAGTGCAAATAGCAATGTGGGGAGTAGCCGCAAAGGCACGGTCGAGCCATGCCAAGCACGTACTCATCAGTTTCAGGTCAGGTATGTACTCGATATGCCTGATTCATACCTCCACTGCGGCTACTGCGATTCCACTCTGCCATGACAGCTAGCACAAGTACACGTGTGCAAGAAGTGGAATCACACCCCTTGTTCGTAGCATAGACATAGTTAGACTACCTCCATTGACGGGGATCTGTTGGCAATTTGCTCTACCAATTCTTCTTAGCAGCAAAGCCACAACCTCAACTGGTGTAAGGTACCCCCCTCTCTCCCTGTTCACACCAGCTGTGAATCTGTCCAAAAAAGTTTCCTCATTAATCATCCTGGTAGATTTCTCCGCTACAGCCTTGAGTTGTACTTCTTGCTCTGTCCACACTGACCAATGGGAATGATTGCTCTCTGTCCTCTTTATCTATAAGATTTCCTGGTTGTAGTCACTCATAAGAACATAAGAACGGCCATACTGGGTCAGACCAAAGGTCCATCTAGCCCAGCAGCCTGTCTGCCAACAGTGGCCCATACCAGATGCCCCAGAGGGAGGGATCACAACAGGTAATCCTCAAATGATCCCTCCCCTGTCACCCACCTGCAGAGAAACAGAATCTAGGGACACCATTCCTACCCATCCTGGCTAATAGCCATTGATGGACCTAAGCTCCATGAAACTATCTAGCTCTTTTTTGAACCCTGTTAAAGTTCTAGCCTTTGCTGCATCTTCTGGCAAGGAGTTCCACAGGTTGACTGTGCGCTGAGTGAAGAAAAACTTCCTTTTGTTTGTTTTAAATCTGCTGCCTATTCATTTCAGTTGGTGACCCCTAGTTCTTTTATTGTGGGAATAAGTACATAACTTTTCCTTATTCACTTTTTCCACGCCAGTCATGATTTTATAGACCTCTATGATATCCCCGATTAGTCTGCTCTAAGCTGAAAAGTCCAAGTCTTTTTAATCTCTCTTCATATAGCACCTGTTCCAAACCCTGAATCATTTTTGTTGCCCTTTTCTGAACCTCACTCTATGTTACCCCTTTTTGTCCAGTAGCTGAATCTATGGCTGGCAAGGGTCCATCTGTGCATGAAACTGGAATGCTCCAACGCATGTGATTGTGTTTTCCTACTATTAAAGGACAACAGTCACTACTGCTGTATTCTCACAAAGACAGCCCTGGAGCTCACATGAAATATTTGACCCTTCCTGGATGCTCATGCAAGAGTTTACTCGTAAGCACCCTGCCAGTGTTCCCCCTCTGCAGGGCAATCACAGCATAATCAAAAGGAAATTAAAACTTTTCCCACCTGGGGTCCAATTTGTTTCAGTCTTCAAGCACACAGTGGCACTCCAGCCCCCTCCCCTTGTCTCCCTCCTCTTAATTGGGGGATTTCCCATTCTCCCTTTCAGAACTGGGTCTCCAGTCACTATTCAAAGGCACTACAGGAGTCAAACATGCTCCCCACAACTTCTCCTTCAAACCTCCTACACCTCCTCAGTTTTTTGAGAATCTGCTGCCCTTTATGGGGAATTGGATATCCTCACACTAGTGAGCCAACCTTTAGTAACCAGGGCTGGCTAACCCTCGGCCCTCCCGCCATTAAGAATGCAAAGCCACGCTGGGATACCAGGAATAACAACTTATTTTCTGTAGACCCTGATGGTTAAATGATCAAATATAGAACTCGATTTTCTGGCCAGGAAGCTGAGGTAAATATCCAGTGGGAACCACAAATTGTGGGGAGTGTTTCCAGAGGGAACATGTGCATGCCGGGATGTCCCTCAACCATCTTGCACTTCCTCTTTGGGGCCAGGTGCATCTGGCATAAGTGAAAGCAGGTCTCGGTATGCTCTGATCCAGCACAGGGGGATTGGGCCCAGACAGTGGCTGGGTGAGGAGCAGGAGAGCAAAAGGATAAGTTCTGTGACACTTTTACAGGTCTCCAAGCTCCTCCTGAAACTTGTGCCAAATCAACCAGACCCCAGGATTTGTTCTACTGCCTGTGGGGCTGACAGCTTCACCGGGCCCCGAGGCAAGGCGTGGGGGGAAGGTCCTGCCCCACAGCCCCAGAAGGGGTGGGGCTTCTTGTGGAAGGGGTGGGGCTGGGGCTAGGCAGTCCTTAGTGCCGCTGGGCACAATGCTGAGCAGCAATTTTAAGGGCTCGGGGCTCCAGCTGCCACCTCTGCCACAGTAGTGCCAATGGCTGGGTGTTCTGCGCCTTTTTCCCCAGGTAGGGTTGCCAGATACTTTCACAACGAGCATGCTGGGGAAAAAATTGGTTGAGCAGAGAAAAAAAATGAGTCACTGCGCCTTTAAATCCCCATAGTCCCTGTTCCCCCACCCCCGCAAGACGAGGTGGGGGAAGAATGTCCCTACTGGCCTTTCGTCCGAGAAAAACAGAAAATATCTAACCCTACCCCCAGGCTTTGGAGCAATTGATCACATTCCCCTGTGCCCCCCCCCCCACTACCCCCGTCAATGGGCCTGCCCATTGTTTCTCAGAGGTCTAGGAATTGTTACTGAAGATTTTCACTGAATGCACTGACATACATCTGGGATTCTAAACCAAAGAACAATGGCAACCGGAGCATATGCACCCCTGGTTATAGATGGAGGCCGAGATGTCTTAGGGTATGTCTACCCTCTATGTGGAACGAGGTGTACCAGTAGTTCGAATTAGAAAGCCTAATTTGAACTACCTACTCTGTGCCACGTGTAGCCACGGGCACGGAGTCTGCACTAACGGGGATTTAAAAATGGCGGCGCCCAGCAAGATGCAAATGAAGCCCGGGATATTTAAATCCCGGGCTTCATTTGCAACTTCGAATGACTACATTAACCACCCTAGTTCGAACTAGGGTGGTAGTGTAGACATACGCTTACAGACATTACTGGCTTGCAAGCTGACGGTGCCAGAGACCTGGACTGTTGCCTCTGCTGGATGCACCCCGGCAGCAGTAACTTTTCAGGGAACATTGAGCCTTGTTTCCATGTGCCCTCGGCAGAGTGGTACCCGGGGGTACTGCTTGTCCACCTCCAGCTGCTATCTGCCATATATTTTCATTGCCCTGGCCACTCAGCCTGCTTAAAACTGTCAGTAATGGTACATCAGCCTGCACCGGTGGGCTCTGACCTTTCAAATGAACTTCTTCCAAAATCCACTTGGACCCAAACATGTGTCGTCCCGTTTAGAAAACCTCTCGCTGTTCCCCACCAGCCACCGATTTCATTCAGCGCCCCATGAGCCTGCCTCTGTTCCTCTGGTGCGTGCATGTTTGCTTTCTGTCTACGTTATTCAATGTGCCTCTGTTTAATTACATTTTCAGTGCAGCTCAACTTATCCACTGTGGCTTTTAAGCCACATCAAGCAGATGATTTTCTGGACACACTGTTGTGCTGCACTTTGATTGGCATCCTCCCCGTCTGCCTCCAGCGGTCACCCCGCCGCGACGAAAAGGTTTTGTTTGGTGATCCCCAGCAGCTTCTGGAAACGGCCCAGACACGATGCTATTCAAACCGGATCAGCCCACCTGATTTTGCCCAGCCAAAAACCTGACAGACGCCCCTGGAACGGCTTACCAGACAAGCTCCGACCGCTAGGGTACAATGGAGGTTTTAAAAGCTGTGAGCAGGCATTTGACGCTGCTTTTCAGTTCCTCCAGATGCTGCTTTAAAGAATGAATCCTGACTTTTAAAAGCAGTTGTGGTTTCTTTCTCACTGAAATAACTCACCCAAGAAATGTATTTTTAAAGATGATCTCCATTGGCTTTCCCCTTTAATAGGTAAGATTTCCATCATCCATAAGACAAACACCCCATCTTCCGTCCAAACACCCACTCACCTCCTAGCCTGTCTCTCCCCCCCTCTCTATTCGGGCATATAAACACAACCACTACTTTTCTCTCTCTCTCACACCCTGGCTATGTCTACACTGGCATGATTTTCCGCAAATGCTTTTAACGGAAAAGTTTTCCCTTAAAAGCATTTTCAGAAAAGCGCGTCTAGATTGGCAGGATGCTTTTCCGCAAAAGCACTTTTTGTGGAAAAGCGTCCGTGGCCAATTTAGATGCGCTTTTCCGCAAAAAAGCCCCAATGGCCATTTTCGCGATCAGGGCTTTTTTGTGGAAAACAAATTTCTGCTGTCTACACTGGCCCTTTTGCGCAAAAGTTTTTTCGGAAAAAGACTTTTGCCTGAATGGGAGCAGCATAGTATTTCGGCAAGAAGCACCGATTTCTTACATGAGATTGTCAGCGCTTTTGTGGAAATTCAAGCGGCCAGTGTAGACAGCTGGCAAGTTTTTCCGGAAAAGCAAGTGCTTTTCCGGAAAAAGTGGCCAGTCTAGACACAGCTCCTAGGTAAAGTTGCAGCTGTATCCAGCAGTCAAATGCAAGTCAAACCAACATCCATTTCCAAACTAATACACAGAATTCTCTAGGAGCTCCAAAAAGCAGGACCACTTTGATTCACCATTATCTGCATTGGCTTCTCATCCAACTCCAAATCCATCCTTTTGTTCTCAAAACTCCCCATGGACTCCAACCTTCCCCCATTGAGTATGTCCACCTGGTTTTCATTTCTTACAGTCTCCTCATTCTCCACTCAGCCCCTCACAGAGGCTATCCTTGTGGAGGGGGGAGTGGATTGAGGTCTGTCGCTCTGGGGTTAGATTGTCTCTATGAAACTCTCTGATGTCCCTGCAGCATCCAACTGAATGAGTCTCTTGCCCTGTTACAGACCCTAGATTTGTGATTACTTCCTCCCTCACCCATGACTGACTCTTTCTGTGAAATGTCTGATGACAATATGCACTAATTAGAGATGAGCTTGAGATGCAAATTAAAAAAAAAAGTATCTGGATTTCCAACCCTCCAGAATTCAAGTGAACTCTCCCTCTAAGTTGCCTGTGAGCTCGGTGGCTGAGCTGCTGTCTAATTAGCACCACACAGGTGCTCAAGGCACCCGCCCAAGGTGGGAAGGAGGACCAACCTGCCCTGAGCATAGCCTGACCTCTCTCCTGCCAAAGCCGGGGGCGGGGCGGCCCGGACCTAGCACCTCTCTCCTGGCCTAAATGCAAGTGTGGTCTGGATGGCTCGACCCTGGAGCCCCCCTGCTGTGGCTTGCCCAGCTCCAACCTGCAGGGGAGAGGGCAGGGTGCCTACCCAGCCCCCGACTTGCCACGGCAGGGAGAGGTGCCTTTCCCCACCAGCTCATGTGCTGCTGCGAGGAGGGAGCACTGAGGGAGTCCTGTCTCCTTGCAGAGCATCCTCTTTCACCCCAAGCCTCTCAACCCAGCCCCCACCTTATAACCCGCACCCCCAGCCAGAGCCCTTTCCTCTCACATCCTTGTGTCTTGCCCTCTATCCCAGCCTTGAGCCCCTCATCCCCAGCCCCACCCAGAGCCTGCCCCCCCAGCCAGAGCCCCTGCACTCCAATCTTCTGTCCCAGACCTGAGCCTCTCAACCCTACCCCCAAGCCTGCGCCCCCAGCTACAGCTTTTGTCCCCCTGCACTCCAATCTTCTGTCCTAGCCCTGAGCCCCTCGGCCCTGGTCCCACCCCAGAGCCTGTGCCCCCAGCCAGGGCCCTCACACTCCTGCACTGCAACCTTCTGTCCTTGCCCTGAGTCCCTCGGCCCTGGTCCCACCCCAGAGCCTGTGCCCCCAGCCAGAGCCCTCACACCCCTGCACTCCAACCTTCTGTCCTAGCCCTGAGCCTCTCAACCCCAGCCCCACCCCCGAACCGACGCCCCCCAGCCAGAACCCTCATACCCCAAACCTCTGATCTACCTGAGAGCTGCTCAGCCCCAGCCTCTCCTCAGAGCCTGCACCCCTACTTGGAGCCTTCACATTCCTGCACCCCAACCCTCTGCCCCTGGCCTAAATGCCCTTCCACACTCAGGGTATGTCTACACTACCCCGCTAGTTCGAACTCCTCATTTCACGAGGAGTAACGGTAGTTCGAACTAGGAAGCCTAGTTCAAACTACCTAGTTCGAGCCCCGTGTAGCCGCGCTGCACAGGGTTCGAACCAGCGGGGTTTTAAAAATGGCGGCTCCCCGCTTATGCAAATGAAGCCCGGGAAATTCAAATCCCGGGCTTCATTTGCAAGTGCGGTATGCCTACATTACCCTCCTAGTTCGAACTAGGAGGGTAGTGTAGACATACCCTCAGAAACTTCCACATTCTATGAACATTCTTGCCAACAAAAAAACTCCACGTCTGTGAATGTGTGACGGACATGGCTACGAAAAGCCACAAATATCATCAAAGAGAATTCAGAGGGGTTCCTCAAACTAACATTCCCAAACATTTTGATAAAGCATTTGCCTAGCTTGGTTCACCATGGTTTCAGGCCTTCCTTCCCTTTGGTACCACATCTGTAAATATTGCAGTCCTCCCCAAAAAACTGCAGCCACAGCATTGCTGTGAAGAACTATTACTAGCTTTTCAGTAAAGAACTGAAAACAGAGTATTCTGATATAGAACTGCAATAGTCTGATGCAAAATGGCGCTTCAGTGCCTCACAGAAGTTGTAATTGTGTGCTTATGCTCTCATTCTATGGGCCTGGCTCCCTAATACATCACTTTCTCCCCTCTCGTTGAGGGAATGCATCATAAAACTCCCAGGCTGGGGTGATCATGAGAAACGTCGGTTCTTATAAAGAGCATATTACTGCAGTTTGGTGTATTCATGAATTTATCCTTAACATACCCTTATAAAAGAGAGGAGTGTCAACCTCGTCCCTGTTTTTTCCAGATGAGAAAGCTCCAGGCCTCTGCTTGCTGAGGAGGTTTGAGTTCATCTGCCTACGCCACACCTGATATCTCCCACCCTGAGGTAACATCAAAATCCCTTCCACAACAACCAGTCTGGATGTCAGAGAATTACTTTTAGCTGCAGGTGGAGGGGTAAAAAGGGGGAACAATGAACTCTGGAGAATTCTATTTTTGTGGTAGGTAATGAAAGCGGGAACACAAGAACACAGAATTCATATGATCTACAAGCATCTGCATTCTCTCTAAATATAATGTTTTTGAAAGTTTAACAGGAGGTGTTAGTAGATTACTTTAATGTTGTTTTTCTGTGGTTTAATTTCCTCTGGGGACTTTAGCACAGTGGCCAAAAATAACAAAAAGAAAAATCTCTTGGAAACGTACATAAAAAAAGGAACAGGAATGATGAAAGTGCTTTCTCTGGAAACATTTACAGACAAATCTTTTCCTACGGGAGCATTAGCAGCCCCCAGTGATTTCATTCACAAGACATAGAGTGCCCCAGGACTTATTTATGTGAGGGCCATAGCGGGGTCAAATGGCAATTAGAATATACTAGTGAGCAATTAGGAATTTCAGCTTTGGTCTGATGAAGGAGAGAGGGTATTTTAAAAGCCTATCAAGGCTCCTAAATGTTTCTTTCCCTGTCAAATAAAACAAATGCACGGTGTACATAAATGCAACCTTAAGAGGGCCCAAAGCATGGGTTAAACTCAATGCTTTGCCTCACAGCCTAGCCTGGTGGTCCAGTAATAGGTCTTTCTACATTCCTCTTTGGGTGCATCTAGACTGGCAAGATTTTGCACAAAAGCGGCCACTTTTGCGCAAAAACTTGCCAGCTGTCTACAGTGGCCACTTGAATTTGTGCAAGAGCACTGACTTTGTAATGTACAAAATCAGTACTTCTTGCGCAAATACTTTCACGCTCCCGCTCAGGAAAAAGCCCTCTTGCACAAGAATACTTGTGCAAGAGGGCGAGTGCAGATAGGGAAGAAGTGTTTTGCACAAAAAAGCCCCGATGGCTAAAATGGCGATTGGGGCTTTCTTGTGCAAAATTGCACCTAGACTGGCCATGGATGCTTTTGCACAAAAGCACTTTTTGTGCAAAAGCATCCGTGCCAATCTAGACGCACTTTTGCAGTAATACTTTTAACGGAAAAACTTTTCCATTAAAATTATTTCCACAAAATCTTGCCTTTCTGTAACTGTGTTAGTTTTTCAGAAGGCAAATTCACAGTTTAACACGCATCAATGACCAAAATGGATAAAAGACATCCTGTTGGAGGTGAAGCCAAAACTTTTGGTTTCTTGTTTAGTTTGTGATTAGGGGAAGATTGGCAGGTGATCGGAGCAGGTTTTAATCTTATTTGTTATATTTTGCTTCACAGTGCTGTTGAAAGTCTTGGTTTTTCTTCTTTTTTTGCTAGAACCTCAGAGGCCTTTAAGGCTTAATCTCTGTGGAAAGGAACATTGATCATTATCATCATTATTCTTATTGCTGGTGTCTATCAGCTCAATATACGATGAATCTCTCTTGTGACTAATGACAGCCTGACTTCAAAAGGCTTGGATTTTAGTATGGATAATAAGCATTCAAGATTGTGGATGTTGATTCAAGCCCTCTGAACCTCTTGAGCCTGCACAATTTAGCCGGACAGCTCAAAAACATGCTTTCTTACAAGAGTCTCAGCTCTTTCTTCTTTTGTCAAGCCAGAAATACCACGAGAAACATGGGAAAAGATGTTCTTATGATGGAGACTTATGATGGTCCTGTCTAGAAGCCAGAAGGGCAAAGATGAATGAACAATTTAAAAACAGGAAGAAAAAAAAACAAGATTGCCAAAGTTTCAGAAAAGTCCAGGTTACAAGGAAAGGGAAAGGTTTGGAATTGAGACAGATTCAACCCAAAATCCAGGATCTAAATTTTGGGAGCTATACACAATTTAAATGTAAATCTGGATCTAATCCATTAAAAAAAACCTCATAAAATTATAGATTCAGATAGAAAAGACCTCAGGAGGCTCTCTAGTCCAAAGCTGGACCAACTCCAGCTAAATCATCCCAGAAAGAACTTTTCAAAGTGGACCTTCAAAACCTCAAGGATGGAGGTTCTAATACCTCCCAAGGTAAAATCATAGAATACTAGAACTGGAAGGGATGTCGAAAGGTCATCAAGTCCAGTCCTCTACCCTCAAGCATCTTCTAGATCAGGGATTTCCAACCTGGGGTACGCATACCCCCAGGGGGTATGAGAAGCTTGTCAAGCGGATACGGGGAATATTTGGTAAATAACTAGATTATCCTAACTGAAATATTCCAAAAGTAGTAGTGTTGGTGAAAAAAGTTGTGGATTCTAGAGACTAGAATTTATTTTCTTTCATATTGAAGAGGAGGTACGGGAAGGTTTACTAAAAGCCAAGGGGGTACTGGGACCGAAAAAGGTTGGGAACCCCTGATCTAGAAAATCCCTGATAGATGTCTGTCCCACCTGCTCTTAAATATCTTCAGTGATGGAGATTCCACAACTCCTCCTAGGCAATTTATTCCAGTGTTTAACCACCCTGACAGTTAGGAAGTTTTTCCTAATGTCCAACCTAAACCTCCCTTGCTGCAGTTTAAGCCCATTGCTTCTTGTCCTATCCTCAGAGGCCAAGGAGAACAATGAATAACTCTCTCCAGTGCTTCACCATCCTCCTAATGAAATAGTTTCTCCTAATATCCAATCTAAACCTCCCCCACTGCAACTTGAGACCGCTGCTCCTTGTTCTGTCCTCCTCCACATTGAGAACATGAAGATTGTGAGATGAACAGATACTATGTTGATGAGGACCACTGTGGTACCAAAGATAGGTAGAGCTGTTCAATTAGGGGATGGAGGACCTATTTCCGGATTCAAACTCTGGGGTACATGCTCTCACCTACTTCATAGTGGTGCAGTAGACGAGTGTTGTGAGAAATGCTGAGAAATGTACGCAGTATGACTGATCCCCCATGTGTGCATATTGTATTTTTGGTCTTGATAGTGGACTGGAAATCTTGGAGCACTTGCCAGCTGTTTAGTCAAACATGGCAACAAGCCACAGCGGTGTGAAGAAAAATATTATATGGCATAAAACAATGCCCAACATCAGGGTCACGACTGAGGTTTGAGACTGTGACAACCAGAGCTAAAATCATGAGCCTACATAGCTTAAGCCAGGGGTGGGCAAACGGTCCTCCGAGGGTCGGATCCGGCCCCCCAAAACGGTGGATCTGGCCCACCAAACCAGTGGATCCAGCCCACGGCCGCCCTGCCATTCCCCTACCCCCAGGCCAATCAGGGCGTGGGGGTGGGAGAATGTGTGAAGTGTCCTCGCCCCTGCAAGGGCATGCGGCGCCTGGAGAGACACATCAGCTGTTTTAAAAAAGCCGGCTTTTATCTCTAGCTGCCCCACACCTTTGGCGGAGGGAGCTTCGTGCACTCCCTGTCCCAGGCCAACCAGGGTCTGCGGGCAGGAAGCGCATGAAGTCTCTCGCGTCCTTTCCCCGCCCTGCCAAGGGTGCGCAGCAGCTAGAGAGACACACTGACTGGTTTTAAAACATCCGGCGTGTCTGTCTAGCCACCTCACATTCTTGCGGGGGGAGGAGACTTTGCACGCTCCCCCTTGCCCAGGCCTTGATTGGCCTGGGGACAGGGAGAGCCCGTGAGATATCCTCTTACTAGGCGCCTAGAGGCAACGCCAACTGTTTTAAGACTTCTTGAGCTCCCCTACCCTGTGCCAATTAGTGTGGGGGGGAGGGGCAAAAAGACTCCTGGCCCCACCCCTTCCACCCAAGGCCCTACCCCTTTCTGGGGTGGCCCGTGGCCACTTCAGAAATTTCTGCAGTGCCCCCTTTTAAAAATGCTTGCTCGCTCCGGCTAACGCTAACACACTACCAAAGCCTGGCTCTGGTTAGGACAGTGACAAAACTACCTTTGACTTCAATGATTCTAGTATTTCCCAGCAGTAAACTGGAGTAAATTCATATTCTCTGTGGCTTGGGCACCGAGGGGAACACGTGCCTGAGTTGCAATAGTGCTGCACATATAAGCACTGCAGATGTAAAAGCACTGCAGAAACAAATGGCTAGCCCTAAGAGGAAAACTACTTCTTAAATTGCTGTTATCTAGTCTTTGTGCTAGCGTGGTGGCTACGAGGCCGAATCCTGCACCAGAACACCATGGTGCCAGGTGCTGTACAAACACAGAACAGAAAGACAGTCCCTAAGCCAATGGCAAAAAGTTCACCTCAGCACTAAAACCGGAGTGCGAAAGGTCGAAGGGTTTGCCTCCTCAGCCTCCGAGTCTTCATTCAAAAGCATCGCCACCTCAGTACACACACAGAGGAACCATGTTTATGACACACAAAAAACGGTGCTGTTTTTCTTACCAGTAGAACCTGTTGGGTGCGACATTCTCCTGGAGAAGCTGCCATCTTCTGCCAAACTCAACCGAACTGTATAACTGGAGAGAAAACAAAATACAATCACTGAACCTTCCTGACCTTTGCTTTTTTAAAACTGGAAAAAAAAAAGATCACACTGAAGTTTGAGGACAATCCCAGTCAACCTGGGCACAGAATTTGCAACTCACATGGCTTTGGATGTGTTCTCTGGCATCTGTTTCCTCCGGGGCATTGCCTCCGAAATCAAAGGGCTGATCTATGGACAGCCAGAAGGCTCTGACTACAATGGAAATGACCAGCATGCCCTGTGGGCCAGGGCCCTTTTATGGCTTTGGAAAGGCCATGGGAAGAGAGGGATTCTGTAGCATTGGGGTGGGATGTGGAGGGGGCTACATTATGCATTTATTCCTTGTGTGCTACAGATCCAAGCTCTCCCATGGCCATCTCCACCATGGAGTAGGGGGGTCAGAATTCTGGGAAATGGCAGAGGGATGCCCAGGAGATCTGTAAAGTCTGTACTCATCCCCAAGTCTGTACTCATCACAAACTCTGCATTAATAGGGTACTGCCTCTGGTGGTCACTAGTACAGCTGCCTCCTGGATGGGGAGGAGAAATCTGATCCCTGTTTCTCCTCCATGAAAATCCTATTTCACTTTGCACAGAGAAACTGAATTTTGCTCATGGGTGGGAGAAGGGAGTTGTATTTCTACAGACCTGTCCCGCATTAGATGATACTTCAATTATTTTCACCCAACTCACAATCATGCTCTTGGAGATTTCCGGCACAGGTCATGCTCTGTGGGTGTACTGTTGCCCACCCCAGAATAGAGCGCCACTGAAATGCTGGAACTAAAAGAAGCCTGTGTACTATTTGCCATTCTCTCACCCTTTGGCTCCCGACTGAAGGATCCCTCGTTACCACTGGCCACCCTTGAAGAGTCAACCACGGTTCAAATAGCTTGACTGGACTGTAGCAAATTATGCCTATGAGCCATTAGCAGCTAAACACAATGCTTGTGACTGTATGCAGCTGCAAACAATTGCCTGAGATATATAACACAGAGTCTAGTTCTTTTCATCCTGAATTGATGCTTGCCAAGGGTGCTGAATTGGATCATGGAGAAATGAAAGATACTTAGCTATCCGTGAAGTTCTTCATGACAGACTCTGCATACTCCCACAGAGCTTCGAACAGGGAGGGGCAACTGAGGCCAGTGAATGGGCCGCATGAAGGGCCTCTTTCATCTCGGCGGGCTCAAGATTATTGTAAACCAGACAGTCTCCTGGGACAGGGTAGTTGTGCGAACGGCGCTTGCGTCCCTAGAAATTGCGGGATGTGCCCACTGAACCATAGCAGTGCTTTGATTGGCTACAAGAGGGAGCGCACAACTCTCACAATGTTGTGTACAATGAGCAGGCACCTCACTTCACATGCCCTGGCTTTCTATGCGCATGTCACTTTAATTTAACGGGTAGGGAAAAAAAAACCTACATGGATGGAAAGCATTGGAATCTGGCAACCCTACGTGTGGACAACGGTAAACAAAATGTGATATGGGCCACACACGGAACCCTGTGGGACTGCAGGTGGCCCACGGGCTACAGACTGCCCACCAGAGGTATGTCTACACTAGCCCCCTAGTTTGAACTAGGGAGGCTAATGTAGGCATTCAAAGTTGCAAGTTCCATGAGGAGTAACAGTTAATTCGAACTAAGGACTTAGTTCGAATTGCCGTTTAACTGCTGCGTGTAGCCATGGGCAGTTACTTCGGACTAGTGGAATTTAAAAATGGCGACCGGAGGGGAAGATGCAAATAAAGCCCCGGATATTTAAATCCCAGGCTTCATTTGCAACTTCAAATGCCTACATTAGCCTCCCTAGTTTGAACTAGGGGGCTAGTGTAGACATACCCCAGGGCTGTGTCTAGACTTGCAAGTTTTTCTGGAAAATCAGCCGCTTTTCCGGAAAAACTTGCCAGCTGTCTACATTGGGCGCTTGGATTTCCGGAAAAGCATTGACGATCTCATGTAAGATCGTCAGTGATTTTCCGGAAATACTATGCTGCTCCCGTTCGGGCAAAAGTCTTTTTCTGAAAGACTTTTGCGCAAAAGGGCCAGTGTAGACAGCACAGTACTGTTTTCTGCAAAAAAGCCCCGATCACTAAAATGGCAATCGGGGCTTTTTTGCGGAAAAGCGCGTCTAGATTGGCCACGGACGCTTTTCTGCAAAAAGTGCTTTTCTGGAAAAGTGTCCTGCCAATCTAGACGAGCTTTTCCGAAAATGCTTTTAACGGAAAACTTTTAACGGAAAATCATGCCCGTGTAGACGTAGCAGGGGTTTAGAAATTAGAATGCATATTAAGTTGGCTGGTGGGGAAGAAGCTCTAACTAAACAAGGGCTAGAACATGAATCTACCAAACGATGCATCTGACCTAGTTGTGATCGCTAACAATGCCTTGGGAATGTGTGTACTGAATGCTGTGTGATTGCTCCAAAAATGTCTACTATCTGAATCTGTTTCAAACATGTCATCAAGGCTGCAATTTCTCTAGTGAAGTCTACTATCGGAAAAAGGAGCACGGTGAAGCACTGTGATACATTTCTAGTATACGCTGTCTGAGCCCTTTAATAATGTTTGTGCGGAAAGAGGATTTCCTTTACAGTTACCCGCATACATAAACTATTTAAGTGAAAATCTATTTGGTCCTATCCAAATAGAAGGATAAGACTCTTTTGGTATACAAATCGTATAGCTTTGATTCTGCCCTTATTTGAATGAAAACCCGGGCGGCGGGGGGACGGACGGACGACGATCCACAGACAATGCAATGGGCTGATTGATAACTTTTCATATGAATCTCCGGTGTGGATGAAGAACTACTTTGTCCTTATAAAAAGCTGTAAATGAAGAGTCAGTTATTAAGGCATGAAGTTCACTCATCCTCCCAGCTGATGTGATTGCTCTAATAACGGCAGTCTTAATTGAGAGATGAAATAAAGAACATGAAGATAAGGACTTAAAGAGTGGAGACATAAGCTGTGACAGCATGAAATTAAGCACCAGGGTGCTACAAGATCTCTCCTCAGCGGTGGGGTACAAATTTAGTAACTCTCAAAGAAACTTAATAACCTCATTCAAAAATACAGATTTGCCATCTATTACTATCTCTGTGTGAGAAACAGTTGTTTCATGAAAGATCTGCCTTTAGCAAAGCAACCGATACACCTTTATGCTTTAAATATAACCAATACTCGAATATAGATTGAATAGGGCTGATGCAGGATCTGTTTTCTATCAGAGTTCCTGTCATGAAAACCACATCTTTTTTTAATTCCAAATATGTTCTAGTTGATTTTCTTCCGGCATTAAATTGAACATATTATGGCTACGTCTACACTGCAGGGTTTTTGCGCAAGAAGTCTTTTGTGGAAGAGTTTTTGCGCAAAAACGTCTTGCGCAAAAGCGCGCCCACACCTCAAAGCGCATCGCTTTTGTGATGTGCTTTTGCACAAGACAGCACCCAAACAGCCTGGATGCTCTCGTGCATGAAAGCTCTGATGGCCATTCATAGAATGGTCATCAGAGCACCTTTGCTTTTTTGGATAGGCTCTATTTGTGCAAGAAACCCCTGCGGAGTGTCCACATGTGCCTTTTCTGTGCAACAGCTGTGGCGCAAAAAGGAGTTATGCCTCGTAGAAGGAGGTTTACCTACACCACAAAAAGCCCTCTGTTCTGCCATTTTACTGTCGATTTACTTGTGCAAAAGCATGCTTCAGGTGTGGACGCTCAGTGGGTTTTTGCGCAAAAATGGCCGTTTTTGAGCAAAAACCTTGTAGTGTAGACATAGCCTAAATGTCCAGAGAGAAAGTCGTCTCCAAGTCTTTTGGAGATGGACTGCCCATGCTGGCAGATGCAATGATGGCTCAGGATGGTATATACTGTCCCTGGTTGTAGTATGAGAAGCCCTGTTCACACTGGGAAGAATCTCTGGCCCCTTCTGGAAAGAAAGAGCACCCTCGTGAACTGTGGCTGCCACAGCCATGCTGGGGCATTCGACATCCCATCCAAGGAGGAACATCTCAGCTACTGTAATGGGGTTCCTCCTTGCTGTTCCAGGGATTAGTTCCGCTAGCCAGTGCACGCTCTTCGGGTGCTCTTTCTCCCTGCCATCACGTCTGCTCCCAGTTCCAGGACGTGGTATCCTCTTCATGGCACAGCCCTCTGGCTATGCTGCACTCTCTGCTCCCCCCTCCAGGGGGCAGTATTGTAGTCTCAATCTCATTGCTGAATAAGGGTGTTGGGGGGGACTCAGGCCCACCCACTACTCCCAGTCACAGCTCAGGGATTCTGTAATAGGGCCAGCACTTGCTGCAGACACTCTATCTTCGCACTTCATTTCTCTCCAGCCTCCGGCACCTTCTTTGCTCTTACCCCAGGGCTTCAGCCTGTCAATCTTAGCAGCTAGCCGGGTGTCTTCTCTAGCCTCCCCAGGTCCTGCTGGCAACATTTCTCTGTCCCGGGTGCTGTCACTCCTTCATCCTGCCAGAAGCCTGTTCTTCCCTCCTCATGCTGCAGGCAGCTACTGAACCTGTTCTGACCTGCAGCTCTTCTTGTTTGGACCTACCTAACCCTGATTGGCTGCTCCTCACAGCCCTTCTCTGATTGGCTACCTCCTTCGCAGTCTCTCTAGGACTCCATTAATCTCTTGGGCTATGTCTACACTGCAGAGCTAGCAAGCCCATTATATCAAGATATATTCGGACATGCCTGTAAACCTTATCGCACGAGGGTTAAGAGATGTTTCGTAATAGTGCCTTATATTGAAATTTGGCGCTGTGTAGAAAATAAGCTATTTTGAAATTCTCTCAAAATAAGTGCATAATACAAATTGCGTAGCTTATTTCAAACTAAGGGTGCTGTGTAGACAAGCCATTAGATTCCAGGTTCGGACAGGCTCCCCATCACACAGAGATTGCATACTCACTCTCACTGGAAAAAAATAACAGTATTTCCTGTTGACTCTTATTGAAAATAGGTCTACCTTGGGTATACCACAAAGAGCAACACTGTCTTGGATTCCAGAGTCTCTCAAAGACCACATTTATAAGGATTCCCTTCTTAGTTCATTTGTCAGCTGGTTGAGGGATTCTGCCTACTGTAAATTATGCCTACTTCTGGATTCATCCTTGATTCTTGAGATTTATTGGGACCTTCTCTATTGATCTCTCCATTCATAGATCTTAATCTCTCCTGAGTGGGATTCCGGAAAGGGAAGGGAAGAGGAAAGTTGATCTGGAAGAATGATATTGGACTGGATAGTATAACTATTTTTATAGTATCCAATATCCATCTGTTGGTGGCGATCTTTAGCTACTCGCTCTAACACTAATGTAAAAGGACTCCAAACATAAGGAAAACAGGATCCAACATTGCTTTGAGGCTTGCAAACACTGTTGAAAACCTGCAGTCTCACCACAGGCAAAGAAGCAGCAGTAGGCCAATTAATTTGCTTTATCTGAGGCCTAAATGAGCATCTCTCGTATGACTGAAACACTACAGTTTGTTTCTTTTGGTATTTGTAGAGATGGCTACTTTTGCTGAATGAAGAAAAATAATATGGGTTATAGTGTCTTTGGATTAAGCCCAGAGAGAATTGCATCTATGTAGGTCATCGAGAGATCCTCTTACTTTGTCAGCATATGGGCTTCTATAATATTAATGTATTCACCCTGGTTTCCAACATACAAAATGGTGACATGGTAACTGAAGAGTTACTACAGATTCTCCTGACATTGTTTTGAGCTTCTCTTTAGAATTCAAAGAAATTCCATTGCAGCCAACAGCACAAAATAAATAGTTTAACTATGAAAAAGCATGAGATTTTGAGTTAAATCTGGTAGGATCTTAGGTTAAGTTAAATCTGGTTAATGATCTTCAGTGAACGGGCAGAATATTAAAAAATATGTTTTTCCCTATAGGGTGCTTTGTCAAATGTATTCTACTAAGATATCATTTTGGAGTGCAATGGCTGACCCCCCAAAAAGAAAAGAATATCTGGTTGCTGGACTTGATTTTTATCCAGACAAAACATTGGGATCTTTCCCCCCATTCATCATTTATGAGGCTTTCATTAAAAAAAAAAATCACATGGTATCTTACTTCCATATTGTTTTACAGGCTTTTCCTCTCTCAGGGCTGTTATGACAGGTGTATCCATGCAGTTTCTTAAAAGATGACATTTTATTTTCTTTCGCAAGCATTTCAGTCTGATTACAGGCAATTTTCATTATTACATTGCAATGTTAAAATGTTCTTCACTTTTCTAGCCTCAAATAGAAAATGAATTGTTGATCAGTTTTTATCTAAATTTCCATCCTTGGGGAAAATGTTGATTTGTTACTGGGTTTCTATTTTGTTCTTATTCAGACAAAAGGTCGACTGAGTATAAACTGAATAAAATGCTCAGAATTGAATTCTTGTCGATGAGGTAATAACCTCAGCATTACTTTTTCCTCTCGCCTTTCACCAGGCCATTTCACTGATATCAAATGATCGTTGATGGTTCATGATGCACACATCTTCAGGAACACAAGCAAGCCGTGACTTTCTTTCCAGACACAAACCTTTCAGCAAGGGATGTGGAAATGGCCATACTGGTCTGGGGGAGACCAAGAATATCCTTTATTTCCATGGCTCATGAAGCCATGCACCAGAAACCTTGACTGCCGCAAGGAGTTCTTCAACCACTGCTCAGCAGGTACACAATGGCGACGGAATGTATCTTTGGCAGATTAAAAAGTCACTGGTGCTGCCTTTTTGGCAGGTTCAACCTCACTGAGGAAAAGATTGCTATGGTCAAAGCAGCCTGCCATGCACTCCATAACATCTGTGAAGCCACGGGAAGGAAATTTCCCCAGGAGTGGAGAGTGGAGATTGATCACCTCATAGCTGATTTGGAGTAGCCAGACACCAGAGCTATTAGAGGAGCTTAATGAGGAAGGTATTCAAATCAAGGAGGCTTTGAAGCAGCATTCTGACATTAAACCCCAGTCATGTGTCTTTCTGTAAAAAATCAAACCGGGAATTACTCACCTGCCACCATCAATGGTCCCTTTAATGATTCCGTTAATTGTAATCTGCAAACATGCTGATGGCCACTGTGTATGAATGTCTGTTGCAACCATAAATTGTATGTCACAAATAAAGCATCACTGTCTTCATGAGACTAATTTTTTTATTAAACAGCCATGGATGTACATTTCTTACAAGGAATGTGACAGAAAGCAGCACTCGCAGAAGTGAGGATCTTACATCTGTGTGTAAGTCCCATAGTTGTATTGGAAAATGTCCCTCAGGGTGGAGTACAGTGGGCCACATATATGCGAGGGATGGGAAAGGAGTTTGGTAAGGGCCAGGACAGCCCATTCTGAGAAGCAAAAGAAACAATACACCGAGTCCGTATTGTGCGCACACTTACAGTCCTGAATCACAGAAGCTACATGCGCCTCTTTTCTCCCTTCCCCTTGCAAGCATGCAGCATGGCTAGAGCACTGATCATTCTGGGTATGTCTACACTACCCTCCTAGTTCGAACTAGGAGGGTAATGTAGGCATACCGCACTTGCAAATGAAGCCCGGGATTTGAAGCTCGTGGAATGAGGAGTAACGGTAGTTCGGACTAGGAAGCCTAATCCGAACTACCTAGTTCGTGCCGCGTGTAGCCGCGCGGCACGGGGTTCGAACGAGCAGGGATTTAAAAATGGCGGCGCCCAGTTTATGCAAATGAAGCCCGGGAAATTCAAATCCCGGGCTTCATTTGCAAGTGCGGTATGCCTACATTACCCCGCTAGTTCGAACTAGCGGGGTAGTGTAGACATACCCTCTGAGTTCAGCCCAAGGGAAGGGGAAGAGTGGTACAGAATGGGACATTTAGTCTAGGGATTTTCAGAAGGGGACCAGTACAAGTGCCCCGGGACACTGTTCTAAATTCGGGCATCATTTTCTGCAGCTGGGGGCAATCAAAGTCGAAATCACACTACCGAGAGTAACTGAGAGAAGATGCAAGGGTGCATCCCGCAGCATGTGGCTTCAGACCAGATCCATATGCTGCGTACCTGTAGGCTGCTTTGGCTCCTGAAGAAGTACAAATGGGGAAGAAATAAAGCAGCTCTGCCAGTTCTTTGTTAGAATTGTAGTGTATCCAAAGGAAAGTTTCCTATAAATCTCTATAAAGGAATCCCAGGGGATCTTGATGTTCATTAAACTTTTCCACAGCTCTGCCCTTACCCTGCCCCCCACTACTCCACAAGGGAATGTGAAGGAAAGGCAAACAACATCTAGTGTTGTTAATTTTCATCTCTTCTCACATATACACCATGTAACAAAATTAAGGATGCTTCTGACTCATGTTATCATGAACTATCGAAGCAAAATAAGCACTTACCAGAGCTCCTTTTCCTGCTTCAGGCACAGCAGAGCTGAACTGAGGGACCAGGTTAATTCCCTCCAAAGTCAAAAAGTGCACTATGCTCACCACACAAACAGATGAGCCTGTTGCTTGTCCCACATCCTACAACTCGACCTCCTTGTCCACCACTTCATCTTCACGTCTGGCTCTTTTGGCAACTGCCTATGGTCCCCCCAAAGTATCTACAGGCAGTGGAGGTGAGGTCCTCACTGAGGATAGCATGCAACTCTTTGTAGAAGTGGCATAGTTTTGGTGGCACACCAGACCAACTCTTGGCCTCCCTTGCCTTCTGGTATGCCTCCCTCAACTTCTTGATCTTAGGATAGCACTGGTGCATGTCCCTTTCATGCCCCCTCTCATCCATGGCATTAGCAATCTGCTTGCAGATGTCAATATTTGTATGGCTGGTTCAGAGCTGGAACTGCACAATGTCTCATAGACTCATAGACTTTAAGGTCAGAAGGGATCATTAAGATCATCTAGTCTGACCCCCTGCTCAATGCAGGCCATGGAATATCACCCGCCCACTCCTAGAATAATCCTCCCTCCTATATTTCTCAGATAATGAAGCCTTCAAATAGTTTAAAGCCCCCAAGATGCAGAGACTCCTCCAGCTGTGATTTGCGCCCCATACTACAGAGAAAGGCGAAAAACCTCCAAGGCCTGTGCCAATCTACCCTGGAGGAAAATTCCTTCCCGACCTCAAATATGGCGATCTGATGAACCCCGAGTATGTGGGCAAGACTCATCAGCCAGACACACAGGAAAAGTTCTCTATAGTAAATCCTATCATCCCTCCATTGGCCTATTTACCACTAATAATGAAAGGTCAATTAATTGCCAAGATCATGTTACCTAATCAAACCATCCCCTTCATAAACCCATCTGGCTTTATCTTGAAGCCAGATAGGTCTTTTGCCCCCACTACTTCCCTTGGAAGGCTGTTCCAGAACTTCACTCCTCTGATGGTTAGAAACCTTCACCTAATTTCGAGTCTAAACTTCCTAATAACCAGCTTATATCCATTTGTTCTTGTGTCCACATTGGTATTTAGCTTAAATAATTCCTCTCCCTCCTTGGCATATCTCCCCTCATATCTCCCCTCAGCCTTCTTTTGGTTAAGGTAAACAAGCCAAGTTCTTTGAGTCTCCTTTCATAAGACAGGTTATCCATTCCTTGAATCATCCTAGTGGCCCTTCTTTGTACCTGTTCCAGTTTGAATTCATCCTTCTTAAACATGGGCGACCAGAACTGCACACAGTACTCCAAAAGAAGTCTCACCAATGCCTTGTATAACAGCACTAACACCTCCCTATCCCTACTGGAAATACCTTGCCTAATGCATCCCAAGACCGTATTAACCTTTTTCACGGCCATGTCACAATGGTGGCTCATAGTCATTCTATAATCAACCAGGATTCCGAGGTCCTTCTCCTCCTCTGTTACTTCCAACTGATGTGTCCCCAGCTTATAACTAAAATTCTTGTTATTAATCCCTAAATGCATAACCTTACACTTCTCACTATTAAATTTAACCCTATTGCTACCACTCCAATTTACAAGGTCATCCAGATCTTCCTGTATGATATCCCGATCCTTTTCTGAATTGGCAATACCTCCCAACTTTGTGTCATCCGCAAATTTTATCAGGACACTCCCACTTTTGATGCCAAGGTCAGTAATAAAAAGGTTAAATAAAATTGTCCCCAAAACTAATCCCTGAGGAACTCCACTAGTAACCTTTCTCCTACCTGACAGTTCACCTCTCCTCACAGACCCAACAATCCAGCAACTTTGGTGTACTCTAGGCAGGAACATGTTTTCTGCAGAAAGCCAGCATGGTCAGCTAGGAAGATGAGATGTTAGCTGTTCACGCTGAGTAAATAGGAAATAGAATTTCAGAAAATTCCAGAACTTTGAGGGGTGAGGGAGATTCATGCCTATGCACCTTGCGCAGGGCTGTGGAGCAGAAACTGCTTCTCAGAGTGGTCATGGTGGTCATTGTGGGACATCTCCTAGAAGCAGTGTACGGTTGCCATAAGTGGGTGAGGTGTGTACCTTGACACAGCATCTCTCTAACTTTGTCACAAAAAGCTCTATGCCACACATTGATATAGTTTTATGATGTTGGCATGGCAGGAGAGTTAAATCGGCAGGAAGAACTTTGCTGTGTGTAAACCTCCACTGTTTTGTCGATGAAAGCTGACTTTTATTGACAGAAGGGTGTTGTGTAAGCAAGACCAAAATCTCATTTTCATAAGGGAGCTAGGCACTGAGCCTAAATCCTATCAACTGTTAATAAAATAAATAGAGTTTACTTACTTTAGAGTTAAGCCAATTTATGTCTCAGGAGCCAATACCTTGTAATCATGTATGTCTACAGATGGTTGAATTTTTCCTTGAAATTTGAATGTGACTTATATGAAGCCCTTAAATATTACTGCATTCACTGAATGAGCAAAATTCTCAAGTGGCGTAAATTGACATATCTCCATTGATTTCATTGGTGCTAAACCAAACGACACCATCTGAGGATCTCGGCCTATCTTTAAGTGATCTGTAATCTCATTCACTTTTTTTCCCCACGCTTTTGTTTTTTTGGCATTCATTCATTGGTCTGTACATATTCAAATCTCAATAATAAATATAACCTAGAAGAAATTGTTCTCTGAGATTCAGACAAATTTAATGCCTGTAGCTGTAATCTCCTGCAGTAAGAGATTATGCCCAATAGACCACTGTCTTCCTATCCATATTTGACTGAATTACAACATTGAAATCTAACATTATCTTCTGTCTGCAGATTAAAGGAGTTGAGCTGTGAGCAGTTTCATAAAGAATTCCACCGCGGGGACTTTGGGGTAGATACGTTAATAAAATTGGTGCTGCAAGCCGCCTGCCTCCCGTTAGAACATTGAATTTAACCTGTGGTTCAGAAAGTTCAGCTCTCTTTACAAAAGGCACAGATTAATGTCTTGGATAAATTACAGCTTCTGGGTGTTAAATCCTACAGAGAAGCACAGATGAAGCATCTTAGCTCCCAGTTTTGATGATCAGTGTAAGTTATGTCTGAAAGAGACTAGTAGTCTTCCATGACCTGGGTCACAGTGCCTGGAGTGGCTCACAACTTGCCTCAGGGCAGACTGTCAATGCCAGGGCAGAAACCTCAAACTAATGGTATACTCTATAATTAGATTTTGCCAAGCCATGAACTCCTGGATCAGTCTAATCATAGAATCATAGAATCATAGAATAATAGGACTGGAAGGGACCTCGAGAGGTCATCGAGTCCAACCCCCCGCCCTCAAGGCAGGACCAAGCTCCGTCTACACCATCCCTGACAGATGTCTATCTAACCTGTTCTTAAATATCTCCAGAGAGGGAGATTCCACCACCTCCCTTGGCAATTTATTCCAATATTTGACCACCCTGACAGTTAGGAATTTTTTCCTAATGTCCAATCTAAACCTCCCCTGCTGTACTTTAAGCCCATTACTCCTTGTCCTGTCCTCAGAAACCAAGAGGAACAAATTTTCTCCTTCCTCCTTGTGACACCCTTTTAGATATTTGAAAACCGCTATCATGTCCCCCCTTAATCTTCTTTTTTCCAAACTAAACAAGTCCAGTTCATGAAGCCTGGCTTCATAGGTCATGTTCTCTAAACCTTTAATCATTCTTGTCGCTCTTCTCTGTACCCTTTCCAATTTCTCCACATCTTTCTTGAAATGTGGCGCCCAGAACTGGACACAGTACTCCAGCTGAGGCCTAACTAGTGCAGAGTAGAGCGGCAGAATGACTTCACTAGTTTTGCTTATAACACACCTGTTGATACAACCTAGAATCATATTTGCTTTTTTTGCAACAGCATCACACTGTTGACTCATATTCAACTTGTGGTCCACTATGACCCCTAGATCCCTTTCTGCCATGCTCCTTCCTAGACAGTCGCTTCCCATCTTGTATATATGGAACTGATTGTTCCTTCCTAAGTGGAGCACTTTGCATTTCTCTTTATTAAACCTCATCCTGTTTACCTCTGACCATTTCTCTAACTTGCTAAGGTCATTTTGAATTATGTCCCTATCCTCCAAAGAAGTTGCAACCCCACCCAGTTTGGTATCATCTGCAAACTTAATAAGCGTACTCTCTATCCCGATATCTACATCATTGATGAAGATATTGAATAGTACAGGCCCCAAAACAGACCCTTGTGGAACTCCACTTGTTATCCCTTTCCAGAAGGATTTAGAACCGTTAACAACAACTCTCTGACTACGGTTATCCAGCCAATTATGCACCCACCTTATCGTGGCCCTATCTAAGTTATATTTGTCTAGTTTATCAATAAGAATATCAATAAGAATATCATGCGAGACCGTATCAAATGCCTTACTAAAGTCTAAGTATATGACATCCACCGCTTCTCCCTTATCCACAAGGCTCGTTATCCTATCAAAGAAAGCTATCAGATTAGTTTGGTATGACTTGTTCTTCACAAACCCATGCTGGCTATTCCCTATCACTTTATTACCTTCCAAGTGTTTGCATATGATTTCCTTAATTACCTGCTCCATTATCTTCCCTGGTACAGACGTTAAACTGACCGGTCTGTAGTTTCCTGGGTTGTTCTTATTCCCCTTTTTAGAGATGGGCACAATATTTGCCCTTTTCCAGTGTTCTGGAATCTCCCCTGTCTACCATGATTTTTCAAAGATCATAGCTAAAGGCTCAAATACCTCCTCTATCAGCTCCTTGAGTATCCTGGGATGCATTTCATCAGGACCTGGTGACTTGCTGACATCTAACTTTCCTAAGTGATTTTTAACTTGTTCTTTGTGTATCCTATCTTCTAAACTTACCCTTTCTCTGCTTGTATTCACTACGTTAGGCACACCTCCAGACTTCTCGGTCTTACCCTGGACTCACACACAGTCCTGTTGGACTCTCCGGTTTTTCTTGCCACCCAGACAGACTGGACTTGGTGATAAATGGCCACTTACATTTAAAAAAATAAATCACACAATATCCAGGTTGCTTCCAGTCCCAAGGGACCAATCATTTAACCCAGATCAATTGGTGTCCTATATTTTACATCAAAGACAAGGCCGGTAGCCTATGCTGTAATACACCAGCTAAAAGTTCGTTGACTAGGAAAGATAAATAACCTGTAAGATTACTTACAGGTTCAAGCAAACAGACAGGTGCACAAATGAGTCGCGATCTAAATCCAAAGAACGGCAGAGTTTTGTGATTTGTCAATTCAAAGTGTCCATCAGGAGGCAGCGGTTGGGAATCTATGGTTTCAATTAGAATCCAAACAGCAAAAGAGATGGGGAATTTTCCCATGACTTTGTTATAGTTCCTTCATTCAGCTTCCAAATCCATAGGACGAGCTTCCTTGTACATACTGGCTATGTCTAGACTGGCCAGTTTTTCTGGAAAATCAGCCACTTTTCCGGAAAAACTTGCCAGCTGTCTACACTGGCCGCTTGAATTTCCGCAAAAGCACTGACGATCTCATGTAAGATTGTCAGTGTTCCTGCGGAAATACTATGCTGCTCCCGTTCGAGCAAAAGTCCTTTTGTGCAAAACTTTTGCGCAAAAGGCCAGTGTAAAAAGCTCAGATTTGTTTTCCGCAAAAAAAAGTCCCGATTGCAAAAATGGCGATTGGGGCTTTTTTGTGGAAAAGTGCATCTAGATTGGCACGGACGCTTTTCCACAAAAACTGTTTTTCCGTTAAAATCATTTCCGGAAAATCATGCCAGTCTAGACCCAGCCACTATGTCCAAAGTGGGACAGGGCCATTCACCAATCCTTTGTGTTGTGATGTTCCTTGGCCCTTCCATTTGAAACTTTTTCTTGATGGGCAGGGGGATGACAAACTTGGAGTTCACAAGTTTGAAGCAAATATTTTCAAATAAAAACTTACTTTTATTCTTATAGCATGGAAAACAGACTTTATGGGTGAAAATAATGCATGTGACAATTTACAAGGATTTCATCGAGTCTAAACACTCGCTATACTCTTATAAGACCAACTCCTATTGTAAGCAACTCTAGAATAGCAGTGAACGGGTCTGGTGTCAAGAGCTTGTCAGTTCTTTGTTCACGTCCGCAGTCTTGGTAAGAGCTGGTGCCTGGTTTGCCAGCCTCAAAACCTGCTTCATGTAAAACATTTTGACATCCTCTGTGATCCTGAAACTAGTGGGTGAATCTGCCAATTCCAATATTCATCCCTCTTGCCCAATCAGGCTACTCACTCCTGATAGTCTAAACATCATCCAGAAAGAGTGCAGGACAACTACATTCTTTGTACCTGATCTCAGAAGCAAAGCAGTGAACCCTGCCAAATCCAAAGCATTTGAAAGGCTGCTTGAAGTGGGCGAATTTTGTTGACTTTTTTTCCTACTGGAAAATGCACAGTTAGATTAATGGAAACATTTTGCAAATTTGTGTCTAAGTCACTGTCTATACTACAGAGTTTTTCCAGGATGCCAGAGGTATCCAGGAAAAACTCTGACATATCCAGGGAATGTGTCTGCTCTTTTGAATTTTTTTTTCGGAAGAGCAGACGCGCTTTTTCGGCATCCCTGTAAACCTCATTTTACGAGGAAGAAGGGATGTTCTGAAAAAGTGTGGGGGAGGGTTCCGACATTTGGCCAGTGTAAATGGGCCAAATGTCCGAAGAGCCTCTTCCAAAAAAAGAAGCGGAAAAAGCTACACATATTGTGGTTTGCAATTTGCATAGCTTTTTCAGGAAGAACTGTGTAATTCAAATGTTCCTATTTGAAATTGCGTTTTGTTTTGACATATCCTTTAATTGTATGGAAAAAAATTAAAACCTTAAGGCTAAAAAGCTTGAATCAAAACTAAATTCTTTGTTCAACCCAAAATAACTTTTTTTCTCCCTAGAACTGTCACTGAACCCCCCAAAGCAACTATTTGCACAGCTCTGGTCCTGGACATCATCTTAGGGGATCACATTCTTAGGCAGGACTCCGAAAGGTGGCTTACAACCCCATCCACTTGGGAGGCTGCTTCTCCAAGAGTCCTTGTGATGTGGAAACCTGTCACTGTTCCTTTTTTTTATATCCACAGACAATCTTTAGGGATTGCAGTGAGGTAACATGGGCTGCAAGGTCTCATGTTTCAGTATTTAAATCAATCAATCCCTGTGGGTTGAGGGCTAGGCTGAAGACTCCACAGGGGCAAATTTTTCCATAGTGGCATGGGAACACCGTTACCCATCACCACTCCTGAGCTGAGGGTGGATGTGGAGCCAGGAGCAGACCCCCGGGGCTGGAAGTGTGAATGGAAGGCTGGTGGCTGATCCACTCTGGCAGTCCCTATGTACTTTGTATGCCAATGGGGACATATAGCTCTATACATTGATTTCCTAATCTGCAGAGGTGGGGATCGGAGTATAGCTAAAGAACAGCTGGTTTAAACCGAATCCAGGAGTGACATGATGCTAACTAGAAGAGATCAGTGTTTGGGGGAGCTGGTCGGCACCACAATTTTGCCCCCAATTTCTTCTAAAAAGGTTATACCAATGCACAACCTAGAGTTGAAGCTGATTTATCACTGACCTTGTAGAATCAAATAATTGCAGTCATGTGAAGCAACTTCTCTTATCTCCATCTTCCGGGAAGTCTTCACTCATTCCTCTTAGCTATAGCCCTGACCATAATAATTCCACCATTCATAAGGCCCCCCTGAGTTTACAAAAAAAGTCCCTCTATCTTGACCTAGCCAAAAATACCTGGATAGGAACTTCCCCAAAAGAATTAAGATAGGTGGTACCTCATTTGGTTCACACCCACCTTTAATTCCTTCATAGAAATCTTTCAGAATGTTAATCTGCATACCCCTGACTTCAGATCGCCTGAATTATTTTCCATTCGCGTGGGCTGCTTAAAGTTATACACATTCCAAGAGAATTCTCCCTCACCCCCAAGAGAATCAATTCACAAGAGTCATTGCCTTTCTACCACAGATTCCTCGTTGCGTCTGCCTATGCGAGTCCCAAGAGAGCTTTCAGAGCGATTTTCCTCTCCGTATGTGGTACCCTATGGCACAAGACACTGTACAGACACCTGGCACAATCTCTGAAGCATTGTAAAGCTCAAAGTGTAAACATTAAGTCAAACTGAATGAAGATGCCGCTGTCTCAAACTGGAATGGTGCAATTCAAATAAAATCACCCCATTCCGGCTCCTCGCCCCCATTCATTTATACTGAATGGGTTTATGACTGAGATATTGCACATGATTACCGCCGCGGGTGCATTTGAAGGAATTTGGCTCTTTCCGTTAATGTTTTAGTCATTATTCTTAGTGTCCATCGGGGTACTATTCAAATATTGTTCACGTGTGAAGGATTTTATCTGGGAGTGATTCAATGCCACCAGGGGATAGCAAGACAGATTTCACATTTGTCTCTCTTTATCTGTTCCTCTCTTCTATGGTGTACTCCTTCACTTCAAAACTGCTGAAGAGCAATCAAGAGGAAACAACCGTCTCCTCCTCATAGTCGACATTCTTTTAGCTGCCACCAGTAAATCAGGTTACTGTTGACTTCCTATCATGCGAATAGGTCAAGTTGAGGGCCACACTGGCTCAGGTTGGACGCTGAGTCTGGGGATATTGGACATTTCTTTAAAACCTGGTGCTAGCAACTCATGGTGCAGGTTGAAGCACGATGGGGAAAACAGGCTATGCAAAGGGGACATATACCCTTTACACAGAGGAGGAGCAGATGTGGGTGGAGTTAGGTCTAGAATGGGACGCTCCACCTGCATAGCAACTGGACGTGGGGAAGTCGACTGGGAAGCAGAGTATGCCTCAGAGAATATGCTGCACAGTCCTTTGACTTGCACTTGTGGCAAAACCAAGACTCCACCCCACGTGAGGGGAGGTATGTTACCAGTTCAGTGTCTCTTGTCTGGCTCCCAGTGTCCTGACCTGGGATGCAAGCCATTTTCTCTGGGAAGAACAGAGGTTTCTCCCAGCAGGAGGCAGATCATTCTGGGGTAGAGAAGAACCATTTCTGGTAAACAAGAGTATTCTTGGTCCACAATCGTTCAGCAGGGCATCACTTAGCTGTTGTATTAGTGGAACCCATGTGACGTTTCCTCCCATACTTCTTCACTCTGCTCCACCATATGGCTCCCCTATGGCAAATGGCGAAACTAAAGGAGAATCTGGCAATTCCACACATGGGCAGCAAAGACGGAGGATTGGCTAGAAGCACACAGCTTCTGGGCTGGTATTGAGTTCCCTCCCACCCTGGTTTACAATCTACTTTCCAGTGACACTTAAATGATTTAAATAGGCATGGGAGGAGAAACGAGATACAGTGGTGCAAAGTATCGAGCATTCTGAATTGTATCAGTGTGTCGGCTACACTGAACATAAGGCATCAATATATTTAGCAAATAACTGGGTGTTTGTTTAACGCTGAGAGGAACAAGTGGAAGTGATAATGCCTTCAGGTATCCATCTAGCAGTCATTCTGAAAGCCACTGAGATTTGCCTACTGATTCTTCACCAGTATCACAACGAACCCCGTCTTGAGAGGATCTCATAATTGTTCAGGTTTACTGGAACAGTTGATGTGAAGAGTTTCCCTTTGTGTAAGTGTGCTGCGGATACTACCTAATAAGTACAGTACAGGCAGTTTTACTCTTCTTCTTCCATCCACACGTTCTCCTACAAGGCACAAAGGCTGGTGTTCTAACTTCAGCCCAGTTTGAATAGTTGTTTATCTGTAAAATTTGAGTCATGCATGAAACCCAACAGCTAACAACATAGAGTTATCATGTTTTTACCAACATACCATTTATGCTTATCTGCATAACACACACTACAGAATTTCACCTAACAGCATGCATGGGGGTTTGTGTGTGTGTGTGTGTGTGTGTGTGTGTGTGTGTGTGTGTGTGTGAGTGAGAGGGGGAACGTTATTTTTCCTGCATATGTAAAAGAACACTATTGAGTGTGGAAACCTGTGGCTGAAATAGATCATTTCTTTTGGCCCTGGTCTACCTTAGGGCATTATTTTGCAAAAAAAACCCACCTTATTTTGAAATAATAAGTGGAGCACCCACACTACCGAGTCTGTTATTTCAAAATACCAGGCTTTTGAAATATTTACTCCTGCTTTCCTCAGGGAATAATGGTAATTTTGAGATAGTTATTTCAAAATAGCAGTAGCATGGATGCTCCGGTGCCGCTATATAGAAATAACCACTCCCTCAGCATAATTCAAACTAATTACTCCCCAGTGCTTCCTGGTACTCTAAATCAAGGTAGTGCATCCACATTAATAGAACCTGCCTCGGACTAATTTCTAAGTTTCCCCCATAGTGGGGACACACTGTTTCGATTTTGTTAAATCGGGAGTTATTAAGTCAAATTCAGTTATTTTGAAATAATTTCTTGGTGTAGACATGCCCTGGGAAAGATGATTGATCTCAATGTAAAGGTTCTGAGTTATGATGAACTTAACACTCCTCTTGAGAAGCCATTCCAATGTGTTGTAAATTTCAAAGCTACTTATATAGAAACCAGGAGGACTGTATGAACAAAAAAATTGCACGGCTTGCCAAAATGCCTGCATTCCCGCTAGAGTAGGTTTTTGTTTTTTGTTGTGGTTTTTTTGTTTGATTTTTTTCATAACCAATTATTTTGCAGGTGGAAGGGAAAGTCGATCTTTCAATTTTTGTGTTTTTCCCCCATAAAAATTAGCATTTGCAGGAAAAGAAGAAGTTTAATTATCACACAATGCAGAGCAAAAGTTAACTGGTTTCCCCCACACAACTTTTCATTTTAAAAACATGAATTATTATTTCTCCTTTGCATACCAATAGTTCTGGAGGTTCCAGTTGATTTCAGAGTCCCATTGGGACTGGCTGTGTACAGCAAATGCACCAAAGAGCTTATAACATAATTAGACAAGATAGAAAAGACTGGAGAGGAAACAGAGGCACAGAGAGTTAAACTGACTTTCTCAAAGTCGCACACTTGGTAAGTGAGAGCGGGGATTAAAAACCCAGGTCTCCACATCCAACCCGACCTATAAGACAACACTGATTCCCAGTTGGCAAATTAGTATGTTTCCATGGAAAGGAGTGAAAATCTCTGGACATCCGTCAGGTTTTAGACATTTGTAAAAGAGGGGCTGTTCCCTCGCTGATTGCACATAGGCATCTGGAAAACAAAGGCTTTATGCTCACACAGGCAGGCTTGCGGGCAAACAAGCATTCCTATTTGTACAGATTGTACACTTGCGCAAACTGGGGCACATGGATCTGCCCAAAGACATGCACAGCTGTGGCAAAATCAGTGATTCATATTACTGAAGAATTCCACCAAGCAGAGCACCAATGGGGAAAGGCTGATACAAGCGGATATGTTTAGTATACGGAGGAAAAAGCTGGTGGGCATTGGAAAGGGTAAGAGTCGGATTGGAAAGGGTAAGAGTCGGATTATCCTTTTGCTGTGCTGAACATGGGACACTTGGTAACATGGGACACTTGGTAACATGATACGTGCACCAGTGAGTTCAATGGCAAGAAGAACTCTGCAGTACAAATGTTCAAATGCACATCAAATGGACTGAGCCCCTATGAAAAGGTTGGCCTGTTTTTATTTACCGTCTTACCTTTCAGGTTTGCATGCGGAGAGGTGTGAGACGCACATAGTCCCCTACGCCTCTCTCACATGGGGACATGGGTGACGGGCCAAAGTGACCGAGCTTTCCCTACTCGGTGCTCTCCAGCATCCATGCCTGGCTGGGCCCCTGGAATGAACTAGGGACATTACATTTAGTTCAATCAACTCATCGACTAGTTGATGGAATTTCCATTGACTAGTCGATTAGTCGTTAAGTGGGGGAGCTGCAGCTGCGGCTCTGCCTTTTAAATTCATTAAGAGCTGGCAGGCTCTTAATACATTTAAAAAGCAGAAGCTCAGCATCTGGGACTGGGCATGAGCCGGGAATTAGCTGATTCCTGGCTCACACCCAATCCTCGCTACCCCTCTGCTTCCCCTGGCCCCTGTGGAGACGGTGCTGGGGGGAACTGGCTTTTAAACCTACTCTCCCCAGCACTGGCTCCTCCCCCGCCCTTGCTGCCTCTATCTAATAGAGGCAGCAAGGGGTGGGGGAGAAGCAACTAGTCGAGAGACGAGTTGACTATCTGATAAGCTTATGCTTATCCGATAGTCAATTAGTCACTTACATCCCTAGCATGGTCCCTTCCCGAGGCAACATGTGGGGGTACTCAGGGCCACGGGCTCCCCTCCTTAGATTTCTGTCCAGGTTCACACTAGAGAATGGCCAATCAAGCACTGTGCAGTAGGGAAAGGATGGGAGCTCTTTCCTACCGTGTGTGTGTGTCTCTCTCTCTCTCTCTCGCTCATGGGTGGGGTAGAGATGGCCTGGCCTGTGTAGTAAGGAGACCATCTCTTCACTCCTGCTCCACCATCCCGCTTTCCTGTGGCTTGAAGTGGCTTGTCCCTTCCTGCTTGCACAATGCCAAAAGGCAATCTGCCTGCACAATGCCAAAAGCTCCAACCTGCTGCTGACAATAGCCCAGCTGCCTCCTGACCCCTGGCTATTGCATGGGCAGGAAGGGGTTAAGCCCTAAGGCTGCTTTGTGCTCCAGGCTCAGAGAATCTGACTGCAGGGGCTTCAGTGAACCTGGCCAGACAGGTGGCTCAGCAGGGGAGGATGCCCAGGGCACAGAGCAGCCACAGACTATAATGGTGATGCCGTAAGTCTATTCCCTATTTTACTTCAGCTTTCCCACGGAACCCCATCCTACATGTGTTTTCCATGGAGCTTACTTCAAAATTACATGCACTCTAAGCATAGTCAGTCTTAGCTTTTTTGGTAACTTGGAATCAGATCTGCATCAAAATGACAGTGGGAGTAGGGAAGACAGAAGCTAGCTGCAGAAGTTTTAAGGGCATGGTACATTTAGTGTTCCGAGGACTTGTCTGGTACAGTTAATAAAATCTGATTTTTTTTTTTAAAAAAGACCTTAAGGACAGCGACTCAGGAGACGGCTGCAACTGCAAATGTGAAACATTTATGTAACATTTAAGATTTAGTTGAATAAAATATAAGTGCTATTTTGTTTGTGTGAGAGATTTGGTTCTTACCCTTCCTCATGTACTGCTACTGCATCTACAACTTGACACAGGTAATGAGCGTTATGTACTTTTCTCTAAATTAATAAAAATCAAGTGATCAAAAATAAAATTACACAAGTATACTTGCTTAGATGTTGTAAAAGCTGGCCTGTGGTGTAAATTTAAAGTTTAGTGATCAAATTTGCACCATTGTTTGAAGAAATATGTGAAGAAGTATCAATGGGAAATTTGATTTAAAACAATTTTTTGGTGATTTAAGTCAATCCACCTGGCCATTCATCACTGGTGGGTGGAGAGCTGGCAAGCAAGGATCCAATAGCAGTAAGACTCACCAATACCAAGGAAGGAGAGAAATAGAAATTAGGGGACAATTGGTCCATGCAGAGGAACACCTGCAGGAGAGCTTAAATATGTAACTGTCCATTTAAAAACAACACATCTAGTCACCCTAGAAAACAGGCATAGAAATGCAAATGATTGTTAAGAAAAGATAGAGAGCTATTGTTCTGCATGCCCACAAACACTTGGGGGTATGTCTAGACTGCATCCCTCTGTCGGCAGAGGGCTACGGATTAGGCAGGTCGACATTGCAAATGAAGTGGGGATTTTAATATCCCGTGCCTAATTTGCATAAAAATGGCTGCTATTTTTGCTGGCTCAGCACTGTGTCAGCAAAAAGCGGCAGTCTAGAGGGGGATCTGTTGAGAAAGAAAGCCTTTTTCAACAGATCCTGTAAACCTCCTTGCAGGAGGCATAAGGGATCTGTTGAAAAAGGCTTTCTTTCTCAACAGATCCCCCTCTAGACTGCCGCTTTTTGCCGACAAACTGCTGAGTTGGCAAAAACGGCAGCCATTTTTATGCAAATTAGGCACAGGATATTTAAATCCCCGCTTCGTTTGCAATGTCGACTTGCCTAATCTACATCCCTCTGCCGACAGAGGGATGCAGTCTAGACATACCCTTAGTTTGAAGGAAAGGAGACTTCGGTCGAACCTTTCTAACTAGGGATGTAAAATCCCGTTTAATTAGTTAACTGGGAAGCTTAGCCAATTATACTGGGGTGAACGGGGAGGCAAAGCCAGCCCAGATGGGCTGGAGAACACCTCCCCCACAGATGGAGGCTGCTCCGGCAAGGCTGTAACCACCTTGTCCATGGCAGGCAGGGAGCTGCTCCAGCCCCCACTGGTTAACTACAACCATTAACATCCATATTTCCACCATTAAGGACAGTTCACTGTTTTGCCGACAAGAAGAATCGAACCTGGGACCTCCGGAGCTTAGTGCTTAAGCCGCTAGTGCAGGAGCTAAAAGGCAGCAGGCTTTCAGCTAAGGCTGTAGAGCAGATTCATTATTCTCTCTGTAAGTGGTCTCGGTGCTACTAGCTGGGACAGTGCCCTACCACCACTAGGTGTGTGGGTTAGATAAGCAATGGAACAAGATGTGTTAGGGAGGTTGTAGAATCACTGGGGATTTTAAATACAGGTTAGATCAGTGGTCCCCAACCTTTCAAGGTTGTCGGGCGCCAGGGGGCGGGGCCGTTTGCCCGCCATGGCACCCGCGGGCACCGTGTTGGGGACCACGGGGTTAGATCAACACCTGCCAGGGACGATCTAACGAAGTTTAATTCTGTCTCCGCAGAGGGAAGATGAACTAGATCAGTGTTTCTCAATCAGGGACCAGTTTGCTGGCTTCCTCCACTGAGTCAGGGAGATCACCGGCAGTGATGCAAGTCCGTAGACTGGTGGTTGAGAAACTGAACTAAATGAGTTCCCGTGGCCCCTTCTAACCCTACTTCTCTATGATTCTATCTTCCTGTTTGGACAGAATGTGCCACTGGACCAGCTGTTTGTTTTTATTGGTTCTTTTATTTCCATCCACTACTTATTTCCTTTGCTTTAAGTTGTTTCCCCACACATTATGCTTAGTGAGGTGTGTAAGAGACTGAAGGATGCACTTCGAGGGCATGTTTTATCACAGTTTGTACACTAGTTTATGGCCAAATTAAAAGAAAAATACAATCTGACAGCTTTACCCCGTTGCTGAGTTAATGCTGGGCAGTTGACTGCTTAGGCAAGGAAATAAAACAAGCAACAGGAAGATGAAGGAGCTTCATAGCTTTCACCGGTTCACCCTCAGAACAGCATAAGCATCAGATATTCAACTGCTCAATTTGCCCCATAAATTACAACCCACATATGAAAAGGGTTGTGTGCAAAAGATACATAGGCCAAATGCCTGGTTCCAGGGCAATCCTTAGGATTTATGGGGCTCTATTCAGTGCTATTACCTTGGTGAACAGCAGCCCTGAGGGAAGGAGGAGGGGTAAAGGGAGAAGGATGATTTTTAGACATGTGATTTGATAATATTCAGCAACTGATGAAATATTTTGCAAGCAAATTTTAAATTAACGTCCTGTCGACTAACACGGTAAATTTAGGAGCTGACAGTATAGACCTGGGGTAGGCAAATGCCTGGGGTTAAAGGCCTTCATTACCACTTGGATGGCCTTTTCACAAGTTCAGAGTTCTGCTAATTGCTCTGGCAGGCTTTTCACTTAAGTTAACTAGATCCTCCCTGGAGGAAGCTGAACCACAGAACAGGGATAGGAAGAGGAGAGGGTGGACATTAAGACCTAGCGGTGCCCCAAATTTTCAGGTGCCCTACACAGATGCATATTCTGCATATGGGCAAGAACCACCCTGCCTGGTGCATGGATACGACTTCAGGAGATATACACCTGCACTTCCTTTTCACACATGCGATTACGAGTGCAGATGTTTTGCGCATGGTGAAATTGTATGGCTCATGTTACATAAGGTCAGATTAGATGATCCTTCGGACTTTCAAATCTATTAATCACAAAACTATTAAGAGAGCATGCTCAGGCTCACTGCTCAGTTTGATTTTAACTTAGGGCCCAATTTTACTCTTACTCCTGTTGTAAACCTAGGCAACTCCATTCACTCCTTTCCATTCCATGCCGGTGCTACTGCCGCTGCAGTCTACAAGGTCAATGGAATTGCTCCTGATTTCCATGGGTCGCAGAGGAGAAGCAGACCCCAGAGAGGCCAGTAAACTTTGGTTTAAAAAGGATGGGAGAACACGGACAGCACCCTTTTTCTGACAGTGGGGAAAATCCCCTGTGCCGAGCATCGTCACCACCCATGTGAGCCACTGAAGTTCTATTAGGAGGCGATAGGAACTGAAAGTGACGCATGCACCTAGTTCTGGGCCCCTGCCCAGGGGTGAGTTAGACCCAAAGATACCACAATACACTGTTTCGCTTAATACCTTTACAGCTGGCCTACTCCCTCCATGCACAACCTTGCATCGCTGACACCTATTGGCTCACACAGGGGAGTGATTGTTCTGTTACTCCTGACTCTGAACACCACTATTCCCACTTGAACGGCTTATGGGTTCACCCCACTAAATCCATTCCCCGTTATTGTGACTGGCGCGACCTAAACTAATCCAGCTTGTTCATGGACCAAATGGCTTCCCTTCATCCCGGACCCTACAAGAGTTCACAAAACTGCATTTTGTATTCTCTGTGCACCGTGGATTATTTTCTCCTTTGAATGAATGAATAAACTCAAGGAGACAGGGCTTAAATACAATGTATCCCCCACTAGCTCCTGATGGAAAGATGTCCATGGGCTTTGGATCAGGACCTAGAGGACAAATGCCCACCTCAAAAAGTACATTAACGCAAGTGTGCTAATTATCAGTCTCACCTGTACAGCAATAAGCATGTCTGCTGACAGACACAGGAACTGCTCATCTTTCAAAGCAAACCACTGGGGCAACACATGGGAAGCTTGTACTTCCACTACCCGTTCCTGTGATTCACCTGTCACATCTAGCTACATATTTTAGAAATCTGTGTCTGTCTGTCCATCTGTCAGTCTGTTTTTTTCAAGAACTCCACCAAAATCAGTAGGCAGCTTCCTTTTATCCTGACTGAAAGCAAGGGCAGAGCTTGGTTGTGCCAAGAAAACAGGAGGTGCCAGGAATGGGACTGTTTTCCTTAAAGGGAGCAGAGAGAGGAGGGATGTCATATTCAGAGTGGCCACTAGGCGAAGCCACACCACCAAGGCTACACGTCTACACTGCGGCAGTTTGTCACAAGGGGAAATGCAAATGGAGTGCTCATTTGCAAATCTCGTGCTCTCATTTGCATATTCTCTTCCGATTCTTTTTGCAGAAGAGGTTTTTGCGATAAAAAGCTCTGTGTAGATGGCCTATTTGTCAGAAAAAAAAACCATTTTGTGCAAGATCCCGTAAATCTCATTTTTTAAGGAATAAGGGATCTTGCGCAAAATAGGGTTTTCCGACAAATGGCCTTGTCTACACAGGGCTTCCTCTTCCGACAAACTGCCGCAGCGTAGACTTAGCTCAAGAGAGTGGCCAGCAAGGACAGAGCTTCACCATCTTGCCTGCCATATGAACCGGTAAGTAGGGGAGAGTGGAAAGAGACAGAAGGACTTTGGCACCCGGGAGGTCTGGGGAGGAAACAGAAGACCACTGGCAGCTGGGACGGGGGAAACTGGGTGGACAGAAAACCCCAGTGTATGAGACTCCCTCCCCAGCCATAAAGGACCCCAGGCAATGCTGGGCAAGTCTTCTAGCTGTCCTACAGAGAGTTCTATTTGTCTATTTATCTTCAGTGCTCCGCAGGAAGGCAAGTGTTACAATCCCAGTTTTACACATGGGGAACAAAGAAACGGAGAGTGACTGAAGTGATTTCTCCAAGCTTACACAGGAAGTTTGTCACTCAGTCCAGGACTAGAAACCTGATTTCTGGAATCAAAGTTCAGTGCCTTTACCACCAGCCCAAATTTCTATCTCCAAGACTCTTCATTTTGTACTTTTCCCCCCAGGAACTAAACTCACTTAAAAGAAACTCAGACATCTGGAATCAAATATTAAGGCCATTCACCACAATATTTTCATTTAGAGATGTCTCTTTGGCAGCGACTGTCCCCTTTAAATTGGCTGCCTTGCTTTCAAGATGCCATTTAAAACATCAAAGGAGCAGCGAGGAATCTAGAAGGGCCATTTTAAAACAGCTTCTCCACCCCGGCTGCTGTCACTCAGCACTTGAGTGCATTTAGGCATTTCGTCTGAGCCGTGCAATTAGGACTCTACGCTTTCCCCCACATGATTTACCCCTCCCGTTCCACCTGCACTTCATCACTTCAAAGAGGTAAGCTACTTGGGGATGAATTCTAGCCATTGTTTCTGAGTGGCAACCCATCTGAACAGGGGAAGGTGTCTCTGTATGCAACAGAGGTTTTTAATTTGTGTCCTAATTACACCAGCTACTATTTAAGACTGTATAGCAAAAAAAGATACAAGTAACACCCCCCCAAAACAGCCCCTTAGGGTACGTCTAGACTACACGCTTCTCTCGAAAGAGATCGTCTAGACAGCCACAACTTTTTCGAAAAAGTGATTCTCTTTTCCGAAAGAGCCCTGTTTGCGGTCAAGAACGCCTTTTTTCAAAAGAGCGCTTTTGAAAAAAGGCGTTCTTCCTCGTAAAATGAGGTTTACTGTGGTCGAAAACCCCGCCACGTTCTTTTGATTGAATTTCAAAAGAGCATGGCGGCAGTCTAGATGCAGGTGAAGTTTTTTCGATAAAGGCCACTTTTTTCTGAAAAAAACCCCCAGTAGTCTAGACATAGCCTTACTGTATGAGCTGATTAAACCCACCCTCGTTAAAATGTACAGGGCACCCAACAACTTTGTATGTCCCTAGCGATGTTTTACTGTGCCTGGAGTTTTCTTCTGATCGGTAACTTTTCTTATGCAGAGAATGGAGACGTGCACAATAGCGCTGCAATTAAGTGGTGGGTTCACCACATACCGACTGTACTTTCAGCTGGAAAAATGAATGTAATCAGAGCAGCTGGAACAGGCAGCAGCTGGTTTTCTGATGCTCTCTCTGAAACCTATCAAGCAAATTTAATTCATGTAAATGGCACTGGATTGTTAGCCTAGCGTACTAAAGTCCTCTGCCCAAAGAAGAGCCACAGCATGAGCGGCATGTACGTTCCCCCACATTGCCTGGGCACTCTACCTAAGTCCTCAGTCGGAGGAAATGCCTCCAGGTATGGAATGATCCCAGCTTCGTGTTAATCCAGTCTCCTCTCCTGCCCATTATCCATGTTCCTTGAATCCTTGGCTCTCTTCCGAAGCAAGGGGGCAAATTAATCTGACTAGTGAAGGGGGTTTGTGATGCTGGCAACCAGGCTAATAGGACTCACTCAGATGGCAAACTGAATTCAGGCTGGTCACAACATTTCACGAGGAGTAACGGTAGTACGAATTAGGATCTTTAATTTGAACTACCTAGTCCGTGCCGCGTGTAGCTGCGGGCACAGAGTTCGGACTAAGGGAGATTTAAAAATGGCAGCGCCTGATATTTAAATCCCGGTCTTCATTTGCAACTCCGCTTTCCCTCATTTCCCTTCCTAGCTTGAACTAATGAGCTAGTGTAGACATACCCTGAAATATTATTTAAATAAAGCTCTCACCAGCACCCTCCCACATTAAACTCAGACAAACTCTGCCACCCTGACTAACCCCCATCGTTCCATCTAACCCCCTCAGGGCCCTCCAAAAAGCCTGAGTTCATATCTGCTGGGTGTGTGGTATCCCTGTAAATAAAGCAAAAGCAATTGCTGAGGGAATAACAGAGCAGAGAGAATTTGCTTGCTGGAACTAGGAAATTATGTCTCCAGCTGTCTAGCTTTATCTCCTTCTGGGGCTGTGCACCATAAATTCAGTGAAACTTAGTTATACGTTGTCTAACTCGGGATCGTCACTCACTTTGGCAGGCGGACTCAAGCTTCAACAGAAATGTATATTCCATCCACCCCCTATTTCAACATGGGAAATTTATTGCTACAAGCAGCGTTGATCTTCACCAATCGTTAGTGTATTATAATTATAAAGTTTCTTTCATCTCAAAGGGACCAAAGCGCTTATCCTGTTGGAACCAAATCTTCTCCTCATTTGCATCTATGCAATAATTTCAGTGGAGTTTCATGGGCATAAATATGGGCCGAATTTTGGCTCTTCCTATTTTACATTCAGGCTTCAGGAATTATTTCAACTATGCTAGAATGAAACCTCCTAAGGCAGAACATGGATGCAGCTCATGCTACAACAAGAATTGAAGAGTCGAGCGATGAACACACCGTGTGATTCAGACCCCAAAGGACATTTAGGGAGATAGAACGTATGTATTTTGAATGGAGATGAGGCCACAGTGTTAGCAGGACACTGGTTTTCTGGTTTAATTTGCATTCCCAATATTTCCTTTAGCTTCAGTTCTGACGTTGTGAGGCGAATCATTTAGAAAACCTAAGGGCTTGTCTACATGTGAATGCTACTGAGGCAGGTAGATAGACTCTACCTTTTCTGACAAAAAAGGCTCTCCTGCCAATGAAGGATATCCACCTCCACTCTCACCTAGATTTGTCTACGCAGGGACTTGGGTCGGCTTAATGGTGTTGCTCAGGGACGTGGATTTTGCACACCCTTGTAGCTAGGTCTAGTGTAGACCAGTCCCAAGACACTATTTCCTGTAGGTGATGATAATATATACTGTGCCATATGAGTGTGGGGAGGATTAATTCTTTTATGTTTGTAAGCCACACTGAAATTCCTGACTGGAAAGTGCTTATGAAGAGCCACATACCCCACATATTCCCTGAATGGGTTAATGTGGACCTGAGAAACCAGGAATGACCCCTGGCTGCATCTGGAGGGGAAGCCATGCTTGACTGATTATGAAGCTCAAGCAAGCAGGAGGTTTATAGCAGAAGGGGGCTGAAGGGAGGGAGTCTGGCAGTCACCCTATAGAAACAGAAAGATGGTGAGGAGGAAATTCAGGATGGAGAGTAAGCATAGGGCTCCTGGCCATGAATGAAGCATAAACCCAGAGAAGTAGCAGGGAAGAAAGCCTGAGAGAGACTAAGTTGGGAGATATTCAGGGAAACAGCAGGAAGCCGGTGAAGTCCCTGGGGTGAACCCAGTGTATAAAGGGCCTATGTCTCTCTATCGGCCAGTGGCCCAGAGACAAGGTCCGGACACAAGGTCTTGTAATTAATTGGTGGACTTTTGTTTGTGGAATTTTGTTACCCCAAAAGAAGCAGACATTCATTATAGACTCACAGAATCATAGAATACTAGAACTGGAGGGGACCATCGAGTCCAGTCTCCTGCCCTCATGGCAGGACCAAGCACTATTGTGGCCTGGTAGCGGCCAAGGCTTTGTCTACACTACACGGTGTATTGACACTGCAGTGATCAATCCACTGGTGTTGATTTGTCGCACCAGCTTAGATACGATAAATTAATCTCAGAGTGCTCTCCCGTCGACTCTGGTAGGACACCAGGATGAGAAGAGTAGCTGGAGTTGACAGGAGAGCAGCTTCTCCTGATCTTACCACATGGAAGACCCTGCGGTAAGTATGTCGACTGGAATTGTGTAGGGTAGATTGACAGGGGGAGAGTTAGTGTAGACAAGGCCCAAGTTAAACAGAGAGCAAAGGAGAGACTGTCAGCAGGGGGTGCCAGAGTGAAAGCCAGCCATTAGGAGACACCAGGCCACAAGATGTCCCTGTGACGAATGAACCCCCGTACAGTGCTACAGAACTATAAAACTTTCCATTACATTGAGATTTAAATTGGTCTACCAATCTGAACAAGCACAGCCTGTCAAGACATCTGATTTTAAAATATTCATTGGGCCCAAATTTAGTGATTTTTGGCACTTTGGTTTTTCAGAATTGTGGGAAGATCAGGCCCCTTGAAGGGGGTCTCAAGTTGATCCAAAAATTGAGGTAACTCAAAACATTAGACACTTTTGAAATGTTAGGGCTTGCATCTGTAGCCAGGACATGATCTGCACTAACATAAGCAGACTCCAAAAGGGATTCAATTCACTTATTTTCTTCCTTTGACAAAAACCATTTGGTTTATAATGTGCTAAGCAGGCAGGAGCAAAAAGAACTCTTTGTTGTTCTGGAGCAAGGAAGCTACCACTAGTTGTTTTGAGTGCCAAGAAATGCATCCACATTGTGTACCATTATCTGAGGACCTACACTGAACAGCTTTGCACATGATTAAGGTGACTATCCTGGCAAGAATAGTTTTAACTAATAGTTAAAAAGAAGAGAACACAATTAAGGGCCCAATTTGGAGCCAACCCTTACACCCATTCTCCACGTTTGGGGGCACAACCTTGTTTCCCTTAAACGCCCTCGGCACAATTAATGCCCATGATGCAAATATTACCAAACTTGACATCCACCAGTAAAAACCTGATTTGGAGCTGCAGACCTTGCCGGTGTGCAAATGGACTCATAATTACGGTGCATGCAGACACAGAGGCCTTCTAGGAAAAACAAGCACTAAAGGTTTGTGTTTGTAAGAGAAAATGTCACGTCATTAGTAAAGAAGGTCACAAGGACTTTTCTTACCTTCTGATCTTGACTGTAGGCCAGAATCCAGTCCTCCTGCTTGGGGTGGAACAGCAGGCTTTGGATGTAGAAGTTCAGCCGGTATTTTTGATAGGTGGCCCCTTCATCGGAGCTGATGAGTAAACTGCTCTCAATTTCTGGATCAGTCAGCAACATAATCTATATGGATGAAATAGTCACAATTGAAAGAAGTCAAACGGAAAGATGAGGAAGCAGCCAAGATTTACAGGAAAACGGGGAACCTGATGTTTTTTAGAGGCAGACAGTATAAAAATCAGACTATACAACTCGAGTGTAGCAAACATGTTAGAACAAAGCAAGGATGACCAATCTTCCTGGAAGCAAAGCCATACATGATAACTGTCTGTGTGCATGTATCTGAAGTATGTAGCAATCAGACAGACAGTCGGGTAAATTAAAATGAGCAGGGTTAATTATAACAGGTTAAATGTTCAACCTAATCACCCCTTTGTAACCATCAACAAGCTCTGAATCCAGGATAGCCAACACCAAAGCACATTTTGCTAAGGTTAACATCAATACAAGGAAACCTTCCTCATTTATGGTAGATACGTTCCTGGCACCACCATGAATGGAAAAATTAGCAAATACTGGGAATCACGACTTGGCTCCCGAACTCACCATGGCTCCGGACAGCTGTGGTGAATTCCCCATGGCTTCTAGCTCCCGCCACCCCCTCAGGCCGGGATAGGAGAACTTCACAAATATGCAGAACCATGAATAGAAATTCAGCAAATCACAAAGGTCTCCTGTTTTCCTTTTTGAGTTGCAATCATCAGGGTAGGTGGACAATATACAGTAATGCAAGCATGTTATATAAGCAGAGGAAATTGAAGAAAGAAAGAAAGAAAGAAAGAAAGAAAGAAAGAAAGAAAGAAAGAAAGAAAGAAAGAAAGAAAGAAAGAAAGAAAGAAAGAAAGAAAGAAAGAAAGAAAGAAAGAAAGAAAGAAAGAAAGAAAGAAAGAAAGAAAGAAAGAAAGATAAATTCCCAGTGGTGGAATCTGTTAGATTGCAGAACAGTCTGCAGATAGAAGGTGGAGGAAAATGTAATTGCTAGAGATTTTATAACCTGCTTTGCAGGGAGCATACTTGCTTTGGGAGGGGGACATTGATAACCCACTAGGTTCGTCCCAACTCTAATTTCCATTATGCTATGAATTATGGTTTCAGTAATGTACCAGAAACAGAACCTGCTCTGTGAAGTTGCTCCTTCAGCTTAGTCTAAGGGTGTTACAGCGTGCATGGCTTGTAGTTCCATGGCCATTCACCACCAATTAACTTACTAATTGGTCTGTATGGCGGATGAATCAGAGAGAAGTAGGAGAGTCTGCCCTCCTGCCTCTGCGGGCAGGAAACAGGTTTGAGAGCCACAAAGAGGACGACTGCAGTCTTACAGCAAGAGAAAAACAATGTCACCCGGAATAGAGAACAAGTCAGCACAACTGGCAAACACACAAGGCTTTGAAAGACCTTTTCCTGCAACAAGATTAAAGCTCTGTATCATTAGTGTCATTTTAAAAATGCATAGTTTACAATCTCTGAAAATGCCAGGCACCAATGAGCTCCTAAACAAGCCCAAACTGAAAGGAACAGCTTCTAGCATTTCACAGTGGGAGTCTTACTCTGTGTTCATGCATTTCAGAATATTTTTCCTGTTCCCACTGACCATTCAGGAATAGAGGGGTGAGCAAAGTCCGAAAGCAGAAGGGGTGGAAGACAGCATATAACAAACTGATCAATAATTCTAATTCAGGAGGCCCCATAAAGATCTTGAATAGTACAGTAGATATAGATATTGTTATGCATATCTCTGTATATATACAGATGCAATATACATAGAAGTTCTGTATATCTAGATGGCGGGCAGATAATCTTCTAAATATCTAAAACCACATGGCAGTGTTTCCTACTGGAGAGTGAACTGAACTGAGATTCAGGAGAACTGAATTCTACACCCAGCTCTGCTATTAATCTGATTGTAACCTTGGTGAAATCACATTAGCTCCTTGTTTCAGTGCCCCCATTGTAAAATGGGGGGGAATTATAGTTCCTTTTGTAAAGTGCCCTGGGATCTACTGATGGAAAGGGCTAGATAAGGACTAAATATTATAATATTCATTAGAAACAATCATGTTCATTATCCTATAGTGGTGACTTCATCTTGGCTGGCATATAAAAAACAAATTATTATTACAATCGAAATTCACAGTCCATCCGCTATCAATGAGCCAAGCAAAACAGTTTGAGTGTCACCCCAAAGCACCCAGATGCATACTATTCTCTGCCTCGTTCTCCCAACATGATCTCTGTGATATTGCCACTACAGACGAGTAGATCAACAGGCAAGATGAATTTTCTAGTCTTGTGTGACCATGCACTTAAAAAGAAATGCTGTTGATGTGGGTACGTGAAAAGATCGTACAGCAGAACACTAACCGCACTGGAGCAACTAGAGCAGAAATAAATGCAAATCAATGGCGTATTCCAGAGCTCACTGAAGTTAATGAGTCTTTCCATCAGCCTCAATGGGTTTTGGATTACGACTCTAAGGAACACAGCTAGCCGAGATCAGTTCCAGTCTCACAGCTTTTTATCTTAGGTACTCACATGACCCCATTTCCACAAACTTTGATGTATTTATCTTCACAACATCTCCATGAGATAGAGTATTGCTATTATCCCAGTCTACAGATGGGAAACTGAGTCGCAGAGAAGCTAAGTAATTTAGTCAGTATCGCACAGGGAAATCTGCGGTGGAGGAGAGAGAGGAACACAGGTCTCCTAAAGCTAGCACCCTAGCCACCAAACAAATTAACCCTAGACTTACATTATCCATAGACTCATAGACTTTAAGGTCGGAAGGGACCATTATGATCATCTATTCTCATCTATTCTCTATAATGATCTGTGATCATTCATTATGATCATTATTCTCTTTCCTTGATTTATCTTGCACTAGCCTTGGTTTCTATTTCATCACCTACTGTACAGGACCTCATTTCAAGAGGATAAAATAAGTTAGAACTCCCTAAGGTGACATCTTCCACAGTCACCATGCACCGGGGAGTCAGAACCCCAGGCTGCTTACCTGAAAACTTAAAAGCAAACTTAGTTACAAAACATTTGCATTTAAATAGACAGAGCTAGGAGCCCAGGGACAGCATGAGAACCAGAAAGAAACGAAACTGACTGGAAGCCAGGAGGGAGAAGATGTGGTGAAGGGGCGGAAAAGGGAGAGACAGGCAAGGCAGACTATTCTAGTTTCATTGTCCGAGCTGACAAAAATGTGCATGGTGAATAAATGTAGGCAAGTCCTCTTGATTTTTTAAATTCTTCTTGTCTGGGTGACCTCAGGTGTCTTTAGTGACATGAATCAGACTTTTCTTTGCTGTACAGAAAGCACAATATGACCCCATTTACCAGAGAGTAGGCATTATGCAAGAATCCAAACTGGAAAGGATTAAACACTAAACAGAACAAAGTAACAACCCACCAACAATCATAATACAAGTCACAATTGAAATGGAGTGTAATAGCAAATGGTCCGGAGACTATAGCTTGCTTTCTTACATCATGGTCTGAGGTAAATAGGATGAAGTTTAATAAAGGCAAATGCAAAGTGTTCCACTTAGGAAGGAACAATCAGTTTCACACATACAGAATGGGAAGCGACTGTCTGGGAAGGAGTACGGCAGAAAGGGATCTAGGGGTTATAGTGGACCACAAGTTGAATATGAGTCAGCAGTGTGATGCTGTTGCAAAGAAAGCAAATATGATTCTGGGATGCATTAAGAGGTGTGTTGTGAGCAAGACACGAGAAGTCATTCTTCCGCTCTACTCTGCACTGGCTAGGCCTCAGTTGGAGTATTGTGTCCAGTTCTGGGCATCGCATTTCAAGAAAAATGTGGAGAAATTGGAGAAGGTCCAGAGAAAAGCAACGAGAATGATTAAAGGTCTAGAGAACATGAGCTATGAGGGAAGACTGAAGGAACTGGATTTGTTTAGTTTCAAAAAGAGAAGATTGAGGGGGGACATGATATCAGTTTTCAGATATCTAAAAGGGTGTCATAAGGAGGAGGGAGAAAACTTGTTCATCTTGGCCTCTGGGGATAGAACAAGGAGCAATGGGCTTAAACTGCAGCAGGGGAGGTTTAGGTTGGACATTAGGAAAAAGTTCCTAACTGTCAGATGCTGCGTCTAGACTGGCAAGTTTTTCCGCAAAAGCAGTTGCTTTTGCAGAAAAACTTGCCAGCTGTCAACACTGGCCGCTTGAATTTCCACAAGAACACTTACTTCCTACTGTCTGAAATCAGTGCTTCTTGTGGAAATACTATGCTGCTCCCATTCGGGCAAAAGTCCTTTTGCACAAAGCTTTTGCGCAAAAGGGCCAGTGTAGACAGCTCAGATTTGTTTTGCACAAAAAAGCCCCGATCGCAAAAATGGAGATTGGGGCTTTTTTGCGCAAAAGCGCGTCTAGATTGGCACGGACGTTTTTCCCCAAAAAGTGCTTTTGTGGAAAAGCGTCCATGCCAATCTAGATGCTCTTTTCCACAAATGCTTTTAATGGAAAACTTTTCCATTAAAAGCATTTGCGGAAAATCATGCCAGTCTAGACGTAGCCTCAAGGTAGTCAAACACTGGAATAAATTGCCCATGGAGTTTGTGGAATCTCCATCTCTGAAGATATTTAAGAGTAGGTTAGATAAATGTCTATCAGGGATAGTCTAGACAGTATTTGGTCCTGCCATGAGGGCAGGGGACTGGACTCGATGACCTCTCAAGGTCCCTTCCAGTCCTAGTATACTATGATCATCTTTTGACCAACCTGGCACTGGTCCCTTTTTTAGAAAGGATCCTGGAGTATTTAGATTATAAAATCCTCCAAGCAGGGACTGTCTGTGTGTTAGGGGTTTGCACTGCACTTTGCAGAGTGTGGATGTGGGCAGTAACAACGATCAGAATGGAATATGTGGTCTGACCCAGTGGGGTGGACTAATTTCATCTGAGGTGATGAATTTTGCCCTTGTATTTAGCTTCAAAATTTCCTTTTCCATAATCTACTATCCCATCTTTCCCATCAAGTCGAGCTAAAAATCATGAGGGCGGGGAAGTACTGGAATGGGTTACCTGGGGAGGTGGTGGAATCTCCATTCCTAGAAGTTTTTAAGTCTCGGCTTCCCAGAGCCCTGGCTGGGTTGATTTAGTTGGGATTGGTCCTGCCTTGGGCAGGGGGTTGAACTTGATGACTTCCTGAAGTCTCTTCCAGCTCTAGGATTCTACGATTGTATGATTTTTAAAAGTGAAAGCCACGTCCAAACCATTCACATGGCCAGAGGGAGTCCTTTCGGTAATGGGCGTTGCTGCTTTTTTCTGTCTACGACCAGGTGGAACAAAGCTCCAGAATGTGGCTCGGCTTCCCCCAGCAAAGGTAATGACTTTCTGTTCCTATCAGGGCCCACGTGTCCTCAGAACTCTCATACTCATACTAGGCACCATGAGCGCAGGCAGCATTTCAGATGAATTGGGGTGGGTTTTTTTTTCAAAAAAACAGTCAATAGAGTTGACGCAGGCTTTGGCAACCGAACAGGAGGCACCCATTTATCACCCTCTTCCCCCGAAATGGAAGCAACAGTATTTGCTTTTCCTAACAGTGACAAATGAACATGAAGTGCAGCTGATGGATTTTAAACACTTCGCCCAAATCTTGTTGCTTTCTTCTTTCTTTGGTATTAGTTAGAGACACCACATCGACTTGGTAAGTTACACAGAACCTTGCTTCCCCCCCCCCCCCCCATGTTTTCTTCTGGCTCCTCTGCACATCAATTACATCAATGGAGATTCTCTTATATTGCAATGCTGCCTCCCACCAGACCTCAGAGCTGGCCACGTAACAGTCCCATGCAGATTCTAGAAGGCCAATGGCAACTGGGAGCCACGGGCACTTTAGAATTGCCAGGCCTTGGGACAATTGGACCTGTTTCCACGTACTAATTGATATGTAAATGTTCATCCAGTGGCCGGAATGGAGCACAGGAGTTTTTCCTCTCTGGGGTTGGTTTTCTACAGATCTAATGCATTCCCATATGAAGAGAGGCTAAAGTGACTGGGACTTTTCAGTTTAGAAAAGAGGAGACTGAGGGGAGATATGATAAAGGCATATAAAATCATGAGTAGTGTGGACAGGGTGAATAAAGAAAAGTTATTTATTAGTTCCCATAATAGAAGAACTAGGGGACACCAAATGAAATTAATGGGTAGCAGGTTTAAAACTAATAAAAGAAAGTTCTTCTTCACGCAGCGCATAGTCAACCTCTGGAACTCTTTGCCAGAGGAGGCTGTGAAGGTTAGGACTATAACAGAGCTTAAAGAGAAACTAGATAATTTCATGGAGGTTAGGTCCTTAAAAGGCTATTAGCCAGGGGAAGAAATGGTGTCCGTGGCCTTTCTTTGTCAGAGGTTGGAGATGGATGGCACAAGACAAATTGCTTGATGATTGCCTTTGGTCCACCCTCTCTGGGGCAGCTGGTGCTGGCCACTGTCAGCAGACAGGCTACTGGGCTAGATGGACCTTTGGTCTGACCCAGTACGGCCATTCTTATGTTCTTATGTTCACAATTCCTCATGGTGGGCCAGCTCGTGAAAAATCTTTGACTACCCATAAGTCCCTCTGAAGTGAATAGAAACTGTTCGTTCAGTACCAAATGTGCTTTTGGCCCAATACACTTAGGCAATGAGAGAAACATCACCCAGGAAACCAGCGGTTTTCCCTACAGCTGAGCTGAATTCTTAAAATAGATCTCTTTCCTTCAAGGTAGTCTTTAACTAGAAAGAAAAAAAAACCCAATCTGTTCCCTGAAGGCTTTCTGTATGTAGCTTCAACTTTTCTTTTTCAAGAGCTGAACAAAACGAAAGATTTTATTTCCCTTTGTTTTATTTGTGGCAAGCTGTCTCGCAACGTAGCAAACGCTGCGAAAATCATTCATTTCCTGGAACTTTTTTACTGTCAATGTAGGAAAATATTATTGAAAACAATAACAAGATTTCCCTGATACAATGCACTGATTATTGCACCCTGTTAATACAGAGCAGAGTTAAGGCTGATGGGGTCTCCAAACAGCGCATTTTCCTTCTTTGTGGTGTTTGTATTCCTTTTAACTTTAACCTTCACTAAGAACACAGAAAGCTTATTTTGGGGAAAACGACACCACCTCCTCTGTAATATATTTTATCCTAAATTATTTATATGTGCTCTCAAGTAGAGAGGGAAACAATTTTCTCATCCCACGAATATTGTGGAGATTTCAGAAATGGGTCCGTTTTGCACTGGGAAGAAACTGAAACTTTTTAATGAAAAAATAAGTATTTGCCTTTTTATGTTTCAGAATAGACAATCGCCTGGCAAACCTAGCGAATCCTGGACTTCGCTAGGACATGCGAGATCTGGGTTTAAGTCCCAGAGATGAACCCAGTAAAACACGGATTCAAACTCAGGTGTCTTATATCCTAGGTTAGTGTCCTAATCACTGGTCCACTTGCTATTCTAGGACTTTCTTGCCTATAATCTTAGTTTTGATCTATCAACATTTTCCAACCAAAAAAAAAAAAAAAAAAAAAAAACCTTTCCCCTCACTCTTAACTCCATCTCATCATAGTTTTTCTCTGGAAATGTTATTGTACTTAGTTTTTTTTGTGTCTAGTTGTTTGTACACTGGAAGCTCTGTAAAAGACTAATCTGCTCTATCCCTGTGCTTACCAAAATAGAGGCATATTAAAAAGCAATTGAAAACAGTTCCCTTGACTTATGTGACATTTCTTGTGTGCTTGTTTTCCAAAAGAGGGGCTGATTTCTCAAACAAAATGATTCATTAAATAATGCCCATTCTCCCCCTCTCTTTTGCATTCCATACACACTATTTTATATGCGAAGACAGTGAATAGATTAAAAACTCTAAACGGTGTCTATTTTAATAATGGGCTGTAACCTATCGATTTAAGAGACAGAAGAACCATCCCATTCCACCAACTCTGACTTGTGCATAAATCCAGAGACGGCAGAGTCCTGTTTACCAACCATTTGTCAAGTACTGAAGAGATCAGAGAGAAATTGTACTCCATATTCCTTCTGATAAGGGCTAACTGTACAACACTTTTCAATATCTTATTATTATTTATATCACAGGAGTGTTAAGAAACCTTGAGATCAGGGCCCTATTGGGGTGGGTGCTGTACAAGGACAACTTAAGACGCAGTCTCTAATCTGAAAAGCTGAGGCCGTGTCTACACAAGAGATCTGGCACAGTGGCACAGCTGTGACAATGCAGCTGCACCACTGTAAGATCTCCAAGGTCTCCCATCGGCAGTCGGTTTCTATTAGCGTGCCCCAACGATCGGCTCTAGGCCCAGTTTTGTTCACATCTTTATTAATGATCTGCAGGAGGGGATGGATTGCACCCTCGGCAAGTTTGCAGGTGACACTAAGGGGAGAGGTAAATACACTGGAGTGCAGGGTTAGGATCCAGAGTGACCTGGACAGATTAGGGGATTGGGCCAAAAAAAATCTAATGAGGTTCAACAAGGACAAGTGCAGAGTCCTGCACTTGAGACAGAAAAATCCAAGTATTGTTACAGGCTGGGGGCCAACTGGCTAAGTAGCAGTTGTGCAGAAAAGGACCTGGAGGTTACAGTGAATGAGAAGCTGGATATGAGTCAACAGAGTGCCCTTGTAGCCAAGAAGGCTAATGGTTTATTAGGTTGTATTAGGAGGAGCATTGCCAGCAGATCTAGAGAAGTGATTATTCCCCTTTATTTGGCTCTGGTGAGGCCACATGTAGAGTATTGTGTCCAGTTCTGGGCCCCGCACTATAGAAAGGATGTGGACACGTTGGAGAGGGTCCAGCGGAGGGCAAGAGGAGGCTGGAGCACATGACCTATGAGGAGAGACGGAGGGATTTGTGCTTGTTTAGTCTGCAGAAGAGAAGAGTGTGTGTGTGGGGGGGGGGGGGGAAGGGGAGTTGATAGCAGCCTTCAACTTCCTGAAAGGAGGTTCCAAAGAGGCTGGAGAGAGGCTGTTCTCAGTAGTGACAGATGGCAGAACAAGGAGCAATGGTCTCAAGTTGCAGTAGGGAGGTCTAGGTGGGATAGTAGGAAAAACTATTTCACTAGGAGGGTGGTGAAGCACTGGAATGGGTTCCCTAGGGAGGTGGTGGAATCGCCATCCCTAGAGGTGTTTACGTCTCGGCTTGACAAAGCCCTGGCTGGGTTGATTTAGTTGGGATTGGTCCTGCCTTGGGCAGGGGGCTGGATTTGATGACCTCAGGAGGTCTCTTCCAGCTCTATGATTCTATGATAATGAAACCAACTCAATGAGCGGCAGTACCTCTGCAAGCAGGACAGCATCCCACACCAACACGGTGCTCTCTGCACTGGAGATCTTTCCGCAGAGTGAAGACGTGTCCTCAGTGTAACTTATGTGGGTCAGGGTGGGGAGTTCACATCCCTTAGTAGCATAACTTAAACCAACAAATGTGCTTGTACAGTCATAGCCTCAGCCTAAATAGACAAGACAGGTGACAGGAAGTATTATAGGCCCATTTTACAGATGGAGAAAGATGACAGATCTCTTTTGAGGTACTAAAAGGACATCAGTGGGAGTGGAGCACTTAATCTGGCCATAAGTGACTGACCCAAGGTTCCCACAGGGAATCTGTGGCAGAGCTGGGAATTGATCCCAGGCCTGACCAGAGTTGCTTTAACAATGAGACCATCCTTCTTCTCACTTTTAATTGAGAGCTCTGTTTAAAAACTGTTAGCACAATATGGCCCACATGAATAACATGATAAACTTAAAAAACAATAAATAATCTAGTAGCACTGTAAAGACTAACAAAACATGCAGATGGTATCATGAGCTTTCGTGGGCTCCACCCACTTCTTCAGATGACCAGCTTGGTAGGTTGATAATGATCCAGCCACCCAGTATCTTTATTCAATCCATGGGTGTAAGAATCGAACTTGTGAATGAGTTTAGTTCCAGTCCTTCCCTGTGTATTTGGCTTGTGGAATTGGTTAGTAACAAAACAGCTACTTGAAGATCTGTTAATGAATGCCCAGGCCGATTGAAGTGTTCCCCGCCAGGTTTTTGTATGCTCCCTTTATGGATATCTGATTTGCGTCTATTAATTCTTTCCCGTAGGAACTGTCCAGTTTGTCCAATATATATTGCAGTGGGACATTGCTGGCATTTGATGGCATAAATTAAATGAGTACTCATAGATCATAGAACTATTGTCTCCTGGTAAATGAGGAAAGAGAACATGATTCTTAATTAAGGAATCCTTATAACACATCAAAGATGCTGGTAAGTATTTATATTCCCATATTAAGGGTAGGGAAACTCATCCACAGAGGCTCATGTTAACAGAGGGCAACATTCACCCTTATGTTTGAGGCCAGCACAAAGAACTATACAGAACCAAAGTCCCAGTGTGAGTGTTAAAGAGACTTAGGTTGTGCTGAGATGTTGTAAAAGCTTTAAGCACATAGCTGAATTTTAATCACAATGATTTAGTATCTGGGCTGGATGAGGAATCCAGCAGTCTGAGCCCCTAATCACATGATGTAAACATTAGCTCCAGGATCAATCCGTTCCCAGGTAAGGAACAAGGAATGATAAAGCTTCTCACTTGTTGAAACTCTTGTAAATCAAATTTGAGATTCTTATCTCTGTATTCTACATGCACATTGCATTCCATTCAGTAGCTCGGCACTGACTCAAACCCGGCTACTGCTTGTTACCATTGCTACCTAACAGTCCACTTGCCTTAAATATGCTAAAAATAGACCAGATCATTTGAAATAGTTTAGAAAACAATTATGACAATTCAAGTGTGGAACCTTGCTAATTTGGACTAATTCAGACCTTTCCAGATCATTGTATTTTGTGAATAGGTAAATAAACAAGCAAACACAACAATAATGCCGTGGAATCTATATCCTATAATCTACTGTGCTAATTTTGGAGGTGTTGTTTAGTTTCAATTATTTATAAACAGTAGTGTACCTACACATGTATCGCACATTTAGTCAGAGAAATTAAATCTTAGCAAAGCGCAGCCTTGCTAAAGTGCTCTGCTTTGAATTCTTTGCTCATCTACCAGTTTAGCTTTACTGGACCATTTTAACTTGTTTGAGCGATCAGTTCATTGGTAGTCTTGCCAAATGGTCAGAGCAAGAGTTAGAGGGCATGTCTAAAGTACATCCCTCTTTCGAAAGAGGATTTACAATTCTCATGCTTCATTTGCATATTCGCAGGACAGCGCTTTTTCGAATAAGGGTTTTTCGAAAAAGAAACCAGAGTCTGGACGGGGTTCTTTAAAAAAAAAAAAACCCGTTTTTCAAAAGAACCCGTACACCTCATTTTTTCAGGAGTACGGGTTCTTTTGAAAAAGTTTTTTTTTTCCAAAAGAACGCAGTCTAGACTCTGGTTTCTTTTTCGAAAAACCTATTTCGAAAAAGCGCTGTCACGCGAATATGCAAATGAAGTGTGAGATTTGTAAATCCGTGCTTCATTTGCATTTTCGATCGGGCTCATTTACATTCATCTTTTGAAAGAGGAATGTAGTTTAGACATTGCCAGAGCTAGTTCCAAATGTTCTGATTCTAAACCCAGATGGGGTGCGTCCTAGGGATGTTAAATATTAGTTAATTGACTAGTCGATTAACCTCCGGTATTTTTATCAGTTACTCAACTATTCTATAGTCCCTGGGCATGGTGTTGGCAGCCAGTGCACTCCAGCCCTACTGCCGAGGAACCCCCTTCCACTCTGCGTTGCTACCTCTGTATCAGAGGCAGCAGTATGTGGTGGCAGGCAGGAGCAGATTAAAAACAGGCTCCCCTCACGGATCAGTTGCCTGTCACCCTGTTACCCTGTGCTGCCTGTGTTACAGGAGCTGTTGTGGCAGGAGACAGCAGCGTGGGGTGGCAGCAGCCCCAGTCTGCGGAGACTGTGAGCTCCCGGACCTGGAACAAGCCAGATCTGAGCCAGGCTGCCTGCCCGCCTGGCTCCTAATACACTTTAAATGCAGAGCCAGACTGAGCCAGGCTGCTGGCCAGCCTGCTAAAAAATGTACTGGCAGGGGAGGGGGGAATGCGTGTAGTCTATAGCATTAACTGATAAGCTTTTACTTATTGGTTAATCTACTACATTATTACATCCCTAGTGTGTCCAGAAGCAAAGCCAAGGGTCAGTGCCAGAAGCCAAAGCATTCCCAGGTAGAACATGGAACCAAGCATCTGAGCCAGGTGTCAGGAAAAAGTTGGGGGCTGAGCAGGGGCAGGCTGTGTCTACAGAAAGGCTACACACAGAAAATACAGGATCATGTACAGATGTAGGCTAGGAACGCATTAAGCAGCCACTGGACTGCTACCGCTACTGAGCGTAAGTATCACCCTACTGACTCCTGCCGCCAGTCAGGTGGTGCAGGAAATCAGACAGCTTGTATCAGACTGGCGCTGCTGCAGGTTGGCTCTGATGCTTTGCATCCCAATAAAGCATTTCATTCAAGGCTCTCAAAGCAATTAGTTAATCCGCAACTTGGTGAACATGCTTTGCAGAAGGGCAAATTAAGACAAGAAAGGTTAAATAACTGGTCCAGGAACAGTTTGTATCCATGGCAAAATCAGAAAGAGAACACACATGTCTGGGTTAGTAATAGAAGTAGTAAAGAAGCCACCAACAGCCCCAGCTGAGTGTGCTAAGCACTGTACATCTACATAGTAAGAGACAGTTACTTTTCAGAAAAGACTGCAGCCCAGAAATACAACCCATGGAAATGGGAAAAGAGAGATACAGAGAGTGAAAGTAACTTTCCCTGGACCAGCAACAAAGATGAAAAGCCAGGTGTTCTGACCCTGTTTTCTGTACAATCTGCTACCCCACATATCCCTCCCTAAAAGCCACTGAAAATGGATTACAGCAAAGATAGTTGATGTTCTTCTTACATATAAAGCTACCACAAGCAGTGTAATCTGGATTAAACGCATGTAGAGACAGAAAAAAGGGGTGACTGAATATTATCAAGGTAGGTGAACTGATGGCCAAACAGCTGCTGAGTAGGTTTCACCCCATTTATGGTGAATCTGGGATTTATATGGACTGGGAGATTCATTGTGGCAGGCACATTTAGTCCATTTATTTGTATTCAGCCTTATAAACGTTCAACTCTCGTGATGGGTCTCATACCGCATCTAGTGGGTGACAAGCCCAAAATTTAATAATGTTCATTATAAAGGAGACTTTTCAGGATATTAATCTTCAGCGTCCCTGTTCTTAATTGTATGCCATTCCTCCTAGTTATCCCCTCTTATGCCATCCTACAATTAATGTTTCTTCTTGCTAGGGATGCTTTTAGACAGTGCATAGTTGGCATTTAGCCAAAGTACCAGTGGGAACGTTCCTTACATTAGGTAGGAATTCTCTGTCAGGGGTCAGAGGAGAGAGACTCAGATTTGTCAAGCTATTCCTGTCCCACTTTGAAGGAACATTTTAAAAGTCTCAAATTGTCTGTGTGGTCCATAGTCATAAGTTATGGTACTAAGCTTCTGACAGCCCCAGTTGCCAGTGATGCATTATGCTTGGCAGTGAAAGGGCAGCTATACGTTTTTAATTAATCTCTTCTGAAATACATGCACTTAGAAGACACTATATGGTAAAATGACCTAGAATTAAAATAGGGAAACATGAAGATAAGGATGACTTCATACTAGTGAGCTATGAAATCATGGAAGTATTGTGTTGGCTCAAAGCTTTGATACACAATGGCCAAGAGACATGTCCACATATCTGAATGGTTTGATTTATTATGGAGTTATTGGAAGACACATCAGAACTAAAAGGTTGGATTTTCCTTGCCTTCTCAAGATCACAAAGCAGCCGTATTCCTTAGCTATAGACAGCTCACACCCAAAATCAGCCATCATCCAGGTGAAACAACATGCAAAGCATTCCCAGGCACACACCAAATTCTGTGCTGATTTATTTTCAGGGCAACTCCTCTGCAATCAATGAGATCTCACAGGATTCAGAATATGCCCCCATATGTTTTGTGGCAGGAGCTGTATAAGCAAGGAATTCAAGGCTCCAAGACACCTTGGGGAGAGGAGGGAGAGATTTTATCTTAAAGCAGTGCTACCAGGAAATTTTGCTTTTGCTGACTCCGGAAATTCAACAACTGAAAGGAGTGAAAATGCTGATCCCAGGAGGTTCAGCAACTGGACAGCAGCTGCAAGAATAGTTGTTAGAATCAGGTCCTGGACAAGTTGCGTGCGTCTAGACAGCACCCTCTGTCAGAATAAGCTTTGCAATTTGTGCTATGCAAATTGTGTAGCTTATTCCAAGTCTAAGTCGAAAGCACCAAATTTCAAAATAAGGCACTATTGCGACAAATGCCTTAACCCTCATGGAACAAGGGTTACAGGGAAGTCAGGAAATAACGGGCGCTTTTAAAGAGGTGGTGTTACTATTTCGGTACTTGCTTTCATTCCTGTAACCACGCTGGCCATCTCCAGGTGCCCCTTCATGACTGTGACAGGGTGCCTGCCCTGCACGGGGCCTTTAAGCCTAAGGCTCAGGTCTTGAGCCTTAGGGTGGCTGGAAGAACCCAGCTGAAGCGGTTAGGCTAATGAGAGCCTAGCTGTCAGAGATCCAGAGAAGCCCGGGTGGCTAGGCGAGCCCAGCTGTCAGCTATAAAGGGAGGAGCACAGTTTGCTAAGGGGGAGAGCCAGTGGAGGGCTGACTGCAGAGGAAGCAGGAGCCCCTTGGAGGGAGACAAGCTGGAGATGACCAGCAAAGGCTGGAGGAGGGCCAGCCAAGACTCCCCCTGGCTAGGGGCTGGAAATAAAGCCCCTGGCTTGCGGGCAGATCATGAGGCCAACTAGGTAAGCTGAGCCGTTGAGACAAATGCCTATGATGAGCAACCCATACAGACTGTAACTTGCCCTGAGAGGGGCTATATGAGGACAGTCAGGGGGCACTGAGGCACACTGGGGGCGTGCACCCCCTGACAATGACCTACAGTCATGTTTCAGGCAGCCTGCCTCAGTTTTTCTTCTTGGATTGTTCAAATAAATCTTCCCTTCAGACTTTTGCATGATCTGAAGTATACTGCAAATAAAACTAAACAACCCCATTCCTGAGTGTACGCAACACAAAGCTTTTCTTCCTTCTCCTAGGCCTTCCTACTCGGTGCCTTTACAGTCTCTCCACAGGTTGGACAGAGTCTGTGCCAGACCTCCTTGGTCTTATGTTGAATGTACATTTCAATGGTAGTCAATAACACTTGTCAGAGAAACTTTGACAGACCTTACTACATCTAAATATAAAATTGAAATTGAGCAGATTTTGCTGGAATTTCTTTTAAAAAATTGGGAAACATTCCAACAGTGTGGCAGTGTCCAGTTTCAACTTTATGTTGGAATGACATGTCAATTTTTCATTTTGTAATAATTTTTCATTTTTTATGTTTTTTGTTTTTTCACTAAGGCTGTGTCCAGACTCAGGGGTTTTTTCGAAAAAACTTCACCTGTGTGTAGACTGCAGCCGCGTTCTTTCGAAATTAAATCGAAAGAATGCGGCTTTTCTTTCGACGGTGGTAAACCTAATTCCACGAGGAAGAACGCCTTCTTTCGAAAGTGCTCTTTCGAAAGAAGGCGTTCTTGAAAGCAAACAGGCTTTTTAGAAAGACAGCATCCAGACTCACTGGGTGCTTTCTTTCGAAAAAGCGGCTTGCTTTTTCGAAATTCCGCGTGCAGTCTAGACGCTCTCTTTCAAAAGAGGCTCTTTCGAGAGAGGCTTGCAGTCTAGACATAGCCTAAGATGCAATGCAATCTCCAAAGCAACAACAGAAAATGCTTCTTTGGTTTGTGACAAAAACATGTGAGCCATTCACCATCAATGCAACTTTTGATGTAATACTTCCACAGACCTGTAGATTTGGTGTATATAATATATGCCTAATTTCAATTGTAAATGTATCCATTTAGCGTGTGTCTAAGGCATTTCTAGGACTCCTCTTATCCTACAGAAGCCATAGGGACAGGCACCATATATAGCAATAGCCAGAGAGAAAGATGACCATATCTACCGTATATTCCGGCGTACAAGACAACCTCTGATGTTAAAAAACATCCCCCAAAAATCGGGGGTCATCTTGTACGCCGGGTATACATCCCAGGCGCGCCTGGGATGCCCCGCCGCCGGCTTCCCCCGAGGCTTTGCAAAGCCTGGGGAAAGCATCCCAGGTGCGCCTGGGCTGCCCCCCCGCCGGAGCCCCTCCACGGCTTTGCAAAGCTGCTGCGGCTTTGCTCCCGGTGCCTCTGGTCGGCTGGGGACCGTCTCCAGCAGACCAGGGACACCGGGAGGAAAGGAGGCGGAGGGGCGCTGGGGTATAAGATGAAACCCTATCTTTTAATTAAAAAATTAGGGGGTCGTCTTATACGCCCAGTCACCCTATATGCCGGAAAATACGGTAAGTATCTTTAGTGTGAGTGTTCATACACAGGACCTCTCAGCTGAGGAATGCTTGATGGAAATTGGAAGTTGGAGAAAGGTAATTTTAAGATGTTGGGGCCTATATAGCAACTGGGAGGAGAGGCGGCATTGGAGACAGTGCGGGACCTATGAGCCAGGGGAGCATCCCATTATACAGAGGGAACTCTCCAGATATTGGTCAATTAACCTGGCTGTATTTGGGCCTAAAGCTGTGTGTCTACATACGTGCGTGTATGTAAACACACGGCAACAGCCAAATCCTCTGGCAGATCCTCCGCTGGTGCAAATGCTGCTGACCTCAAAGGCATGAGGATCATTTGCGCCAGCCTCTCAGATGATATTTCACCTCACACAACCCCCTCCACCTGAAAATGGTGGTGCGAGATCTGAGCCAGTGCAGAATCAGGCTCGTTTGTGTTAAGGCTTTCACGGACTCAGCAGCTCGGCAGCTGCACGTTGAAGGCAATCATAACATTCAGTGCAATATATTTCTGAGAGACAGTTGGCCTACACAGGTACCGAAAAACTCCCACAGCCCTCCGGTCAGAACCTGTAAATAAAGTGCGTCATGGAAGGCAGCAATCTGTTCCACAGGTACACACCGCAGATGTGACAAAGCAGTGATGGAAAGAGTACACTAAATACATTTCAGGGGGAGCAAACCAGCACTGGGAACGCAGACAGCTGAGAGAACACGACTGGATTGTTTTATTCCAGAGAGAGTTAGGTGAGTCCTAGGCCAGAGAGAAAGGCTGCTGGGTCTGAAAATGGGATCTGAAGAATCGTCTGAGAGTTAATTACACAGCTGGGCAGTTTGCTGGCATATTCAACATGGGTCATAACAATGATTATATTTTATACATATTATATAGACTGAAAGGCTCAACGTGTTTTACACAAATGCATGACTAAGCCTGCTACCACTTCTGTAGTACGTAGTTAAGCGGTAGGTATGAGAGAAACTGGTGTTACTTCCCTTCTGCTGCCCCCATCTTACAAATGGGTGAACTGAAGCACAAAATTATTAAGGGTACGTCTACACTACAACGTTAATTCGAACTAACTTAGTTCGAATTAGTTAATTTGAACTAAGCTAATTCGAACTAACGCGTCTAGAACTAAAACTAGTTCGAATTAGTGTTTTGCTAATTCAAACTAGCATGTCCACATTAAGTGGACCCTGAACCGGGCTTAAGGATGGCCGGAAGCAGTGCCGGCAGGGCATCAGAGGAGGACTTAGAGCGTGGAGATGCTGTCTCAGGCTAGCCGAGGGCTGCGCTTAAAGGGTCCCGACCCCCACCCCGGACAGACAGTTCTCAGGGGTGCCCCGCTTGCAAAGCAGTCCTGGCTTGGAGTGCCCGGAGTGCCCACACTGGGCACATCACAGCACTCGGCCATCAGCCCGGCTGCACTTGCTGCAGGCTGCCATCTGGGGAGAGGGGGCAACTGGGGGACTGCAGGAGAACTTCCACCCCCAGAAGCCCGAAGAGCCAGCCCAGTCCTCCCCATCGGAGGCTCGTACCCCATTCCTCCCTCACCTCCTTCCACTTACCCTTCCCTAGCCCCTTTTCTTGATGTACAAAATAAAGGACAATTGTGTTCAAAAATGGAATCTGTCTTTATTGAACAAAACTGGGGGAGACCGGGAAAAGGAGGTGGGAGAGGGGAAGAGAGAGGCTGGGAGAGGGGAGGGCAACTACAATGATCAGGGGTTGGGAACAGGTCCCATATGAAGAGAGGCTAAAGAGACTGGGACTTTTCAGCTTAGAAAAGAGGAGACGGAGGGGGGACAGGATAGAAGTCTCTAAAAGCATGAGTGGGGTGGAGAGGGTGCATACAGAAAAGTTCTTCATTAGTTCCCATAAAGAAGGACTAGAGGACACCAAAGGAAAGGAATGGGTAGCAGCCTTCAAACTAGAAACTAGAAAGTTGTTCTTCACAAAGCAAAGAGTCAACCTGTGGAACTCCTTGCTGCAGGAGGCTGTGAAGGCTAGAACTAGAACAGAGTTTAAAGGGAAGTGAGATCAAGTCATGGAGGTTGGGTCCATGGAGTGCTATTAGCCAGGGGGTAGGAGTGGTGTCCCTGCCCAAGGTTTGTGGAAGGCTGGAGAGGGATGGCATGAGACAAATGGCTTGGTCACTGTCTTCGGTCCATCCCCTCCAGGGTCCCTAGGGTTGGCCGCTGTTGGCAGACAGGCTACTGGGCTAGATGGACCTTTGGTCTGACCCAGGACGGCCATTGTAAGCTCAGGGCTCAGGGTCGAGGGTCTCAGTGGACCACCTTGATTTTCATGCACACCTGCTCCTGGGTGGTCAGGCTGGCAGCTCTCCTGCCCTAGCCGGCCACTTTCCTGTGCCTAGTGCGGAGATCGTGGATGAGGTCCACGATGTACGCACTAGCCCAGGCGGGTGCCCGCCTCTTGCGGTCCCGGGCAAGCTCCCGGGAGCCGCCAGCCTGGTCCCGGGAAGAGGGGGAGGGATGGGGGGCAACGGGTGGCTGGCTTGAGCCGTGCCAGGTGCAGGGTCTGCTGGCTGGGTGCTGGCAGGCTTGCACCTGGCACGGGCACCGTAGCCAGCCCGTGCCCCTTTAAGGGGTCCGGGGCCGGGAGGGGGGCAATAGAGTTTCCCTGGTTTTGGCCAGAGTGGTCAACTCACTAGTTCAAACTAGGCTTAATCCTCGTAAAATGAGGTTTTCCTAGTTCGAACTAAGCGCTCCGCTAGTTCGAATTAAGTTCGAACTAGCGGAGCGCTAGTGTAGCGCCTATGAAAGTTAGTTCGAACTAACATCCGTTAGTTCGAACTAACTCTGTAGTGTAGACATACCCTAAGTGACTGTCCAAAGAGGACAGATGTAATCAGTAGCAAAGCAAGGAATAAAACTCAGGAGAACAAAACCCACTCTGACCCCTAACCACTTGTCCACAAACACTAGCAAAGCCCAGCGGTTATAGATTTACGGAACGCTAATATAGAGGGTTTTTTTCTTCTCCCAGGTGAGCACAGTAAAATACTATGCAGAGGAATCAATCTGAAAAAGGAATTAATTTGCTGTGAATAAAGTCATACCCTGTATAGAAACACAGTCAGATGAGTTTGGATGAATATGATGCAGTGCTGGATTGATTTTTTTTTATTATTTTTTTCCCTGTCTAGAATCAGGAGAACACTGCTCCTTTGATAATGTTCTGTCCTGTAGGAAAATAGGAATTACTGTCTAGCACAGTGCTACAGTCCCCCCTCATGTACCTCACTGTGCAAGTCTAGATGCCTTGCAGAGATGTGTTGTGAAAACCCCTCCATGCCTGTAATAAAGTGAAGAAAGTTCTTCCTGACCCCAGCTAGTGATCCGTTTTTGCCTTAAAACCGGAGAATGAATCACCTTCGTAATTTTGCCTCAGCTAGTGCAAATGTCGAAGATATTTCTTTTTCACATAACTGTTTAAATTTCTGACTGAGATAATCGTCATCTTCATCCACTGCACTGTCATTGTAATAATTAGAGCCAGCGAAATACTAATCGAGAAATTTGTCAATCAGCAAATGTTGCTGTTTTTCACTGAATAATTTATTTGATGAGTATTTTCTTCTTCGCAGTCAAACAGTTCTAATGATAATACAGTATCTGTGCCTAATTCATCAAAGTAATAACAGGGTTGTCTTTTCTATTTCCTCCAACTTTGAATCAACAGATGATGTTGCCATTTGTTCACATGCAAAAGCGGAGGAATGGTGAACAGTTTTACTACTAATTAGCAAATGTAATTAAAAAGAAACAGCATCACATTCTGGGGCTTACAGAAAATTAAATTGTATCTGGCTGCTCATGTGTTTATATAGTACCCATCGCTATAGTATTGGATCACCTCACGTTTATTAAATAATTTAGTTTCAAAACACTGCTGTGAGCCAGACAAGTGTTATTACTTCTATTTTGCTGATGGAGAGCCGAGTCACAAAAGATTAAATGATTCCCCAGCTTCACACAATGAGTGTGTGGCAGAGCTAGGAATTGTTTCCAGCCCTTCTGAGTCCTGCACTGTTGTTTTGATACAAGACTACTCTGTTATATTAATATACTCCTGCTATAGAGTACATGTCTCTTGTTCTCAGGATAATGACAGCAGCTTTGATAGCTGTTGACAGCAAGGACAATACATTGCTGATAAATAAGAATCTACTATGGCCTCCATTCCCAGTCTCAATGCAGTTATGAAAAGTTTACATAAACATTTTTGTAACTTTCTTTTTCAAGACCATGTTGTTGACCACCTTGCTGGAGTGAGGACTAGAAGCCATGACCACAGGCTTGTAGAAGTTAAGAGTTGGGAAAATCCTACTAAGTCAGGGTATGTCTACACTACCCCGCTAGTTTGAACTAGCGGGGTAATGTATGCATACCGAACTTGCTAATGAAGCCCGGGATTTGAATTTCCCGGGCTTCATTAGCATAAAGCCGGCGCCGCCATTTTTAAAAGCCGGCTAGGGCGAACCCCATGCCGCGCGGCTACACGCGACACGGGCTAGATAGTTCGAACTATGTAGCCATTCCGATCTATCTGTACACCTCGTTCCACGAGGCGTACAGATAGTTCGGAATAGCTAGCTAGTTCGAACTATCTAGCCCATGCCGCGTGTAGCCGCGCGGCACGGGGTTCGCACTAGCCGGCTTTTGCTTCACATGCTTCGACTGCACTATTAAGTCTAAGTCAAAGGCATATCTGAAAAAAAATCATCAAGGGAGGAGATGGGGAGTTAATCGGTGAACTGGGTTTTAGACAAGAAGCCACTAAAAAGAATAACATGACCCAGAGTATAGTTTTGATTTAGGTTTCTGGTTAGGTTTATGGGTCATCATGACTCATAGCATTTGCAAATCTGTTCTGACAGCAATGTTAGGCTGCTATAGAGCTATAGCATATATTTCACCAGAGATTTTGAACTCCAGTGAACATTCAACATTTGCATGAGCTCTGGATGAGTTAGCTTTTATGTCAGCACTTGGCTGATTCTGAAAGCTCAACCGGCTTCTCTCACCCATTAAAATTAATTTTAAAAGCCTTTTTAAAAGTTTTGCTCCATGCTAACCAACTTTCTAGAAACTTTGCTATCTGATTTTTTTATGAAGTAAACGAGTATATAAGCATCTATGTTTAACTAAGCAAAAATAAATTGCAGGCCTATGCAAATAATACACAGCTGGCTGACAAACTCAGCATTTCATCGTATCTTTGTCTTGGGATTCCATCTATGAGCAATGTCAAAAACCTAAGAACAGTTTCCTTCTAATCAGCTCCCTTGCAGGAACACAAGAGGAAAGACCAAAAATTAGGTTTACAGGATCTTTCAAAAAACGCCCCGTTTTTGAAAGAATCGCGTCTAGACTGCGGTTTCAATTTTGAAATAGTGCTTTTTCGAAAAAGCACCATTACGTGATTATGCAAATGAAGCACGGGATATTTAAATCCCGGCTTCATTTGCACTTATTAAGTGCTTCATTTACATCCCTCTGCCGACAGAGGGATGTAGTCTAGACGTAGCCCAAAGGAGCCAGGCCAGGGATAGAAACGTTCTCAACCTTGACTGTAGTATATCCAAAATAAAGTTGAGGCACAGCTGTCTCAAGACTAGAGGAGTTCACCTGTCCACAGAGCTGTGTAAACAATGAATTTTCTGTTCATTGGCAATTTTGAAAAATAAAAAGCAATAACATCATTTTGGGTTGGTTTGAAATGAACATTTGAAAAAAAAAGATGAATGAAAAAAATTTCATTTGCGGTCAAAAGCAATACTTCCCTTAACAAAATGAAAATGCTTTGTTCCAATTTTGAACATTTTAATTTTTAAAATAATGTAAAATAAAACTAAAGGAACAACTGAAACAAAAGGTCTCTGTTTGCCAGAAGCTGGGTGGATCACTTTGATAGTTATCTGTTCTGTTCATTCCTTATGAAGCAACTGGCAGTGACCACTGTAAGCAGGCAGGATACTGGGCTAGATGGATCTTTGGTCTGACCCTATGGTATGGCTGTTCTTGCATATTTAGAAAATGCCAAAACAAAGCATTTTTTTAAATGAACAATTCAGCAAAATTAACAGAAATTGATTGTTACCATTTCAGTGTTGCCAGATCTGGAGTTTTCAGCCACAACAAAGAATTGACAGCCAAAAACTTTTGCCCAGCTCTGCTTTTCTGTTCTACCAACTTGGCATCTTTCCCGGCGTTAAGGTCAATCTGAAAAGCCTGGATACGACTTCCTAATTCGTCCTTATAATTACATTTTCCATTTCTTAAAACCATGCCTTAGCTAACTCAATTCAAAGCCTATTAGGGCACAACACTGCTACTCTCGTCAGATCACAGTACATATATCACACTTACTTTTGAGGTCAGAGGCAGGGGTTGTGTGCGCATGATTCTCTGTCTGTTTCCAAGGTTTTTAGCCAAATGTAAGTGCGTAACAAATTTCCACACTGTAACCTTAGTGCCGCATTTAACACTCTTGTAGCCATAGATCTTGGCTAAGTACACAATTTGTTGGATGAATGGAACGAAATGGGCATCAAATGACAAAATACTTCTGTGACTCAAATGCAGATTGGGCTCTACGTGTTAATACACTCTGATCTGCTGCCTCTGTATTCTCCAGAAACAGTCACGGGACAAATTCGGATCCATCATAAGCAGGCACAGCTGACAGGGAGGGCAGTAGATTTCTATCTGTTTAATTTGTGGGTTTGCTACTAGCTCTACTTTCCACAACAGGCTTTCAGGAAGTCAAGGGTATTGAAACTATGTAGACTCACGCTCAGCATATCGTAGCAGGGCATGGATCATATCAATAAAACTCATCTAGAACGAGCTAAAAAGAATGACGTCACTAAGGAAAATGGAAGGAAAATGCAAAATTGTGCAATATTATAATGTGCATTCTTCCTGAAAAAATGAGGAAGAACGGCTCTTGCGCAAGAGGGGTTTTTTGCGCAAAAAGGAGCTGTCTACATAGCTTCTTTTTGCGCAAAAGCCTCTTGTGCAAAAACGGCCCCTTATTAATTATGCAAATGAAGCATGGCAATATGCTAATCTGCACTTCATTTGCATAGGCTTTTGCACAAGTGAAGTGAAGTGTAGATGTAGCCTGAGAGGGGCATAATAATATCTTTCAATTACTTTTCTTTCTAGTACCTAAAAGGGTGTTATAAGGAGGCGGGAGAAAAACAATCTCCTCAACCTCTGATAATAGGATAAGAAATAATGGGCTTAAATGGCAGAAAGACAACTTTAGATTGGACATTAGGAAAAACTTCCTAACTTTCTACCGGTCAGGTTGTTAAGCACTGGAATAAATTGCATAGGGAGGTTGTGAAATCCCCATCAGTGGAAAGTTTTAAAAGTTGGTTAGACAAACACCTGTCAGGGATGATCCAGATACTGCTTGGTCCTGCCGTGAGGGCAGGGGACTGGACTTGATGACCTCTTGAGGGCTCTTCCAGGTCTAATATTCTATGACTCTAGACTTGATACTTAGCTGTTAAAAGCTAAGGATAGAACTCAAAACCCATTTGGGATTTGCACCCTGCTTCTTAACAGTCTGACTTGAGGCGGTACTCACTGGTTTGAGCTACAGCAACACAGCTTGAAGTTATAATAAACAATATTGGTGGGAATAGACACAAAAAGAGAGACACTGAATTGGTCCAAAGCAAAGGCCTCTTGCTATATCTCAGAAACCAGGGAAGGGTAGGACTCATATCAGTGAATAGAAATGAGTGTTTCCGAAACTAGACTTGAGTGGTGGACAGAAAAAGTTTTGGTGGGAAAATGAGGGCTGTGAATATTGGCTGACTAAAAGATGAGAGGATGGAACGAAGCAAGCTCCCTCATCCTGGTTGCCAATCCCATGATCTTCTGAGGCTAGCAGCGGATATAGGGCAGGGCGAGCAGGGTGGCTGCCCCACACCACGCATTTCAATAGGCCCCGCGCATGCGCTACTACCTGTCGACTGTGGCGGAGGTGCATGAGTAAAATTGTGCTGCTCTGGGCCCCGCAAAACTCTCATCCGCCCCTGCCTGAGACGCCTGCATTCAGCATGACACCACTGTGCTGTCTTCATCCTCATTTTGAGATATGTCTGACCAGATTGGGCCAGAGAGATGGAACCAGATACCACCAGCTGCTGCACCCACTCCGGCTAAGTTCCAACTATCCAGTGGGAGAGATACTGCCAACAATGCTATTTCTCTTCCTCATCTTATTTCCCCTCCTTCCAGTCCCTGTTCCTTTGCCTTCTGTTTCATAAAAAGTCTTGTACAGCGAACCAGGACCGCATATTGTGCAATACTGTTGTAAGCCCGTGAGCGGAGAGGTAGATTAAAAAAACCAATGTCCTTAAAATCCCAGTGCTGGTAGAATTTTGCTACACCTTGGAGTGGCTAGTAAGGCTGTGTGCCTTGCCTGTCCAAGGTCTTGTCTGCACTTCAATGCACCAGTGTGGTCATGGCACATACAGAGCTCTCCCAGCGCTCTGTGTATGTGTGTGTGGGGGGGAGGGGGCCCATTGACATGTGCGTTTTACAACACCATAACTTCCTTCATTTGAGAGGGGGGATTTCACACCCCTAAGCAGAATGTTACCACACAGTAAAGTGGCAGTGTAGATAAGCCCAACTTCAACACCAGAGACAAAAGCTGCATTTTTCTGCTGTTGCTAATCTCTCTCTTCCTTCTGGAGTGTGGTTGTCTTGTTTTGTCTTCAAGGAAATGGGATGAGACCTTAACAACAACAAGAACAACTCTTCCTGCCTAATCCAACTACGTTTTTTCCCCTCTTTTCCTCACAAAGAATAGTTCTCACCCTTTTTAATGCAATCTAAATCATTGTCAAATAAGGGAGGCTTCCCCTTTCTGAAGCATCTCAACAGGTATAGGGCAAGGGAACAAGGGAGGTTGTTAAAAAGAAAGCCTTACTTAATACTTTGTGTCAAAAGCTTTCACATTTTTTCTCTCTTCCGTTTTCCTAGCTATATCTTTAATAAAACATTACACGGGACTTTTAATGGTGGTATCCATGGTAATAAGGAGGCTGAGGTCTCTGTATACTAATCCCTGAATCTCATTTAACATTGTTTAATACTGGAAAGTTACAGGGTCATGACTCTTTGGGCCATATATTCCATCAAAGTTAAATACAACAGACCTCTAAATAGCCTATAGTCTGGTGATGAGGGTATTAATCAGAAAGGGGAAATGCTCAGGGATATGTTCCAAGAACAGGGACTAGAATGTGTCTCCCTCACAGTCTACGTGTATGCCTTAACTCCCCCTATAGTTAAAGGGTCTCTCTGTGTGTCACTCTCTGACCAGAAATTCCATCTGGGATCTGATAACATTTCCTGAGAGACCTTCATCTCTACTTTTATGTTCCCATGAAGTGTTTCAAGGACAAATTTGCATTTTCTGCCCCCTCCCCGGCCACCCCCCAAAAATCCCACCAACCATTTAGCTGAAAACTTCCTAACTAATGGTAAGCATGAGCTTGCTTGTTTGTTTAGCTTCTGAGAGGAGACAATCGGACTATTGCAGCCCTGACTTCCAAGGGCTAATTCTCAGTTTGTTATCTAGCTGGGGTAGATTTTATATGGAGGCATGTCACCTTCTTGGCTTGTCATCGCTGCCTATATCTGCTTAACCTTAAAACATTGCCTTTTAACTTCACTGGAAAATCAGCTGCTACTTGAATCTGAGCAAACGACTCTTGGCTTCGACACCACTGGCTTTTTTATGCCCATGACAAAACATGCAAATGGTGTAAGGTCCAGGACTTGACACATTAAGCTCTGGATCAGGGCTTAAAAAATAGCAGAGCTACTCTGAGGAATAGTGATAGATTTAGTGTCCACGATCTGTAAAAGTGCTATGTTTGGAAGTAATTGCTTTATACCTTTGGAACCTTTATTCCCAGCCTTTCAATGATACTATTATTTACACAGTTCCATAGGCACTATACCTACATATAAAATAATGGTTCCTGGTCCCAAAGAGTTTCCATGGTGTAAATTAGATTTCCACATCGAGGGATTCCAAAAAAGCAAAGGAACAGAGGTGGTCGTGGAAAGGACAGGTTTACAGTAGTGAAAGATTGTTAGATATCCTTAAAGTTATTTTTCTATCTTGTTAGTTTCTGTTTCTCATGCAACCTTGTTTGCTTCCCTGCCATTTAAAGTTGTGAGATACGAGATCTTAAAAATATGCCACCCTACAGGGAAAAAAACCATGTTTTCACTGGTTTAATTCTAATCTAATTTTAGTGGCCAATTGTCAAGAACAACTAGTGCTCTACTAAAAGTGAATGCTTTGTACATTTGAATACCAGCCTTCATGATGGATTAAAGTACCATGCTCCGGTCAGCTGAGTAGCCCCTCCCCTTCTCAGCACCAACTTCGGCGCTCCTCCGGGGGCACCACTGCGTTCCCCCAGCTGAGCCGTGCTTCTACTCAGCTGAACCGCGGCGCTACCTAGCTTAGCCACGGCTTGGGAGCAGCCGGCGCACGGCCGGTAGGTGCTCTGCGGTCCCTTCGCCAAGGCGCACACCCCCTTGGGCTTAGTGTGGGGTCTTGGTGCCCTGTCACATAGGGATACAGAGATGGGAATGTTACATCAGCACTCGTTCATTGAGGATGGATTTTTGTATCTGACAAAGTGAATGACAAATCACAAAAGATAACGGCCCTAATGAATGTTTTAGCCTGTGAGGAGCTATCAGACTCCTTGTTGATTTACCTCAACTAAGGATCTGTCCAGCGTTCCCTGTAAGCAGAGCTCTTGGGTGGCCACTAGGAGAGATTCAGATGCTTCCTAGCTAAGTGCCGATAGACGGCAGCATATGCGTCTACCGTGATGCACATCTGGATATACCGATATGCACATCTGGATATGCACATAACAAAATGTATTCCACATGTGGATGGAAAACAATTAGAGTAAACATTGGGTATGACTCTAGCTCCTTATTTCTATTCATTTGCAGTGTTGTTGTAGCTATGCTCAGTGGTGGCACGTCAAGACAGGCAAATTAAGCGGTTGCCTAGTGCGCCAAGATAAATGGTCGTTGAGGACTTTGGAGGCAGGGGCGCCGATCGCGCGTTTCGCCTAGGGCGCCAGTTGCCGGCAGCTCATCTAGGGCCGTTCCTGGACATGCTGATCTAGGTTATAAGAGAGACCAGATGGGTGAGGTAATATCTTTTATTGGACCAACTTCGGCTGGTGAAGGGACAGGCTTTTGAACTTAAAAGAGCTCTTCCTGAGGACTGCAGGTGGTAACTAGGGTTTCCAAGCAATCTAGAAGGTGCAACAGATTGTTAAATGTAAGTCACTCAAGTTGAAATAGGCAATTAAGTGTCAGATTGCCAAGCATAAGAGGTTTACACCTGCTATAGAAGATCATTAAAATGAAGTTGGCAATTAACAGTTAGCAGACAGTGGAGTGACTTACAAATTGTTGTAATGAGCCATAAAACCAGTGTCTCTATTAAGTCCATGGTTTTTGGAGTCAGGCACAATTATGGATTTATGTTCCCTGGCTTGCCAACCTTACCTATTTCTAGTCAGTGATCGGTGAGATTTTGTTTACTAAAATCATGCCTCAGCATAATGCTAGGCCTAACATTTTTAAGTATGTTGGCTCTTAAAAAGTTAAAAATCAAATGCACAAAAAATGACTGAAAACATCTTTGAATATGCTGTAATATGTACGATTGTTTTAACAAACACCACACTCCTTCTGTAAACTGGAACAGCTTTCAAGGAGACATGCCAGTGCTAAATATATTTGTCAGTCAAGTATCAACAGCTTCAGGGCCAGTAATCATTTTTCAAGAAGAAAATTTTTTTGCCCCTTGCACTTTAAGAGAGACTCTCAAATTGCTGCCAGAATTTGCGGCACCAATCCATAGGTAGAGCCCTGCAAATCCCTGGATATCCACAGCTCATTTTAGTGGACACGGATGCAGATACCAGTTTTGTATCTAGAACCCTGCAGATTAGCGGACATCCGATTTATACCTGCGGCTATCTGCATCTGTGGTTGTGAAGATCCACAGATCATTTTTTGTGGATGCAGATTCAAATGCTGCATGCAGATAGGGCTCCATCCAGAAGTGTTGGAACTAGGGATGCTCTACACCCCCTTTCCCAAAGTGGTTTCCATTCTATACAGCAGGGCTGGCCAACCTGAACCTGAGAAGGAGCCAGAATTTGCCAATGCACATTGCCAAAGAGCAACAGTTCTATGTCACCAGCCCTGATCTTCTTCCCACCACAACTCTCAGCACATCCCGCCCACTGGCAGCCCCACTGATCAGTGCTTCCTCCTCCTTTTCCTCATTCCCACGGGGATCAGCTCTCTCTCAGTGGGAAACACTGGAGGGAAGAAGCATTGGAGTGATATGCTCAGTGGAGAGGGTAGGATGTGGCAGGATCCTAGGGGGAAAGGGTGAAGGGGGATAGCGCCTGGGGCAGAGCTGGAGGTTGAACAGTGAGCACCCTCGGTCCCAGTGGAAAGTTGGCACCTGTAGCTCCAGCATTGGATTTAGTTCCTATGCAAGGAGCCGCTCTGGAGCCACTGGTTGGCCACCCCTCCACTATAGGGTTTAGTTTGGTTAAGTGGCTTTCAGTACTCTCGCTATACAAATTGCACTTCTCCACCAATCCCTTCTTTCATAACCACTACAGTGTAAGACCACGTGAGTGAGCAACCATTAGAGACACGATGTTTAATTTTTTCTGAGAAATCTTTCCAGCGCTATTGAAAAATAAGAGACAACAACGCTTCAGAAATCCCAGAGATCAGCCATACGGGATTTTAGCAGCTCTTCCCCTCCATCACCACAGCGTCATCATAACCCAGAGCCAGCCTTAACCCTCCCATCTTAGTTTAGCAGCCCAAGTCCAGAAGTACTAATGATGTAAGCTACAAGCTGTACTGCCCAGGTGCTTTAACAGATGGTTTAATAAAACAGCAGAGACAAGAATCCAAGCTCAAGTGAGGAAACGGGAGACCGCTGAATGCTTGGCAGGACCATAGAGACTTAACCGATTCGACACTGAATTTCATATGGAATCAGAGACCTGATCCCTTTTTATTCGCTGATCAGTATCTTTGAGCGCATGAAGTTTTGTTTGTTCGAGTGTCTAAGGGGTGGCTGTTTCTTTATACAACTACCCACACTCACATATGAATGGGGGTATTCATGTACTCACTACAGTGTCTGATATTGTTTAGAAAGTTCATATGCACTGTTGTGCTGAGCATGGTATGAACACTTATCTAGTTAACTAGAAGGTTCATCATTTTTTATTCCTTATTTTCCGGGGGTACATCTACACAGAAACATTATTTCAAAATAACTAGCATTACTTAGAAATAACTTAGCCCGCAACAACACAGCAGGCAGTTATTTCAAAATAATGTCAAAATACCGTCAAGCTGGAGGACTTCTTACTCCGACTCGTGTAACCCTCAGGCTGTGTCTACACTGGCCACTTATTCTGGAAAATCAGCCGCTTTTCCAGAATAACTTGCAAGCTGTCTACACTGGCCCCTTGAATTTCTGGAAAAGCACTGACAATCTAATATAAAATCATCAGTGCTTTTCCGGAAAAACCATGCTGCTCCCGTTCAGGCAAAAGTCCTTTTCCGGAAAACTGTTCCGGAAAAGGGCCAGTGTAGACAGCACAGTAGTGTTTTCTGCAAAAAAGCACCGATCGCGAAAATGACGATCGGGGATTTTTTGTGGAAAAGCGCGTCTACATTGGCACGGAAGCTTTTCCGGAAAAAGTGCTTTTCCGGAAAAGCATCCTGCCAATGTAGACGCGCTTTTTCCAGAAATACTTATAACTAAAACTGTTCTGTTTTAAGGATTCCCAGAAAAGGGTGCCAGTGTAGACGTAGCCTCATTGTACGAGGTGGAAGTCAGACGAAGAGGGCTCTATTTTGAAATAAGTGCTGTGTGGATGCTCCCAATTTCGAAATAAGCTATTTCAAAATAAATTACGCAATTGATGTAGCTCAATTTGTGTAGCTTATTTCTAGTTAAGCCCTACGGTGTAGATGCACCCTTGTTTAAAAACATCCAAAGGGCAGGAAAATGTTATGAGATTTAGAGGACCACTCAATCACAATGAATAGCAAAAGGCTGAAGGGGAGAACTCACGAACCAGAGACTGTTTTTAATTGCCTTGTGTAAACTATACAGCGAATCCTTATAGATAACAAATGCACTGGCAGAAATTAGGATCCAATGGCAAAGAAGTAACAAGCAGGAAAAAGGAAGAACCAAATTACCTGGATAAATTGCTCACAACTAATAGATTACAGAGCTCTATAAAGATTCTGTCAGAACCTTAAGTGTAAAATCTGTGGATCTGGAAATTTTATGCACACGATTTAATACCTGGGTGTTCTTATTGGATAAATATGTATTAGCTCATTTGCATAACCCCCTAACATAAAATCCATGACTCCCCAAAGTACCATTTTTTAAATTTAAGTTGAATTTAGAAAATTTGTGGTTAACCCCAATGTGTTCAGCTCCCATTGCTGCAGTTTCTAGCTCAACAGAGAGGAAATTACCTCTGGTGAAATCACCTCCATGCAAAGATCAAGGTTAGTGACCACAACCATAATCAAAGGTACAAAGTCTTACTCGGCTATAGGGTTTATTAAAGCAAAACACTCAGTTGCAATTAGCCATACATAAAGAAATCCTACAAATACCCATGCAATGATGAACACAATAGGGCTATATCTACATTGGCAAGATTTTGTGCAAAAGCGATTGCTTTTGTGCAAAAAACTTGCCGCCCGTCTACACTGGCCGTGAGTTCTTGCGCAAGAGCACTGATGTTCTAATGTAAGAAATCAGGGCTTCTTGCACAAGAACTATGATGCTCCCGCTCAGGAATAAGCCCTCTTGCGCAAGTGTTCTTGTACAAGAGGCCATTGTAGACAGGCAACATGAATTTCTTGCACAAGAAAGCCCGATGGCTAAAATGGCCACTGGAGCTTTCTTGTGCAAGAGAGCGTCTACACTGGCATGGATGCTTTTGCGCAAAAGCACATGCCAGTGTAGACGCTCTCTTGCGCAAATACTTTAACGCAAAAACTCTTGCGTTAAAAGTATTTGCGCAAAATCTTGCAAATGTAGATGTAGCCTAGTTGTACTCACATCCCCAACAATATTCTAAGGTCTGATGGATCTCTCAGCAGATGATCATCAATAGAGGGGTTGTTTATACTGGGGTTTTCTGTGGTCTTTCCGGGGCGGCGGGGGGCTTCCCACTTGCACCCAACCAGGGAGCCTCTTTTATATTGTTCATGCCTAACTACTTATGCATATGCATGAGGGTTTCAATCCTCTTCTCCTTATCTCTTTTTCCACGTCCCATGAATATCCGGATGCCCCAATTTTCATATGTTGTCGTCTTAGCTCCCCTTATTCTCATTAGCAGCTACACACATGTCCATGGTAACCTGTAATCAGAACAAAACTTTCTAGGATGTTACAATCCAGTGGGGGTGGGGGGGTGGTCTAGGATAGCACATTGCAGTCTCTTTTTCTGTAACATCACCAATTAGCACATCCCTTCCAGTAATCTCATAACTTTCTTGGCAGAGGGTTATTCTTAAGTCACCCAATCACATCAAATGGTATGAAGCCGACAGCCTAGTCTGGCTAAGCTAAAAATCTCCCATGACTCAGCAGATAGCCCTTATATTCCATCCATGCTTCCTTTAGAGACCAAAAACACATGCATCAAACTGAGTTGTATACGTCTATCATCTTACAACAGACATCTATTGAGCTTACAATATTGTATATGAAACACCATAGGAGATGAGCATAACACTAAATAACACGAGAAATGCATGATAAAATGAACTAATGGGTTACATCTACTGCCTAATGTTACATTTATCCCCCACCCACAGAGTGCTGCCTCTGTACCTCCCTCTCTCTGGCTCTGCCCTTGCAGTCTCCCCTGTCTTCCATCTCATCTCTCTTTCTTCCTTTAGCTCCTGCCTTTCCTTTATGTTTCATTGGTCTTCTCCCCCTCTGATTCTCTCCTTTCTCCAGCTACCTCCATCTCCTAATTACACTGAAAGCTGTGTTGCCCAGCCCCGTGTCTACCAGAAAGCTCTATAAACTAGCATTTCTGACCTTCACTGAAAGTCCGGGTCATGGTCCACTTGACACGGGGCCAGCAGGCTCCCTGCCTGGCTCTGCAGGGCTCCTCAGAAGCAGCAACACATCCCTGCTACTCTTGAGTTGGAGGAATGGTCAGATAGACTCCATGTGCTGTACCCACCCCACCTCATGGACTGGCTCCGCAGCACCCATTGGCTGGGAACCATGGGCAATGGGAGCAGCTGGGGTGGTGCCTACGAGCAGAGGCAGCACACAGAACCGCTTAGCTCTGCCTCCGCCTAGGAGGAACAGAGACACGTTGCTACATTCGGGAAGCTGCAAAGGTGAGTGTATCTGAAATCTATTACCACTAAACCCCTCCTGCTTCCCAGTCCCCTGCCCCAAGCCCCTTCCTGCATCCAAATTCCTTCCCAGAGCCCAAATCCCGCATCCCCTCCATACTCCAAAACCCTCAGGCCCAGACTGGTTCCCCCTCCCACATCCTAAATCCCTCATTTCTGGCCACACCCAAGAGCCTATATTCCCCCCCCCCCCCAAGCCCGGAGCCCATACCACCTCGTACATCCCAATCCCCTGCTACTACCGTGAGCCCTCTGCCATACTCTGAACTCTTAGTTAGCCAGAATATTTGACTAAAGGGCTCCCCCATTCCCTAGCATGTCAGATAATGAAGCTTTTATTGAATTGTTATTTGTATCGTGGTCGTGCCTAAGAGCCCTACTCATAGACCATGATCTCGCTGTGCTAGGTGCGACACAAACACACAACTAAAACGTTGGCCCTGCCCCAAACAGCTTACAGCCTGAATGTACGATGACACAAGACAACCGATGGATACAAACAGATGGGAGAGTACATGGAAACGACAAGACAATATTGACGACACTCTGCTGGTAGCCTCACCATTGTCATGTTTAGTTTGGGGAGGGATTTGAAGGAGGACACTGAGATGGCTTTGCAGATGATCACATTATGAGGAACTGCTCCCGAGTGCGAGGGGCAGCATGGGAGAAGCACAGGAGAAAGCATAGGCAGATGCTTGAATGAATGTTTAATGAGGAGGCAGAGAGCTGATCAGACAGAGGAGTCAATGTTTCAGTAGTGAAGGACGGATGACAATATGGGGATAGCCCAGGGGAGCCATGTAACTATGTTGGCTGTGATAGCAAGGGGGCTAGTGGAGGGATGCAAAGAGAGGGGGACATGTAGAAAAAGAGTTGGGTAATAGAATGAGCACTGCAGCAACCTTCTGCATGGATGTAGGGGTGGGTGGAAAGGCATTTGTTAGGGCCACAGGAAAGGACACTGGGGTACGTCTAAACTACATGGCTCCGTCGACGGAGCCATGTAGATTTGTTGTTTTGGCAAAGTCAAATGAAGCCACGATTTAATGATCGCGACTTCATTTAAATTTACATGGCTGCCACGCTGAGCCGACAAACAGCTGATCAGCTGTTTGTCCGCTCAGCGCGCTAGTCTGGACGCTCCCCTGCCGACATCAAAGCCCTTTGTCAGCAGCCCCGTTAAACCTCATCCCACGAGGAATAACGGGGCTGCCGACAAAGGGCTTTGATGTTGGCAGGGGAGCGTCCAGACTAGCGCGCTGAGTGGACAAACAGCTGATCAGCTGTTTGTCGGCTCAGCACGGCAGCCATGTAAATTTAAATGAAGCCGCGATCATTTAAATCGTGGCTTCATTTGACTTTGCCTATGTGTCTAATCTACATGCCTCTGATGACAGAGGCATGTAGTCTAGACACAGCCTTAGAGACGTGATACAGAAAAGTGATTGAGGCCCTTCCTCCCTCTGCAGCCTGAGGTGCAGGCCTCCATGTGTTCCACCTCCACAAGAAAAGGCCCTCTTCCCCGGTTTGCAACTGCCTATATAGTCCAATGGTGCGTAAATGCTTGGGAGTACGCAGGAGTTGCATGGACTGATGTAGGTATTTGCCTAGGTTTAACACAGGCAACATGAAATGCACCTGCAAAGTCAGACCAACTATAATGCCTTGTGCCAGACACAGAAAAGAAAGTCTATTTATATTCCAATTGATTTATTTTAATAACTTTATGGTAAAACAGAGAAAGTAAGTAAATGTTTAGTAATAGCGAGCTGGGACACTTGTATTTTTATGTCTGGTTTGTAAGCAAGTTGTTTTTAAGCAAGGTGAAATTTGGGGAAGGGTGCGGAATCCAAGACAAATAACACACCCGGAAGGGGTACAGGGCTCTGGAAAGGTTGAGAACCACAGTCTGAGCTGCTCTACAAAAAAATGAGGTAGAGGTTCTTGTCAGAGGTCAATTTCAATCATCACTGGTTTTCACACCCCATAGCGGCATAGCTGGGTTGACTGAATATGTTAGCGTTTACATGAGCTCAAGGTGACAGAGGAAGTCTGTGGTGAAGTAGGGAATTATGGAGTTTCTGAATTCCAGCCCAGAACCTTACCCTCTGGAGCAACAGAGTAACCATTCATAAAACACCTGGTACCATGCTGGTTTCCACGCTGTATCTATGGACTGTGCCTATCAGGGTTCTATTTATAACACTGTCATAAATGGGTACCAGGTGTTTTATGAATGGTTACTCCATTCTTAATTTACAGTTACAGGTTACTTATAACCCTCCACAGCCTCTTCTAGTGATTTGCTTATAACCGTCGGTGGCATGTATTACTCATGTCTGTAATACATTTAGAGCGTTTATTAATGATTTGTAACTGGAACCTCAATACAAAGCGTGACCAGCACCAGTGTTTACATGTATAGGTCATATATGTTCCGTCATGGCAGAGCAGCTACTCTGGTGTTCCATTGCTCAAGGTGGGTTAGCAACAGAATGCTCACGAGATGTCTTGATTTGAACAGTAGGAGCTGTTTATTTTGATGGCTGTCCTGGGGGGGAGACAATGAAAATAATGACAAACAGGGACACCCTGGAGTCGTACAAAGCCGCCGCATCAGAGCTTGGCATCCGACAGCAGGCTTTGTTCTCTTGCTGACAGCATAGGTTGCCAAGGGGAGGTGATGCACTGCAGATGTAACCAAGCAGCAGGGAGCGGAGGACCATTATGTCTCCTCCCCCTCCCCCCATTCCACTTGCTCAAAGTTTAGGAGACACAGGAGCTGTTGAGTACAACTTGGCAAACGATGAACTGTCCTTCACTGTAATTTGTTCTGGTGTTGAAAACCCTATTTAGTAGCGACAGCTGGAGTGGGTCAGAAATTTTCCAACTGACCAGTTCTCTGCTGGAAAATGCCAGGCCAGTTCAATTGAAAAGGTCTTGGGGAACGTGTGGATTTTGATGCAATTCCAACAGAAATCTGGCAGAATACTCAGCTTGCCTGACTGGCTGCTCAACAGCCCACCTGGCGGGCTGACAAGAGTCTGGAAGCACAAGGAATCCTGGCTCCCAGGTTGGGAACTCCTCAGCAGTCTGGGCTCCAAGGATCTTTGGCTGCACGGCAGCTCCTGAAGTAAAACCGTTTCACGAGGCATAAGGGAGCAGTCGACAAAGGCTTCCCTTGTTGACCGATCTGCGTCTAGTCTGCCGCGCTGTGCTGGATCAGCTGATTGTCGGCACAGCGCGGCGGCCATTTTTATTTTAATGAAGCGGGGATCATTTAAATCCCCACTTCATTGACTATGTCGGGTAAATGAATTTACATGGCTCCTTCGACGGAGCCATGTAGTCTAGACACACCCTAACCTACTAGGCAGCTCGCCTACTATGCCGCAGCAGAACCAGGACTCCTAATTCCCCAACCTGCCCTCTTCATGGACAGGTGGGAGGGTACGCTGCATGGCTCTCTCACTACCAACTGCATTGCTCTTCTGTAAAGGTGTCCAAGACTGGGTTTGGGTTTTGATTTCTTTTCAGTTGTTTTTGTTTTTGGTTTTTTTTTTCATTCCACAAAGGAACTACCTTCCCCCCCCCAAAAAAATTCAGTAGTTTACCACTCACCTCTGATGCAAGCACCCCATGACTATAGGTCCCCATTTCACAAACCTGCAGCACCAACCATTCTGACAAAAGGGCCAAGCCCAGGATGCTCTTGCATCCCCAAAGATCCTAACGCCTCTCCCTTCACTCACGATGTGAACCACAGCTGCCTCGTTGTCCAGAATAACACAATGAACCTGCCCCCTGTCCTTGTGAAAGATGTAACGGCATCTTTGATGATAGTAAATCAACATTTCCTTCAAAATAAATCACTTCTAGCGGTACATCGCAGGGGTATAGCTTCAGTACTGACTCAGAGGGAAAATGTGCTGTCATGTAGTGCGTACCAACACTAATCTTTATAGTACAGGTTGAACCTCTCGTAGCCAGCACTGTCTGGTCAGGCAATATTAGCAGTCTGGCACGATTTTAGTTAGACGGTTGTCCTTTTATCATGGGTGCGCCCAATTTCCTGCAGTTCCATTAAGTTTATTTACAGCCACCAGTCCTGGCTCTCAGTGTTCTGTTCTGTTGTTGAGCTCTAATTGACTTCTAAATGTCTTCCAAGAGCCCAATAAGCAGTGGAAGTGTTGGTAATGCTGTTAGACAGAATTGACTTCCCTTGCTTCAGTAAATTCCCTGGTTCAGCACCGGACAGGTCCCAAGGGTGCCAGAGTAGGGATTTAAGTGACTAGTCAACTATCTGATAAGACTAGACTACTAGACTAGTTGCTTCCCCCCCCCCCACTGCCTCTGTATCAGAGGCATCAAGTGGGGGGAGCAGGAGCCGGTGCTGGGGGAAGCGGGCTTAAAAGCCAGCTCCCCCCAGTGCCATCTCCGTTGGGAGAGGGGGCAGGCTGGGGAGGCAGAGGTGCAGTGGAGGAAACGGCATGAACGGGAACCGAAGCAGGCCCCACTCACGCGGGGTCTCAACTGCTGCCCCTCTCCCTTTGAAATGTACAAGAGCCACCCACACTTTTCCTTTGACTACTCAATTAGCTGATTCATCAGAATTTAACATCCCTATACTGGACCAGAGAGGTTCATCCTGTACTACTAGGCTGTTACTTTTATACTCTTACCACCTAGAGGCCCTAGATGGGACCCATTGTTATAGACATTGTACAGACACAAAGAAAGATTCACCCCTTTCCCCCACAAGCTAACAGTCTGAATACAGGCAAAAGGGGGTGGAAAGAGACACATCCATACACAGATGAAAATTATGATGGACACATGGCTTATTAGTTCAGCTTTAGATGTTTTGGGGAGCCTGCCTCTTCCGTAACGATCAGTCCCAAGCTTGCTGAACTTGTTAGATAAGAGTATTGCAAAAACTTGAGATGGTTAGAAAGGGTTTTGCAAGCCAGAAGAGTTTGTTCCCCTGTGTGTTGGAATCCCTTTTATTTGCACTTTTTGGGGGGTGGGGTAACATGTTTTTTATTTTTAAGAAGTGGCATTTGGTGAAAACGTTCAGTCCAAACAAGGCTAAAGATGATGCAAAGAACTGCGAGGCAATTCTCTGCCATCCAATCCCTTCCCGCCGGCCTCCTACAACAAATGCAATATCTCTTAGTAGTACAGAAATCAGCACAATCTCTGTTCCAGCCCACGCATCACCTTCCTCTGGGTGGCCACTACTGCTACAGAGCCATATGGTGAGCAGTGAATGGCTGATGATTGTACAAGTCAATTCACCCGCCCCAGCTACGGGACCAGGGCTCTATCCAATCAAGGTAGAAAAATATAGCTCTGTTTTAGCCAGCCATTTTTGTTAAATTAACCTTCCTTCATGCTCCCTTTGCTCTGTTCCAGCTTGATAGGCCTGGTATGTTGGCTCATCTTCCTCTTGGTCTTTTCTCTCTGCTCTGATCCTTTGGCGGGGAGTTGACCCTGTTCCTGTCCACAGACTCAGTTCCTTCAAAGCCAGCAAACCTGTTAGCTTCTCCTCTACAGTTCCTTCCAAGCAGGCTACAACTCCCCTAGGCTTCGCCCCTTGCCACAGGATTGCTCTCCTGCCTGATTCCCAGCCTCAGAGTTCTTTCACTTCAAATTCATCCCACTTGTTTCACCACTCAGGGGACAAGAGACACTTGACCTAATTTATAGCTTTTGACGAGGCAGGGAATTGCTGGCACCGCTGCTGTGCAGGGACAGTTCAGTAGCTATATTGGAATTCGTGTGAATGCCTGGTAGTAAAAGTCAGCATCATTCCTTTCTTTTTATTAACTAGTTGGATGGTTCACAGACAACAGGCGTCTTGCTCCCCTTATAAATATACACTACAGAACTCTGCAGCAGTAGCCACAGCACTAACCTCTGTGTCATAGTATGTCTACACCATAGCGTTATTTCAAAATAGTTAATTCGAAATAAGTTATTTTGAAATAACGTGTCTACACACAAAATGCATTTCTAAATAGCATTTTGCTATTTCGAAATAGTGCATCCACACTGAGTGGATGCTGAATCGCATTTAAAGCCAGCAAGAATCAGGTCCGGCAGGGCATCAGATCAGGAGTTACGTTGTGTAGCTGCTGCCTGAGGCTATCTGAGGCCTGTGTTTAAAGGGACCCCTCTGGACAGCCGGTTCTCAGGTTTCCCTGCTTGCTTGCCTACCTCGATGAGGGACAGCAAAGCATTTTGTTTCTGCGTGCTCTGATTGCCCTCACTAGGGACACCACAGCACTCTGCAACATGGAGCCAGAGCTGCCCCTGGGCACTCTGGTGCTTCTTCTGGACACGTTGCTGTGAGCCTGGCTGCACTTGCTGCAGGCTGCCATCTGGAGGTCCATCGGGGCTGCCAGTACCTAGGAGGCCCTGCAGGAGAACTTCCATCCTGAGGAGCACTAAGAGCCACCCTGGTCTGTCCCACTGGGGGCTTGTGCCTCATTCCTCCCTCACGTCCTTCCACTTATCCTTCCATGTCCTACCCACACGTCCCTCCTGATGTAAAATAAAATACACATATTTTCATGAACACAAACTCTCTTTATTTAACAAAACTGCGGGGAGGAGAGGAATGAAAATCTGGGGAGACTGGGGAAAGGAAGCGGGAGAGAGGAGAAGAGAGGGTAGGAGAGGGGAGGGGGAGACCTGGGAGGAGGGAACTGGAAGGGGGAAGCAAGGAGGAGAAGGGGGAGGGGAAGCTCAGGGCTCAGGGGTCTCACTGGACCAACTTGATTTTCATGCAAACCTGCTCCTGGGTTTGCATGTGGTCTTTGGTGGCCAGACTGGCAGCGATCCTGCCATAGGCAACTGTGTTCCTCCATGTAGTGCAGAGATTATGGATGTTGGGGTCATTCCCTCCAAACCTGAATAAGGTCCATGATCTCCACCCTGGACCAGGAAGGCGCCCGCCTTCTCCAGGCCCTGGCAGGCTCCTGGGAGCTGGCAGACTGCTCCTGGGGAGCAGTGGAGGGCTGGCTGCCAGTGGCTTCCTGGCTCATGTTTTGGAGCCGCTAGGCCAGGGGCAGTGACTGCTGGCTCTGGGCTGGCAGGCCTGGAGCTGGCACAGGCACTGTGGCCAGAGTCTACACTTTGTCATTCCCAATCAATACGATCCACAGGAAGTGGCATGGACCGGGACACTGCTTCCCGCTGCTCCCATTGGCCAGGAATAACAATCTGTGGCCTAATGGTGCTGCAATTGCCCATGCTTTTGGAGGCATGGGTAAATATAGTGGTGGCAGCCCACCAGGGACTAACCCAGGCAGACCGGATTCGGACCATTGGCTGGTATTGCCCACCCTTGGTGTAGAGGTACCTTTAGTGGTTGAAGAGTATGGTCTAGACATCAGCCTAGAAGACTGGGAAGGGGACTATAAGGGTACGTCTAAACTACAGGCTTTTGTCGACAGAAGTTTTGTTGACAGATACTGTCGACAAAGCTTCTGTCGACAAAGAGCGTCTACACTACATTCAGTTCTGTCAACACAGCAAGGTGCTTTGTCGACATGGTAGTGTAGACGCAAAGGACAGTTTACATGCAATAACATCTTCTGTCGACAGAACTCTGTTGACAGAAGACATTATGCCTCGTAAAATGAGGTTTACCAGCGTTGACAAAACTGCTGAGTTCTGTCGACGTTATGTCAACAGAACTCAGCGGTAGTGTAGACGCAGGTATAGTTTTGTTGACAAAAGTGGACTTTTGTCGACAAAACCCTGTAGTCTAGACACACCCTTAGAGTGCATCTACACTGAGCACTGCGCCCAGGATCTGACTCAGAATTGAGCCCACACCTCACTTCTCTGTCACTCAGACTATCAGCCCAACTTGGGTCAGCAAACACTCAATCCTAGGATCCTACTAGGGGGCTGGCTCACAGCCCAACTCTTGCTGTGACTTGGGTCCAAGCCCTGTCATTCTGCAGTCTGGATTCAGCTCAAGCTGCAGTCCCGAGTCAGAAGGCTTACGTCGTATAGTACATAAGAATGGCCCTACCGGTCCATCTAGCCCAGTGGCCTGTTTGAGATAATTCCATTAACGGCAGGTAAATACTTTATACCCAAACACCCATTTTAGCCAAGTCATTTAAAGTACATCTGTGAGTCTCAATGGATAAGTAATTAAGTGAAGGGGATTCCATTTACACTTTTCCCAGTAGTATAAAAGACATGAAATAATGCTGACTCCAAAACTGAGTACCTGACACACGTGCATTGCCAATTGCAGTGTTACCCATCCACATCTTTGCAGCCAAGAACATCCTGTATACATTTCATGATTGTTACCCCTCTGCAGAGTGATCTGATTACATCTGGATACACTGCAATGGCTGCATTGCAGAATGTGCCATTTGGCAATGCTGGTTAGGATCAGCTTGGTGGAATCAGTATGAAGAGAGCTGGAAGTTTTGGGGGGTGAGGGGAAAAGTCTTTGGGATAAGACCTTGGAAACATCATTTCAACATGTGTGTGGACCTTGTGTAACACCGGCAGACCCCGTTCGTCTGCAGGTGGAAACATAGATTCCTAGGGCTGGAAGAGACCTCAGGAGGTCATCAAGTCCAACTCCCAAAGCAGGACCAACCCCAAGTAAACCATCCCAGCCAGGACTTTGTCAAGCTGGGACTTAAAAACTTCTAGGGGTGGATATTCCACCACCTCCTTAGGGAACCTATTCCAGTGCTTCATCGAACTGCAGGAGCTAAAAGCCAGTTGGCTATTAGCTCAGGCTATAGAGCAGACTCACTCGTCTCTCTGTAAGTGGTCTCAGTGCTGGTAGATGAGGTAGTGTATCTCATCCAGAAGAGATACACTTGCATGGCCCTTGTCATAAGAATTGGGCTTGTCTCAACAACCTTAGCAAAAATGTCACACACACACACACACACACACACACACACACACACACACACACAAATATTAAGTACATCTGACTGATGTACTTAAATGGTGGCATATGCACAGCTAGTCACATTCCAATGGGCTATCTCAAAGCCAATTGAAGTCAATGAGGTTTGGGATCAGGCCCTAAATATGGTAAAATTAGCATAAATCCACTGACTTTCCAGCACGGGAATGGAAGTCATAATCTGGCTCATACTTTATGAAGCATTTTGAAATCTTTGCACTGAAAAATCAATGCAAAAAGGCTCACGATTTCAGATCTGTAATCATCTCAGTTTCTTTCAAGTGTCTGTTCAACAATCACTTGTTACATTTTTACAACATATTGCTTACCCGTCATTTTCATGTACTCTGGCCCTTATTTTCATTTGCACTAAGGGAGCATAGCTTGGTTTTAAATTGGTTGTTAAATGTACTCCAAGCAAGGGACCGTAGTGTAAATGAGAATCAGGCATGTGTTCTTTAAGTGAATCTAGATAAAACCACAATAAATAAAATGCCACAAACGTGAAGTACAGTATTCTGCTCATCTGCACCACTTAGCCTAATGAGGTTAAATTGTAGTTGCTAGCTTGGATCACATAAATAGCTTTCAGTTTTCTTCATTCCTAGTTCCTTCTCCCCACTTTCCTGTCCTTTTCTCCACTCCAGCCATGCTGTCTAGGCACAGTAATGGCATTTAATGATATAGCACGGAAAAGCTAGAATGTAGCACAACAAGCAGCTTTTACAAAGGAAAGCTCGTGATATCGTTAAAAGCAAGGGGGCTGAGATGAGATGGTGGTAGGAAGGCTAAAATGTCTCTCCCATTGTGGTCCTGGATTTAAACCAAGCAATGGAATGCTGATCTACTGCGGTCTCCCTCATATATGCAAAGTTCTATTTAAATGATGCTTTTAAGATATGATATAATAAATCATTCAGTTGACTGAGTACAGAATTATAAGTCAGTGTGCCTCTGAGTGATTGGAAAATGTATTCATCCTCCATGGGTCCCCAATCAGCGTTTGCATATTCATGGAACAAAATATCTTCTCCTGGATAACACTTCTTACCCTATTGCTGGTTTCCACTACTTCTGTGTCAAACATAAAGCCAAAGCCTGTCTAGCAAGGCTAGAGCTGGGTGACAAATTAGATGAATTCTTAATTTGCTGAAAAATGGGAGGTTCATTTAATCCAAATCTGCAATTATGACACAAAGTTTCCACCAGCGGCAACATGGCCAGAAAGAAAAGCTGCTGATATTCGTCATACTGGCATCTCTTTCACCAAAGGTGTATCTAAACTACACCCCTCTGCCAACAGAGGGATGTAGATTAGGCACATCACTATTGCAAATGTAGCGGGGATTTAAATAACCCGTGCTTCATTTGAATAGAAACAGCCACCGCTTTTTGTCAACACGGCACTTTGTCGGCAAAAAGCAGCAGTCTAGACAGGGATCGGTCAACAAGGAAAGACTTTTCCAACCGATCCTGTAAACCTTGTTGCACGAGGCATAAGGGATCTGTCGGAAAAGGCTTTCCTTATTGACTATTTTTGAACAGCCAGAGAACCATAATATCAGTTATTCAACCCATTCTACCTGCTGCTATTAAAATGCCACAGCCTTTAGCGACTCCATTATCCAAAACAGATTTGAACTTAGGCAACCACATTCTCACCACCTACAGTAGCCTGATGTTTCAGCGGGATATGATTTTCTTCCTTCCCTCCCATACACAGTTGTGTAGTGTTGCTGCTGTGTAGGGACTAGTTCCTTGTTACACTTCACCCCAGAGGTGGATGCATGTCAGTAACGGATGAAGTTATTCTTGTATAGATCAATATTCAATTTGGAAAGTGATTTACAATCTTTTAGGGTAAAACAGGTCTAAATAAATGCAACGTATTATTGATACATTTCCTTTCCTCCCAGTTGCCCTTCTGGGTGTCTTCACTCTCTGTGGCTCTACTTTTACTATATCCAGCAAAACACTACAATGCCAGTTTTTGACATCTATTTTCTAGGATAGCAACTATCTCCCAAAAGACAGACAAACAGAGACACCCGCATTGAAAGCGCTATTAACCGAAGTTGACATCAAAGGAATTTCCTCTTGAAATGCATAACTTCCCTTATAATACAGACTCTTAGCCTCTTCGACACAAGTAGATAAGAAATCGAGTCCACATAAGGATAACTTGTGAGGATGCATCATTGATTACATTTATGTGAGACCGAAGAAAGGTGAACATTTACATAGAGACCATGCTCAAAGACAGGGCTGCATTGGTAGCAAACTATTATACTCATGATACTGCATCGAGTAGTTAGCCAAGCTGATTATGGTTGATGTGAGGAAAAAAGCATACATCCAGAGCTCAGGAGGGTTCAAAGGATTTGGGTTGAAACCATTATCTAGTTTTGTTGGGGGGGGCTAAGGGAGAAAAGGGGGTTATTCATCAAACACATGGCACTGACCGTTTTTGGAGAGGACATTCTAGAATAGCAGGAATATCAATCTGTCCTAGTATTTCAACTCCTTGCCTTGTTTACTTTCCCTCCTGCCCTACAACTGCAACTGTATTTCTCTGGTTGCATGTGTCATGGCCCACTCCAGTACCACATCCATACAGAGGACAAGAGCCATCTACTAACACCAAAGGCACGTCTACACTAGGAAATTATTTTGAAATAACTAAAATCAATTTAATAACTCTTGAAATAACAAATTTGAAAAGGCATGTCCCCTCTAGGGGTTGCGGGGTGGGGGGCTTGAACTTAGTCTGAGGCAGGCTCCGTTATTGTGGACATGCTACCTCAACGTACAGCCCCACGAATCACCAGGGAGTAATTACTTTAAATTACTCTGGGGAGTAATTATTTCAAAATAGCGGCAGCGGAGCACCCACACTAATGTTATTTCGACACAAGCATTATTCCCGGAGGAAAGCAGGAGTACAGATTTCAAAATAACCTGCCTGTTATTTTGAAATAATGGGTTTGGTCATGTGGACGCTCCGAATATTAATTCGACCTAAGGGGGTGTTATTTCAAAATAACTCCCTAGTGTAGACCAGGACTAAAGGAATTATCTCAAGTAACAAAGACCTGTCTTTTTGGTGCTGAAGGAGCAGGGTTCCATACCCTGGGCTGTGTCTAAACTACATGGCCCCATCGATGGAGCCATGTAGATTAGGCTGATCGGCAAAGGGAAATGAAGCCGCGATTTAAATAATCACGGCTTCATTTAAATTTACATGGCTGCCGAGCTGAGCCGACAAACAGCTAATCAGCTGTTTGTCGGCTCAGCGCGCTAGTCTGGATGCTCCCCTGCTGACATGAAAGCCCTTTATCGACCTCCCCATTATGCCTCGTAGGATGAGGTTTACCGGGGAGGTCGATAAAGGGCTTTCATGTCAGCAGGGGAGTGTCCAGACTAGCGCGCTGAGCCGACAAACAGCTGATCAGCTGTTTGTCGGCTCAGCGCAGCAGCCATGTAAATGTAAATGAAGCCGCGATTATTTAAATCGCGGCTTCATTTCCCTTTGCCAAACAAACAAATCTACATGGCTCCGTCGACGGAGCCATGTAGTTTAGACGTACCCCTGCTGACAAACCCTGCTGGGACTCATCACAGACCTGTATGGTGGAAGGAAAAAGCAGTAAAAATAAAACCAAGAAATCAAACTTGTGAGGAGAAAACTCAGGAGGCTCCTTATTAATTCAGTTGCCCCACGCAAGGAGAACCAGCCTTTGGGTAGCGCCCACTGTATGTTAGTAACTTGCCAAACACTCAAGAAAGATGGTCCCCAGTGCCTGTCAAAGGCATGGAATTACTGTGCCACTTTGCACCAGCCCACGACCTTCATTTTAGGCCTGACATTTTCAAATCCACCAACTGGATTCGGATCATTTGTCAAAATCCCTTATGCAGCTTTGAAAGCCACCGTTTAGATTTTTAGTCCTATTTTTCTTCTTAATGATGGAGATGAGGCTCAACACAAATCCACGTACACCTACCAGTGGGACCGTCAGTCAACGTGGGCCCTGGGGCAACGTGGGAGGGGTCCTGGTGCCACACCCCCAGAAGGGGCGGGCCTGATGGAAGAAGGGGAGGGGCCTAGGACAATAAGCCTTTAGTGTCGCCCAGACTGTGGTGCTGGGCTCTCCAAGCTGCACAGAGCAGTGCTCCCCCAGCAGTTTAAAGGGGCCTGAAGCTCTGGCCATTGCTGCTAACGAAGTAGGAGCAGCAGCATCGGGGAGCTCTGGATCCCTTTTAAACGCCAGGCACTTGTGCAGTTCCTACCTCCTGGCTAATAGCACCCCATGGACCCAACCTCCATGACTTTATCTAACTTCTCTTTAAACTCTGTTCTAGTTCTAGCCTTCATAGCCTCCTGTGGCAAGGCGTTCCACAGGTTGAATTTGAGCTGTGTGAAGAACTTTCGCTTATTAGTTTTAAGCCTGCTGTCAATTCATTTCATTTGGTGTCCTCTAGTCCTTCTATTATGGGAACTAATGAAGAACTTTTCTTTATGCACCCTCTCCACACCACTCATGATTTTACAGACCTCTATCATATCCCCCCCTCAGTCTCCTCTTTTCTAAGCTGAAAAGTCCCAGTCTCTTTAGCCTCTCTTCATATGGGATCTGTTCCAAACCCCTAATCATTGTAGTTGCCCTTTTCTGAACCCTTTCCAAGGTCAAAACATCTTTTTGAGGTGAGGAGACCACAGTACACAGTACAGAGTACTGAAGATATGGCGTACCATAGTTTGATACTTCCTCTCCCCCTTCTTCCCCTGGCTTCCCCCTTCCAGCTCCCTCCTCCCAGGTTTCCCCTTCCCATCTTCCACCCTCTCTCTTCCCCTCTCCCACCTCCTTTTCCCAGTCTCCCCTGAGGTTAATCCCCCCCCACCCTGTTTTGTTAAATAAAGAGAGTTTCTATTTTTGAACACACGTGTCCTTTATTTTTTACATCAGGGAGGGGGGCTAGGGAGGGGTAAGTGGAAGGGGGTGATGGAGGAATGGGGCATGAGCCCCCGATGGGGAGGACTGGAGTGGTTCTGCAGGCTCCTCGGGGTGGAAGCTCTCCTGCAGGGCTTCCGGGATCCTGACAGCCCCCCTATTGATACCCCCGGATGGCAGCCTGCAGCAAGTGCAGCCGGCCTGATGGCCGAGTGCTGTGATGTGCCGAGTGTGGGCACTCAGGGCACTCCAAGTCAGGACTGCTTTGCTGTCCCTCATCGAGGTAGACAGGCAACTGGGGAATCCTGAGAACTGTCTGTCCAGGGTGGGGGTCGGGTCCCTTTAAGCACAGCCCTCGGCTAGCCTGAGGCAGCAGCTCCACACTCTTAAGTCCTAAACTGATACCCTGCCGGCACCTGTTCCGGCCAGCCTTAACTTCGGTTCAGGGTCCACTCAATGTGGACATGCTATTTCGAATTAGCAAAATGCTAATTTAAATTAGTTTTTACGTCTAGATGCACTCATTCAAATTAGCTTAGTTCGAATTAACTAATTCAAATTAAGTTAGTTCAAATTAGTGCTTTAGTGTAGACATACCCCAAGAGACTGGAACCTCAGCTGATTGTGATTGGGAATGTTACAAACTTTCCAGAAGGCTCAGCGGGCTCTCAGAGCTGCGTATGCCAAACAGAAGGATAACCTCATTCTTGCTGCTTCCCAGGGATCAAGGTGCATGCAACAATTGACCTGGTTTTAGGCACAGCAGGGGAGAGATTTTTAAAACAAACAAAAAAGAGATATAGATGCTTGACTCCGAGTAACGGTCAGTGTGGCTTACGTGGTTAGTTACCCATTGCGCTTGTGAAAATCTCTCCCACAGTATTGGATACTAAACACCACCGCAACCTCCCAAGGAAAGCCCATAGAAAAGATGCCTGATGGGAGGACAACCTGTGCCCTGAAAATGTAACCCTGACTCTTAGGATGCATGCCCTAATTTTGCTTTGCATCCTGGGTCCCTGCAGCCTGCAGCATGAACTGCTGGATGGATTATTGAGGGATATAGTTTGTGGTATTTGGGGAGGGATTCACCAAAGAGATGAGACCTTTTTTTTTGTTTAAGTTTTTCCTTTTTAAAGTGTGACTGGCCTTCCAGTTAACTAGAATGTGAAAGTAGTTAACCTATAGAAATGGATTTTTTAATATATTTCTCCCCTGCAGCAAAACCAAAGGAATTATTTCCTTATTATCCTTTGGATGAATCCTCCCTATTTCCTCATGTAGTCATGCTCTGCCTTCCTTTAGGAAACATCTTTAAGAACTATAAGAAACAACTATAAGAAATATGTTCCTATCTCAAGTACTAACGGCACTATCTCTCTCTCCCGCAGCAACAACGTACACGACTGTACATTGTAATGTAGTTCCTATTCAGATCATTCCAAGTAGAATCTGTATATGCAGCTTTACTATGGCTGTAATGTAGATATATTGAGTAATAGAACCCCTTTTATAGTATGTACCTTTTTATTATGCACATGAATTGACTATTAATACTAAAAATTGTTTGCACTTACAGGGTATCACCTCTCTAGAGATATTAAAATTCTTTACAAGCATAAATACATTAGGCCACACAAAACATTGGAGAGATGGGAAAGTAGCAGTGTAGAGGGGAAACTAAAGCATTAAGCAGTTGTGTGTCTTCCCCAAAACCACAGTAACAGTTCTAGAAATGAGCTTTCTTCACTTGCATCCTAGTCCTGAGTTTTACCCTCAAACGCATCCTTATTAACCCTTGAGCATCTTTAGATTAGGAGCTTCAGGGGGTAGCCGAGTTAGTCTGCACAGGATAAACTTAAACAACAAATGGTCTGGTAGCACTTTATAGAGTAACACAACATGGTATCGTGAGCTTTCGTGGGCACAGACCACTTCTTCAGATGACTGGAGTTTTGAGATTAGGATGTGCAGACTCAAAATAAATAGGGTTAACTGATCTCTTTTTTGTTGTTTATATATATGCAAACTATACAGTCGGTGCACAGATTGTCCTCTCATCAGATCTTTGTGGGTGCGCACACGCACACGCACACGCACAAATATCAAATGGGAACTTCATAGGCTTCAACATTATAAATACTGGAAGTGACTGGTGGGTAAGTGCTGCCATTTGGAATGTGCCCAAACATTATTTATCTGTTGTCTTGGATAGATGAGAGACGCTTGTCTTATTAAAATCTTGTTAGTGCTATGCAGTACTTTTTTCAGATTCCCTGCATAACACATGTAACCACTAGTTTCCCTCTGAGCGGCTGAAGGCATGATCCTAATTGTGGGGCCAAGTAAACAGGCTGGTTGACACGGCTAATAAAACAATGCTACATACAGCACTATTAGTTTATTGCCGCTGGGGCTGTAGGTCTCTACTGTGACAAGGGTTGAACATGCTGCTAGCCTGTTGCCTCCTAACGTTTAGAAATAATCACCTATTAGGAAAGAAACAAATACTGCCATGCACTTTACTTTCCTATTTATTAGAGGATTGGGTGGTCGCATGCACAAGCACACTGGGGAGGAAGTTTGCTATAGAAACATACAGGGTTACTAATAATCATACACAGGGCTTTTATCTGTGTGACAGTCACTTCAAGATCTTCCAAGATGCATTCGAACCTCTGCCCGAAGACACACCTTCCTCTTATGATGTTATCGGGAAAGCTTAGTCTAACGTTTGATCCGCTCGACTGATGCGAATATGCACACCGCCAGCTGGGGAAGACACGTTTGCAGAAGTTGCGCCCTTCACGCCAGTCCTGGAAACATTGAAGGGATGATGCTACCCCCGAGGAATTTCCTTGCAAAAGGGGGTGACCCTACATGATGCAGAGCTGGCAATGGGTTCAGGCAAACTGAAGCCCAAGGGAAAAATGGCCCCCTTGTAGCAAACGCTCCTGCATGGAACCTCCCCCTCCTCCCCCCCCCATCATTAGACGTGTAAGGGTGTGTCTAGACTACAGAGTTTTGTCGACAAAAGTGGACTTTTGTCGACAAAACTATACCTGCGTCTACACTACCGCTGAGTTCTGTCGACATAACGTCAACAGAACTCAGCAGTTTTGTCAACGCTGGTAAACCTCATTTTACGAGGCATAACGCCTTCTGTCGACAGAGTTCTGTCGACAGAAGGTGTTATTGCATGTAGGGTTGTGTCTAGACTACAGGGTTTTGTCGACAAAGCAGCTTGCTTTGTCGACAGAACTGAATGTAGTCTAGACGCTCTTTGTCGACAGAAGCTTTGTCGACAGTATCTGTCGACAAAACTTCTGTTGACAAAACCCTGTAGTCTAGATGTACCCTAAGTGACAATGAGGAGGGTCTGCCATCCCAGAGAGGCTGTAACATGGTGCCCCTTCTGCTCCCTTTGAAGCATCAGTGGAGTCCCCTTTCTCCTCAGAAACCTCAGGGATGGCTCCTCTTTCTCCTGGGATGGTACCAGGGGAGTCTTGCAGTACTTACTGCAGTGGGCATGGTATATCTGCTTCGTGGATAGATCAGCTCCATTGTGTTCTCTGGCAACATACACTGGAGTGGCACTGGCGGGAAACCAAAGCCATAGATCTCGGAGGTCCCACCTTCTTGAGATGCACAGGGAAATGTGCCCCTCTCGGAGCTGAGGTGGACATCCCTGTGCTAGTTTCCCTCAGATTTACATTTCCAAGCTTCTCTTTGCCACCATGAAGTCTAAATTTTTTTCATATGTAACTCCAGGCTTCCTAAAGCAGGGTCCCCAGGCATCAACCTCCGACACCTATGTCCTAATGACACCCCGTCTAGCATACTCTCTCACGACAATCTGTAGTTGCTCCTGCTGACAGTGGCGGGACAGGGCTTCCTGAAAGAAAAGAATCATTTCCAAAACACTTGCTCTCTGGCTATGCCGGGCTGCCACCACCGTGCCTAGCCACCACAGACAGCCTGGAACAAGTTAGACAGCAGTTGAGGCAGAGACGTACCCTGTTCTGGCTAGGTCAGCAATAAGTGAAGATGCCTCACTTCCTGTGCCAGACTCTGAGGAGAAATCAGGCCTTCTGAGCATACTCAACTCCTGCTACCATGAGCAAAGCTCAACTCCAGACTCTTGACCCATTGGGTTCAATTACGGTCAATTAGGAACACACGCCCACCACCAACAGAGCTTCTTTAAAATACAAAGGGAAGTGTTTAGCTTGTGAGTGGGGTTCTATTCCCTTCCCTTGTAGGGAAGACCTCACCATTTCACATCTCCCTGGGGTGCCTCTAGCGAGTCAGGAGTTTTCTTCCACATGAAAGGAATTTAATAATCAAGTGGAACTACTCTGGATTTGTAATATCAAAGCATACAACTGCACCGATGATAAACCATCCCTCTTTATCATGCAAACGTAGCTGGCTCCTGCTGGCATCAGATGAAAGGTTGCATTGATTCCTGGAGAATGCCTTGTAACTCAGAGTCTTTTACTTCCCAGAGAAGGGGGAATGTGTGGGGAGGTTAGTTGCCCTCCAGGGAAATTTCAAACCCTTCATTACAATCTTTTTCTCCTCTTCCCTGGACATGTAAAATAATGCCTACCTGGGCTTGATAAATCCACTCACCAAACAGTAAGTAGGTGAATTTCTCTGCTTCTGAGGTGAGGAGAAGAGGGGATATTTAGCCTCTAGTTCCTTCAGAAATCAGGTTTCATTACGAATAAAAATAATCAATATGGAATCCAAGTTTCATTTTTCCCTAAGGAACCTTAAAGTGGAAAAAAGGCCTTAAAGTGAGAGTAAATTACACGCACTCACAGGTCTCTACACTGCCACAATGACATAATGGGGCCTAAATGAAGTGAGAATCCCCAAGGCCAAGTCTACCCTAAAGGGGAAGGTTGAATCAAAATACGCAACTCCAGCTACGTTAATTACGTAGCTGGAGTCAATATTTCTTGATTAGAGTTTTCCCATCATCACCACTGTGGGAGACCAATGGGAGTGTTTGCTTCTGTGGGCTTCCCTTACTCTTCACAGAAGCAGGAATATTGGATATTGATGGGTGCGACCTCTGAGTTCAATTTAACGGATCTTCACTAGAGCTGCTAAATTGAACTCTGGAAGATTGATCGATTTTCCCCAGATGGAAGACATGGCCAAAGTTTCCATGCCTTAACCATTGCAAAGTAAGCCTCTGCCCTGTGAAATGAATACACATTGTAGCACATTGTTCTCCAGAACCTGTAGTCAGCCGGAAACAGTACAGGCGCATGAACCTAGCACACAGCCAGCGCGGCCACCAGGCTGTGTGCCAGAGTTCATTCGATTCTGGGCAAAAAAGCTTTCTTCCTTCACTCCCCAGTAGCCAAGTTGCCAACCACAAGGCTGAAATAGCTTCAGCAGTGCCTGTGCCCAGCGATGAGAACAGAGGAGGTGGAGCAGACCAATTTTTTGGCAATTTGGACAACACGGTGCTTTGTCAAACTGTAGTCACAGAGAGGAGACAGTATCGACAAGAGAAGTCATATGTGCACCTTCTCACACGGGCTCTTAGCACAATGCTGCCTATTAGGGTGTGTCTAGAGTGCATCAATGGAGGCATGTAGATTAGACAGATTGGCAGAGAGAAATGAAGCCATGATTTAAATAATCACGGCTTCATTTAAATTTTAATGGCTGCCCCGCTCTGCCGATCAGCTGTTTGTGGGATGAGGTTTACCAGGGTGATTGACAAAAGGGTTTTCTGTCGACAGGGGAACGTCTAGACTGACCCGCTCTGCTGACAAACAGCTGATCGGCAGAGCGGGGCAGCCATTTAAATTCAAATGAGGCCGCGATTATTTAAATCACAGCTTCATTTCCCTCTGCCGATCTGTCTAATCTACATGCCTCCGTCAACGGAGGCATGTAGTCTAGACACACCCTTAGTGTGTGTGGTGCAGAATAAAAGGGAACTCCTAGCCTCCCCACACTCATTTTTATATACACCCTTATTTAGAGCTTTCTACTTTGCAGTGACTTGGCACTTCTTTCTCACACTCATCGGCATATGCAAGATAAAACAGATAAATTAAATAAATATAGCTCACAAGTTAGCCTTAAGATAAACCAGAAGAAGTCAGAAGTCATGACTCTGAACACTATAACACAAACCCCCATCAAGATCAATAACAACGATCTTCCCTTTACTGATAGATTTGTATATTTGGGTAGTATCATCACCCCAGATGGTGGAAGTAAGCAAGACATTCAGAATAGACTGAGTAAAGCACGAAATGCCTTTATCAGTATGAATAACATCTGGAAATCCTCGAAGTACAGCGTGCGCACTAAGCTGAAACTATACAACAGCCGTGTTCTTCCAGTGCTTCTCTATGGAGCAGAATGTTGGCGCATGATACAACGAGACCTTAATAAATTGTCTACATTCCATACCAAGAATCTTAGAGGAATAATCAGGATATTTTGGCCAAATAAAATTTCCAACGAAGATCTACTGTCTCAGTGTAAACAAGAAGACATGGCCACTATAATTATGAAAAGACGCTGGCGATGGATAGGTCATGTGTTACGAAGAAAGGACGGATCTATTACGAAAATTGCACTCCACTGGAAACCAGATGGGAAGAGAAAGAGAGGAAGACCAAAAACAACCTGGCGCCGAACGGTAGAACAAGAATTAAAAGATCATCATCACACTTGGGGAACAATAGGCGCTTTGGTCTGTGACCGACAGAAGTGGAAGGACTTTGTTGCTGCCCTATGCGCCATTGGCGTAACGGGCAGTAAGTAAGTAAGTACTTTGCAGTGTTATGGTAGCCAAATGGGATAGAAGAGGCAAGGTGGGAGAGGTAATATTGTATTGGACCCACTTATGTCGGTATAAGGGTAAGATTTCAAGCTTCAGTGCTCTTCCTCATGCCTGGAGGAAGTAACCAGCATGTCCAAGTGGAATACAAGGTGGGACAGAATGCTCAGCCTACAGGCTCACACACGTTATAAGAGACTGAACATGGGCAATTCACATCTCTGCAGTCCTAGGACAATGGAGGGTCAGTAGATAACAGCGTGTTACCACTATCTGTAATCTAATTTTTATGTCCATGTGTAGAATGAATTTTGTTATGTGCGCCAATAGGGAGATAATGGGGGACACATCCGCTGCCCATCGATGCACATCACACAATTTATTCTGCACATGGATGATCTGTGGGGGGGAGGGGCGGAGAGGTTCATCATGAGGGAGGAGGGCTCTGGCTGGGGGTGCAGGCTCTGGGGTGTGGCTGGGGATCAGAGCCTTTGAGTGCTGGAGGGGGGTCAGGGCTGGGGCAGGACATTGCTGTGCAGGGGCAAAGGATGAGGCTAGGAGAGCGGGATCTGGGATGGGGCTGGTGATGAGGGATCCCCCAGGAATAAGGGCTGCTCCTAGTCCTCTCTCGCCATAGCAGCTCTGGTGCAGTCTTTCTCCAGGCTGTGGCAGCTCCAGTGAGGCTGGATTGGGCTGGAAGAGGGTTGCCTCTTTCTCAGATATGGCAGGTCCTTTGGGAATGCTCCCTGCTGGTGCCAGAGGAATGCAAACCTAATCTCCCCCCAGTAAGGGTAGCTTCCTGACGGAGCCGATAGCACCCCTGCCCTAGCTGAGGCAGCTCCTAGCCATGGCCGGGGGAGAGGCACACTCCTCCAGCCCCAGCAGGGAGCTCTCACATCTGAGGGAGACATATCTCCACTGCTATGCTGATCAACACCTCCACAACACACCTCTCGAGGTCTCTGGATCCCTCAAGGCCTGTCACATGTGGTGCACCTCATCCAGCACCTCACACGCCCCAACCACTATAGTGGTGAAACCAGACAACCACTAAACTCTCGAATGAACTCATACAGAAACACGATGAAACACAAACACCCCCCCATCACTAGGGTTGCCAGACGATTGAAACAAAAATACCGCCCCCCCCCAAAAAAAAACCGGGAAAAAATTCAGTTGAAGGGAAAAAAGGTGGGAGAAGACCAAAGTTGTAGAGCAAAAAAAAAGACCTTCCCCTAGGTCTTTTGGCCGGCAGCGATTTTGTGCTAACAGACTTGGGGAACCAGGTAATCATGGGGGCTGGGGTCAGGGGGCTGATGGTGTTGGAAGCCAAGGGAGGGAGGGTTCGGGGGGGTGGAGGAGAGAAGGGAGGCCAGGCACTGAGTGTTTGTAGGGTTGCCAGGTGCCCGGCATTTTCGCCTCCTGGCCAGGGAAAAATTCTGAAAATACCTGACATCTCAGGCGTCCGGTATTCTCTGAATTTTTTTTACCGGACAGGAGCTGAAAATACTGCACTGTCCGGGTGAATACCGGACACCTGGCAACCCTACCCATCACCCATGCATGAACCCTTTTCACAAAGTCACGCTTCCATACCTGATCTCCATCAATATCAGAGAAACTTTCTTGCTTTACAATCTGTTCCACCTTTTGTTTAGCTTGGAACCTCTGTTACCTCCTCTGAACCAGGGGACTAGCTTTGCAGACCTGAAATGCTTGTCACTTTGCCCAAAAGAAATTAGTTCAATAAGATATTGCCTCGCTCACCTTGTCAGTCTCATTACTTAGACTTGGCCAGCATCTAGAATTGTTCTGACATCAACAGTTAGAAATGGTTCAGAGGGTAGCCGAGTTAGTCTGTACAGGATAAACTTCAAAACCAACAAATAGTCTGGTAGCACTTTAAAGACTAACAAAACACATAGAAGGTATTATGAGCTTTCGTGGGCATGGCCCACTTCTTCAGATGACCAGAGTGTTGGATGTTCAGAACTAAAATAAATAGGAGAGAAGGGAGGGGGTGGGGGAGAAGGAAAAATATCAAGGGGAAAGCCGAGCAGCCACACAACAAAGGAAAATAAACATGGCTGCTTCACTGCCAATTATATTTCCCAGGGGCCTGTTGGCCTGTGGCTCCCTCAGAAGAAACTGCAGATAAACCAAACAGACACTAAGGTCATTGCTCTCACCGAGCAAAACCCTGTGTAAACAGAGGTAGCTAAATTGATACATTGTAACATTCTGAAAAGAACCCAGATGACCAAGGAGCCACATCCCTTTGTAATTTAAGTGTTTTTGGAAAATTCACTTTCCCCTCCTTTTGTGTGTGTAGACACTTTACAGTCCTGCATGTGACCTAACACTTCTTTTAGCAATGACAAATAGATACAGAGCTGGTCAGAAAGCAGAGCTATATTCCCTAGAAACTTTCAGCGTAAATGAAAACAATATTTTTTGTCAAACCCTTTCAGTGAAAAAAAATCAAAAACTGAATATTTTTGGCCAAAAACTGAAATATTTTGCCCCAAAATCAAATTTGTGATTTGGAAGTTGTGTGACAGTGCCTTATCAGATCTACAGTTTGGGTACCTCATCTCCCTATTCTCTTTTATGTCATGGGCTTCTTAGCCAGACTACATCACCCATGATGAACCATAGCTTTCCTCTCTTGCTGTGCCAACGCAGTGCATTATGGGAGTGCATGAACATGGTGCAGCATGGGAGATGTAGTCTTCTGGGGACCAAACCCACACAGGAGAATGGCAACAAGAGGCACATACCCCTCAACTCCCATGAGCCACCAGATCAATATTTCTGAGCCACCAAGATGGTCCAGTGTTTAGGGTTCTAGACTGAGGCTCACGGGACAAACTCCAGAGAGACCCAACCTCCTCAGAGCAGTGTTGTATACTTGCACACAGAGTGTGTGAGGTTTATTTTGTAAGTGGAGCTTGGAAAAGCACTACTACTTTTTTCCCCCATCCTCCAATGAGACCCTTGCTTAGCTTTAGGCTCCTTGAAACCAGACAGGTACATATCCTTATGCAATTGCGTCTCGGCTCTTACATCTCATCACCTGAATCAGCCTTACGGTAAAGCAATCACTGCAAAGCCTGCAGCTCTTTCTATCCCGTAATTATCAGTACATCCCTGTTGCAGAACTGGGGCACTTTAGCAAGAAGAGAAAAACAAAGATGCAGAAAGGGAAGTAAGCTGCCTTGCCTACAGAATGTAGCCAATTATTTGCCTTTTTCTCCTAGTCCTTCTAACAAGCAAAAGATTTGCTTCATTAAAAATCTTTGTTAAACATTATGTTGCCTCCCCCCCCCCCCCACAACAACAAAAAATTGTAATTTATACTTTATTGCTGTTTTCGGTAATAAAGAAGGGGGGGGGGAATCCACAAGTTATGCCTGGCAACCTGCCAAGGCTCCAATTACAGCAGGCACTGTAGGAGTAAAAGCCATAGATTTTAATTGATGCCCCAGGGTAAAAGGTCAGCTTGCTCAGAACAATGGGTGTCTTTGGTGGTAATTGACTGAATTGTCTAGTGGGAGTTTGTAAATGTCAGTAACACACTTGAAGTGGGAGCAGAGAGAAAGGTCTGGTAACAGGGAATGACAGAGGAGCGTTGCCAGTGGAAAAATTAGAGCACGCGATTGGTTAAACAACACCTGAATGAGGAGCAAGATCTGGAACATAGCCCTCCGCCCACTGAGGTTCAAAATGGGGGACACAAGGGGTGGCAGAGGCTCAAAAGGGAGGACTTTGAAAAGTGACTCATGCCGGAGACTTGATTCCACAGGATTCCTGCCTGTTGCAGCAATAAGAGAAGGTTATTTACCTGAGATTGGAGGTTCTTCTAGATGTGGGGTCCCTATTTATATTCCTCACACAAGTGTGCATATGCGCCAGGCACCAGAGCTGGAAGTTATCATCATCCGTGTTTATCGACCGACACAGGCCTCTTTTGTGTCCATGCAAAGTTACAAGAGGCCGGGTGGAGTGACGCAACCGGTCACCATCTTACCACCCAATAGGAAGTCGTCAGCATAGGGGATGGTGGGCGGGCATTGGAATGCAACGAGGGACCACACATCTCAAGGAACCTCCACTTAGAGGTAAGTTGCTGCCTCTTCTTCAACTTAGGAACCTTGCAGACCTGGAGCAGTAGAGGGGAAATTTTCAACTCTCACGAGTGGCAAAGAGATCCCAACAAGGGGAGCCTAAGGCACAGCTGATGGAGTGCAGAGCGGAGGCAAGGAACTCCCACTCCTGGATGAGGTATCAAGTGTGTCTATCAGTAGTTCTGCATGCCTAGAAGGTAGGCCAGTTGGTACATGATAATGTGACAGAGACACCAGTTCCAGAGGCAGATGTCCTTCTTGCATAGCAACCAGAATGAGGTGCCGTCCTGCCTGTCCACATGTGCCAATGGGGTATGTCTTTTAACCTCACCTGGAGATTGTGGCAAGGTAAGACATCTGTGCAGATCAAGACCGGCTGAAAACGTCAGCGGATGAAAACTGGCACATCGCACACATGCGCATCCACATTTGGAATGCATAGAGGGATCATCCATCAAAGAACTCCTCTGTCTTGTGATTATTTCTGATATAAATAGTTTTTCAGTAATATGAGAGAGGGATGCCAAAGTTATAACTTTGGAATTCAGTGGAAGGACATTTGAGAGGTATGAGGTGGAAAGGCATGGTGGGGGAGGGGAAATATCAGAATGATGCAGATGAACAAAGAGTAATGAGGGTGCAGAAGGGGGACTCATAAAATCTGGGTTCGATTCCTGCCTCTATGGTGAAATTTCTGTGTGATCCTGGGCCAGAAATAGCAAGTTATATCTCCAGAACTTCTAGTCTATCCTCTAATCATTAAACCCAACTTTGCAAGCCAACAATTTGACTACATTACTCAACATGCCCTGTGTCTCTCCATCTGTCAAACAGGGGAAATTATACCACCTTCCCCTCCCCCCCCAAGGGCGTGTGAAAATATCCAGTCATGATTGGGAGGTGTTCTGGTGGTACAGTGTAGAAAGATCTGTAGGGAGTCAGTCAATGATTCTACTAGGTATGATATGACTGCATCAAAATCACCTCTGAACATTCCTGGTTTCGTGGGGGGTCAAACCAGATTAAATTATGCATGGGATCTTGGTAATTTTGCATCTGTTAGGTGAGGGCAGTAATCGGGCGAGGGCTTGGGTTGATATTTCATATTGGGATGCTGATGTATGCATTATTTGGACCTGGCAGAGGAATCTGACATGCCATGATCTGACATTTGGAATACGTAGAGGGACCATCCATCAAAGGACTCCTCGGTTTTATGATTTTTTCTGATATAAATAGGTTTTCAGTAATAAGAGTGAGGGATGCCAAATTTGTGTAGAACATTTATAACTTTGGAACTCAACTGAAGGACACTTGAGAGGTACGATCTGGAAAAGGAGGGTGAGGAAGGAGAAATGTCGGAATTATGCAGAAAAACAGAAACCATGGCAAATGAATCTTGTTGTGGCCCATCCCTATGCACATCCCATAATATTTTGATTCTAATTATTTAATGTATGAGTGATACCTCGTCTACTCATAGAAGCGTGGATCCAAATTCCATTGCAGTCACTGGGGGGGTGGGGCAAGCATGTTTATTCATGTATTCTACAAGAATTTAGAACCTAGTCAAAAATTCTCTAGAGTGACTCTAAAGGGCCATGTTGGCTTCACCGATTTTGGATCGAGACATGGATATTTACCAAAAAGAGCTGTATTAATAGCCCTGGAAACAGAAGCAGACACCAAACAAGCAGCAAAGCAATCACAGCAACACCTTGCATCTCAAGAGAGCTTTTCTTCCAGGGATCTCAAAACACTTTTCAAAAGGGTCCAAGCATCATTGTCCCTATTTTGCCAACAGAAATGACCTTCCTCCAAGTCACACAGGAGAGGCAAGTGTGGCCCTCCAACCTCTTTGTTCTCTTAGTTCACTGTCCTGCCCACTGGACCGCTGTGAGTACATGTCTTGGCTTTCCACAAGATGTTGGGCAAGGCTCTCTCCAAAGCTTTTCTTCACTGGACGGTCACATCAGCATAGACTGTATCCTTGAGGAGTCCTGTTCAGTCACACTGGGCTGAACGCAAGTTTACAGTCAGAGTGCACAAAACATGTTCAGGATTATGCCAGCTGGCCAGGGGTAAATTCTATCAATACCAGCTGTACACACAATTCATCCCTGTCCATGCCAACTGCAAAGTCAGGAATATGGGGTAACTTCAGGGAACTTTCTAGTTCAAGCATTCCCTAAAGGTGACAGGGCAGGCTAGTCTACGTGCCCTTTCTATCCTTGACATCTTTCCTGCCACCGCCAACAAAAGAAGATACCAACCAGGATGATGGTATTTGTCATCTTTTGTGGGATTTGACCTTTGAGAGTAAAGTTTCACTTTCAGGCATCTGTCCCCACCCATAACCTAACAACTCCATGCACTCCCTTGAATGTGCTTAGTTTATCCATGCCACTCAGAATCTGGTTGTAACTCATCCTTATTGACACAAGCATATTGTTCTGCCGCCTCCAGATCACCGGCCAGCAGAGGAGGTGGCACAACCAAGACTGTGCACCGAATGACTTGTAAATATGGCAAGGTGATTGCTTTCACATGTGGTTCTCCAAGAAGTATTCCTGCTTTTTTGTGGGGGCTCCCCACTAACAAGGGTCTCATTCCTTCAGTGGGGCTGTGACTTAAGGTCTGTGACCCTATAATAGAAGATAATTGCTCCTAAAACATCCCTACGTCTTCTGGAGATTTGGTACAGCTTTGCTGTTTTCATCTTTTTTCTTTCTTTGCTTTTTTGACACCAGAATTCCTCTCCTAGTCTCTAGGGGTGTGTCTAGACTACAGGGTTTTGTCGACAAAAGTGGACTTTTGTCGACAAGACTATACCTGTGTCTACACTGCCGCTTAGTTCGGTTCACACAACATCGACAGAACTCAGCAGTTTTGCCAACGGCTGTAAACCTCATTCTATGAGGAATAACACCTTTTGTCGACAGAGTTCTGTTGACAGAAGGTGTTATTGCATCTACACTGTCCTTTGCATCTACACTGTCATGTCGACAAAGCGGTTTGCTTTGTCAACAGAACTGGATGTAGTCTAGACGCTCTTTGTCGACAGAAGCTTTGTCAACTGTATGGGTACATCTAGATTACAGGGTTTTGTCGACAGAAGTTTTGTCGACAGATACTGTCGACAAAGCTTCTGTCGACAAAGAGCGTCTAGACTACATTCAGTTCTGTCGACAAAGCAAGCTGCTTTGTCGACAAAACCCTGTAGTCTAGACACAACCCTATATGCAATAACACTTTCTGTCGACAGAAGGCATTATGCCTTGTAAAATGAAGTTTACCTGCGTCGACAAAACTGCTTTCTGTCGACGTTATGTCAACAGAACTCAGCGGCAGTGTGGACGCAGGTATAGTTTTGTCGACAAAAGTCCACTTTTGTTGACAAGTATCAGAGGGGTAGCCGTGTTAGTCTGAATCTGCAAAAGCGACGAGGAGTCCTGTGGCACCTTATAGACTAACTGAAGTGTAGGAGCATAAGCTTTCGTGGGCAAAGACCCACTTCGTCAGATGCATGTAGTCTACATGCATCTGACGAAGTGGGTCTTTGCCCACGAAAGCTTATGCTCCTACACTTCAGTTAGTCTATAAGGTGCCACAGGACTCCTCGTCGCTTTTGTTGACAAAACTCTGTAGTCTAGACACACCCTATCTGTCGACAAAACTTCTGTTGACAAAAGCCTGTAGTCTAGACATGCCCTAGGGGTACGTCTACACAGCCGGGCAAAAGTCAAATTAAGCTACACAACTTCAGCTATGTCCGTTCTGACGCTGAAGTCAAAATAGCTTACTTTGGCTTTTGGCGCGGTCTACACAGCAGGATGTCAAAGAAAGAACACTCTTCCTTCGACTCTCCTTTCTCCTCATGAAATGATGGTTACCATGAGTCAGAGTAAGAAGTCCTCCAGCTCACCATTATATCGAAATACTGGCTTGCTGTGTAGATGCGCTCTTTGTTATTCCTGAATGATGTCAGTTATTCTGAAATAACACTGCTGTGTAGACATAGCCTAGGGCTGCTTGTAATTTTGCTTATTTTTCCCACCTTGATAGAGAAACCTAGTCCTAGAGATTTTGAAAAATTTTGTTCTCTTCTACCACCTGGAAATTCAGCATTTATGTTATATTTAAGCTGCTCAGCTTGGATTTCCTGTCCCCCTTTCAGCACAGTACAGAAGCATGGGCTTTAAGCACAATTATTAAAGTTGACTCCAATGGAACTTAAACGTGTGAGATTTCACTTAGCAACTGTTATTTTTGTCAGATAATATATCTGATTAACTCCCCACACACACTATTCCACCAGCTCTAGCTTTAATTGAAATCATGGTAAATAAAAAGCCACTAAAATACATAGCCCAAGGGCTTGATTCAAAGTCTGTTGGAGTTAATAGCGAGGACTTCACTGGGGACTGGATCTGGTACTGAATTGGTTAAAATGCAACCTCTCAGTACAACACACACACTGCCCCCAAACTACTTCTACCATTACTGGCACTGTTGAGAATTACCCTACGTGGTCCTTTCTCCACTCATGTATCTTGCCCCAATGCAATATTACCTCTCAATATTTCCTGCTGTGCTTTTTACTAGAGCCAACAGAGCCAAGGGCGGGGGTTGGATGAAGGGAATGGTACACAGAGGAAACGCTTTTCTCCTGGACCTAGCTCTTTCATTAATCCACCTCTAGAAGTCAGGATTCAAGTTTCCATCAAAGCATGGTCCACCTCCCTAGGGTTAAGCAATGCCTCTGATCACAGCAAACCCCATACTTTACACAAGAGTCACGTTTAAATAACTTTGGCATGTAGCTTCCAGTTCTTCCCTCAGTGCAGCATTCAGCACTCATCTTACACTCAAGTAACATGGGCTCAGTTTTGCAACACGCAATGTGGCTCTGGGACCCAAAGGTCAAAATGCACAGCCCAAGCCTGTGGTAATGACAAGCATTCTCGCTGGCTTTGCTGTCTCTCCTAAATCCTTGGGTTCTGTTTTTGCCAAAGGTGGGGAAGAAGGGACAAACAAAGGATCAAGGGATTTAGGGGAGACATGGTGCAGCATGGGAGATGTGTCAGGATGCAGCATGGGAGATGATTTGGAGCAAAGAGAGGTTGCATTTGCAAATTATCGGTTTTCCACAGGCACGATAATAATGACTGAAGGGGGGGGGGCAGGCCGTCAGCCAGTGTAAATGAGCTCAGCAGGGTGGATTTCAGGGAAGCTGCACTGATTTACATTAGCTGAGCATCTGGCTTCAAATGTTTAAGCAGTGATAGAGCAATTCTAAAATACAAAAATATTGAAAACTCACTGCTTCCCTCATTTTCCTAACCACGTGCTTCTGTAGCTACAGTAGCACCAGTCCAATAATACTAAGGTTTAAAGAAGTCTATCAAAAGCCCCTATGTAAGCCACCTAGGGTACGTCTAGACTACAGGCTTCTGTCGACAGAAGTTTTGTCGACAGATACTGTCGACAAAACTTCTGTCGACAAAGCGCGTCCAGACTACATTGAGTTCTGTCGACAAAGCAAGCTGCTTTTGTCGACATGGTAGTCTGGACGCAAAGGACAGTTTCCATTCAATAACACCTTCTGTCGACAGAAACTCTGTCGACAGAAGGTGTTATTCCTCGTAAAATGAGGTTTACATACGTCGACAAAACTGCTGAGTTCTGTCAACGTTATGTCGACAGAACTCAGCGGTAGTGTGGACGCAGGTATAGTTTTGTCGACAAAAGTCCACTTTTGTCGACAAAACTCTGTAGTCTAGACACACCCCTAGTGGAAAAGACAGATAGACCTCTTTTCTGGAATACAACTTAAGTTCACCCTCTCTCTATACGGGGAAGTTGGTGCATGGCTGGAAACATTTGTTTTGAACTTCCTGTAGTTGAAGGCAACTGTAAGAATCACAGATTCATTCAATGTAATATTTGTTTAAAAATATGCCCGGTGAGGACAGATCAATATGGGATATCTTTAACTAAATCATTCCTCGTCCAAGCATTTGGTCCAGCTCCTCAGCTGAGGTGAATGGGTGTTGCCCCAAAAGCCAAAGAGACACAGTGATTTACACCAGCTGTGGGCCTAGCATCTCATCTACATCCAGTTCCCCAAACTGCTGAAAAATCACATAGCTTCAGAAACGGCCTCAGGGATAAAGACCATCTCCTCTCCTGAAGAGACGTCCTGTCCCGCAGAGCGAGTTGCCCACTATGGCTCCCCTTGACGGTCATAGGCCTCTGCATGGGCACATGGTTCCACACTAGCCAGCTCGGATACAGAATCGAGGCTCGCATCATTGGCAGGGAGTGAAGGAAGCAGCGGCAGTTGCCTGTAGAGGAAAGCTTCAGGCTGCTGTATCCTCAGGGTTCATCAACATGGTGCCTGCAGAGGGCACCAAAAGGTTGTGATTTGTACAGCGATCTCATGTGTTGCACTCCGATTGCCCTGTGTAGATCCTTCTGGCGGGCTCTACAAGGCACCTTGTTTGCATGGGCTAGAGCAGAGCAAAGCATTCCTGGGGTACCAGAGTGACATAGCGCCTCCCTTCAAAGCCAGAAAACATGATTCCCCATCATCTGTAGGAGTTCACTGGACTTAATGATGGATAAGCAGCAGGATAAGCAGCACTAAGCATTCTTTAGAACACACAGACATACACACACAGACACACACACACCGGAGAGGCTCCAAGATGAAGCAGCTCAGATGCTGGGCTCTTGGTAGTACTGTGGAACCTCAGGTCTCATTTCTGTGACCAGCGTCAGGACTGGGGGAACCGATTTCTGAAGTACTGGAAATGCAAGGCAGAGACATTCACCTCTGCGTCTAGTGGCTAGGGATGTAAAGTCCTGTCTCATCTGCTAACCGGTGAAACATAATGTTTAACTGCTCAAACGGCGGTAGGCAAGGGGCCGTTCCAGCTATCCCGCACCCCTCCCCTCACAGCATTGCACTGCATGCCGGCCGGGCTGGAGTGGCCTCCCACAGTGGGCAAGGGCTGTTCCAGGTTGGTTGCAGCGCTCCCTACCCACGGTGCGGCGTGCAGCTCCAGGCAGGTCGGGCCCACTGTAGGCGGGGCCTGCTCTGACAGGGCTGAAGCAAGCTTAACTGAGCTGGACCAGCCCCTCGCTGCAGCCAGAGGCTACCCCAGCCAGTGGGGCCCACCATGCCACACCGCGGGTGGGCAGAGAACTGCTCCTGCCCTGCTGGGCCAACAGTTAACCATTACCGGTAAGCATCATCCAGTAAGGGTGATATTTACTGGTTCACTGGGGAACCATTCACATCCCAGCTAGGGATGAAATTCAGAGTCAGAACAAGGCATTGGGCTTGTAGGGCACATCTGCACTGAGGCTAGAGAGGTTATTCTCGGCTTGTGTACCCACGCTGGCTTTCTTCAAGCTGATGTGTTAAAAAGTAGCAGTGTTACTATAACCTCCACCAGGCAGATTTGAACCTGGGGCCTCTGAACCTCTTGCGCAAAAATGCCTCCTAATTAATTATGCAAATGAAGCATGACAATATGCTAATCCGTGCTTCATTTGCATAAGCTTTTGAGGAAGAGGGAAACTGCGTAGACGTAGCCTAGGTGGGTGGGTTACACTACCATAGCAGAGCAGGAGCCTGGGTAAGTTGGAGCCTGAGATGGGATTGTACTCAGATAGCTAGACCGAGCTGCCTTCCACACCGCCACAGCTACACTGCTATTTTTATTATGCTAACTCAATCAAAGCCAGTCCAAGTCATGCTGGAAATTAGACCTCCATTGGCACTGTAGACATACCCACAGCCCTTACGCTGGTCCTCTGCACTGGTGAGCAGTTCACCTTCAGGATACAGACAGACATACTCTGGGCAAACTCCTAACTCTCCCCTCTACAAAGCAGCACTCCCGTTCACCAATGAGATTTCATCTTAGTCTGCTTTGATTAAAGGATAGAAATATTGTCATTGATGCTAGAAAGAAGAAAAACCTAGGCCGCGGTGTTCTCATTCTCTTTCACATTTAAAAATCATCTCGTTAATAGAAATAATTTTGAAGGAATGATGCATCTTGCCAGCCTCAAAACCGATGCAATTATAGTCACAATAAACACCCCTTATCTTGGAAATGCACACACAACAGGACAGTGTAGAACATGCCAGGATAAAGGTGTTAATCATGCCCGCAAAATATAAAGGGGAGGAAAAAAGGCAGCTGTAATCCATTTATCTGGAAGGAGGGAACGACATTGTATAGTGCAGCAATTAAAATCCAAATGGTTGCGGGGGGGGGGGGGGGGGAACCACAGGTTAGCACAGACATGCAAAAAAGAGAGGAAAAAGCCCAATTTCAACCCCCCCAGAAAATAATCAATATCTGATGAGCTGCTGCAGTGCTATTAATAGCATGAAAGTGCTGGCAGCTACTATCAACCCAAGTTTTTATTAATTAACGAGCGATACACAGAAAGTACAAAGAACAAATGTACTGCCGAACTGGCTCCTTGCAAAGAACGCAGTGGGCGATTTACAAGGATACCGGGTCTAAATTAGCCAGCAGCTCTTTGACTCAAAGAAATATGTTCTCCACCCAATTGTAAATTTCCCCCCTTTCATTTCCATACCTCTCTGATTTCCCATGCAGTGCTGAAAGGTAACCTACTTGGAGCCTCTTTGGGCTAAGGCCCATAGAATTTATTTTCAGTGATGCTGAATGTAAATTAACTCCAGGAGAGATTTGGAGATCTGAGTCTATGGAGGGGGTATTATTTCCAAACCCTCCCACTTCTTAGATGCCTGCTAAATCACTTTATTTTCCTCACAACAGACTGTATGCATGGAACAAATAAACCACTGTTTTCACAAACAAGGCCAGGGATTGATTACACATCAGGGATTCTCTCTTCTGCACACTTGTTGACAAATAACGAAGCCGGCTTGATTTGTTTGGCAGGAACCATGTGTTCAGATTTTTTTTCCCTCCCACCCTGTGTCATCAATCACAGGACCAGGTGGTGTGGGTATTTCAGTGAGATGAGAGATATTCCCTATGAGCAGGTTTTTCACAGATCTTCTAGGTTTACACGCAACTATTATTGCATTACAGTTCACTTTTATTACAGATGGATACTAAAAAAAGATGCTGTCCTTTATAATAACGAATCTAATGGCGACAGATCAACAGTGGAAACGGTAAATAATGGCTGGGTTTGTCCTCATCTTTATTTACAATAAAAGCCCTCATAAAGAGACATTGTCTGGAACCTTGTTACAAGAATTTGTTTCAGTGAAAAAAAAAGTTACAAGCATGGAAATATAAAAGCTTTAAGGAGAAAATTGGCATTCACAGACAGTAGGGAGCTCTGCAAATCCTGTCGTGTCTGTTTACAGCTATATATGAATGCTAGATAGAGCTGTGCATCTGCTTGATGCATTTTATTCTTTAGTAGAAAGTGTGTGAACCTGTGATGGTTTTCACAAATCTATTCATTGTCTGAACAAATCCAATTATACGTCTTCTACGGTATATGATTCAACCCATGTTGCTTAGTCGTGAGCGGCCAGAAGGGTCTTTCACGTTTTACAATGAAAACCTGAGCTTCAATTTTGTTTCATCTGTGTTAGCTACTGAGACAGGTACCCCCACATGAAGGCAGGAGACTTGCCCAGATGTCTTGTATTCAGCTGGTTCCCGGAGCTAAGAAATTCAGGACTCCTTCGCTCAACCCGGCTCCTAGTCCTTGTGATGGGAGCAGGCTCTACAGGCTCATCTGGAGTTGCAGGAATTGTGCACTATGCTGATTGTGAGGCTACATTGCTGACCACAACTCATGTGATGGAAGAGTGTCCAACCTGGCATCTGTATCCTCTGGTTAAAGAACCTGGACAACGGTCATAGGGCTCTGATGTCTAAGAAGTGGCCAGGTTGAGTACAGGGTGTATATTCAGTTTCCTGATTGGGTGATAGCAATAAACCCTGTATCACCAAACCACGTGCTTAGCTTCGACCTCAAGTAGGGATGGTAAATTTTGATTGATCAGCTAATTGAGTAGTCGATGGAATTTCCAGCAACTACTCAATCAGTCGATAAGGGAGGGTGCTCACTATCTCGCTAGGCCTTTCCCTTTGAAATGTAGAAGAGCCGGCCATGGCTCTTGTATATTTCAAAAGGAGAGAGGCAGAGGGAATCCGCGCAGGTGGGGAGCAAAGCAGTCCCTGCTGGCATAAGGTCCCCTCTGTGCCTCTTCCTTTGAAATGTACAGGAGCCGCAGGCAGCTCTTGTACATTCTAAAGGGAGAGGCTCAGCAGCGGGACCAGTGGAAGCAGGGCTGTTTCAATTCCCACTTGCGCCATTTCCCTGCTGCCTTCTGCCTCCCCTGCCCCGTGCAGAGACAGTGCTGGGCAGGGGGAACCCGCTTTTAAGCTGGCTCCTCCCCAGCACCAGCTAATACTCCCCAACTTGCGGCCATTTTCTGAAAGGGCAGTAACGTGAGGAAGCTCCTAGTCGAGTTTCTTATCAGGTAGTCAACTAGTCACTTACATCCCTAACTTCAAGGAGACTATTCATGTGGTTAAGTGCTTAAGTGCTTTGTTTAAAAGGAATAGGCTTCAGCATGGACTTACAGTTAAACCCATGCTTAATGCTTTGCTGAATCATTGCTTTAACCAGGCTCCTTATGCAAATACGCACAGAAAAAAATATAATTTGCTTTCCATGATTAGGCAAGAGTACAAGATGAAATTTTATTTTCCATTCAACCTTCCTAGAGAAATGTTTGTGGACCAGAGAACATTAAAGGTTGAGAGTGCAACCAAAGAGAATTCATTTGAAATGTCAAGCAAATATTCATGGGAAAATATTTGCAGTATTTACCTAGTAATAATAATCTATTTACCCTCCATCCAGTGTGTGTGTGTGTGTGTGTGTGTGTGTGTGTGTGTGAGAAAAATATCTTTAGAGAAGTTAAGATTTCGACTTCAGACTAAGGCCACATAGTTTAAAAAGTGACCAATAATCTTACCCAAATTGTTGACATTATTTCTAGAATAAACAGGATTTCTGACAATATTCCATCATTAAATCTCACTGCATTGGCCTTCCATCATTTTACTGGATACATTTTGAGTGAAAAAGTCAACCTCCCCCCAACACAAAATTAATACAATTTTCTATTCCACGTGGAAACACAAAACCTGTCCAGGTTCAAATGTTTGAGCATTTCACTAGAAATTACACATCGCTGAACTATTACACTCTTTCTCTTGCTCTCTTAGTCAATGGGACTATTCCATATACTTAACTTCAAGCGTATGCTTAAGTGCTTTGCTGCATAAGGATTCTGCTTTTGATAACCCAACCCTATCTTTCAAAAATGTTCTTTTGCCCTAATGTGCTATACCTTCCATGACTCTCTGCTGAGTCTTCCGTATACCCCAGTACTTCATATGTCATGTGATCCTGTCACTCAGTAGCCAACTCTTAGCAAAAGAATACCAACTGAAGAATGGGTAGTATAATTTATGTCCAGCAAGCAACAGAAAAAAATGACTACATAAAAACCCCCCACTGGGAGCTGGGACCAGAACCCTAGTCTTTCCACCAACACAGCAGAAGACCCTTGTTACTTGATGTGAAGGAGACCTTCTCCAGAACCTAGCAGAAGCTACTGTATCTTCTTTGTGGGACAACTTCATTCATATGCACACAGATCTGATCAGTTATTAATATGCCATCAATTAACTTCTGCTTCCAGTGGCAGCCAAAATCCTAGCAGTATTCAGGCTCTTGAATACTTTAAAAAGAAAATAATAATTGTTCAAATTGTTAACTTTGCAAAATATTCCAAGTTCCTTCTGAATTTTGGGGAAGAAGGTGCTGGTCAATTTGGTATTTGATCTGAATAGATCGGAGCCAGTTCATCTGTCCTTAGTATTAACCAAGAGGCAGGACAACTAACTTAGATCTCAGAAATGTGCCTCAGACCATCCACCTCTGCTTGGTATGCCTGGGATGCTGTGGATCTATGCTCTTGGGTCCAAATCTTGCAAGCTTTACACACACATTACAAAGCAATGGGAGTTTTGGGTATTTACAGACTGCAGCAGTAGGCCAACCCACTGGCTTAGGAAGGCGTCAAGAACAACTGATGACACTCCTGAAGAAAACAGCCAACACATGGTTTGCAGAAGGAATCTTCCCTTCATTCTTAACACAGAATAGTCCAACCAACACCGAAAACAAAATCCTACCCTAACACATGAGTTCTAACCAACTATAGCCAAGTGTCAAACATGCCATTCCTGAACAAGATGACAGAGAAGCTAGTCAATGCCCAGCTACATCAAGATTTTCAGAAGTGACTACTGATTGTAGATGCCTCTGTCTTGAGACACTTTAGAAGGGCCCTGTCGGTGCTTCATTTCTGCCCTGGCAACTCTGGGATTGGCCATTCATAGACATACCACCTATAGCATTGCTACATTAGTTATAAAAGTAAAAATAATTTGCATCAGCTAGGGTTGCCAGGTGTCCACTATTGAACTGGACAGTCCAGTATTTTCACCTCTTATTCGGTAAAAAAAAAAATCAGAAAATACCAGACACCTAAAATGTCTGGTATTTTTTGATTTTTTCCCGGCCAGGAGGCAAAAATCCTGGGTGCTTACTGGGTTCTGCAGGAGAGCTGTCTGGCCCAGTGCAGGGAAGCAAGAAAGATGGTTGGCCAAAAAGCCACAAAAGCATTTCCTAAAGGGACCACACTTTTGTTTTCCTCAACAATTTTGGTCTCCCCCTTCTTTTTCTCAAAACATTTTTTCCCCTTTTTTGGGGAGAGAGAAGGGGGTTGGTTCACTATTTTTGGTTAAACCATCTGGCAACCCTAGCATCAGCCCCAGCCCCTAATTACGTGAGCCCAGATCTGGCCCTAGGGCAAGGTGAGCAAGGCAAATAATTTTAACAGCCCAGTCAGCGGGGCTGAGGGAAGCCACCAAAACCCTTTTCCACTGGGTGTGCCAATCAAAAACAGGACACCTGGCAACCCTACAGAAGTGTAATAAGAGTTCATTATGTAGGCTTTTTAGACATGTGTATAAATATCACTTGGCCCTTGGATTTAATAAAGGAATTGATGGCTGAATTGATGTCTTGGTGACACACTATTAATAAGTCAATAATAATTCCAAAGGGTCCTGATTTACAGAAAATTTCAAGCACCTACCTTCTGAAAAGTAAGTCCCGTTAGAGGCTTCTCAAGCTGAACACACTAAAGTAGAGGTGCCCAGGATATTCACACATAGGCTGTGTCCAGACTCAGGGTTTTTTTCGGGAAAAGTAGCCTTTTTCCGAAAAAACTTCCCCTGCGTCCAGACTCAAGCCATGTTCTTTCGAAATTAAATCGAAAGAACGCGGCTTTTCTTTCGATGGCGGTAAACCTCATTTCACGAGGAAGAACGCCTTCTTTCGAAAGTTCTTCTTTCGAAAGAAGGCGTTCTTCAATGTAAATAGGGCTTCTTCAAAAGAGAGCATCCAGACTCACTGGATGCTTTCTTTCGAAAAAGCAAGCCGCTTTTTCGGAAGTTCAACGTGCAGTCTAGACGCTCTCTTTTGAAAGAGGCTTGCAGTCTAGACATAGCCATACAGAATGGGAAGTGACTGTGTAGGAAGGAGTACTGCTGAAAGGGATCTAAGGGTCATAGTGGACCACAAGCTAAAAATGAGTCAACAGTGTGACACTGTGGCAAAAAAAGCAAACATGACTGGGATACATTAACAGGAGTGTTGTGAGCAAGACACGAGAAGTCATTCTTCCACTCTACTCTGCGCTGATTAGGCCTCAGTTGGAGTACTGTGTCCAGTTCTGGGCACTGCATTTCAAGAAAGATGTGGAAAAATGGGAGAAGGCCCAGAGAAGAGCAACAAAAATGGTTAAAGGTCTAGAGAACATGAGCTATGAGGGAAGACTGAAAGAACTGGGCTTGTTTAGTTTGGAAAAGAGAAGACTGAGAGGGGACAAGATAGCGGTTTTCAAGTATCTAAAAGGGTGTTAAAAGGAGTAGAAAGAAAAATTGTTCTCCTTCTCCCCTGATGGTAGGACAAAAAGCAAGGGGCTTAAAACTGCAGCAAGGGAGGTTTAGGTTGCACATTAGGAAAATCTTCCCACTTCCTAATTGTCACGGTGGTTAATCATTGGAATAAATTGCCTAGGGAGGTTGTGGAATCTCCATCACTGGAGATATGTAAGAGCAAGTTAGACAGACACCTGCCAGCGATGATCTGGAGAGTGCTTGGTCTTGCCATGAGGGCAGGGGACTAGATCTGATGACCTCTTGAGGTCCCTTCTCGTTCTATGATTCTATAAGATCTGTGGCAACTGTTGAAAATCTTGGCCTAAAGTTTCCATGGAATTATCAGCAACAAACCAACTTTGAGACCAAAGGACTTCCATATCATCAGTCCAAAGTATTAATAATTTATTTTTCTATGTGCTTTTTATTACTCAGAAATAACCAATTATCAAAAAATATCACAGAAAAACTTTCCAGTGGGCCTAGATCCAAGTGGTATTCAAGTACATCCCTTCCTGAATATATCAAATGCATATTTCATAGGAAAATATCATGATGCAAGGAAAGAAATTGTACACAAATATACTGCTGTGTCAACTTCATTGATTTTCTCACCATTGTAAAGACCTTCATTGTCCTACTATGTTTCTTAAATCTATCAGCATTTCAAAAGACGACCATGAGAGCCCCATTTATCTGCCACTGCAAATTCTTTTCATTTCCATTTAACAGTAAAAAAAAAAAAAAAAACATGGTTTAAGTGGCTAGGACCCCCTCTTTGCTTCTGTTACATTAAACGTCCAAGAACAGTCAGTCGTCGTCCTCTGTCAAAGTGTTCCTCTCCGTTTCAGTAATTTGCCTTCAACTCAGCTGCAAGCCTGTGTTCTTTAAAATCAAAATCTCATTATCCAGCCTGATTTGTGAAATCTTAGCAATTTAGTTAAGGATGCTACATTAATCAGGTAGCACTGCCGCAGCAAGGGTAGATCAGGCTGCTTTTTCAGTCTGCCGGCAATCATTCAAATAATGCAAACTCCCAGTCCATTGGAGAGAGGGAGTGATGCGCCACATCTTAAATCCTGTTTTGCATCCACGCTCGGCTCCAAGGTCAGCATTCAAACGCTATTTTTGCTTTCAGACAACTTGCAAGAGAGAGGGTCCCTTCCCTCGCGATGATCGCAGGCATGGCACCCATTGCTACACTATCCTCGCCTTGATTGGGATAATCCCACACTGGATCCTGGACAGCTCACATTTCGTATTGTCCCCCAAACACCACAGGCAGCACTGACGCAACAAATCCTCAAATCTATGGAGCTCTCCTCCTAAAACAGCTGGGTTCTTCCTCAAACGGACACAATCATAGAATCGTAAGAGAACAGGGTTGCAAGGGATGGCAAGAGGTCGTCGAATTCACCTAGCTCCCATCCATGCGAAGGTGGGACCAGGGTCACTTAGGCCACCCCAGCGGGTGGATGTCTAGCCTGTTCTTAAAAACCTCCAGTGACGGGGATGCCATGGCCTCCTGAGGCAGCCTGTTCCAGTGATTTCCAAGCCTCAGACTTAGAAAGTTTTCCTTAACTCGAATCCCCCTTGCTGCAAACTCGAATCCCCCTTGCTGCAAACATACACAACTTAGGATAGGCCTACATTTGGGTTTGCGGGGTGGGGAGTGATTCCCAACAAATAGCCATTCTTAGCCAGCATGGTAAAAATGGCAGAGGGGCTGCGATAGCAGCAACAGGCGTGAGTGGCTACCTGGGCGAGCCGACCCAAGTACAAACCCACCTGGATCCCCAGGCTCTGTACTAGGGGAGGGCAGCCCCATCCGGGTTGCCAAATTTCGACGTGCAGAAAACGGGACACTCTTGCCACATGTCTTCCCTGAGGCCCAGCCTCTGCTCACTCCATTCCCCTCCCTCGATCGCTCGCTCTGACCCATCCTTGCTCACTCGCTCATTTTCACTAGCTGGGGCAGGAAGTTGGTGTTGGGGGGGCAGGCTCTGGCTGGGGTGGGTGGGCTCTGGGGTGAGGCCAGGGATGTGAGGTTGGGGGTGCAGGAAGGAGCTCCGAGCTGGGTCAGGAAACTGGGGTACGGGAGGGGGTATGGGCTGTGGACTGGGCATGTGGGCTCAGTGGTGGAGCAGGGATGAGGGAAGGGGTTCAGGATATGGGTTCCAGGCAGCACTGACTTCCGGCTGCTTCTGGGAAGCAGCGACATGTCCCCACATCTCCTCATTGGAGGTGCAGCTCGGAAGGCTATTTGTGCAGCCTCCACTCATAGGTGCTACCCCTGTAGCTCCTACTGCTGTGGAGCCAGCAATGGGAGCAGCACCCGTACATAGGGGCCATGCACAGACACGCCCTGACTACCTTTCCCTCTGGGAACCAAACACACCCCGCTGCACCTCCAAACCAACTTTCAACGGCTCAGTCAGCAGAGATGACTGAAGCTAACAGCATCATACCCCTTTCCAATCAGGTGCTCCATTGACAACCAGACACCTGAATAGCTCATGCCACCAGTCACAGCTCCTGTGCTTCCACAGCTATACAACTACAAGCTGAACTTCTCTTGTCTGCCACTCTCTGGTCCAGCAACATCCGTGGTCCGGCACGATTTTAGTTGGCCAGATGTCCATTTATCAGGGATGTGGCCAAGTTTCCCGCAGTCCCATAAAGTTTGTTTTCAGCCATCGGTGATGGCCCTTAGTGTTACGTGCTGTTATTTACCCAGTAAGAGTCCAGTAAGCAGGGGATGCATTGGTAATGCTGCTAGACAGCAAATTCACTAGTGCAGCTGTAACCCACACACCTAGTGTGGTTACCATGCAGAGGCACCTAGACCGCAGCAACAGTTAAGACCAAAAGACCTCTACAGCACAGGCTGGGAGCCAGCTGGCTTTTAGCTCAGAGGATAAAGGCTCCTACACTCAGCTCCAGAGGTCCCAGGTTCAAATCCACCTGGTGTCAGTTATGCAGCACCAGTCAGGTCCTGAAGGTGTCAGACTAGAGCAGTTTAGTGTATATGTTGAGCATGCCAGTAAAGAGATAGGGAAGGGGATTATATCTGCTTCTGCTGTGGCTCACATGTCATTCAAAAGTACTAATGTTAAACTTGCCCATGAGCTATAGGCTCATTTAAATTAGAATGACGTTAATGAGACTCCATTCTGCAAACACGTCTTCCCAGGAAGAACTTAACACCCCGCTAAAATCTACAGGGTCATTCATTGCATAAAGTTACCCACATGTGTACGTGTTTGCAGAACCGAGATCTTAATTTGCAAATTTCATCTTAGCTGGGGAATTTCATTTTACCTGAGTCAGAGTTCCCAGAGACTCAAGGGCACACTGTACAAAAAGGGATGACTATGAAGGTTCTGTTCAGGCTACCTGGACACCCTGGAGAGGCCTGGGTTTCAAGTCATCTAAGTGACTTTGCATATGCTTTTCCCCGCTCACCCGGGAGCGGGGTTCATCCCTGCGCCCACGTCACGGAGGAGCAATTCAGAGGACAATGGGGAAAACCAGAATGTGGTTGATTCATGCAAAACATGGATGCGTCAGCCCTCAAATGAGCAAGTGAGAGAGATTTCTCGACTTAAAACTGAATATTTTCAAATGACAAAATTTGAGGTTGCCTCAAGGGAACTTAGCTGGTGCACACGGTAACCTTTCCAGGGCACAGGAGTCATTTATGGGAAAGGCAGTTGCATAAAATGCAGGGTATCAAATCAAATGACCCATGTGAGTATTTCTGACACTACTACATTCAACCCTTGGGTCCCTCATTACAGCATAAATATGTAATAAGGGTGAAAGTGTCTAATCAGTGCCCAGACTTCCTCAGAACCCTTGTACTCATACTAGGCACCATGAGCACAGGCAGCATTTCAGATGAATTGGTTGGTTTTTTTCACAAAAAAAGTCAATAGAGTGGACGCAGGCTCCGGCAACCGAACAGGAGACACCCATTTATCACTCCCCCTTGCCCCGGAAAAGGAAGCAACAGTATTTGCTTTTCCTAACGGTGACAAATGAACATGTAGTACAGCTGATTTTAAACCCTTCTCCCAAATCTTGTTGTCTTCGTTCTTGGTATTAGCTAGAGACACCACATGGACTTGGTAAGTTACACAGAACCTTACTTCCCCCCCGCCCTGTGTTTTCTTCTGGCTCCTCTGTACGTCAATTACATCAATGGAGATTCTCTTACATTGCAATGCCGCCTCCCACCAGCACCAAGCTTCTGCAACATTTAAATCCCTGTTAAATCCTGCAGACCCTACCCTAATCCACCACCCATGCGGTGGAAGGAAGAAATCCTGAGGGTATGTCTACACTACCCCGCTAGTTCGAACTAGCGGGGTAATGTATGCATACCGCACTTGCTAATGAAGCCCGGGATTTGAATTTCCCGGGCTTCATTAGCATAAGCGGGGAGCCGCCATTTTTAAATCCCCGCTGCTTCGAACCCCGTGTAGCGCGGCTACACGGGGCTCGAACTAGGTAGTTCGGACTAGGGTCCTATTCCGAACTACCGTTACTCCTCGTGAAACGAGGTGTACCGGTAGTTCAGAATAGGCACCCTAGTCCGAACTACCTAGTTCGAGCCCCGTGTAGCCGCGCTACACGGGGTTCGAAGCAGCGGGGATTTAAAAATGGCGGTTCCCCGCTTATGCTAATGAAGCCCAGGAAATTCAAATCCCGGGCTTCATTAGCAAGTGCGGTATGCATACATTACCCTCCTAGGGGGGTAGTGTAGACATACCCTAAGGGAGTAAGTAGTTCTTGCTGTCTAGCCTTGGGCTGGCACTCTTCACGGGGACACATTTCACCCCAAATAAATAATCCATGAACAGCTGTTCTTATGCCTTTGGCCACCACAAAGTTTAAGATCGAGAATGCTGGTAATCCTGGTTTTTGTTTGTTTGTTTCTTTGTTTTTTTAAATGACGGCATATATTCTGGGTGTACTGCATGGAAATTTCCACTCCATGTGCACTGTCTCAGTTTCCCTCAAGTTAGACCCTCATAGAATACTACATCTTTAACTGTAATTTACAGCACAGTAGGGACCAAAGTTTGGTAGGGCCTTTCAGGCAGAGAGGAAAATGAAGTCCCATTGTGCAAGCATTCTGAAAGGACACACACGGGCGTCTGAGAGGGAGCAGCAAGGGATGATGGGTACCATGGAGACAACTGAAAACTGGTTCAATATGGAATTTGAGGGAGTTCTTGGGGGGGGGGGGGTCTCCTTTAATCAGGGGCCTGTGTGGGACAATTCAGGACATTATTTCCAATAATCACGCTGCTCCTTCATATCCTCGGCCCTATCCCTCCATACAACCGGAGACCCCATCAGAAACGTACAGAAGAGAAGGTATTCTCTACCTTTTACCAGTATGCCAGCCCTGTACGTTCTCACTACATGGTTAGTCTGGGGGGTGCTTACCTAATTAAAACCTTTTGGGCTTTGGGAGGCATTTTCTCTTCATGATTTTGTCCATGCCTGTTCAGCTGGTTAGCAGGCGAACTTTCCAGGTAAGTGACCTTACATGCAATCTGGCCTCCGGAGACACTTTCCCAATATCTTAGAGCAAGGCTGAGCAAGATGCAGCCCGGGGGGCGGATGCAGCCCACCTAACACTTTGCTCTGGCTGCTTTCTATTGATATCCTTCTGCCCATGCCACTGAATTTCCAGGAAGTGCCTCAGGCAGCAGGATCCTGTTCATGACTCCCAGCCACAGCACTACCCCAGGGACCACAAACCTTTTAAATAGCTGCAGCCACCCAGGTGGCTGCTAGGCAACGCAGTAATGGCAGAGCTGGGAGCTGCAAGCGCTTGGCTGTATTTTTACTCTGGGGATAGGCTAGTCCCCAGCCACTTCCTCCCTAGGCTCCGCCCCTTCTGGGGGTGGAGCCAGCCCGTGACCAGATATCAAAATTCATTAAGTGGTCCCCCTGCAAGAATTATTGCCCACCCCTGTCTTAGAGTCTCTCCTCTTCCAAACAATGCAATCATCCCCAGCTAGAAGTGTAAATACGATTGAATGCTCGATACCTTTTAAGCCCATCTAGGACTCGTAGACCAGTGGTCCCCAGCCTTTTTAAGCATGTGATTGCTTTTTGAATTTAAGTGCAATCCAGGATCTACCTCAAACCCAAACACCCTTGCTCTGCCTCCTTCCGGCCACTTCTCCGAGGCCCCGCCCCTGCTCACTCCATCCTCCCTCTTCCACCCTCACATTTTTATCAGGCAGGGGGCAAGGGTTTGGGGTGAAGGAGGGGTTCAGGACTGAGGCTGGGGTTCAGAATGCAGGCTCCAGCTGGGCACCATTTACCACAGATGGCTTCTGGGTGGTGGTGCAGTGGGCTAAGATAGGCTCACCCCTACCCTGGTCCTGCACCACTCCCAAAAGCAGCCAACAAACCCTCCATTCCTGCCCCCCTCTTCTCAGTGGAGATGGAGTACAAGGTGGAGGGAGGGGCACCGTGACATCTACACCCCTCCCCTCCCTCTTCTTTCCGTGCCCTGCACAGTAAGCAGGAGGATCTCAGGAGGGAGGGGCACCTCGAGGGCAGGAGCAATACAGCAGTGCTGAGGGGCAAATGAAGTGCCAGCACTGGATAGCCTCCTGGCCAAACCTGTCAGGATCACCTTTCAGAGGCTCCAAGATCTAACAGTAGATCCTGATCTACTGGTGGGTGACCACTGATGTAGACAACCACAGCACCAGATACGCAATACAGCTACACCAATTTACTCCAACACAGGATCTGGAGCACGTGTAACCACCACCAGGCAGTTTTGAACCTAGAACCTCTGAAGCAGAGTATAGGAGCTTCTACCCTCTGAGCTAGAAGCCAGGTGGCTCCTAGCCCCTGCTGTAGAGGTCTCTTGGTCTTAACTGCTGCTGTGGTCTAGGTACCACCTGCATTGCTCAGTAACCACACTAGGGCTATGTCTACACTCGTGGCTTCTTGCGCAAGTAATATGCAAATGAGGCTAAGCGTGGAATATTGCCGAGCCTCATTAGCATACCTAATGAGCCACCATTTTTTTCAGAAAAGGCTCTTGTGCAAGAAGGAGCGTCTACACTGCCCCTTCTTGCGCAAGAAAAACCCTCTTGCGCAACGCCATTCTTCCTCTCAAGTAATAGGTGTAACGGCATTGCGCAAGAGGGTTTTTCTTGCGCAAGAAGGGGCAGTGTAGACGCTCCTTCTTGCGCAAGAGCCTCTTCTGAAAAAAACGGTGGCTCGTTAGGTATGCAAATGAGGCTCAGCGATATTCCACTCAGCCTCATTTGCATATTACTTGCGCAAGAAGCCACGAGTGTAGACATAGCCTAGGTGTGTGGGTTACGCATGGTCCTTACATTAACAGTTATGGACATTCGGAAAACGGATGAAGATTAAGCAGCCAAGAGAGAATTCACAAAATAAATTAAGAACGCACTAAACCTATTCTCACTTACTTTGCGCTTGTTGGTTGGGCAGACGTACAGATAGCTCAAAATTGTCTTCAGGCCAACCTTATCATTCAGTTTCTCATACGTCGTTCCATAATCGGTTGACCTATAAATCAGAAGAGAGCTTTAATGAGTCCAAATACTTAATCACACCAGGCACAAGCCACTTGGCTGCTTTTCAGTGTAAAGCCTATGTTTTACATAGTGGAATGGCTCTCTGGAGCTTTTTGAATGATTCATGTAGTATATAATGATGCTTAATTATGTACACACAGCATCATGTGAGTGGTTAACATTTGCATTTAAATTGGATTAGGAAAAATTAAAACAGCATCTTCCCGCTGCACTTTAAAATAAACACGTACAATAAGAAACATTAATTCTCGATAGAAGAGAAGATGATGATAATTGTTGTAAATGCCAAACAGCTGAGAGTGAGCGACTAAGTTATCACTTCAGTATGTTATAAGCTTACTCGAGTTTTCTTTTCATTTATTTTATTTTTATTTTTTATTTTTTTACACAAGATACTACATCCTTTCCAGGCATGGCCAAGCACTGTGTCTTAGGCTGTTTGTTCAGTAAAAAAAAAAAATGTGTTTTTTTCATAGTGATAGCCATTGATTTTCTTTATGGAAACCCAATAGCAGGAGTATTACAGTTCACGTGGACCTGTTATATGGGCCATATGGCAGAGAAAGACTTTTAGAGGAAAGCCTAACAACCGTACATTTCTTTTGAAAGTACCTCTGACATGGGTGTTGCCAATAGAGACATCAGTTATCAGTTTTTAAAGAGGACAAATAAGGGAAACATTTAAGGCTGTCTAATGTAGCCATGTACTCTACTCCGACACTTGACTGGAACAAAGATCAGTTATTAGCAAGAGATGAAATTCGTGGTGTGGATCCTGTTTAAAAGAATTTTCTTTTCTTGTAAGAACATAAGAACGGCCGTACTGGGTCAGACCAAAGGTCCATCTAGCCCAGTATCCTGTCTGCCAACAGTGGCCAGCACCAGGTGCCCCAGAGGGATGGACCGAAGACAATGATCAAGCGATTTGTCTCCTGCCATCCCTCTCCAGCCTCTGACAAACAGAGGCCAAGGACACCATTTTATCCCCTGGCTAATAGCCTTTTATGGACCTAACCTCCATGAAATTATCTAGCTTCTCTTTAAAGAAGAACTTGGTGGATGATGGCACAACACTTTACTGCCATCTGAGATCATGCGCCACAAAATAATACAATGTAGATTCGGATAAGCATAAAGAAAATGTGTGCCTTTAAAACAAACACACTGATGTCACAAATTTTACCACTATAAGGCATGGATGCATCACCAAAGAATTCCACTTGCCGATGTCCAGAAGGTTGATTCCCATCCTATCATTCTGAGGCCTGGGCATGGATGTGCATGGCCTCCGGGTTTGGTTATTACATCTCATTGCATTTAGGGATTAAATCTGAGCTTGATCAGAGGATGACAATTCCATTTTGCAGCATCCTTAGCGGTTTCAAAAATGGTTTTGATACCGCATTTTAACAAAAACACAACCTTCCGTGTGTGTGTGCGTGTGTATGTGTGTAAAACCTCCCTTGTGCGCATGTGTGTGTGTGTAAAACCTCCCTTGTGTGCCTGTATGTGTAAAACCTTTCTTGTGTGCGTGTGTGTGTAAAACCTCCCTTGTGTGCGTGTGTGTGCGTGTGTAAAACCTTCCGTGTGTGTGTGTAACCTTCCATGTGTGTGTGTGTGTATGTGTGTGTAAAACAGAATTGTGAGTGTCCATTCTGGGATCAAAACAGAAGCTTTTGCATTAGGTAACTGTAGAGCAATGTATAGAGCATTGTTCTAGCATGTGGGAGAATCAGGTTCTAGTGCCTTATTCATAGCAGAGTTTTTCATTTTAATCAGTCTGCTCAAGGCAGAGGAGGAATTAAAAGCCAGCACACCCACATTGCAAGCCAGTATCCTAGCCACCAGGCTACAGAGCAAGTGGACATGTGTGTTTTCTTGACAAAATGTTCCCACTGGCTCTAAGCCACATCCCCAGAAAAAAAAAACTCTCCAACTGGTACAAAATGCAGCCACTTTGCTTCTTTGCAACCCAGGTCAACATTTACATGTTAACTTGGGGCTCAACTCTTCCCACTGCCTTCTTCCCCGCCTAGGAACACAGAATCCAGCTGCGGCTTGTTTTGTCCGTCAAAGCCTCCCAACAGATTAGCCCAGAAAGCATCCCCTCATTTCCTGGGACTGTGCGCTTCTAAAACAGCAACATTCCACCAGAACAACAAAGCCATCCCAAGGTAGGCGGTGACTTGTGCTAATAGGAGATACCTGGGCCTAACCTAGCACATTCACTCCCACAAAGAAACGCACGACCACAATGCTGTGTTACGAACTACGCTTATATCTATTATCTTCTATCTCATACACCCACGCGGATTATTTTTCTTATGGTCTGAGAGGGAGAGAATCTTTACTGCTAGTTCTATTTCTGAACATGGCAGAGGTGCTGTAATGCAAGGTAATGGGAGCCATAAACAGCAGGTAGAATTCAAAATAATCCTGAATTCCTGACTTCTGTTTGTGCCACTAGCCATTTCTTAACAGTACCACCTGCTGGCCAATCTTTGCATATGCTCTGTATTGATATATCAGTTGCATGTGGAACCACAGTCTGCCTCTGTTGTGACAGATTATCAGGAACAATGAAAGGCTGTGTCTACAAAACATGCTGCCTGTCTACAATGGCGGGGAGTTCTTGTGCAAGAACACTGACGTTCTAATGTGTGAAATCAGTGCTTCTTGCACAAGAACTATGATGCTCCCGCTCAGGAATAAGCCCTCTTGCATAACTGTTCTTGCACAAAAGGCCAGGGTAGACAGGCAACATGAATTTCTTGCACAAGAAAGCCCAATGGCTAAAATGGCCATCGGAGCTTTCTTGCGCAAGAGAGTGTCTACACTGGCACGGATGCTCTTGCGCAAAAGCACATCTCTAGCGCAAAAGCACATGACAGCGTAGATTCTCTCTTGCGCAATTACTTTAACGCAAGAACTCTTCTGTTAAAGAGTATTTGCACAAGACCATGCCAATGTAGACATAGCCAAAGAATATAAGTTACCAAAGAGCAGAATTTGGCTCTTAGTGCTAAAAATCTGTACACTGATTAATGGGTTAATGTCTCCCTTTAATTACACTAATGTTATCTCATTTATTTTGATAGAGTGGCTCCAGAAAAAACTGCCAGGAGAATTCGCTGCATACGTTTTATTATGAAGATATTAAAAAAAAAACAGCAAAACAAGCCAAAACCAAAAATAACAACAAAACCACTAACATGGAGCAGATGTTTCAAGCAATAATCTTGTATTCAGAATTACTAGCCATTTTTCTGAATCTCCAGGCAATTATTTTGCATTTGTGGCTTTATTTACAAGGTAACTATCTACAGACGGAAGAGAGCACTTCTGTCAACATCTATAAAAGCACTAGAAATAGTGGAAAGTTTAAAAAAAAAAAAAGAGAGGTTTTGCAGTAGAGCAAATATGCAAGTGATCAAAGGAGCTAGCATTTTATTTCAATCTTATCCGTGATCCATGATTTCTGTAATTCTGCCTTGAATGACTAATAATCACACACTCCAAAAAAACATAACCAGATATATCTTATTTGTAACCATTTTCTTCCTGCTTCTCTCATGCCATTTTCATATATGGACTAAATATTATATGCAGAGATGATCAGAACCAAAATTTCTGTTTTGCCAGAAATCCTTTTCTTTATTCCCAAGTCTCCATGAAAATTCAAAATTTCATGTGGAAAAAAAATCAGAAAATTAATTTTTAACTGTCTAAATGTTGCTTGTCTATATGGGGAAAAAACTTTTCATTTTGACGGTAATGTTTCCACAGCTTACATTATAAACTGAAATCAAGATGATAAAGTCAAAACAAGATGCTTCAACCTTGTCACACTGAATCATTTCAATAATTTTCCTTCAAATATTTCAACAACATTGATACATCCCCATGGAATGTTTTGATTTAGTTGAATCAGCATTGCTTATAGAAATCTGTTCTATTGAGGGAAAAAACTGACCAGCTGTAATTACAGAGAATTAGCGATGGGCAGAAAAGCAAGCCTTGCTTTTTTTACTGCAATATTTAAATGATATATGAATGGATGCAATTGGTCAAGGTACTTAAAACATGTGTGTAATTTTGAGTGCAACATAGACCCGCTCACCAAAGCTGGTCAGAAAAAAAAAAGTATTTTCTGCAAAAAAACTTAGAAGTAAAAAAAAATGTTTTCTGCAAGAGTCCTCAAGTTTTTACTGGAAAACAAGAAGTTCCAAAACCCATATTGGTTTGTGGTTTTTGTTTTTGACATCATGATAAATGTAATCACCTTAATTGTCATAAAGCTTTCTGTTTTGTTCAAAAGTCATTTTGTTGACTGGGAGGGAAATAGTAAATAATATGTGATTAATTCTATCTGGACAACTCACAGGTTGAAGAGTACCCATAGGTTTACATAAGAGACCAAACCAGAGCATTATTTTAACCTCTGTAGCATTAAGCGGGGGGAGTGGTTCAGGTTTTCTACCTGCATCCCGGGAAGGCAGTGCTTCATTCCCTGTGTAAAGTGCTGGTGAGCATGGTAAAACCTTTGGGATGCTGCTGCTCTAGCCCTGCCTGGAGAAAGCCACTGTCCTGGCTCCGTATCCCTGTTACTACATAGGTGTGCAGAAGAGCTGGGCTGGCAGCCACGTAGAGTAAAATCTTCCCTTTGTTTACAGCACAAGTGGAGGAGAAGTACTGTAAACAGTTCAAGATGCCCACAGATTACAACAGAATGAGAATGGAGGTTTCTGATGAGGTTGGCCGATTGGAGACTTAAGCCCTCTATGACCAGTCTACAGAAACTTTGGCGTACAGCTTATAACTACTGCTTAACAGAATCACCAAGTGGAACCCAGGAGACGATGGACTGATGGATGCCTCCAAACCCATCAGATAATTTGGTTCCTTCCTTAGATGGTAAGCCCATATCGGTATCTAATCTTCCTGTCAGTATCTGCAGGGCTTAATGCAACTGGACAGCTGGCCGAGTCAGCTGCAGGGACTGAACAGAGTCCTGGAGCCACAAGACATAAGCTCACCTTGCTACTTGAGACGGGAGTCCAGATCCATTAGCTCAAAGGCAGTAGCTGCCTGCCTGGCCTTGTCTCCCAGAAGGGGCCTTGCCTACACACAGATGTTGCACGGGTAGGGTTGCCAGATGGTCAAAACAAAGATACCAACCCCCCCCCCCCCCACCCAAAAAAAGCACCGGAAAAAAATTCTGTTGAAGGGGAAAAAAGTGGGGGAGACCAAAATTGCTGAGCAAGGACTTAAGCCCCCTCCCAAAAAATAAAACAGCATTAAAACTGCATGTCCCCTTTAAGAGTTAGTGCAGGGTTAGAGCAGGGGAGAGGTTGAGCACTAAGATCCAGAGGAAGAATTGCTTCCCCTTGGTCTTTTGGCCAGCAGCCATTTTGTGCTGGCAGCCTTGGGGAACCAAGTAAGCATGGGGGCTGGGGGTGTTTAGGGCCAGGGCAGGGTTCGGGGCGGGGGGGGAGGGGAAGCCAGGCACTGAGTGTTTGTAGGGTTGCCAGGTGCCCGGCATTTTCACCTCCTGGCCGGGGAAAAATTCAGGTGTCCGGTATTCTCTTAATTTTTTTACCGGACAAGAGGCAAAAATACCAGACAGCCCAGGTGAATACCGGACACCTGGCAACCCTATGCACGGGTTCATCATAACATGGTTTTTAAACTCATTTACTTAAAACTGCCATGAAGCCTTGTGTGGACACTCTCAGAGTGGCTTATTTTGACTTTGTTTAAACCTGGTTTCCAGTCATTTTAAGGGTGTATCTACACAGCAGTGTTATTTTGGAATAATTGACACAATGTTGAAATAATGGCGAGCTGGAGGACTTCTTACTCAGACTTCTGTAGCCTTCATTTTACGAGGAGAAAGGGTTGCGAGGAGGAAGGGAAGTCAGAGGAAAAGTGCTCTGTCTTGGACTTCCTGCTGTGTAGACAGCACCAAAAGCCAAAATATGCTATTTCGACTTCAGCTACGCAATTGATGTAGCTGAAGTTGTATAGCTTATTTTGGCTTTAGCCCTGCTGTGTAGACGTGCCCTAAGCAAAAACAAACAAAACCACTCTGAAAATGAACTGAGAGTATCTACTCGTAGGTTTGCATCAGCTTAACTAGACCAGATTTGTGTTTTTTAAAATCACACCTTTAATTTAAAGAAGTGCAACTTTCTCATGCAGACAAGCCCACACTGGTAGGTACACTAACATAAAGTGAGTGCTACTGGAACTCAAATACTAAATAGCAAAACTGTAATATTCAGAGGCACAGTATTTCGTTTGTTCCTGATCTGATGGACACCAATTTTGCACCAAGCAAATTTCAGCCTTGATTTGTACCAATGAATATTTACAATGAGACTCTTCAATGTTTATCTGAAATCAAAATTATTTTTGCATGCAACCGGTAAGACAAATGCTTTTTTTTACCCAGCCAAATGACCTGACAATAGAAAAACAGCACCAAACAGCCCAAGAGGGTCTGAATCTCACTTCTCTGCTTAGTGAATTAAGATAAAACTAGCTAAAAATATCTAGAATAATTTATATTTTGTAAAATATTTGTGAGAAAGTTGGTATTTAAATAACATCATTATTATTCATTGGCAGTTTTTTCCCTCCCTCTCTACTCCCATCAGGGCAAGTGACATTTCTATTACAGTATTATAACAAACTCCTGCGCGTTTTTAATAGCCACAGAATTCCATTAGTCCACCTACTGTCATGAATATCTCAATCCATTCCCCACACTATTTCAGAATAGGCAATCTGCATCAACCTGTGACATGAACCCTAAGGAAATTATCTTCTGCTGCCTTAAATATTGTGCACTGAAATCCAGAAGCCTGTCACTATAAATGTATAGTTTAAATATATTGCTTGATAAGTTGTTATTTACTTGCTTCTGTCAGAAGTGTAGGGGCTGCCTGTATTTCTCCAGTTCACCTGAGCTGCTGCAGACTTGAAAGTTAGCCAGTCATCACACAGCCATGAGGAAACGTCAAGAAAAAATAAACTGTACTTGGATTCTGGCCCATATAAATGCAGTCAATCTCATCTCTGACAGCCTAGCAGTTTGTCCACCAGCTGAATAAAATAAAGCCAATATTAAGACACACAAAATGCCTTGGTAACGCGGCTTGCAAATTTCTCACCGCACAAAACTGAACACCTTAACACACCTTTGCTACAACGCTTCTCCAAGTCCGCACCCCCCAATCACTCCATAAAATCATAGAGCTGGAAGTAACCTCGAGAGGTCATCAAGTCCAGACCCTGGCATTCACAGCAGGGCCAAGCACCATCTAGACCAATCCTGACAGGTGTCTGTCTAACCTGCTCTTAAATATCCCCAGTGTTGGAGATTCCACAACCTCCCTAGGCAATTTATTCCAGTGTTTAACCACCCTGACAGTTAAGAACTTTTTCCTAATGTTCAACCTAAACCTCCCTTGCTGCAAGCCCAGGGGTGGGAAATTACATGGCAGCTAATGGGAGTGTTGCAGACTGGGACACCACTTCCCACACCTCCCATTGGCCAGGAACAGCGATCCTCAGCCAACGGGACCCGTTTGCCAGTACTTGATCCATAAAAGTAAATATAGTGCTGAGGGCCTGCTAGGAGCTGCCCGCAGGCCATTATTTGTCCATTCCTGATCCAAACCATCCCTGACAGATGTCTAACCAACTCTTAAAAATCTTGAACCATCTTAGGCAATTTATTCCAGTGCTTACCCACCCTGACTACTGGGAAGTTTTTTCTAATGTCCAACCTAAACCTCCCTTGCTACAATTTAACCCCATTGCTTCTTGTCCTATTATCAGAGGCCAAAGAGAATAATTTTTCTCCCTTCTTCTTGTAACAACCTTTTACATACTTAAAAGCTGTAGTCATGTCCCCTCTCACTCTTCCCTTTTCCAGACTAAATAAACTCAGTTATTACCATCTTCCTTCATAGGTCATGTTTTCTGAACTTTTCATTGTTTTTGTTGCTCTTCTCTGGACCTTTTCCTTGGTGGAGGGAGCGCTGCACACTGCCTGTGACCAATGGCAACACCACTGCAGCGCCCATTGGCTGCAGTTCCTGGCCAATGGGAACTGCAGAGCCAGAGCTCAGGGCTGGGGGCAACATATGAAACTTCCCTGGCCTCCACTTCACCTAGGAGCTGAACATGCTGTCTGCTTCCAGGACGTGTGCAGAGTCAGGGCAGGCTCTGCCCTAGCCCTACTATGTCACAAATGGGACATTTAATGGCCCATTCACTGGTGCTGACCAGGGCCACCACAGTTGCTTTTTGACCAGGCATTCCCGTCGAAAACTGAACACCAACCCACTCTATTGCTACCCACTCACAGCATGGAAACAGAGAGATGTTTTGAACAGCTAATGCACTTGGAACCCTTTATGCCATTTGTTTCTTTTTCCACTTCACTCCGCTTGAGCGGTGAAACAGATTGGTTTAATTTCCTGGTTCTTGTACACTGGCACAACGCTCTTTTATTTTCTTGTTCGGTTTCTTTTTAAAATCATGAAACAACACACATTTCTATTTTGTTTGGTAATTTATTTACCATTCCAGCTGCCTCCTTGACTCCTTTCAAAGTGGTGCTCACAGCCAGCTACGTTAAGAGATACCTTCACGGGTGTCATCTCAGGAAAATTCTTAGTAGGGGAGGGGGCTTGCGTCTGTTTCCCAGCCTGTTGCTGTTCAGGGGGAGGGGCGTTCGCAGGCCACTCCCATTCCAGCGGGGACGGTCCTATCCTAGGTAGTTTGATGTTGTGGGAGGGGCTTCAGCAATGGACAGCTGAGGACAGATCAGTGCCTGGCTTGTTTCACCTTCTACTCCAGCCAGATATTCTGCCAACATTGTATCTTGCCCAGCTGCCAAGGAAAGGGGGTAGTGCTGCAATGTGCCACACAGTGCCCCTCCCCCCCCCACTCCCACCCCGACCAGGCCCAGATAGGGTTGTCAGGTGTCTGGTTTTCGACCAGAAGACCTGGTCCAAAAGAGACCCTGGCATCTCCAATCCAGAGCCCACACCCTCAGCCACAGCCCTTACCGCCCCTTAGCCCCAGCCTGCAACCCTCTCCCACACCTGCAACCACTCATTTCTAGCCCCCACCTGGAGCTCACAAGCCCTGCCCCAGCCATCAAAAGCGAAGTATGGGACATGTCCCCGCCCACTCGATTAGCCTCATTAGCACCAGAACTACAGTTGACAGGCACATCCCCTCCCCATACTTTTTCTGTTACACATTGTGCGGATCCCCCCTTTTCTCTCCACTCTGTTCATCCGAGGAAGTGGGTTTTACCCACAACATCTCAAACATTTGTTAGTCTCTAAGAAGCCACAGGACTACTCATTGGTTTTAAAAGTCACAAACTAACACGGCTACCCCTCTGAGACTTTTGAATAAGGAAGAGTTATTTACTCCTTCCCACACCTCATGAAGTAGGGGTAGCCAAATTAAATGAGTAGATAGCAGGTTTAAACCCAAACAAAAGGAAGTACCTCTTCTTGCAGCACACAGCCAACCTGTGGAACTCCTTGCCTGAGGATGTTGTGAAGCCCAGGATTTTAACAGGGTTCAGAAAAGAACTAGATAAATTCATGGAGGATAGGCCCACCAATGGCTATTAGACAGGATGGACAGGAACGATGTCCCTAGACTGTGTTAGTCAGGATCTGGGAATGAGTGACAAGGGATTGATCACTTGTTCTTTTAATTCCTTCTGGGGGGCACCTGGCAATGGCCACTGTCAGAAGACAGAATACTGGGCTAGCTGGACCGTTGGTCTGACTCAGCGTGGCCATTTTAGGGTGGGGTAGGGGCATTTGTTTTGTGTGATTAGGAAGCTGGTACCCTTAGGCCCTGGTAACCATGGTTACTTAGAAGCTGGTAACCATGAGCTGGCCAGGAACTATGAATAGTCAGAAGGGGTGTCAACTGCTCCCCATGCTCCATAACTATGCTGTCCCTGATTTTAAATCCTGAAGTGACTATTAAATAATCCAGTTTGACCTCCAGCAAGGGACAGGCTATACCATTTCACAGGCCATACCATTAGATGAGGATTTACACCCGCTCAGGACCTCATCTAAAACCCTTTTCAGCAGCAGAGCAGCCACAAGGACGTGCATGAGGCTGGCATTTGGGAAGTCTGCGGGGGGCAGAACAGGGTGTGACAGGCGGGGGCTTTTAGCAGGCTCTCGTAGCTGTGTTTCTAATGTTTGATTGAAGGGATAATGAAATTGCAATTCAACTGCAATGCAATTTCATACCCTTGCAACTCAAGCTCAAGCCCAAAGTCAGCTGCCTGGGCCAAGCCCCGGGTCTTTTACTGCAGTGTACACCTGCGGTAAGGGACCATTTTAGGCCTTGTGCTAGTCTCCCATCGCTTCAGCGACATCTGTCTTACTTGGATTGTTTATGGCCAGGTCCCACAGTATCCCATTGATTTTTGTCATCCAACCCATTTCACAAAAGCCTATTACCTCAAGGCTCTCTTCCATTTCTAGGCCTTTTAGTTCACTGCTTTTCACTATTAAGTGCCTCACAAGGCCATGCAGCCGTTTACAGCTTTTACTTTTGGCCATGTGCCTGTTTGGATTTAATTCCTTCATCCGTAAGGCTGGTACTTCTCCAGGATCTCAGCCTCTTCCGATCTTAATTCTCCCTGAGAGCTCTACCGCCATTTCCCTGCTACCCTTGATTGCCGGAGAGAGTTGCTTTTGCATGACGGACGACCCCAGCAGATGTTCGTACCTCACCTCAAAGCTCCTTTGCACCTGCTGGCATTTACCAAACTTCTTCTTTAAATAACCCCCCTCGACCGTCATCACATACTTTCAGAGCCAACGGCTTCAATTTGATTGTGATGGAGTCAAGTCTCTCTGTACAACCACTTCCCCTGACCAAACACATTTACGCCCTTGCTTCTTCACACCATCATGCAAGTATTCACACCCTTCAATTCCTCCTGTCCTGCTCATGGAGACAAAAACATTTCCAGAAAATCTTCCACCAGTTCTACACCCCATTCCCTTTGCTAGTAATTCAGTTTAGTTTCCAGGACCGCTCTGACATTTCCATGTGGGCTTGATTCTGCCCATGAGAAGTCCCATTGAACTCAACGGGGCCGCACACGAGGATTGCTTCTTACGGGATCCACACTCTGTGCACATAAATAGGCTAGCACCTACCCCGACTAAATTCCTGTATTCTTACCTTTCTAGTCCCTCAGGACTTTCTGATCTGACTGAGCACTATTCTCCCCAGCATTCAACCTGGGCTAAATGCATCAAGTCAACTCTCATCGGCAGCCATTGTGCTCTGGTGGAGAAAGTACTGAGCTGGGATTCAGAAGACCAGGGAGCTCTTCCTGGCTCTGCCACTGAACTGCTGGATGACCCTAGGTGAGTCACTTGTCCTCCCTCTGCCTCAGTTTCCTCACCTGGAAAATGGAGACCATGCTGCTGCCCTCCTTTGTAAAGAGCTATAAGAGCCAGGTAGTATTATGTTAAGATTGCAATGGGAGCAGAACAAGGCCCGTGTTGAACACTTTGGGAACTTTACTCATTACCTTTCAGACAGAAGCATAGTGATTTTACTTTGGTTTGCTTGAATAGCCAATGGCGAATATTCTTTACTTTGTTCTATGGAACAACCTGGCCCACTAAGTACTGAACTAATTCTGTCAACGCCTTCTTCATTCTGCCTTGGGGCTTTTCAGTTTGGGATCAGCTTTGTTCCGTATATATGCTTTTCTGGCTCACCGCATGGGCCCTTTGCCCCTCCCACTCAAATACCATCTCTCAGCTGGCTTTCTCTGTGCATCATTCACTTCAGACATGGGCTGACTCATAGGCTACAGAGAAACTAATTCCAAGTTTTATTACCTTCCCAGTGACTTGTTCAGGGTGGTGGTTTATCACCTGCCCAGACAGTTCTAACAATTAGATAGCACCACTTTAAAGGACTACTTTTAAGTGAGATGGCTTGAATCCCCCCTCCCCCCATTAAAACACCACAGATTTAGTCTGAAAGGTTGAAATTAACTTTTAACAGGCTCGAGTTAAAGCAGGACAGAGACTTGTTCACGAGGATCCGTACTGAGTTACAAACTCTCATGGTGAAACTGTACTTCTATGGCCCCCATTACCACCGCATGTGACCAACGTACACTTGAAAGCATTTCTCCTCCCGACACATGCCTGTGGAGTAGGGGAGAGCTATTATTCCCATTTCACAGAGGGGGAACTGAGGCACAGAGAAGCTAAGTGATGGGCCCATGGTCACACTAAGCCTGTCGACGCTGAAGCTGGGAACAAGCTTCCCAGCCTGCATGGACAGACTAGGACTAGATCGACTTGAGCTAACGAACCAAATATAGTCACACTGATGTTGCAGCATAGTTGTCCACACTGCTATTGTGCATTCGCTACCGAGAGCTAGTCTTCCCAACAAGCTCCCAGCTGCAGTGTTGACCCATTCACAAGGACACTGACAGAGCAGTGAAATGAGCATAAGTCTCCCCAGGCCCTATCTAGTATCTGTTGGGCCATCCCCACACTCCTTAGCTGCATGCATAAATACAGTCTCTTACAACCCACATTTAAGCAACTACTTTTTAAATTCTCGCCCCTAGGTTCCAATCCAATTTCCAGTTGACAGCAGCTTTCTTTCCATTAAAGTGCTGAAATGACAACTCCAGGCGAAGTTGTGAATTTACTTGTTTTTCTCCTTAGGAAAACTGCCTTTTCTCCAAAATAAAATAAAGTTTTCCATCCACAAAAAAAACACCTTCCTTGAATACTTCACTCTGATGGCAGAAAGGAGGAAAAAAAGACAATAATGTAAAATGTTTGGCTTTTTTTTCCACAAACTTGGTAATGCTTGGGCTGAGAATAACTTTCCCCACATCAAAGTACTTTTTTTTTAATCAACTTTTATTTGGAGCAGTTTCAAGGAATAAAAAAACTGGAAGCCACCTCTCTGAAAATCCTGCCCCACACCCAAAAAGGATGAAAGAGAAAGGCTTTTGCACCTTTCACTGCTTTTTCACCATCCATACCCATGTAGAGGCTACTCACCATCCAGTCCTTAGATCGTGAAACAGAAACGCCAGCGAGGAAGGCTGAGGCCAGGTCTACACTAGACCCAGCAGCTCAGCTTAAAGTATGCAACTCCAGCTACGGAGCTGGCTTACCTTAAGCTGAGCTTGGCAACGTCTCCAAAGCAGAAGGCCTTTCCTTATTCCTCGGAAAAGGGAGGAGTACCAGCTGCTGGTGGGGGTGCCATCTGAGTACAATTTAGCAGGTCTTAACTAGACCTGCTAAATCAAACTCCAGAAGATCGATCACAGCAGCATTGATCTTTTTAGTGTACATAAGGCCACAGTAGCATGGTGAAGAGGAACCATATGGGAATAGGCTACTGTCAGCTACAGAGCCAAAAGCCTTAGCAACAATGGGGTTTTAGCTGCCCTCCACAGCAAGCGAGAGTTGCTCAGGGAAGGGAGGGTTCATACATGAAGTGGTGCATCACGCCAACTCACAGAGACACAGACAGTTGAGCAGCCTCCTAATCAAAGCTGCCAGCCACAGCCCACACAATGAGAACACCGAGGGTCTGATGACCGTCATGAGCCAGTATCCTGGTGGCAAACCTGGCCAATATGTCTCTGCCTACTATTTTGATGAACACTAGATTCACAACCCTGCGTATAGTGCGGGGAAGAGGTTCTCCCTTCTGCAGTTTTGTCCCCACACCAGTGCAACACAGAGAGGCAGAAGCAGCCTTTAGTTATTCGGGCAGTGCTGGCAGCTTTGATGAAACACGCACATCCCTCTGTTGGGTCACTTCAAGGCCCCACGTCTCATCAAATTAGCCACAAGGCAGCAAGGCTTAAACCCTCCGTGTTTAACACTCCGGGCGTCTATTGTGCGAGCCTCACAAACTGTGATTTAATGGGCTCTTCTACATCTGGTGCAGATGTCTCTGTCTTTTTCAATAGAAGTAACATTGTATTGCATCGCAAAGACAGGTGTCACCTGGCTCCAAGTATTTGCCAATGGAAGGTCGGATATAAAAAAAGAAAAAAAGGAAGGGGGAATTTCACACACCAAATGTCAATCCTGGACTTGGGAGGAGTGAATCACATTTCATTCTCTATACTAGTGGTTTCCAATCTTTTTGATACTGGGGACCAGTAAACCCATTCACAAGCTTTTGGAGGACCAGTAACATTCATTTGCATATTCATTCAACAAATGATGAATATGCAAATAAATTGTGTCGCTGGCTTTACCTTTCCGGCAGGTTGTTCCACCTCCTTCCGGCCCCAATCCCAGCTGCTTTATTGGCCAGCACTGGCTCCCCCAGCTGCATCAGACACTGGGCATTCTGCGTCGGTGCACACAGTGCCCGACCTTCTACCTGGGTCCTAGCTCCTGCTGGATCTAGCCTAACCACCAGGGAGCATGCCTGGCAGAGATGCTGCGGCAGCAGGCTCTCTCCCAAGAGGATCGTGCTCAGCAGTGAGGGGTGCTGCTACCCCATCACACAAATTAATAGGATCACGTGCAATAATTTTTCTAAGGACCGGTATTTTTTTTTCTAAGGACCAGTACTGGGAGATGGAGCACACTTTGGGAAACACTGCTCTATACTGTTCCTCTCATTTTGCTGACTATCTGTTCTATGTCATTGAACAAAGGCCTTCCTTCATTCATTGGCAATATTCAGGGCTCGACAAATCGCTATATCTATTCGCCCGTGGTGAGTATATTTCAGCCGGTCGCCCCGTTCACCCGTGCTGTGCACATGCTCAGTGCCGGTATACAGCATGGGCGGTACGGGGCTGGCGAGTAGCTCTCGCCACGGTTCATTGAGCCCTGGCAATATTAATTCCCATGCCTCATTTGCATATGTTATTGTGCAAGACTGGCCTGTGTAGACATAGATTTGAGGTACGTTTACGTTATGGTGCTATTTTGGGATACTTCTGGTATCCCAAAATAGCTATTCTGCATATTGACAGCATGCCCGTAATTTCAAAATATCTTTTGAAATAATGGGCGTGCTTTTTTGATGTCCCTGTAAACCTTATTCCATGAGGATTAAGGGACATTTCGGAATAGCGGCTTATTTCAAAATTTGGCGCTGTGTAGATGGAGACAAATTATAAAATAAGCTATTTTGAAATACACTCAAAATAAGCTATGCACTGTGCATAACTCAAATTGCGTCACTTATTTCAAACTAAGGGTACAGTGTATATGCACTGTTAGGGCGTGGCTACATAGCATTTTGGATTTAGCTCCTAGCCCAGGTCCACAGACGTAGGGTAGAAGGGCTCTTGATAGAGGTTTAAAAACAGCCCCAAAGACACGGTGCTTTGAAGCAAGCCCACCCAAGTCCCTAGATTTCAAGACCTGAGTTGCAGCCTGAGTTACAATGCCAAAGCTCTGTCCACACAACTATTTTTTCAGAGACAGGAACCCTGAAGCTTGCACCAGGTCAGTCCAAAATCCTATGTAGACACATTCTTGGTGACATTTGTATGCAAGAAATAGAAGATTTCACCCAAGAAGAACCAGCTGTTGCTTTAAAACTTACAAACAGAGCCCGGTGGTGATGGGTTTTCTTTTTTTTCTGTATGAATAATTCAGCCTATACATTTCTGTACATCTTTTAAATAATATGCATCAACCAGAGCTGCAGAGAGACAAGTCAGCTTTGCCTTTTCTTTTCTTTGGCAAAAGCTTATTTATCTCTATGTATCTGAAGGATCAACTGGGATAGAAAGCATGCTATTTATAGCGACGCTTGGAATACGGAGGGAGAGCCAGTAATTTGTTCCCTTGACATCTAACCTTAGGTCAACTCCAGTAGCAGAAGATGGATTTTTACAGGAAATGAAATGAAAGCCCAGAGCAGAAGATTAATACAGTTTTCTAAGCCCAGGAAGAAAGCATACAGTGAGCCGCTTTGGAGAAAAATGGTCAGTGGCATACATCATGTTTTGAGAACACAACAAGATGTGGTCAAGGTGAGGTGCTCAAGCAGTCTATTAGTGAATTGAGAGACTGGTGTTTCTGTCTCAGGAAATTATATACTCATATTCTAGGGATGAGCTTCACTCCTCTCATGCCATGTTTCTGAAAATGATCTTCACGAGACACATCAAATGGAATCTTAGCCTTATGTTACCTGTAAATGAGGGTATGTCTACACTACCCCGCTAGTTCGAACTAGGGGGGTAATGTAGGCATACCGCACTTGCAAATGAAGCCCGGGATTTGAATTTCCCGGGCTTCATTTGCATAAGCGGGGACCCGCCATTTTTAAAACCCCGTTGGTTCGAACCCCGTGCAGCGCGGCTACACGGGGCTCGAACTAGGTAGTTCGGACTAGGATTCCTGTGAATTGAACACTGGAAACATTCCCCTTTACTAATGTTCTCATGAAGAATCTGTATTCATCTGCTGCTTGTACTTTTCATCCCAAATTCTGAATTAACTTACTCAAAGAAATGTCAGGTTGGGGGTTAAGAAGGGTTGAAAGCAATCTATTTTGATGTAGTTGGATTTCAAAGGCTAAAGAGAAGTCTAGCCATAGCTCCAGGTGTACCCAATTCATTACACCATACCATGAAATCCCACCAGCATTAAAATAATTCCAACAGCAACTCAGCCAGCCAGGAGCACTCTGATAGTCCAATCCACTCCCCGCTCGCTGAGGGATGTAAAGCTTCAGAGCTGTCAAGCCAGCATCTTGTGCAGCGTGCCTGGAAGGTGTTTAAATTCAAGATGGTTCGGAACAATGGAAGGAGCAAGTTGTAGAGTCTCATCTGAACAGATCCAGATGCGCATTACCCATTAGTTATCAAGTCTGTTTGTTTACTAATAACTGTAATGCTAAAGATCAAAGCACACCCAAGCCACATGTACAGCCCGTGCCAATATCAGCTGGAAACACTAACCTTTTATATTATATAGTGTAACCCACGCACTTGTTGGGTATAGTGTACTCACTCTTCTAGTGGCACTGAGACGGTTTACAACCTTAGCTACCAGCCAGCTGGCTTTTAGCTCTTGTAGCAGAGACTCGTGCACTAAGCTCCAGAGATCCCCGGGTTGATTCCCCCTCTTGGTGTTACAGCTCAAGACCTTTTATGTAACATCCCTCGTGCTCTTTTCAAAAGACCCCAAAGGCCACCGTTTTATATCCCGAACATTGGTGTAAGCCTAGAGTAGCTTTGGTGACCTCAGTGGAGTTGCAACTGATCAGAGCTGACCATTCCATTTCATGGCCACTCTCAAGGTTTGTGAATTGGTTTTCCTTCCACATTACCAGGACTCGCCAAATTGCGGCGAGCCCTGCTTGCCAGCTGCACGGCTCAGCACGCTGCGCAGGCGCTGACAGCACTGCAGTGCTGTGCCGGGCTATGATCTACTTGCCCGTGGTGAGTAGATTACCTAAATTGTTGAGCCCTGCACACTATAATGAAAAAGCAAACCTTTTAGATGTTTTTATGAAACCAAAATATTGCTGAGATGTCTGTATTCAGATCAAAAGCTGAGAAAAGGATGGGGAGCCACTGACTTAAGATGTGAGACCCCCCCTCCCCAAATTTGGGATCCTTTGCCTACCTCATTCTGAATTGGGTTTTTAAGATGAGGCCACTCTGAATCAGACAGAACAAGACTGCCCTATCCACTGAGGTGCAGAGAATCTGTCTCTCTACCCCACCCCTCATAAAAACTTGGTTGAAAAGCATATTCCAGTGAAACTCCATGGTTGAAAGTGGCCCAATCGGTTCTATTCCAGATTTACATCTATGTGCTGATATAAGAATCTAGTTCCATATCCATGCTATGCAAAGGGAAGAAAATCCCTTTCCCATACAGCACACTGGGAAGTTGATTTGTGTTCTGCCTAAAGAGCAGATCACATAGATTTAGCAACACAGCTCCTTCCCATATAGCAATTTGCCCCAAACCAAACCGGCTAAGGGCAAGCTAAACTCAACTATCTAGAAACCAGCCCCGCTAGCCTGAAGAGTTAATATTTATAAACCCCAGATTACCTCACGAAGGGCACACAGATACATGAAGATAACAGCAAAAGAAAAGACTCTGTAAGCCTCCTTTCACTTGTTTAGGAGACATTTGCCAAGTTTGACAAAGTCACTGATAAATGCCAGTAAAGTGGAAGGCATTTAATTCTGATTTGATTTAATAGGACCTCCCTGGATCAGATGCATTAGTGACTGTCATCAAAATAGCCAAGTGTTGGAGCCACCACACAGCCATGTGGAGGGCTGACAAAAATACAGAGTATGTCCCCGCTGACGAATGTGGCTCCCATCCCTCCCGCCTCCTACATGCAGAGTTTCTCCATCCATCAAACTCTTGTTCCCATCATCAATCAAAGGGGCTGTCAGAGCTTTGAGATGAGATCGGATCATTTACTTCTTATGAAGGTCCGGCACCAGATGAGAAGGTCAGGCAACTGTGACCAACCCTTTCACTCCAAACCCTGTGGGGAAATGAATTGAGCTCCCTTTCTCCAGTGGAGCAGGGAGATAGAAAGTGGACCAGAGAGTTAGGCCTCTAGAAATGCGCTGAAGACAGTCTATGCAATTTCATGGCTCTGGAATAGTTCTGCATGTAGAATCCTTGGGTGTATAAACAACAGGACTTTTTGTTTCAGCTACACCAGACTAACAGGGCTACATTTCTATCACTATTTGGGTGTATAAGGCACCTTAACCTTCATATCATGCTGCCCCCCACCTTACTTTTAAATTTATGGTTACCATTTAGGCTGATTTCAATTTCCATTCATAATGGGCGCAACTGATGTACACATAAGTGGCTTTAATCATGTCTCGGTGACAGGTTTAGCTTAAAGCGAGGCAGCACTTAGAATGATCAAGTAAATTTCCTTTGAAAAGGTCAGTTTAACATTTAACAGGAGGGCCCATTCCAGACAAATTAGATTTCGCTCCGCTTGTCTTGAGTGCAAACACTTTTCACACCGGTGTCAACAGAGGGCTGTCAATCAAGCAGCCAGCGTTTATGGAGGAGGCCAGCTGTCACCCTCCTCCCACAAAGATGGGTCCTCTATTGTGTAACTCGCTCAGGGTGGGTCTTCTGCAGGGATTCCCTGTTTCTCACATGGCTTGGTTGTAGACCTACCACAAGCCCTGAGAAAAGGGTGATACTGAGTTAGGTTACCCCAGGAGCAGGCCTGGGACTGAATTCATGCCTGGCTTCCCTCCATGACCCAGGAGTGGTAAGAATAGAGGTATGAAACCTTGCTAAGACTGCTCCCTTCCCCCTGCACTGAAATCTGTGCTACAGGTAGCCTGTGCAGAACAACTTATGCCCTTGTGTGCCCTGTTTAAACATGTATAGCAAGTCATGGCCACACCCAATAGAGTCATATGATCCTTCACCCTATACCCTTCAATCCAGACAGTCACGGATTCCCTGGCTTGCATCAGCTCTGGCACTTGGTGTTGCACTACTCAGGGTGTTAGCCCCTCAGGTGTGGCAGGGAACAGCCAGTGATTTCAGGAACAGGCGGATGACCAGGCTACCATGCAAGGAAGCATGTTCAGAAGCCAAGAAGAGGCGAGACATGGCCAGATGCTCAGTTGATATGTGTTGGCAAAGGTCTACTGACGTTGGGGGAGCTCTGCTTGTCTAGGGTTGCCAGCTTTGGTTGGATGTATTCCTGGAGGCAACCGCTAATTAAAGATTAATCTTCAGTTCCTGGCCATTTTAAGAACAATCCTGGAGGGTTGGCAACACTAGTGTTTACACCAGCTGCAATGTAAGGTTTATCTGGTCTATCCTCCTGTCCCTCCCCTTAATTGCCTTAGGGTACATTTACACAACAGTGTTATTTCAGAATAACTGACGTTATTTTGAAATAAAGAGCACATCTACACTACAAGCTTTGATTTCTAAATACTGTTGAGCTGGAGGACTTCTTACTCCAACTCCTGTAACCCTCATTTTACAAGGAGTAAGGGAAGTTGAAGGAAGAGCATTCTGTGTAGTGTGCTGTGTAGACAGCGCCAAAGGCTAAGTTATGCTATTTCAACTTAAGCTACGCAGTTGAGTTAAACTACACAATTGACATAGCTGAAGTTGAATTAAATTCGAACTAACGGAGCGCTAGTGTAGCGCCTATCAAAGTTAATTCGAACTAACGTCCGTTAGTTCGAATTAACTTTGTAGTGTAGACATACCCTAATTTAGTCCACTGGTTGGATGATTAGCATTTGCATCAAGAACTTTAATCTTGGAATCCCATTCCTGAGGTGGGGATAATTGCCATCATTACTAAGTTTATTATAACTTCTGAAATCTCCCTGAGCATTTCACAGTTATGATCACCATCCTGGTCAGGCAGGAGCATGGAATTCATAGAGATTGTTTGGTATAATTGGGTTCATTTAAGATTTTAACTTCATTTGATTCTATGCTTTCTTTCACCCCCCACCAACATGACCTTTTCTGTTAGGGTACGTCTACACTACATGGCTCCGTCGACGGAGCCATGTAGATTTGTTTATTGGGCAAAGGGAAATGAAGCAGCGATTTGAATAATCGCCGCTTCATTTAAATTTACATGGCTGCCGCGCTGAGCCGACAAACAGCTAATCAGCTGTTTGTCCACTCAGCGCGCTAGTCTGGACGCTCCCCTGCCGACATCAAAGCCCTTTGTTGGCAGCCCCGGTAAACCTCATCCCACGAGGAATAATGGGGCTGCCGACAAAGGACTTTGATGTCAGCAGGGGAGCGTCCAGACTAGCACGCTGAGCCGACAAACAGCTGATCAGCTGTTTGTCGGCTCAGCGCGGCAGCCATTTAAATTTAAATGAAGCGGAGATTATTTAAATCGCCACTTCATTTCCCTTTGCCTACAACCCTAATCTACATGGCTCCATCAATGGAGCCATGTAGTCTAGACACAGCCTTATAGTGTGTACCTTGGTATTACCATGTCCCAGGATCCAATCGCGTAATCCAGGATTTTTTTTCCAATTCCAGCTTTTAATTCTAGTTGGGAATGTTTTGAGCTTTTATGGATGACATTTCCCATGAAATAGACATTTCTTTCTCTGGCTCTTTTCTAGAGCTACACTTCTGGAGAGAATCTTCCTTGTGGGCTTTAAAGGCCTTTGGGACTCCTTACAATGAAGAATGCTATGGAAGGATGAGGTTATCTAGCATGTTATAGATTGCGTAACTCTTATCACTTTGCTCGGAGATGCTTAGGGGTCAAAAATTCCAATTCTGAAGAAAAAAATGCTGAAATTTCAAAAAAGGTTGAATAAAAATGATGTTTTCACAAAAAAATTACCCCCTTTTCAGTCAGCGATACCAATTATAAAAGGGCTTGTCACTCAGCTGGTCTCCTTTTTGAGGAATTGCACCTTTAGACCCTGCTTTGATTGACATGTGTGTCAAGTATAAGGTTTGGATTGATTTCATAAAGCATTTACTCTCATTATTAGGGAAGGCAATAGACTTTCTATTGGACTGCTGGAAGAATTTCCCCAGCTGGAGCTCTTTATAATAAAAATAAAACCCTATTCATTTTGCAAGTGAGAGGCAAGGGCTGCACATAAGTGGAAAGCCAGCCTGGCAGGCTTAACCATCAGTAAGCTAAAGGGTACAAGAAAACTTGGTACAGGCGGGTGAAAGCCTGTGCAACCGTCGTGAAGGGTGTATCTGATCTTTCAGCTTTGGTAGAAAGAATAAGCAGAAAAGGCAGGAAGAGGTTTATCATTCTGGGGAGGATGCCAAAGGGTGAGGTGGGTGTGAAAAGCTGTTTCCCAAGCTGAATGCTTTCCCACAGTAAGGGAGGAAAAAGCGGGTCAAAGAGTGTCCTGGCCAGCTGCAGAAGGGGCTTCCTGCTGGAAGAGCAGGCTGAGGCCCTTGTGGAAAGAGAAAGAAGTACCAGCCACTTAGTGGTAGCCCTGGCAGAAGTATGGGCATTGTGTGAGGCTCTATGAAGCCAAGTCAGGGCTAGTGGGAATTAGGGATGTAGGCGACTAGTTGACTACCTGATAAGCAGATGCTTAATGACTCGACTAGTTGCTTTGCCCTTCCCCCCGCCTTGATGTCTCTATCTGAGAGATGCAGTAAGGAGGAAGAGCAGGAGCCAGTACTGGCAGGAGCCAACTTAAAAGCTGGTTCCCCTCAGCACCATCTCTGCTGGGGGAGGCGGGCAGGGGAGGCAGAGGCATAGCATGGGCACGAGCCAAGAATCAGCTGACTCTTTGTTCTCATCTGGTTCCCTCCCACACTGCACCTCTGCCTTTTAAATGTATTAAGAGTCTGACAGTTCTTAATACATTGAAAAGGAAGAGGTGCAGCAGGGTTAGCTCCTGGGACGAGTAGCTAACCCTGCTGCGGTGCTGCCGTTTCCCCGCTTGTTGACCAATCGATGGAAATTCCATCGACTACTTGATTAGCTGACTAAACACAATTTTACATCCCTGATGGGAGTACAGAAATAAACACAAAACTGACTATTTTTCATAAGAGCACTTTGTCTCTGGATAGTGGAATGGAGTTGAAGGAGAGCTAAAAGGAAAATGTGCCTTTTTTATGACAATGTTATGGAAAAACCCTAGAGAATTAAATGGAACCATGAGAGCCTTTCTACAGGCTTTCTGGGTTGCTAACCATTTGACAGAATGGTTCCAAGCAGACTTTAGGAAGGTGAAACAGGCTGTCCCCTCTCCCGAGATTTTTAGCGGTTTCACAGTTATCTTTTTAAACGATTTTTTTACATCCCTAGTTCCAACAGGGGCAGTAGCCAGCTTCCCCGCACAACCTTGCCAACGTGCCTCAGTCCAAGGAGATAGCTGCATAAAAGGGAGGAAGAAACCTCGTTCGCTCCCAAGGGAAACCGCAAACAAGGACGTAGCCTGTGGTGATTTTGGAGTCACTTCTGAGCATGACAATTCTTGTTCCGATGAATTATCCATGTTGGAGTACAGCAAAATTTGGCCTTCCTTTTCCCATTGGCCCTGTGCAGTGAGGGTTAACTCCCAGCTGGTCTAAATAAAATCCTATTGGTAAAAGTCTCCTTCGGGAACAGAGCGAGAGACCAACTCAGCTATTTAGGCCCATTTGTTACAGTATCCAATATGCCCACTTACATTTAGCTCTCTGACTGGCCTTGGCTGGGGAGCTATTCCTAAATGCATCGAGTGGAACAGGATGGATGGACCTGGATTTGTTCTGGGCCCAGCGGAGCATAGCCTCACCGAGGCAGAGAGGCGAAGAGATAAGCAGGAAGTAAGGCTGTGGTCTGAGAGCAAACGCTGGTTTAGAGAAAACTCAGAGTCAAAGGAACGGGAAGTGAGGTGTACTATCCCTGGGCTGCTCAGGCTGGGAAGAGGCAGAACTCTGTGGGATGTGTGAGATTGCGGGTTGCGTGTTGGTTACGTGTTCCCTAAGGGGAAGCCCTGGTAACTGAGCAAAAGTGGCTGACCCAAGAAAAAGCCCGGGATACAGTAATTGTAGCTCTGTAGCCAATTTATTTCCTGGAAGCAAACAGGAGATAAAATACTCTCACTCCTGAGAAGGGTGCTAGATTTCAGTTCCTTCTGCTTCTCCAGAGACAGCCGTCAGCATGGACTCCATGACTGCTCTGAGACTGAAGCACCCATGGAAAAATATAGCAGCACTCACGAGCAATTAGCTCTGCCCCCTTCTCTCCAGTGGTTCCTGCCCACCACATATCAGTCATAGGCAGGAGGCACTGGGGGAGGGCGAAGAGCAAGAGCGGGGCCCTAGGGAAGGAGTGGGAGCATGGCAGGGGAAGGGGGAGCATCCCCCAGTGCCTCCAAAGACAGGCTTCTACCACTAAAGCTTGTGAAGAGCTTCCTTAGTCATTACTGAGGATAGTGCTAGTTGATCCCATACAGGGTGACCTGACAGCAAGTGTGAAAAATCAGGACACATGATGGGAGGTCAAACACAACTGTGGAAGACAAAGCCACATACAGCTGTATTGCCACTATACAGTCGGGACATCTGGTCACCTATCCCCAGACAGAAAGGCAGCGTCGACACACAGTGCAGCACCATTGCAAATACAGACACTACTGATGGAGACATGTTGTCAGTCCGGTTACGACACCTTCCCTGTGTGTTCTGAAGCCCCAGTCCTGGGAGGTGCTGAGCATTCCTCAGTAGAAGTGTGTGAGTGTGTGTGTGGTGGAGGGGAGGGGGAACGACACAAATCCAACACCTCACCTGCTCATAGGCAGAGCTTGGCACTTCATGGAACCAGCACCCAGAACAACAAAAAACAAAACCCCTGACTTTGAGGTGCTGCCAGTTACAGCCAATGACGTAGTACTGATGCTTCCACAGTTGCATTTGTTTCTGACAGCAAGGATCAGGAACTATGGTTGAAAGTTTTTTGCCTTGTTCCACCAGAACCTTCTCCCCTCCAGGATCTGCCAGGCCCTTTTTTCGTTTCATCCCTTACTCCAGATCATGGGAAAAGTCTCTTTCAGACCCTTTGTTCACCTCTTCCTTCCAGCAGACCAAAGCAAACCATTTGTACAGCTCGTGCCATCGAGATGAAGCTACTTTGCAACACTGAGTAGCAAGAACATGTTAGCTTCCCTTTAATGTTCAGTCCCTGTCATGATCATGAGAGATGGCCAGCAGCCTGGGGACTAAGGAGTTAACTATGTCCCTTACCTAACCAGGTAGACAGCAGCCAATAGAAATGTAGTTAGGAATTTCAAACCGGGACAAAGGAATTTTGGGGCTTTTCCCTCCTTTGTCCTGCCGAGGGGGACAGACATGTCTCTCTCTCCAAGAAAAGACTCTTCACTATCTGTAAGTAGGGTATTAGATAAATCCACAAGGTTTTATTGGTTTATGGTTTGGGAATGGGAATCTAATGTCTGTGCATTTAAAAATCCGTTTTCCTCTCCTTTGTAACTAAGCTCTTGGTCCATGGGGGGTCTCCCCATGAGTATATTAATTGGTGACTGTTCCAGCTAGTCATTATGCTTGTAACAAGAGTATTGTGGTGATAATAAAAGTTCTTTCTTTTTCTTTTTTATTAACCTGGTATTGGTTAATTTGTGTGTGTCCTCGTTTTACTGTAGGGCTGATATTTCCCAAATGATCTCTCCCCTGTATTTCTTACCATTACTTGGGTGAAGGCAGCCAGTTTTTATCCCCCCAATCTAGCCTTTTTTAAGACTGGGGGGGAAGTTTTATACCAAAGCCTGGAAAGAAGGTTTTGGAGTACTCTTGCGGGCCCCCACTTCTGCATTTATCATGCCAGAGTGGGGAATAAGCCTTGACAGTCCCCAACAGCTTCAGCCAAGAACCATGTGATGGGGATTGCAAACACAGCCATAGCTCTACACAGGGACACAGTCTGGTTCCCAGTATTCTGTTCCCAGCTCTGATTTTCCCATTCCCCTTTCCTCCCTCTTAGCAGGCCCATATATTACACTCCCACCATAGCCTGCAACACTGTAACTCCATCTCTTTGCATCCTATCTGCTTGTGGGCACATGTAACACGCACTCCCTTTGCTCTTCACACATATTAATCGGGATAAAAGCATATCAAAGGTCAAACCCAAAATTCTGTCTCAGGCTAACAAACAAGCCTATATGCTAACAGACACCAAAGGCAGATGAGATGATAATGCAAAGCTACAGAGACTCTGATTTTAGGTCTGGACATGATCATTGTAAGTGTGTATCAAATAAATACCTAAAGTAATGCTCTGACTCCATTCTGAGATTCTGATTCTCTCAACAAGCTACTCCTGCATCCATCTCCCTCCCTTGGTGGAGTGGTGAGTTCATTCCATGCAATTGGAGGACAGTGAATCCTTATGTGCTAGACAGCAGTTGCCAAAGCAAATTAAATTATCCAGCTAGTTTTTAGGTCAGGGACTTTGATCCTACCCATCAGCCACTGTTGTGACTTGGTTTAAAATGGACAACACTCCCAGTGAAATATAAACTTCCCTTCCGAGCTACTGACATAAAACTTGATGGAGTGAATTACTTGTGCTTGTGTTTCTGGGCTTTGCTGGAGTCAGAGGTTTTATTTCACCCATGTTGTAAATGATAGCAAATCTACACAACTCAGGTAAGTTTGGAACATGCGTCTTTCCTTGCTTTTCCTTCTTCCTGTTACGAGATCTTTTGCAAACCAGGGAGGCTGGCCTTCAAAAATTAAAGACAAACTCCAAAATCCACTTGAAACCAATAGGATCATTTCCACTAATTTCAGATACCTTTGGATTAAGCCCCAAAGTGCTACCAATGTTCCTGGCACTGATGAAGACACTAAAGGCAGACAGTCCCTACTTTGAACAGCTAGCACTGTAGACAAAACACAGGGAAGACAGAGCACAACTGTGTGAGTTTTAACTGTCTTTCTGCCTAAAATTTACCCATATTTCCCAATCTTTTCACTGTGAGACCTATAGTGTTGTTCTGTCCTGATCCTCAGCTAGACTTCCACTGTTTGGTTTCCCAAGCATGACATGTAGCACTTTGTGTTAACAACCATTAATTAATGCACACTGTTTCTAACCAAAAGTGAGACTGGGGAAAGAGAAGACAGAGGGATACGGTGCCCTCCCAACATCAAACTGACTTAAATTAGAAAGAAGGGGGAAAGTGGTTAATCCCCTGGGACCTTAAAGCAAAGTACAGGCAGTCCCCGGGTTACATGGATCCAACTTACGTTGGATCCCTACTTACAAACGGGGTGAGGCAACCCCGCACTAGCTGCTTCCCCCCAGCAGACCAGGGAGACGCGAAGCTAGCACCACCCCCCCCCCCCCAGCAGACCAGGGAGACGCAGATCAGCTTTTCTCAGCAGACACCTCAGCTTGAGAATAAAGGACTGAGGGAAGTGAGGTGTGGGAGAATAAAACTGAGCTCTGGAGAAATGTTTGGCTAGAGTTTTCCCTACAATATGTACCAGTTCCGACTTACATACAAATTCAACTTAAGAACAAACCTACAGTCCCTATCTTGTACGTAACCTGGGGACTGCCTGTAATGGGCCAATCAAGTCCCATTGCAAATGCAACCAAATATGCTGCTTTGAATTGTGGGTCACAAAGAGCAGTGTCCTTGGAGTCAAGTTCTCTGCCACATGTATGCAGACAAACATTCATTGTAGTGGGAGGCGGTGGTGGGGGGGACCAGTTTCAGACAAACGTAGTACATACCGTTCACGAACACAGCTCCTTTGTTCTTCCCACAGCATCTTCCACCCAGCGGCTTAGCACTTCATATTTGACCACGGCAAAGCCTTGCACGACAGCCCAGGAGTTTGTTGGTAAACAGAATTTTGTCTTACTGATATTAACTGGGGCTTTCAAAATGCCGTAGTTAATTTCTTCATTAATAACATTGGAAGATTTAAAAGCAAATGATTCAGACACGAGGCACCTCAAGTCTGACAGACCCCTGGAGCTGCCTGCTTTGAAGGCCATGCACAAGTGTAACGTCTAGTAAATTAAAAATGATTGGGTATTCAGGGGGCATCCAATCAGAAGTGGCATGTGGCACAATTATTTTTTCCAGCAATATGCTATTTGGTTGGTTGGTTTGTTCCAGGTTGGGAAAGGCCAACAGATTTTTCAGTAGTCTGAGATATTCTCCACATAATTTGCAGTACAGAAGGATGCATAGAGTAACCGCTACTATGCATCAGTGGCAGTTCCAAAGACACCAGTGATTAAATGGGTTACACAGCCCATGTCTAGATCCGTGCCTTTCCCACAGCTCCCATTGGCCAGCCAGAGCCGCAGTTAGCCGTACCTACTGAGATTCAGGTAAATATAGTGGCAACAGCCCATCAGGGGCTAACCCTGGTGAACTGTCAACGTCTTATTGCCCACTCCTGTCCTATAGCATAAAGAGGCTTGTAGAAGCTCAAGAACAGTCCTGCAACCTGGAAGTCCCATTTCTTCCACTGCAAGGAAGCATTTACTACAAGAACTCATTATTAATAACTTAACTCTGGTATAGCACTTTTCCTCCATAGATCTCAAAGCATTTTACAAAGGAGACAGCATCATTATGCCCATTTTACAGATGAGGGAAGCAAAGCACAGTGAGGAGTGACTCGCCATAGCTCACCAGACCCTGATCTACACGAGGGAGTTATTTCAAAATAAACCCCTTATTTCGAAATAAGAAGCAGAGCGTCTGCACTACCAACCCTGTTATTCTGAAATAACGGGCTGGTTATTTTGAAATCTGCACTCCTGCTTTCCTCGGGGAATAACGCTTATTTCAAAATAGTTATTTTGAAATAGCAGCAGCAGAGCGTTCACACTACCGCTATTTCGAAATAACTACTCCCCAGAGTAATTCGAATTAATTACTCTCCAGTACATCCTGGGGCTCTTAGTCAAGGTAGGGCAGATACAATCACAGAGCCTGCCTCGGACTAAATTCAAGACTCTCCTTTATAGTGGGGACACACTATTTCAATTTTGTTATTTCAGGAGTTACTAAATCGATTTTAGTTATTTTGAAATTGTTTGCTAGTGTAGACATACCCCAAGCTATTCAGTGGCAGGGCTGGGATTAGAATCTAGTTCTCCTGAGTCAGACCCTTACTCACAATATTATTCAACAGTCTGCTGAATTAGAATCAAATTTTCCATTTTGGGGGAGATTATAACATTTCAAAACTTTCCCAGTCCAAAACCGAACAAAAGCAACCATGCAACTTTGCTGCAAAATCATAGAACCATAGAATACTAGGACTAGAAGAGACCTCGAGAGATCATTGAGTCTAGTCCCCTGCCCCCATGGCAGGACCAAATACTGTCTAGACCATCCCTGATAGACATTTATCTAACCTACTCTTAAATATCTCCACAGATGGAGATTCCACAACCTCCCTGGGCAATTTATTCCAATGTTTGACCACCCTGACAGTTAGGAACTTTTTCCTAATGTCCAACTTAAACCTCCCTTGCTGCAGTTTAAGCCCATTGCTTCTTGTTCTATCCTCAGAGCCCAAGATGAACAAGTTTTCTCCCTCCTCCTTATGACACCCTTTTAGATATCTGAAAACTGCTATCATGTCCCCCCTCAATCTTCCCTTTTCTAAACTAAACAAACCTAATTCCTTCATCGTTCCCTCATAGGTCATGTTCTCTAGACCTTTAATCATTCTTGTTGCTCTTCTCTGGACCCTCTCCAATTTCTCCACATCTTTCTTGAAATGCAGTGTCCAGAACTGGACACAATACTCCAATTGAGGCCTAACCAGCACAGAGTAGAGCGGAAGAATGACTTCTCATGTCTTGCTCACAACACACCTGTTAATGCATCCCAGAATCATGTTTGCTTTCTTTGCAACGGCATCACACTGCTGACTCATATTCAACTTGTGGTCCACTATAATCCCTAGATCCTTTTCTGCCATACTCCTTTCCAGATAGTCACTTCCCATTCTGTATGTATGAAACTGATTGTTCCGTCCTAAGTGGAGCACTTTGCATTTGTCTTCATTAAACTTCATCCTATTTACTTCTGACCATTTCTCCAATTTGTGCAGGTCATTTTGAATTATGACCCTATCCTCCAGATTTGTGGCAACTCCTCCCAGCTTGGTATCATCTGCAAGCTTAATGGCTACGTCTAGACTGGCATGATTTTCCGCAAATGCTTTTAACGGAAAAGTTTTCCATTAAAAGCATTTTCGGAACAGAGCTTCTAGATTGGCACGGACGCTTTTCCGCAAAAGCACTTTTTGCGGAAAAGCGTCCGTGCCAATCTAGATGCGCTTTTCCACAAAAAAGCCCCGATCGCCATTTTCGCAATCGGGGCTTTTTTGCGGAAAACAAATCTGAGCTGTCTACACTGGCCCTTTTGCGCAAAAGTTTTGCGCAAAAGGACTTTTGCCTGAATGGGAGAAGCATAGTATTTCCACAAGAACACTGACAATCTTACATGAGCTCGTCAGTGCTTTTGCGGAAATTCAAGCGGCCAGTGTAGACCGCTGGCAAGTTTTTCTGGAAAAGCAGCTGATTTTCTGGAAAAACAGGCCAGTCTAGACACAGCCAATAAGCATAATTTCTATACCAATATCTAAATTGTTGATGAAGTTATTGAACAGAGCCAGTACCAAAACAGACCCCTGCGGAACCCCACTTGTTATGCCTTTCCAGCAGGATTGTGAACCATTAATAACTACTCTCTGAGTACGGTTATCCAGCCAGTTATGCACCCACCTTATAGTAGCCCCATCTAAGTTGTATTTACCTAGTTTCTTGATAAGAATATCATGTGAGACGGTATCAAACGCCTTACTAAAGTCTAGGTATACCACATCCACTGCTTCTCCCTTATCCACAAGACTCGTTATGCTATTAAAGAAAGCTATCAGATTGGTTTGACATGATTTGTTCTTTACAAATCCATGCTGCCTGTTTCCTATCACCTTGCCTCTTTCCAAGTGGTTACAGACAATTTCCTTAATTACTTGCTCCATGGAACTCTAATTATTATTACTATTATTATTTTTCATTTTAAGACGACCAAAACATTCTGTTCCCTTTTTAACCTATACTTTTTTGTTTCATATGGAAAGTAACGCATTTAATTTCAAAAAGTCACTTCGAAACAAAGTCAAAACATTTCATTCCAGAAGTGTCCAAACGAGTCATTTCAACACGATCAAAATGCTTCAAAAGAAACTAAATTTCATCCAAAATCAACCCATTGATTGATGCAAATGGAATTTTTTTGCTGAAAAGCCGTTCCAAGAAAGATCTCCAAGCAGCTCTATTCAGGATCATTCGTTCGCTCTGCAAGGCAGGCAATCTTCTAAACAACAGGTGGACCCGTAAAGTCCCCGGGCTATATTACACTGATGGGCAGACTATGAAAACCTAGATAAAGAGAGATGTGTCTGCCAGTACACTGATTTGAATATTTCTCAAGAGCTGTCTTTGTTTGAATCAACACAGGCTAGGCAATACATCTGGTGAGAAAACACATCCCAGAGTAGGGACAAATGAACGTCATTGTGCTTGCCAATTGCCTGCTGGCATCCCACAAGTTACTGTACACCGTGAAGACAATTAACACACACAGAGCTTAGCTATTATGTCTCTGCACAATGTCTTCTCTAAGCAATTTCCATAGAAAGCTTGCAAATTAACAAGCATTGTTTTGTTTTTTAACCGACTCAGCAGGATTTTCTGAAACAAGAAGCATTTGAACTTCAGAGATAGCAGCTGCCCAACCCAATGACGGTTTAATTATTTTTAAATTACATTAATAGAAGGGAGAAATTATATTTGTTTACAATACTGACCATTATTCTGTAACAGGACAATTGGCTGAATGGACTTTATAAATTTATTAAACACCTTCCCTGTTTACTTTGCATTTTGGGTGCATGGAATTGCTAAGCAGTAAAAAATATATACGTCAATGGCCAGAATTTATTTTCAGACCAGATATACATTATGGCTGCGTCTAGACTGGCAAGTTCTTCCGCAAAAGCGCCTGCTTTTGCAGAAAAACTTGCCAGCTGTCTACACTGTCCGCTTGAATTTGCGCAAGAACACTGATGATCTAATGTAAGATTGTTAGTGTTCTTCTACAAATACTATGCTTCTCCTGTTCAGGGAAAAAGCCCTCTTGCGCAAATGTATTTGCGCAAGAGGGCCAGTGTAGACAGCTAAAAACTGTTTTGTGCAAAAAAGCCCTGATGGCGAAAATGGCAATCGGGGCTTTCTTGTGCAAAACCGCGTCTAGATTGGCATGGACACTTTTCTGCAAAAAGTGCTTTTGAGCAAAAGCGTCTGTGCCAATCTAGATGCTCTTTTCCGTTAAAAGCATTTGTGGAAAATCATGCCAGTCTAGACGTGGCCTTATTGTTATAGCTTCACCAGTGTCAGTCAAATCATGCCAGTGTATACCAACTGTGGATCCCTCCCTTCGTTCATATTTTCTATCATGTCTAAGCTCCTTCCGCTTCAAAAGTCCATCATAAATGCTGCCCAATCTTTAGAGTGCATATTAATTATATAGAGTACTTACAAATCCTCAGTTATCGCTTTGAGGACTGATAGGTTCTTGTCCCAAAATCAGGCCCAGTATTATTCAAATTCTTACATAAATTAGGAAACCCAGTCTGCACAGTTGCATAACTCACACCGTAGAAACTCCTTTATATTCATAGACTCATAGACTTTAAGGTCAGAAGGGACCATTATGATCATCTAGTCTGACCCACTGCACAGTGCAGGCCACAGAATCTCACCCACCCCTCTTAGAATAATCCTCTCACCTATATCTCAGATGTTGAAGCCTTCAAATACTTTGAAGACCCCAAGATGCAGAGAATCCTCCAGTTGTGATCTGTACCCCATGCTACAGAGGAAGGCGAAAAACCTCCAGGGCCTCTGCCAATCTACCCTGGAGGAAAATTCCTTCCCAGCCCCAAATATGGCGATCAGCTAAACCCTGAGCATGTGGGCAAGATTCACCAGCCAGACACCCAGAAAGTTCTCTATAGTAACTCCTATCAGTAACAGTAACAAAAACAGGGAGTTTTGAGAGGGAGTTTGGAAGGGGAGTAGGAAGGGGCCAAGGTACAATTGCCAGTCTTTAAAGTTTAGTTTAAAGGTTTTAATCAAAACTTCCTGATTTAACTAGAAACCCTATCAATAACCTTGATCGCTATAGGAGAGAATGCAGGCAGAAGCCCAGCAGCAGAGTGGGGGCTATCCTGTATATTGTGCTCACTGTAGCATGTATGATTACCTGCCGTGCGCGCAGGTGGCATATGTGTGCAAAGAGCTCCTGGCCATCAGAGACTGCATACGGGCTTTGGAGGCCAGGGTGGCTGAACTGGAGGAGCCGAGGGAGGCAGAGAAGTATGTTGATGAGACAGAGAAGTATGTTGATGAGACTTTCTGGGACACTGTAGAATTGTCCCACCTCCAGTCAGACAGCCCCTGTGCTGTTAAGGAGGATGAAAGGCTCAGGGAAGGAGAGCAGTCTACAAGAGCAGAGGGAAACCTTCCCATAGTTGGGACCCTCCTTCCAGATGTTGGGGTATCCTCTCGCACTCAGGTTACCTCTCCAAGGGAGGGAACTCCAGTCAGTAGGAAAATGCAGTTAGTAATGGGAGATTCAATCATTAGAAAATGTAGATAGCTGGGTTTGCGATGACCAGGAGAACTGTATGGTGACTTGCCTGCTTGGTGCGAAAGTTGCATCTCTCTTGAGGCATCTAGATAGACTTATGTGTAGTGCTGGGGAGGAGCCCATGGTTGTGTTACATGTAGGTACCAATGACATAGGGAAGGGTAGCAGAGATGTTCTGGAGGCCAAATTTAGGCTGCTAGGAAAGAGACTGAAATCCAGAACCTCTATGGTGGCATCCTCAGAAATGCTTCCAATTCTACGTGCAGACCCAAAGTGGCAGGCAGAGCTTCAGAGTCTCAATGCGTGGATGAGACAATGGTGTAGGGAGGAAGGGTTTAGCTTTATAAGGAATTAGGGAAACTTTTAGGATAGGGGGAGCCTATACAGAAAGGATGGGCTCCACCTAAACCATAGTGGATCCAGACTACTGGCACGTAACATTAAAAAGGCCGCAGAGCAGTTTTTAAACTAAGAGATGAGGGAAAGCCAACTGGTGCAGAGCAGAACGTGGATCGGACAAAGATGTCTCTTAGAGGAGAGTCTATTGATAGAGATTCTCTAGGTTTTAGTCATGAGGAGAGGATGAAAGAGGATAATGTATGGGCCAGATCAGACAAAAAACATTCACATAAAAAAGAATCTGACACATCAGAAAAGGGCAGACAAATAAACAGTGACAAGTTTTTAAAGTGCTTGTACACAAATGCTAGAAGTCTAAAAAATAATATGGGTGAACTAGAGTGCCTCATGTTAAAGGAAGATACTGATATAATAGACATCACATCACAGAAACCTGGTGGAGCGAGGACAATCAATGAGACACAATCATTCTGGGGTACAAAATATTTCGGAAAGACAGAACAGGTCGTGCGGGTGGGGGAGTGGCATTATATGTGAAAGAAAATTTAGAATCAAATGAAGTAAAATTCTTAAATGAATCAACATGTTCCATAGAATCACTATGGATAGTAATTCCCTGCACTAATAAAAAATATAACAGCAGGAATCTATTATCGACCACCTGACCAGGACAGTAATAGTGACTATGAAATGCTAAGGGAGATTAGAGAGGCTATCAAAATAAAGAACTCAATAATAGTGGGGGATTTCAACTATCCACATATTGACTGGGTACATGTCACCTCAGGACAAGATACAGAGACAAAATTTCTTGATACCTTCAATGACTGCTTCTTGGAGCAGCTGGTTCAGGAACCCACAAGGGGAGAGGCAAGTCTCGATTTAGTCCTGAGTGGTGTGCAGGATCTGGTCCAACAAGACCACTTGGAAATAGTGACCATAATATAATAACATTTAACATTCCTGTGGTGGGAAGAACACCTCAGCAGCCCAGCATTGTGGCATTTAATTTAAAAAAGGGGAACTATGTAAAAATGAGGTGGTTAGTTAAACAGAAATTAAAAGGTACAGTGACTAAAGTAAAATCCCTGCAAGCTGCATGGATACTTTTCAAAGACACCATAATAGAGGCCCAACTTAAATGTGTACCCCAAACTTAAAAAAAATAAATAGAAGAACTAAAAAAAGCCACCGTGGCTTAACAACCATGTAAAAGAAGCAGTGAGATATAAAAAAAGACATCTTTTATAAAGTGGAAGTCAAATCTTAGTGAGGTAAATAGAAAGGAGCACAAACACTGCCAAATTAAGTGTAAAGATGTAATAAGAAAAGCCAAAAAGGAGTTTGAAGAACAGCTAGCCAAAAACTCAAAAGGTAATAAAATGTGTTTTAAGTACATCAGAAGCAGGAAGCCAGCTAAACGACCAGTGGGGCCCCCTGAACAATTGAGCTACAAAAGGAGCACTGAAAGACTATAAAATCATTGTGGAGAAACTAAACCAATTCTTTGCTTTGGTCTTCATGGCTGAGGATGTTAGGGAGATTCCTAAACCTGACCCAGGGTACTGGGCTGGATGGACCTTTGGTCTGACCCAGTATGGCCATTCTTATAAATATAATTGTCAATATATTTAGCAGAGTCACAAACACCCCCACTCAGAAAGGTAAATAGAGATGCTAAGGAATGTACATCCGCACATCCATGATGCTCGCAGTGTCCCATGCAGAACAATCCAGTACATTAGCCATGGTCTTCCTCATTAACATCTCCATCACCACCAGTGGCCATTGTTCTGGCATCTTCCAAGGACTACATTTATTTCTCCCAGCTCTCCTCCTTCCACACCACACCACCACCACCAAGCTGAGATTCTACTTCCAGCTTCAGCTTCCAGGCATAATGGGAACCAGTGTCTTTCTGCTGGTATGTCCTCTCCCTGAGAACATTAATACACCATAATAAAGTCTCCTCTCAATCTTATTTTTGATATTCTAAACTGGTCAAGCTCTTTAAGCCTCTCTTGCTAAAGCATCAGCTTTAGCCCTTGAATCATGTTTGTGCCTCTTTTCTAGACTCTGCAGTTTTGCAACACCCTTCTTGAAATGTAGACCCCCCAGTGTCAGACACGGCATTCTAGGATGGGTCTCACACGGAATTAAAGGCACTTCCTTTGTCCTACTCACTACTCTCATTTTAAATGTCCCAGGATCACACTTTTTTGCCAGAGTACGGCACTGAAAGCTCATGGGGTATGTCTACACTACCACCCTAGTTTGAACTAGGGTGGTAATGTAGGCATACCGCTCTTGCAAATGAAGCTCGGGATTTGAATTTCCCGGGCTTCATTTGCATAAGCCGGGCACCGCCATTTTTAAATGCCGGCTCGTTCGAACCCCGTGCCGCGCGGCTAGACACGGCACGGGCTAGATAGTGCGGACTAGCAAGCCATTCCGCACTAACTGTACACCTCGTTCCACGAGGCGTACAGTTAGTGCGGACTAGCTAGCTAGTCCGCACTATCTAGCCCGTGCCGCGTCTAGCCACGCGGCACGGGGTTCGAACGAGCCGGCATTTAAAAATGGCGGTGCCCGGCTTATGCAAATGAAGCCCGGGAAATTCAAATCCCGGGCTTCATTTGCAAGAGCGGTATGCCTACATTACCACCCTAGTTTGAACTAGGGTGGTAGTGTAGACATACCCGTGTTGGGTTGCTTGTCCACTATAACCCCTAAACCCTTTTAAAAATGACTGCTTTCCATGATACAATCCACCATTCTATCCTGCGCTGCTTGCTCGTAGGTGCGTAATCCTGCATTTAGCCAAGCTTACCAACCGATCCACGCTGATCTGTACAACGGCCCTATCCTCATTGATTGCCATTGTGCTAAGCTTTGAGCCTTCATGCACTTTATAACAGCGGTGGGGAACTTCAGGCCCGGATGTGGCCCTTGGCTTGCCTGGATGTGGCCCCTGAGGCTCGGGGGCCCTCCCTTGCATTGGGGAGCCCGCCTGATGCTCCAGCCCTCCTGCTGCCCCACAAGTCTGGAGCACACAAAATCTACTAGGCCGGGCCTCCGTAAGCTCCGGTGTGGGAAGTGTCTTTCTCCTTCTCAGGGACCACGTCAGAGAGGGTTTTTTTTTTTTTTTTGGCCTCTCACTTGTGTGCAGCCCATGACTGATTTTTCTGTGTGTTAGTGACCCTCGACCCCAAAAAGGTTCTCCACCCCTGCTTCACAAGCATGCACTGATGAAAACACTGAATATCCTCAGGCCTCATACTGATGCATACAGACGCATCCCCAGTTGACGATGGCTTCCTAGGGATGACTACTTTGTGAGATTGTCCCTTAGCCAGTTAATTCAACTATGCCAAGCTGCAAACCTAGCAATAGCCTTATCCCCTAATGAAACTGACCTCTTCATTCCCAGCTTGGTATTCACACCCAGTGGACCAAGCCACCTCTCTTATATGGCAGCGATAATGTTCCCCTACACGATTAACTCTCCCAGATAATATCAAATGAAGGATGAGATTCCCTGTTCTGCACTCAGGTCCACAAATTACTGTGTTAGAAGAAAAACCTCAGTGGAAGGATAATGAGTAGTCCAAGTGTCTCCCAAGTCTACGACTGGCTTCAAAATACTGTCATTGATCATCCTAATAAGCACTTAAGAAAGTAAATCAACGCCTATTAAATCACATCTGACATCAAGCTCGCTTCCCCGTGTAATGCATAAACGTTGGAAATTGACAGTGTATGTGCACAATGGGGGTGGTGGTGCTGGGTTTTAATACAAAATTTATCCGCTGGCTTCTTGTTTTCCTTCACCAATGTCGAAGAGTGGTGTGTTGTGATGTGCTCTTCACATACAAAGAGCTAACACCCATCGTAGCATTAACCTATCTTAAGAGACGACAAAGAATAGGATTCTGTAGCCTGGAAAAAACTAACATTTAGAGGGGGAATTTCCTGAAGTTTTTAAGATGACGACAAGTACAGTGAGAAGTAATTGGTCTCTTGGTTTCATGCTGCCCCATAACAAAAGAACATGGCATCGCAGAAAGCAGTGGCAGAATATTTTCCTCATTGCTTGGGGAAAACTAGCCAGTTCGCTGCCATAAGAGGTCAGTGACTTGCTTGTTACAGAAGGATTTATAAGGAATTTTAAAACCTACAACTTCAATAATAGTCATTTATGCTAATCTGCTGTGTGAGCAATAACACCTTATGCTTCAGGGAAAACTTGATTTCCTAGACATGGCTGGAAGAAACTGCCCTAGAGACATGGGAGGGTAGTAAATGGGAGGTGATTTCAACATTCATATGTTGCATCAGCTATTGGTCACTCCTGGAGGCAGGTAAATAATACTAGTGGGCCAGATCTTGAGGTTTTTACTCAGGCAACAACCCTTTGACTCCCTTTGACTGAGAAAGAACCATGTAAAACCTTTATGCTTCCATCTACTTCCTAGCATGGGGCTCAAGAGCAAGCTGGAGGTGGGGATCCCTAGACCTTGTGCCACCCAGAACAACAAGGCTATGTCTACAGTGGTGGGTTCTTGCACAAGGATGGCCATTCTTCTGAAGAGCATCCACACAGCATGCCCACTCTTGCACAAGAATATTTAAAGTGTGGTAAGAGAGGGATTCTTGCACAAGTGTAAGCTCTCTTGCACAAGACCTCTTGCACAAGAAGGCAGGGTGGACATGCAGCAGGGGTCTCTTGCACAAGAAACCCCTATGGCTAAAATGGCCATCAGAACTTTCTTGGACGCTCTCTTGCGCACACTGCCATGGATGTTCTTGCATAAAAGCACATGGCAGTATGGATGTGTTCTTGCGTAAGAGTTTTTGCGTATGATGTTCTTGAGCAAGAACCCACCAGTGTAGACATAGCCCAAGTGTTTTCAGCACTTCCCTGAGCTAAGCAAAACCAAGGCAGTGCTATAGGGTGTGACCCTCATCCCAGATGATTTGGCTCTTCCCAGAAGATTTTTGCAGCTGCTGATTCCATACATAGGAGCCCTTTACCCTCTATTCCTCTCTGGAGAGGTGTTTTGGGAGCAGCCAGCATCTGGGGGCAGATCCTGATATTACAGTTCTCCCTGTATGCTGCCCACTTATCCACATTAGTAGAGTCTATATGGAGGGTGGGGACATTGTTCATTTCTGGACTTTAACAAACCAGACAATCAATACACCGGAAGGGTAAGTCTACACTAGCCCCCTAGATCAATCTAGGGAGCCTAATGAAGGCGACCAAAATTGCAAATCAAGGCCGGGATTTAAATATCCCACGCTTGATTTGCATGTTCCCAGCCGGTCACTATTTTAGAAATTGACTAGCCCAAAGTAACTGCCCACTTTTACACGCATCAGTGAAAAGGGATTCCAATTTAAAGCCCCTAATTTGAATTAGCTGGTAAACCTCATTGCAGGAGGAATACCAGCTAATTTGAGTTAGGGGTTTAAATTGAAATCCCGTTTCACTGCCGCGTGTAGACACGGGCAGTTACTTCAGACTAGACAATTTCTAAAATGGCGACTGTCCGGGAACATGCAAATCAAGCGTGGGATATTTAAATCCCGGCCTTGATTTGCAATTTTCAGTCACCTTCATTAGCCTCCCTAAATCAATCTAGGGGGCTAGTGCAGACGTACCTGAACTGAGTGGCTGCTGACCATGCAATGTATACAGTTGTAAGGTTATGTCCTTTTTGTTCATCCTCCCAAAATACTCTTGAATCCCTCTGCCCTAGGATCCCCAAGTGCTTGAAACTGGCGCTATGGCTACACAACAAGCTTTTCCCGGAAGAGGAAATGCAAATGGAGCACTCATTTGCATATGGTGCACTCATTTGCATTTTCTCTTCCGATCCTTTTTGTGGAAGAGGTTTTTGCACAAAAAAGTGCTGTGTAGACAGGTCCATTTTGTGCAAAAAAAAACCTTTTGCATAAGAACCCTTATTCCTCAAGAAATGAGGTTTACAGGTTCTTGTGCAAAATGGGTTTTTTGCGCAAAACAGATCCTGCTACACAGCACTTTTTTGTGCAAAAACCTCTTCCGCAAAAAGCATCGGAAGAGACTATGCATATGAAGCATGAGAAGTTGCTAATGAGCGCTTCATTTGCATTGCCTCTTCCGCAAAAAAGAGGCAGTGCAGACATGCCCTCAGTGTCAGAGGGTTGCCCATCACGGTGACTAGAAAAGTTAGGTTATAATTTCCTCATGCCAAATAGGAGCACAGCTGTGGACTCAGGCCATAGTTTTGTTTATTTTTCAGAAGAACGCCTAAACAGTTTGACCCCAACCCTTGTTGTTGCTGCTTGCAATAACCAGTACTTGCATTTGTCTTAGAGACTCAAATAGTTGTGAATGCTAAACCCAGACAAGTTGTGCATTTCACTAGAGAATCTCAGTGTGTCCCATTGTGCAGCGGGGTAAAGTGACTTGCTGAAAGCTACACAAAGCAGTGGCAGAAAGAGACAAGAACCCCATGACTTCCAGCTTTCATTCCCCAGCTCTAACGGACACATTATCTCCCATAAGTAGAAGAAAAATAACCGACGGCTTTTCTCAGGTATGTTTTTCAGCCTCATCACGGATCCCCTAGGTATTAAAATACCTTGTGAAAATGTACAGACCTCTACTTGAGCCATCAATAAAAGTACAGTGACTCATTGCCAAAACACAATGAGAGATCACACATATCCTTGGTTCCTCCAATTGCATTTTATCCCCTTATCACACTGAAGCAGTGTTAACACAGCATCCCCCGCCCAATCCTCCTACATCCCTTCTTTATTTAGAAGCTAAGAGATGATTCAGGTCTGTTTTATGTAGCTACACCACTCAACGATTAATGGCTCTGTCAAACTGGAGGTTGAACATTGTGCCCATTTTAAAGCCTGTCGCTTAACAAAAAGCTCTCAGAAATACAACCCTCTGTCAATCACTGGGAACTGGGGAAGGCTGATGGTTTTTAATTAATGACAAAAAACCTGCAGTCTGCTCAGACTATTAGCAACAGACTGTGTGTCACTTTGGAACGGAGATGACTGGCAGGATAATCACTAACAATGTATTTCATTCTTGATTCTCTATTTTATTGCTGCCCCTTGTATGCCAGGTTATTTGGGGCTAAATCCTGCAAGGGGAAACTTTGCAAGAGTAAGGCTACACTGCAACATTATTTCAGGATACTGGAGTACCCCAAAATAGCTATCCCGCATCTTCACAGCAAGCCCGTCATTTCAGGCTCGCTATTCTGACGTCCCTGTAAACCTCCTTCCACGAGGAGTAAGAGACATTTCAGAATAGCGCTTTATTTTGAAGTGCTGTGTAGACAGCGCCAAATTACAAAGTATGCTATTTTGAAATGAACCCGAAATAAGACACGCAATTTGCGTAGCTCAAATTGCATATCTTATTTCAAAACTACAGTGCAGTGCAGATATCGCCTACCATAGCAATAGGACCGGCCAGAAAACAACAATTATGTTGGGTGAAACAGATCCCAGATCAGGCCCATTCTGCTTGATTCAAAGGAGGAAGTTGAAGCTGCCTGTCCACATGCCAGCCGAATGCCCTTACTCCCCCTCCCCTAGCTACAGACCAGGGGTGGGCAATAAACAGCCCATGGGCCAAATGTGGCTCAGCAGGGTTAGCTCCTGGTGAGCCACCAGATGCTTTATGTGCCTGTGTGGCCACTCTCAGCACCCATTGGCCTTGGTTTCCAGTCCCTGGCCAACGGGAGCTGCAGGAAGCAGCAATCCATTCTATGCCACTTCCTGCAGCTCCCATTGGCCGGGAAGAGCAAACGCTGGCCAAAGGGAACTGCAAGCGGCCACACCTGTGGACACACAGGTAAATAAATCATCTGTTGACTCACTAGACGGTAACCCAAGCAAACGGCATACAACCAAAGTCCACTTGCTGCCCACCTCTGCTATACACTGGATTTGTGTGCCTTCCCAGCAAGGCTGTTGTCAAATGCGTCACATTCTGCAAAACAGTTTGGTTTCTCTGGAAAAAAAAAAAGTTGTGTGGAAAATTCTTTGGTCCTTCCAATGTACCAGCCCCCAGCTTTCAAACAGCATTAAATAAGACTCACACTTCAGAAAACAATTATTTAAAAGATACACCAATAGGATTCTCTTTATTTGCCTGTTGGTTTGAGACTTTCGAGTTTCTCTGCCTCCACCTTAGAAGGTAGAACGTTATTTTCGTCTTTTCCCGAATATAATCTGATATTCTGATGCTGTTATGAGACTTCAAGAGCTGCTATTTGAAGGGGAACACACACAAAGCATCACAATACGCACACACAAATCACTAGAGTTGGCACCGCTGGCTTTGCCTATGTAAGAGTTCTGCCTTTAGGGACAAGTGGAGGACATTAAACCCCCTCCTTGCCTTTCCTCACAAAGTCCTTTGAAGTATGAGATGTGTGGGAAATGCTTCCCTGTGCACTTCTACTACATCTCATGTCAGTCCACTATTCAGATTGAAAGACAATCAGAGAATTGATACTGTCTTCAGGCCTTGCTATGCAGCACAGCACACCAAAAAGATTTAGAGAAGATACCCATTGGGACAAGGCACATGTCTGACACCACATTCCTAAAGCACTGAATCAGTTTACCGTGAGATACAAGTGACCGTTATTATAATCAACTTACCACCCCTTTATAAGTCCTCCCAGGTTAGCTGGGAAAAGGACTCAGTAGAATAAAAGCAACGCAGTCAGCCAGCAAGAACGATTTCTCAAAGAAAGAAAATAAACCGTCAAAAGCAGAAAACTGCCTCAATTTTGGGGGGAGTTCAGCTCAGTTCCCAGGTGCCATATCTCCCCTCGACCACCCTGCCCGCCAGTTTGCACCCCTAAACACTGTGCTCGACTGCAGTTAACCCCTCTGTTCACCAGGTATATCCTTTCACAACACTCTTCTAGCTGGCCACCATCCTCCAGACCGGGCGTGTGGGCAGCTGACTGGCAGAAGGCATTAGCGAGGTATTCAATCCAAGATAGCCTTATGGCCCTGGCTTCCTGCAAAGTGCAAAATTGACTTGAAATACTGCTGCTCATAAAACAGAGCATTAGCTGCCGTTGCCCGGAGCTCAGTTAATTCCTGGGGCTCCCTGTCCGTCTGCCCCCCACCCCAGGGTGCGCACTTTTTTCAGAGCAGCGGGTGGTCTGGCTCCCCCCTTGCTTCTGAGATGAGAAACACGGCTGCCAAGCAACATTTCGTGTGCGGAGCCTGTAAGCTGCCAGCAGCAAAGCACAACAGCGTTTCCATGAGCAGGTAAAACATTGCAGCCCAGGAGTGAGACGTTCTCTTACTGTCCATTCGGGTTGAGTTTCTTTCCCATGCGCAAGGCAATCCGAGATCTACGTACAATGAACAGCCACCATGACGGCTCCTGGAGCTTGGGCATTGGGTGCCTGGATTTCCCACTGGAAGACGAGGTCCACGAAGATAACAGCATTTGTTTACAATCAGGTATAGCACTCGTTTCCTATGGGAGACGTTCTCTATCTGGAGAATCCGTCCTGGCTTTGCAAGAGATGGACTTTCATGTCCTCTCACCCACCTTGTCTCTTGATGTCCTAATTGCCCTATTCCATCCTCTGCAACCCTCAGTAGTCCTCCAGCGGTCACATTGAAAGCAGTTGAAGAGGAGAAGTGATCCTCAAGGTCAAACATGGCCCTATGCTAAGGCCACTGCTCTGGCACTCAGGAGAACTTGGGTCAGCCCCAAAGATTTGGGCAAGTCACTTCACTCTCCAATCCCCATGCCTCAGTTCCTCATGTAAGAGCTGGGATAACGATCCCATCCCTCCGCTATTTAGGCTGGGAGCACTTCAAGGCAGGGATTGCCTCTCCCTGGGCATTTGTACAGTGCTAGCCATGAGCAAAAGGGGACCCTGGATCTTGAGTAGGGATGTTAAATTTAGATTAATCTTTTGGGATTGCCATTGACGATTCGATTAGTCTATAATGGCACCTCTGCCTTTGAACCGTAGCAAGAGCCTGCTTGGGCTTGGCGGGCTCTTGCTACAGTTCAAAGGCGGAAGCCCCACCAGAAGCACAGGACCAGCAGTGAAGTCTCCTCTGGCCCCACGCTGCCTGTGGGACTCTTATACGTTTCAAGAGCAGAATCGCAGCAGAAGCAGTGTGAGTGGAGACTGCTTCGGTCCTCACTCATACCATTTCCCACTGTGCCTCTACCGCCCTATCCCCCGCAGAGATGGTGCTTGGGGGAACCAGCTTTTAAGCCAGTGCCCCCCCCCCAACCCCAGCTCCCCCTGCTTGCTGCCTCTGATACAGAAGCAGCCAGGGAGGGGGAAGTGAGTAGTTGCATCACTAGTCAACTAGCCAATAAGCTTCTGCTTCATCACGTAGGCGACCATTCGCTTACATTCCTATTCCTGAGTGGAGCCTCTACTATCCTAATACAAGTAGTAATCAATGCTTCTGTGCTGACACCTTCCCCCTTATTAGGATGCTGTTCTGGAGGCAAGCCAAAAAGCAGCGTGCTGAGCCCTATTATATTCAACAGGGCTTCTTATTGAAGGGGTCACGCAACATTCTGCTTGCACAGAGCCACTAGCTCAGTGAGGACCCAATTTTGCATTTACCATCGTTCACCAAAAGCAGTGATCCAATGCATAACAAACAGCTCCAGCTACAGAAACGCCCTTAATAGCAGGACTCCCGATCAATGAGGCAAAATGAAGCCACACACAGTTTTTCATAAGACATACGGTGGGATATTCCCTACAAGTCCATGGGTGACCAGAGGTTTTTAATAGTTACCTTCTTGCACGTTTCTGCTTTGTCCTATATTTTCCGATATTGTATATTAAGATAATAATGTTTTATAATTTGGCTGGATAACCTACATTAAATGTTAACTAGTAATCGCCTTAGCTGGCAGGTGAGCAAACAATTCTGGATGAAGTAATAAACAATCCATCATATAAAAACCTGTTCCCATTATTTTTCACTAGCATGAGGCACCTCAGAACTTTCCAGGTTGACTGGGAACGAAAGCAGCATATGGCAAATAGGGGAAGCAAGTAATAATCTTGGATGCAAGCCTCTTCTCCAAATATCTCCTACTAGTTTGTGTGGATGTCGGACACCAAAATAGAGTTGGCAGGGAAATGTGTTTTTTTTTCCCCATTATGAAAAAGAAAGTTTCCTTGGGAAACCTGACATTCCAGAGGAAGGTCTCCTCTGTCCATTCTCTTTGCCAGAAAGGGTTTCTCATACAAGGACCCACCAACACCTTCCCCCCCACCCCAAGGTAGGGCCCTTACCATCACCAAGGGCAGGGTTCCTCTCCAGAGTCAGGAGCCCTGTAGCCATCACACCCCTGCCACTGACATGGCATGGTCTCTGCATGGCGGAACATCCACCACTGCCAGAAAAGGGCCTTTCTGTGGTGTGGGATTCCCTAGGGCTAGGTCTACACTCGCAGCTTCTTGCGTGAGAAATATGCAAAGGAGGCTAAGTGTGGAATATCGCCGAGCCTCATTTGCATACCTAATGAGCCACCATTTTTGCAGAAGAGGCTCTTGCGCCGTAAGGAGCTGTCTACACGGCCCCTTCTTGCGCAAGAAAAACCCTCTTGCGCAATGCCGTTCTGCCTGAAAATAATCAGCGTAGCGGCATTGCATAAGAGGGTTTTTCTTGCACAAGGGGCCAGTGTAGATAGCTCCTTCTGGAGCAAGAGCCTCTTCTGCAAAAATGGCAGCTCATTAGGTATGCAAATGAGGCTCAGTGATATTCCACACTTAGCCTCATTTGCATATTTCTCACACAAGAACCCACGAGTGTAGACATAGCCTAGGGGTTTGGCACTCATAGACTTTAAGGTCAGAAGGGACACTTACAACCCATCTAATCATCCTTCCTGCACATTGCAGTCACAGACCCCCATCCACCCTTTGGCTGAGTTACCAACACCCTCCCAGCATGGTTTAAAGACTTCAAGTTTCAGACGACTCAGAGCTCACCCCCTTCAGATCTGCTTCTCTGCAGGCAAGCCCTTGACTGTTACATTGCCTCACCAGCTCCCTGTCCTCAGCAGCTTTCTGTGTTCAGGAGCTTTGTGAGCAAGCCCTCAGAACTCTGTATCAGGCCCAGGTGTTCCTTAGCTATTTAACTACACCCAGTTACCTAGGCAACTAACTCCTCACAGGTGACTCTGGGTTGGTTCCTTCTCCTTAGCAGTGTCTGCCAGCTCAGGAGCCAGCTACAATGTGACAGCAGCACCCTCTAGTTCTGCAGGAAGAATCTGATTAGGAGGGACAGAAGCTTTAGTCTGTTGCGGAGATAACTCATGGCCCATTGGATTGGGTGCTGCATCTGTAACCCACCTGCCTTCTGGGTGTGGTGGCCTGCCCCAGATAGTGGTACTGAGACCACTGACAGAGAAAATAATGAGTTTAGCCTGAAGCCTTTGCTGACAGGCAACTGGCTTTTCGCTCATGCAGTAGAGGCTCATGCACTACACTGCAGAGATCCCAGGTTTGATTCACACGTGTGATAAATGACTCTCCCTTGTTCCAAAGACCTTAGAGTATAACAGGCAAAGTGCACAGCCAGTCAGCAGCGGTGATAACAGCTCTCTTCCTGCCCAAAGAACGTTGTACCTTATTCTGTGAATGACAGAGAGGTGGGCTTTGAAGGAGGACAAGGTGGTGTCCAAGGGTGGTGTGTGAACTCCCCATTTAGGGAGGTTAGCCTCTGGTCCCACCCCCTCTGACAAGGCCCCAGACTACTCCTCCCTCTACATATTTCTCCCTTCTCTCCCCCCTGCCTAAGCCCTGAGTCCTCCAATGCAGCTGCTGGACCCTGGGCTGTCCCGGCTGGACCACCAAAGTGCCACCATTCCTGGACCACCAGGCGGGCAGCCTCAACACCCCAATTCCAGAGCACCAGGTGGCCCCAGGACTTGTTGGACTTGTTGGCTCTAGCATTGGCCTCTGCCATTCCAAGCCCCCAGTTCAGGTCAGCCTGCCCTAGCCTGCTTCAGAGAAGAGGAGCAGCTTGGGTTGGGGTCACTGGGGAGGAGTGGGAAGCAGGAAGAGCCCTGGAGGCAGAGCATGGACTGGGACATGCCTGGCTGTTTGGAGAGGCTCAGCCTCCCTGGCCTGTCATGTCCATGATGGGTGGTTTTATGGATTTGGATTTCAACCTGTAGTGGCAGAGTGAGTCAGAGTGTGACCAGAGCTTGTTGGTGAAATGGAGAATGGCATGATCAAAGATAATCTCATAGGCAGAGCCACAGTGGAATTAGCAGAGACTCTGCAGCAACCAGGACAGCAGGCAGCATGGACAAGGTAGGCAAAGCTGCGCTTTGCAGAGTTTGAGAGAGCACAGCAGAAAGGGATCTAGGGGTCATAGTGGACTGGAAGCTAAATATGAGACACCAGTGTGACACTGTTGCAAAAACTACAAACGTGATTCTGGGCTGCATTAACAGGAGTGTGGTGAGCAAGACACGAGAAGTCATTCTTCTGCTCTACTCTGCACTGATTAGGCCTCAATTGGAGTATTGCATCCAGTTCTGGGTACCACATTTCCAGAATGATGTGGAGAAATTGGAGAAGGTGCAGAGAAGAGCAACAAAAATGATGACAGGTCTAGAAAATATGAGTTGTGAGGGAAGGCTGAAAGAATTGGGTTTGTTTAGTTTAGAAAAGAGAAGACTGAGAGGGGACATGGCAGCAATTTTCAAATACCTAAAAGGGTATCACAAGGAAGAGGGAGAAACCTTGTTCTCCTTCGCCTCTGAGGATAGGACAAGAAGCAATGGGCTTAAACTGCAGCAAGGGAGGTTTAGGTTGGACATTAGGAAAAACTTTCTAACTGTCAAGTATCAGGGGGTAGCCGTGTTAGTGTGAATCTGCAAGAGTGATGAGGAGTCCTGTGGCACTTTATAGAGTAACAAATGTATAGGAGCATAAGCGTTCGTGGGCAAAAACCCACTTCGTCAGATGCATGTAGTGGAAATTCCAGAGGCAGGTATAAATTCCTAACTGTCAGGGTGGTTAAACACTGGAATAAATTGCCTAGGGAGGTTGTGGCATCTCCATCACTGGAGATATTGAAGAGCGGGTTGGATAGAAATCTATCAGGGATAATTTAGATAGTGCTTGGTCCTGCCGTGAGGGCAGGGGACTGGACTTGATGACCTCTTGAGGTCCCTTCCAGTCCTATGATTCCATGATTCTACATTATTCCCCTTCACTTGCAGTTTGACCATTGCAAATCATGGCTTTACTTGGGATTTGTGCTGTGGCTTGAATCCACTGGCTGCTGGACCAGCGATGGAGGATTTGGAGCTATTCTCAACTACAGACCGGGTGTGAGAGGCTTCTATATAATATCTGGTACATTTCCAGGAAGGCAGCAATTTGGGCCTTCCCACACCAGAGTCGCTTCATGTTCCAAGCCCTGAGGTTTAGTCCCCAACTCCTCGGCAGTACAGAGCATAGCATATGACAACCACATGGGAAGTCGTATGCCATCTCTAGCTTTACACTCTCGTCGCCACCACTTTCCTGGCTGAGTTTCAAATCCAGACAGCAAGTCTCCCTCTCAAGCCCAGGAACTTAGCAGACAGCACTCAGACGATGAGATAGCAAGATGAATGTGAATAAATTGCATGTGGTCATTAAAATTCCTCCACTAATAATTGTGAGAGCGGGGAAGAAATGAGCCAATACCGGCAACAGGCTGTGGGTGCTTTCAGGAAATGAATGAATAAAAGGGTTCTTCTGGGTGGTTAGAAAATCATGAGAAAAGGTCGGTTTGAACTGAGCCATTATTCCTGAGAGTCAAGAGTCGTCAGCTTACACTGCAAAATACGTAGCCGAGCCGCTGAGTGTTTGACTACAAGTTATTTGCAGCTCTCAGCCATCAGCGCTCTCATCAGCTCCTCCCCGAAGAGCACAGCCGCAGTGTGCGCCTTTGAACATTTCAGTTTTAGGAACGGCTGTAGCAGCAGGTCTCTATAACATGAATGCAAGTTACTCGGGATGCTGCAACCCAAGGGAGCATTCTGCCCTGTCACATGCGGCTACTACGTGCAGTTCTCTCCCTGCGAGTTCCTTAGCGAGTGAGCAGAGTGGTGCAAATCCTCTCTGCTTCAGGGGTTGCAATCAGGATTCGTAGAAGAGTAGGGTTGGAAGAGACCTCACAAGGTCATCCAGGCCAAATCCTTGCCCAATGGAGGACCAACCCTAAGTAAAGTGCCTGGTGCCACCTACAAACTCTTCCCTGGTGCAACCTGTGCTTTTCACTCCCTGTTCCATGCAGGGCTCTACATACGGCATCTTCGCTGGCTCTCCCTCAATGTGAGGATGACGCTTGCCAAGGGGATTCACTGGTGGACTTTTAAGAGTCTGAGGAGCCCAGTTCTCGCCCTGCATATTTTCCCCAAGGACTGACCGGTATAATCTTAGAGGAGATACAGTGATTGGCTGGATGGGTGAGCCCTTTCCCTCCCCCTTCCTTTGTTATTTCTCTGTCTCGTGAGCATGTGGGTTCTCCTCAAAGTGATCTCTGGCTTGATGGATGGGGTGGCACCTCTGTGTTCTATCCCGTGCCAAGTCCCCCCAGTTTGTGGGGTTGTCGCCTCCCTTTTCAAGGCATAGTTTCAATGTGTCTTTAAAGTGCTTCCACTGCCCCCCACTGTCCGAAAATTCACGGAGAGGCCGTAAAAAAGACCTAAAATTGGATCTGTCCGTAAAGTCCATAAAAACATCAGTTAAAAAACCACAGAGATTTGCAGTGCAGCTGAGGAGTTCCTCCCCCTTGGCCCCAGGGTGAGCACCATGTCACGGGGCGGCTCCAGGAGTTTACAGTTCCCAGGACAGGGGCAGAATTCTCCCAGCGGGAGCTCCCCCCAAGCCGCTGCTGGTGGGTGGGTGCTGCTCTTCTCCACCCCTGGCTTTGAACTCTTCAGCATCACTAGCATCGGCACAGGAGCAACGTGTGGTGGGCCTGTGTGCAGTACCACCCCGCCACGCCCGCTGGGCTCTCTGTGGCTGGAGGGAAGAGGCGTGGGGGGGAGGGTGCTTCCTCCCACAGGCACCCTACTGGCTCACCTACAGGTGACAGCCTCCGGTCCCAGCCAGGCGACCGGCTCCCACATGTCCCATCCCAGGATGGGAGGAGGACCCGGAGGAGGGATGGTTTGGGCTGGGAGATGGGGGTTGTAACAGGGATAGGATTATGTCCACATGCCTGGCCAATGTGCGGTGAGTCCAGCTGCCTGTATTGTGGGCTCCCCTCTTCTCCCAGCCACCTGCCTGCTGCCCGGCTCGGTTTGCCAGCTGGGCTGGGATTTGACAGGTGCCATCACTGTCATCATCTTAGAGGTGTTGTGATGTATGAAGAGAAACCCTGAATATTGTTCACTTTTGTCCTTGTGAGCCATTTCTATACTAGGTAAGAATGTGTCCATTAAAAAGTTTGGTGGTCCATCATTTTTTTCCTGTATGATCTATAAAAATCTTTTTTACCACTTGGAAAAACTGCCCTCTGTGAGCCTTTCTTCCCTGACTTAACTGAGAGGCGAGTACTTGCCCCGGGAGGCAAGTGTCAGGCATACATACACAACAGCCAGCCCAGCAGAGTTGGTGTTTCATAACCTGGATTTCTACGCTAGCTGCAGAGAGAACACAGATGTCAGTGCATTGGACTTCCCGGCTGATCCAGAGAATTCTGCTGAGGCATCGCTGCTGGAACCATACCAGCCCTAGAGATGTCGTTTGTAGGTTACCCAGCTGTGGTGTCCATAGAGAAGGGTAGGGATGACAACACAACCTTACTGTAGTGGAGAGGCTTGTGTGAGCTAAAGACCCCCAGAACTAAATCATCCAGAGCTTTTATACTCCCGGTAGGGACCCCCTTTGGCAAGGGTCTGAAGCGAGACTCCTGACTAAGGGTGTGTCTAGACTACCTAGTTTTGTCGACAAAAGTGGACTTTTGTCGACAAAACTATACCAACGTCTACACTACCGCTGAGTTCTGTTGACATAACATCGACAGAACTCAGCAGTTTTGTTGACGCTGGTATACCTCATTTTACGAGGCATAACACCTTCTGTCGACAGAACTCTGTCGACAGAAGGTGTTATTGCCTGTAACGTTGCGTCCAGACTACGGAGTTCTGTCGACAAAGCAGCTTGCTTTGTTGACAGAACTCAATGTGTCTGGACGCTCTTTGTCGACGGAAGTTTTGTCGACAGTATCTGTCGACAAAACTTCCATCGACAAAACGCGGTAGTCTAGACATACCCTAACTCTGGTCCAAACTTCAAAAGATCCCCAAGGTGGATCACGTGCATATAGGGGACTGTCTAGCACTCTGTGGGTGTGAAGGCAGATGAGAGTTGCAGCAGGAAGGAGACCCTGGTTGTCGGGGATCTCCTTGCCACTGGGTCAGAGTTTTTTCCTCTTGTCAAGTTTTGTGTGGTCCCCGCCTGTGCACCAATTTCCCCGCGTTAAACGATTTCATACACAGGCCTCTGCCGAAGGATTCACACCCGCCCAAAGTCCTGCGGCGATGGCTGAGTGGCGGGAAAGACAGGAGCAGTGATCTTGGGGAGTCTTTAGTCACAAATCTGACCAGGGGAGATAGTCGGGTGATGGTCATTTTGTGCTTGGGGTGGACAGATGTGCATTTTGAAGGCAGCTGCTGTGAGTGAGCAGACCTTTTCAGGGGCCCTTCTACTCACCCCAGATGGGGAGGGGACTAGAAAAGTTGCCCAAACATAGGCAGTCTCACATAAAGTGTACATGACAGGTTTGTGAATTTATTGCAGTACACTGGACAAACCTTACTGAAAAAAAACCCTCGTTGAATGAAGTTTAAGACTCAAGAGCTCGTTGTATTGAAAATGTAAATAGGTGTGTGTTATTTTGAAATGTTATGTAACTTGTCTAGGAAACATGACGAAAGTAAACCTTGGGAATTGTTACTAGCTTCAAAGGTCTCTTTATAACAAGGGGGGAAGACAGAAATGAACAGTTATTTGGTCAGGTTTCTTGGGAAGTACTTGGGAGGAGGTGAATGCATATGCGTATCTTTGGACTACATATCTTTTGAAGCTTTGCCTTGGGGTGAGGACCTTAGTCTAGAAATTACCAAGGCCCTGGAGCAAAAGGGGCAAATTGCATAAAGGAGTAACTCACAGATCTGTGGGGGTTCTAGATCTGAGCAAAAGGAGACATGAATTTGTAGCCACAGGGAAGTCCCTGGGTGCTGTTTGGAGAATTGTTCACTGGCCAGAACTCTTATTGGAAATAAAGAGTGATCTCCGGTAAGCATCTTAGCATGTGTGTAGGTTCTTTTGTTGGTTTTTTAAAATATGTTTTCTCTGTAGTGCTAGTGGATTGAAAAGAAAAGTGCTTCCTTAGGGCATGTCTACATTAGGAAACCATTTCAAAATAACTACATTCGACTTAATAAATAAAATAAAATCGAATAAATAAAATCGAAACAGTGTGTCCCCACTACGGGGAAGCCTCAAAATTAGTCCGAGGCAGGCTCCGTTAATGTAGATGCGCTACCTTGGACTTAGCGCCCCAACAAACACTGGGGAGTAATTAGTTTGAGTGACTCTGGGGAGTAGTTATTTTAAAATAGCATCCACACTGCCACTATTTCTAAATAACTGTTTTGAAAGAAGCATTGTTCCTCGAGAAAAGCAGGAGTACAGATTTCAACGTAAGCATCCTGTTATTTCAAAATAACGGGCTTGGTAGTGTGGAAGCTCCACTTATTATTTGACCGAAGGGGGGTTATTTTGAAATAAAGCCCTATTGTAGACCAGGGCTTAGAAAGAATTCTGTGGGGTAACTTAGAACCATGGGCCTTTGCAACTGTTTATAGACTTTGGAGACTAAGTGAAGTGCAGACACAGGCTTCTGTAGGTGGCCTTTTTTACTGGGAAATAACACAGTGGAGGCAGGGAACTGTATCCAGCCTGGAAAAATCCCAGAAAGCAGGGCGCAAGAGCGGGTGACTGGGGAAACAGAAGCCTGAGACTGAAGACTCCCCAAGAACCATTATGTACCTTACACACCTTCTCTGAATCTGACCCACCGTGTGCTTATAAAATAATACTAACTTTGGTGAAGTTATACCAAGACACATTTTGCCCCATAGGGCCTGGAGAATGTGCCTATCCAACTCCACGGTATGTATTTGGACAGGACATCAGCATTCACTGGGTACCCTGAAGCCAGATTCTTCCTTTTATTAGCCCTTTTATTGGGCAAAACAACAACTGTCAACTCCCCTTTTAAATGTTGACGATATCTACAAAGCAGCATGAACATCGTACATCTGTTGTTTACGGTATATTGATATTATATGTCAACATTAATAGTCATAATCATGATTTACATATTGGTTTTTCACACCGCCATGGGATTGGGGTGCTTTGGATTCACATGGTTGCACTACCACATTTCATGACTGGATGCAACAGAGAACGCACGTTTAATGTGCATAATAAATTTGCAGCTTCATTAATGCTGAATATTTTATCCCTACAAACCAGGCACAGCAGAAGGCACTTGATAAAATTCTAAACCAAGTCATATCCCAAAGGTGGCAGGCCTGATTTTCCTCTTGCCAACTTCATGCTGTAAATCCATTGGATTCAATGTACGTGTGGTCAGAATCAGGGTCATAGAGCCTGGCTGGGGTTTTTCACACCACCATGGGATTCGGGTGCTTTTGGATTCACATGGCCCCTGTTCAGCAAAACGCTGAAGTCATTGGGACTTCAGCACGTTTTGCTGAATCGCAGCCTATGAAAACATCTGCTGGAAATTATAGGTAGGCTTGGAAGAATTCAGCTTTTATTGTGTTATCATTCCGATGGCTACTGGCAAGATTCATTACACTGGAGGTCAGACGGTAATAATTTAACCACTGTAAGTGTCGAGATTCAAACATTCATAAAGCTTTCTAACACCAATTGTCAACATCACAAGTCAAACTATACAAAGTAACTGATATCTTCAATCAAATCCTCATACAAACTTCAGCAGCATTTCCCTTACTTTTGCTTATGTGTAAATTTCAATTACTGTTGATGGAAATATATTTTCATCCTTGTGTGTGTGCGGTGAAATTGACATTTACTGACATTTATCAATAAAAAAGGAATCCTTCCAAGCATAGTGTCCATAAGACTTTGCTGCCATCACTGGAACTCACAGTGGTAGCATGCAAAGTACCCTAAGAAGTCCCTTGTTAATATCAATGAAGGTCGGGAGAAACTGATGGTCGGTTTCTATTCTAGGGTTTTATACCGCTGCCCATCACCCTGGTATCTGATCACCTTCCATGTAAAATCAATAGCAACTGTGAAGTCCCAAGTGGACTTGAATGCTGAAAGTAAAGCATCCAGTCCTGAGATGGGTGGAAGGCATTCAGCCCACGCTGAAGTCAGCAAACAAAATCCCGGGGGCCTTATTCATGCCTCACTTAAGGTAGGATCCCACAATGATCAAATCTGTGATCAAGTCACCTTTGAGGCGTGACTTGGTTTAGACATTTACCAATGTCTTCTGTATACAGAGATTTCTTGTGCAAAACTGGACATGTGAACTCAAACCCCAGTGCCCTCAACCATTCATATGTGGGACAGTCAAGGGATCAGATGTTCACATGAGGGAAACACAAAATAGGGGGACAAGCAAATTTCATTTTTAAATGTAAGTGAATTCCCATAGGACAGTGGTTTTCAACCTATGGCCTGCAGACCCTGCGGGTCCACAGACTATGTCTAAGATTTCCAAAAGGGTCCGAACCACCATTTAAAATTTTGTAGGAGTCTGCAAATGAAAAAAACGTTGAAAACCACTGAGATAATGTGGCAGCATTTCCCCAGCTCTGAGACTGAGGCAAGGAAACCAACTTAGTTGCGCAATGTAATTGCAGGACTGAATTTAATGATAAAAATATTTCAAACTTCTCTTTCAAGTCCTTTTTCCCCAAAGCTGCCCGTTAGAATGTATTCATTAAAAGGCCTCTCTCTGTCACTTTTCTGAATTGATTTGTTTCTCCTGCTTTCTCCAGCTAAGACACCCTAATCCTCTGCCGTCGCAGATTGTGCAATGTCACTAAACCAGAGGTTATGACCTTATTAATGCAGCTCAGCAGGTGGAAAATAAAAGTGCATTGAACCAGTGTAAGAAATACAAGAGATTGATTTATGGAATAATGGGGTATCTAGGATGCTTCATTCTGAAGAGGCAAGTATATATCTCAACGCTTCAGAGTGCTCTGTTATAACATAACTCTCAATTGTGGCAAGCATGCAGTCAAAAACGGGAAGAGGACATTTAACGTGCCTTATAATCCGACATCATAGGAGCCAAAAGGGGAAGTGTGGAAGGAGATGAAGTTGCTCATTGCAAGCAGTGGCCCTTCCTCTGCCAACTCACAAAGACAAAAGCAAACCTAGGAAAGAGCGAAGGAGTGATGGAGCCGGGGGTGAGGGAAAAGACACACGCACATGGCTCTACAAACACAGCATCCCAGATGAGCTGAGCTATAAGCTGCTTTCTACTTCTACTACCTTTTCTCCACAGACGGCAAGGCCCTTTGCAAACATGAATTCACTGAGACTCACTCTGTGAGGAAGGTAAATATTTTTTTTTCTGTTTCACAACTCAGTAAAGACAAGAGAGGTTAAGAGACTCTTGCTCAGGATCACACAGGAAGTTCTTGACAAAGCTGGAAACAGAGTCCAGGCATTCGGAATCCCTCTAGCTTGCTTTAACCACTGTAATCATTCTGTTTCTTGTGTAGCGATCCCTTTGGATTTCCAGACCATCGCAAACATGCATCATCCAGCCCTGAAAACACTCCTAGGAAACATGGTGATTAATACCCCTCTTTTACATAGGTGGACATTAAGGCAGTTCAGTGACTTGCCTGAAGCTACACAGCAGGGAAGCGGCAGAGCAGGGATTGGAATGAAGGAGTTTCCAAGTTCAATGCACTGACTAGGCCATGCTGCTTACGTGCCTTCCTGTTTAGAAACTCAAGAGTCCTATTTCATTTGTACCCATTTTATGCTGGTGTAACCCTAATGATTCCAAGTCAACAGAAGAGAAGAGTGAAGGGGGATTTGGTAGCAGCCTTCGACTACCTGAAGGGGAGGCTCCAAAGAGGATGGAGTAAGGCTCTGCTCAGTGGTGGCAGATAACAGAATGAGGAGCAATGGTCTCAAGTTGCAGGGGGGGAAAGATCTAGGTGGGATATTAGGAAAAACTATTTCCCTAGGACAGTGGCAAAGCACTGGATGGGTTCCCTAGGGAGGTGGTGGAATCTCCATCCCTAGAAGTTTTTTTAAGTCCTGGCTTGACAAAGCCCTGGCTGGGATGATTTAGTTGGGATTGCTCCTGCTCTGGGCAGAGGACTGGACACTGTGATCTCTTGAGGTTGCTCTCTTTTAGCCCTAGGATTCTGTAACCCACACACCTAATGTGGTTACTAAGCAATGCTAGGGTACGTCTAAACTACATGGCTCCGTCGACGGAACCATGTAGATTTGTTTGTTTGGCAAAGGGAAATGACGCCGCGATTTAAATAATCGCGGCTTCATTTAAATTTAAATGGCTGCCGCGCTGAGCCGACAAACAGCTGATCAGCTGTTTGTCGGCTCAGTGCACTAGTCTGGACGCTCCCCTGCAGACATCAAAGCCCTTTATCGACCTCCCTGGTAAACCTCATCCTATGAGGCATAACGGGGAGGTCGATAAAGGGCATTCAGGTCAGCGCGGGAGCATCCAGACTAGCGCACTGAGCAGACAAACAGCTGATCAGCTGTTTGTCGGCTCAGCGCGGCAGCCATGTAAATTTAAATGAAGCCGCGATTATTTAAATTGCAGCTTCATTTCCCTTTGCCTACAACCCTCATCTACATGGCTCCATCGATGGAGCTATGTAGTTTAGACACAGCCCAGCTAGCATCAAGAGACCTCTACAGCATGGGCTATGAAGCAGCTGGCTTTTAGCTCTGAGGATAGAGGCTCCTATACTTAGCTCCAAAAGTCCCAGGTTCAAATCCACCTTGTGGTGGTTACAATTCCATAACAGGACTCTTAGCTGACCCAAATATTTTGCAGGACTTATAGGGGCTTTTTGCAGGGTAAAGGTAGATGAAGATGGTGGTACTATGTTGAAGATAATTTGAGGCAGCCAATGTATTTTCTTGGAGAATTGAGTGGGAAAAATTGGATGCCAGCCATATATGTATGACAGCTTGCCTTAATCTTGCAAATGTTTACTCATGTGCTTAAATAAAAGCAGCATGTCTCAGTGCACAAAGCACTGACTAGGGTTGGGGATTCTTTTCCTATCTGCGATACTGACTTCCTGGATGACCGTAGGCAAGTCACTTTCCCTCTCTGTGCGACCTGTAAAATGAGGACAATGGAACTGAGCTCTTTTGTAAAGCCCTTTGAGATCTACTGATGAAAGTCACTACATAGAAACTAGGAATTCTTATCAAAAGTCGGCAGACTGAGTTCAGTGGGATGACTTAAGGGAATAAAGTAAAACACAGGCCTAAATGTCTGCACGGCTGAGGCTGACAGATGCAGTTAGCTGAGCTTCCTCTTCGGGCCCTGAATGAAAGGTTCAATTCATGGCTCACCAGAACGCTGATCACATAGGAAAAGAAAAGAGAGACAATTATTCCCCCTCCCCACTCCTAAACAGACTCTATATCTGTTATTCTGACATTTTATTTATCTCAAACCTAAGCTTATCTTGCTCCTGTAGTAAAAAAGCACCATCTTCTCCTGAGTCTCACAGTGTAATCCTCTTTGTGATCCAACAGATAACGGGGAGAGGAAGAAAAATGAAACCTCAAATAATTGCTCGGCATGAGATAATCGTTGCCTCTCCCTGTTTTCTCTTTCTTGAATGAATAAAATAAATAATAAAGCCCCAAGAATGGTGAAAAAAAGTCTGTGGAGAGGATCATGGTGTAATTAATGCCCCCTTCAGCTGGCAAGAAATCTCATTAGCTCACTTCAGAGGCGGCATCTCACTTGCAACCAGCAGTCTATTGATCCACTAAGGATATGTCTACACAACAGCCGCTACAAGGGCCCAGCTTTGTCATGTACAGGGGAACCGACAGCCACACCCGGCCCCTGGGCTAGCTGCTCCCAGAAGGGGTGGGGCTTCAGGTGGAAGGGACGGAGCTGGGACCGCCGGCCAAGAGTGCCACCCCGAGTATGCCACACCACCACCCTTAACCGTTAGAGCTGCCAGGAGCACCACCTGCAGGGCTCCGGCGGCGATTTAAAGGGCCCAAGGTTCCAGGTGCCACCTGTGACATAGTAGCAGTGGTGGCAGCTAGGAGCCCCACGCTCTTTAGAATTGCTGGACCCCGGAGCAGTTGCCCCCTTTCTCCTCCTACACTCTCGTCAGTGGGCCTGCTCATGTAGGGCAGGGGTGGGCAAAAAGGCCTCCGCGGGCCAGATCCGTAGGGCAGGAGGAGGCTTCCCGTGCTCCCCTGCCCCCCAGCCATGATTGGCCTGGGGGTGGCGGAACGTGCCAAGCCTCTTCCAGCTCATGAATGCCTAGTCGGAAGGGCGGGGGGAAAGGGGCTCCTGCACTCCCAGGCCAATCATGGTCTGGGGGTAGTCCCACCCCTTCCCATTTAGGCCCCACTCCTTCCTGTTTAGTCCCCACCCCTTTCCGGGTTGGCCCGGGGCTACTTTAATCATTTTATACGTGGCCCCCAGGCAAAAATTATTGCCCACCCCTGATGTAGGGCCATATTATAGACATTTCCTATATTGACAGAAGGGCATTTTCCATCTATACATTAATCCATGTCTTTGAGAGGTGAAAGTTCGTTAACTAGAATGAATTCTTCTGTCAACCCAGCTGCATCCACAACCAGGGTTTAGGTTGACTTTACTAAAGCACTCGAAAAGCAACAGTTCACAGCCCTGAGACACAAAGTCGGGATTTTTTTTACATTGTTTTATGATTCTGGGTTTTTTTAATTCAAAACTACGTTTAAAAAATAACCTCTTACCTTATTAATTAAAAAATATTCATCTCCTGCTCCAGCCCCACAGGTCCCGTTGTGGACAGGGGCTGCTCTGGGTGTCTGGAGCTGCCCTTGTCCATGGTGACCAACGTGCATTGCAGGCAGCTGGGCTGGAGCGCCCCCTCTGCTTAACCAGTTAACCATTAAACTTTACGTTTAACCGGTTAACCAATTAAATGGATTTTACATCCCTAGTAGTAACTTGGAAAAACAATTTAGGGGCTCCCTGCTTTTCTATCCCCCCACAGCTTACAAGCAGATTCTGTTGACCTCAGCAAGAGTTACTGTCACACAACCAGAAAACTGGGAAGCCAGAAGACTTGGCAATTAGGCGGCCATCGGCTCTAACCACTAGATAACACTTCCTGTCAATCAGTACGCGTAGGCACACAATTCCATTTCAACACGCATAATGTGCCTGGCTGATCCATAACCCTCTACAAGAGAAGGGAACAAGGATATGTAAAGTGGTGATCAGTCACCCAGTGCTAACAACAATGAATGTGATCCAGGAAACCCTTAGGCTACGTCTACATTGGCCCCTTTTCCGGAAGGGGCATGCTAATTTTTCAGATCGTAATAGGGAAATCCGCGGGGGATTTAAATATCCCCCGCGGCATTTAAATAAAAATGTCCGCCGCTTTTTTCCGGCTTTTAGAAAAGCCGGAAAAGAGCGTCTACACTGGCCCCGATCCGGCCCGATCCTCCGGAAAAAAGCCCTTTTCCGGAGGATCTCTTATTCCTACTTCGAAGTACCACCTTGTTCCATGAGGTGTACCGGTAGTTCGGAATAGGAATCCTAGTCCGAACTACCTAGTTCAATCCCCATGTAGCCGCGCTGCACGGGGTTCGAACCAGCGGGGTTTTAAAAATGGCGGCTCCCCGCTTATGCAAATGAAGCCCGGGAAATTCAAATCCTGGGCTTCATTTGCAAGTGCGGTATGCCTACATTACCCCGCTAGTTCATACCCATAGTTACGAACAGCAGTGTTAGGAATCGACCAGTCAACCACACACCTAGTTTGGAACCAGACGTATGCAACCAGGTAGCAGCAGAAACCAACAGTGCAGTACTGCATTAAATCTAAACTACCAAAAAATAAACAAATGGTTTAAAGAAAGATTTGACAAAGTAAGGAAACTGTTTCTGTGCTTGTTTCATTGAAATTAAGATGTTTAAAAGCAGCATTTTTTCTTCTGCATAGTAAAGTCTCAAAGCTGTATTAAGTCAATGTTCAGTTGTAAACTTTTGAAAGATCCAACCACTGGAGTTTTGTTCAGAGTTACAAATATTTCGGAGTTATGAACAACCCTCCGTTCCCAAGAACTCTGAGATTCTTCTGTAAGAACACTGAGGCAGCATGAAGATCTTGTCACTGAAAACTGAAATTAAAGTGTGACAGATCAAAACATGGGGAGGGGGGTCGGTTGGGTTTCACTCCATGGGATAATTAATTCTGAATAGGACTGTGTGTTAAAAAAAAATCCTAAAATGATAGTGACATGACATGCATTATCTAGTGAATAAGACGATCAGACCCGAGTCCCTTCATCCCCAAGAATGAGAGAACAGAGGAACTAAAGAAAGAAAAGGAGAGAGCTTAGCCATGAACCTTCCAGCATGTAAAAAATCCAATTAAATTCAATAAAAGAACTGTACTGGCGTGTTCCTGTTTAAGTACGATGGCAATTATTAGCTCAATTTATCTACGTACCTCCAAAGCGAGCTCTCCGTGATGCTCCCGAGGTTGTAGTCATACAACTTTGTCAGAATTAGAATCACCTGGAGGCAAAAGAAAAAAAAATCATGGTTAGTCTGAAACAATTACAATCTCCTAGAACTGAAATGACCCGAGGGGAGGGTTTAGGATTCCTTTAATGGGTGCTTAACATAATTGAATGACTTGTTAAAGCATTTGCCTGGACTGACATGGGAAGTGTTCGCAGATGCCATATGTTGAACCAAGCAGACCGTTCCCTGTTTGATGCAGCTGTAACATCATACTGCAAGTTCTTCCCCCAGGAGGTAAAGCAGGTGAAGGGGGTGGTGAATCAGACAAAATGCTTCTGGGTACGGGAGAAGATCCACAGTACGTGACAGATCGTGTGATTGCCTTCCATTGGGATTCTTACGCATGGAATCACCAGATTGGAATGGAACCAAAGTCCTTCTGGGCCAGAATCCTGTTCCCCAGGGTGGTCAGTAGCAGAAGAAGATGTAAGAACCCTGCAGAAGGTCAATGTGGAGTTATCCCCACCACCATCATCCCCAATAAAAGCCTTGTTGTAACCCGTAAGAAGTAGAGTGTGGCTTAAACCACACAGCATGAGGTTTAAGATCCCTTCCAACATTTTCCTTAGGGATTATAAAGTCTGGCAGGCGAGTGAAACGAGCCTTAGGATTCCATTAACTATGCCAGGTTTTGCTTTAAATTTAGGATTTCTGGGCCAGATCCTTTATCCCTTACTGACACAAGTACGATTTACTAACATGACTAGTCCTACTGTTCTTGCATAGAAAGAGGGGTAGGATTAACCGCTGGGCTTCCCGTATAAGCTTCCCGTTATTAGCTGTGAATACCATTATGCTGCCCTCTAGTGGTGGGCTCACAAAAGTGAGATAGAGACTCAACTGAGAGACATCTTGCCTAGCTCAGCTAATAGATGGTTATATTTTTAGAACTCAAGACCCAGAGTCACCCCATGAAGAGGTATGAGTGCATAATTTATCTAATAAGTGTGTCAATTTATGTTTTGTCTAATAATTGTGTCTGGGTTCATTCCACTCCCTCCATACGGGTTTGTAGAATACCTAGCATAATAGAACCCTGATCTCAGGTAGAGCTGCAAGGTCTAGCTGCAATATACATAATTAACATTAACATATGGTATCACATTTTATCCAATACACTCTTCGGATACATCTAGACTAGCAAGATTTTGCACAAAAGCGGTCGCTTTTGTGCAAAAACTTGCCAGCTGTCTACACTGGCCGCTTGAATTTGCACAAGAGCACTGACTTTGTAATGTACAAAATCAGTGCTTCTTGCACAAATACTTTCACACTTCCGCTCAGGAAAAAGCCCTCTTGTGCAAGAACACATAGTAAGAGATGGTCCCTGTCCCAAACTGTGTGTAGTCTAACAGTCAAAAAGCAGGAGGAAAAACAGAGGCACCAAGAGGTGAAGTGACTTGAAGAACGTCACCAAACAAGTCAGTTGCAAGGTAGAAGAAGAACACAGGTCTCCTGATTCCCAGACCAGTGCCCTACCCCCACCCTGAGCAGCTCACGTTCTAATCCAGAATTGGTCATTAATACATATACTGGCCTCAACAGAGAAACCAGGTGGACTTTGTAACCCTTTCCTCTCCTCACCCCATCTGCTATTTCCCCCTGCTTGCCTGCTTGCTTGCAAAATCAGGCCATTGACATGAGAGCTGGTAGCCATAGTGGGGAGGATCCACCTTTAAATTGTCACACTCTCTACATAACAATAATAAATGAGGGTGAAGTAATTGAGCTATGACTCCAATGAGAGAACTCCAGCATCTCCGAGGGAGCTAGTTCTCTGTGCTCTTTCACAGGCGACAGTGTCATAGATAGAAGCCTGCATGGATATAAAATTGGCATTTGCATCTGCATCTTCATCTGCAAAAATGATCTGTGGATATCTGCATCCATATCCAACTATATGGATATCCATGGATATTGAGGATTTGCAGGGCTCTAGCCATAGAAAGATATCAAGGACAAGAGACAAACCCAACTGCAGGAAGCTTGATTATTCTGTATATTAGGCCACATCTCAGCTTGCAGGAGGATGGATACTCTGCGATCAATCCTCCGGGGTTCGATTTAGCGGGCCTACTGAAGACCCACAAAATCAAATGCTAAGGGCACCCCCATTTATGCCAGCACTCCTCGCTGGCGCAAGGAGTATGAGAAGTTTCTCCCATTAACCTCCTGTTGTGGGGGCGACACCAGAAAATCGGGGCAAGGTATGTTGACTCCAGCTACACAAGTCATGTAACTGGAGTTGCGTATCTTGCATTGATTTTCTCCCCCAGTGTAGACCTGGCTTTAGTAACAGTACATCTTAAAGAAGTATTTCATCCGATGAAGTGGGATTTACCGACAAAACCTCATTGATTCTCTATATAATATATATTTGTTAGTCTCTAAGGTGTCACAGGACTGCTCGCTGTTTTTAAATCTACGGACTAACATGGCTACCGTGTTACATGAGACGTCTTAAAGAGAATGCTAGCATGTGTGGGATGTCAGATGGCATTCCCACGGAGGCTGCATATTCTTAAGGGTGTGTGCCAATTAAGGCTTTGTACGTGCTAAATTTCAATCTGAACCCTCCCAGGAATGGTTACCAGTGGCCACAGGGCAGCTGTGTGTGGCAGATACAGAATTACGTTGTCACTGTCCCTCAGTGAATTCAGCAAACTGGCCTATTATTCCCCCGCTAAGAATATGGGGTGGGGTGCGTGGCTCTGTGTGTGAGAGAACAAAAAAATAAGCGATCATTTCTGTATGGTCGTTCTCCTGATTCGAGCCAGCAGTAACCTGCAAAATGATGTTGAATCATGAGCGCTGCACAGCTGCCTTCCTTCAGAAGTGGGAATGAAGGGCACGAGCAGTGACAAACCCCTTGGACCTGGGAAGTGACTGCATGAAACCACCTGCCAAGAGATATTATTTAATCTCTTCCCGCAGTAGCAAGGGGCATCTTTGTTCCTCTCCGCACCCTCCTCTCTACGCTAGCCAGTGAAACTGGAAATGCAGGCAACACACAGAGGCAGTTCATCCCCACAGCCAGAGAAGAAGCATTTTTCATTAGGGATAAAGGGGGTAAGGTAATATCTTTTAAAAGACTGACTTTGTCTAGCAAGAGAGGCAAGCCCTGGGAAAGCTCCAAAGCTCTGGGAAAAACACTAGGCCAGGTCTACCCTCGAGGCTGCTGGTAGAACTGTCCAGACTCCTGCGAAAAATGGAGGGGACCAGTTCCAGACCCCATAAAAGGAGGAGACTCAGGCCGAAGGGATGGGGTAACAAGGCAAAGGGAGGAGTCTGGGTCTAGCTTCCCAGAGCCAGCCAGTCAGCACAGCCCCACCCATGCCTCCATCAGTGATTTAAAGGGCCATAGGCTTTGGCCACTGCTGCTGCCATGGTAGCGGTGAGAGGATGGGAACTGCAGGCCCTTTTAAATCACTAGGCCCAGCTGCCTCTTCTGCTCTCCTCCCACCCCACTGGCAGTCCAAGGAACGCATCTGCTCTTCCGAAATTTTTTTCAGAGGAGCAGACTTTTTTTTTTGGCATCCCTGTTGTCATGATTATGAGGGTTAGCCAGCACCCTGGGGATTAAGGAGTTAACTACATCTAGCAAGGTGGAGTGGCCAATAGGAATGTAGGTAGGACTTTCAAACTGGGACAAAGGAATTTGGGTTTTTCCCTCCTTTCTCTCTCGGGGTGAGTCCTCTGCAGCTACAGGGAGGGACAAGCATGTCTCTCTCTCTCTCTCCAAGAAACAATTCTTCACTTCTCTAAGTAGGGTAAAGTTTAGGTAGTTTCGTTAGGCTTTATTGTTTTAAGGGTTGGGTATGGAATCTGAGATCTGGCACTGCTTAAGAGATGTTTGGCTTTTCTTTTTAACTAAGTTCTAGCCCATGGTGTAATTCCTCCATGAGTATATTTTGTTACCTTTCCATCTGATCCTTATGCTTGCAACAGGAATATTGTTGTAATAATAAAAGTTTTCTTCTTTCTTTTTATTAACCTGGCATTGGTTACTGTGTGTCCTGATTTTTATAATAGGGGTGAGATTTCCCAAATGATCTTTCCCCTGATCTCGTTATTAATATTTGGGTGGTGGCAGCAGAAGTCTTATTCCCAAGATCTAGGTTGTTAAGATTTTGGGGGAAGTTTTATACCAAAGCCTGGTAGATAAGGCTTTGGGGTACAGTTGCTGGCCCCCACTTCTGTATTTATCATGTCAGAGTGGGGAAGGAGCCATGACACCTGTAAACCTTGTTTTATAGGAAGAAGGGATATTCTGAAAAAGGGTTTTTTACAGACATTCAGCCCCATGTAGACGGGCCAAAAGTCGGAAAAGCGTCTTCCGAAAAAAGAAGTGGGAAAAGATACATAAATTGTGGTACACAATTTGCGTATCTTTTCCCAGAAGACTGTGTAGTCTAGACACAGCCTCTGAGGTGTGAATCACACCCCCAAGCAATGTAGTTATACTGACCTTAACACCCCCTCTCCCCACCGGTGCAGACACCGCCATGTTGACTGGAGGAGGTGCATTTGCTATTTTTCACTACAAAGCCACAGTGCTGCCCATGCAGTAGTTTAAGGGCAGACTTGCCCTAAGTGCCCGGCAGCTCAAAATAAGATCAAACAGATCGTACAGCATAAGTAGTTATGGAACCATTGATGGTGAAGTGACCTGTTAACGCCCCCTTAGTCACAGGACAAAAAGCGGAGTTCAGGATCGTTCTAAGAAGCCATCAATCCAACGGCCCTTTATTAAAACCATGATTTTTAGTGTCTAGCAAAGTTACAAATTTAAGCTCCCAGGCTCCTCTCTTGAAAGTGCTTTGCCGGTTCTCTTTGAGGCTGAGGACTGACAAGTCAGATACAGAGTCTTCACTTTGTGGAAAGTGTACACCCACTGGTGATATTGTGTTTGTGTCTTTTATCAGTTTTCTGTATGAGTTCATTCCAGAGCATAGTGATTGTCTGGTTTCTCCCACACAGTTATCATTGGGACCAAAAAAAATTTGACAGAACAGATTTCATCAGCAAATGCAGTTCTGTGGAAACTGAAATACCCCGAGATATGTCATGGGTTTGACTGAAATATTGTTTTAGAAGGAGAAAAAAGGTTCCAAGACTGCAGAAACTTCCGGATGTTTTCAGAACAACATGCTACAGTTTTCTCTTTAAAACAGCCTTAACTTTGTGTTTACCTTTTGTTTTGTTTTCATTATGTCATAGCATTTCAAAACACTGAATAATTTTAAGTGAGCTGTAAGGACTATTCCTCCCCCCCCCCCCCCCCAAGAATTTTCTCTTGTGGAGAAATTTAAACCTTTGGGGGGTATATTCTAAACTGGAGCAAAACCATCACATTTCAAAATCTCTTAATCCTTTGTGAAATAGGATTTCCATTCTCTACGCAGCTCAAGTAGTGACTCAAAGGCCAAAGGACTCTCCCAGGGCAAATGTTTACAATGTCCCACAGGGCAAGTCAGTAAACAAAGGACCTGAGTCTTACGCAGCCTTTGTCACAGTCATTTAGGGTACGTCTAGACTGCGTTGCTATTTCGGAATACCAGAAGTATGCTTAAATAACAATGCTGCATCCGAGAAATGCGTCCGCTATTTCAATTTTTTTTCCTGAAATAACAGACGCACTCTTTCACCATCCCTGGAAACCTTGTTGGTCATGCAGATGTGCCAAATTTCAAAATAGCGTCTTTCAAGATTAAATAAAAAATTGTGTATCTTTTTTCTATTTTTCAGTGCGCTCTAGATGTAGCCATAGTGAGCCAGCGATAGAGGGTTTAAAAAAGTCAGGCTTCTTGCCTTCCATATCATCTGCTCTAACCACTCAACTTGCTGCCTCTAAACCAGGTGAATAAATCTACCAGATCTCCAAAGAACAGAACAATAAAAGAAACCTTACCTGGGCCAGGCAGCCCACACTCCTTGAGGGTATGTCTACACTAGGCCCCTAGTTCGAACTAAGGAGGCTAATGTAGGCATTCAAAGTTGCAAATCCAGCCCAGGATATAAATATCCTGGGCTTGATTTTCATCTTCCCGGCTGGTTGCCATTTTTGAAATTTACAATTCCAGACTAACTGCCCGCATCTATACACTGCAGGGACCCGGTAGTTCGAATTAAAGCCCTAGTTCGAACTACCTGTTAAACCTCATTCCAGGAGGAATAACAGATAGTTCAAACTAGGGCTTTAATTCAAACTACCGGGTCCCTGCCGCGTGTAGATATGGGCAGTTAGTCCGGAATTGTAAATTTCAAAAAATGGTGACTGTAGTAAGTTGAGGGTCAGAAACATGGAGTCAGCAGGCCTAAATAGAGGCCTGTAACATGAAAACAGCAACAGGCCTGCAATCTAGTGAGCAAGACTTTGGTTCAGTAACAGGAGCCAAGAAAGAGGCCCTATTGATAACTGTGTGATTGTGTAAGTTAGGTCGAGCATGGAAGGACACAGGAAGGTACTGGGTACAGACTGTGAGCCAAAGGGGAGTAATGGAACATCTTAATAAGAAATGTCTTGGTACAAAAACTCCCTAAAAACTAATGCACATACCGACCTAGGTTCAGGACTGGGTCGAAATTGACAGCATGAAGGATAGTAAGTAAGCCCCCCTTCCATAAGGTGAGGGGTGGTAACTAGGCAACAGTGGGTGGTAACCTGGTGTGTAAAGAAATGATGTAAGTTGTTTGTACCTGTCTATAAAAGGACACCGCAGAGGGTGCTCTCCGGCCGACCTTGGGGGGGGGGGGGGCGCACTAGGCGCCTGAACGGCAGGTGTCATTGCCTAAACTTACAGAATGCACAGTAGCTTAACTTTGACTAAGTGCTGTTAGTATCTGATATATGGCAATAGGCCTGCCTGGTGTTGGTACCTTGTCAACGCGGGCCATAGTGCCCAGTGGTGTAACATTGTACTGATCTCTGTTACCAACTGGTAGAGCTTCACATTTGACAATAAACCTGCTCGATTGATTTCAAACCTTGCCTGCATCTGTCGTTTCCGGGGCCTCTCAGAGATCTCTTGTGTTGACCCAACTGCACGGGGTCTAACGCTCTAGATAAAGGGAGTACCGATTGTTACTCACGCAGCCGAGAGTTTAACAACGGAGTAGAGGTCCTGTCAGGAATGCGCCAGGACAACCCTGACCAGACGACGCTGACACTGACAGTCCAGACCACCGAAGGTACCGAGGTACGAGAACACCGAGGTACGACAGTGACCGGCCGGGAAGATGCAAATCAAGCGCAGGATATTTAAATCCCGGGCTTGATTTGCAACTTCGAATGCCTACATTAGCCTCCTTAGTTCGAACTAGGTGGCTAGTGTAGACATACCCTGAGTTAACACAGAGAGCTCTGCAGCTATGTACAACTGAGTAAGAGCATAACAAAAACCTCCCATGTCTCCCTTCTTTCCCATCTTTTCCTCTCAAAACAGAGAGATTACATAGATTAGTTGGAGCATCTCCCACTGACAAAGTGCTGTCCATTCACGTCTGCACTTTTTGTCTGTAAAACTTGCGTCAGCCAGGGGAATGTCGGTGGGGTTTTTTCCCCGTGCCTGAACATCATAAGTTTTACCGATGAAAGTGCAGTATAGACCTTGCCTTCAAGAGACAAGATGGGCAAAGTCTTTTTTTTTGTGGGACTCACTTCTATCGGTGAAGCAGGCAAGTTTTCTAGCTAAGCAGACCTCTTCTTCAGGTCTGGGAAAGGTACTCAGACTGTCACAGCGAAACACAAGATCAGAGAGTTTAACATATGTAGTTAGCCTATTCTAAGGGATCACTGGAAGTTAAGTGGCCCATTAACACTCCTGTAGACACAGGGCAAAAAGAGAGTTAGTGGGTTACAGATTGCAGTAATAAGCAATAAATCCAGTGTCTCTAGTACGACCATATTTTTTAGTGTCTACAAAATTATGCATTTAAGCTCCCAGACTCATCTCTTAAAAGTGTTGTATGGTTTTTGAGGAAGAGGACTAATAAGACAGAGTTTGGCTTGCCCTACACTACCAATTTATGCTGATATCACTACGTCACTCTGAAAAATCCACAGCAACCTACCCCCCCAGTGTAGACAGCACTATGTAGTTGGGAGGGCTTCTCCCAATGACAGGGCTACAACTCTCAGGATGGTGAAATACCTATGCTGACAGTGCGACAGTGGCACAGCCAAACCTGTACAGTGCTGTAAGTGTAGGCAAGCATCTAGAGTGATCACTTTGTGAGAAGCGTTCACCCATAAGTGTTTATGGTGTTTTTTGTCTTTTACCATTTTCCTGTGTGAGTTTGAGTGGATTGTCTGGTTTCACCCACCTCGCTGATACTGGGGCATTTAGTGCATTGGCAGAGGTACCCCATGCGTTGTGATAGGCATGTGAGGAACCATGGATCTTGTGGGGGTGTAGATAGTTGTGACACTGGAGAACCATGTGCTTGCTTTGCATTAGCTACTCTGGCAGCTTCTGGTGCTTCTTTGATTTGGTGTGGCCTGGTCTGTGTGTGGCTTATTTCTAAGGATGAGTCTGTAGAGATGAGGGGAGCTATTTGAAGGCCAAAAGAAGGGGTTCAGGAACAATTTCTTCAGGATCAGGTCTCCGTTGAGTAGAGGTTGGAGTTCTTTGATGATACAACCTATGGGTTCCATTGTGAAGTGGCAGGTGACAACTAAGGGTGTAGGGTTGGGGCGGGGGGGAGACATTTAATTTCTGTCATGAAGAAAGTTCTCTCAGGGTACTTAGGTGTCCTGTTGATCAACTTCTTTGGTAGAGTGTCCTTATTTGGTGAAGGCTGTTTTGAGCATGTTAAGGGTGTATATCAGTAGAGGAAACCTGTGGCCCAAGAGCCATATGCAACTAATTGGGGTACTATCTGAGGCCTGCAAGACAGCAAGCAGCAATACAGTTGCTCCAAACCACACGTGAAATATGAACAAATCACAGCTGGGCAGCAAAATTGCTCACTTATGCCAGATTCCCATTTGCACTTTGTGTTAAACTTTTATTTCAATCGTCTATGAAAGATCATCTTTTTTAAAAGTATCCACTTTGGTGCTTTCATTTCCTTGTTCTTTAAACTTCAAAAGGTTTAATATCATGGTGGGTTTTCTTGTTGCAGTGGTTGGATTTTTTGCTTTGTTTTCCCGGGCTGTCGCTAGATAGCTTAGAGGAACCTAACGATCAAAGACATACGTATTATGTTGTTCTAAATGTCAGAGTATGGGCTGTGATGGAAGGCTGTAATGAAATGAAACAGAATGTCTCACCCTTCATGTTTGTTTATTTGTTTGTTTCCCTTTCCCACTCCCCCTCTTACCAGTCAATACAAACTAACAAGGGCGAGAAGCAAAGAACAGTGGATACAGTGGTGCGTACATACATGCATGCACACATGCGAAAAGGAGCTGAAAATCTGGTTTTATGTCTGTCTGCTAAGAGCCTTTTTAAAAACTAAGATAAAAAATTAAACTTTACTTTCTTTCCAGGGATATAAACTCTACTATCACAGCTAAAAATACAGCTTTGCCTTCAGACTCCAGGAGTAAATTAGTTTTGAAGTGGGTTCCCCTCCTTTCCTTGTTTATGAGTAGTGACACAGGAAGGGGCGGTCCTTTGGCAGAGCAGGACTTAGCCCCACCCATGACTAATTAGCCAGAGCCCAGGTGAAGTTTCTGACACCTAGGTGATAGGCTGCAGGTCATCTGGTCCTCATGTAACCCACACACCTCACTGTCCCATGGAGTGGCACTTAGTTCGCTTACAGTGAAAACGGGATCTCTACAGCAGGGGTGGCCAATCCATTTAACAAAGAGAGCCAAAACAGCAGCGGAGGAAATGCAAAGAGCTGCATCAGAATTGTCAAGCAAAAAAAAAAAAAAAATAGACAATTAAAAAAGGAGGCTGCCCTTTAACGGACCAAGCAAGCTTAGGCTTTTTGACTGTATCAGGTTCCCATCAATGGCCACCATCTTGGATGCCATTTTGAATTGCTGACCTGGTGAACACAGAGTCACAAGGGATGGGGGAGGATGGGCCGGGGGCCATTGGAAGGGTGCAGGAGTGGCTTCACGAGCCGCACTTTTCAGGGGAGGAGGGGAAGAGCCGCATGTGGCTCGTAATCTGCGGGTTGGCCATGGCTGCTCTACAGTCTAAGCTGAGAGCCAGCTGTTTTTTTAGCTCAAGCAGTAGAAGCTCCTATACTAAGCTCCAGAGGTCCCAGGTTCAAATCTGCCCAAGGCAGCAAGTGGTTTAGTTGGAAAAACTTCCATTTTGGTTGAAAAGACATTGTGCCTCACAACTCAAAAGATTTTATAGAATCATAGGACTGGAAGGGACCTCGAGAGGTCATCGAGTCAAGCCCCCCGCCCTCAAGGCAGGACCAAGCTCCGTCTACACCATCCCTGACAGATGTCTATCTAACCTGTTCTTAGATATCTCCAGAGAGGGAGATTCCACCACCTCCCTTGGCAATTTATTCCAATATTTGACCACCCTGACAGTTAGGAATTTTTTCCTAATGTCCAATCTAAACCTCCCTTGCTGCACTTTAAGCCCATTACTCCTTGTCCTGTCCTCAGAAACCAAGAGGAACAAATTTTCTCCTTCCTCCTTGTGACACCCTTTTAGATATTTGAAAACCGCTATCATGTCCCCCCTTAATCTTCTTTTTTCCAAACTAATCAAGCCCAGTTCATGAAGCCTGGCTTCATTGGTCATGTTCTCCAGACCTTTAATCATTCTTGTAGCTCTTCTCTGTACCCTTTCCAATTTCTCCACATCTTTCTTGAAATGTGGCGCCCAGAACTGGACACAGTACTCCAGCTGAGGCCTAACTATTGCAGAGTAGAGCGGAAGAATGACTTCACGAGTTTTACTTACAACACACCTGTTGATACAACCTAGAATCATATTTGCTTTTTTTGCAGCAGCATCACCCTGTTGACTCATATTCAACTTGTGGTCCACTATGACCCCTAGATCCTTTTCCGCCATGCTCCTTCCTAGACAGTCGCTTCCCATCTTGTATGTATGGAACTGATTGTTCCTTCCTAAGTGGAGCACTTTGTATTTCTCTTTATTAAACTTCATCCTGTTTACCTCTGACCATTTCTCTAACTTGCTAAGGTCATTTTGAATTATGTCCCTATCCTCCAAAGAAGTTGCAACCCCACCCAGTTTGGTGTCATCTGCAAACTTAATAAGCGTACTCTCTATCCCAATATCTACATCATTGATGAAGATATTGAACAGTACGGGTCCCAAAACAGACCCTTGAGGAACTCCACTTGTTATCCCTTTCCAGCAGGATTTAGCACCGTTAACAACAACTCTCTGACTACGGTTATCCAGCCAATTATGCACCCACCTTATCGTGGCCCTATCTAAGTTATATTTGCCTAGTTTATCAATAAGAATATCATGCGAGACCATATCAAATACCTTACTAAAGTCTAGGTATATGACATCCACCGCTTCTCCCTTATCCACAAGGCTCGTTATCCTATCAAAGAAAGCTATCAGATTAGTTTGGCATGACTTGTTCTTCACAAACCCATGCTGGCTATTCCCTATCACTTTATTACCTTCCAAGTGTTTGCATATGATTTCCTTAATTACCTGCTCCATTATCTTCCCTGGGACAGACGTTAAACTGACCGGTCTGTAGTTTCCTGGGTTGTTCTTATTCCCCTTTTTATAGATGGGCACAATATTTGCCCTTTTCCAGTCTTCTGGAATCTCCCTTGTCTGCTGTGATTTTTCAAAAATCATAGCTAAAGGCTCAGATACCTCCTCTATCAGCTCCTTGAGTATCCTGGGACTTGCTGACATCTAACTTTCCTAAGTGATTTTTAACTTGTTCTTTGTGTATCCTATCTTCTAAACTTACCCTCTCTCTGCTTGATTCAATCTACCTTACAGCAGCCAAACTTTTCAAAGTCTGGGAGAATTGCCAGCACTTTCTAAGCGCAGTTGGCTTGGACATCTTGAATTCTGGTTCCTCAGTTAGAAGTACATCTTAAAAGGGCCAGATTTCCAGAGGCTGAGTGCTCAGTGCTTTCTTAAAATCAGGCCTCTTTAAGAAGTCCCTAGTTGGGGAAACCAAAAATCACTATTGCCTTTGGAAAATCTTGCATTAAATCTACTCACCCAAATAACAGTGGCTGGCAATGGCAACTGGAGGCTCTTTTGGGAGGTGATGGAATATCACAAAGTCTCGTAAATTAGATATGTCCAGAGTTTGTCCTCCTCCTTGCAGTAACCACATTCTCCACCCTGCACCTTGTGACTGCAGGGACCCATTACAACTGGTCCTGCAGTAGGGCATGTTGATGTCTGTCGCTCTGCTGTCATGGCCTCCTTCCCCCCTTCTCTCCGTCACCTGTCAGGAGCATGGGAGCCATCTCCAGGCCAGAAGTGTTCAACGGTGGAGTGGCCTATCCAACAGCCCTGGACTTCTCCTTGCAGTTTTGTCCAGGGTCTGTGCGCCACTGGGCCAGGAAGACAGCAGACTCCCCCACACCTTGCATCCTGGTGCCTTTGGCTCCTTGGCTGTGCAGGGAGCCCCTTCCCATCTGGTTGTATCAGTGCCGCCAGGCCTGCTGTCAGATCCACCCTTAGCTACTATTGCAGCCTCCCCACATGGTATCCACCACAACAATGCCCTCACACAGTGACTCCTGGGAGATTGCCATGGCAACAAAGTAGCATTCTGCTGCACTATGACCTAACCCAGGGTTTGAGCATCTTCCACCGCTGTACATTTTCTGGCTCTGCCTTGCACCATGGAGATGGAGTGAGACAGGGAGTAATGGGACAGATTTAAATCCAAGCACACATGCTTCATGTGGACGCGTACTGCTTATTGAATAGGTACACACTTATCTGACCACAGGATTCTCTCTGTGTCTATTTCAATCCATGGCTTTTAACAGCCAGTCATGGCTGTTTACTATGCTTGCAACAGTAGTCTTGTTTTAATAATAAAAAGTGGTTTTTTTTCTGTTTTGGTTAACAAGTATTGGTTGATTTAAACCTACGTGCCTAAGTGGAACTATGTTACCCAGGAGAAGCAGAACCCCGTTGACCTTGCAGATTATCTCTTTTTGTTTTCCCAACTAATAGCAACACAGAAGTTGGGGCAAAGGGGAGAGCTTTGGCTCAGGGAGGGGATTCTGAGTGATTTCTTCCCTGGAAAAGGGTTTATTTTATATTTTCAGTTACACTTGGAAGTGGCAGTGATCAGTTTTCTTTCTTTTGGGGTCACAGGGAAACCGAGACTGGAAAAGTTTGTCTCTGGGAGTTACAGAGACAGATTCTTACACAGTTTTGTTCTGCTAGCCAGCCCCCATATATACACTCGGAGTGCCAGGTTGGGGAAATGAGCCATGACATGGTGTCAGCGGTGGGATGACTCAGAGTGAATCCCTGGGCAGTAATCCTTTGCTACAAGGATATTTGGGTTTGAGGTAGATCTTACATTGCACTAAAACTGAAAAAGTGATCTTGTAGTTCAAAAGGTCGGAGACCACTAGGTGTCTGGTTTTGAACTGGACAGTCCAGTATTTGAGCTTTCTGTTCGGGAAACAAATTGAGAAAATAGAAATGAGAAAATAGAAAAGTCCGGTATTTTCTAAATAAAATGTAAAGTAGATTGTGATGTAATGTCAAGTGTGTCTGCTGTTTTGTTGAAACCATCTGGCAACCTTAGAGACCACTGCTGTAATGTTCTGCAAGACTATTTGTTGTTGGTGGTAGGGTGTTTTCCAGTTACCGACTAACACAGCTACCCTTCTGAAGCTAATTCAACCAAGATTTCCACCTTCTGCTCATGAGTAGCTAAAGAGGCATAACTCAATGGCCTCATCATTGCACAAATTGTTGGGGCAAACTTTGTCCAACACAATATTCTTATTTAATATTTTTAGAACAGTCATCCAGTCAAAATCAGGGGCCCACAGTGTCAGATGCGTCCAAACACCTAAAAAGACCATGCTCCCTGATTTACCGAGCCTTCCACCTTCCATTCCTTAAGAGGCAAATGCCAGCCACCAGGAGAAGACACAGAAAGAAAAGCAGTCGGTTCAGTACTTTAACCACAAGACCATTCTTCTTCTATGTGGCAATCTCTGCACTTCAAACAAGGTATGTAATTCTCAGCTCTAGGACACATACTTGTGTTAGTTGCAATCCAGTTTGTGAACTGAAAATTGAATGCAGCCCCGACAATGCAAGGGATGGGAGGAACTAGCTCCCTGAGTATGTTTCCAGAACCTCAGAAAGATATTTAGTGCGGCTACCCCCGGCTTCTCATACCGCTGCAGCTACCTTACTGTGTTTAGTATGACAGATCGATCACAGATAGAGCAAGTAAAATATCTCCTCGAGCTGGTAATTAAATACCCAGCTTGAAGTGTACACATATCCAAAATGAAATAGAATAGTCTTGTGCTTAAAACACTAGACTGACTCGGAAAACCTGAGTTTAATTCCTGGCTCTGACGCATGTTCTTTGGGTGAGTTTCTTCATCTCTCTGCACCTGAGTTCTATACTTATAGGCTACGTCTACACTGGCATGATTTTCCGGAAATGCTTTTAACGGAAAAGTTTTCCGTTAAAAGCATTTTTGGAAAAGCGCGTCTAGATTGGCAGGACGCTTTTCCGGAAAAGCACTTTTTGCGGAAAAGTGTCCGTGGCCAATCTAGACGCATTTTTCTGCAAAAAAGCCCCGATCGCCATTTTCGCAATCGGGGCTTTTTTGCGGAAAACAGTACTGTGCTGTCTACACTGGCCCTTTTGCGCAAAAGTCTTTCAGAAAAAGACTTTTGCCCTAACGGGAGCAGCATCGTTTTTCCGGAAAAGCACTGATGATTTTACATTAGATCATCAGTGCTTTTCCGGAAATTCAAGCGGCCAGTGTAGGCAGCTGGCAAGTTTTTCCGGAAAAGCGGCTGATTTTCCAGAAAAACTTGCCAGTCTAGACACAGACATAAAGTGTGACTGACCATTATTAATGTGTGATCATACAATGCATGGGTAGGGTTGCCAGGTGTCTGGTTTTGAACTGGACAGTCCAATATTTGAGCTTTCTGTTTGGGAAACAAATTGAGAAAATAGAAATGAGAAAATAGAAATGTCCAGTATTTTCTAAATAAGATGTAATGTAGATTGTGATGTAATGTCAAGTGTGTCTGGTATTTTTGTTGAAACCATCTGGCAACCCTATTCATAGCACAGAGGCCCCAAGCATGATTGCAACTTCTATGTACAGTTCAGTGAGAAACTGCTTTCTTTTCCTGTGAATTTGTGGAATTCCACCTATTTTTTCACATTCTGCAGTGGAATAAATGGGAGCCCTTTTGAAGGTTTTGAAATGAAAACAAACAAAAAGCAGACAGAGAGAGATCAGAATAGCCCTGTTGTCTAAGCACTCACTTCAGATGGAAAAAACCCAGCCTCCAGTCCCTTGTTTGAAATAGCAGTGCAGGATTTGAACCTAGGATGCCTACAACTCCACCAAGGGCCCCAACCACAAGGGTATTTGTGGCTCACCCACTCTTACTACTTTTGACCAGAAATTCCATCTTGGACCTGAGAAACCTCTCGCCTACAATGTTGGCGAGTTTGGTACATTACAGCAAAATGTGCTGATTTTCATGAATCAGCATATTCCAACACAAAAACGGGTTTGAAAAATTCCTGACCAACGCTCGTTGTGTACTACAAACAATGAACAAAGGAGTGTGAGAAAAGCAATAAAAAGGAAAGACCCCAGGATACTCTCTGCTATGAGGGCCAGACACAGAGACCCTTGGATGTCCAAAGTAAAAGTACTATAGCTTTTGTTTCACAGGCAGAATGTCATATTTGGGGATGAAGGAAAGACAGATTGTAGATGTCTGTCTGTCTGCTTGAAGCATAATAATGCAATAGAGCTGTTCAGGTGAATGTAGTGAAGAATGTAGCAGACTGCTTTTCAAAGACAAAGTCTCAATGGGTCGAATCTATCACAAACTGTCTATTTTCTTGATGCGTAATGCCCATTAGCATCAACATTAAATATATGCATCAAGAGAATATAGCTTTCTGTTTGGTCATTTGACTGTATAACAACATGGGCATCTGGGGGGATTATTTCTGAATTAAAATCAGAGCAGGGGAGATGATGCCTGAAAACATTGGTCAAAATTTCTCCTCTTATCTTCTACTAGCAGACTTACCCAGCATTTCTCGGGTCCTCCACACATCTTTTTTTAAAGGATAAATGTGCATACTTTCGTGAAATGATTATTTTTGGGAAATCATGTTATTTTCATGAAGTTAATTTTAGTACTTTTTTAAAATGGGAATTCCACCAAATGGATTTTGATTTCATCTCTATAAAACATAGCAAATGACATGAGTTTAACAAAAAAAGAGCTATCGGAAATTTGGTTTCCAATAATATTTTCTTCTAGTTTTCAAACGTTAAGCATTGATTTAGTTGTGCCAAAACAGAGCACTGCTCCAAATTTCTCCATTTTCTCTTTTCTGTAAGGTTTATTGAGAAGCAATCCTACTGGAGGTTCATCTTATTTTTCTGGCTCATCTTGGTTCAGTCTCCTTCAACATTCATTCAGTTATGTCCGTTTCGAGGACTGTACGGGTGCAGCTACACTGCACCATAACTCAAAATAAGATGCACAATCTGAGCGACGAAAATTGCGTATCTTATTCCAATCTTATTTCTAAATAGCTTATTTCATACGTTGGCTCTCTCTACATAGTGCCACATTTCAAAATAAAGCACTATTCCAAATTGTCTCTTACTCCTTGTGCAATGAGGATTACAGGGATGTCAGAAGAGTGAGCCTGAAATAACAGGCTTACCTTTAAGACGCGGGATAGCTATTTCAGGATACTCCAGTATCCCAAAATAGCATTGCAGTATAGACGTAGCCTACTTGATTTGGTGATTCTGTCTCTTTTCTGTTTCATTTTCTGAGATGCAATTCCATTCCAGGCACATCACATTTCCCTGGCACAACCAAACCCTGACCTTGCTTTCAGTTATGATTACAGGAAGCTGTATATCAAATTTGCTAGTCCTAGCTCTTATCCTTTAGGAGCAGGTCTTGATCAAACAAACACTAAATTATATAGTAGAGTAGAGTAGAGGACACACCCAGCATTGCCCAGGTCCAGTCCGGAGGCAGGTATGTGCTGGGGGATGTGCAGGCCTCCTGCTGGCATTCCCCTGGCTTTTCCCAGGGAGTGAAGAGGGGGAGGCAACAGGGAGGCCTCTTGGTGGCGCAAGCCAGCACCAGCGGCACTCCCTGGATCAAGGGCCAGGATGAGAAGCAGGTAGGCTATGCAGTCCTGCTGGCACATCCAAACTGCTCAGCCCAATGGTGCTGCATGTGGGCCCAGCATGTGGCAGAGGAGGGACTGCACTGTCTGGTCCTGATGGTATTCTGTGGGCAGAGGCAAGAGTGAGGATGCTGGAGATTCCCTTCCCTTCCCCATCCCCGGCAAGATAGAGAGCTCCGTCCCCAGCTGGCTTCTCCCTTTCTGGTGCAGCTGTTGGCACTCTGACATATAGCTACCCCCCACCCCATGCTCGCTGCCCCCAGTGGTGACTGTTTAGTGTCACTTCCCTCTAATCAGCCCCCTCCCTTTCCAAGTGGTAGAAGACACAATCCCATTCCAGGCACATCCCATTTTCCTGCCACAACCAAACCCTGGCCTTGTTTTAAGTTAGGGTAAAAGGAAGCTGCCTACCAAATTTTGTGATCCTATCTGTTACCATTTAGGAGCAGTTCTTGAACAAACAGATGGAGTCAGAGACAGATGCCTCTAAAATCTATTGATTAGATCCACTATAAATAATAGCTTTAACCCAACATATAGTTACTGGTGATTCTGTAGCGTGGATACACAGCAAGGGTGAAAGGTTCAATTAGAAAAAAACCCAAGCTGTTATGTCTCCTAACTGATCTGTTATGCAAACCCATTCTTGACAGCAAGTCAAGGGTCTTTGCTGAGGAGTGAAGATTTTATATCCTGAGTCAAAATTTTCAAAGCAAAATTGGAAAGTCTGCATCCTCAAGTGAAAGCACACCTATGAGGAGCAATTCAAACCTCTGGATTTATGTGCAAACCAGAATGCCCCCCTAGCCACCAGCAGCATAAAGAAAATATCACACAAATCTCCATAGGAAATCGTAGAGAGAGACATTTTGAAAATGTACACGCTATTTGTGAGCATCATACATTACAGGGTGTATTAATGACAGTGCCTCACAGTAAAATCCAGAGTATTTATTAAAGGAATTCTTAGCACCCATAAACTCCAAACATGTAGCATCTCCCATGCCGGCAATCAAACCCCCTACCACAAGCACCAGACATAATTCATTTGATCCATTCTGTAGAAGCAATGGGGGAAAAAAATACTGCAAAGCCAGGAGCATGGATAAAGGTTGAAGAAAAAGACCTTCCTTGCAAAAGAGACTAGCAGGGAAAAATCACCCAGGATGAATGTGAGATATATAATGCTTCACAGACTGCTTATTCTGAAACTTACTACCGCACATAAAAGTGAAAAATTAGCATGCAATGAATAATTTATTTAGCGCTTTACTGTTGTTTAAACAAATCGCTTTCGTGAAAGCAATGCGTATTCAAGCAATAAATCACTCTTTAACACTCTGTCACAAGGCAAAGATACCACTTGACAGAATTACTGAATGGTATTGCATGGCCATGAGGCAAGTTCAACCAAGATAAGAGAGATGTCCTTGAGTAAGAGAGTTCGGGGGAGAGGGGAATCAAAGGGAAGGGAATTGCATCTTTAAAAACAACAATAACCCCCGGTAGGTCGAATTTATAAACAGAGCGTCCACACCATTATTTAGAAACAACAGACCACTTATTTTGAAATCTGTACTCTTGCTTTACTCGAGGAATAGCACTAATTTCAAAAGACTTATTTTGAAATAGCAATCATGTGGATGCTCCGGTGCCACTATTTCAAAATAACGATACCCCAGAGTAATTCGAACTAATTACCGTAGTCCCCAGTGCTTTCTGGGGCTCTAAGTTGAGGTAGCATGACCACATTAACAGAGCCTGCCTTGGACTAATTTTGAGTCTTCCCCGTAGTGAGGACATGCTATTTCAATGTTGTTAAATTGGGAGTTATTAAATCAATGTTAGTTATTCTGAAATAGTTTCCTAGCGTAGACATGCCCTTAAAGACTAACAAAAATATATAGCATCATGAGCTTTCGTCGGCAAAACACGCTTCATCAGATGGTGATGCGTCTTCAAAGTGAAACTCATCCTGACACAAAAGGAGAGAGCATGTAAGCCCCTTTCATGTGCAGAGCCCAAAAGTAAGTTAAAAACATTAATTGGTAAATTAAATTAATGGAGAGTGCCTATTTCCTAGAACTGGAAGGGACCTTAAGTCCAGTGCCCTACCTTCATAGCAGGACCAAGTACCATCCCTGACAAATTTTTACCTCAAATGGCCTCTATAAGGATTGAGCTCACAACCCTAGATTTAGCAGGCCAATGCTCAAACCACTGAGCTATCCCTTCTCCCCCCAAGCTTAACACCTCTATGAGTCAGGCAAGTATTTTTATATACCCTATACAGAAGGGGCTTATGGGACTTTGCTTGTGCACACACAGCCAGGGATGGAAGTTATCAAGATTCTGATTCATTCCTGACTCTTAACCCCCTAAATCTAATGTGTCCTCCTCCTCTGACAAAGGGGCAGATGAATTTCAGAAGGTTCAGGTCTATTCTGAGTTTCAATCACCAACTTGCTCTCTTTAACAATAAAGGATCGGGTCAAAATCCATCTTTCCGGGTGCAATTCTATTGCATATTCTGCCTTCCATGGCATGTGTAACTTCAGTGGATCCTTGGCTCAGGACAGAGGGTAGAACTTTGCCTGCAGGTCTCAACAGTCTGGTTTTCCCAGCGTGCTAAAGAATTCTAAGGCATGTCGTAGCGAGCGCGGAGGGAGAAAATGGCACTTAATGAGGAAGCATACCTACTGTTCCTCACAACGGCGTGTTCCTCTGTGTACCGGTAACTGTTTTCTTCAGACCATAAGGACTCCACAAGCTGTGTGTAACAAACCCTCTGTTTTCTACTGTAACGCTCCACAAAATAACGTACCGCAGTATAGAGAAATGGATATACTGGATCAGGTCCAATAATAGTGTCACTTCATTAACATCCATGGAGTTAAATCAGGTATGAACTTGGCTCAGTCATAAACCAAGGAACACTTTTTATGAGCTGTATGGATGCCAGAATTAGGTTGTCTATTACTGCTCCTTTACAGTAGTCGAGAGAAAATGAGTCCAGCCGAGCCTCGGTGTGATGAGATGCAAAAGCATTTCAGTCAATGACATTGTCTCAGGCCTAAATCTGGTTCCACCTTCTTCCTCTGTCTCATAAGACATGACCTAGCAAAGCAGATGAATAACAACGGGGATGGAATTTAGGTCCCATTTTTCCATAAACACACATAACTAAATGAACCAATCAGCCTCTCTTGCTGACCTCTATAGAGCAACTTTCTGCATTTATTATATTTCTACATGCATATTTTCGGTCTGCTTTTTTTTTTTAAGTGGTAAGTCAACTAACTCCTGTTACAATAGCAAATCAGTTACAACCCAACATTTCTACTGGTTTCACCCGATCTCAAAAGAAGCCGCACCACCCACAATCCATTAGCTCTCCTATGTCTTGCAGAGATTTGCCTGAACGTATAATGAAGTTCTTCAGTTACTCACAGTTCCTTTTTTGTTCAAACAACAACAGACTACACCAGTGGCAGTTGTTTGTAAGGCATCTCAAGACCAATCGTAATGCAAAAGGTCATATTTTCTGAGATGTCTAGAGATCGCAACCATAAGGTTGTAATGTCACATGTCAATAATTCAAGGTTGGAACTTACAGCTGTTAATAACTTCTTCATTCTTTCTCCTTAAACTCCCCCACAAGTGTTGTCATGTAAGGATGTTGCTTGAACGTCGCATTCAAATGTGTTATTTGCTTATGGGAAAAGATTTAGGATGGTAGTCCCTTAACGAGTACCCAGGAATAATAAGCAATATAAAGTGCACATTTCAGAGTTGGGATATAAATGCTTGTTAAAGGTCTGATCTCACTGGGCCAATATATTACGCAGAATGTGTTGATTTTGTTAATACGTTAAAAAAACTATTTTCTTTCAGGGAAAAGAGGAGGGCTCAGATGAAAATCCCTAGCAGTTGCTAAAAATGCATCGGATTGTTAAAGGAAATGGGAAATAGCCAGTCTGTGACAAAAGGGAGATTCCCCCTTTTAAACAAAACTGTTATCTCACTCAAACACACATTATTTTACAAAAGGTATTGCTACCAGTTAGTGGAAAACCAGCAAATGTGTACAGGTCAAAAGAATCTTGCAGTAATGAGTATGGTACAAGGTTGGTTTGGTTACATCAATGCCTGGAAAAACTGCCCTGCCATTTCAAAACATACTTAGAATATGTGCTGTGACTTCCCAGGGTTAACTTTCTTGACTAATAAACACACAAAACTAGGTTCTAAAATTATAGTCCAGGAGACTGAACTTCTCTAGTTACCTACAGCATAAGATCAGCACAAGCCGCACCTCAACATGGTCCTTAACCCTGACCAGGAGGTATTGCCCTGATAGATGAAAGGTTAATTTAGCATCCATCGCCTCTTCAGTCTTTGGCTTCCTAACACTGGTCACAGCCAGAGATCACACCTTGTCACAGCAACAGGCGGAACCAAACCTGGGACGTCTGGAGCTTAGTGCGTGAATGAGCTAAAAGCCAGCTGGCTCTCTGCTAAGATTGTAGAGCAAACTCATTCGTTTTCTCTATAGGTGGGCTGAGTGCCACTACATGGGACAGTACATTTCTATTACTATTCTACATGGGACAGTGAGCCACACAGAGAAGGTGCGTGGGTTATATACAACAGCACAGCTCAGGACAGAGAGGAGCAAAGTGTCCCCTGATCTCATCCAGCTCCCTGATTTAATGCAGATCAGCCTAAAGACTGCTCTAAATTGTGTTGGCTGCCAATTGTTCTCAAATAGTTGATGCAGTAGCAGTGGATCAAGAGGACATAAGGCTTTTGGATTCGTAACCTCATTGAAATAAAACAAGAGAGACATCCAAAAGCAAAGAGCAGTTGAAAATTCATGGAGGAATTTCTTAGAGAATAGTTCTCAACCTACATACCCATGATAGGACTGCAAGGCCATAACTACACTAGGGAATTACTTCAAAAGAACTACATTTGAAATAACTCCCAGAACAACTATTTCGAAAGAAGCTTATTTCTCAAGGAAAACAAGAGCCCAGATTTAAAAATAACCTACCCATTATTTCGAAACAACAGGCTTGGTAGCGTGGAAACTCTGCTTATTATTTCAAAATAAGGGGGGTTATTTCAAAATAACTCCATAGTGTAGACCAGGGCCAATGGAATTGTCCTTTAACACATCCCCTTGCCTGCTTTGGAACAGAGGGAGGAAAAGAATGAGAAAGAAAAAAAGCTAAAGACTTCTGGTTCTTCAACATTAAATCCTGCCTACTCTTCAGCTTTGTCTACACTGCAGGGTTTTTGTGCAAGAAGCTTTCTGCAGAAGAGATCTTCCGCAAAAACTTCTTGCACAAAAGCACGTCCACACCTCAAAAGTGCATCACACTGCATGGATGCTCTTGCACAAGAAAACTCTGATGGCCATTCACAGAATGGCCATCAGAGCACCTGTGCTTTTTCTGATAGGCTCTTTTTGTGCAAGAAACCACTGTTGAGCATCCACACACACCTTTTTGCGCAAGAACTCTTGCCCAAAAAGGAGTTATTTCTCGTAGAAAGAGGTATACCTACACTGCAAAAAGCCCTCTGGTCTGCCATTTTACTGTAAATTTTCTTGCGCAAAAATGCACTTGAGATGTGGACACGCCACGGGTTTTTGTGCAAAAACAGCTGTTTTGCACAGAAACCCTGTAGGGTAGACATAGACTTCTTGGGGGCAGATAATTGCCACAGAACTGGAAAGCATCCAGCTGCCCTTACAACATCTGGGCACAAATCATGTAAGGGAAGCATTTTAGTACCTCCTATACAAGTCAGTCTTGGAGAAGCACAGAAGGCCTCAATGCTAGAGCTACTGAAAGTAACAATGTGGCACTGACGACATAAGCCTTAACACCAAAACAACTCTGAGCTAATTTTTTTTCCCCTAAAGGAGGGCAGGAGAATGATGTTTAATGCATCTAGTCATCCCAGGAAGGACTCAGGTATAAAACAGGTGCACTAAACAGGGTGTAGAGAAATTACATTGTCCTCAGGGAATGTAGGGTTAATTCCAACATAGCTTTCCCCCTCTCCAATACTGAAGACTAAGCGAAAGACAATAAAGTTGTTGCTTGGGACACACAGAGAACGCCTGATCGTGTTCCTCGCCCAGAGACATAAGTTAGGGGCATCTCTGAAGCCGAGTAGCTTTCAGTCTCCCTAACAGCTGACATTAACCGATGTTGCTCGCCAGATAGGGAAATGGAGGCACAAAGAAGTAAAGTGACTTGCCCAAGGTTGCTCTGCAGGGCAGTATCAAAGCCAAGAACAGAACCCAGTTCCACTGAATCGCTACTCTATCCAATAGTCACTTACAGAAGTGCTGGATTTAATCAATCCTGTCGTTAAAACAGCAGGTAACAAGAGATGACTATTGTAACAACAATGGATGGTGCTAGGTAGATGGGGGGAAAAAAATCAAGGTTTTCCAATAACCAAGTCTGTTCTAAATGGAAGCTCCATATCGTGAATAGGAGTTGAACACAAAATCCCTACCTTTGTTCCATTTGATCAATTTCCTTTATAAATAGTGCACACTTGTAACCCCGCTGCATAACTCATCCCTTAAAAATAAAGGGCAGGACTGTGATGGGAACTGCACGTCAATTACATCTTCTGTTTCCCTGGAGCAATTTTCACTTCCAAACCGTTCAACAGAAAAAAAAAAGGCATCTGCAAGTCAAAGTGCATTATAATGAAAAGCACAATGATTCCAATCTTATCGGTGCCCCAAGACGGGAGAATAAGACCCCAGTACCTGAAGGATAGCAGACAATGGCTGTGTTCTGTCTATGCCTTTGAAGTTTCGGCTAAAAGTGCAGCAAAGACACTATCACCCCATATGACTGCTGATCTTACTTAAAGTCAGCCTTTGTCTTCCTTCTGCTTTGTGGCCATGTGAGGTGTGTTGCTGGAAACATGTTTCGTGGGCCTTTTCATATCCAAGGGTATGTCTACACTACCACCCTAGTTTGAACTAGGGTGGTAATGCAGGCAACCGGAGTTGCAAATGAAGCCCGGGATTTGAATTTCCCGGGCTTCATTTGCATAAAGCCGGGCGCCGCCATTTTTAAATGTCCACTAGTGCGGACTCCGTACCGTGCGGCTACACGCGGCACGGACTAGGTAGTTCGCACTAGGCTTCCTAGTCCGAACTACCGTCACTTGAAACGAGGAGTAACGGTAGTTAGGACTAGGAAGCCTAGTCCGAACTACCTAGTCCATGCCGCGTGTAGCCGCACGGCACGGAGTCCGCACTAGCGGACATTTAAAAATGGCAGCGCCTGGCTTTATGCAAATGAAGCCCGGGAAATTCAAATCCCTGGCTTCATTTGCAACTCCAGTTGCCTACATTACCACCCTAGTTCGAACTAGGGCGGTAGTGTAGACATACCCCAAATGACTAAGCACCTCTTGCCTACAGAGACACGCCCCTGAAGATTCTTGGAAAGCATCAGTTGTGATGTCTGGATAGCGGGCTCCCTGTTGTCAAGCATTATCATCCTCATATTTACTGTTACAATGTTAATCAATCAATGATGCGTTTGAAGGTTTAGGCACAGGGGCTGTCATGATCACGAGAGATGGCCAGCAGCCTGGAGACTAAGGGGTTAACTACACCTAGCCAGGTGGAGTGGCCAATGGGAATGTAGGTAGGAATTTCAAACTAGGACAAAGGAATTTTTGGGTTTCCCTCCTTCGGTCTCTGGGCAGTTTTCTCTCCAGCTATTGAAGGGGACAGGATGTCTCCCTCTAAGAAAATACTCTTCAAAGTCTGTAAGTAGGATAGAGTTTAGATAAATCCATTAGGTTTTATTGCTTTACGGTTTGGGAAACAGGATCTGATGCCTGTGCATTTAAAAATGGGTTTTGCTCGCCTTTGTAATTAAGTTCCTGGCCCATGGTAAATTTCTCCTCCATGAGTATATTATTTTGTTACTGTTCCATCTAGTCATTATGCTTACAACAGAAATATTGTGGTGATAATAAAAGTTATTTTTTTTATTTTTATTAACCTGGTATTGGTTAATTTTTGTGTCCTGATTTGTACTTTAGGGGTGAGATTTCCCAAGTAGTCTCTCCCTGATTTCTTTAGCATATTTGGGTGGTGACAGCAGAGATTTTATTCCCAAAATCTAGGTTGTTAAGATTTTGGGGGAAAGTTTTATACCAAAGCCTGGTAGATAAGGTTTGGAGTACTTTTGCTGGCCCTCACTTCTGCATTTATCATGCCAGAGTGGGGAAGGAGCAATGACAGGGGCTCTGGCTATAGACCCAATACCTGAGAACGAAACCTTCCTAGAATTTCTTACGCACCTAAAAGGAGGGGGAAAGAGTAGTAAAAGGACTTGGAATTCAAAAGTGAGATACCTTGCCTTTTTTAATACCTATATGGCTATCACCATAGTATCTGATTACCTCACAATCTTTCGTGTATTTAGCTTCATAATACTCCTTGTGAAGTAGTTGTGCTATTGTTAGTCCACATCTACAAAGCAGGCAGTTATTTCTAAATAATGTCAAAGTACTGTCAAGCTGCAGGACTTCTTACTCCGACTCCTGTAACCCTAAGGCTACGTCTACACTGGCATGATTTTCCGGAAATGCTTATAACGGAAAAGTTTTCCGTTAAAAGCATTTTCGGAAAAAGCGCATCTACATTGGCAGGATGCTTTTCCGGAAAAGCACTTTTTGCGGAAAAGCGTCTGTGGCCAATCTAGACGCGCTTTTCCGCAAAAAAGCCCCGATCGTCATTTTCACGATCGGGGCTTTTTTGCAGAAAAGAAATCTCTGCTGTCTACACTGGCCCTTTTCCGGAACAGTTTTCCGGAAAAGGACTTTTGCCCGAACGGGAGCAGCATAGTTTTTCCGGAAAAGCACTGATGATTTTACATTAGATCGTCAGTGCTTTTCCGGAAATTCAAGGGGCCAGTGTAGACAGCTGGCAAGTTATTCCAGAAAAGCAGCTGATTTTCCAGAATAAGTGGCCAGTGTAGACACAGCCTAACTGTACGAGGAGTAAGGGAAGTTGGAGAAAGAGTGCTCTATTTTGAAATAAGTGCTGTGTAGACACTCCCAGTTTTGAAATACGCTATTTCGAAATAAGCTTCGCAGCTGACGTAGCTCAATTTGCATCACTCATTTCGAGATAAGCCCTGCTGTGTAGATGCAGCCATAGGGAAAAAGTTCCCTTTGTTTTTAGGTAGGGATAAATTTTCAATCTTACACTTAGCCCCGAGCGCAAAGGGCTGCATTCTTCATTAGTAGTAGCAGCCCTGGCAGGCATTGCTTTGCTTACTCTATGCACCTGGACCTTATGCCTTGGTAATATGGTTGGGGTGAGGGGGTAGAAATTCCTCACTTGTGTGTGGATGCACAGTCAGTGGCTAGTTCAAGTCTTTCAGAGGATCCAATGCTTCCTTGAAAGTCCCCTGCAAGTACCTCAGAGAGACTCGGTGGGTGAGATAGTATCTTTTATTGGAGCCCTGACCGCTGGTGTGAGAGAGAAGCTGTCGATCTATAGGGCTCTTCCTCAGGTCTGGGAAACTGAGGCATGTCTATGTCCGAGACAGAACATCAGAAATGGCTGCCCGTCACAGGGAGCCATAGCTTGTAATACCTCTGAGGCTGGTATAGGGGGCTCTGTCTGTGAGGTGGAGTGGTTTCCATATAAGGGCATGTAAATTAATAATCTTCCCCTGCTCGCTCCACCCATTGCAGTGAAAGATCAGCCAATGGGCTGACTTGTGCTCAGGCCTGCTACTCCACCCACTGCAAAAACCAACCTATGGGGTGATAAGTTCACAGGCAATAAAACAGGCAGGCAGCCCCTCTCTCACTGGGGATTCGCATTGAGTGAACGCCTGGCCTGATCACCCAGACGCCTTGCACCCCCCGCTCTTGAGTCTTACTGAGCGTACTCCGAGTTGGTCGACCCGAGTGGAGACAGTTTATGAGCGTGTGACCGGTACTTGTGTTCCTGCTGTCTCCAGAACTGGTATAACACCCCCCCACCACCATCATCCCTATCCTAATTGATTTTTTAGTTGTCCTTATTGCTTGCCAAGTGACAGTGGCTAAAAAGTTACTAAGTTAGTTTATAAATAGTTGTGGTTTAGGTTTTTTACTGTTTCCTTGTATAAAGTTGTGTAAATAATCAGCCCTATGGACAATACCAGTGTTAATTCAACTGTTCCTAACCCCTGGGCAGTTATTGGAAATTATTGTGATTTAGAAAAGCCTCAGGGAATTGTTTTGTGTTGTCTGGCAATCTGTTTAATTTTTGTTCTGATGATTGTCTGGCGCCATCAAAATAAAATCAGTTTGTGCTTTTTGAAACCCCCCGTTGTGGTCTCATCCTTTCCGGCATCCCTTCGAACCTCGTGTATTACGGGGACTGACAGTCTACACCTACCGGTGTGCAGTGGCATAGCTGTACCAATGCAGCTGCACTGTTTTGATCCCCCATACCCTGTCAAAACTGGGTTTTTGTCTTTGTTTTTCTTCTTCTTTCTTTTTTCCTTTTTTTTTCTGACAGAAAATTGGATTTTTGGCTGAATGATATTCTGCTGCTTTCCACAGGACATTTTGGTTTTTCATCAGAAAAGCAGATGCCCCTGGAGCAAAATGTTTTTGTTTTTCAGCCAAAACCGACATTATTTCTGTTTGCCTATGTTGTTACAGCAGTTCATAATGTTCCCCATGTACAGGGCTCAACAAATCAGTCAATCTACTTGCCCGTGGCAGGTAACTTTCAGCCAGTCGCCCCGTTCACCGGCGGTGCGTGCATGTGCAATGCAGGTCTGGCGCATGCGCAGTGCGGGGCTGGTGAGTAGATTTCGCTGCTGTTTGTCAAGCCCTGCTCATGTAGCACAAGCTCACCAGCCAGACTTCATCTCCCATGATGCACCACATGCCCCCAAGGAGGGAGGCCAGCCCACAATACGCCATGGAGATGTAGCCCATTTAGGGTGCTGGCATACAAAGAATAATGGAATTACAGCTCACATAAGGCATCACAACAGCATTTCCAAACCAAACGTTCCAGATTCTGGCCATATTTCAATTTTCAAATTGTTTTGGCTGAAAAGCAGAAATTCTCAGAGGAGGAGCAAGAAAACATTTTCCAAACTGCACTAAAATTCGTTGTAATGACAACAGGTGGAACCAAACCTGGGATTTCTGGAGCTTAGTGTATGAGCCTCTATCACTTGAGCTAAAAGCCAGCTGGCTCTCACCTAAGGCCCAAGAGCAAACTTAGACCACTTAGGCTATGTCTACACTGCAGAGTTTTTGCGCAAAGACTTGCAGAGCGTCCACACTACAAGCCCATTCTTGCTCAAGAAAAAGTACAATAAATTGTAAGAACATAGAGCTTTTTGCACAAGACTTATTCCTCTTTCTGTGAGGAATAAGCCTTTTTGCACAAGAGCTCTTGCGCAAGAAGGCATTGTGGACGGGCAACAGGGGTTTCTTGAGCAAGAAACCCTATAGCTAAAATGGCCATCAGAGGTTTCTTGCGCAAGAGAACATCCACACTGCCATGGATGCTCTTGCGCAAAAAGCTCATGGCAGAGTGGACGCACTCTTGCACAAGACCTCTTGCACAAAAAGTTCTTGCGCAAGAACCCTGCATTGTAAAAATAGCCTAAGAGATAAAGAATAAGTGCCACTACATGGGACAATAAACCACATCCAGAAGGTCTGTGGGTTTCATAGGCATTTACTTTCTATCAGTTTTATCAAGTTGGATATTATTAAAAGTCTCAAAGGGGAAGCCATGTTAGTCTGTAACTTAAAAAAACCCCGTAAAAAAAGAGTGGTCCTGTAGCAGTATGTCTACACTACAGAGTTTTGTCAGAAAAGCAGCCATTTCTCCAACAAAACCTGAGTTATGTCCACACTGCAATCACGTCCTTCCGAAAGTAAATCGAAAGACAGTATCTGTCGACAAAGCTTCTATCGCCAAAAGCCTGTAGTCTAGACATACCCCTGGAGACTCTACTTAGAACAACCCAAAATAAAAATCCGCTCAGAATGATCTCAGTATGATCGCCTACCAGATGCGATTGCACTGCATGAATTGCAGTTTATGATTATAGACCTCTTAGCTTTGATGGTGCTAACCCAATAAAAGGTTCCACTGAGAGATTCCTAGCCTCTCTCTTTTTCAATGAGCCCATCTTTCTTGAATGGCCTCAAATTTAAAAAAAATTATTAAAGCAATTTTAGGTTGCAAAAACGGTCACATATTCGCTTCTAAGAATGAACACAGGGCCCTTGTTTTAATTTACTTGTGGTAAGGAAACATACTATCTGGTGTTCTTGCCATGTTAAAATTCCAAGCAGACCTTTGAAAAGGCTAAGAAAATATCACTATGAAATGAACCAGAACATTTTGCTAGGGAAGAACTAGATGGAAAGGCAATAACTCTTGTTCCTTGATAGCAATCTCGCTAAGAAGAGACAGACACCCTGGAGTCAACAGAGCTGAGTTTTTTCCTTCCCTATTCTTTTTCTCTTTCTTTCTTCCAGTGTGCACAGAAAGCAAAGCGATTGCTCACATCCAATCGGCAAGTGACAAGGGACTCCACGCCTGACAGGGAAAGAGGCACCAATTAAAGAGGATGATTTTCGGTGGCCACATCTGCTACTCAGCTCAAACGGCGGCAGCAATGTTTGAAACGCCGAATGGCAAAGAAGTTGCATTGGCCTTGATCACTTAAGCAATCAATGCAGAGCTTGCTAATCCATCCCATTCTAGTACAACAGGAGACCTGCTAAAACATTTAAGCCCATGGGATAGTGCAGATAGAGGGGTGAGGGTGGCAGATCTTATTTGAACCAGAAAGAGGGGAAACTTGGGGGACAGAATTTGCGGGACAGACCATTACCTCCATCTCTGGACCTGTAGGTATGTGAGGAGCTGAGAAAATAATTTTTGGGGGGATTCAGAGGCTGAACCAACTAACTCTGAACATACTAGATCAGTTCTAACTGGATTTGATTTTTTTCCCTTGCCAAAATAGGGGTGGAGGGGGAGAAAGAAACAAAACATTGTGTTGGATCCTGGTAACGGAGTAAATCAACAGACCTCCCCCCATGCTTCTTGGATACTTTGCCCTCCCAAATCAGATTCAGAGAGATCTCCAAGGTGTGCAACACCTGGGTCTTTATTCACCTTAGTCCGTCCCACCAGTGCCAAGCTACATGTAGTCTTCACGGGGTGTTTTCCCCTCTTCCAGGCAGAGTCAGTCCTCAGCTAGGAGGCCTCCTGCTTCCTCACTGCCTCCCACCCCTCAATCTTGGCTCCTTCACAGCCTCCATAACCCATGGCTTGCCAGGCTACAGGTGTTGCAAATCTCCCACCTTGATTGAGGCCAACAGGGCAGGAGTTAATTAGGTGCTCTTGGCCCAGCACACTGCTACCACCCCCAGACAAAATATGTGGGGGATTTCCTTTAATGTCAGGTGGGCTTGGGGGATGCAGCCAGCTTTCCAGACTGGGGTCTAGTAGTTAGAAAGCCTGTGTAGCGTTTTTTTGGCCATATTCTGAGAGCTGCCTCAACCCCCCTACATAAGCTGCACACACAAAACCTGTTAAGGTAGGGAGTGCTGATCCTGCAAACCCTCCAGGCACTGCAGAGCAGGTAGGGCAGGGCTGCTGTGTTTCATGATAAGTGCAGCAAGCATCTAAGCCCAGGGGCACTGGAACTGGTTTTACACTGGGGAGTGCTGAAAGGGAGCACGGTAGGTTAAAACAGCAATCGAATTTGGCCCATCGGCTGATCTCGCCTCATCTGCAAGGTGGGGGATGGGCCAAACTTTAGCAGCACTGCAACTCTAGGGTTGCAACTGTCTAATCACACAAACCCAAATATCCTGGCCCCGCCTCCTGCCCCACCCATTCCCCAAGACCCTGCCCCGCCCCTTCTCTTAAACCCCACCCTGCACACTCCATTGTCCCCTCCCTCCATCACTCACTCTCCTACCCTCACTCACTTTCACCGGGCTGGGGCATGGAGTGGGCGTGCTGGAGGGAGGAGGGGCGCAGGCTCTGCTCAGGCAGTGCTTACCCTGGGTGTCGGCGCAGCAGGGATAAAACAGGCTCCCAACCTTCCTTGTCTCTGCACTGTTCCCAGAAGCTGCCAAGCAGCCCTTCGTAGGGGATATACAGCTCCATGCACTGCTCTGCCTGCAGGCACTACTCAAGCAGCTCCCATTTGCCAGTGGATAGGAGCTTTGGATTGGCACTTGGGATGGGCACAGCACCTGGATACCTCCTGACCTCCTACCAAGGGCCACAGAGACATTCCAGTCACTTTTGGGAGTGGTACGGAGCCAGGGCAGGCAGGGAACCTGCCATAGCCTCATTGCACTGCTGGATTTGAAGCAAAATCTCCCCATTTTGCTTCAGTAGCATCTGGGAGAACGAATTTGATTCTCCAAGGTTCCTGATGAAACCGGGGGCGGGGGGCGGGTAAGTTGTCAACCGTGGCTAGCATCAAAGCCCATGCAGCCCATTCCCTCATGCCCAACTACTACTAATCAAAAGTTGGATTTTTTTTCCTCCTGCAGGAAATTCCAACATTTTGGCTTTTGTTTCCAGTCAACATATTTCACAAGGGAAAAGTCATGTTTTTAGAAAAAAAAATTACCAAACTTCTTGTTGGCAGATAATGCCAATTCATCAAATGCAAAACTTTGCACAAGTGTCAGTTTTAACCAAACTTTCAAGTTGGAATTTGAGAAAAACTGAAATTGCTGAATTGTTCCATTTTGATATTTTTGCATTGAAAAAAAAGAAGCTCTTTTTCTGGTTCAGAATGAAATTTTGCTTTGAAAGGTAAGCTACTAATTGCAAGAATATAGTTTCTGAAAAGAGAATAAAAATGGTCAAAATCAAAATAAAGTGTTTCAAAATTCTCAGATGTTTCCACTGGCCTGAGACCTTTTATAACTTTGCAAAAAAAAAAAAAGGGAGATTAATTTTTCAGAACAAGTTTTTTTTTCAAGATCCTCATAAGAACATAAGAATGGCCATACTGGGTCAGACCAAAGGTTCATCTAGTCCAGGGGTTCCTAAACTTTTCAGCATCACGCCCCCTTTTTGATTTTTTGAGAAACCCTCACGACCCCCTCCCAAAAAAATAGCAGCAAAACTTGGGGTGGGATTGACGGGGGTGTGTGGGGCCGGAAGTTCTTCACGCTCCCCAGTTTGGGAATCCATGAATTCTAGCCGAAGATCTTTTGCATTTGTACTCAGCACATCTGTTCCCTATCCAGCTCTAAATTAAAGTTCAAAAAATTAGTTCAAAAATGTTAAAACAGCGAACTTCAGTTCAATGTTACATTGTCTTCCTGAGCCATCATGGTGCCTCATGGGAGTTGTAGTTTGGGTGCCTTGTGCCAGCATATGGCTCCTTAGTGCCCAGGCTTCCCAAGTGGACTACATCTCCCATGATACACCAAAGATATGGTCTTATTCCCAAAAGGCACCACAGCTGCTCAAACAGACACAGATTAAGGTTGACTCAACATGAAACAAAACACTTAGGTTTTCCTCGATGAACAATTTTAAGCATGTCAACAAAAATCAGCATTTTTCAGTGTGTGTGTGTGGGGGGGGAAGCAATTTGTGGAAACTCACACTTCCCATTGAAAGAATTTTTCAATAAAAGATTCCTGGCCAGCTCTATTTTCATGGGACCAGGTGAATAAGGTACATTGTGTAGGCAAGTCTGGATATGCCTGAGGCTACATAGGCTTGAGCGTCATCCTGCTATTAATGAAGCACTTAGCTATGCTACCGGAGTGAGTAATTTGGCTGACATTCAACCATGCTCCCATTAATGCAGGCTCACGTTCCCCTGCACATCACTTTTTACTGTGCACTTATGCAAACAAGATCACACTTGCTGTGCATGAGATTAAGCTTCAGATGTCTGTCATCAACCTTCTGCAAAGCAGAGAAGTTAATCATGAACTGCATGCTCAGTTAAAAGTCCCTAACTGCAGGTGATGCCTACAGGACGGCATAATACCACTGGCCATCGATGTCTGATGTGCATGGATCGTATGTTGTGTTTCCTCTGTGTGTGTGCCTGTGTGTGCGCATGCATGTAGGCACACCTCCAGGGAAAGTTATCCTCAGTTGATCCTGTGAAAAGGCAGGGAGGAGATTCCCACTGTTATCAGGACCCTCCCACCCATCTCCTCCCAGTTCCACCAACCTGCAAAGCATCAGTTGTAGGACAGACTTTAGTTCGTCACTGTCCTATATCTCCCTAGAACATTTCTCATCATACCAGAATATCACCTGGGCTACTGTGAGCTGATCTCCGCAGGAACACAAATAACTATGGGATTAGTTACTCATGTATTATTATTAAATGAGAGAATACGTTCATGCATCAGTTTTGTGCATGTTATGTAAGTATGGTCGCAATTTCCACAATCCATTAACTAATTTGCTTATGCAACCTTGCTAATTCCATACACAGATTCAGTAGGAGATTGCGTGTATGTTTTGCTCCGGTGGTCATGCAGCTAACTGTTTTTTTTAATCTGGTCCTAAAATTCTAGTGTTTCAGATTGGCAGGAAAGACAGAGTTGTCTAATAGTTAGAGCGCTGGACTGAGAGAGTCAGGAGATGTGGATTCAATTCTCCGCTCTGCCATTGCTTTCTGGGTGACTTTGGGCAAATCATTTTCCTTCCTATGCCTCAGTTTCCCCATCTGTAACGTGGGGATACTGATACTGACCTCCTTTGTAAAGTGCTTTGAGATCTACTGATGAAAAGTGGTCTAAGAGCTAGGCGTTATTATTACCCATAAGTCTCTGAGGGCTGGTGAGACTTCCTGGGCCTGGGGTAGTGGGGGAGGAGGAGCTTGGCTCCAGGCCCCAGAAGGGGCAGAGTTTTGGGCAGAAAGGGTGTGTCCGGGGACTAGCCTTCTACTAAGAAGTTTTGATTTTTCAATAAAGCTATTAGAAACAAAACATGGCAATTTTCTTCAGTGGAAAAAAATCAAGCCTTGATTATCAGGTCTTTTCTTTTCTTTTCTTTTCTTTTCTTTTCTTTTCTTTTCTTTTCTTTTCTTTTCTTTTCTCACCCATGCCCGTTTCCCCCTGGAGTTTTTGCTGATCATTTCAAATTTTCATAAATAGGAAATAGATTGAAATTGACAAGTGGAAAACTTCTTTTTCCCAATCAAAACATTTCTCTATCAGATAACAATGCTGCTTCTTTTCTTCTTCTTCATGGCCACGCTGACTTTCTTTTGCATAAGAGCCCCATTGATATTCTACATTTTTGGGGAAGGTTTGCTTTGCAATTAGGCAAAATATTTATTTAATGAATTGAATATATTTCAGTTTTTTTCTCTTTTTTTAAAAAAAAGAAGCACAGTGTACTATGAATGCAGGGTTTAAACTGCTTTTAAATGCTGATGACTTGACCTAGAATAAAAATAAGCAGCATAAACTGCCTGCAAACTATCCTTAGCTGTTAAAGCTAAACTGCAGTTCTCTCTTTTACAGTAAGAAAAAAAGCCCAGTGCCATTCTCTTTCATTTCTATAGTAAATCAAATTGAATTATTCATCAGCACTAAATGTCTCTCAAACTGCCTTTTTCTCCCATTACCTTTTTTATTTTCTTTACATACACCCTACGCTTCCCACCCGAAAATATAAATAAACAAGCACAGAAACCCAAACCCACGAGTTTCAATTGCAATGCGCATATAAATACACTTTGATTCTTGGTACTTCAAAAGTTATCACTTCCATCTTGGCCTGCAAAACAGACAAAGGACTTCTCATAGCCCCGAAATCAGATATCATCAAAAAATACCTTGTATTGTTCCTGGGGTCCAATCCTGCTGAGACTAGACTTACGTGGCTGTCAGTAATAAGAGCCTACCCATCCTCATTCTTTAGATTCAATAACACACAGCTCTGCAGAAACCAAACCATCTTCAGATCTACAACATCTTTCACTAGGCTCCTGCGGCTGCACTAGTTCTCTCCCCTTCCCTGTGCCTATTCCTTCTGTCTCCATCAGGGCCGGTGTTGCCTAAAAGTAATGTAGTGGAAATAAAAGCCACCAATCCAAGATCAATGGATAAAGAGTGTCATAACCATAGAGGTTAAAGCCAGAAGGGATCACCAAATTTGCTAGCCAGGCCACCAATACCACCTAGCACCCACTAATAAAATCCAACAACAAAAGTAGACCAAAGCATCAGAACCGATGGGAGACAGGTTATTCTGTGCTACGGGGAGAGAATAAGAGGGACTGAAGTGCCCCAAGGCCAAACACCCCTGCAATGGAAAGCAAATGCTTATGTAAACTGTATTCAGAGAACCCCAGGAAGAGACCCACATCCACACAATACAGAGGAAGGCAAAAACCTCCCACGCTCACTGCAAGTCTGACCAGGGACAGGATAGGGGAAAAAATACCTTCCTGACTCCACAGGGCGCTCAGTGTACGTCTAAACTATGTTGTATTTTTGAAAGATGATATGCAAATTCCACAGGCATTTGCATATCTTCTTCCAATCTCACTTTCGAAAGTGAAAGTAGTCTGGATGTGTTTTTTTCAGGGGAAAACCCCCATTTTCGGAAAAGAAAAAAAAACGCGTAACCCTCATTTAAGGAAGAGCGGGTTTTTTTCGAAAAAGGGTTTTTTTTTCCTGACAAAACTGCATCCAGACTACTTTCATTTTTGAAAGCGCCACTTTCGAAAGTGAGATCGGAAGAAGATATGCGAATTCCCACGTAATTTGCATATCCTCTTTTGAAAATAGAGCATAGTCTTGACATAGCCTTAGATCCTGACCATGTGGGCCAAAACCAGCCAGCCAAGCAGCTTAAGAGAGACAATTCTTGGTGCCATCTCAGAGCATGGGCCTACCCCCTTCTACTGTTCCATAGCCAGCTATGGCAACCTCTGACTCTTCTGGTACTTCTGAGATTTAAAAAGAAACTCCGGGTATGTCTACACTACCCCGCTAGTTCGAACTAGCGGGGTAATGTAGGCATACCGCACTTGCTAATGAACCCCGGGATTTGAATTTCCCGGGCTTCATTTGCATAAACTGGGCGCTGCCATTTTTAAATCCCTGCTCGTTTGAACTCGAACCCCGTGCCGCGCAGCTACACGCAGCACGAACTAGGTAGTTCGGACTAGGCTTCCTAGTCCGAACTACCGTTACTCCTCGTGGAATGAGGGGTTCACACTCCAGATGGTGTGTGCACCAGAGTGCTGGGTAAACACCAAGCTAAAACCCTGTCCCACAGATCTGACTACAGTTCAGGGGTGGGCAAAACGGCCTCCACGGGCCGGATCCGGCCCGCCAAATGGGTGGATTCAGCCTGTGGAGGCCCTGCTGCTCCCCTGCCCCCAGGCCAATTAGGACCTGGGGGTGGGGGAGTACCTGAAGGCTCCTCCTGCCCTGCAAGGAGCATGTGGCACTTTGAAGCACAGCATGCTGCTTGCAGGGCAGGGAGGTGGGGAGAAGAGTGGAGGAGGCTCCCCTGCTCCCAGGCCAATCAGGGCGTGGGGGAGCTGCGTAAAGCTTCCTTCACCCTGCCCTGGCCCTGCAAGGAGCCCGCAGCACTTCAAAGTACCATGTGCTCCTCGCAAGACAGGAGGAGGTTTCCCGCGCTCCCCCACCCCAGGCCCTGATTGCCCTGGGGATGGGGGAGCCTGCCACGCCTCTTCCAGGGCATGGGTGCCTGGTGGGAAGGGAGGGCCAAGAGGGCTCCCTCATCCCCAGACCAATTATGGTCTGGGGGTGGGGCAGCCCTGCCCCTTCCTGTTTAGGCCATGCCCCTTCCTGTTTAGGCCACGCCCCTTCTGGGGTGGCCCAGGGCTACTTCACAAATTTTTGAAGTGGCCCCCAGGCAAAAATCATTACTGGCCCCTGCTACAGTCTGTGTCTGCAGCAAGGTAGGGTCTTTCCCGGGTTTGCGCTGAAAAGGGGCTTGAGGGCTTGGCATGGCGACCTAGTTGAAAGGTTCCCCAGGGTTTGTGGGTTCAGTGGTACCCCAACACATCTGGTGGCACCCCAAAAGTGGGGTCCAACACATCACAGTAAGTAACTGTAGGAGAAAAAGCTAATCATCGGAGAATGGGCATGATTCCATCAGGGTAAAGGAGACAGAGAAGGAATTGAGGGTGGTTTGCATAGCTCCATATAAGTTCAACATGGGTCAAGGATAGGGATGTTAACGTGTAATCGGTTAATCAGTTAATCGATAAGCAGATAATCAGTTAATGCTACCCGTTAACAGGAGCCCCACCCCCTGATGTGGCTCTGTAAGTAAATACAGAGCCAGAAGGCAGGCTAGCTCACTCCCAGCAAGCTCTAGGTCCCAGCTTGGCTGACAGCAGGGAGCCAGGACACTCAGGGAGCCAGCCAGTTCCTAATTCAGAGCCATAGTGGGGGACAGCTTGGGAACGGGGGCAGCTGCTGGGGGAACCAGGCACGTGCCAGACTGACTCTTCCAGCTCCTACCTCAGAGCCCACAGCAGGCTGTAGTAACAGTAAGGGTTAACCGTGTCACCAGCAGGATATTTAACAGTTATATGATTATCGTGTTACACTATTTTTAACATCACTAATCAAGGATCAAGAAGGATGTGTGTGGGATATGCAGAAGACTGGCCACAAATCTTTGATCAAAGGCACAGGGCATAGAAACACATGAAATGGACCCCCAACAGGGACACTCCTCAAAGTAGTATACTTTTCCTTACATTTGAATCTCTGATTTTTGTCAGATAATAGGAGAAGTACATAGACTACTATTTAAAAACTGTAACTGTTTTATTTTAAATAAAAGTCAGGAGTTCTGTTTTGATTTTTGGAACTTAAATAATCCACAGACATCATTAAAGCACATGAAATGGCACAAACCCAGCTGGAAACTTGGACCAAAGAAGCATCAGCATACAGCGCAACCAAGCCCTGGCCCCATTTTTAGGAAGCCACAAATAAAAAAGTGATTTCTGATGCAGGCAGGCTACAAATTTCTCAAGAAGGAGACACTACATCATAAATGTGTGCGATCACACTAGCACCTGGATAAAGGTCAAATGTGTCACGAACATAGAAGAGGAATTAACTAAGCAAAGAGGTGCAAATCCAGAAGAATATGCAGGGTGCACCATCTGCTCCGAGAATATTTTAGTGCAAGGAGTCAACCACATCAAAAGTCACATTTTATATTAGCTATGCCAGCCAGTCAAAGCATTCATAATGGACAGCACTTGGGGGAAAATGTTCCCAAATTTCATGTCAACTGAATTCTGGTGCACATGTCCATGTGAAAGCCAGAAACCTTCATGAGCTGCTGACTTTCTCGGATCTCATAATGCCCTTTCATCTAGAAATTATTTGGTTCTGGAGGTCAGCAGCTGGATGTGAGAGGTACATGTATTGCAACAGGTCAGCACTCTGAGGACAAAATCTCTTCATTTTCACACCGTACACCCAGAGGCACTATCAGTGTGTGGTCTCTGAGCATGTCTGTATCTTAAATTGATTGACTTGGCAGTAGAGGGAGACATCCTATTTCCATACCACTAGCGTCTGCCAAACCTGATACTCTCATGAAAAAAATATCCAGTTGTTATTTTGGGGGAGGGGAGGCAGTTCCTGAGGCACACACCATTAAAATGGACACTGCTTTTGATCCTATAGTACGCTCCACACAAATAATCCCAGTTGCATTATGTTGCTGACAGCCCGATAAGATTGGAAAATGTAAGGATAATTGTTCAGGTGGATGATCCGCAGAGTTGATAAACTAATTCAGAGTACAACAAAACCACACGCAGGACAGCTAACATTGTGTCATGATCCATTATGAGACCCGAACAATTTGGAAAATCAAACCCTTCATTTCAGTGACTATGGGATAGATTCCAACATCCTTCATCACGTTGAATAGAACCTCGTTCTGCAAGTGGTTCTACTGAAGTCTCTTGGGGTACATCTAAACTACATGCCTCCGTCGACGAAGACATGTAGATTTGTGTATTCGAGAAAGGGAAATGAAGCCGCGATTAAAATAATCGCGTCTTCATTTAAATTTAAATGGCTGCCCCGCTCTGCTGACAAACAGCTGATCAGCTGTTTGTCAGCTGATCCGGGCAGTCTGGATGTGCCGCGGTCACAAGGAAGCCTTTCTTGATCGGCACAGGTAAACCTGGTTTCACGAGGCATACCTGCGCTGATCAACAAAGGCTTCTTTGTTGACTGCGTCCAGACTGCCCCGATCTGCCAACAAACAGCTGATCGGCAGAGCGGGGCAGCCATTTAAATTTAAATGAAGCCACGATTATTTAAATCGCGGCTTCATTTCCCTCTGCCGATCTGTCTAATCTACATGCGGAGGCATGTAGTCTAGACACACCCTTGGAGTAAAAGTGCTACGTCACAGGAGTTACAAGCATCTGAATCTGGCCCTATGTATGGTTGTAAGTGCCTCACCTTATGTGCTCAAGTTTGAAAACTTGTTTGTAAAACATTTCAGGACTTCTGGGAAGAAAGGCATGGAAAGAACTGTTGATTTATTTAACAATGACTCAGTTCCAACCGGACAGGAGGCTCTATAAAATGTTAGACAGGGCAAATGTTATGCTGGACTTCTCTAACTTCCGTGTGGGTTCACTTTATGGTGTGTTGGAGGGGAAAATGACAGACTAAGAAAGGGAACTTGGCAGCTTCCCTTAGCTCTGACACAGAAAGGCCTGGTTTGCTGCAATTTTAAGCAAGAAGGTCACATAATCAAAAGTAAATAGCATGTAAAGGTATTTGATCATCACAGAAATACAATAAAGATATCACTGGGATGGAGCACTGCTCTGCCAAAAGTAATTAGTGTCATGTGTATCCGGAAGATGTGTATTTACCAGCAGCAGATCTATGATTACTTTAGCTAGCCTAATGAAAGACCAGTGCTTATCCATACTCCAATTCATTTCCATTCTCCCTCATCCTGCCTTATCAGCTTTGGGATTAACATCTATAATAGGGCTGTGTGCATATTTACACATTGTAATTAAGTGTTGGGTGGAGAATAAAGAGAGCTCTTTACGAATATTTATCAGAAAGGAGAAACACTTCTATGCAGAGACTACATTCAGGCTGCAGTTATTCAAAAATAAAAATCCACACCAAGATTGGACCACTAGTTAGCGCTCCCTATTGGATTGCCCTGTTCAAATGACTTACAGCAATATTCAAACGCTGAGCCCCTGGGATCCTAGAGGAGAGGCTGGACTATCCCTTCTGTAGTTTTTAAAAAGTCAATTGGAAATAGAATTTGCACAAGAAATTGCGGACTGAATGAAACGCCGCCATTGGAAATTGCCATGGCTTCAACTGAGCAACGCTGATTTACTCAAGTTGAAGGTGTGGCCCATGGTGGCCTTCATTTAGCAAAGCACTTTGAAAGTATGCTTAAATTCATCCCTATTCACACAGGAGTTACGCAGAATCTTAACTTTTAACCACACGCTTAACACTCATTGATATCAGTGTTCTGCCCTTCCTTATCTGTAACTGTATGTTCCCATTAGATTCACTGCCATACTCACTACAGGTTGTACCTCTCTAGTCTAGCACCCTCAGGATATGACCAGTTCCAAACCAGAGAATTTTCCAGACCATGATAGGTCAATATTGTCTAGCAGCATTACCAACACTTCCACTGCTTACTGGGCTCTTAAAAGACATTTAGGGTATGTCTAAACTACATGGCTCCGTCGAAGGAGCCATGTAGATTTGTTTGTTTGGCAAAGGGAAATGAAGCCACGATTTAAATAATCGCGGCTTCATTTAAATTTATATGGCTGCCGCGCTGAGCCGACAAACAGCTGATTAGCTGTTTGTTGGCTCAGCGCACTAGTCTAGACGCTCCCCTGCCAACATGAAAGCCCTTTATCAACCTCCCCAGTAAACCTCATCCTACGAGGCATAACAGGGAGGTCGATAAAGGGCTTTCAGGTCGGTGCGGGAGCGTCCAGACTAGCGCGCTGAGCGGACAAACAGCTGATCAGCTGTTTGTCGGCTCAGCGTGGCAGCCATGTAAATTTAAATGAAGCCGCGATTATTTAAATCACGGCTTCATTTCCCTTTGCCTACAACCCTCATCTACATGGCTCCATCGATGGAGCCATGTAGTTTAGACACAACCTTAGAGGGGAATTGGAGCTAAACAATGGCACAGAACACTGAGAGCCAGGACTGGTGGCTGTAAACAAACCTTAATGGGATCGTGAGACACTTGGACACACCCATGAAAAGTGGTCACCCGGCTCACTAAAATCATTCAGGATGAGGGATGTGTCTGGACTAGAGAGTTCTGGACTAGAGAGTTTCGATGTGTATATTTGTTGATAGGTGCCTCTTAGCATCTGTTCCCTGAAACTTTGTGGACATTTTAACAGCAGGTAACATTAATATATACAATATGTCTTGGGATCCCTTCTGTCTTTAACACAAATTAAATGTCATGCTCATGTGCCCAAGACAGATTTATTAGTATCCCCTGAATGGAGAGATACAACCGTTTGGCACTGAATGCACAAATCTAGCTAAAATACTTCTATAGTTTTACATTCTGATTTGTGTTAATTATTTATTACTTATTAATTGAATTGGTTTGCAATAAATTCATCATTGTGGCAGCTCCGGTAGTGTACATACACAATCTGGGCTTGACTTGGATTTCAATTGCTCCCAGGGGTTACTCCAGATATGTGTAAGGGGACTGTTAGCCCCTTACTAAAACTCTGTGGGAGTTTTTGGTTCGCCAGCTCCCAGTATCAAAAGGGGAAGGGTCCATGAGAAATCAGGGCCCTGAGACTGACAGACCCCAGAGACAACGGAAAGCAGCCAACACTCCAGCTCGGCCTGATTGACAAGTTGGACAGGCCAGTGAGGAAAGCAAGAGGCCAGGCCCCGTCCTCCCTGTGAGCTGGGATTGTTCTGGGTCTCTCTGAGCAAGGAGAGAGCTGAGAGACAGCTAAGAAGAGTATAAGCTGTGTGGAGAGGCAGTCCTGCAGCAACAGAGCCAAGCACAGACAGCCCAAGGAGTGCAAGCTGTGCTGAGGGGCAGTTTTGCAGCAACAGAGCCAAGCACACACAGCTCAAGGAGCGCAGACCCTGTGTTGAGCAGCAGACTGGCAGTGCTCAGAGAGCCAAAAGGGACAGAGAAGCAATGCAAGGAGCTGGAGACTGGCAAAGTAGTACAGCCTGCAGCTGGGTGTGGTGAGCAGCTGGGACCAGCAAAGTGCGGGGAGAGGCTCTGGGCAGGGAGATATCACCAGCCAAGAGGCCCAGCAGGCCAGACTGGGAGAGGGGTCTGGCCACTTAGAGCTTGAGGCTGTGTGGTCACTGCCAGAGCAAGCGTGTCCAGCCTGCAGCCCCCCTGCAGCACATCCAGGGCCTCTAAGGGGCCTATAAGGAAGAGACTGTGGACTGTCCTTACACTCTGCAGTTTTGATGTCCCTGTGCTGCAGAGCAGGGCTGTGTGTTCTCATTTAACCATTCTCATTTTTTTCTTATTCTTTTCTCTTTAATCAGTTGATGTTTAATCAATTGTATTTGCTTAGAACCTTATGAAATGATCACTGGGCCAAGGAAGCATGCAGTGTAAAGAGAGCACCTCGGAGTGGGGACACCCTAACTCCTGCCCCTAGTGACTACAACGTCGGGGATGAAGCCCCAGGAAACCTGGGCCCAGCCTTGTTGGGGTTTCGAGGACTCTGCTATTCAGGAGAGTGGAGGGGCAGCCCTCAGGATCAGGGAAGCCATGAGGTAAAGGAAGTGGGAGCAGGGACTCAGATCCTTTCACTGGTCCATTTCACCGGGGTGGTATAGAAGCCAGGAAAGTTCCCCACAATAGCGGGACCATTCCCCCGCTTACATATGCATCACTGCAACTCATACCTCTCTGTATGCATGTATATGTATGATATTCTACAGCTCTATTTTTTTTCCTGCATAAGCCATAAAAGTCATATATTATCCTCATACTAATTGGTAGTTTTAAGTATCAGCATAAAGAATCTTTTTAGCTGAAATGACCCAAAACTACTTTTAGGAAGCACTCACCGAAATGGGACACAAATAAACTGTTTCAAATGTTTTAAGGCAATTCAAAGAGCCAACTAAATAGATTTCTGATGCTCAGACTTAGCTAATGCACCTTTAATGCTGTTCTAGTCTCAATTACCTCTCCTCCCCCTCCCACAACTGTAAAGAAACATAAGGTAATAAACCAGATGCATTCTGTGGCCAAATTCTTATCTGGGTTCCATTGAGTGAATTTGGAGTAACAAAGGCTACATGTAGACTGCACTCTAAAGTCGAAAAAAGATGGCTATTTCGAAATAGCCTCTTTGAAATTAAATCGAAAAGGCTATTTCAAAATTTGGCGTGTCTACACAGCACCAAATTTTGAAATAAAGTGCTCTTTCGAGACATCCCTTATTCCTCGTAGAACAGGGTTTACAGGGATGGCGAAAGAGCACATCTGTTATTTTGGAAAAAAAAATCGAAATAGTGGACGCATTCCTTGGATGTGGCATTGCTATTTCGGGATACTTCTGGTATCCCGAAATATCAATGCAGTCTAGACATACCCAAGACAAATAAACAGACTGTAAGACCAATCTCCTAAAAATCTTATGGAACTTTCCAGAAGGGTCACCCCCCCACACACACACCATCACACAGTACTGAACAGTCTGCTGTCAAAAATTTTGGCTCATTACCCCCAGCCTAATCATGGCTGCATTTCACTGTTAAAGTGATTCCTGGATGAACCTGTGCATTAGAATCCTTTGTGAAGAAAGCCATTTATATAACTAGATGTACTCTACCACAAATAGAATTTTACTCCACAGATTGTGTGTTGCTTCCATTTTCACTGGAGCTAATTATTCGCACCATGAATAAATAACAATCCTTTAGCAGCACTTCTGCAGCTTTGTCTGGGGATCTCAATAAACGATACACATTAATTAATTTCAGCTACACATCCCCAATGAGGAGTTGGTAATTACTATCTCCACTTGACAAATGAGGAAAAACTAACAGGGATTTATACAGTGCTGTTGTGTCTCTAATATCCTGGGACCATGAGGGCTACAAGGTGCAGGAGATAATATCTTTTATTGGGCCAACTTCTGTGTGGAAGAGAGACCAGCTTTCAAAGCTTGTCTCTTTCCCCAACAGTAGTTGATCCAATAAAAGACGTTACCTTTGCCACCGTGTCTCCCTGAAAGGAATCTTGTGTTTTGTCCAGCATCACACAGATGCCCAGGCTACACTACAGCAGAAGGTTGACTTAAGATATGCAACTCCAGCTATGTTAATTACGTAATTAACATAAATTGGGTTTCCCCGCCATTTACATAGTAGGTGGTCAATGGGAGCAAACACTCCATCGGCTTCCCTTTCCCTACGTGAGGAGCATGAGTATCTGCACTAACAGGGATGTTCTCAGAGTTTGATTTAATGGGTTTATACTAGACATGCTAAATCAAACTCCGGAAGATTGACTACAGCACTATCAATCTTCCACATTAGTGTAGGCATGGCCAGAGAGTATAAAACAGACCTGAGCTCTAGTGTATAAAATTAACCCTCTTTCCATGGACAGGACAAGGCACCTTCTTCAATCAATGGCAGGGCAGCATCCAGTAGGATAATTTCTTCCTCAGACATAATAATTTGATCCCTTTTTGTTCAGATACTTTTTAGCACTCATGTATATAGTCAGAGCAGAGTCCAGCTCCCACAATGCTCTGCAAGAAATAAAATCAAATCCAGGGACCTTCCATAGCCCTTTTTCACTTTGATGAGATTATCTGCATGCGTAAGTATAGCTCACAAGCAGTACGGGTCACAGGTTCAGGTCCAAAGCCAATCATCTGGCATGATAGAGAGGTACCAATGTCATGAAACACTATGAGCTGCATTAATAGCATGGCAGAAGTCTCAGGGATTCATTCGCAAATATATTAGGATAATTTAAAAATAAAAACTCTTCCTGTACAGAGGGTGAGAAATGGCTAATTGATTTCAGCAGCAAGGAAAGCCTCCAGCTGATCAGTTCTCTGTTCCTCTTGTGGTTACAGGAACTAATTATGGCTGACGGGTTTATTCAGTACAAGAATAATGCAATCTTAAATGAAGTATAAACAAACATAACCCAGGCATCCTTAGAGTCATTAGAAAGGAACTGCAGAATTAGGCTCCATTGGAATCAGTCTCTCTAGGCTCTGTACCAAAGATGAGCGCATAATAGGCTACCAGGGAAAAGAGGTTACGGGCTCTGGGTTCAATTCCCAGGTCTGCCACTGGGTCACTGCCCTGGGGAAGCCACCTCGCCACCCTGTGCCTTTGTTTCCTCAGCCGTAAAACTGGAGCTGATGATGCTTACCCACTTTTGGTCACTGATGGGTGAAAAGAACTACATGTGTTTTTAATTAGAATGACCATTGTGATTCAGGAGATTTGACTTCCAATCCTGGCTCTGCCACTGACTTCTCCTGTGACCCTGTGCAAGTCACTTCACCACTCCATGCCTCCGTTTCCCCTCCCACTTATGGTCAATTTAGATGGCAAGTTCCGCAGGTCAGCAACAATCTTCTTACTAAGGGTTTGTACAGCACCTTGCACGGGGGCCTTTTTTGCCTGTGAAGCCTGTTGGTGATGCCATAATCCAAACCATACAATTGAATAAGTAGTATTGCAGGTAGAAAGGTGATGGCCAATGGCTGCATTATAGGAGGTCATTCAGTCCTAGGGGGCTCATTTGGGCAAGGTGACCCTCTGTACAAAAACACCTTGTCAGAAAAATGCTTTCAAAACACTGGAAAATTCCACTGAATGGGAGTGATACCTCCGGGGCTTCCCCTCACAGAGACAACTCCTCACCCTTACCTCAGGGCCCTATCCCAGTTCATCAGTCTCTCATCAGCTCTCCGCTGGGAGCTGTCCCTGGTTCTGACAGCCAGCCACCCTGACCTTCTCCCTTTCAGGTCCCGGCTGCAATTGAGCTACTGTTAGACCTGCACCTTCTTATATAGTCCCTCCTGGCCCCTGATTGGCTGGTTCCCCCATAGCCACTCTAGCCTGTCAGGAAGACCTCTTTATGGCCCTTCACTGACCTTGGGGCCTAGCCCCATTACAGACAGACACACTTATCTAGCTCAAGGGAATTTGTGAATCAGTGAATATTGTACGTTACCACAATGATTCTGTCAGCGGCTGATTGAGGGCCTTGGCTGTGTGATCCTGCTCTTCGGGTCTCTCCTAATGTCTTCATCCTTATAGCCATTTATTATGTACAATATCCTTGATACCACTTCTATTTACATCGAAGCAGAATTAACCTGCCAGGCGTTCGCAGCGGCAATCCATGTAACTCAGCGTGGCACCACAACATTATCTCTAGCAAAGCAATATTAGTTTTGTATGATTACCATCTCCAGGGAGCTTGCAGTATGATAGGACTTCAGGTGCTGGAGTCATAAGCCATTATATTCATTCCTAAGCATCTGGATGACAGCCTCTCTCAAGGACAGCATCAGAAACTGGATGGGCTGATTTATTAGCAGGAACGTCTAGGGCGTGAGAGTTTTCAAATCAGCATCTCATCCTCCTGAAGGAAACCCTATCTCAGATTTCACCTTTTGTGTCAGGCCAGGAAAATTATTTTGAAATAACTCAATTTGAAATAATAACTCCCAAAATAACAAAATCGAAATAGCATGTCCCCATTACAGGGGAGCCTCATAATTAGTCCTCGTAATTAATATGGACATGCTACCTTAACTTCGAGCCCCAAGAAGAACAGGAAAGTAATTACTTCAAATTACTCTGAGGAGTAACAAATTACTCTGAGGAGTAACTATTTCAAAATAGCAGCACCGGAAGGTCCACACTACCGCTATTTTGAAAATTTTTCAAAATAAGCATTATTCCCTGAGGAAAGCAGGAGTACAGATTTCAAAATAACCAGCCCATTATTTCAAAATAATGGACTTGATAGTTATTACTGAGAAAAAAGGGGGGTTATTTTGAAATAACTCCCTAATGTAGACCAGGGCATATTGTTCAGTGCTCTCATTTAAGTCAGGTGGCCTGTCAGGGTGGTTAAACACTGGAATAAATTCTCTAGTGAGTTGTGGAATCTCCCGCACTGGAGATATTTCAGAGCAGGTTAGACAGACACCTGCCAGGGAGGGTCTAGACAGTGCTTGGTCCTGCCAGGAGGGCAAGGGATGGGACTTGATGACCGCTTAAGGTCCTTCCAGTTCTAGTGTTCTAGTGTTGAAACAGCATCCAATTAATAGTTAACATTAGGGGGCAAAGTTGAACTAAGGTATTAATCTCCAGCTATGTGAATCGAGTAGCAAGACTCAACTGCCTTATTTCAACTTACCGTGACATCCCCACAGCGGAGGGTCAATGAGAGAAACTCTCCTGTTGACTTCCCTTACTCCATGCTGACCAGAGTCGACAGGAGCACAATCAGTGGTTGATTTATCATGACTTTACAAGACCCGCTAAATCAACCCCCGGGAGATTGATCTCTGCAGCATTGATCTTCCGGTAAGTATAGACAAGGCCTAAGAGACTCAGCTTCATTGTGGGTCACTCTCACTGGTTTTTCACAACTATGTTTGTTACATGCCCGAGGTCAGAATCTTTGTAAGTATCACTTCTAAGGTATTTTTATAATTGCTTATATTTTTTTCTTTTAAAATGAAAAAAAAAATCACTTTGCTAATGTGATATGTCCTTCCATATTATGCACATGCTAGCTGGTTATTGTATGGTTATTGCAGGTGCCGGGCTGCATACTTGGTTCCTTATGAGAGGCTTGTTTGTAAGAGCAGGGCAGCAGACACTAGCCTGCACAGTGTGGCTTGCCAGGCAGGTTGTCCCTCCAGGGCTGCCAATGACCAAGTGAGCAGGGGCTGCTCTGGATTTTGGATACCTGCTCTGGGATGCTCCAGGGTTGACTTGAAATTTTGAACCCCCCGATCTCTGCTAATACTGGCTGGGAATTTTCTGACAAGGGGGGTTTTCAGTGGAAGATGCCAGCGGACAAAATCAGAACCTCTCGCAGGTTCTGACCATTTTTTTTTTGTACTTTCAATGTTTTTTGGGACCCAACGGAAATTGCGAAACCATTTGGATTCGTTTAAAGGAAATGCAAAGCCACCGCATCTTCCCCCAGGCCTGTCCACTTGCTTCCCAGCAGTGAAGGGAGCGTGAGCACACCTCTGCCAGTGAGGGAGCAGCACCTCATCTTGCTGGAACCTGAAGGCCCCTCCCCTTGACTACAAGACTCCCAACTCCGGCCCCTGCCAGCCCCATGCCTTTTATCAGCCCAAATTCCCTCTCTACACAGTCCCCAAACTACCCTGGAACCAGGCCCGGCTTTAGGGCAAGGCAAGGTGGTTGCTTCCTGGTCTGGCCTCCACAACAGGATGGAGAGGTGGGGGCAGTTCCTTCCATGGCCCCACTCCCGGGGGCTCTGCCTGCACCACAGCATCCACCGTCCAGGCCCCGCAAACTCTTTGGCCAGGCCAGCCTGGAACCACATATTCTCCTACCCCCAGCTTCTCTACTAATTGAGATCTACCTGCCTCCCCATTACTGCAGCCACCTAGTCCGAAACTTTGTCTGGCTCCAAGGCCTAAGGTACATACCCAAAGACTTAATTTCCTCATTCATCCTGGCATCAAACCCACCACTGGCTGCAGCCCTATTTTAAGCTTCAGCCGCAGACTCCTCCATGCTCCCCTGGCCCTAACAGGCCTTGTCTGTGGCTCTCCCCACTCCTTGTTCTCTTCAATTCCCTCCCAAATTTAAGGGCCCAGATTAGCCAAACATACTCCCCATCTGCTCCCGCAATCATTCTCATACGTCTCGATTAGGCCACCACTATCTCATTTCCTTCTTTGGGTATGTCTACACTGCAGAGTTTTTTTTGAAAAAAGGTCATTTTTCCAAAAAAACTTCACTTATGTCCACACTACAATTGCGTTCTTTTGACAAAAAAATTGAAAGAACAGAGGGGTTTTTCCGACATTGGTAAACATCTTTCTACGAGGAAGAAGCCTTTTTCCGAAAGAGCTCTTTTGGAAAAAGGCGTGTGTGGACGGGGAAGAGGGAGTTCTTTCGAAAGAAGAGGAAAGAGAAAAGAGCACAGATGCCCTGGTAGCTACTCCATCCATAGTAACCACAGATTAAATGCGAAATAGTGTCCATTCAGTGTGGATGTTATCTTTTGAAAAAGCAGATCTCTTTCTCAATGCACTTTTGCTGTGTAGATGCTCTCTTTTGGAAGACGTTTTTTCAGAAGATATCTTCCGGAAAAGCTTCTTCTGAAAGGTCTGCAGTCTAGACATAGGCTTGGAATCTACAAAGGGTGTAAGACAGGGACCTTTCTCCCTTCTAGAATGTCTCATCTAGGAATAACCAACTAATTCAACCTCCTCTTCTTCCATGAGCAGGGTTCCCTATGTTGGGCTAGCACCAACCCTCAATGGAAGAACATGGGCACCAGTCCCTTCACAAGAAGAGCCAACAAGCCCTTCCATTACCATGCTTGACTACAGTCCAATTGGCACATTCATTCAGTTATTCCCTGACTCCTCCCCACTTCAATACCAATCTCCCAGGAAATTAAACGTTGCCAAGTTTGCTATTGCAGGGCTGTTCAAAAATGCTGGGTCACCAGTGTTCCCTGTAAAGCTGAGCGCTTGTGCGGCCGCTCAGGAGAGATTCCAGTGCCAGCCAGCTAGGGCACCCACAGCTAGATTTGGGTTTCTCCTGGTGGTGCACATTCGCATATACCTCAGTGCATGTAACAAAGTTTATTCCACACATGCATGGAAAATATCTGCATATGGATGGAAAAGATTAGAGGGAACATTTTGGGCCACTCATGCTGCAGTTCTGTTTTAGGGGAGAACATGCCAAAGAAAGCACACACAAAAAAATACAAAGAATGACATTGACTTTGTTAAAAGATACTAACTGAGAGATGTAGGGTACATGTACAGCCAATTGACCTTGGCAATGGATTCATCATTGTACCCTTTCCTCTGCCTATGGATCTGATTTGTGCTCACCTTGGAAAGCTATCAAGCGCACAGCAAAAGGAGCATTGCACAGAGCTAGGAAGGATGCGTGGTTCTGATCTAGACCAAGGAACTGGATCTTTGGGGCACAAGAAGTTACACAAGGGACACATTTGGTCCACTGTGTCACCTCAACCGCAAATCACATGACTTTTGTTACAGCCTGCGGCCCTTCTTTGTAAATTCTCATGCTGTTTGTTCACCAAGGTAATAAGCATTTTAGAACTAGTAGCAATAGCTACACAGATCAGAATCACATGGAAATCTTTTGCTATAGTCAAGCACATGTAGAGCAGTGGACACAAAAGGCCTGATGTTCTGAGAGCAACCAGAGAAGCAGATGTTCTATAAGACCCAAGCATGCTCAGTGACTAGCCCAATGCTGCACCCTCTCCCTCGGCTGCACTTGGACTTGTTTTGGAACATTAGCACTCGCTCCAGCAAGCAACTCAAGAGAGGTGTTCAAGGTGGCATCAGAATCCCCAGGGCCCTGCCGACGACAGGCTATACATTATAAACTAGGACATGCTGTTCATCTCAGCAAGAGGGAGGCTGTGTTAAGGTGTGTTTATGCCCGAGTGGAGAAACGTCCTGTCACACAGTAAACACAGCTAGACTCAAATACCCAAAGTCATTAGGCAGCAGCTAACTGACAGTTTCTCCCCTCCAGCTAAAAGGCAGCTTTGGGGTTGTTTATCCAGCATCCAGTCTTGGTGAGGATATTCTACTAGATAGGCATCCTTGGAAAGAGATGAGTGCAAGGGAAATATATTTGTTCCTTACTGGTCAAGTTAGTGTTTTCTGGAGTCTTAGCTCAGCCCATCTATCTGTAGTGGATGATCACTGAGCTGCAGGACCCTTAGAGTCCCAGAATATAGGTAATATTTGTCAAGCCTCCCCAGGTGAGTAACCTATCCCTTAGGCCACACAGGAACCTGTCCCACCACCTTGCTGTCAGGGTGCCCATTATTCCTCCAGCCCTGAGGGCTGACTGGTTTTGGCTGTCCTGACCCAGGAAAGGTAAGACTTGAACCCACCATGCTGTCTTTCCCAAGCAAGTGCCCTATCCTCTAGGCCACACAGTAACCTGCCCCACCACCTGTGCTGTCAGGGCGCCCCTTATCCCTCTGCTACACTGGGGTAAATCAGGAGTCATTCCTGTCAACTTAGTTGAAGTGACGCCAGTCCAAAACCAGTGTAGCAAAAGCAAGATCTGCCCTCTGCTCTGCTTGGGATGATACATGCTCAGGCAAGGGAATGTGGTCCAGTCACATATCTTGAGTCTTCTCATCATGTAGAGGCAGGTAAAAACACAGGAGTTAACCCAGGGTTCCCCTCAGAGACTTAGATTTAGATTACAGATGGCAGCACTGGAATCTGGATTTCATACTATTCAGCTTTTGTTCTAGGTTTCAAATGGGAACGGGATTCAATTTCTTTTCTGTATTCCTACTGATACCAACTTCTATTTGAGATCCAGGGTGTATGATGTAGCCATATCTTTGCTAGACCCGGGCTGTTTTATAGTTATATGATCTACGAGTGGTTGCCTTAGAAGCTTCATCTGGTGGCAAAGAAATCAGCTTTCTCAGGGCATGTCTAAACTACAAGTTAGTTTCAGAAAAATCTCTGCATTTTGCATAGCTTTTTCCAATTCTTTTGTTCAAAGAGGCTTTTCCGACATTTGGCCTGTCTAGATTGGGCCAAATGTCGGGAAAAAATCCTCTTTCAGAAGCCCCCTTATTCCTCACAAGAAATACAGGGGCTTCCGAAAGAACGTGTTTGCTCTTCCGCAAACAAAAAAACCCGGAAGAGCAAACGCGTTCCTTTGTTGCGGAACAGTTTTTCGGGATGCAATATAACCATACCCTCGGTGGAGTAGATTGCTATAAACATAATACCATGTTCTAGTCCACGAGTGGGAAATCTTTTTTGGGTTGGGGGTTGCTGACCCACAGAAAAATCAGTCGGGGCTGCACACAAGTGAGAAGCAAAAAAGCCTCCAAACAACAAACAAAACCAGAACCCAACCCACATAGTTGTGGCTGCCAACTGAGAAGGAGGAAGGCATTCTCCATGTTCTCCTCACACACTAGAGTCTAGGGGTCCCAGGCTACTATATTTTGAGTGCTCCGGCCCCGAGGTAGAGTGATGGGAGTAAGGGGCCTGAAGCACTAGTGCAGGATCCCTGATGGGGATGCGGGACTCCGAGCCTTGAGGGCTGGATCCAGACAAGCCAGGGGCCACATCCAGCCTTCAGGCCTGAGATTCCCCACCCCTATTCTAGGTCCTATTCTAGTGCTGGGTAATCTTTAAAGCCATGTCTGCGCTAGGGGATTATTTCAAATTTATGATGTTTGATTTATGAACTCGCAATGTAACAAATTCAAACTTGTGTGTCCTCACTATGGAGAAGCATTGAATGTTGCCGGAGGCAGGCTCCATTAATGTGGACATGCTACCTCAGACTCAGAGCCCTAGGAAGCACTGGGGGAGCTGCAGGAGGCCTCCTGGAAGCCAATTAGTTTGAATTAGCAACACTGAAGTGTCCACTTACAAGTTCGGGAATAGCGTTATTCCTCATGAAAAGCAGAAGCACAGAGTTTGAATTTTGTGGCCCCTTATTCCAGAAAAACAGGCTTGATAGTGTGGATGCCCAGCTCACAACTTTAACCTTCGGGGTGGTATTTCAGACTAAGGTCCTAGCGTAGATCAGGCCTACAAAGTTGTATTATCTGAGGGTATGTCTACTCTTGCACCCTCTTTCAAGAGAGGGATGCAAATGTAGCTGTGCGAAATTGCAAATGAAGCGCGGATTTGAATTTCCCATGCTTCATTTGCATATTCACGTTATAACGCTATTTCAAAATAGCGCTATTTCAAAAAAAGAAACACAGTCTAGATGCGGTTATTCTTCCGAAATAACTGGTGAACCTTGTTGTAGGAGAAATAAGGGTGATTTCAGAAGAAGGGATTTCTTTTGAAAGAACCGCGTATAGACAGCATTTCTTTTTTCGAAATAGCGCTATTTCAAAATAGCACCATAACGTGAATATGCAAATGAAGCATGGGACATTCAAATCCGCGCTTCATTTGCAATTTTGCTCAGCTGTATTTGCATCCCTCTCTCGAAAGAGAGTGCAAGTGTAGACATACCCTGAGAAACAGTTCTACAGCTGCCTGACTGAGCAGCTACTCACTGGATTCCTGCCTCAGTCATGGGTAGAGGCTTTCACAAGTAGAACCAGCGACCTGAGCATTTTAGTGAACCTCTGTAACAGCTTTCCATCTCTGGCCCCAAATAGCACCTATTTGCATCTCACAGCAAGCCATGCAGAGCTAGCTTGAGGGTTCTGGTGGAAGGTCAGTCAGCTTTTCGTGGGCACACATCCCAAACACACACTGATGCATTTTAAATGAAAGGCATGGGTGTGTGTCCATCGGTTGATGTCTTCCAGGCTCTAGGCAGAGAAGAGAGCTGGAAACATGCCTTTTTAAACATGCAAATGAAAGTTTCTCCTAACGCTGCTGTACTGGTGAGTCATGCAAGCCTCCTCCAGCACAGCACTGGTTCGAAGTTCCTATATTTTGCTGGGTTTCAGTTCTGCATCTGCAACCTTTCTGAGTGGCACACGCAGGGAGGCGAGCATTTCCCTTCATGCATAAAAATGATGCTAGTGATTGTGTCACCCATACAGGTAGTGGGTGTGGTTCACAATTCCATCTAGTGTCCCTTAGACCACTTACAGCAAAAGAGAAGAATAAGGGAGCTCTAGCATAAGCTAAGAACCAACTGGCTTTATATAGTCCCAGCTGTAGAGGCTCCAACACTAAGATCCAGAAGTCTCAGGTTCCAGTCTGTCTGGTGGTGGTTCCAATTGTATGCTGGAATTAAACTTAAGCTGTTACTAACACACCAAGGGTGTGTCTAGACTACAGGGTTTTGTCGACAGAACTATACCTGCGTCCACACTGCCTTTGAGTTATGTCGACGTATGTAAACCTCATTCTACGAGGAATAACATCTTTTGTTGACAGAGTTCTGTCGATAGAAGGCATTATTGCATCTACACTATCCTTTGCATCCACACTGTTATGTCGACAAAGCAGCTTGCTTTGTCGACAGAACTGGCTGCAGTCTAGATGCTCTTTGTTGACAGAAGCTTTGTCGACTGTATCTGTTGACAAAACTTCTGTCGACAAAACTCTGTAGTCTAGACATACCCCAACTGTGAGAACAGTGTCTCTTGACTAGCAGCTAGTTGGGACACACCCTGCTATATGCTTCTACAAAGTCTAGCTCAGAAGTGCTTGAACCCTCTACATCAGTGGTTCTCAAACTTTTTGGGCTCCGGAGCCCTTTACATGCGTAAAAATGTATGCGGAGCCTCAGCGGTCCACTGATTGTATGTGTTGTACCTATCGATGTTTCCAGTTTGTCAACCTCGCGGAGCCTCTGGAGATGTCTCATGGAGCCCTGGGACTCGGCAGAGCACAGTTTGAGAAACCTTGCTCTAGATTCTACAGCAATACCAATGATAATAGTATTGTAGTTGTCATGAAAATCTGCAATTTTCCTTTCTTAACTAGAAGAATCAAGGCATTTTGTCTCATTGTTCTTTCTAGTGAATTTGACTGGAATACATTGCCTAATACTTGGAGCTATCTATGATTTGTTTTGGGTGGGGGAGAGGAAAGAGACATTGTTGCTGGCTCCTTTTACTTGAAGATTATCTGCCGAGATTCACCAGCTCTTTTCTGCTAGCACAAAGCACACCGTGTCTGAGTCAGCGAGGGGTGGGAGTGCATACTAAAATAATGATTTACAGAGCCAAGCATGCAAACCAAACATGGGTCATAAATCACTCTGCTTGTCTTGGGGAACATGATAAATAATTATAATGCAGTTAACCTACTCGCCTTTCACTGCGGGGAAGCAAAAATAATAATAAATCCAGTCAGATTTCCCATTAGACAGATTTCCAAAGAGCACTTGAGGAAAACTCAAATGTGCCGATCACACAACTGGAGACATCTTCTCATCCCATCCATTTGTAGCCCACACACTAGGGCTACGTTTACACTGGCAGCTGCTTGCGCAAGAACTGTTTTGCAGAAGAGTTCTTGCGCAAAAAGTTTTCCACAAGAGCGCGTCTACACTGGCATGTGCTTTTGAGCAAGAGATGTGCTTTTGCACAAGAGCATCCATGGCAGTGTGGACACTCTCTTGTGCAAGAAAGCTCTGATGGCCATTTTAACCATAGGTGTTTCTTGCGCAAGAAATTTATGTTGCCTGTCTACACTGCCCTCTTGTGGAAGAGCTCTTGCACAAGAGGGCTTATTCCTCATGGGGAGAGGAATAACTCTTCCAGAAGAAGCCCTGTTTTATAATGCTGTACTGTAAATTTGCTTGAGTAAGAATGCGCGTGCAATGTAGACAGCAGTCAAGTAGACATAGCCCTAGTGTGGTTACTAAGGGTACGTCTGTCGCCAGAGGCATGTAGATTAGGCTACCAGGCATAGGAAAATGAAGCAGCAATTTAAATAATCGCCGCTTCATTTAAATTTACATGGCTGCCGCGCTGAGCCGATCAGCTGTTTGTCAGCTCAGCGCAGTAGTCTGGATGCGCGGGTGTCGACATCAAAGGCATTTGTCGACCACCCGGCTACATCTAGATTGGTCCCTTCTCCGGAAGAGGCATGCTAATTTCTGACTTTGGAATAGGGAAATCCACGGGGGATTTAAATATCCCCCGCGGGATTTAAATAAACATGTCCGCCGCTTTTTTTCCGGCTTGGGGAAAAGCCGGAAAAAAGCGTCTAGACTGGCGCGATCCTCCGGAATAAAGCCGTTTTCCGGAGGATCTCTTATTCCTACTTTGAAGTACTTTGAAGTAGGAATAAGAGATCCTCCGGAAAAGGGCTTTATTCCGGAGGATCGCGCCAGTCTAGACGCTTTTTTCCGGCTTTTCCCCAAGCCGGAAAAAAAGCGGCGGACATGTTTATTTAAATCCCGCGGGGGATATTTAAATCCCCCGCGGATTTCCCTATTCCAAAGTGAGAAATTAGCATGCCTCTTCCGGAGAAGAGGCCAGTCTAGACGTAGCCCCCAGGTATGCCTCCTGAAATCAGAATAAGCCGCCTGTTATTCTGAAATTATTTCAAGATAACAGAATTGCTGTGTAGACACTTGCATTGTTATTTCGAAATATCGTTGCTGTGTAGACACACCCCTTGTGCAGAATTTTCCATCACCATCAAACATACCGACATCTAGTATTAATAAAGAAAGTCAATGCCAACAGTCCAGCCCCTGGAACAATCCTACAGTAACAAACCAGCATCTGCAATCCAGGGTACAAGATCAACTCTGTAACAGGGAACAATACATGTCTGCATGAAGTGGAGGGAAACAAATATCAAGAGAGGAACCAATTTTAGTCTTAAGCCTCAAAAAATTGTCCTAAACAATACAGAGTAGCCATCAGTCCTCTACAGCAAATAATAAAAAAAGTCTTGACTAATAATGTGATTGTAAAACTTTGAAATGCTGATGCCACAGAGCAACTCTGTAGGTATCTGCAAATTGACAGAGGGTCCATCAATCTAGCATGAGATTGGATTTAAGCTGGAAAAGGACGGGGAAAGTCATCCATGGTTATCATTAACTCTAGGGAAAAAAATAGTCAGTGGATAGTGTCCTTAGCACTTCTTTCATCAGCTTTGTCTCCATTTCAGATAAAGATTAGTACAACTCGGGCAGGATTTAGGCTGGCTGATTGAAAGCATCACCTGGAGTTTTAGTCTCCCCCTCCCCCCGCCTCCGCCCCAAAAGAAGAGGCTCAATGCTCATTAGGAATTTATTGCATCGACCAGTTTCATCAAGGCGCTGAAGTGTTGTAAAGTAGGCTAATCATGGTGCTACATTTATATGCAGGCTTAGAGAGCTTGCAAATGAATTGATCCCACGCGCAGGAATCTTTCAGTCAGGGTGCTCTGCAGCACCCTGCCCAGGGAAGTTTCAACTTGTCTGTGCTTTACCTGCTAATGCACATTAAACGGGAACTTCCCCAAGGTGAGAATAAGCTGCTCCCAAGTGTCCTTGACAGATGCATGAAAGGAAAACGAGCTCACGGAGAATCTCACAGCAAGCCTGGTTCCTCAGCCCTGCACCGTGGCTGAGCTCCAGCACATTCCCGACCCACTGGCGTTTTACACCCACGGGCGTAAGGCCCAGTTGCAGGGCCATGCCCACGCATTGCCAGGCAGGATCACCCTTGCAGCCGGCCTTTGGCTGTGACCCCATCAGCGCTCAGAAAGGACTGGGTTGAGCATTACCAGCATTTGGTTGGCAGTCCTGTCAGGAACTCTACCCAAACTAGCTATGGGGTGAGAGCAGTGTGTCTGAAACTGTGTTCCGTGGCACACCGGTGTGCTGTAGAGAACAACAGAGTTCAAAATGGCCACCCTAAAAAGGACAGGCGACTTCCCACCCTCCCTCAATAATGTGCCCCCCCAACCCTATTTTTTTCTTTTTGCTCTTTTTTTGCTCAACAAAAAGTCTTTGGTGCTCCTCATAGAAAAAAATAATTTGTTGGTGTTCCTCCATCTTAAAAAGTTTAAGAAACACTGGGTTAGAGCTATCATAGACAGCCCTCTTCCAAGTCAGTACTGAACCCATTTCCCAGAAGGCTGCACTGCTGGAGTTACCTTCCGCTGGGTGAGATAGAAAGCCAGTGACTTGACCACAAACGGTCATGGAGTCATAGAACACGAGGACTGGAAGGGACCTCCAGAGGTCATCCAGGCAAGTCTTCTGCCCTCACGGCAGGACCAAGCACCGACTAGACCATCCCTGTCTGTCTAACCTGCTCTTAAATATCTCCAGTGATGGAGATTCCACACACTCCCTAGGCAACTTATTCCATTGTTTGGAACCCTGACAATTAGGAAGTGTTGCCTAATGTCCAACCTAAACTTCCCTTGCTGCAGTTTAAGCCCGCTGCTTCTTGCCTGTCATCACAAGGAAAGGAGACCAATTTTTCTCATCATAGATCCATCTCAAAGCATTGTTTGCAAAGGAGGGGTTATGCTAAGCTCAGGAACCTAGCTACATTCCAACTCAGGTTATTACAGTCTGCTTTGAAAAATCTCCCTGAAGGTTTGACTGAGCCAAAAGATCTGATTTGTCTGCATGCAACTCCACTAAAGCTTGTGGGTGACCATGGGAAGGACTGGCCCAACATTCTTCTTTGTTTCCCATAATAACCTCCTGCAATTCAGAAAACTGACAATATATTGTAGGTGAAGACTCAATCCAGCAGGACTTTTCAGTACATAGGCATTGGTGTTGCCTGTAAGCTGTGCAATTGTGAGAGTCCAATGCCACCCAACTGATTAGCAGAGCGCCCATGGCAAAATTTGTGTTTCTTCTGATGGTGCACATTCCCTCCTGCCTTGGTGCATGTAACAAAGTTTATTCTGTACATGGCTGGAAAAAAAATCCTCACGTGAATGGAAAAAATTGGAGGGAATATTGAGAGGAATATTAACTTTTTTTACCCATTGAAGCATTGTATTTCAAAAAACTAAATATTTCTCCGCTCCAGGATGGCATTTCTGCTGAGGGAGGGAGAGAGACCCTGCCTGATTTGGAGAAGTTGAATCAGAGTCTCCCGTAGGTGCCCTAATCACAGGGCTATTCATTTGGAAGGGCCTCATTTTCTTTCTGCCTCAGAACAAAAATAAATATAAACCTCAGTTTTCTTTCGAGAAACTGAACAGTTGTTTTCTAGTGAGCCCTACAACTGACTATTGTATTACACTGGTTTGATCGCTTTCCAAGACTCTAATCCTTGCCAGATTCCTACAGTTTTCAAAGCTCTAGGCAAAGTATGACGCTTTCAATCCCGTTAGAGTTGCCTGAATACAGAAAATAAAAGGGGAAAGGGGGACTGTGAAAATTCACTCACAGGCAGTTTGACCATGCTCATGTACCTTATTATTCATCATTCATCAATATTCATACAAACTGGATTTAGTGTCCATAGGTAGCTAGAAAATGGTTGCACCTTGTACCAATATCCATGTATGCTTTCAAACAAGAGGTATTTGTGTGAGAACAAGGGTATTTGATATTACATCTTCACTATCAATTTCTCACTGTTCATTGTCCTCTTTAAAAGTTTCTGAATTGCAACCTAGCAGTAGAAAAACACCATGACTTAGGTCACTCATCGGCAATGAACAACAGAACATAAATCGTGAAAGTGAGGAATTGGCAAATACACTGTCGTCTGAAAATTGTTCATGCAAACTATTTGGCAATTACCAGAAAACAGCAAATTCAGATGTAGAAGTTAGAATCAGTTCATGTTTCACAAAGGGTACATCTAGATAGCAGGGCTATTTCGGGATACTGGAGGTTTCTTGAAATAACTACCTCACATCTTTTAAATGCACCAATTATTTTGAAATATTTTTCAAAATAACAGGAGAGCTATTTCAGTTTCTCTGTAATCCTCGTTCCATGAGGGTTAAAGGGATGTCTTGAAATAGCATGTTATTTTGAAATTTCGCATTGTGTAGAAGCATCAAATTTCTAAACAAGCTATTTCAAAATACAATGGAAATAGGATACACAATTTGCGTAGTGCAAATTGCATATGTTATTTCCAATTTAGGGTACTATGTAGACACACCCAAACAGAATAAAAGCCATGCTAAATTCATTGGATAGCCGATTCTCAAAGAATAACTTGACCATCACTTAATGGGCAACATGACCCAATAAACATTTTCCAACCATAAGGGCTATAATCAGAGTTTCCCCAAATTTGGAGGTGACAAAATCAAAGCTTTAGGCTATGTGTGAACTTCTGTTGTGCTGCTGTACTATAGATATATCATACATTGATGGAAAGAGCATTTCTATCAATGCAGTTAATGCACAATTCTGAGATGCAGTAGCTAGGTTGATCGAAGTGTTCTTCCATCAAAACAGTGACATCTATGCCAGGGATTAGGGCAATCTAATTATGGTTCTCAGCTTGCAAATGTTTTCACAGCCCTGAGGGATGTTGCTAGATTGACCTTCTTTCTTCTTTTCACTTCAGCATTGTAGGGAAAGAACTGGATGATTTTTGTCATGTGGCAGACATTGAAGGATACGAATAGAACTGGTTGGAAAATGGTATTTTCCAGATTTTTTTGAATCTAGTTGTCATAGAAATTGTCTGTTTCTTTGGGTTTTGGTTACTTCATGCCAAAAAAATCCATTTTACTTTCGGGGAAAAAAAATGAAGCCAGAACATTTTTCAGTTTCAGTTTCTTGTCAGACGGGAAGGTTCAGACCTAATGACAAATTTCTGCCATAAATTTCCAGGGGGAGGGGGGAAGAATAGGCCATTTTTCAGGAGTGGGGTGGAAATGGCGTCAACGGTGTATTTTCAATCAGTTCTAGGGAGGGTGGGGAGGCCTCTGCAAATTTAGAGGAGCTGAGAAAAACCCGCCAAACAATTAAAGGTTGGAGTTAACTGGGCCTCCAGAGGCTTGGCTGTTAGCCTGCTGCTATGTAATATATCACTGTGCTTTCCATTGTGCTGAATAAGACTGGAAAACCAGAGACAACTGTCCACTTGGTGGGTTTATTGGTAGATAATTGAGAAGGGCAAGATGCTGAACCCATCTGCTGAGATAGGGACCAGAAAGGAGGTAAAGGGAATCATTAGAGTAACAGTTTCTACTGTGAGCTCAGAAATGTCTCAGGTAAGAGACCTAGTTTGCTCTTCATTCCTCTGCTCCAATTGAAGCAGAGAAGGGAAAAATTATGGATTAAGGCATTTAAGGGGTAAATTAAACGGGAGGAGAAAAGGGCCCCGTGGGAAGTACACTTCAAGCCACACTGATGGCCTGTCCACAAAGGGTAATAAAGGAGAATGCTGATGTCTAACTTCCAGACTTTCTCAGTAAGCACTTTTGAAAACCATGCACCAGGCAACAAGACAGAAAATTCTGCCCAAATGCCAGGTGAGCCAGAGACCTGTCAATCATCTAGTAAGTGGCTTACGAGCTGAAGGATGGTCCAGGATTAGTAGGGTTAACTGGGAACCCAGAGGACACATGTTCGGTTCCCTGCTCTGCTACAGTCTGCCCATGTGGTGAATCACTTAGCCTCTTTGTGCCTCAGTTTCCCATCTGTACAATGGGAAATAATAGCACTGTCCTGCCTCTTGTGAGAGTAACCATATCCAAGATTGGAAGGTGCTCCAATAGTACAGAAAGGCAGGCCACATAGGGTGTGTCTACACAACAGGGCTTAACTCAAAATAAGTATGCAAACTGAGCTATGTCAATTGTGTACCTTATTTTGTAATGTAGACATAGCCTAAGTGAATGCAGGCAAACTGCCCTCTGGCCCACTCAGAATGGTGTTTCCAGATTATTGCTGTGGGAAATTATTGCTGTCCTACCCCACCCATGTTGTACCCACTCTGCAAGGGTCAGATTCAGATCCCTTTGGTCACCAGTCAGCAGAATTCACTAAGTCAATGGAGCCACTAGTGGAGTAAGCTGCCGTTATTCAACTAACTCGACATGAAAAGCTCACTCTGCTGTCAATCCAGCTCTTCCCAGGAGCACTGCAGAAATGTGAGGAGTACTTAAAGAACCCCTCTGTTCCCATAGCCAGCTGCAGAGAGGGCAAGAAGTCAGCCAATCGTCGCCCTGCTTACAAATGCCACGCTACTGGAGCGAACACTCCGATGCGCGCATTCCTTTTTAATTACTGACATGGTCCCTCCCTGTTTTCCAAGGTCTCTCTGGCCATATTCATTTTCTCCAATTGCTTGGGCTTGAATCAGTTAGGGTTGTTTTTTATTGACTTCTTGTTTTACTGAACATTTAAATGATGGCAGATGATAGTGGTGGAAATACTATATGGAATCCCAATGTCCTAAGGGGAGAGTAGTGGGGGAAAAACCTGCCTGTACCAACCATCTAAGAGGCTCTTAGCTAATTTTCAGGCCTTATCTACTACTGCAAATGCACCGGGGATTTGCTCTTTTCCACTGGAATGGTCTAAGACAGCTGTATTTCAAACTAGGGGTCATGACCCAGCACTGGGTGGTGGAAAGTCAGGCACTGGGTCTCCTTGTAGCAGGGGAATCAGGTGACCCATGGGGGGTGCTACGGCAGCTACCTGCCTGTTCTGCACTGCAGACTGTGCCGCTCCCCAGAAGCGGCCGGCAGCAGGCCCAGTTCCCAGGTAGGGTTGCCAGGTGGTTGAAACAAAAATACTGAACACCCCCCCCCCCAAAAAAAATCAGGAAAAAATTCTGTTGAAGGAGGGAAAAAAGGGGGGGGGACCAAAGAATCCAAGGACTTATTAAGCCAAAAATTTTTTAAATAAAACAGCATGAAAATAGCATGTCCCCTTTAAGTGCAGGGATAGGAACAGGGGAGCGGTTGAGCACTAAGACCCAGGGAAAGCATTGCTTCCCTTAGGTCTTTTGGCCAGCAGCCATTTTGTGCTGGCAGCCTTGTGAACCAGGTAAGCATGGGGGCTGGGGTCGGGGGGATGGGGTATTGGGGGCCCAGGGGGAGGCCGGGCGCTGAATGTTTGTAGGGTTCCAGGTGCCCAGCATTTTCTCCTCCTGGCTGAGGAAAAATTCTGAAAATACCAGATATCTCAGGTGTCCGGTATTCACTGAATTTTTTTACTGGGCAGGAGCCGAAAATACCTCACTGTCTGGGTGAATACTGGACACCTGGCAACCCTACACCCAGGTAAGTGTGTGAGGGAGAGCACACAGGGTTTTGTGCATTGCCCCTGCCGAGAGCACTAGCTCCATACTCCCCTTGGCTGGAACCTGCTGCTGTCTGCTTCTCGGGCGTAGCATGGTCTGCGGTGCCAGGAGAGGTAGGATGCTGCCTTAGCACCTCTACTGCACTGCTTACAGGGAGCTGCTCTAGGTAAGCCTCTCCTGCCCCAGCCCTGACCCTCTCCCCCAAAGCCGGAGCTCCCTCCTGCACCCCAAAGCTCTCCTCCTGAGCCCCACCCAGAACCCACACTCTAGGTTGGGTTGCGGGCCTCAACGATTTTCTTCAACTGGGCCATGAGAAAAAAAAATGTTTGAAAACCGCTGGTCTAAGAAACCTACATTTTCACCTTCTGTTCATTAGACTAGAAGTGGCAAAAGCTTTTCAGTGTTGGGGCAAATGGCAGTTACTGTTTTGGTTTTAATCTACGCAGAGTGTAGGTGAATCTCGTAATGTGAAACATAACACGCTCCTTCTGCAACCTCCCGTGTCACTGAATTGATGAACACAATGTAAACAGGGCTGCCGTCTAACGAGGCACATTGCTCGCTGTTTTCTCTTTCCCCGTACCTCACAAAATGCTGGCACTGCTGCCATGTCATCCGTTGCATTTCTCTTCACTGCGGCTTTCCTTTGCTCCCTCATGATTAAAACCTCTGCTCAGGTTCCCAGTTGTAGTTTAGGAACAAAGACAAACCCAAAATAAATAAACCACCACCCTCCCAATGGCTTGATTTCTCCTTTCATTTCCAGACCACAGCACACAGCAACAAAACAAAGAGACATTCACACATTCCACTGAAACAATCCAAGTGTGGAACTGTCACAGTCTCGATATTAAAAATCTAACAACCAAAATGAGATATTAACAAGAGACCAAAGGTCTTGTCATGCATATTACAACTAGGGTGCCCAACACCACGATCGCGTTACTGGGATGTCAGCATTTCTGGTTATTGCCTGCTAGATGGGGTGTGTTGCGGTGTTGTTTTGAAGATTTACAATCTGACAACATTCCCTCGGCTAAAACACAACAGTCGTATTTCCTACATAATGCATGTCACTCGTTTATATCAGATCTTTCACTCTGAAGGCTCCCAGAGCACTTTAGAGATTGTATAACATAGGGATCCTCCAGGGCTCAGCTGCACAGAGACAAAGTGCCTGGGATTCTGGGTTGTATTTCTACAGCACATTAGCAGACCACATGGTATCTGACTGTCTGCACCCTGCTACCACCCTCAAAAAGTTCTGTAGTGCACTCAAGGCAGGGACCACACGGCCAACTAGGGTGAAGCAAGGTAGCGGTCTGCAGATTCACATCCAACTTGTTGCGCACTGGGGGTGGACAAGCCCACAGTTACCAGAGACATTTGGACACATCGCGAGTGGACGATGGCAGCCACAAATTTTGGTAAATGGAAAGATAAGAATAACGTCTCTAAGGGGAGTCACAACATGAATCCCTAACCCAGGGTGTTGGAAACTCATGAGACAACACAATGAGCCTGAAAATTCAGTCGTGTGTGTAGGCTGACTCCCACACTGGTCCCACTAATGTCGCGGGGATTACAGTACACATCAGGAACAAGAAGGAGTAAACATGAGCAAGATTGGTCTCAGAGCTTTACATGTGTCCACTGGCAGGTTTAATGTCAACTTCAGAAGAGACTGTGCAGGTAGTGAGTAGGGATATGAAAGGTTAACCAGTTAACGGGTAAGCATCACCTTTAATGGGTTACTAGTTCCAGTTAATTGTTAACCAATGGGGCTGGAGCAGCATCCTGCCATCCACGGGCAGTGGGTTGCTCCAGCCCTGTGAGGAGCCTGCCATCGACCTGGGTTGCTCTGGTTGTCCAGAGCAGCCTCTGTCTGTGAGGAGTCTGGGTGCCAGGCAGGGAATGTTTCGGCCGGGCTGGAGCAGCCCCTGCCTGCATGGAGAGGGTGGCTCCAATTCGTCCTCGGCAAGCAGGGGGCGCTGCAGCCCAACGGGTCTGGAGAAATTCCCCCCCACCTGCGCTACCTTTAATCAGCTCACCGCTTAAATATAATGTGTAACCAATTAAACTGGATGTTACATCCCTAGTAGTCAGTGATATTCAGAACTCAGAAATAGATAGTCAGCCTCTAAAATTCGGGGATGTGTAAAAACCTAAGACCTGATTTTCTATTCACGTACATTGGTTTTACGACTGGGAACTTAAATCCACTTTATCCTAGAACAAGTGAGGTATCTCATGGTTCTTGTTTGCCATGTTGTATGTGCTTTTAAAAATTAGAGAGGGAGGGAGACAGAGAGACACTCTTCCTCGCCAGCTACTCAACCCTACATTGAGTTTCCCATCATAGGAGGAAACTGAGCGAGGGGAAATTGAGGTTCAATATCAAGTGTGATTTCCCTCACAGCGTGGATCTTTAGACTATGGATTAGTCACCCAAAGGGATGGAAGCTCCACCATTTAGGTAATTTAAAATTGGAGGGATAAAATGGCCGGAAAAGACTTTTTAAGTCAATGTTGGATTGCCTGAAATTGTTTCTCCGTGGACTCATGGTTAAGTATCATGTAGCTGCGACCTGGTGCTGCAAGCTTCAGGCTTTGTCCCAGAAGGGGTTATTTGAATGTTCACAGGGAAGATGCTGCAAAATAATTGTAGGTTGAGCACAAACAGCTAATTGGATATTTTTTTTGCAAACGTTAGCAAAATTGCAGCCCGTGGAACCTTTATTTTTTTTTCTCTCCTTTAGTTTAGGAGCCAACTGCAGGGCTGCTTTAACAATTCTGCTGCTTTAGGAATACCAGAATCTCTCTGCCCATTCTTAATCCAGAGTCACCCAAAAACACAGTCACTGATTATGCATTTTTTTGCCGCTCTTAGCATTTTGCAGTCCTAGGGGATCCATGGTTTTGATGGTAAAGCCTAGCCAATCTCATTCATTTCCTGATTTGTCTTATTATGTACCTTGCTTCCCTGGGCAGTGAGGTGAGCTAAGTAAAGAAAAAGAGAAGAAGCAATGGTCTTACATTGCAGCAAGGGAGGTTTATGTTGGGCATTAGGAAAAACTTCCTAATTGTCCATTTGGTAAATTGCCTAGGGAGGTTGTAGAGTCCCCATCATGGAGGTATTTAAGAGCAGGTTAGACAGACACCTGTCAGGGATGATCTAGAGATGGTACATGGTCTTCCCATGAGGGCACAGGACTGGACTTGATCTCTCGAGGTCCCTTCCAATTCTAGTAGTCTATGAAAAGAAAGAGACTCGCATGAAGCTATGCCATTTGAGATGCATCGTGGATAGGGCTCTGGTCTTTGACTCAGGGAAACTGAGTTCTAATCTTCACTCTCTCACTGCTTTTCTGGATGATTCTGGACTAAATCATTTCCTGCTCCATGCTTTAGTTCTCCTCCCAATTCTTCCATAGTTAGGCTGTGTCTAGACTACGGCGATTTTCCGAAATACCTCTGGTATCCTGAAAAACTCCGCTGAATCTAGGAAACGCATCTGCTCTTCCACCTTTTTTTCTTTTTTTTTGCAGATGAGCAGACATACTCTTTTAAAAGCCCTGTCTTCCTCTTCCCATGAGGAAGAAGGGCTCTTCTGAAAGAGGGGTTTTTTTCTGAAATTTGGCCCAGTGTAGATGGGCCAAATCTCGGAAAAGCCTCTTCCAAAAAAACTATCAGAAAAAGGTACGCAAATTGTGCAGCATACAAATGATAATGAAAACTCCCTTTGAAGCCTATAAGAAGTTTGCTTCCATCTTCACTAGGGGTGAAGTTAGTACAGGGGGCAAAAACCTATTTTCCCTCTGTCATAGGTGGTCTGAAAGTCTCTCTTTTGCTTGTAATACCCTGCTAGAAACTTGATTCTTTAGTGGCTCTGCTTAGCTGCTTTCTGGCTACCTCTTAACATACAGTTCTCTTTATACCTACATCTTAACACATCGGGTATGTCTACACTTGCACCCTAGTTCGAACTAGGGATGCAAATGTAGGCATTCAAAATAGTAAATGAAGCTGGGAATTAAATATCCCACGCTTCATTAGCATAATCTCGGCTGCACGCTGGTTCGAAACCCAGCTGTTTCAAAAGTGAAAGTGTGCTCCAGGCCTCATTAGTTCAAATCAAACCCCTTGGTTCGAATTAACATTACTCCTCATTTTTGAAAACATTACTCTTCAAAGTTTGAACTAGGGTGCAAGTGTAGACATATCAGGACTACTGCATCAAAGAACTGTCTCAGTATGGCAGACATTTGTATTTTAGGAACTTATATATATTTATGGTGGGAAGGACTAAATGCTTAAATCAGTAAATACCGATTTCACCCAGTACACAGAAACCAACACAAATATTTCCATTCATATTCAGAATGTACAGACAGGCAAAGGAAGAAAAATGCTGCTTGAGAACTTAAGCCTAGAGTTTCATTTAAAGACATTTTATTTTATATATTTTGACATTGTGTTTCAATGGTTGCAAAGCCTTAACTTTTTAAATGTCAATGTCTACTGTCATTAACTAATTACTACCTGACGCCTCCTATCCCCCATAATTTTCTGCAATGAGGAGCATTTAAATAGATCCAAATGGAAAAAATAAAGTGCTTGAAACTCATAATTTCGCACAACTGTGAATATTGAAGGTACGCTAACAATTAAAAACAATTATTCTTTCTCAAAATTACAAAAAATTAAAAAGAATCAAATTCTTCCAATCCTACATATTTTTACTGCTAGCAGATTTACCTGGCATTGCACAGGTCCTTAACTCAATTAATGTTTGTGTTTTGGAAAATAAAATGGTGGGGCTGGGGATGAGGGGTAGTAGGTAGGCTACCCCAAGGAGAGAGGACTATTCCAGCCCTCTCTCACTGCAGCAGCTTCGGGGCCAGGTGAGAAGCGCCTCTCTGCTAGGGATGTTAATGGTTAACTAGTTAACGGGTAAGCCTCACTGTTAATGAGTGAGGCTTACTAATTATGGTTGACTGGTAGGGGTTAGAGCAGCTCCCTTCCCACCATGGGAAGAGAGCTTCTTTGGCCCAGCTGGAGCAGCCTTTGTCCATGGTGGGGTCCCATCCAGGCCTCCATCTCCCCACACCCCCATTCAATCAATTAACCAGTTAAAGTTACTATTAACCAATGACGTGATTTTACACCCCTCCTTTCCATGGCTGCTGCAGCTCAACTGGGCATAGCCAGAGGAGGGGCGCGTGGCCCAGGTTTGCCTGCTCGCAGCCACAGTGAATCATGCCAGAAACTGTGCTTTCCCCTGGGGGGACAGCCAAGATATGTTCCCATACGAATCGGGGGAGGCAGGAGCTTCAGCCCATCCACCCCCAGCCTCCCTAAAGGGCACGTGGGGGGCTCAGGGATAGGGGAGCCCTGGAGTGGGGGGCACACCCTCAGCCAGCCCCTTTCACTTGCTTGGTGACTGTCTCTTTTTTGTATTATTGTATATGTCCTTGTATGAATTGGGGAGGAGAGGAAGGAGAAGCATTAAGCCCCCCTCCCCTCTGCCCTCCCTAAAGGGCACCTGAGGGGTGGGAAGCTTACAGCTGAGATGGTCCTGGGTAGGGGGAAGGCCCCCTCAGCTATCCCCTTTCACCTGCCTGGTGAGTTTGTCTCTTTTCTGTCTGATTTTTGAGAGCACCAATCCCATTTCAGGCACCCCCCACAGTCCTGGCACAAACAGCCCCTGATCTTGCTTTGCATTATGAGAAGCAGAAGTTGGATAGCAAAATTGGTGGTCCTGGCTCTTAATGGTTTAGGGGGAGTGCTTGAACAGACAGACAGAACGACAGACAGACATGCTCACTCACAGACAAACAAATTCTCAAGTGTATCGTGAGAGGATGAGTGGCCACCATCCCAAACCAGGTAAACAAATTCCTTGAAAGAAAATAAGCGACGTGCTTTATCTCGGGAGGAAGTGAGGCGAGCTGTCCTGTCTGGGTACAGCTCAAGAGATAAAGCTATGTATGCTCTGCATGCATCTCATTACCTGAGCCGGGGTTACAGTGTAACTGACAAGCCTGCGGTGAGGCCCTCCAGCTGGCCATGTTTACTAAACAGCAAAAGGTCAGAGAAATCAAACTGACCTTTTTCCACAGGCCTGCTGTGCAAACACGATGTGCTGTGAGGCTTGAAAATGGAGATTAAAAAAAAAAAAGAAAAAGCCATCGCAAGAGCCTCAGCTGATCAATGAAGCCATAGAGAAACCCAGCTAGATCTCAACAGGCAGCTCTCAACCTGCTGGCTTTTGACGCAAGGACTTTTCAATGAATCGATAGCCACCCATCCTCAGTGGTGCGAGACTTCTATGGAGTGGAGTGCACCCAGAACCAATGTTCGATGTAAGGGGAGTGCACAGGCAGCCACCCAGGAGAGTGTCGAATGCTGCCCAGTTGATTAACAAAATCCCCACAGCCATCCACAGCCTGCAGCATGTGTTTCTACTGGTGGTACACATCTGAACCTGCCTGGGTGCACATAAAATTTATTCTGCACATGAACAGAAAAAAAATAGAGCGAACATTACTCAGGACCCTTCAAGATGGGGGATCTGGATAAATAGACCCAGGGGATTCCAGCAACTTACAGCCTCTGCATTTAATCTTGTATAACCAGCTGGTCATAGTGACAAATGTTTTCAGGAGGTCAGCTCTCATGTACGCACTAAGAATGGTGTGATACCGTTTTCTCCTTACATGCAAAAACCAGGTGAAGAAGCCACAATCCCAAATAACCACAATTACTAAACATACACACGTGAGGCCTATCTGCATATTTACTCTGCTCTGAAAGGTGCACACAGTGGCTGTGTCTAAACAACATGGCTCCATCAATGGACCAATGTAGATGAGGGTTGTAGGCAAAGGGAAATGAAGCCACGATTTAAATAATCGCCGCTTCATTTAAATTTACGTGGCTGCCGCGCTGAGCCGACAAACAGCGGAACAGCTGTTTGTCGGCTCAGCGCGCTAGTCTGCACACTCCCGCGCCGACCTGAAAGCCCTTTATCGACCTCCCCGTTATGTCTCGTAGGATGAGGTTTACCGGGGATGTCGATAAAAGGCTTTCATTTCGACAGGGGAGCGTCCAGACTAGCGCGCTGAGCCGACAAACAGCTGTTCCGCTGTTTGTCGGCTCAGCGCGGCAGCCACGTAAATTTAAATGAAGCGGCGATTATTTAAATCTTGGCTTCATTTCCCTTTGCCAAAAAAACAAATCCACATGGCTCCGTCGACAGAGCCGTGTAGTTTAGACGCACCCAGTAAGTGCCATGAAAGGGATGAACTATGTAAAGGGATGCTACCAAACACTACACGATGGGACTTTTAGCAGCCTTCAGTGTCACTATAACTGCTCCCATCGCATTCAATGGGAATGTTTCCACCGAGATCAAGAAGAGCAACCCAAATGATCAGATTTTTCAAGAGTCGAGCATCCAGTGTGATGAGCTGTGGGGGAAAACAATTAATCTGCATGTGTAAAAACAGAGACTGCTGAATGAAGCACACTTTGAGAAGTCCCAATCTTAATTTGGTGCCCAAACCACCTAAAATCTGGTCATCATCTGGCCGAGTGCCTGAAGAGTCAGTCTTTGGAAACCCTGGCTAATTGTGAGAGAATTTCCTGTTTTTTCCCCCGGTCTCTTAGGGTATGTCTACACTACAGCGTTATTTCGAAATATCTAAGTTTGAAATAATAAATTTGAAATTGCTTATTTTGAAATAACACGTCTACACACAAAACGCATTTTGAAATAGCGTTTTTCTATTTCGAAATAACGCGTCCACACTTAGCGGACGTTGAATCACATTTAAAGCTGGTTGGAACCAGTTCCGGCAGGGCATCGGGGTTGGAAGTTACCTTGTGGCCAGGGTGGCCAGCAAGGCACCCTGGGAATGGCTGGAGGCCCCATATTTCGAAATAAGCATCTACAGTGCTTATTTTGAAATAGCCATTTCAAAATTGGCGCTATTCCTTGTGGAATGAGGTTTACAAATTTCGAAATAAGCCCTCTGCTATTTTGAATTAATTTCAAAATAACACAATGAGGCTGTGTCTACACTGGGCCACTTATTCCGGAAAAGCAGCCGCTTTTCCGGAATAACTTGCCAGCTGTCTACACTGGCCACTTGCTTTTCTGGAAAAGCAATGACGATCTATTGTAAAATTGTCAGTGTTTTTCCGGAAAAACTATGCTGCTGCCGTTCAGGCAAAAGTCCTTTTCCAGAAAAACTGTTCCGGAAAAGGGACAATGTAGACAGCACAGTAGTCTTTTCCACAAAAAAGCCCCGATCGTGAAAGTGACTATCGAGGCTTTTTTCCGGAAAAGCGCGTCTACATTGGCCACGGATGCTTTTCCGGAAAAGCATCCTGCTAATGTAGATGCGCTTTTTCCGGAAATACTTATAACGGAAAACTGTTCCGTTTTAAGCATTTCCGGAAAAGGGTGCCAGTGTAGACATAGCCTGGCTGTGTAGACGCTAGGAACGTTATTTCAAAATGACTTTGCTAGGTAGACATACCCTTAAAGAACATAAGAATGGCCATAATGGATCAGGCCAAAGGTCCCTTCTATCTCAGTATCCTGTCTGCCCACAATGGTCAAAGCCAGGTACAGTGGTCAATGCCAGATGGAGTGAACAGAACAGTGAATTATCAAGTGATGTCCTCTCCTGACAAACAAAGGCTAGGAACACCATCCCTACTCATCCTGCCTAATAAGAATGAAGCTAATAAGGACAGCCCGGCTATGTCTACACTGGCATGATTTTCTGAAAATGCTTTTAACGGAAAAGTTTTCTGTTAAAGGCATTTTCGGAAAAGCACGTCTAGATTGGCAGGATGCTTTTCCGCAAAAGCACTTTTTGCGGAAAAGCGTCCGTGGCCAATCTAGACGCGGTTTTCCGCAAAAAAAGCCCCGATCGCCATTTTCGCTGCTTTTGCCCGAACGGGAGCAGCACAATATTTCCGCAAGAACAATGACAATCTTACACGAGATCGTCAGTGTTCTTGCGGAAATTCAAATGGACAGTGTAGACAGCTGGCAAGTTTTTCCGCAAAATCATCTGATTTTGCGGAAAAACTTGCCAGTCTAGACACAGCCCCCATGTATTGCAAAACCACTGTGAAGCAGGTAGGATAGCTACCTAAGGTTGTGTTTTACATCCCTTCATCATTTTTAATAGAGCTAATAGACTAAAAAATGTATTACTCACAACGGTGTCTGCCTCTTTCTTTGTTGTATTAATGGATCACAACCTATGACCTATGAGGAAAGGCTGAGGGATTTGAGCTTATTTAGTCTACAGAAGAGAAGAGCGAGGGGGGATTTGATAGCAGCCTTCAGCTTCCTGAAGGGAGGTTCCAAAGAGGATGGAGAAAGGCTGTTCTCAGTAGTGACAGATGGCAGAACAAGATCAATGGTCTCCAATTAGAGCGGGGAGGGTCCACATTGGATATTAGGGAAAACTATTTCCCTAGGAGGGTGGTGAAGCACTGGAATGAGTTTCCTAGAGAGATGATGGAATCATCATCCCTAGAGGTTTTTGAGTCTTGGCTTGTTAAAGCCCTGGCTGGGATGATTTAGTTAGGATTGGTCCTGCTTTGGGCAAGGGGTTGGACTCAATGACCTCCTGAGGTTTCTTCTAGCCTTAGGATTCTATGAACCCCCAGTGACTTATCAGCCTGCTGATGGGGAAATGTCTATCCCCAAACTTAATACTTAGGAGCAAACAGCAAAAGAAAGTTGGGTTAGCAAAGAGCATATTTACCTTTACAACTCTCTCACCATTTGGGGACCACGTTCTTTCAAGCAGCCAGAACAACACCCCCTTTTTGTTTTTGTACTGAGCATTCTAGGTTATCTTTAAATGTATTATTCAAGCACAAATAATGATTAATTAATCAGAACTCTGCTGCCGCAGGAGAACAGAACTGGGCTCTGTGCAACCCCCGTCCAGATGCTCCAAGTTAGAGAGAATCATAAGGGAGACGGTGTCGGCAAGAGTTGTTAATTATGCAATAACAATTACGGGATTCCAGAGGCAGCTTTCATATCATTGTGGCAGATCCTATCATTGTTTCTCTTTGCTGAATATAGGCTATACCTCTCCTCTTGCATCCCGACTGTTGTAATTACTGCAGTCAGAGAGGAGGTTGCACTCAAAACTCATTCAATTGGGTGTGGAGTGCAGCCTAAGCCAGTGGACTGAAGAATGGCTGAAAGGCCCATTAAAAAACATCAAGGGAGTGTGACAAATGGCTATTCACAGTATAGCAGCCACCAAATGGACTTGAAATCACATGCCATCAATTAGTTCCAAATTTCATCCTTTTAGTGACGCTCATAATCTTTATTTGAAGCACTAAAAAATAACTAGAAGCCAAAAACAAACCTTCCAAACAAGAATCCTACTTCTAACTTGTATTAACCTGAGGTGGAACTCTAGGGAAGAAAAATCTTTTATCATTTATTAAAATCCTACTAAACACCCAGGATTCTTGTTTTCCTGCACTTCTTGTCCAACCTTCCACATCCCTGGTAGGTCCACGTTCTGCCGATTGTGAGGTCATTGGGCTGTCAGAGCAATGATGATCAGTGATGTCAGAAAGGCTACCTTGTGGTGTCAGATTGCAAGAGCCCAGTAAATCAAGGCAGAGCCTCAGAGAAGTAGCCGGGTTAGTCAGTGACTTTAAAAATGACGGGTCGTGCAGCACCTTAGAGATTATTCAAATTATATAGAAGCGTGAGCTTTTGTGGGCAAAACCCACTTCCTCAGATGAATTGGAGTGGATATCACAGAACCCAAGCTATATAAACACAGCAGAAGAAAGTCTCAGAGGGGTAGCTGTGTAAGTCTGTAACTAAAAACATGAGTTGCCTGCCAGGCACGGAGAAGGCACAAGTTAAAAGGGTTTGCCACTCTGGTGCTGGGAGCTAGAGGCAACAGCACAGAGTGGCAGGGGGCTCCTCGGGAGTGGGGCCAGAGTCCACTGGCTGCCAGCCCTGCTCCCGGGGACTACAGAATAGTCGAGAAACCAATAAGAATGCATGAGATTAATCAACAATTCAATCAACCGAAATGTAACATCCCTACTAGTCAAAGCAGTGGGCTGAGAATCAGGACGTGGCCATGGACTCTGGCCCACTACTCACTGGCCTGTGGATTAGGCGCTCAGCTTTGATGCCACAGGGAAATCAGCTCTGAATGGGCTCAGTGCCACTGTCATTCCCCTTGCTGACGGCTAGAACCAGGCGAGTCAACAGGCTTCCACAATGGACCATGCGAGGAGAAGGAGCTGCAGTAAACAGAAGGCAAAAAGCAGGGGCTAAAGCAGCCCTTCCCTCACACGCCCAAGAGGGATCCCCACCACTGAATTGCCAGAATGAGGTGGCTGTAGGAAGATCATGTATCTCCTCAGAGAAAGAGACCCTGAAGGTAGGGTAGTTGGAGAGTCTCCTCTACTGGTGCAGTGCATAAGGGACCTGCTTCCTGATCCAAATCTCAATGGTTCAAGCCCCCAACACAGGGCCACCTAACACTAGCTTTCAATAGATGGACCTGGCACCCACTGAAGGCACCAGGCTATACTTCAATCTGCCATACTGGACAGAGACACCAGGAGAAATGGTGGGTCCTCCTGGGCTTAAGGGTAGCAAGCTTCCCCTTCTTTATGATTCTTCTCTCTGCTGGATCTCAGTGCCATCTGGCAGACAGGCCTTCAGGGCTGTGAAGTGGCTTCTTTACTGTTACAGTCGGCAGGATGCCCTGGGGGCGATTAATCACCTCCGGCAGGGAGGGAGGCTGTTTCCAAAGCATCAACCCTGCTGCCTACAGACCATCCACACCCCTAATCTGAGCACGCCCAATTTGCCCTCCCATGGCCTTCCCAGCTGGAGCCCACATTCCATCATCCACCAGGCAAGGCACATGCCTGTACATCTGAGCAAGAGGGTTCACTCAGAATCCTCTGCCAGGACTTCTCTAAGAATCTGGATTCCTCTCGATAGCTGTTCATGGGGTTTGCAGGCTCTGCTGTTGAGCTGCAGTCTGAGCTAGCCGCTGCAGCTTCTCGTTGCACCAGCCAGGTCAGGACATCTTCTTTCCCATCTCCATGGGACAGGTACCACAAGTCCCCCTCTCCTTCCAAATGACTGTTGACCCAGCAGATGCTCTAACGGTAGGGCGACCATATGTCCAGATTTTTTTTTCTTTGTCGTAAAGAGACAACCATGACCCTCCACTTCAGTCCTGATTTTTCCCACTTGCTCTCTGATACTAATCTTAGGGTATGTCTACACTACAAAGTTAGTTCGAACTAACGGACATTAGTTCGAACTAACGGACGTTAGTTCGAACTAACTTTCATAGGCGCTACACTAGCGCTCCGTTAGTTCGAATTTAATTCGAACTAACGGAGCGCTTAGTTCGAACTAGGTAATCCTCATTCCACGAGGATTAAGCCTAGTTCGAACTAGCTAGTTCGAATTTAGGGGTGTGTAGCCCCTTAATTCGAACTAGTGGGAGGCTAGCCCTCCCCAGGTTTCCCTGGTGGCCACTCTGGCCAACACCAGGGAAACTCTACTGCCCCCCTCCCGGCCTCGGACCCCTTAAAGGGGCACGGGCTGGCTACGGTGCCCGTGCCAGGTGCAAGCCTGCCAGCACCCAGCCAGCAGACCCTGCACCTGGCACGGCTCGAGCCGGCCACCCGATGCCCCCCAGCCCTCCCCCTCTTCCTGGGACCAGACTGGCGGCTCCTGGGAGCTTGCCCAGGACCGCAAGAGGCGGGCACCCACCTGGGATAGTGCGGACATCGTGGACCTTGTCCACGATCTCCGCACTAGGCACAGGAAAGTGGCCGTCTAGGGCAGGAGAGCTGCCAGCCTGGCCACCCAGGAGCAGGTGTGCATGAAAATCAAGGTGGTCCAGTGAGACCCCCGACTCTGAGCCCTGAGCTTACAATGGCCGTCCTGGGTCAGACCAAAGGTCCATCTAGCCCAGTAGCCTGTCTGCCGACAGCGGCCAACCCTAGAGACCCTGGAGGGGATGGACCGAAGACAGTGACCAAGCCATTTGTCTCGTGCCATCAATCTCCAGCCTTCCACAAACCTTGGGCAGGGACACCACTCCTACCCCCTGGCTAATACCACTCCATGGACCCAGACTCCATGACTTGATCTCACTTCCCTTTAAACTCTGTTCCAGTTCTAGCCTTCACAGCCTCCTGCAGCAAGGAGTTCCACAGGTTGACTCTCTGCTTTGTGAAGAACAACTTTCTGTTACTAGTTTGAAGGCTGCTACCCATTCCTTTCCTTTGGTGTCCTCTAGTCCTTCTTTATGGGAACTAATGAAGAACTTTTCTGTATGCACCCTCTCCACCCCACTCATGCTTTTAGAGACCTCTATCCTGTCCCCCCTCCGTCTCCTCTTTTCTAAGCTGAAAAGTCCCAGTCTCTTTAGCCTCTCTTCATATGGGACCTGTTCCCAACCCCTGATCATTTTAGTTGCCCTCCCTTCTCCCAGCCTCTCTCTTCCCCTCTCCCACCTCCTTTTCCCAGTCTCCCCCAGTTTTGTTCAATAAAGACAGATTCCATTTTGGAAGACACGTTATCTTTATTTTGTACATCAAGAAGAGGGGCTAGGAAAGGGTAAGTGGAAGGAGGTGAGGGAGGAATGGGGCACGAGCCCCCGATGGGGAGGACTGGGCTGGCTCTGAGGGCTTCTGGGGGTGGAAGCTCTTCTGCAGCCCCCCAATTGTCCCCTCTCCCCAGATGGCAGCCTGCGGCAAGTGCAGCTGGGCTGATGGCCGAGTGCTGTGATGTGCCCAGTGTGGGTAGTCCGGGCACTCCAAGCCAGGACTGCTTTGCAAGCGGGGCACCCCTGAGAACTGTCTGTCCAGGGTGGGGGTCAGGACCCTTTAAGCACAGCCCTCGGCTAGCCTGAGACAGCATCTCCACGCTCTAAGTCCTCCTCTGATGCCCTGCCGGCACTGCTTCTGGCCATTCTTAAGCCCGGTTCAGGGTCCACTTAATGTGGACATGCTAGTTCGAATTAGAAAAACGCTAATTCGAACTAGTTTTTTAGTCTGGATCCGTTAGTTCGAATTAACGTTGTAGTGTAGACATACCCTTACAGATTTCATATCCAGCTCTCACTCTCCGGGTATGTCTACACTACCCTCATAGTTCGAACTAGGAGGGTAATGTAGGCATACCGCACTTGCAAATAAAGCCCGGGATTTGAATTTTCCGGGCTTCATTTGCATAAACTGGGCGCCACCATTTTTAAATCCCTGCTCGTTCGAACCCCGTGCCACGCGGCTACACGCGGCACGAACTAGGTAGTTCGGACTAGGCTTCCTAGTCCGAACTACCGTTACTCCTCATTCCATGATATTTCTTGATTACACGGGGAGAGCAAAAATACCCTTTTTAACTTTTTTCAGTGTTGCACCTGTTGAGGCTCACCCCATCAACCTAATGCTTCAAGAAGAGGTAGTATGGGGCATGCAGTTGTATTGTGTTTAGTACCCTGTACTGGTACTTCTCTAGAGAAGGAATCACAGTTTTATTTCTGCTTATGAGATCAGACAGTAAAGGCTGAAGCCATTCTGTATTTTAATGCATTTATATTTCCCTTCCATCAACAGAGGAGTAGGCATGGAATTAAACACACACTGCTTTAAATGCCCAAGTTATCAGCTCCATGAAACTTAATGGCAACATTTAATGCATGGCCTGATATGACACATGGGTGTGCTCCCTCCATGCCCTATCCAGCTAGAGGCAGGCAGAGAAAACTGGAGGTTGGGAAGCAACATTGCTGGAGTTTGATAGCACCTTTCACTAAACCAATCGTGCGTAAAGCTAGTGAGGAGCCTCACAGAGATGAAGAATGACTTTGATTGCCAGAAGCGTCACCCAGAAGCGGCATTTATCAAACCACCCTCATTTTGTTGTTTACCCTTTTGCCCTCCTTTCCAGCGCGTCCCATTGCCACATCCTCTCAGCATTTAATTATCCCATTCCCCATCCCTGAGGAAGGGCTGAGCGTTGACCTCCCCTGCTCCACTGCAGCTCATTTAAAACAGGGCATGAAATACGTGCCAGGGACAGAGGAGGAGGAAGTAAAAAATGGCCCCCTCGAACTGAACCAAAGATAACAGATAGAACCCTAAAACTGGAAGGGACCTCAAGAGGTCATCGAGTCCAGCCTTCTGCTCTCACGGCAGGACCATGAACCATCTAGATCATCCCTGATAGATGTCTATCCAACCTGCTCTCAAATATCTCCAATGAGGTAAAGATAAAAACCCAAGTCATGAATGTGGTTCTGGAAGCCAGTCCTTACGCATGCACAGAAAGGCAGCGGTGTTTATTTCTAACTAAACTTTCAGGCCCTTCTTTTTCTCCACTAGCTTGAGAATGTGAATTCCTAAACTGCATAAGGAGATAATAGTATTCTGCAAGGCTAGGGCATTTTGTATGAGCTCTATGCCAACCTGGCTGCAAGAGATAGGAAAAGTTTAAAGCATCCAGAAAACTCAGAAGTTAGGAAAATTTTTGGAAACCAGAAAAAAAAACCTTCTTGAGTTCTCATCTTTTCCAAAATGTCAGCCCCTGAACATAGATAGATTCATGCAATACAGCTTGTGGGGCATACACTCATCTGTCACCCACTACAGGAGCACATGAATGAGCTCAAGAGTTTTGACTCACACAGGCTCTGTGAAAGGTACTTAGGGTCATAATCTGCATTGATTTCAAGCAGTTCCTAGTGGCACCTTGTGCCTAAAAATTTTGGACTGGGAATTCCAAAACGAGCTCAGGGGAGTGAGGTTTAAGAGGGTTTGGGCACCTAACTGACTTTGGACATCTGAAAAAACCACAGATAGTTGCACATCTGAACCTTCATGACCCGAAGAATTGGGTTGGAGGTCTTCAGAAGTTTCTGGTGCTTCCCAATTCTACTGTAGTATCTTGACTTCTGGGCCTGAAATCACTAGTTATTGTGGAAAATATCAGACAGAAAACAGGTAGCAACAATCTCCTTCTGCCCTGGTGGATGGGGAAGGGCACAATGCACGGTCTGAAAAGCCAGCACCTTTCCCCCCAATCACCTCACAGTGGCAGCTCTGTCCCATAGGTCTGGGCCTAGCACCTTGCTGTGGGCATTTTGAGCTGACATTCAGGGACTCAGGCATCACCCAGGTTTGCTCCTCTCCCTGACCCTCCCCTTCATCATGACAAAAGGATCAGGCGGGTCAGACCTGAACAGCACTGCAAACCGCTCCACAAGGTTGCAAAGCTTGGAGCAGGGAGCGGGGCTCCGCTCTGTGGGACAGGAGCGGTCACTGTGGGAAGAGTCATGGACAAAAACAGGGATATCAAAGAATCATGGAACCGTAAGATCTGAGTCATTTAGTCTACCCCCTTACAAAAGGCAGGATTTGTTCTGTCTAACTGACGGGGCAGAGCAGGTCCTAAGGTCAGAAAAGGACCATAGAGAAGTCCTCCAAAGAGGGTAGAGTGGCTGCAGAGAAACCAGCCAATCAGGGGCCAGAAGGCCTATAAGAAGCAGCTGCAGGCCCAGAGTCAGCTCAGTGTCTCAGAAGCCCTGAGCCTGTGATGAGCAGGTGGCTGGCTGAGGAAAGGAGCAGCAGCACCATGGAGAGCTCCGTATGGAAAGCTGAATAGGGACTATGATAGACTGTGCTAAAGTCCTGAGGTAAGGGTGTAGACACTGTCTCCAGGGGTGTGTCTAAAATACATGGTTCCATTGATGGAGCCATGTAGATTAGGCTGATTGGCAAAGGGAAATGAAACCGTGATTTAAATAATCGTGACTTCATTTAAATTTAAATGGCTGCCGCGCTGAGCCGACAAACAGCTGATCAGCTGTTTGTCAGCTCAGCGCGCTAGTCTGGACACTCCCACGCCGACCTGAAAGCCCTTTATCGACCTTCCTGTTATGTCTTGTAGGATGAGGTTTACTGGGGAGGTCGATAAAGGGCTTTCATGTCAGCGCAGGAGCGTCCAGACTAGCATACTGAGCCGACAAACAGCTGATCAGCTGTTTGTCAGCTCAGCGTGGCAGCCATTTAAATTTAAACGAAGCCGCGATTATTTAAATCACGGCGTCATTTCCCTTTGCCGAACAAACAAATATACATGGCTCCGTCGACAGAGCCATGTAGTTTAGACGTACCCCAGAAGGGGAAGCCCTTGAAGGCCCGCTCTGTGAGTGAGGAAACAGAGACAAAAGGGACACTAGCAGAGGGCACTGGGATGGGCCTGTGTAGCCAGACAGGAACCCCCCCCCCCCTTGTAACATCCATTTTTGCTTGCCTGAAGTATGCAGGGCACACAGAGCAGAAGGCCCAGGCTGTGTGACCGTGAATGGCTGTAAACAGATACGCCAATTGCTGACCAAGAGGCTGCCAAAGAGTGCCCTTGACTTAACCCATATTGATATGAACACACAGCCGTCCATGGGGGGAGGAATCTCTCGCCCAGTAAAAAAAATGTCTAGTACTCACAATTTAGTTATCTCTCTTGCAAGTGTAAATTAATTTGAAACTTGCTTGTAAGAACTAGCGCCACAAAACGGACCAGTACAATTTAGCCTCTTAGATAAGAAAGAGGATACGGGCCCCCAGAGGTATAAAGATAGGTCCAGCAGCACATTTACTCTGAGTGTCAATTTACCATCTATCTGCTGGTCAAGTTAGGTGTTTGATCTCCCGAGGATCCAAGGGGACGCCCACCTCGTATTCGTCTTTCCTAAGAATTAAGAGACCGGCCCTGGCTTGACCCGCTGGAGTCGAGAGGCACAGAAAAGAGTAAAAATTGTACCTGGATGTGGTCCTTTGTCTTAAGTGTACACATAGACTTAGCGCTCTTTAAAGATTAAGCTGTCCCTCAGTACCATTATTTCTATTTTCTATCTTTATTTTCTTTGTAACCATTTTTAAAATCTGTATTTGCTAACAGTTAAGAAAGAGAGCAATAGCCATTGTAACCATATGCTTTTATAAGTCTTTTAATAAACCTGTAACTGTTTAAGTTTTAACCTGACTCCTTCAGTTGCTGTAACAGAACCAAGCACAATTTAAAAGAACTTCAGCCAGTCATAAAGGGACAGGCACAGGAAGAGCTTGGGCGTTTGGATCTGTGTCACTCCGAGGTGACAGATCCGTTAGGGCACCTTTCAGCCTTTCCCAGGCTGCCCGCTGCGAAAGAACCCTGTGTTCTAGCAGCTAAAATCTAAGGTGTAATAAGCTCTTCCTATATAAAAAGGCGTCTGTTAGCCTGCTGGCTACCCTCTGCGACGAGACCCCGGTCCTAGCAGTAAAGACGCAGACGTTAAACCTTTTCTCGGAAACACACACACACACACACTGCCCTGACCGTCAGCTGACAGCCTGTTAGGCGTGTACCCCGTAAGGGGCTGTGATTCACAGATTGTTCCTTGGCTCAAGGGCTGAGTAGGCAAAAAAGGCTTTTTAAAGAGACAAGGTGGGCACACACATTAGGCCAGACGGGGGTGCTTGTGAGAGGTAAGTGCCACCTTGATACACTAACCAACCCGAGGCAGATGGACATGCAGCCTCTTAATACAGATTGTACCACCCTTAACTGGGGCAGATGTTCCTGGACCACAGAGACCATGTATAAAGAGTTTGGGCTGCAAGGCAAGAAAGGGGGAGGAGGGGTGCGACTCAGCCAGCAGCCCTGTGTTGTGGGAGGGGGGCGCGCAGCAGGGGATTCTGGCCCCTGCTGCCAGGTGGTAGTGGGGGCCTGGCAGTGTCTACAGTCCCAGCAGCCACAGAGATCCAGCCTGGACAGTCATCAGTGGGGCTTGGCTGGAGTCCTAGCTGGGGGCAGCACGAGCCATGTTGAGAAGGACCACCCCTCATTCGGCAAATCCCCGTGTTCAGGACCAGTCAGGTCCCGAGAGTACCGTTCGAGGGCGGTACAACCTCTAGTAGTGAATTTTCCCCCAACAGCCCTAACCCTAAGGCAGCTTTCCAATGCAAAAGCTATGGCTCTGTGCTGCAGAAAGAATAATGTAACGACAGGCCTTTTAATTTATAGCAACTGTTTCCCATTGAATTCTTCCTCTGGGACCAACAAAACTCTTCATATTTTTATTGATTAGAGATGGTTTTTCTTTCTCACTTGATGCAGTGAAATACGCCTCACATCGTTTAAGTCATCGCTAACCTAAACCTTTTGTTTCCCCTCTGCCTGTCAGCTTACTGTCACGTTACTACGCAGGGCTTTGGAGGGGAGCTCTGGGCTTGGAGCAGTGGCTTTACAGACGTCTCTGCTGAAACGAGGTGGAAAACAAATCCCATTAGCAAACGATACAGAAGCCCTTTCAGTCGCAAATGACAAAGATGGGTTTCTGTTTTCAATGACACCATAAAAGATGACAGCTACAATTTCCCAACACAAAGCCCCCAGTTTGGAAAACGTTTTCCATGCATTCAAGAGAGCCTTCTAACAAAAGCAATTACTTGGGGCACTTTGTACGCGGCTTAATGGTATTAGCCATGGTCAGAGGGAGGTTGGCGTAGAAGCCAATGGCAGTTTAAGTAAGAGAAAAAGGTTTTGACAAGTGCAATGAAAAGAGGACTGGCTTCAGTGTAATAATCTATTTTAATCCCAACAGGGGAGGGGAGGGGAAGAGAGGGGATGCCCCTGATCTCCCTCACATATGTCAGAACTACTTCATCTCCCCACAGGTGAAGTAAAGATTAAAAGGGAATTCTGCAGATGGGCATGCTAGCCAAGAGGATGAACCTGTGTGATTTGAGGACAAAGTTCACACTAAGGCTACATCTACACTTCACGTATTTGCGGCAGAAAATATGCTAATGAGAGACTTATTAGCATAAGTCGTGGCTTCATTAGCATATTTTCTGCCGTTTCTTTTTGTGCAAGGGGTTTTTTCACAAAAAGCAGTGGGGATGGGGGGCTTTTTTGCACAAAAACCCTGTTTTGCACAAGAACCTTATGCCTCTCCGGGACAGGCATAAGGATCTTGTGCAAAATGGGAGGGTTGTGCAAAAAAAAAAGAGTCCACACTGCTTCTTTTTGCACAAAAACCCCTTGTGCAAAAAGAAACGGCAGAAAATATGCTAATGATGTTGCGACTTATGTTAATGAGTCCCTCATTAGCATATTTTCTGCCACAAAAACGTGACGTGTAGACACAGCCTAAAGGATTGGGAGCAGGATTCACAAGATGACTCAGTGGGATCTTGTAGAATTTCCAAAGAAGATTATTTTTTTCCCCAAATTTTTTTTTTAAGGAAATACATCCTATGGATATAGCAAGCGATTTCACCGGTGAAACTTTTGCTTAGTTTGCTTTTGAAGCGGAGTGTGTTTGGAATCACCACAATAAATTAACTCTGACATTTTGGGCTAAAGGCATTAGGCTGCTCCTGGATGGTTCTCTTCAGCAGACACCGAGCACTCCTGAGTAGTGCTAATGCACATGAGCTCTGGAGCTAAGTGCCCTGCCCAGTGCAGGAGTAGTTAGCACTTGGCAGGACGGATTCTGAAATACTTAGCTGAAGTGAACACATTTCAGATAAATCATTTGTAGCGCACAACCCATTGAATGGCTTTCACCTACTTTGGCCATGAGTAGATCATTGTTCTTGTGCATAACTGTTGTACAGAATGACTGATGAGTGAATCATTCCGGTCCATAACTTTTTAGCATGTGATTAATTCAGAATATTCAGATGCTTTTGACGGGGCAGATATATCACGTGCCCAGTCCTTGTGACTCTGGAGAAGCATAACTCTTTGGCATGATCTACACACCATTTGTATACAGATAGAACCTCTCTAGTCCAACACACTGGGAACCTGACTGGTGCCAAACCAGAGAATTTGACAAACCACAGGAGGTCAATATTGTCTAGCAGCATTACCAACACTTCCACTGCTTATTGGGCTCATAGAAGAGGTTTAGAGGTAAATTAGAGCTAAATAACAGCACAGAACACTGAAAGCCACGATTGGTGGCTGTAAAACTTTATGGGACCATAGGAAATTTGGCCACATCCATGATAAGTGGGCATCCAGCTAACTAAAATCATGCCATACAATGGATGTTGCTAGATCAGAGTGCTGGACTAGTACCGCTATGACTGTACTGGTTGAGAAGTCAATATAGTTAAAGCAGTGTTTCTCAAACTGTGCTTCACGGAGCCCCAGGGCTTCACGAGACATCTCCAGGGGCTCCGTGAAGTTGACAAACTGGAAACATCGATAGGTACAACATATACAATCAGTGGACCGCTGGGGCTCTGCATAAGTTTTTATCAGAGGGGTAGCCGTGTTAGTCTGAATCTGCAAAAGTGACGAGGAGTCCTGTGGCACCTTATAGACTAACTGAAGTGTAGGAGCATAAGCTTTCGTGGGCAAAGACCCACTTCGTCAGATGCAGGTAGTGGAAATTTCCAGAGGCAGGAATAAATATGCAGGCCAGGATCAGGCTGGAGATGATGAGGTGGATCCAATCAATTTTTATGCATGTAAAGGGCTCCGGAGCCCAAACAGCTTGAGAACCTCTGAGTTAAAGTATGAAACCTGAAATACAGATGCAGTTCTACTAGTATCAAGATACTTATGCCACCTTAGCTGATTCCTGTAAACCTATTCAAATAATCTGTGCTACCACTACTATACCCTCTCGCTTGAATGGGCTCTCCGAATCTAAGCAAGTTCAAGTCTGGTCAAAATTTGGAAAGAGGAACCCCAAAGGAAGACTTGGTTACCTCCAATGGTGTTGGTAAGTCAGGAGGCAAAGGCATTGACATTAATAATCCAGTGTCCTTTTGATTCACAGAGAAGACTCTAGCCAAACAATAAAAATGTGTATTGTGTCAAGATGTCTGCAGATAGTCCTTAAACTCCTCATTTTGCAACCCAGTTCTCTTGATGCACTAAGATTAGCATCACATTTCAGATTGCCTGCTGTTTGCTTTTACTGAGCAGGCCTATAGAAACTGAGGGAAAGCGGGATTTATGCAGCCAAGCAATGTTTTTCTAACTATTTGACACTTGTGACAAGCTTTATGACAGCCTCAGTTTCTAAACTGCACGTCTTTTCTATTCAATACACAGGCCAGCTCAGTCACAGATTTGCTATTAAAATGAACAGTGCTACTTATCCAAGAGCAGAGGTGACACATTTCAACTCTGCCGACTGCGTATCATTACATGACAGCATTCAGTTACACAGAAGAGAACCCCAGTCTGGTCCCAGTCTGCAGCAATGCAACTTTATTTAGGCTATGTCTAGATTGCTGCTTTTTATTGGAAAAAGGTGCACAAAATGTGCTCTGCAATTTGCGTAACTTTTTCTGATAGTTTTGTTGGAAGAAGCATTTCTGAAATTTGGCCTGTCTACACTAGGCCAAATTTTGGAAGAACCTCCTCTTTTGGAAGAGTCCTTCTTCTTCATGGCATGAGGAAGTCCGTGCTTATGAAAAAGTGCATCTGCTCTTTGGCAAAAAATGTCGGAAGAGAAGACGCGTTCCCTGGACACAGCAGTTTTTCTGGGATACCTCCAGTATCCCGGAAAAACTCCATAGTCTAGGCATAGCTCTAGTGAATTGCTCGGCCCTGCTAAACTAACCAGTAATAGACAAGCCCAGAAGATGTCTGGGAGACCCCGTAAGTACCTTTGGAGTTAATGAGGGTGTTTGGGTGCTTGCATGATCATTGAAACTTTGGAGGGCCCGATCCAATAGGAAACACAACTTCTTGTCATGTCCTCATCCTGTTTCCTGTCACATCTGTGCATATGTAGTTTCTAGGTCACTGAATAAACAGTCATACGGACGCCACTGGTATTGTGGGAGCTTCTTTATATTTTGAGGCTCCTGCCACAGGTCTTGGGACCAATGATGAAGCCCCTCTTGACCATTACATTTTTAGACTGGCCAACAGGATCGTTCTCTGCACTTGTTTGCCAATTGAACAGTTGTCTATTTAGGTATGAAGGGTCTAATCACATGAAGGGTCTAACAGTGACAAGAAAGCGGATGTCTTGGATTTGCATGTTGTTGTGCTCTTCACAAGACCAGCCACCAGCGTATATCAGGAGGAGCAATATCTGGGAGGATACGGGGGCTGTGGACATGAGTGGGCTTAACCCATCCTGTAATATAGTGGCAGGTGGTGTTAAGTGCAGGGCCTTGCTTCCTTGCCGCGTGGGCCCGATTGCTCTATGCACAAGCATACTCAGCATCATTCAAATGAGATGTAAAACCAAGTCCTTGACTCTGGTGGCTCTTGACATTGCCATGAGGGTTTTGGCTTTTGTTGTTCTTGCAAGAATATTGGAATTAGTTTTGGTTTCTGGGTTAAAATCTCACCTGGAAAATTACAATTTAACTTGGCTAACATTGTTTCCATAGACTTTAATATAGAGTTTACACTTCCTCTACCTCAATTTTTTTTAAAATGTTGTGTATAATTGTTGGGGCAACATTATTTAAATAATTCAACCTAGTGATTGTTAAAGAGACCCATGCATTTGCAGTCTGTCAAGTACTTCGGCAGCTATGGATATATGCAGTACATATATGTTATCACTCCTTATCTTACTATATATTTTAGAAATGTGCCTCTGTCTGTCTCTGTGATTCTGTTTAAGAATGCCTCCTAAACAGTAAAAGCTGGGACTATCAGATTTAGCAAGCATCTTCCTCTTATCTTAACTTTAAGCAAGGTCAGGGTTTGCTTGTGCCAGGATAATGGGATGGGTGTGGAATTCAATTGTTTCTCATAAAATAGAAAGGGTGGGGTTGACCAGGACTCTACATCCCTCATGGAGATGGAATAATTAAGGCAGCGTAGATGGGCTGTTACATCAGCAGTAGCAAACTACGTGCAGATCCTTCCGTAGATATGTCGATGCAAGTCACTTACGTTGACCTAACTGTGAAGCATAGACCAGGAATCAGTTACTCGAGTTCTCAAGTGCCTCTTGGTTTCACTATCCTTTTATTAGGAAAAACTTATTGAAAGGGGGTGATTTGAGGGTTAGTCACTGTTAACAAAACGCTTTGATGATTGCAATGACTATATAACTGCCAAGTAGCATTATCATCCTAAATTTGGGGAGGGCCAAGAACTGATCAGAGTTGACTTTAAAAAAACTAAACACCTGAGATGTGAATAATTAAAGCAGGACAAAAACACAGAGCTGCAGACAAGGGGAACCTTGTCTTGTTAACTCAGGGATTCTGGAGCTCTTCGTTCCATTTCTAGCTCTGCCCAAGACTTTTTTTTTCTAATCTTAGCCAAGTCATTTAATTGCCCTGGGCATCAGTTCTCCCATCTGTAAAATGGAAAGATAAGATGATCATTCCCTGTTTGGAACTCAATGTCCTTAGGGCAGAGACTGTGTCTGGGATGTACAGCACCTCACACAACACAGCCCCAATTTCAATGGAAACTTTTGTGTGTGGCTATAATTCAAGTTCTTTGTGTAACAGGATTTGCAAAGTTCTTTTACTCTCCATCTATATTTCATTTGAATAATCCTATTTGGTCTGCTCACTGCAGTGGCTGAACAAGTAGTAAATTTAATACTAAAAAAAAATCTAACTAAATGTTTTAATATTAAATCACAAAATTAAATTTCTCTCTTTCCCACCATCAGTATTGCTGCATATCAGCCCAGCTCCTCTAGGATTGTTTCTTGTGAAAGGTATTAATGTCTCTCAAGTAATTTCTTTGGGGAATAATTACTAAGGAAGGACTATCACCTGTATTTAATTAAAGCTGTGGATCTGGCTGTAATTAAAGATAACCGAGACCTCCCAGCAAAAAGAAACTTAATACATGTTTGTCAATGATAAGTTGCAGAATGCAATCCAATGTCAGCTCATCAAATATGACCTTGGTTAATGTGATAAGAGTAGGAAACTGGCCTCAGTGTGTGAAAAACTAAAACTTAGATTGAAAATCTCTTGCCTTAATTAAGGCCTTATCCAAATTTCATTGGAAGTCCATGGGATTTCTTTCCATTAACTTCAGTGGACTTTGGATTGGACTCTTAGGGCACGTCTACAGTAGGAAATTATTTTGAAATATCTACATCTGAAATAAGAACTCCCGGGGCTGGCCCACAACATTTTGGCACCTGAGGCGGGGAGCTCAAATGCTCTCATGCTCTCTCACTTGAGCCAAAACTTTGAAAGGTCTGACTTCTGCCTTCTTCCTGTTCTACTCCTCTCATGGCTCTCCACCATCTCTGTGCATCTAGAGCAGAGAGAATACATATGCACCAGCAGCAGACACAGTTTTCTATATTCTGGGTTCTAGTGGCGCGACCACTCCCCCCAGTTAATGGCACCTGAGATAGCCGCCTCAGTTCGCCTCATGGTAAGCCCAGCCCTGGAAATAACTATTTTGAAATAAGTGTATTCCCCAAGGAATTCAGGAATACAGATTTCAAAATAGCCAGCCCTTTATTTCAAAATAAAGTGGGCTTGGTAGTGTGAATGCTCCGCTTATTATTTCGAAATAAGGGGGGGTGGGGTTATTATGAAATAGCTTTCTAGTGTAGACCAGGATTTAGATGAGGAATACTCTCTCGCTGACCCAAGTCTTCAAACGACAAGGAGCAAAATCTTGGCCCCGTTGAAGTCGCTGGACAATATCCTTAAATTCAGAGGGGACAAATTTTGCCTAAGACCATTTGTTCCCACCCAGAATTAGGGGTAACGACTGTCTAAAGTAGAGTCCTGCCAATACACGCTACACTGCGATCCACTGTAGTTGTCATCATAAATGTTGGTTGCTCAGGCCGGGTCTATAAAATGCATCTGCCTTACGTCAGCTTTACATTGGCCTAATTATTTTAGCATTTACACTACAGCCTTGCTCCTGCTGATGTAAGAGCCTGCCACAACAACCCCTCCACGAGAGGTGAAGGCTTATGCCCAGAGGTGAAAGTGGGTTGGTACAACGTACCGGTAAGAAAATGGCCACTGGCACAGGCCAGTACCCAGGTGATATTAAAGTGCTACCATGGCAGTGCTGTTAGGACCATACCAGCAAGGCTGCTGATGGCAGGGGGGAGAGGCAAAGGGGAACCTATCCTGAGGCCTGGCAATTTAAAAAGTACCTGGGGCTCATGAAACTGGCTCATGCCCCCCTGAGCCCCACCCCTTTTGCCCCACACTCCTTTGAGGGGCCTAAAGCTGCCCCTCCCCTCCCCCCCACACACACCTTGCTCAGCCTCCCTGCATACTGGTAAATCCTTACGTCAGTGTGGTCAGGGTGACAGTTTCTACTCAGTCACTCAGTCTGTCCCGTTGACTGATTTGTCAGCATCATGGCTGACCATTTCCACCTCCTTTTGGAGAGCTGGCTGGCCGGACCCCACTCCAGGAGGGGATCCAGGGTGAGCCAGGACTGTGAGAGGGGCAAGGCTGCCCCACTCCTGGGAGAGAGTGGGCAACGGGGGGCTGGCAGGGAACGGGGAGGTCAGAAGCTCCACGTGGCTTCCCCCAAATTCCCCGCAGGGAGCAGAAGGCAGCAGTGCCTAGACAATGAAGAGGGTGTGGTACCTAGGTAAATGTAGGCTCACCTGGCTGTTCCAGATTACTTAAACGGTGCATTCATTTTGACCTGTAGGAGGGACGTTTCTCGTACCTCACCAACTTGCGGGTAGGACAGTGAGTCCACAAAATGTCCCCCGTTCACTACGATCTCCAGGCAGCATCATTTGGATGCACCCCAACAGGACTTCTAAAGAACCATAGTGATTTTTTCCACCCCCACTCACCCCCCCATTTTCTTTTCATGGTCACAGCTAATTTCAACGCCGCTTTGTGCATTCTGGGATTGGAGGCAGCGCACTCTCCATTTAAGCCATGAAGCCACTGCTGGGATATATGGGAAGGGTCATGGCCCTTTTTCACACATTTTGAACTGCCATCTTCTGTCAGATTGTTTTTCACACACCGTCCCTGCAATGAAGGAGTTACAGCTGCAGCGTTAAACTAGCATTGCAGGGCACACAAGGTTCCTTCTGGTTTCTTTGAGTGACAGGCAGGGGAGGGATCTCTGTGGAAGAAAAGGACTAGTTTTTAATGAGTAGAGCTCCCCCCCAAGAACATGCTCTCTCCCCAGACAAGTATCAGAGGGGTAGCCGTGTTAGTCTGAATCTGCAAAAGCGACGAGGAGTCCTGTGGCACCTTATAGACTAACTGAAGTGTAGGAGCATAAGCTTTCGTGGGCAAAGACCCACTTCGTCTACATGCATCTGACGAAGTGGGTCTTTGCCCACGAAAGCTTATGCTCCTACACTTCAGTTAGTCTATAAGGTGCCACAGGACTCCTCGTCGCTTCTCCCCAGACAGAATATCTATGCACACAAAGAAGGAGATGAGGAGGAGAGGAAGAAATGTCATTCTTCTGTTACCTCCTCCCTATCTTCTCTGCCTCTGACTCACTAGCAAAGCATGTTGTATCACCGTATGGTTACTGAAAGATAACAGTCTGCTACTGCCACTTGATAATAAAACTGCCCAGGTGGAAGAGGGTGTGTCATATTGGGGAAGATTCAGGATTCGCATTCCACTGAGGACCAATGAAGGGAATTGCTTCCTTTTCCTCATGCCTGCTTTCTTATCCTTCCCTTTCTTGCTCTTCCTTCTATGCTCCATTCAGCTTTCTTCCCTTCAAACATTCGGCTTCTTTTCTCTCTTTTCCTCCCCTCTTATTTTGCCATCCTCTTTTTCCCTCCACTTTTTCACTTCTTTCTGTCCTATCTCTCTGGTCTTTTCCTAAGCTTTCATTCCCCCGCTTTGCCCACACCCTCCTTCCATACTGCTAGCTCTTCCTGGACTGTGCCAAATTGCCCCTTGCCTCAAGGGACAGCGATTCCTCCTGGTGTGTCCACAAAGATAGGGGAGGTGGCATTTATAATCAGCGTGTTGAAAAGTCAGTCAGAAACCTGCCCTGGAGAATCAGGGTGTGTTTGTGTGAAGCAGCTTGGTCATATTTTATTGCCAACCTGAGCTTCCTTTGAAAAAGCTCCAGCAGATAACTAAGGCAAGGTAAAATGTCATCTCCGATGAGAAGAGCACATGTGCTGCGGACAGTATCTCAAGGCTTCTTGTCATGTTCAATATGTGATATTTAGAGGCTAATTTTCTGCACACTTGTTTTTTTGGTAACATTAAGTGAAGCAGGGTGTACTTTGTGGATAAAAAAAAATAATCACTGCTGTTGCTCTAAAAAGTGGTTTAAATGAGAATTTCAGCTCTGCTGCCATTTCATTGATTCCTGTGATAAAGGATCTGTTCTGTGCACACGAGAGAGCTCACATCAAGCCCTCACAGAGAACGAATAGCAAGCCCTATTACATTAGAACACAAAAGCTTCATTGCTCTGGTGCAATTTACATCAGCTGAGGGTTTAGCCCTTCATATATCCCATTCTCGTTTGCCAGAATTAACATCTCGGAGCTCTTTAGTGCTGGTAGAAGGTGTCATGGGATTAGGAGACCCAGAGAAAACTGGGGTTTAGATCTGTAGGACACTGCAGTATGGGTTGTTGTACAATGAGGATGCTGGTGTACACTACCTCAAACCTGCCCTGGAAAAACCATCTGCCTGGGCAAAATATACCATCTCCTTAGGTGAAATATGATGTAATATGCATATGGACTTGAATAAGAGAAGTGTTGTAGAAGAAAGCACTTGAAAATGCCATCCTTTGCTTACAGACAAACTGAGTTTAGAATCCGGGGGCTTCTTTGACTGACTTCTGATTTAGTTCCAGCCCTGAAACTAGAAGATTCACAGACCCACCTCTCAGCATGAACAAAAGTCATCCCCATTTGAGTGCGACCATGTGACATGAGACTGGCGGGTCTCCATCCAGCTCCCCATGGACAGGTGTCCCCAACACATAAACCATACAAGGCAGTGTTTCTCCTAATGGAAAAAAAAAGCCCATGGAGGATAGTGTTTTGATTTCATTATCAACCCACATAAAGCAAGGATAAAATTCCCTCTTAAATTTGGTGAGACATTTTAGTTCTATAGGGATATAATGTATTGCTCTTACAGTAACTTCTGTACTCTCATATTTCTTCCAGTGCATTTATCCCTTTTAAGTTCTTTAGCAGGGGTGGGGAATCTTTTTTGACCAGGGGCCAGGCCACGTAAATTTTGTGTGCTCCCGCCCCACAGTACGATAGCAGGTGGTCTGGAGTGCAAGCATAGGCTCCCCAGTGCTGTGGGGGGGACCCCGAACCTCAGGGGCCAGAGTCAGGCAAGCTGGGGGCCACAAGGTTCCCCGCCCCTGTTTTACAGGATATTTTCATAATAAATAGTAAAATACCTAGTTCTCATGAAGTATTTTTCTAAGCAGGCTTCCAAGAACTTTGCTAAGGATGACAGTATCAACATTCCCATTTTATAGCTGGAGAAACTGAGGCAAACAGAAGCAAAGTGATTTACTCCAGGTCACCCAGCAGGCTAGGGACATAGCTGGGAATAGCTGAGTTCCAGTGGAAAACCCCACCCTCTAAGAAATGCTGCACGGGAGAGAAATTGTAAAAAAAACATTGTACATTGTATATCTTTTCTTTTTAGTGGGGGCGGGGGGGGGGGGGTTGTGGGGTTTTTTTTGCTTCCATGGATCAGGATGCTAGGATACAAAATCACCCCCATGAACAGATTTGACACCAGCTGGCAGGCATTTTTATCGTGCATAGGTTCTTATCGGTGGGTTCTTTTTTTAATCTAACTGGCTGGCCTTTTAATTATCCTATTCTTCATGCCTAGAATTGCCCTGCTTGTCCAAAGTGCTGACTCCCCTCCATTTGTCAGGGAGACTTATTTCAACAATTGAGCAGAACACTTCTCTCCTCTAGCTGCCCAAAGAGAAGGATCAAGGTAACACTCCGCTTTTTTCTCCCCAGCCGCTACATTTAGAGCAGGAGTGGGCAATAACTGGCCCATCTGCCAGATGTGGTTCACCCAGGTTAGCCCCAACAGATCACAGGGACTTGATTCACCTGCACCTCCACCGGTACGGCCACTACCTCCACAGGTATGGTTGCTTGATACGGCCGTTTGCTGTAGAACGCTGTTTCTGGCCAATAGGAGTTGTAAGCAGCAGTGCGGACTGGGGCTTTGCTTCCCGCAGCTCCCATTGGCCAGGAACAGAGATCCACGGTCAATAGGCGCTCCAAGCAGCCATATCTGTGGAGGCACAGGTAAATAAAGCACCTTCCACGGGCTAATCCTGGTGAATCACATCTGGATTATTCAAGTATCAGAGGGGTAGCCGTGTTAGTCTGAATCTGCAAAAGCGGCAAGGAGTCCTGTGGCACCTTATAGACTAACTGAAGTGTAGGAGCATAAGCTTTCGTGGGCAAAGACCCACTTCGTCAGATGCACGAAAGCTTATGCTCCTACACTTCAGTTAGTCTATAAGGTGCCACAGGACTCCTCGCCGCTATCTGGATTATTGTCTACATCTGATCTAGAGTAACAAAGAACAGGCTGTACATGAAAATTAAACAGATTATTGGCCTTTAATAAATTATGCTGTCTACGTATTTCTGGAGACAGTATCGACAGAAACACGGACAGGCAACTTGCTTTAGTCTCCCTCAGAAATAGAATGAAGTCTGCTAGTGGCATCAAACAAAATTAACCAGTGGTGAGAAAGGTCATGTAAGGTGTGTGTTCACTAGAGTTCGATCAAATGAACCCGACTTGAGTTAACAGCTCTGGAGCTAGCATCGCACGAATGAGAGCAGCTGCCCTGCGAAAATAACACTCAAACGGCACATCAGCCTCGTTGTCATGGTGTGGTCTTTACTCCTGGTCACCTAATGGGTGTGAGCTTATCCCCGCCTATCAAGAGACTTGTGAAAATCACAAGGGTCAGCATTGCTACGAGTATAAATAAAAAAAATCAATAGAGCTCTGGAGGGAGCCATTTTTTATAAAATGAAAGAAACAGAAAGGAGAAAAACACAGTGTAAGGCCAAAGCTAAATTGCACTGCTTTCTACAGCCATCCGCCCCCCTCTCCTCTTCTGTCAACAAAGATAAGACACCCAGGCTGCATGCATCTATCTAGCTATTTGGGATTAGTTATGCAGCTGAGGTGCAATCGTTGTGTTCTCAGCATGCTGTCAACTTGGGCACTGGTGCTGCAAATTCCTGGTGCTTCTGCTGCAGTCTGAGACCAGGAGTGCTCATGAGTTCTGCTAATACAATCAGTTAACCAAAGTCCATCAAAAAGTTAGTGGAAACGTCCCCACTGATTTCACGAGATTTTGCATCAGGCAACCAATGGTAACGCAAACAGCATTAGCTCCCACTAGCTTCAAGAGAGTGGAGGGGAAAGGATTTTTGTCAACATACAGCAGGGTTGGCTCCACAATTTTTTTGTCCTTACCAGGGTGTGCAATCAGGCACTAGCTGGAACAGCTATTGGGTCCATTCAGCACCGAGATGGCAAATGGATTCGGGGGATCCATTTTCCAATTAGAGCTTGTCCTTGAGGTTTTTTTCCCTGTGCAGCTTCAATCCAGGAAATTATTCAAAAACTACAGATAAAAAGCAACTCGGCCTCCAATTGCCAAAACAAATATTCACAGGCAACCCAAATAATTCTTGCTACCCTGATTCCTTGGAGGTGCCACTTCATCTATTACAAAAGGCTTGGCTATTAAAAGTCCAGCTTTCCAAGCAATGAAATTGGTGCTGTAAACATCCCAGATTCCTTTCCGCTTTTAGGACTACTCCAGACTGTCTTACTGTTTTGGTGCCTTTAGGGTTGGAGATTGTCATAGGGCTTTATCCATGCTCTCCACTGACCCTGCAGAGGCTTGGCAGCTGAAGGAAAACGGTAGCTCAGGAGACTAGGGATGTTTAAACTTTAACCAGTTAACTGGGATCTCATGCTGTGGGATGCTCCAAGCAGGGCCCACCACATAGCGCCACAGGTGGGAGGCTGCTCTGGCCATGCCGGGCAAGGCCTGATGGTTAACCCAGTAAGTATGCTGTTAAAGTTATGGGTTAACCTTGACATCCCTAGAGAAGATCTCGGCTGTATTCCCACCTCTGCCACAACCTGATTTGTGACCAGGAAAAGTCACTCTAGTTTTATCTATGTAGAATTATCAACTTTTCCTATAGGGAAAGGGATAGGGATTTTCTACTATATGTAATTCAATCAAGACAAATGCAAAGTGCTTCACTGAGGAAGGAACAATCAGTTTCACATATAAGAAATGGGAAGTGATGGTCTAGGAAGGGATCTATAGGTCATAGTCAACCACAGGCTAAATATGAGTTAACCGTATGACACTGTTGCAAAAAAAAAGCAAACATTCTTGGATGCATTAACAAGGAGTGTTGTGAGCAAACACGAGAAGTCATTCTTCCACTTCAGTCTGCGATGATTAGGCCTCAGCTGGAGTATTGTGTCCAGTTCTGGCCACTACATTTCAGGAAAGATGTGGCAAAACTGGGGAAGAACAACAAAAATTATTTAAGTTTTAGAAAATATGACCTATGTGGGAAGACTGAAAGAATTGGGTTTGCTTCATTTGGAAAAGAGAAGACTGAGAGGGGACATGATAGCGGTTTTCACCTAAAAAGAGTGCTACAGGTAGGAGGGAGAAAAATTATTCTCTTTAATCTCTGATAAAACAACAAGCAAAGGGCTTAAATTGAAGCAAGGGAGGTTTAGGTTGGACATTAGGAAAAACTTCCTCACTGTCAGGGTGGTCAAACACTGGAATAAATTGCCTAGGAAGGTTGTGGAAGCTCCATCACTGGAGATATTTAAGAGCAGGTTGGATAGAATCTATCAGAGATGGTCTGGACAGTGGTTGGTCCTGCCATGAGGGCAGGGGACTGGAGTCAATGACCTCTCAAGGTCCCTTCCAGTTCTAGTGTTCTATGATTCCATGTATGCACCACACGCCGTACAATAGGGCCCACTGTTCCGCAGGGGCACATGGACACTACAGTAATAAAAATTGTAATGGAAAAACCACCTACCCACCACTGCTATGGCATGTCTGAAGCTGCCGTCACCATAATATCTAGCCACTGTGCAGTCAATAGGAAATCCTAGCCCTTTTCCACTTGTTCTTTCTCCCACCAAGAATAAATGTAGTGAACATCTCTAAAACAAAATCTCTACTGAAGACAAACTGTTGCAGAAGTGACTGCAGAGGAAAACGCCTTTTTGAAAAAAACAAAACAACCCCACCATTTTCCAGGGAAAAAATTCCAACTTAGCCCCCCAAAATTCAGATTTATGTTGAGGGTTGGGGGGGATTCAAAGCAACAGCTTCCCGCCAAGATCCCTGTTCAGCATTTCACTTCCTGCCCGAGACACCGAACATGGCACATTGGTGCTCCCAAAACAGACAATTTCTGAAAGTCCCTTCCTTAAAATAATAATCTCAGTTTTTTTTAATCTGTCCTGATTTGGGATGAAATTTATTTTCTGTAAATGTGAATTTTTTTTCATAGGAAAGTATTTTAGTTTTTTGTATCCAGCTCTACAATAGATTGAACCTCTCTAAACCGGGTCTTCTGGTCCAGCAGGACCATGGATGTTCCAAAACCAGAGTCCCAATGGAGGGCTGGTGTCTGGGCACCTGGACCACTCCAGTGGGACATCCCAGCAGACCCATGGAGCCTGGCGTGGCCCGGCAGGGTGGAGGGGCCGGTGGCCAGGAGGCCAGCATTAGGGCCAGGGGTGCATGGGGAGGTGGTAGTGTAACCCACACACCTAACCTGGTTCACTGTCCCATGCAGTGGCACTTGGACCACAGCAACAGACAACAAGAGATCTCTTCAGCATGGGCTAGGAAGCAGTTGGCTTTTAGCTCAAAGGGTAGAGGTTGCTATACTAAGCTCCAGAAATCACAGGTTCAAATCCACCTGGTGGCCGTTAAAGTAGCAAAGGACCAGATATGATCTCCCTGGTCTGGCAAAATCCCTCATCCAAGGCCAGTCAGTTCCCGAGGGTGCCAGACCAGGGAAATCCCACCTGTAATTATAGGAGCCAACTACTTCCTACATTTGACTTGCTTATGAGACTTTCACACAATGAACTCGCTGGCAGACCTATCTGCTTGGTGATCACATTCCAGCATCAATTCAGGAGGTGCTTTTGAAGTCATAAGTTGTCATCAACCCCCTCATCAAAACATTACAGTTTTATTCCATTGCCTCTTATTATCTTATCTCAGGAGGCCATTTCTCCTTCTCAATAAAACCCTTTCCTGCTTCTCAACTTTGAGACAGGGCAATTTTAACAGTGAGGGTAATTAGCCACTGGAACCACTTACCAAGGGGCATGATAAATTCTCCATCACCGGCAATTATAAAATCAAGAGGGGATGGGTTTTTTTCCCTAGAAGGTTTGCTCGAGGAATGATTGGCAAATTCCAGGGAGTGTGTTAGACAAGAAGTCAGACTAGATGATCATAAACAGTTCCTTTTGGCTTTGGAATATGATTAAAAAATAGAATGTTAACAATATACAAGAAAAGCTTTGTCATCTGCATGTGGAAGGAACGGGGGAGTTCTGGTTAGTTAAATATTCCAGTTAAGTAAGAGTTAACCGTAATAAGTGCAGGACGGGGGGGAAGGCTCAGGCTGGGGGTGCAGGCTCCAGGGTGGGGCCAGGGATGAAGGGTACAAGAAGGAGGCTCAGAGCTGGAGGATGGGGCATGGGAGGAGTTTTGGGGTGTCAGATCCGGCATGGGAGGAGTTTTGGGGTGTCAGATCTGGCATGGGAGGAGTTTTGGGGTGCTCATCTTAGGTGACTCCCTGCTGCTCTGAGGCACAACTAAGGGGCTGTGTGCGTTGCCTCCCCTAGCCAATGGGAGCTGCAGAGCTAGGGCTTGAGGGCAGAATGGGGGTAATGCACACAGCCCTTGCGGCTGTTCCTCCACCTCTGAGCAACAGGGACATGTTGCCCCTTTTGGGGAGTCACGTGGAGCCAGGTAGGGAGCCTGCCGGCCCCTTGCCACTATACACCAGATTTTTCCAAGATCAGAAAGGCCGGTTTAGAGAGATTTCCAACTGGTGACGTGCCGGATAAAACAGCTTTTACTGTATATTTATAAGCCAGAATGTGCAATGGAAAGAAAACCAAATGGGTACAAACCAGCGTATAGAACTGCCGCAAGTCACCCACCCCAAGTACTTACTATTTTTAACCCTATCGTACATTCCTACTGTGCATTTTAGCCCTGATCCAGCAAAGCCTTTAAGCATGGGTATAGCTTTAGCTATGGGAATCCTGCCATGCCTAAGTGGTTTACTAGATCAGGAAGTCTGTATTCCAAAATATTCAATAAGGTTTTACCAACAACTCTTGCTGAACCCCGGCACGCCCCCCTTTCCTTGAGCAGCCCTGCTAGCTTCACCTTCTCATCAGTCAGTAGGGCCTAGCACGAAAGGGATTTTGCAAAATCACGCTCTATATATGCAGGAATCAGTTTCACTCCCACCGCTGTGATGCATCCACCCCTGCATGATAACGTGGCAGCAGTTCAATGACAACAATGCAAAACCAGCTTAGGAACAGAGACAAAAGAAACAGCGTTCCCTCCTAGTTTGGGAATGGAATATAGGCAGCTAGAGCATAATTCCTACACTGGATTGGAGCCCACCACACGACTAGCCTGGGAAGATTCCAGCTGATCTCTGATGAGGATGGGATTAGAAAGAGGAGGTGAGTGAGGCATCCTTATCAGCTAACGAACTGTCCAGGTGTAAATTCAATATCGATTTACTGTTTATTTTCCCTGATGCCGTGGTTCTTAAAAGCTGAATGCAGCACCTAGTTACACTAGCGTCATTCCTCTAAGGCCAGGGGAGTTGCCTGTGGATTTACACAGAGCAAGGAGGATCGGCTGAGCGGAGCCCAATAAAAGCCAACTGGAAGGAGTTTCTCTCCGGGTCTACACTGCATAGTTTTTTCTGGAAAAACGGCCATTTTTCCGAAAAAACTTCACTTATATTCACACTGCAATCACGTTCTTTCAAAAAAAATTGAAAGAACCGAGTGGCTGTGTCTAGTCTGGCAAGTTTTTCCGCAAAATCATTTGACCATTCATTTGATTTTGCGGAAAAACTTGCCAGCTGTCTACACTGGCCGCTTGAATTTCCGGAAAAGCACTGACGATCTCCTGTAAAATCATCAGTGCTTTTCCGGAAAAACTATGCTGCTCCTGTTCGGGCAAAAGTCTTTTTCCAAAAGACTTTTGCGCAAAAGGGCCAGTGTAGACAGCATAGTACTGTTTTCCGCAAAAAAGCCCTGATCGTGAAAAAGCCGATTGGGGCTTTTTTGCGGAAAACCGCATCTATATTGGCCACGGACGCTTTTCTGCAAAAAGTGCAGAAAAGCATCCTGCCAATCTAGACACGCTTTTCCAAAAATGCTTTTAACAGAAAATTTTTCCATTAAAAGCATTTTCGGAAATTCATGCCAGTGTAGACGTAGCCAGGGGGTTTTCTGACATTGGTAAATCTCTTTCTACGAGGAAGAAACCTTTTTCTGAAAGAGCTCTTTCGGAAAAAGGCATGTGTGGATGGGGACGAGAGAGTTAGAATCATAGAATCATAGGACTGGAAGAGACCTCGAGAGGTCATCGAATCCAGCCCCCCGACCTCAAGGCAGGACCAAGCTCTGTCTACACCATCCCTGACAGATGTCTATCTAACCTGTTCTTAAATATCTCCAGAGAGGGAGATTCCACCACCTCCCTTGGCAATTTATTCCAATATTTGACCACCCTGACAGTTAGGAATTTTTTCCTAATGTCCAATCTAAACCTCCCTTGCTGCACTTTAAGCCCATTACTCCTTGTCCTGTCCTCAGAAACCAAGAGGAACAAATTTTCTCCTTCCTCCTTGTGACACCCTTTTAGATATTTGAAAACCGCTATCATGTCCCCCCTTAATCTTCTTTTTTCCAAACTAAACAAGCCCAGTTCATGAAGCCTGGCTTCATAGGTCATGTTCTCTAGACCTTTAATCATTCTTGTCGCTCTTTTCTGTACCCTTTCCAATTTCTCCACATCTTTCTTGAAATGTGGCGCCCAGAACTGGACACAGTACTCCAGCTGAGGCCTAACTAGTGCAGAGTAGAGCGGCAGAATGACTTCACGAGTTTTGCTTACAACACACCTGTTGATACAACCTAGAATCATATTTGCTTTTTTTGCAACAGCATCACACTGTTGACTCATATTCAACTTGTGGTCCACAAGTTCTTTCGAAAGAAGAGGAAAGAGGAAAAAGCACAGGTGCCCTGGTGGCCACTCCATCCATAGTAATCACAGCTTACATGTGAGAGAGCATCCGTTCAATGTGGACGTTACGTTTCAAAAAACCAGATCGCTTTTTCAGTGAGCGTTTGCTGTGTAGATGCTTTCTTTCGGAAGAAGTTTTTTCAGAAGATCTCTTCTGGAAAAGCTTCTTCCGAAAGAAGCCTACAGTCTAGATGTAGCCCCTCGCTGCTTCACCAGAATCGAGACTGTGACAGAGCGAGAGAGAATGCAAAATCCCGAGTGGACCAGAGAGCAAGCTCAATGCTATTGGAAGGGCTGTTCGGGGGTGAGGGCATGGGGAGGTGTGAAATCCAAGAGAAGAGAAATCCACCAGATACACTCCTGTCTGAGAACTCTGAGTTCTGATCGCTTCTCCCTTGGCTCTCGGAGAAACAAAAGGCTCTCCATCTGCTCCCACAGATCAAACACCACAGCCACAACTCACACAGGGTCATACCAAGGTACAGCTGCCATCCCTGCGTTATCCCCTGTCTGGCCTGTTCCTCGGAGCCCCAGAAGCCAGTGCTCAGAAGAGCAAGGACTGCTGAAGATCCTGATGAGCCCTTAACAATTCACGTGTGCCACCAGCCGTCAGAAATCAGGGCAAGGGGAGCCCAGGGCCGAGCTATCCGGGTGAGTGACCGGGAATGCAGATGTAAGCAATTCTGATGGGCACCTCTTGGATTTAAACACTAAGCGAGGGGGACGGGTCTAGTGCTGTGTTTCCTCTGGTTGCATCCGAGGATGAAGGCAGGCACAAAACAAAAGACAGATACCCAACAACATTTCATACTGAACGCCTATGCACAAAAAGCTCCCAGGTAAAATTTTCAAGCACACCTACTTAGCACCTGATATGCCATTGGCTTGCAGTGAGACAGGCTCCCTAAATCCCCTCTGAAAGTGGGACAAGCACATTTCAAAGTCCCCCCCCCCTCCTTTTCTATGTTGCTTTGCATTTTTCTTAAGCATGTTTCCCTGAAGGTCTCAGCTATTTCATTGAAGAAATAGGTCTCGGAGGAGGGCAAGAACCAGGACGCACATGTGACAGAGGCCTTGAGCAGTAGCACTGAATGGTTACAAGATTTATCCAAGGCCACACAATGCAGCTACAGTTGCCAGGTGTCCAGTATTGTCCCGAACAGTCCGGTATTTTCGCCTCCTGTCTGGTAAAAAAAAAATGCAGAAAATACCAGACACCTAAAATGTCCGGTATTTTCTGATTTTTTCCTGGCCAGGAGGCGAAAATCCTGGGTGCTGCTGGCAGCCTGTTAGGGCCAAAAAGCCTCAAAAGCATTTCTTAAAGGGGCCACCCTGGTTTTTTTTTTTTTTTTTTTGCTTAACAACTCTCAGGGAGGGAGGGGTGTTCGGTATTTTGGTTAAACCATCTGGCAACCATAAACACAGCCGGGGTGGAAGCCAGGAGTCTGGACTCTTTTCTCCAACACAGAAACACTGAACCCGATTTATTCTAAAGCCCCTTGGAGCCCCTCTCGCAGCATGAAAAGGTGGAACGGGCCACCTGAGAGTACCCTGTATGGAGGGCCCTCCAGGACCATCCTAAACCCTACCCTGGCTTTGCTCCCAGCCCCTGGAATAGGCGGCGGATCAGGACTCTGCTGGGACTTGCTCCAAGTGCATGGCCTGATGACTATTCTCCACTTCGCAGAGCTCCCCAGGAAAACAGCATCAATTCAGAGCAAGCCAAAGGCTGTGCCGATTACACCCACAGCCAACCAGCCACTGCTCTTGCCCTATTCGGAGGCCACAGGAAAGGTGGTTTCGTGTCACCTCCAGCCCAGTCCAAGCACTAGGATGGAAGTGAGAAGAATCAGGCCTCTTGCATCTGCTCTAGCCCTGCTTGAATGAGTCTTTGCACTGATTAGGGAGGTGAATGGGTCACCCAGTAAGCATGGGGCCCAGGGGCAGTGTGCTGTGTGCAAAAGGCTGCCTCCAGCCCTGATGGGACCACGGGGGGCTGGCCAGCAGTCGGCAGCCCTGCAGAGGGTCAGCAGCCCCACTGGCTGGGGACTGCTCCAGCAGGGCAGGAATCCCTCCCTCCCCGAAAGATCCCACGGAATCGTTTAACTCAGGGGTGGGGAACCTGAGATCCAGGGGCCGGATGAAGCCCCCTGCTTGCCTGGATGAAGCCCCCCAAGGCTCAGTCCCCACCCCCAGCACTGGAGAGCCCTAGCTAGCACTCCATCCCCGCTGCTGCTCCATCGCGGGGCTGGAAGCACAAAATCGACTAGGCTGAACCCCACTAGGTGTGCGAGGGGAAGTGCGGAGTGCCTCTCTCCTCATCTGGGGGCTATATCAGTGAGGGGGGTTTGTTTGTTTTTTGCTTCTCACTTGTGGGCAGCCCCCGACGGATTTTTCTGTGGGTCAGCAGCCCCTGATGCAAAAAAGATTCCCCACCCCTGGATTAATTGATTCAACAGGTTTTTATACCCCTGGCACTGATAATGTTACAAGCACTAACACTGCTCTCATTCATTACCATGTTTTAAACAAAGCTTTATTTTTTTATGTTTACTTTCTGCCTTAGCTCCAAGCAAAGAGGTACCTAGAGTGGCAGCATGGTTTTCCAGCTCATGGAGGTAGAAGGGTAGCACCCTGGAGGCCATCAGTACAAATAAAAAAATAAAACCAGTCTTGCCGTTCCTACCCTTACATCTCCCCGTGCTAGAACAGACCTTACATGGTAGTTACCATCTGCCTCTCTCAGCAGCTAGAAAGTTTGATTCTATTTAATTAAATAACATGGTCGACCGTGCGCTGCATGGAATAGCTTCACTCTAGAAGACAGGGGTTCTAAAAAAAGATGCATTCCAGGCACGAATCCTACCACTCCTTGAAGTGACATTTGTTATAACATTGTTATGGCTAAATAATAACTGTGGGGAGGGGCCGGAACTTGCAAACTATCCAGAGGGTGCAGACACAAGTAAGGCTGTGTCCAGACTCCATGCCTCCGTCGACGGAGGCATGTAGATTAGCCAGATCGGAAGAGGGAAATGAAGCCGCGATCTGCCGATCAGCTGTTTGTCGGCAGATCGGGAGAGTCTGGACGCGATGCCCCGACAAAGAAGCCTTTCTTCATCGACACAGGTAAACCTGGTTTCACGAGGCTTACCTGTGTCGATGAAGAAAGGCTTCTTTGTCGGGGCATCGTGTCCAGACTCTCCCGATCTGCCGACAAACAGCTGATCGGCAGATCGGGGCAGACATTTAAATTTAAATGAAGCCGCGATTATTTTAATCGCGGCTTCATTTCCCTCTTCCGATCTGGCTAATCTACATGCCTCCGTCGACGGAGGCATGGAGTCTGGACACACCCTAAGAGAGGAATTTCTGTATGGTGGCCCACAGAGGCGTAACAATGGACAAAGATAAACTGAGCAACAGAACAGGTAAGCAGAGTGTCTGGAAATAGCTCCTGGGGTTTCCTCCAAGGGATAGGTGGAAATCCCAGAGTTTTTCATTTCAGATCTGGAGTGGGAAAAGTAGGGGAGAATTCACAGGTAAGGATGCAATAGTTCAGGCAATTAATCAACAAGCAAAAAAGCTTATTGGGTAATGCTATAGACTACATGCATCCCATCCCGCCCTCCTGCCAGTACATTTGTTAGCAGGTTGGCCAGAAGCCCAGCTCAGACCCAGCTTGCACCAGGTCTGGGACCTACCCCTGCTGCAGCTCTGCATTTAAAGTATACTAGGAGCCAGGCGGGCAGGCAGCCTGGTTCAGTGCGGGGTCCTCAGAACCTCCCATGAACAGGGGTTGCTGTCACCCCACGCTGCTGCCTCTGTATCAGAGGCAGCAGTGTGGGGCGATAGGCAGCTGGTCCACGAGGGGAGCTGGTTTTTAAACTGGCTGGCCTCGCAGACCAGCTTCCGCCTGGTACTCTGTGCTGCTGCCTCTGACGCAGCTTAAAAGCCAGCCTGACAGGTGGAATTGAACCTGGGATCTCTGGAGCTGAGTGCATGAGGTTACACAGTCGTTCTGGCTCTGCCCTGGCACTCAACCTTGTTTCTGCCTTTCTCCTCTCTGGGTCCATCCCAGTCCTGCTTGCTCTGACTCCATCTTGGATCTTCTGCTTGACTCCTGCTTCAACCACTAGGCATGACTTCCCATCCAGTTGTGATACATGCCAATTGTGGGTGTCGCCAAAGCCTCAGTCCCCTCCCTAGGTGTGTACCCACTGGTACCTTGTGGCTTGAGCGGAGAGAGCTTAGTGCCCCTCTGTCACACACACTCTGTGGGATACTCATAATTGATCATTGTGCCCTCTCCGTCACTGTAATGCCCTGTTAGAACAGAAGGGTTCTCAATAGCCAAAAGGGGCTTGTCTGGTCAGGACTGAATGGAAAATCCTGCGCTCTGAGCAAAACCACTGGGACTTTTGATTGTGTTGTTTTTGGTGTGTGACTCTCGGCAACTGTAAATATTTGCCAAAGTCGTTTTCGCACCCTACAATGTGTCCCCCACTGGTCCACCTGAAACCGTATTAAACTGCACTTCTACTCTCAGCAGCTACTAGTGCTGCCGGCATACTAGACTTCTAACCTTTTTACTGTGGCTCTAATTTACCCCAGATAACCCCAGGGAACACCCCTGGGAATTCGGTCTCAATATTCATGGCACAGGTTGCTCAGATGACTTTTTGTCACTAACTGCATCCTAGGGCAAAGGATATTCGTAACTGAGATTAACACCAGGGGGCTCTTTGTCCCCCTCCAGTGGCTGAACTGTGTATTCAGGACTAGAACTCTGCTATAGCTGCCCAATTGCTAGTTGGCTCAAATGGTGGCTCATGCTTTTAGATCCAGAGGCAGGGAGTTCAAGTCCTGCAGGTGGAGTGACTGGGCGCATCATTGCAATAGTGAACTCTTAGCTTAACTGAGGCCTGTGAGTAGGGATGTTAAATATCGGTTAATTGAGTAGTCGATTAAACTCATGAATTCTGACTGGCTACTCGACTATTCTATAGACCCCAGGGGTGGGGCCTGCTGGCTCCCTTCAGCCAACGAGGCAGTCCTGTCACCTCCTGGCTGTGCCCATTATTCTGGCAGGACGCTGGGCCGGCTAGTCCCCAGCCTGCCCATACCTCCCCCCGCAGATCGTCGCAGCCTTGAACAAGACCAGCAACAACAGCTCTCCTCTTGCAGAGAGAGGGTGCAAGTAGTACCACTTTTGACCGTCTTGTGGGGGTGTTCTCTGACGCTCTTACAAAGAGGCAACTGGCCCCTAAACATTCACTGTGTGCTCAAGCTTGGCTGGTTTATGCTCCTATTAAAAATACTAACAACCGTTAGTTCCAGAAGAATCAACCCCCACTTGGACACGGAGTGAAATTGGCTCAGTCCGATGTTCCAGGCGGCAGCTGGTTTCCTTTAGCTCGCGCTTGTCCAGTTCCGTCAAACAAGGGGCAGTTTAGGGAAAGGCTTGGTTCTTACTCCAACATCCAGGCCTGAGTTGGCAGCTTTTGAGAAAGCTGAAGAAACCGAAATAATGCCCCTTTCACACGGCACCTGGGTGAGATACCGGATGCAAAAGGAGCACCTCATATTGTATTGAGTCAATTCCATCGCCTCCGTGGAGCAGTGGTTGTTTAATATCTATCCAATTATCAAATGTGTCTATAAAGGCATTCTGTTTGAGAGAAGAAAGGCAGGCGTCTATAGTCTGGGAATTAATATTTCCAGGGTAAGGATTATTTTTACACACACACACACACACACACACACACACACACACACACACACACACACTTGCGTGTTTTCATGCAGCGTCTCACACACACACACACACACACTTGTTTTCACGCAGCGTCAAGTTGCTGAGTTAGAGAAGCACTGACTAATCTGCTGTAAGCACAGTAGCTAGAGGACCGATTGCTTTCTAGAGACATATAATCATTTAGTGGTTCAGCAGACCACACAGTATTCATAATCCCTCTCATATTACATGAACGCTAACAGAGACCACAACCGGAGTAAGTTATGTACGCAGTGCAGGCACACTACAGCACAGGCAGAAGAGTGGAGCAATCAGATATTCCCCAAGGCTGAATTCGGACACGATGCAAATTAGCACGGCTGCACTGTGCTTACCTTCATTGCATGTGTTTACAGCAGCACCCTTTTTATGACCCAGGTCCACAAACAGAACGGTTTCCCTTAAATTTTTTTTCTAATGCAGCTCAAAATTCCGATTTATCATAAAATCAATCCTATTTGTTTTTGAAGCTTCATAATCAGACCTGCAGCCAAACAGGAACTTCCAAACCAAAACCTTTGAGGAGCCCAACCTAACCCTATGATTTCAGTTCCAAGCTGGATCCAAAGCTAGAAGAGTTCCGATTATCCAGTTGTGGTTCCGATGAAGGCGGAAATCCTCTAAGATTTCAGCCGAGAGGGCAGGTACCTTGGGAGGAGAACAGATCTTGTAAGATTTGTGACATCTTGTGACCGCGTTTATCTTTTTAAAAACACCATCAAATCCAACTTCATGCTTTTGGCTAGTCTACCCGGCTTATGCTAGAGTGAATTTTGAAATGAAAGAGAAACTTATGAAACTTCTATAGGTGATTTTGGAACACAACCAGATTCACAAAAGGGAAATTAAGACCAAAAATGTCTTAGCAGGGGAATTTTCAACCAAATGCACCTCGCATAACCATCTCATGTTATTAGTTTTGCTGAGCTAGTGATACTCAGCATTACCACTCTCATCCTTGGAGGTAATTAATGCTTTGCAGTAGGGGCAGGGGATCTCCAGCTGGTGAGCCAGACATGGTTCACTCCAAATAGTGGCCCGGCCCCCACTACTTCCCACAGTTCCCATTGGCTGGGAACGGCAAATCACAGCCACTGTGGCTGCGGACACTCTGATAAACAAAGCATCAGGTGGTCCACCTCAGGCTAATGCCGACAAACCACGCCCAGCCACCCGCTGGAAGTTCTGCGCCCTGCTTTGCACACGGTAGCTGGTTACGCTGCCAAGTTTTAAACATTGTACAGATGTTAATCCTCTCAGTTTCCTGGGGAGGTAGATAACAATTGATCGTGTGGGTGTGTGTGTAGAAGGGGGGCCTAGGGCTACACCCGAGTCAATGCCATGTAAACATAAGAACGGTACCACGGGGTCAGACCAAAGGTCCATCTAGCCCAATATCCTGACTGCCAACTGTGGCCAATGCTAGATGCCCCAGAGGGAGGGAACACAACAGGTAATCCTCATGTGACCCCTCGCCTGTCACCTACCTCCAGAGAAACAGAGGCTAGGGACACCATTCCTACCCATCCTGGCTAATAGCCATTGATGGACCTAACCTCCATGAATGTATCTAGCTCTTTTTTGAACCCTGTTAAAGTCCTGGTCTTCACAACATCCTCTGGCAAGGAGTTCCACAGGTTAACAGTGTACTGTGTGAAGAAAAACTTCCTTTTGTTGGTTTTAAACCTGCTGCCTAGTCATTTCATTTGGTGACCCCTAGTTCTTATCTTATCGGAATAAGTAAATAACCATCCACTCTGAGGTTTGGTCAGAATAGCATGGTTAGCATCTCTAGACATATGAGAAGTATTTATAACCACTACAGACACGAAAAGTTAACCAGTAAGCATCACCTGAAATGGATGCTGCTTACCAGTTCCAGTTAACAGTGGGGACTGGAGCACCTCCCCCCTTGCAGCAGGCAGGGGCTGCTCTTGTCCGGAGCAGCCCCTGTCCACAGTACTCATGGGCACCCGACAGATGAAGCCTGTTCTGGTGAGGTCTTGGAGCCTGGAACAGCCCCAGCACTGATGTTGCTGGACGTGAGTCTGGCAGCTGAGGAGCCAGCAGCCTGCCCAGGGCTGTGAGCGGAGCTAATGTAGGCAGCCAGGAAACCAGCTGGAGGAGGGCAGGAGTGGCACCAGTCCAGGGAGCTGACAACCAGGAGCAGAACTGGGGCCAGAGACAACTACACCAACCCCGTGCTCCCCAGGCAAATGCCCTATCCTCTAGGCCCCACCTCCCTTCAGGGGGTCCCAGGGTGGACAGAGGACTCAAACCCCCAACCCTGAGGCTCCCCGGGAATGCCCTATCCTCTAAGCTATTCCAGAACCCAGCCCACCACCCCACCTTCAGGGGGTCCCAGCCAGAAGGGGGTGTGGGACTTGAACCCCCAACCCTGCCCTCCCCATGCAAGTGCCCTATCCCCCAAGAGGGGAGCCTGGAAGCCTCCTGGAAGAGTCCAAAGGCCAGACCTTCCCTGGTCTGGCAAACTCCCTCCTTTGGGACCAGTCAGGTCCTGAGGATGGTGGACCAGGGAAGTCCAACTCATTAGCACCGAGATGGATAAACGTGCTAAGAGCTGCTTCAAACCCCATGGGAAACATCTGCCCTTCCTTTCAGTTCTCCTCCCCCCCGCCCTTTTTTTAAAATTGCATCCGCATTCCAAGTGGGACCACCTCTGGTTTCCTTTTTTAACGTGGCTGTTGCAAAACGGCCTGAGGAATAGCTGGGGCTAAGCTGGAGCCTTCCTCTTCACTTGTTGGGGAAACAAATCCGGACAACTCACTGCCACCCGGGCCTCCTTCTCTGTGGCCCCTACCAGCTATGGATGGAATGCCATTTTTGCTGTGACGTTCGCACCATGAAAGCAGCACCTACCGGCAACCAGCACCGCAGGAATGGAACATTTTCAGCAAAGAAGAAATTCCAAGTACAAGTCCCTGCCTCAAAGTGCTTATGTCCCACGCACCTAGTGGGTGTGGCTCACTGTCCCATGTAGTGGCACTTAGACCACTTACAGCGAGAGAGAAGAACGAGGGAGCTCTAAACCTAAGCTGAGAGCCAGCTGGTTTTATACAGGAAAACTCCAATTGTCCAGTTGTCCGGCACTGCCAATAGTCCGGCAGCAACTGGAACTCCAAAGTGCTCCAGTCAGCCGCTCTCACGGCTGGGCTGCTGTGAGCCGCATGCATGCTCCCGGCCCGCGCCGGCCCACTCACGGTCCCCAATGCACACAGCGAACAGCCTGCACTTGCTAGCAGCCAGCCGCTGAGCGCAGGCAGCTGCCTTGGGACCTGGACATAAGGTTGGGGGAGAAGAGGGACTGGGTTACAGCAGGGAGGGGAGGCGTTTGGCTCTGGCAAAGGGGAGGGGAGGGAAGGGGGACTGGGTTGGGAGTATGCCCCCTTATAGTACCTCCTGGTACTCTGGCATATTCGATAATCCGGCACCACCTAGGTCCCAAATGTGCCGGATTATTGGAAGTCTACTGTAGCTCAAACTATAGAGCAGGGTTACTCAGCTTTGGAAGCCCCGGGGGGCCACAATGATACACACAGCACATGCCGAGGGCCGCAACTTAAGTGTGATTGCATATATATGCAAATAGATATGCTAATATATGCAAATAGTTTCTTTCACACTGACAGGCATGAATTCAAAGATGAAGGCAAATGACACAACACGCAGGCCCCATGTAAACCAGTTCTGCTGATATTAATAAAATGCAATCGTTACCCCATTTCCACCCATACGACAGCACTTCTAATGAGCAATGACAGTCCAGGAATTTAACTACTAAAACACATCTCAACAGAAGATCATTATATTGACTCGCCATTGTGGAGCATGTTCCCAGTGGAGGCCATGTTCAAAGGAGCCCACCTGTGGGCCGCTTGTTGAGCTCCATTGTAAACCCAAACCGCACTGTGGGCTGCAAAGAAATGGAAAATGGGTCATAGGTAGCCTGCAGACCATGTGTTGAGTATCCCTGCTGTAGAGCTTCCAGAGGTCCCAGGTTCAAATCTGCCCAGTGGCAGTTACAGTTCTGCTAAAGGTCACTAAGCAGGCTAGTGGCCATCCCACAACTAGAACACAGGACTTCTGACAGCAACGCTGCTGTCCTATGCATTAGCCGTACTGCCTCTACTTAGGGAATGTCTAGACTACAAGCCTCTTTCAAAAGAAGCTTTTTCGAAAGAGCTCTTCTGAAAACGCCTCTTTCGAAAGAGATCGTCTAGACAGCCACAAGGGTTTTGAAAAAGCAATCTGCTTTTTCGAAAGAGCGCGCTCAGGTAATCTGGACTCTCTCTTTCAAAAAAGCCCTGTTTGCGTTCAAGAATTCCTTTTTCTTGAAACGGTTCTTTCAAAAAAAGGTGTTCCTACTTTTACCAGGATGTTTACCAATATCAAAAAAACCACCAGGTTCTTTCGATTTAATTTCGAAAGAACATGATGGCAATCTAGATGCAGGTGAAGTTTTATCGAAAAGAGGTCACTTTTTTCGGGAAAAAAATGCAGTAGTCTAGACATACCCTTAGAGTAAGTAACCAGCAACAACCTGTGTTTGCCTTCAGCATCTGAGCTCTTCCCTGGAGTATCCCATCAGGCTCCACTTTGAGATGCTAACGTACTTTTCAGCCCTTTATCAACTAATGGCACAGAAATCCTAACAGCCTAAAATGAATAGCTTAGCTCTGATAACATGAACTCTGGGTAGTGAAATGCTAAGAACCACCTATAAATACACAAGGTAATTTCTGGCATCTTTTTCCCACAGCTGATTGTGGCTTTTGTTCTGCTCCATGCATCTTGGCAGCAGAGAGATGTTGATAAATTGGAGGGAACGCAGGGGAAAAAAACATGAAGGGGCCTGAAGGACTGGCTTATGAAGAGATATAAAAGAGCTCAATATGAATATTTGGCAAGTCTTCTGAAGTGCCACATTTCTAGCAGCATTTCAGTAGCATCTAGAGACCCCAAGAGGGACACCATTGTGCTCTGCACCATACATGCTTGCGGGAAGAAACCATCTCTGCCAAGAAGATTGATTTGTCCAAGTCACCGGGGAAGGTCTGGACAGGGCAGGAAGAGAACAGAAATCTCCTGCGTCCCATGACTGTCTTCCGTACAAGATCATTCTTTCTCTCAAAAAAAGCAACAAGAGATAGAAAATAAATTTGGTGTTTAAATTGCTTCCTGCTTTGATGGTGTACTCTATTATTAGTAATTAAATGTAACCACATGGAGACAGTGCTCAAGCTAGAGCCAAAAAAGTAAGAGCTTTGTACTCATTAGTGTGATGGATTTATATTGCACCATCAGTGTGCTATGGAGATAAGCAACCTGATTAAGGTTCTGTGTGTCCCCTAAAGACAGATCTGTTTACTTCTCTAACAAAAATACCTTTTATTTCTTTGATCGCAGAAGTATGCAGAGTTCTTTTCTGCTGTGTTTCCAGCTAGTAAATGGATACCCATTTCAGAACTTTTAGTATTGTAGATAGAAGAGGCGATAGAAGGAACACACCTCGATTTCTTACATATCAGTCACATTTGTGAGACATCATTTACTTGAGTACCTAGCTGTTAACAATAACGGGAGCCGGTTGAAATTTTTCAAAGCATTTCTCCCCAAAACATTTTTTTTTTACCAAAATAAAAATATTTCACCCTCTCCAACTCCCCTATTTTGGGGAAAGGGGTGGTGGTTGTTGTTTCAGTGAAAGCTTGGAAATCAAAATACTTGCAATTTGGGAGTATACAAATTCGACATTCAGTAAAAATGTCCTATTTTTGAATCCACACAGACACACTACAAATGGTTTTTTGAAGGATTTTTTGCCAGTTTGGGGAGTCTGTTGAAAATCTGAAATGGATGGGAAGTGAAAAATAAAGCTAGAACTAGGCATTTGGGGCCAACCAGCTCTGTTCACGATTTCTGTAGTGATTCCCAACCAACGTTCTCAAAAGGCTTTAGAAAAGTTAGCCTGCTTTAGTCTAACTTAAGTCATTGGGCTCAGAAGTGGGATCTCTCTCTCTGGGTGAAACTTCATGGCCTGTGCGAAACAGGAAGTCAGATTAGATGGTCTAATGGCCCCCTCTGCCCTTAAACTCAATTAAAATCTAACACAGCTGAAAACTAATTAATAGACAATATTTCACAAAATAAGCATGACAATGAATTGACTTGGGTGAATGTGTACTGCTGCCTTCGATGAGACAGAAGCAGAATTATTCTACAAAGGGTTATAGACCCTCGCCTGTAACTAATGATTCTAAGATGTACTTTCGAGCGCATAGCCTCCTGCTCTGAGCCAGCTTTTCCACTGTTAAGCTCCAAATGGCCATGTGAATAGCTTATACAATGGCTGTGAAGTTCTAGATGGGCAGGGAGTGATGTGATCTCTGGGGTAGAGCTGAGAATGAAACCGTGACAGGCATTCCAACGCTGTGGTGGATGAGCTCGGTGTAAAAAGACAGTCAACAGATGCCCAGTCTTCTGCTTTGCCTGTACAACCATCCCAGGTTCGCAGGAAGTCAGTTAAATCTTCTTTAGGCTTGTACATTGAGAGCACTGAGCCTCAGTGAGGAAGAGCAAACAGCGTGCCGTATAATGCACGTTTGAGGAAATATACACCAAAGCCACACTACTCATGACTAGAAAGCAACTCTCTGATCCTATGTTCTGTGGATGAAGCTGTCAGCAACACACCGGTACCCTGCCTCATCGCTACCTGCTCCCGTACAACTTAAGGATGTAAAATCCCATTTAATTCGTTAACTGGTTCAATGTTATGGTTAACCAATTAAAGGAGGGGAGGGTGGAAGGGGCACTCCTGCCCTGCTGCCCTGCATGTTGGCACTCAGGCCACCATGGACAGAGGCTACTCTGGACAATCAGGGAGCCCCTGTTGGTGACAAGCAGGGAACTAACCTTTCACATCCCTAGTACAACTCCCATCCACTTCAGGGAGTGCTTGGCTTTGGCCCACCAACGGGACAGGTGTTGGGAGCAGTAAAACCTGCAACTGTTTGTTTTATTCTTCTTGGCTCATCTTTAAAACTAAACTAGGGTATGTCTACACTACCACCCTAGTTCGAACGAGGGTGGTTAATGTAGGCATTCGAAGTTGCAAATGAAGCCCAGGATTTAAATATCCCGGGCTTCATTTGCAACTTCGATTGACTACAATAACCACCCTAGTTCGAACTAGGGTGGTAGTGTAGACATACCCTTGGATATTAAGAAAAACTATTTCCCCAGGAGGGTGGTGAAGCACTGGGATGGGTGACCTAGGGAGGGGGTGCAATCTCCACCCTTAGTGGTTTTTTAGTGCCAGCTTGACAAAGTTCTGGCTGTGTTGATTTAGTTGGGGTTGGTCCTGCTTTGGGCAGGGGGCTGCACTTGACTTCCTGAGGTCTCTTCCAACCCTTGGATTCTATGACAAATGCACAGCAGTCCCTTGCTGCTGTGCAACCATCTGAATGGTCACTGGTTCTGCTCAGCAATCCCACTAGGACTGGGGTGGGCACTAAACAGCCTACAGGCTAGATGTGGTTTGCCATGGTTAGCCCCTGGTGAGCTGCCAGCACTTGATTTACCTGAGAATCAACAGGTAAGGCTGCTTGTACCTCCCATTGGCCACAGATCATGGTTCCCGGCCAATGGGAGTTGTGTCCTGGTCCATGCTGCTTCCTGTAATTCCCATTGGCCGGGAATGGTGACCTGCAGCCAATGGGAGGTGTGAGCACCCGGGCCTGCAGGCGCTCAGTTAAACGAAGTGCTAGCGGCCCACCAGGCGCTAACTCTAGTGAACCGTGTCCAGTCTGCGGGCTGCTTATTGCCCACCCCTGCACTAGAAGGTTTGAGATCACTGGCACTGAAATGGTATAGTCCTGCATGCGTGGAAGTAAGATCTTCCAAAAGGTCAAGTGACTAGCTCAGGTCTACAGTGCAAGTGAGGAGCGCAGCTGGGAGTAGAACCCAAGTCGTTTCACTGGCCATTTTGTGCCATCCTAGGGGGTGTCTCACTGCCGGATGGGTTGGGTACGAGGCACAGCAGAGTTCGTCTGCATGCCCCCTACTGGATCTGGTCACAGAGACCAAAGCTAGCTGCTGTCGGCTGCAGCAGGCTAACGGAGATGCTCGAACGTCAACCAGGCCCAAGCCAGTCAATCTATCCGAGAGGAATAACAGGGCCTTTACATCCCCTTTCTGTGCTGAACGTACCTTGGTGGGAGACCGAATCTGGTCCCAGCTGCCCGAGCTTCTGATACAACTAGGGATGTTAATTAACCTTTACAATGTTAACCAGTTGAATGTTAATTTTGATCGGTTAACCCTGGACGGCCCCACCCCCATCCGTGGCATGACGGGCCGTGGCTGTGGGAGGGGCTCCTCCGGCTCTCCCCACCATTATCCCTCTGTGTCTGGCAGGGGCTGTTCTGGCCTCAGCCCCACCATGGCTGCAGGTGGTGGGGGCTGCTCCAGCCTCAACCCCCTCCCGGATCATGCTATGGCTGTAGGCAGGGTCCAGCCAGCCAGGCCGGTTAACCGATTACCTGGAAAGCAGGTGGATAAGCCGCCTACTTATGGGGTAACCGGTTAACCTCTTGCATCCCTAGATAAAGCCTCAGTACCCCAGCTCCCAACATTGCTCTGAACATTCCTGCAGGTCACCAAGTGCCCACACCAGGCCGGGGGTGGAGTCCCAGCAGGCTTAATCCACCAACCGCTCACTGAGGGAACGGCAGAGAGCCACGGCAACGGGATGCTGTCAACCATGGCGCTCTCCGCGTCGGCGATAAAAACCCAGCCGTCTGAGGGGGACCAAACGCAACCCAAAAGTTTTTTTTTTTAAAAGGGCAGCATAAAAGATTCAGAACCTTCGTCTTTCTTGTCCGTTGCCAGCTCCTGCCAGTCTCCGGCACAGTGAGGAGAAAGCACTTAAACTGTCAGCTCTGATGTGCTGCCTCATGCGCACCCCCCACGCACTCACACTCAGACAGGGGCGCGCGTCAGGTGCAACTGATGATGGAAGACCCTGGTGGCGCCGAGGTCATTTCAGCAAGAGGCTGTGGCTTTACTTTGGCAGCCAAAAATGGGGAGCTTGCAAAATGCAGCCTGGCTAAACATCATCACCCGTGATTACACCTGCAAGACAAATTGTTTACTAGGGCAGCTGAACGCAGGCTTTTAATCTATTAACAGAAAGGCAGATGCCTTTTTATATGATAAATTTAAGACACACGTGCATATTTTATACATCTGTAATAAAAGCTTTCCATTTTATGAGTGGTACAGCACTTCTGTGGCCTAGCAGCCTGTATTATTTTATTAACTTTAGGCTTGTCCACCTGGGAACCTATACAAATCACTGTAATTTTGCCTCACTAATGTTTGTTATCAATCTTCTCTCCTCGAGGAAATGGTAGCAAAATATTGCCAAAGTCTCTTTCACCAAATTTATTCTTTTTTTCCCTGCTCTCTCACCCTCCTCAGCTGGGCTTCCATCCAAAATCAGACCGGGTTGAGAATAGGATCTTCATAAAGTATTTTTTTAATTCTTTAATCACCATGACTTGACACAATTTACTAATTTATGCTGGAGCATCCTGATTTACACAGATCTCAAGTGGAGACAGAATCGGGTGGGCAATGCAATTAATCATTTCTATATTACATTTTCTACCACACAACACCAGAAACAAAAGCGCAAAGAGAGCAGGGAGGTCATTATAACCTCGCCTTGATGGGCAAATAATTGGCTTGGCTTTGCTACGGCAGACACCACGAAGAAGCACACAACTCAAGTTTATTAATACACTCACATTGCTGGCCTCTGGTCCGTTGGTAGCTCACCCTGAACCCACTACAATTCCTACAGCTGCAGCAATTTCCAGAGCTTATTATTTCTTTTCACTACAGCTGTCTTTGCATAGAGAGGGGCTCTGTGTTCTAAAATACAGAGTTTGATCCCTTCCACTTTTTAAACAGTGTGTTGCTTACAGCTTGAAAAGTACAAGTTCCGTGCTGTTGACTCAATACGCTCAGAGGGAGAAATAATTTATTGTAGGAGAATCTACTATTCTAGCAGAATAGAGAAATCTTTCCCTGCCCACCACCCAGACACTCACAGATCTGTTACCTAAAAGGAGAACTGCAGCATCAGTTTGGGTTCTCTTAAAGAAAAACAATAACTCTGCAATGTTGTTTATCTGTGTTGCAAAAGTGGACGGAATGATGGTACCTTCCATAGCAGGTAGCTCGGAACAGTTTGCAAACATTGCTCAATTCAATCTCACCCCAAACATCCCTCCCCCTCCCCCAAAGTAGATTTCCTTACTGCTGTTTTAGGATGAGTAATGGGAGGCATGGAGAAGTTGTGATTTGCATGAAATCACAGAGCTGGGACATGAATCCAGGAGTCAATGTTCAACTCCCCGCTCTATCCAGTAGCTGACGCTAACTCCCCCAACAGAGTCTCTTCAATGACACTTTTATAACCTAGGAGAAAACCATTCGTCTGCTAAACCCAAGGTTATGAGTTCAATTCTTGAGGGGACCATTTAGGGATCTGGAGCAAATCTGTCAGGGATGGTTCTTGGTCTCGCCTTGAGGGCAGGGGACTGGACTCGATGACCTTTCAAGGTCCCTTCTAGTTCTATGAGACAAGTATACTCCCCATTTTTTCTACCACCTACAGTCTCCTGCATGTTGCGTCCTTCTAGACCTTCAGAGTCACTTAGGCCAGGCGTTTCAAAAGCAACCTTTGGCTTTGGCCACCTAGTCTGATGCCCATTTCCATCGATTTTCAGGGGCGCCGAGTATCCACAGCTCCCATGAACATTTGGCTGAAATCAAGTCCAAGATACACACCCAAAACCAGCAGTACCCAGTTCAAAACTTCAGAAATCAGATGCCACTCCTCCTGGTGTGCATCCCCTTCCTCCCACAGCTCTCTCCTAGCCCCAGTTAGCTCCAAGGATCCAAGCCAAATACCCACCACCAGCTTCCATGTCTAGAGAAAGATGTCAGCACCATGGCTCACCTGGCACCAGGACAAGCAAGCTAAAGCCCTATTTCGCAGGCATGTTAAGTGCGGGCTATTGAAAGCTACAGCGAGGCAGGAACGGCTAAGGTGGGGGGGGGGCATAAGTGGAGCGACGGGATGAAATTAAGCAAAGGAAAATTTTGGCTGAACAGCGAGGAGAATTTGCTTTGTTAATGAGATCAGCTCCGTGCCAGGCTCCCAGGGGGAGCCGCGGAAGCCTTGTCACTCGGATCGTTTCAAACTGGACTGGGCAAAGCACCGGAGAATGTAATTTGGTGAATAATTCTGCATTTGCAGTTCTGGAGTCTTACATTTCCATGGAGCTGCCTGCCTTTCTCCCCCTTCCACTCCCCCCCCCCCCCCCCCACATGCTGCTGCCTTGAGCAGGGGTAGGGGAGGCTGGTCTGTGGATGCCAATGCAGCCTCGCGGACCAACTCCTGCCTGCCACCCTACACTGCTGCCTCTGATATAGAAGCAACAGTGCAGGGTGGCAGAAGTCTTCTCAGGAGTGGGGCCAGGAGCCCCACCCCTAGGGACTATCAAATAGTCATGTAACTGATCATATTTTGTGCGGTTAGACAACTATTCAATCAGTCGCTATCTAACATCCCAACCTGGCACATCTTATTTTATGGCGACTGTTTTTTATTCACCTCGTTCATTCAATTTGTGCTGGGGAAAGAGAAAAATCCCCCAATTTACAAACTCCTAGGAACAACAAACCAAAAGGAACTGATGGAGGAACTTTATTCTAATTCTGCTTTTTAAAAAAGCAGCTAACACCACCCCCTTGCATATGCTAGTTAGTAATATTTTAATTCAATGTCTTCCTCTCCCCAGATGTGATGCTGACAACTTCATCCTAGATGGGCATTAGAAGGGGGCTGGTCTCTGAAAATGCCATCGTGTGGAACTGCGTGGTGAAATGGGACACAGGTGGAAGAGCACAGAGACTCTTAGGCTGTGTCTACACTGGCAAGTTATTCCGGAAAATCAGCCGCTTTTCCGGAAAAACTTGCCAGCTGTCTACACTGGCCGCTTGAATTTCCGGAAAAGCACTGACGATCTATTGTAAAATCATCAGTGCTTTTCCGGAAAAACTATGCTGCTCCCGTTCAGGCAAAAGTCTTTTTCTGAAAGACTTTTGCGCAAAAGGGCCAGTGTAGACAGCAGAGATTTGTTTTCCGCAAAAAAGCCCCGATTGCGAAAATGGCGATCGGGGCTTTTTTGCGGAAAAGCGCGTCTAGATTGGCCATGGATGCTTTTCCGCAAAAAGTGCTTTTACGGAAAAGTGTCCTGCCAATCTAGACATGCTTTTCCAAAAATGCTTTTAACGGAAAACTTTTCCGTTAAAAGCCTTTCCGGAAAATCATGCCAGTGTAGATGTAGCCTTAGAGTATAGGATAGCCTTAAGTGGGGCAGAAGACTCACCCTAAGAGAGATAAGCCTAAAATCAGCTCATCTGATAAAGTGGGTTTTACACTTGAAAGCTCATGATACTAATTTTATTTAAGTGTCTAAGGATATGTCTACACTAGCCCCTAGTTCAAACTAGGAAGGCGAATGTAGGCATTTGAGATTGCAAATCCCACGCTTGATTTGCATCTTTCTGGCCAGTCGCCATTTTTGAAATTTACAAGTCCAGACTAACTGCCCGCGTCTACACGCGGCAGGGACCGAGTAGTTCGAAATAAAGCCCTAGTTCGAACTATCTGTTATTCCTCCTGGAATGAGGTTTAGCAGGTAGTTCGAACTAGGGCTTTAATTCGAACTACCGGGTCCCTGCCGTGTGTAGACGTGGGCAGTTAGTCTGGACTTGTAAATTTCAAAAATGGCGACCGGCCGGGAAGATGCAAATCAAGCGCGAGATATTTAAATCCCAGGCTTGATTTGCAACTTCAAATGCCTACATTAGCCTCCCTAGTTTGAACTAGGGGGCTAGTATAGACATACGCTAAGGTGCCACAGAACTGAGGCTATGTCTACACTACAAAGGAAGATGGAAGCTGCCGCTGTCGATCATCCAGGGTTTGAATTAGTGGCCTAGTTAAGACAGCTCATTCGAAGTGAGATATGAACTCTGATAACCCTGCTGTCACGAGGAGTAAGGGAAGTCAAAGGGAGAGTGTTCTTCCTTCAACTTCCTGCAGTATGGACAGCGCCAAAAACTGAGTTAATCTACTTTGACTCCAGCTACGCAATTAACGTAGCTGAAGTGGTGCATCTTAATTTGACTTTGTTCTGTAGTGTAGATGTACCCTAAGAGAGATGGGCTCTCCAGATCCTCGTTCCTTTCATTCAGATGTTTCCTTGAGACGTCTTTCAACCTTTGCAGCACAGTGTCCTTCAAGTGACACAGTACAATGCTTTTTGTTCTTTGGGATTCCCATTTCTCACCCTGCAGAAGGAGAGGTGTGGAACTCCCAAGGAGGAAAAGGAAGAGGAGCGATACCTCTCATCTATTATTATCCTCCTGCAGTCAAGTTATTGGATCCAACTGGGCAGAAGCAAAACTTCAGTATTTGGAACTTAAGGGGTCCCCAAATGAAAATAGGTAGCAAGTTTAAAACAAATAAAAGGAAGTTTTTCTTCACACCGTACACAGACAACCTGTGGAACTCCTTGACAGAGGAGGTTGTGAAGGCCAGGACTTTAAAAGGGCTCAAAAAAGAGCTAGATAAATTCATGGAGGTTAGGTTATCAATGGCTATTAGCCAGGATGGGTAGATGTCCCTAGCCTCTGTGAGAGGCTGGGAATGGGTGACAGAAGAAGGATTGCTTGAAGATTCCCTGTTCTGTTCACTCCCTTTGGGACATCTGGCATTGGCCATTGTCAGCAGACAGCATACTGGGCTAGATGGACCTTTGGTCTGACCCAGTATGGCCATTCTTATGGTACTTCATGCTCAAGATGGAATTTAGACACAAATTTCCACAAAGAACTTTATGGACTGAATTGTTCCCTGACAAACTAATTGTTTTTTAATTAGTTCTATAAAAACATATGCTGGAGGGTGGGCATGGAATACAAAGTAAAACTGACCAGCCTCGCTTCATTGTATGAAAAATAAATGCCAACATAAAATGTAAGAAAACTGCATATTTAAAAAGGAATTTTGGTGTTTGCAATCTGCGCTATCAGTAATAGCTATCAGCATTTTTTTTATCTTAACTCCTACTACATTTATCCCAGCAAACTGTCTGCCATCCTCAGCTCAAATTATCATCCAGCTACCCCTGGGAGAGCTATACAAAATTCCACTCCTGACAGACTGATTTAATACCTTCATCATTTCTTGCCTTAGGATCAGGGCTGGAAGAGACCTCAGGAAGTCATCAAGTCCAACCCCCTGCAAAAAGCAGGGCCAATCCCAACTAAATCAATGTCTCTGAAGGAGTATTCAGTTGTTGCAGGTGCTAAAAGCAGAGAGGAAACAAACATGTTAAAAAAGAGCACCAGGGTCTAGTCAATCTTAAGTACCGGATAGCTTGCGATGCAACTCCTGTTTATTCATTAGGACTAAGAAACTAAATGGGAAAGCCAGGCTGTCAAACACGGATGGGGTTTTCACAGTGGAGCTGCTAAGTCTAATGTAATGCTTGCCTTTGAGCAGTTGCTAGCATGAATCGGACAGAAAACTCTCCTCCGAAGAGCAAAGCAAACTGGAGACAGCATGGTTGCTCGTTCCCATTTTTCTGACGTGCTGAGGGAAGGTACCAGAGTGAAGATGCCAGAGACTGAAATCACCTGAGGCAGAGAATGGGGATGAAAAGCAGAGCGGGTTCCCACAAGCTCTCCCGCATTACGTGTCAACTCTGGTCAGGAGGGAGAGGCAGGTGTTGGCAGTTCAGGCTTCCGGAGAAGCAGTCTCTCCCCCAAGACTGGCCACCAGCAGGTAGGCTGTCCCTGCCAACCCATTTCCTCTGGGCAGAAGGGGGCCTGTTCTGGACATCCTGACTTTTTTGGCAACAGTGGGGATTTGTCCCATTTGGATGAGCAGTTGACAAAGCCGGGCAGGACCAATGCCCAGTTTTGCCAGAAAAGTGGGAGATGCCCTCTAGCCTGGGCTTGGAGGGACATTTGGGAGGCGAAAAATGATGATTCCAGCCAGTAGAGCTGCAGAGCATGGATGAGCGGCAACCCCAGGGCAGTAGGGAGAGGCCCACGTGGTGTGGGGGATGAGGGGATCCTCAGGAAAGGGGCTCAGACGCCCCCATGCAGGGTGGAGGAGCTGAGATGAGCAGCTTGGGCCACGTGGGCCCAGGTGACCAGCTTGGCCCATCGCAGCCCAGGAGGGAAGGGCTCAGTAATGCCTGCCCCACATGGGCAAACAGTGACCCCAGACCCATGTGCTGGACAAGGGAGCTCTGCGTGGGGGAGGGGCTTGGGTGAGCAGTGACTTCAGATCCAAGGGCGGGGGCAGGGTTCTGATGAGCCTTGGGGGGGGGGGAACCTCAGGCATGCCCCATGTGGCATCCCGTTTTCCCTTTGGGAAACATGGCCAACACACGCAACTCCCTCCCCCCTCAAGCATCCTGTAGATATTACAGCTACAGGTGGGTTTGAGCCACAACGCTTATATGCAGAATTCAACTCCACCTCAAGTAGGGGGTGCTGTGGGCACAAAGTTTTGGCTTGGGCCCCTTTCCCCAGCCCGGATTCAAGACACCGCTTACGGGGTTCACTGAAGTCGTGGGCTCAAACACTGTCCTGAGTCTGCGAAGGAGGAACAACTTTGGCTCGCTGTCTGCCTGGGACAGACAGGAAGCGGTCTCTGAACCCCTATCACAGGGGCCCTGAGCTCTCTCGCCTCATTGGAGAGCGCGTGGACAGTGGGAAGCTGCTGCCTGATCTCCAGCAATCCCAGACTGAGGAGAAGTCCATGAGGCATTGGAGAAAGGGTGTTGGAGTAAGCAGAGGGGCAAATGACTACAGAGCCCAAAAATAAATATATAAACACTCCTAGGTCAAAATATCAAACTGGAGCCCCAAAACGAGACAAGCGACCAGATCCTCTGGCCTTGGCTTACACCGCGTGTGTGTGTAAATGGGGCAAGGAAAAGGGGAAATGGAGGTGTTATGAGACCTTTGCAGCCTCCAGTCATGGAAAGTTAGCTAGAAAAGTTAGCAGGCAGCCATAGACCTGGGAGAAAGTTACTGACCTACGCAAAGTATGTCACTCTGCCGTGTGTGTACTAGACACGGTGGATCCCGTTTGTGCTGCAACGCACTCAGCCCTGCTAGCAGAGGCAGGGCCGTTTTGCTCCGCACAGGACTGCATGCTAGCGAGAGGTAAACCTCAGAAGGGCAAGAGGCTTGGTTTGGTTGAGCATCCAGAACAAGAGTGGGTGATTCATGGCCTGCAGGCTGGACACAGTTCACCTAGGTTAGCCCCAGTGCCTCTGCCAGTACATCTGCCCGCAGCTCCCAATGGCTCTGAATTGTCATTCCCGGCCAATGGGAGCTACGGGAAGCGGTGTGAACCAGGATTCCACTCTCCACGGTGCCCATTGGCCAGGAAAGGAGATCCATGAATGGGAACTGCAAGAGGCCGTACCTGCAGATGCACAGGTAAATAAAGTGCTGACGTCCTGCCGGGGCTAGCCCTGGTGGACCACATCTAGCTCGAGGGCTGCTTACTGCCTACCCCTGATCCAGAGCAACGAATTCTCACATAATTCCCACAGAAAGACTCCCATTGACGTCTGTTGGAGCTGGATCGGAGAGAGCTGCCAAGTTTGGTTGAACGTCTTCTTGGAGTTTCATCTCAGGACATAATCTTTAAATAAATATTCGGCTTTAATTCCTGGAGGAACCAGGACAATCCTGGGGTGTTGGGAACTCTAACCAGGGCTCTAGATTTGGGTCCGCTAGCATACTCAGCCTATGGAGTCAGAGTTCAAGACCAAACGGGACCTCCCGATCATGTAGTCTGACCTCCCGCGTAGCACAGGTACCAACACTACTCAGCACCCGCATGCTAAACCCGACTATCAAAATTAGACCAAAGCGTGACAGCCCACAGGAGCCTGGACGATTACGTGCCTCAGGTAGAGGTTAAGCAAGACCGAGGTTCACCACTGCCCTTCATAAGTGAACTTCTCCCAGATAACACTGGCAAGGCACCAACACCCACCTGCTGCAGAGGAAGGTAAACTCTTCCTACCCCCACGGCCACTACCAATCTGGCCTGAGGAAAAATTTCTCCAACTCCTCCTGTAGAGACAAATTAGGCCCTGAGAGCATTAAAAAGCACCAGTCAGCTAAGCACCAGGGAGAGAGAGTGCTCAGTGCCACCTCAGAGTCCTGGGCCTCCCCTTCCAACGTCCCTGTCTCTGAGGAACTCACACTTAGGTGACCGGGGGGGGAGGGGGAGAGTAGAGATCAGAGAAAGCAGAAGAGCAGAAGGACAGTTCTGCAGAAATCACCGTTCTCTGGGAGAAGCGCTGTAGAAGCAGATCTGTGAGAGGTGTAAGGATGTAGATAGGACAAGGGTTTGCAAAGGAGCTTAAGAAAAGTCTCGCCATCCATCTTAGGTCCTCAAATGGCTCCCGTTAGCCTAGCCATCTAGACATCACCCAATCTATCACCACAGCCCTCTTTGTTCCCTTAGAAGGGGCGATGCTGCTATTATCCCCAACTCACAGGTGGAGAACAGAGAAGAAGGGTACGTCTAGACGACGTTTTTTTCAAAAGGAGGTATGCAAATTCGATGCTAATTTGCATATCGTCCGATCACTTTTTCAAAAGTGGGTTTTTTGAAAGTGACAGTAGCCTGGACGCAGTTTTTTCAGGAAAAAAAAATACCCTTTTTCGAAAAACCACGTAAACCTCCTTTTTCAGGAAGGGCGTTTTTTTCCAGAAAAAAATGCCCCCAGCCTACTTTCACTTTCAAAAACCCCACGTTCGAAAAAGCGATTGGCAGAAGATATGCAAATTAGCGCCACATTTGCATATCTCCTTACGAAATAAACGCCGTAGTCTAGACATACCCGAAGTGATTTGCTCAAAGTTACACAAACAGGCCCACCGAGGGGCAGAAGGGGTGGGCAAAGAGGGCAGTCGCTGGGAGCCAGAGATTCCAAAGGGGCCTGAGTCTCCCCGACGTCAACATCACGTCTGCAGCAGCGCTGACAGCTGGAGACCTGGGTCCTTTAAATTGCCACCGGAGTGCCATGCCGCATGCTCCGGGCAGCATGAAGGGCTTCCTGTGGGAAGGGGCACAGGGCAACCCGCTCTAGGGGGCGCTAAAGGTTACCTCAGCCCCATCCCTATTTACAGCATGGAGCAGGACCTGGCCACACTGTCAGGCCCCCGTAGACGAGTCTGTGGTAGAGTAGAGAATTGAACCCCGCTCTCTTATGTACCAGGCAAGCCCTCCAGCGCAGACCATCCTTCCTCTCCTCTGCCCAGACATAAGAGCTGCATGGAAGAGGCTGTAGAAGTGATAGCACACATACCCGGGGATGAACTATTATCCTTTGTTTCACATAAAGACGGCCAGGCCCAGTGGACGCAGAGCAGTTGAGCCTGAACTGGATTCAAGGCCGGCGAAACGTGCAGCGGGCTTTGCTGATTTCTCGCATGCCCGCATCCCAGCTGTGATCCAAAGTGAAAATGGCTCTAAAATATTAACAGCAGCCATCACGGGAGGCCCGCTTTTGGCTCTATGTCTGACGGTTCATTTACCGGGAGAAAATGGACGCAATTTCAGCCTGCATTAAAACTAATCTGCCTTGATCAGAGAAAGAAAATGAATCCCACCCCGCAGCCCCTCGGCTGGTGTTTCAACGGTGCCTCACATGCATCTGGTTGGTTTTAAATAACAGCTTGGCAGGGGATTTCAGCTCCTGCCGGCTAATAGAGAAGCCCCTGATTGCTCGACCAGATTCCTGCCTAGGCAGGTGTGCTCCCTACAGGGCACTTCCGAGGCGCTAGCGTTTTGCCCAGTCTGGGGACGTCAGCTCTTCCCTTTCAAACTGTTCCCCACCTAATCCAACCCACTCCTCCAAATCCCTCCACCTCAGTATCCTGATGTTGCCCCATGAGCCATTCATCCCCTTGCCCTGCCCTAAATAATTCTTCTGGCTGGGGCATTTATGCGCAGCCACAAAGCCAACGGGAGGGGAGACCAGGCCCCCTTTGCAGGACTCCCTGGTGCAGGCCTCCTTGCAGAGCGAGTCGGCCTGCCCCACTCCCTCATCTATAGGGTTGCCAGATGGTTTAACAAAAAATACCAAACACCCCTCGCTTAAAAAAAAACAGGAAAAAATTCTGTTGAGAGAAAAAGGAGGTGGGGGGAGACCAAAGTTATTAAGCAAAAAAAAAAAAAAAACGCTATGCCTTTAAATGGTCCTCTCCAGGCTGGTGTGAGGTGGGGGAGGGGCTATCATCGCCTTCTTCCTCTCTCCTGGGGTGGGGGGGCAGTTTGCACCCCTGGAAGCGAATGGAGGACCTGCCCCTTTCCTATCACCCGAGCTCAGGAACAGAGAATGGCTCTGGGTGGAGCATGCAGGGAGGGCCAGCTCGCGCTCTGCTACCCCTATGAAGATAGGAATCACATGGCCCTTCTTGGTGCTTACACCACCCTTCCTTCTGCAGGCTAGCTATTGGTGCCTCCACGGCCCTGGCTCAAAGCTTTACTACTAGCAGCAGGGCCCTGGCAGGGGAACCGTTCCTCGACCAACCGGGGGATCCGCAGCCATCTCAGTGGCGGCAGGGGGCAGGGAGGGGGGATCCTGCCATGGCCCTGCGGGAGAAGCTGATCTTTCTTGGCAGGAACCACTGGCAGTGCAGCCATGTCGCTTACTTTCCCCCAGGAAGCAGCTGCCAAGGTGGTGAAGGGAGGTAGAACTCGCACCCAGCCAGAGCGGTTTTGTCCCATCTGTGTCCCAGCAGAGAAAAAAGGGTGGCAAAGGAGGGGGGACTTGGGTGCCACCCAGATGATTAGCAGAGCAAGCACAGTTGTAAGCAATGTGTGGTGCACATCCGTACATGCCACGGTGCATGTAACAAAATTTATGCTGCACATGAGTCGAAAACAATTAGAAGGAACATTGGTTAGGAGGGGCCAGAACACAGCAATCCAGGGACACAGGCATGCCATGCCCTGCAGGTCCCCTTTAGTACCAACTCACTATACCCAGGAGGTAGGGCCTGTGGGATCATTTATTTGCATTCTGGTGGCAACCCACCATAGGTAAGGTACTGTCTGCACACACCCCGCTCCTTACAAAGCACTCCTGCCCCTAGGAATTCACCATTTAAGCAGCAAAATCTTAGACACAGTCAGAGTTTGCTGGCTAGATTTTCACTCCTTCTAAAGCTGTCACAGTTACTGATTCAGCCTCAGTCCTGGAGACACGAAGCTAGTCTGGGTGGAAGGGAGGAGAATCCGCCCAGGCACACAGATACATGACTTGAGGCATGACCAGTGTCTTAAAAAAACCTGGGGGAGTAACTTCAGCTTGCACAAGTCAATGGAGTGACACTAATTTATACCAACAGAGGCTGTTGCCCTTAATAACAGACTGCATCCCTGCAATCCTGCCTCCACACTCTCATACATTTCCTGCATAGCCTCTTTCTACATCTTGAAATTTACCTACAGAGCTACAGATGCCACCAGTAGCTTTCAAGTTCTCTATCGAGCGTTGCTACTGACAGAAAACTCATGGACAGATTTTGTCTTTATTTTCCAGAACTGCACACATGATAATAAACTCTCTCGATACATCAGCTGGATACAGGCAGACGCATGGAATCAGAACTGGTATTGTTCATTTAAAGAGACTTTCTCCCTCACACAGGTCAGAAACACATGTGGATGGAGTCCAAAATAAATCAGATACAGAGTGGAGCTGAGGCCCAAGCATCTGACGGCTTCAGAGAATGAAAAACCAAAACAACAGGCATCACTGAAATAATGAAATAGCCAAATTTAATTCAAACTGTTCCATTGTTATCAAAAGGTTCTGTCCCAGCACTAATGATCATTCAATTGCATTGTTCATTATGGAAAAGCAACTGGAGATTGTGTAACTTTTTAAATTAGCCAAATATTTCATCCTGACCATGATTTACCTGCTTTTGCATTTTCACAATTTGTGGAAGATTAGGTTTAACTTTTAAAGCATGAGTGAAAGGCGACGCTGCAATAGAACTTCTCCCCCACCTGTTGCTGTTATGCTGTGTGGTCAACTCCCATGATTTTACCAAGAGCTTTAAGATGCTCCGTAGTTTTACAGCCTGGAGTCAGATGATTGCAATATCCACTCATAGATTACAAGGCCAGAAGGGACCGTTGTGATAATCTAATCTGACCTAAACATATGGTGCAGAATTTAAATGTTTCCTTTAAAAAAAAAAGTGTCTTGCCCTCGTGGTTGTGGAGACAAATTTGAAAATGTGAATCTTAGAACCTCAAAGACAAGGAGGCAAATAAGACAGACTCCAAAGTGGATTTATAACCATGATCCTTTTTAAGCAACTAGCTGATTTTGCTTGAGAGGAGTAGCCGTGTTAGTCTCTCTCAGCAAAACCAATGAGGAGTCCGGCGGTACCTTAAAGACTAACACATTTATTAGATCATAAAGTTTCGTGGGCTACAGATCTCGGTCAGTTGCATCTGACCATGAGCTGCAGCCCATGACAATGTCTGACAAAGACTAATAAATGTATTATAAGGTACCACAGGGCTCCTCATTTTTTAGATGATTTTGAGGAGACCCGACTCATGATTTTTTTAAGCACTGGAGTTGGCAATACCAAATGCATGGACTTCTCTCCCAGTGACATTGAGTAAGAGGTAGGTCAGCTGACTGATGAGATCCCCTATCTACCAATAATTGGAGTGAGATTGCCTTCTCTGTCTCTGCAATAATTTGACCCCTTGCAAATAGGGCCAAGAGTCAGATTAGAGTAACAAGCATGATGAGCCAAATTAATCTCTGGTGAAGCGCCACTCAAGCCAATGGCCAAGTAGGTACCAATTTGTGTAACACCACAGAGGTGCCATCTAGCCTTAAAATCTCCACACACAAATCTCAACATCATTGCGGTCTAGTTTCATGGTGTCACACCCAACTACCCAACTTTCTTGTGGGGGATACGCAGAAGGGAACTGTTGGATTTTCTTCCCCAAACCTTGGCAGAGAAGATGGTGTATGTGGCTTATGATACATGGGGGATATGGTTTCCCTCCGGGTTGCCATGGAATGGAGAGGGTGGACTTGCTGGATGACAGAAGACAAATAGGTTATGTCTAGACTACAAACCTCTTTCGAAAAAGAACATCTAGACTGCAACCACTTCTTTCAAAAAAGAGAGCCACTTTTTTGAAAGAAAACACCCAGGCAGTCTGCATGCTCTCTTTCGAAAAAGCCCTGTTGGCATTCAAGAATGCCTTTTTTCAAAAGGGCACTTTCGAAAAAGGCATTATTCCTTGTAAAATGCAGTTTACCACGGTCAAAAAAACCACCGCGTTCTTTCGATTTAATTTTGAAAGAACGCGGCGGCAGTCTAGGCGCAGGGGAAGTTTTTTTCGAAAAAAGGCCACTTTTTTGAAAAAACTCTGTAGTCTAGACACACCCTTAATGTGATAGCAACGGAATGTCTTCCTGAAAACGTGTCGCTGATTATGGGAAAAGGCATGCAGGATAAAGATCATGTGTCTGGATTCTCTGAAAAATGATCTCCAAGAAGATCCACACAGACTCCCAGAGTGAAGAAATTATACAGTACAGTAATTCCTCATTTAACACGTGCCCGCTTAACAGGTTTTCGCAACTGCATGATTTTGGGGGGGGGGGAACGTTTTTTGAATTACACGACCGTCCCCAGAATAACACGATTTCCCTAGCCAGCCCATTGCCGGCAGCTGCGCGGGGCTTCCCCTGCCTCCCTGCAAAGCGGCGGGGGGTTCACCACTCGCCACGCTGTTCCCCGGCGACCCCCCCTCGCCAGACGCAGTGCGGGTCCTGGCAGACCTGTCATAGAGGCATACTCCCAACCCAATCGCCCTCCTCTCTCCTCTCCTTCTCTTCCTCAGAGCCACTCGCCTCCCCTCCCTGCTGCAACCCAGTCCCCTTTCTCCCCCAACCTTATGTCCCGGTCCCAACAGACACCACCGCTTGAAATGCAACCCCCACCTTTTCCATTATTTTCAATGGGAAAATTGACCCCGCATAACACGTTTTCACTTAACATGATCATATTCTGAAACAGATCTATAGTGTTAAATGAGGAACTACTGTATTGCACCATGTAAACCTCCTCCCTGAGCCGGTGGGCTGATATCTGCCTACATCTCTCCTTTCTTATGGCTTTACTCCTATCAGCGACGGAACAAACCGTCTGGCGTTCTCTTCAATCCCAGAGAACAGTCTCCGCGGCAGAGCACTGCGGCTCTTCTCTAGCAAAGCCATCCCCTGCCAAATTCGAGAAGGTATTTTGTTTACATCTCCTCTGGCAAAGTTTCTCCCATCTAATTTGCTTAATTACCTAGCTCTCTTATGATGTGCTTGTTTACAGATTAAAGCTATGAGACTAAGCATGGAAATGCAGTGAAACCAGATGAATCAGATGGGCACCTTAGATGCATTGGCTGGCCGGCTGTAGAAGCTCCATTGGGGTTGGCGAGGGGACAGGATGGCTTGGATTCTTTTCCATTTTGAAATCAAGTACAAACAGCAGGGTGTAGGTGAGGGAAAGCAGCATGAGGAATTAAATTCAGATCTGCTTTTTCCCTTTCTGCCCTCTCCCAAGTCACTTTATCCACCCACATGGTTTAATCTCACAGCTGATGATGCACCCATCTACCTCTTCCAGTCCTGAAACACTGCCACGCTCTGACATCGCTTCCCAGATGTTTCACCAGTAACCCAAGATTAACATGGGTTAAACCAGAGCTCCTAAGGCCAGGTCTACACTAAACAGGACCATCAAATAAAGATACGCAACTCCAGCTAAACTGAAATACTGCACATTAGGAACAACTTGAAATCCTTCCTCTGAACGAAAAAAAAAGACTGCATTTGTTGGACGGTAAATCTGCTGGGTAGTTCAGGGTTAGCAGCAGTGAATAATCCCTCCCTTTTGAACGTTCGCCTTGCAATCAAGTATTCCTCTGTGGTTTCTCTAGCTATTAAATAGCTGTATTGCAACAATTCTCAACTTCCATGTAATGCTTGACTAAAGCTCACATAGCTTTAGAAAAGAAATAAAGTTGTTTCTCAGCTCATTATCAGAATTGCTAGGGAGTCGGTGGAGAAGTGCATCTTTGTAAAGCTGCAGACTCAAAAACTGCCTAGAGGAGTTTGGGATTTTCAAATAAGTCTGTTTACACACTTGCTCAAGCCAGTCACAAATCAGACTTTTGGTTCCCTGGGAAAGTACAGCAACTTTTTGAAAACTAAAGGCCGATAAGTCAATCTCTCACAAAATGAAAATTTTTATTCTGAACTATGGAAATGGTTCCTTTCAGGACTGTTGGTGACTTTTGTTTTGACACTGGAACTGAGCAATATGAGTGAATGATACTGGAACCGAGCTATATGAGTGAATGATATGAAATATAAAATGTCATCAATATTTACATGTAATATAAAAGTCAAAACAAAATAAGTTGAAAATATAGAATCAAAATAAAATCTGTTGACATGATCAAAAACAAAACGAGGCCAAAAAAAAGATTTTTCAACTTTTCTCCTTCAAATATAGACACATTCCTGCAAAACCTTTCCACTTCAGCTAAAATGCATTTTCCAGTGGAAAACTTACCACCATTTTTTTTCAAACCAGCTCAAATGCCTATGTTTAAATATTCAAATATACTTCCTATGGGAGTTTTGGCTTTAATGACAATGTATATGAGGGGCCAATATCTGAAAACATATTTGTCAGTTTCATTGCGTCCTTATGGAACGGATTAATTTTTGTATTTGAGCTGTTTCCCACACTGTATTGCACTGTGTGTTTTTCTATCAGGAAAGGTTTTCATCTTCCAGCAGTAAGCCGATTGAATTTTATTTGCTAAGTATATGTGGACCATATTTTTAATCAATTGAATCACGTATAAAAATGGGTCATTGTCTAATTCACATCCCGTTAGCAAGGTTCGTTAATGTCAGTGACAGGGGACTCAGACATCTCACCTGTCATAATACACTATATATTTTAGAGTTTGGCTGTCTGTCAATTCAAGACCTCGTCCTAAATGGTAACAGAGAGGACCACCAAATTTAGTGTACAGTTTCCTCTTATAAACTTAAAGCCACCTCAGGTTTTGGTTGTGCCAGGAAAATAGGATGTTCCTGGAACGGGATTGCTTTTCAGAAAACCAAACAGAAAAAAGAGACAGAATCACCCAAACAAGTACAGTCCTCAAAACTGATGTAACTGAGGGAATGTTGAAAGAGACTGAATCAAGATGAGCCAGAAAAACAGGATGAACCTACAATAGGAATGTTTCTCAATAAACCTTACATAAAAGAGGTAAAAACACAGAGACATTTGGAGTAGTGCTCTGTTTTAGCACACTGAATTCAAAGCTAAAGGTTTGAAAACTCGAAGAAAATATTATTAGAAACCAAATTGATTAAAGCCCTTTTTTTGTTAAAAATAGGGATGTGATAGTGTACACATGTAAACGGTTAACCAATAATTCTGAGCTCATCGGTTAACCTTCATGGTTACATGCAAGCCCCTCCCTCCCGATGCTGCAGCCTCTGTATCAGAGGCAGCAGCGGCAGGTCGGCGGGAACCGGTGCGGAAGCACCTCCCCCACATGTAAATGTGTAACTGCTGAAAATGTCAGCAGTTACACGTTTACCAAGCCCCCCCCACATTTTAACATCCCTAGTTAAAACATACTGAATGATAGGAGTTTATAGTGATGAAAATACATAGAATTCCTGTTAAAAAAAATTACGACAAAAAATTTAAGTGATTTTTTTTAACAATCCCTTTAAGAAATCCAAACTAAAAATTAACTTCATAAAAAAACGCATTGCATTTTTGAAAACTACAATCATTTAAATAAAGCATCTATATTTCCCTTTTTAAAAAAAATAATAAAATCTTAATTGAGCTAAAGACCCCAGCAGTGCTGGGAAAAATCTGCTCGTATCGTTAACATGCAGGGCTAGAGGAGAGTTCAGGAGGTCATTTAGGCCATCACCCTTTGCTGAGGCTGGACCAAGAGACCATCCCTAGCAGGTGTGTGTCTAACCTCATTTTAAAACCATCCAACGATGGAGATTCTACAACTCCCCCTTAGAGCCCTATCCCAGCCTTGGGCCCCTTGAAACTATACACTGGCCCTTGCTCGCGTAGCTTTTCAACTCAGCGGTCACAGTGCTCAACTCCTTGTCACATCCCGCCTAAGCTTGGTGGCAGCAGAACTCTAGGGAGTTTAGACTTTCTTTAGCTGCTGGAGAGTAAGACAAGAGAACTCCACCTAGGCTGGCAGGGTCTCCCCCAGGCCTCTCACCCGAATCCTCAGGAGACCTCATGTTCTGCTCTTTTAGTGGCTTCCAGCCATTTGCAATCCATACGGAATAACCCTCCGGCTCTTTGGGAACCACCCCCTTCTGCCCCTTATCCCAACTTTTGCCAGTCAACCAATTAGCCATGCTGGGGAGGCAGCTCCTCTTACCCTTCACTCCTTCATTGCCATGGTCGAAGGGGGATTTAGAAACACTGTCAGATGAGTCTGTATATTTGACCATGACTAGTGAATGTGGATGTATTTTTCCTCTTCCCAAATTCTCCCCCCCCCCCCCCCAATGCAGCTTGCCATCTGTTTAATCATTCCGTTAGCCTTACTGGAGTAAAGTACCATTTATACAAGCGCTTAACATAAATTTCCTTTGTAATATTTCATACGGAGCTGGCGATTCCTTTGGGCCACATTGTTTGCTGCTCGCTTATGGAGATTTTCTCAGTGTATACCTCTTGCCAAGTCTCTCATAAAGGGGTATTTCCTAGTGAGATTTGCCATTGTCAGACTGTATCTGAAATGATTCCCTTTCTGCTGCTCTGTCAATAGCGAAGACTCAGAAGGAAATAAGAGACAGATTCACAGTATAACTCTGTTGGCTTCTGAAGTTACTCCTGATTTACACCAGTAAAAGAAGTGGAGAATCAGACGCAAGATTCATGCCGAACGTCCCTATTTTGAGATTTTACCAGGCATAAGGAAAATATGGAAACAATGGTACCTCTAAAGAACTGCAACACTTTCTCTTTCCAATTGGTGCCCTGGTTAATTACTAAGCCATGTACATTAGGTCTGATTGATCAGAACTTTTCAAAGTGATTTTTCTCTTAAAACTCACTCAGCTATCACGACGATGGGCATGTCAGAAGAACCTGAGCAGCAGTGACCAGAATTCACTGCTGCTATATACAGCATGGATCTTAGCAGCAGTTTTAAAACACATTTTAGGAGACGCCAGGCACGTGCAGGTTGTACAGGGCTATCACATTTCCCACACGTCCTGATGAGAGTCAGCATTGCTGCAAAGATCAAAGAACACTGAGCAAAATGTCTCTTGTTCACGTGGTTTCAGAGGATGGGTAGAATTTACCTATGCTGCATGTGCATCAGAGATACCCCAAAGCAAACTTTTGCGACGGATGGACACAAAGGATTTGCCATGTCAGGAGCCCTCTGCAACCCTTGAATGACAGGCAGGGGGATGAGAGACACCGATACACAGAGAAGATCCGAGCACATGCCAGGGCAGCTGAGGGGAGCCAGTCACACATCAGTCATTCTCTCCAAGGAAGAGATTTTCAAAAGCACCCTGGATAGAAGAACCTAAGATTCATTGTTTTGAATCCCCTAAATCCCCACACAGAGAGTGCACAATGCTTTGTGCATGAGGGAGGGACCTGCAATGATCTGCCGGTGACTGATCAGGAAAGTCAGTCCAGCTCTCCTGTGCCTTCACTGCCATTTACAAGAAAAATAAGATGATAAACCCAACTAATAATTTCTTGCAAGAGACAGCATTAAAGTCCCTTGGCGCCTACCTGATGTTACAGGTCCTGCATGAAATGAGCTGTCGAGAGTCTTGGTATGGCTTAATCATGGATATAGACAATACTAACTTTGTGACAACGGCTTTGGGGACCTGTACAGTACAGAACGGTCTTCTACGTGCTCTGTTAGCAGCAGTGGGTCAAGAAGATACCCTAAAACCATCACTAAGCAGCGCAGTTTGAAAGAATCAGGAAATACATGCACATCTCTCTGTGAGAACAACTGCTAAGCGAAAAGTACACAGACATCACCTCCTCGCTGCTTTATAACAAATTCCTTGACAGGTCCAACCTCTCCGAACCACTTCCACTGGGTCTCCCAAGAACTCAGTTTGACTCTCGCCACAGCACTCCAGTTCCTCAGCAAACAAAGGTTAGGTATAAGGTTTGCCAGTTCTCCAGTGACACAGCCAAACTTCCTCCTTTATATACATTTGCTCGTCGCACTGAATCACATGTTTCAGGATTGGCCTGGTCACCTTGCCGGAACCAATCCCCATACAGCAGCGGTTTTCAAACTTTTTTCTCATGACCCAGCTGAAGAAAACTGTTGATCCCACAACCCAACATAATGTGACTGGAGTGTGGGCTCCGGGGTGGGGCTGAGGAGGAGAACTTTGGGGTGCAGGAGAGGGCTCCAGCTTCGGGGGGTGTAGGGCTGGGGCAGGAGGGACTTACCTTAAGCGGCTCCCGGTCAGTGGTTCAGTGTGGGTGCTAAGGCAGCTTCCTGCCTCTCCTGGCACCTCAGGCCTTGCTGCGCCCCAGAAGCAGCCAACAGAAGTTTCCAGCCAATGGGAGTGCAGAGCGAGTGCTCAGGGCAGGGGCAATGCACAGAACCCTGCGTGCTCTCCGTCACATACACACCGAGGAGCCGGGCCTGCTGCCGGCCTCTTCTGGGGCACAGTCTGTGGTGTCAGGACAGGCAGGGAGCTGCCTTAGCCTCTCACTGGTCACCGGATCCCCCTGCAGCACCGAGACTCAGTGCCCGACATTCCACCACCCAATAATGGGTTGCAACCAGCAGGGGCGGATATAGGGCAGGGCGAACGGGGCGGCCGCCCTGGGCCCCACGCTTCAGAAAGCCCCGCGCATGCACCGTGGCAAAGGGGGGGCCCCGCGGAATTATGCTGCCCGGGGCCCTGCAAAACGGTCATCTGCCCCTGGCAACCAGTAGTTTGAAAACCACTGCTGTACAGCACACACTATCCATGCCCGACTTACTCTTTACCTCATCTTGGGTTCCAAACTTTTCTTTAGTCATGGTTATCTTCTCCACTGTAAGTGGCTCTTATCTTAGCTAGTGCAGACACTCTGTTCCCAGGCTGCTCATCCATTTACTTCACTAAATCTCTCCCAAGAAACGAGGCCTCACCCACATCCAATTACTCATGTCAAGCCAGGCCTACAATGAGCACACGAAGGTTTCCTCCGTGGTGCTGGGCTTGTTATTGTCAGGTGGCTCATGAATACCGATGGCTGCTCGACCACGCGGGGTTGTTGCACTAAGGTTGTTGGTGGGTACGTAGGGTTGCCAGGTGTCCAGTATTCACCCGGACAGTCCGGTATTTTGGGCTCCTGTCCGGTAAAAAAAAACCAGAGATACCCGACACCTAAAATGTCCGGTATTTTCTGAATTTTTCCCTGGACAGGAGGTGAAAATGCTGGGCACCTGGCAACCCTACAAACACTCAGCGCCCAGCCTCCCCTCCCCAGGCCCCCAACACTCCCAGCCCTCTGACCCCAGCCCCCATGCTTACCTGGTTCCCCAAGGCTGCCGGCACAACATTTTTTTTTTTTGCTCAACAATTTTAGTCTTCCCCCCTTTTTTTCCCTTCAACAGAATTTTTTCCCATTTGGGGGGGGGGGGCGGGCGGGTTGGTATTTTTGTTTCAAGCATCTGGCAACCCTAGTGGGTAGTAAGGAGCACGTGCTTTGCTGTTGTGGGGCTGTGTGTTAGCCACGGCGCAACACACTTCAGTTTGCCATTGCAGGGTTGCTTATGGGAGCTTGAGAATACATCAGTGTTCTTGCAGGGTTGCTCAGAGTAATTTTTTCAGCGTTACTAGTGTGAGTTGGGCATCACCTATTGGTTTATTGTTATGATGCTCTTCATGCACAGAGCTGGTTGGAATGTTCCAGACCAAAAAAAAATTTTCTCCAGTCAGAAAAGGCTGTTTCGTTGAAGCTGAAACTTTCTATGGGGAAAGGACCGATTTTCATGAAACTTTCACCTGAAAGGTTGCTAAGGCAAGGATGGAAGAAGAAACAGAGCTACCCTTTAGAACAGCCAAGTGGTTCAGGTCTCCTCCCAAGCAAGAGTTAGAGTCCCTGCTCTGTGCGATTTGGAGCAGGGAGCTGAAACTGGGGATGCAAGAGGTTAACCGTTTATACGGTTAACCGATACGCATCCGATTATTGGTTACTGTTACAGTTAAACTCTTCCCTCCCAGCAAATGCCAGCTCCTGGCTGCCAGCCCGTGCAACAGGCTTTGTAGTATGAGGCTTATAGTATAAGCCAGTGTTTCTCAACCAGTGGTATGAGTACCCTCAGGGGTACTCGAGAGAGGTCTGGCGGGTACGTCAACACAACTGAAAATTGGAGAAAACTGAATTTGTTTGAAGTTTTACAGCACTTTATAATTTTTGTACTTTTTACACCCAAAAATTTCACCGCACACCCGGCTACGATGAAGTTGTTTAAACAAATGTTTGCAGTGGTAGAAAAAAAATGGTGTCTGAAAACTGTAGGTACTGGGGGTACTTATAATTTGTTTGTAAAGGGGTACTTTATATAAAAAAAAAAGTTGAGAAACACTGATATTAGTGGCCCCCGCTATGCAGAGCTGCCCAGCATAACCCCAGCCCTGGGAGACAGGCAGCTGGGGGCTACAACTGAAACCCAACCCAGTCCATCCAACTTAGCCCAGGTAGGCTGGAAGGACCCGTCCCCCCAGCCATGCCAGAGCAACCCAGGCTGGGCAGGCAGTTAACCAGTTAAATGTTACAAGTTTAGTTGTTTAGCTTAGTTCTTATGACAGAGATGGTTGGGTGGGGGTATTAAAATACACCCAGTGAATGGCCCATTTGAAAAAAGCTCACCATTCCCATACCTCCCCTCTCTAACATGGTTTCTTAAGTCAACATTAAGGCAGCTCTTGCAGAATGAAAGCAAGCGAGTGCATCAATGGGGAGGGTAGAGAGGGTGCCCCTCACCTCTCTTTGCCAGAAGCAGAGGATACTGGACTAGGTGGACCTTTGATCTGAGCAAGGATGGCCGTTTTTATCTTCATTTGCCTATAGAACCGGAATCTCAGCGTGTTATAAATTGGCGTAGCTCCACTGATTCTGATGGAGCCAGGTTGATTCGCACCAACCAGCTAGGCATCGGCACATAATTGTCAACACATTTGTTCATTTTTCTGCTTCTATGTTTCTTTGCTATTGAACAAAAGCAGGAAAACACACACACAAAACATCCAGGGCAGGGGGGGATTTGAAAAGCAGGATTCAGAAAGCGGATTGGCAGATTATAGGAGAACAAGACTATCCAGAATTTTCATCATTAACACCACAAACATTGGACGGGATATTAAAGGAAGCCAGGAAGCCAGCCCCGAGCGACTCAGCATGAGATCTCTGATTGTCCAACATCTGCCTCCTTCGGCCGCCTGCCTCAGGGGAATAACTGCCCTGGAGCCCAGCAATTTGAAAGGGCCCCAAGCTACCACCACTGCTACCACCACTGCTAAGTGAGACAGTCAAAGCCTGGGTCCTTTAAACTGCCGCTGGAGCTCCATGCAGCATGCTCCAGGCGACTAAGGGCTGGGGACAGATGCACCACGGTCCAGGTGGCACTGAGGGCTGGCTGCTCCAACGCCACCCTTTCTGGTAGCAAGAAGTCCCCCCTGCCACCACCACCTTACCCAGAGGCTGGGCGAGGCTGCCAGTCCCCCTGCTCTCAGGCACCTGGTTCTGACCCCAGTTAGAAAGAGGTGACGGAGCCAAATGAACCTCCAGTCCAGCAATTCTCATGTGCCTATGAAAAAAGGCAGTTCCCTGTTTCATGCACACCTCAGTGGCTAGCTCTCCTCAGTGCTACAAAGACAAAGCAAGTTGGGCAAAGCAGCAGAGAAGCAGTCAGTGATGGGTGGGAAGGGGCTGTGCTCCATGTTGTAGGCCCCCTCTTACTATGCGATCCAATGAAATTATCACCACCATCATTTACTGCACCGGCTCCCGAATTTCCCCGCCCCGGTACTTCAGCAATAACCTCTTGTACATTTCACAACAGGCACAGGAGCTGTGTTTTGTTTTGTGGGGTTTTTTGATAACTGCCAGCTTTAGCTAGCTTAGTACAGATTCCGCCCGACGTCTGCTTTGCTTTTCTAACTCATTCTGCAAGTGCCTGGCTTCTACAGAGAGACGGTGAAGTAACACACCCTTTCCTAGGCTATCACACCTGTTATTGTAGCTGCACGGGTAGAAGAGAGACACCTGTGTTGTGGTAAAGCCACTACCAGAGGAGATGGGGGTCTGTTCCAAAGTCTGCCATTAACTTTGTCGGATCTTGGGTAGGTCACCAAGGCTCAAATCCTCCAATTAGGCTTCTATTTATCCACTGGTTCCTTGGTCTATCTTGATTATTTAGGCTTGGAAGCTCTTCCAGCTGAAGACTTCCTCTTATTAAGAGTTTGTACAGCACTCAGCATAATGAGCCAGTGATCTCAAATGTAGTATTGCAGCACGCAATATAAAATAGTACTATTAGGAGGGCAGTGTGGCCTAGCCTGGGGCTTAAGGGATCTAGGTTCCCAGCTGTGCTGCCGGGTGACTTTGGAGAAATAACTTTCCCGTGGTGCCTCAGTTTCCCCATTTGTAAAGTGAGGCAAATAAACTGACCTCCTTTGTGAAGTGCATTGAGCTCTACCAATGAGACTATATGAGCACATGGTGATTAAGAGACACAGCACTAGAGCTGCTTGTGTATTACATGTTTCTTGTTTGCTTCCTGGCTCCGGCGCCTGCCTAGATTCAGCGACATGAAAATAGGAAGGGATGTCATTTGTTCAAAATTTGCCCAGAGCTGAAAAATTCTACAACCTCCCCTTCGCCCCATTCAGATCTTCACAGCATCACCCCCCCCCCCCCCCCCAAAATCACAATTCAGGCTTAAAAACCATGAGTCCTGCCCTTCTAAAATAAAGAAGTTGCTTTACAACCACGTAGTTTTAAATAATAATTGTGGGGTTCATTTTATTTCTCTTCTGGTTTAAGAGCCTTTAAGGTATGCTCGGATCTGGGTTTTTAAACACTTTCCCCTTTTTCTTACAAGGAAAGTGGAGACTCTCAATTGGGCACTTGACTCGTGGAAGTGGGATTTTAAGAGACACATTAACCATTTCCGGATTGTATCACTTGCCTTGTGAGTTTGCAACACTGGGCTTGCTCATTAGAATGCAAAGACACGTCTGTCACAGCTTCAGGATTCCAGACCATCATTCCACCGAAAATTTGGTAGTATTCGAATCAACGGTTTTGTTTCAAACCCATCTCCATGCACAATTGCTATTTATTTGTATTACTACAGCACCAAACAATGCATGTCCTGGATTGGGATCCATTGTGCTAGGTGCTGCACAAACACAAACAACCCTTCTTTCCCACTCCGTACTCCAGGCTTGAGCTTAGGTTGGAACAACACGTTTCACTCTCACGAGTCCCAAGCAAATCACAGATTGTAGACACTGTATACAGTGAACCCTCGTTTATCGCGGTAGATAGGTTCCAAACCCGACCGCGATAGTTGAAAATCCGCGAAGTAGGGACATGTATATTTAACATGTATACAGCGAGCCCTCGCTACTTCGCGGTTCGACCATCGCGGATTCACGTATATACATAATGTAATGAAAAAAGTCCGCGAAGTCGTGAATCCGCGATGGTCGAACCGCGAAGTAGCGAGGGCTCACTGTACATAAGAATCACTACACGGACCAGAGAAAGCCAACCACCTCTGCATTGTAATGTAGCAGCTCATTAAGAGCACACAACTAAGGAATAGTTGGGGACAGAAAATGAAAATCCACTTGGCACAAATTCAGACTCATTGTAATTCGACTGATAAATTTGGCCCTTGCTTTTTGGTGCAATGCAAACCATGAGTCACCTAACTGAAAAAGACAAGAGGAGTTTCAGGTAAACAGAATGGAATCGCTACATTCAAATTTGGACTGACATTCCCTATTCCTGTAAAAAATTGCCAGGGGACTTGTCCAGCTCACAACTGGCGAGACCTTCATTTGACTGCATCTCATTTGAAAGGCAGCAACCCCGGTAGCCCAACGCCACGGTGCCGAATTAATTCAGAGTGAAGAGTGCCATCTGCTGAATAACCCACTTGTTCCATCCAGCCCCTGGAGCACCCATCATCTCATGGCAGACCTTGCCTGGCCCCTGGGACATAACAGTATCACAACCCAAGGTACGTTGCCGGTTTGTTTTTCCGTATGATAATTACTAAGCTGGTTGGGTATGGAGATATTTTCTCCCCCATTAGTTGCAACATGGGCCTCCCACATCCCAGAGGCATAGCGAGAAAAGGACAACTTTTACACCTACACAATCAGGTATGTCACATTCATTATTTATTTCGTTTAGGAGTCAAGCCCTAACTTGCTGTCGCTGCCTGTCACAGTCTGGGGATGACAGGTTTCAGATGACAATTCAGGGGGTGTAAATCACATCTGTTGCAGTCTGTCCATCACCAAGTGATAGCCAGGTGACCGTGTCGACGCTGTGTGTGGCATAGGGAGTAGGGGATCAGAAGAGCAGTGAACAGAAACAGTATTTTGTATCAAGGGCACAGAGAAGGAAAAAGTAATATTCCACCGGGGGGGAAAATATAGAACTGCCAAAGCGATCAGATGAAATTGCTGTCTTTAGCATGAAGAAAGTGACTAAGGCATTTCAATGCGCTCTCATTGAAACTCGGGAGGAAGAAAGGAAAAAGATAAGCGCTTGCTGGAGATTTTAAAAATCTTTTTAAATGATAAATAGCAGAAGTCTCCCCGGCTTTTTGCCTGGGTGTCAATTCAATGTCTGTCACTATTTAAAGTGACACTGTCAATCTAAACAAGTGATTAAACATTTAGCCAGGGAAGTTTGGAGCCCTGGTAGATATTTTCCAGCCACAACAAAATGTTAAATTTGGGGTGAAGAGCAGCACTCCCTATAAGCTGTACACTTGTGCAGCCATTCAGGAGAGATTCAAATGCCTCCCAGCTGATTAGCAGAGTGCCCTCCGCTAGGTATTTTGTTTCTACTGGTGGTGCACACTCATATGTGCGTCGGTGCACATTAAAAAATTATTCCACACGTGGATGGAAAAAGACCTAACATGGACGTAAAAGATTAGAGGGAACATTGGAGAGGAGTTGAAATTCTTTGGCTGTGTGCGCCTCCAAAAAAAAGTTTAAAATTTCTGCGATCAATAAACCAAATATAGTCATAAAACAAATATTTTCAACACCTTTCCTTGGGTTTTAAGGTTTTCCATCAAAGAAACACAATCTGGAAAAAATTAAATGTGTCAAATTGTTAATTGTTAAAAAAGGCCAACTGTCATTCAAAAACCAAAACCCAACTTGTTCTACCTGCAAAAAAAGACCCAGAGCTGCCCCCTAGCCTCCCTTTGGCCACTCTTCAAACCTGTGGGCTGAAACAGCAGCTGCTGCCCCCCATTTCCTCCTCTGTAGAGCTTTTAGGCCACTGAGTCAGAGTTAAGCATGGATCCTAGGTTCCCTGCCCTACCTCCCTTCCCCTTCAGCATCTTCTGAGATCTCCTTTGCCACATATAGGAGTGAGAGAAGGCCCAGACTACACACCCCTTTACAACTGTGCTCACCCTATTCTTGCCCATATTCAAAAGCAAAGTTGCACGCTCATTGGCCGTGTCTCTGGGAGGGATAAGCACATCCCAACACCCAGGCTACGTCTAGACTGCATCCCTCAGTTGACAGAGGGATGCAAATCAAGCACTTCAAAAGTGCAAATCAAGCTGGGATTTAAATATCCCACGCTTCATTTGCATAAATATGGCTGCCACTTTTTTCCGAAATGGAACTTTTTCGAAAAAAAAACGGCAGTCTAGACATGGATCTTTTGAAAATACAACCCTTTTTCAAAAGATCCCTTATCCCTCAAAAAATGAGGTTTACAGGATCTTTCGAAAAAAGGTTGTATTTTTGAAAGATCCGCATCTAGACGGCCATTTTTTTCGAAAAAGCTCTGTTTCAAAAAAAGTGGCAGCCATGTTTATGCAAATGAAGCGTGGGATATTTAAATCCCGGCTTTATTCACGCTTTCGATGCACCTAATCTACATCTCTTTGTCGAGAGAGAGGTGTAGTCTAAACACCCCCCAGTGTTCTCAAACTCACCATCAACACTACAGGCTACTCCGGACAATTCTGGGGCAACGCAATCAAGCTGGAACCACATTCCCCTGTAGACTGCCCCAGATGGAATCCAGAGGTTTCAGATCAGATAGGGAGGTTTCCCCCTAATTCGGTGCAGTCTGGGCTCTGTGGTTAGTGCAATTGCTGCTCTGTGCATGGATTTTTAATTCCGTCTTTATCCTTTTGCATTCAAATCTATTTTGTTTAAAGCCAGCAGAATAAGAAGTGGATTTGATTTGCAGTTAACCAGTCCCAACATTCTGCTTTTTTCCCTAAGAATGATTTTATTTTAAAAACCGTTTTTCCAGTAAGAGTTTTTTCACCTTCAAACCCCAGTTAAATCTTCATAGTCAGCAAATTTAATTTCCAGGTCAAATCCCTATGCAAACACAGCAGGACTGTGCCAATAATGATCACCTTTAGCATTAAAAACCTATGTTTAAAGGAGATCTGGGTAAATGTTTCTTTTAAAAAATGCCCAATGAATATTCACTTGAGCGTAATAGTGCATTTTTCCTCCCCCTTCTTTTTCTGTCATAAATTGTGAAGGTTCCCTCCCCCTCTTTTTCCCCTCTCCACTCAAGGTCATCTGATGAAGTGGGTTTTACCCATGAGAGCTCATGAGATATATTTGTCTCTGAGCCCTGGTCTATCCTAGGGAGTTATTACGAAATAACTCCCCTGATTTCGAAATAAGCAGAGCATCCACACTACCAACGCCATTATTTTGAATAAACAGGACGGTTATTTCGAAATAAGTCCTGCTTTCCTCAGGGAATATCGCTCATTTCAAAATAGTTATTTCAAACTAGTGGTAGCAGCAATGGAATGTCCACACTATTTCGAAATAACTCCTCCTCAGAGTCTTTCAAAATAATTACGCCCCCTGTGCTTCCTGGGGTTTTAAGTTGAGGTAATACATCCACATGAAGGGAGCCTTCCTGGGACTAATTTTGGGGCTCCCTAGTAGCAAGGGCACGCTATTTCGAAGAAGTAATTTCAGGAGTTATTTTAAAATAAATTACTTCAAAATAATTTCCTAGTGTAGACATGCCTGGAGGTGCCGCAGGACTACTCCTTGCTTTTAAAGTTACAGACTAACACAGAGATCCCCTGAGAACTAGTTTCACCTCCATTTATCTCTCTTTTGTGTCTGTGTTCTGAGAATATTCTGGCAAAGAAATTTACTGGCAAGATGATTGGGGGAGACAAGACCCCTTAATTCAATGTCAGAGAATTACACGGATTCACAGGGAACTGGAGAAAAAACATGTAATCTATTTGCCCAGTTAAAATGCAGCTTGGAGGACAAAAATCTACAGACCAGGAATTATTCATAGTGATTAGCTGGGGGCCTTCCAAAGGCCATGGGAGGCATTGGGAAGCTTTCCATTGATTTCTGATGGGTTTTTGGATCAGGAACTTGTTGATTAATTATGAGCAAAAACATCTGAGAAAGCCACTGGAGGATCATGGTCAATTTGTCAGCAGCAAAAGAGGCTCTATTGGTTGAATAAATTGTTTCCTTTGTATTAGTCACTCAGCTCTAGATTAAATGTACTTACAGAAACTCCATTTGGAAAAATTCAAAGAAGTTCCCTCTTATTCCTATTTAAAAAAAAAAAAACACACATTTTCTGAAATGCCCATTACTATTAGGTCAAAGCAACTCAAAATTACAGGTAACACTCATTGCATTGATGGTCATAAGTTAACACTGACCAAAATGACACTGAATGTAGACATACAAATTCAACCCTGAGGATAGCCTGTAACGTGCTAGGCGCCACAGGCGTATTGTTGATTGCCCTCCACCTCACATTGCTGCATTAGGCCCATAGCTCGCTGGAAGAGCTCTGCATCCCAAGTAACAACTGTGAATTATTTTCCTTTGTCACTCTTCACCCCTCTCCCCCGCCCCTCCAACCCGGCTTCCTTTCTTACTCTTGATTAGGCTGATCTGTGCCTAGAATGAAAATGGCTCCAAACGGGCGCTTAGGTTACACAGGACACAAAGAAATGATCATTCAGACATTCATTCATAAACAGCATATTCCTGGGGACAATCAGCAAATCGCCTTGATGAATGAGCCTCACCGATACGCACTGAACACCATCAGTGCCTTTGCGTAACGGCAAGTGAAGTGTAAAAGTCTGATCAAGAGGGCCAGCTAGCCAAAGACTTGACAAGTAAGAGCAAAAAAAAAAACACATTTTATATCCGTCGGAAGCAGGAAGCCTGTTAACCACTCAGCTAACAGCCCTGTAGACTGAAACCATTTTCAGTCCCACCCAGACATTCTGTTGCCACGGTGGAAGAAGCACAAGCCGTCATAGAACGCTCACACTCGTCAGCTGCAAGTCAGAGCGCAGTTCCGGCTGGAGCAGTAGCTGTGTGAAGAACTTGGGGGGGCAGTTAGTCTGAGATTGCTTTGCATACCTAGAGTCCTGCCTCCGCTTGGGTCTCTGGGGAATCCCTTCCTCTCGAGCTCCCTCGAACGAGCCACTCCCATCTCCCTTATAATCTCAACAGAGAGGACGCTGGCCATAAATTTGGCAAGTGTTAGAACCCTGCTGGGAATTCTGCTGGGTCCTTATTTTAGAGGACAATGTGATGGGAGGGGTCATTGACTTTAAACTGCTAGGAGATCCGCAGAAGAAAGGAAGTATAATACCAACCAACAATTGTTTGTTTCAGACCCTGAGCATTACAGATTAAAGGACCTTATTCCAACTATGGTTTGATTGTAGAAGTGACGACAAAAATCTGAAGGTTGGATGAAAGTCATTGTATAGTAATGGGTTTTATATATGCAATTAACTATTCCCAAATAATAAAAAGTCTAGGGCTCAAAGCTCCCACTGGGAATTAGAGATGTAGATGACTATTGCATGAAGGATCAACCTCAGGGTGATGACTTCCAGCAGGTCATAGAACCACAGAAGAGGAGGGCTGGAGGAGACCTCAGGAGGTCATAAAGTCCAACCCTCTGCCCAAACCAAGGCCAACTCTAACTAAATCATCCCAGCCAGGGCTTTGTCAAGCTCTGATTTAAAACCCTCTCATCTCAAAGACGGCAGTAAGGGTGGCAAAAGATTTTGGGAACGCGGAACCAAGTATGAGAAACTGGAAACTACTGGCCATATCTACCCAATCCGTATGGGACCACTTCAATTTCTCAAGGTCTCCCATAGACTTCCTCGAAGACCAGCTATTCTTGAAGCCCATTCTTTCTCCTAGGCACGTGATTCTTCTCACTTTCTGTCACCACACGGCTGTTTTTGAAAGTTATTGTGTGTCTTATTATAGGTGCTCTTTAATAAAGACTTGTATTTTAATCCCACAAGGAAATATAGCTACAGATGGATCATATTAAAGGCAGGGAAAAAAACACAATAGCTATTTAATGTGCTTGAAAACATGAAAAATGTGTGCATTTGTTGGGGAAATGGTTTCCTAATTCAAGGTCTGAGTGAAGATGTTGATGTTTTCTCTCACTGAAATCTTGATCTATAGGATATTGTTTAGATCTATAGTGCAAATAAAGGATTTTATGAAGTATAAAGCATAGCAGGTGGGAGTCAAAAGAAGAGAAAATGGAAACACGCAGACATGCTCTAGAAGATTAACCCGGCTTTGATCAGATACTTAACTCAATTAATTTTTGTTTTTCCTTGTTTAAATCATTGCTCTGGGGTGGGGCTGGGGATGTGGGATCAGTAACAAGCTACCCCAGGGAGAGAGAACAGCCCCAGCGCTCTCACTGCAGCAGCTTGGGGCCAGGGGAGAAGCGCCTCTCTATGGCCTCTGCAGCTCCAACAGGCACAGCCAGGGGAGGGGTGCATGTCCCCCGGCTGGGGTAGGTTCAGGTTTGTCTGCCCACTGTGCTCCATTCCTTAAACTATGCACTTTCCCCCTTGCTCCAGGATGAAGGTAACCCCCCCCCCCCGCAGTGTTCCTGTACAACTGGGGACAGGTGCAGCCCCCCCCCCCCCCGCCCTCCCAAAAGGGCATCTGTGTACCAAATTTGGCAGTCCTAGCTCTAATGGGTCAGGAGGAGTTCTTGAACAGATGGACAGACAGGCTATGTCTCACTCAGGCTATGTTTAGACTACGTTCTATTTTCGAAAGAGGATATGCTAATTGCACGGGAATTTGCATATCTTCTTCTGATCTCACTTTTGAAAGAGGCTCTTTTGAAAGTGAAAGTAGTCTGGATGTGTTTTTTCCGAAAAAAGCCCCCTTTTTCGAAAAAACCGCTCTTCCTTAAAAAGTGAAGTTTACGTGGGTTGTTTCGAAAAAGGGGCTTTTTCTCCAAAAAAACCCACATCCAGACTACTTTCACTTTTGAAAGAACCTCTTCTGAAAGTGAGATCGGAAGAAGACATGCAAATTCACGCAGAATCTGCATATCCTCTTTCAAAAAAACCCCGTCGTTTAGACGTACCCTCACACACAAACTCTCTCAAATATATAAGTAGAAGGTGTGTGGCAGTAATGTTGCGGAGCTAAATACGGTCTCAGTTTCCACTCAGTCTTTATACGGTTTGACCATGTAAAAAATAGGGATAGAATATCCTGGTTAAAATGTTAGCCAGCTAAATGGAGTGTTAAACCTTTCGGTTAACCAGGATCCTGCAAGTGGGAGACTGGTTAACCAGTTACCCATTAACATCCCTAGTAAAGAGTAAATAATAACTTCAGAGTCTGGCTGGTTGCTCTTATTGTCTGTTACAGAACATTTCACTGTATTTTAATGCTGACATCCAACTTAAAATGAATCTGCCTCTATTTTCAGCAGTTCAGCTCCTGTCCCTCAATAACCACACAAAAGATAACATGAGCTGAACCAACTAGACTCTACCAGAGACAGGGATATTCACGGACACCAGGACACAGCTGCCATCTTGAAACCTTAGCTTGCTGGGGTCTCCATACCTATCGACAGGTTCCTCAGTGAAAACCTCCGTTCTGTGAATGATGCCCCGAAAGGAGAACAATGGGTCATCAGCAAGTCAACAGAAGAAAAACGGTAATCACCAGCCATTCAGCATGCAGGACGGATTTTGAGGAATACCCACCAAGAGTGGGCACTTTCACGTTGAGTCCTCTAGCTGTGATGGAATGACAGACGATCCTAACTGATGCATTTCACAGACAAATGAGCCACGTGACGAATCCAATGCTCAGAAAGCTGAGGAAACGTTGTCAGGGTTTTACGGTTTCTCTTTAGAATAGAGGATTTATGGTGATGCCACCATATGATTGATTCATTATGCTCTTTCATATTCATTTTGTAAACTGGAATACATTAGGTTTTAAAATCAAGAGTGCTCCAAGTCAAAGGCAAAGCTACATTCAAGTTCAAGCTACATTCAAGTTCAAGTTCTGCATCCCAACAATTCAAGGTTCTCCCTATTATACGTGAGAATGTATGAAATTGGTTTTAGCATACATGTGTAAATTCCAAGGATAGTTAACACAGAATCTCTCTACTCAGATCATTTATACAATAAAAAAAATGACCCTGTTCTGCCTTTCAGTTGTTCAGCTTGGCCTTTCCAGCAACATCAGGTAACATGCTGTGGAGTCTCACAATAACAACTCTTGTCTACCCCTTCTCCCATCAAAAGCTGCCTTGCTTTTCCCTTCCAATCTAGTTTCTTCAGCTGATCATGGAGAGGACAGCCTCACAGATTGCATCCTCTGCTGATTCCCCCTGCCTCCTGGATTTTATCCAATGACTGGAATTAAAAAGTGGCCCAGACAGACTACTTTGGGGTGGACTTAGAATCCATGTCCAGCAGTGTGACCATGACTGGTCCCAATAGATGACCTCACAGCAGCCCATCTCTGCCTTTCAAGAAAACTGAAGAAAGAAAACAGTACGACCTAGTGGACGGAGCACTGGCACCCCCAGTACCTAGGTTCTGTTCCCATCTTGTCCACTGGTTGGCCGGGTGACTATGGACAAGTTAATTTCTCATCTGTAAAATGGGCACATGCATTTATCTGCTTCCAGGTCTACTGATAACTGCTGGGTATTGTTATTAATGCTTCACCTGCTCCAGCTGCAGGAGAGCTGTAGAAGACCCTCTCCAGTTCAGGGCAACTTACTACTGCATTACAGGGGAGGATCCATCATAGGAGGATCTTCTAGCTTGGTACTGAAGCTTCTCTTCCCATGGTCCTCCAGTTTACCTCCTCAGCTCTTCCCGTGCTTTGCTCTCTGGCTGTGTCTCCAGCAAGCAACTTATTCACTAGATACATTCACTGCAAACTAGCACCGGAGGCAGACTTGAGCCTTCAGCAACTTTGCAATCTCCAGAAGAACCAGTGATGGGAACCACCCGTAACCTAAGGCTGCCAAACCCCATAATAAAACTATCCTTGGGATTCTCTGCAAGGTGGGAACAATCACCTGGAGCCTATTGTAGCTCCACCTTCAAGCGCCTCCCATCTTCTACAGCTCTGGGTGACGGCAGACTGAGAAAAGACCCAAGGGAACTGCGGGGACACCCAATCTACACTGACTTCAGACACCAAATTGGGAAGGCACTTGCAAGAGGTTACAATAGCAGGTTCCAAACAAGTGGCAAAATCCACCTGTGGGGCAGAGGACCAGTACAAAGCTGTCAGCCCCATTTACACCCCATATATGGAATCGGGGGGGAAGGAGGGGGACAGGCGTTGATGACATGATCACACCAAAAGGCTTGCATAGTCATGATCCTCTGTGTGGCCATTGAAGATCCCTTGGCTGCTGTAAAGGCTCTAAATGCTACGGAGAGAGTATCTGTGCCAACTACTCATTCATTGATTGCGGAAGGCTTAGAACATAAGAGCGGCCACACTGAGTGAGACCAATGGTCCATCTAGCCCAGTATCCTGACTGCCAACAGTGGCCAATACCAGGTGCTCCAGAGGGAATGAACACAACAGGTAATCCTCATGTGATCCCTCTCCTGTCACCCATTTACAGACAAACAGACACCATTCCCACCCATCCTGGCTAATAGATTCATGGAGGTTAGGTCCATCAATAGCTATCTAGCTCTTTTTTGAACCTTGTTGAAGTCTTAGTCTTCACCACATCCTCTGGCAGGGAGTTCCGCAGGTTGACTGTGCACTTCCAGGGGATGGATCACATATTTGACTACCATGCCAACAATGATCCCCTATGCCAGTCGAAGATAGGGTCATGGCTTTCAGCTCCCCGGCCCATCTGCACTCATCCTGCACCAAGCACAAAAATTTTCTCCTTGCATATTATGTGCAGTTAATAAATAGAGACACATGTTTTGTGTGAATATTTGTTTCCCACTGGGAGCATGAAAGGTAGCTATATTTCCAGGAATCTAAGATTTTTCATCTCGTTCAAAATCACCTCTGATAGAAAGCTAACCCTTATCTATAGGGGAGTTTGATTACAAGGTTTTGGAGTAAGGCTTCACAGAGAAATTTCATCTCACCAGGGACCATCTTCCAGTTCCAGCTGAGGCCAATGGAAAGTGACCCCCAGACTTAAACTGGACATGGATCAGGTCCTTAGATGACACAGCAAACAGATGTGCCAAATTAATCTCTGATGCAAAACTACTGACTTCAGCTGAGTTACACCATGGATGAATTCGGTAATTATTAGTAGTCCCTAGAAGACCAGACTCCATTGTGCTAGAAACTGCACAAAACCAAAAGTCAGCCTTTGTCCCAAAGGGCTTTCCATCTTGTGCCTTTATTCCTTCCAAATCAATAGACCCCTCTCATCTTGAAATCAAAGCTATGGAGGCGCATTCTTTCTCCTACTCCAAACCGAATCAAGTTTTACATGGGCATTGTACATAAGACAGTATTACAGTAATGCTTAATCAGTAAAAGGAGAGACAACCACTTGAAATAGTGAAACTTACTCAAAAAGAGTGAATTCATCAGGGGTCGCCAGCACTGGGCGCTATTTGCGATAGCAACTTCATGGCAACGAGGTTACATTGATTATAGTATCTTTCATGAAATGGGATCCCAAAGTGGTGTCAAACGACACTACAACATTACTGAAGTGTAGCCACCTCTGGGTGAAGTGTGAAAGCTCTTTTACATAACTGTTAAGGACAAAACATGAAGACTTATATGGCTTCCCACAAAAATTGCCGGGGGAAAAATAAATTGCCCAGAACAGAATTGGACCAGGACAACCACTTCTGCAAAAGATGCCCAGGGATCTTCCCAGACCACATAGAGAGGGTTTCAATAGTACCTTATACACAACATAGTGCCCAATAGCACTAGGCTGGGACATTGTCTCTGTAGGAAGAGGAGGGCTACTTATTAAGTTAACAACACTTTGGTTTGCCCCAGTGGTCTCCCAACCAACTGCATGAGTAGAGCAACACTGAGCTGTGAGATTGGAGGGGAGCAGAGCACAAGATGGCTTGGCACCCGCCTGTACAAAAGCAGCAAGTTGTCTGCATGACCCTGTCTTGCAGAGGGTTGTTTGGGAAAAAAGCAGCTAGTGAGTCAAAGCACTTCCCGCATCCAACCCCATCCTAAAGCGCATCCCTAGATTGTAAAGCCAGAAGGGACCCAGTCTGGCCTCCTGCAAACCCAAACTCTCACTCAGACCATTGATTTGTGCTACTGTACTACTCATATCAGCGTGTGGGCCTGAAATACCTGTTTAATGTGAAGACTAAAGTTCTAATTCCAGGCATTATACGCCCAGAAGGCTTGATGGCGTTAAAGCCTTATACTTTTACAATCCTAAGTCCTTGCTCAAAAGAGGAATCCCTTTCAAAAGATGGCAAACTCAATGCGGTTTAGTGGCTGGAGAGCTAACGGGAGGGTGCAATTCAGTAGCTCACAGGTAAAGGTCCTGAAAACCTGGATAGTGAGAAATTCTGCGTCAATGATTTAAAAGTTCCGGATACAACTATAAAATATTGGTCCCGCCTGTGAAGGCTGAAAGTGCTTATGAGACGTACATTAATAGTAAATTGGCTCCTGGCTATTTCCCTTCACACAATATAAACCAAAGGGAATGAATGATCAGGCCTCTCAAACGTTACCACATTTTCTTATTAAAAGCAGAAGGGAAGAACAGGTATCCAGAAATCGGACTCCAGCCTAGCAAAGGAGCCGAAAACGCCTCGCCACGTTGTAGTCCGCCTGAGTCACTGCTACAGAGGACGAAAACAGGTCCCCGCTAGCCCTGCATCCCGCCGGATCTCTTCCCGATATTCTCTTTGCTCCTTGCAAGCCCCAAGACGCCCAGCTTTGAAGATGTAATCAGCCCGTTTTCCAAGCTTCTGCCTTTCCAGAACTAGCTTCAAAGCGCACGCAGCCAAGCGACGGGTTCCCACGGCTAACGGAACGCTTCGCCACGGCAGAGCGCAAGTGAACTTGAGAAAACTTCCCCTCCCCGAGCCATGAATTCTCCTTCGGTCTTGGAAACGGAGTCGCCCGCTCTGGGTGGTCGCCGTTCCCACGGCCGAGATCTGGGCTAGTGCGGATGGGGAACAGTCCCCGAGACAAGCCAAACAACCACCGCTTTGTTCCTGGGGGGGGGGGGGGGGGGGGGGGGAATGAGGACCCTCGCTCTGCTGCGCACCCGCGTCTTCCAAGTTGGGCTCGGATAGATTTCGATCGGAGTCCGTCCGGCTCCGGGGAGCCGCTGACCCGGGTTGGGGACCCCTTCCTCCTGCAGAGACCGGAGCGGGGCGGAGGAAGGGGTGCGAAGGAACGGGCAGGGTAATTTGCACCTTTTCCACCCCGCTGCGTTGTTGCCAGCTGGGGAGAGGGAGGTTTTCAGGCCACCACCCCATGCGCCCTGCACTCCCTGCAGTCATCCCCCTTCTCCGCCCCGATCTACAGACCTCCCCGACTTGCGCGCAACTGGAGCGCAGCCCAGGTGGCGTTCGGGGAGAGAGAAAACTTTTGCTGCCGCAGAAGCACCCAGCGAGCCCCGCCGCCAACTGCGGCCGGCACCCCGATGCGCCCCCCGGGGTCCCGTTCCCACGGCAGGCTCTGCGCGCCCCGCGGCTACTCACGCTGCTGTTGTGGCCGGACCAGTGCACCATGGCTTGGTTGTGAGCCGAGTCTCCGGTCAGCGCGAAGGTGCTGCTGCTCAGCCGGAGCTCCTCCAGCCTGAAGCGGGTGGCTTTGCCCGCCGGCTGCTCCGGGGAGGCCGCGGCCGCCTCCCGCTCGGCCGGGACGCCCTGGGCTCGCTTCCCCTCCACCTGGCTCCTTCTCCGCCGGCTGCGGGGCGCACGCCCGGCCGGGCTCCCCTCCTCGCCTAGCTGGGCCGGCAGCCAGGGCGCAGCGCCCTGCAGGGGAGCTCCGGGGCGCGCCGGGGACGCGCGGGGGCCGGGCTGCCTAGTGGTGGGAGCCGCGGTGGCTTTCCCCGCAGCCTCCGCCGGGAAGCCCCGCTCTTGTCGTCCGCGGCCGGGCCACACAGGCACGGCTGATCCCTGCCGCGGCCCATGCGGCTGCACCGGGGAGCGGCAGGCGCGGCACGTTATCTCGGCCCCGCTCCAGCGCCAGGAGCAGAGGACGAGCCAGGTCCCGGCCAGCAGGGACCAGCCCGCAACTTTTCCCATGGCTGCGGCGGGCTGGCGCGCCGCGGGGGCGCTGCGGCTTCACCCGGAGCGCGGCGGCAACTCCATGCAAGTTTCAGGCGAGGCTGGAGCGGGCGCAGGCAGGGGGGGAGGAGGAAGAAACCTGCTCGAGTCTCTCCCCCGGCTTCCCTGGCCCCCTCCCCGGGGCTGGCGGCGCGCAGCCGGCGTGGGGCGGACGGGAAAGCCGCCGCCACCCGCGGGGGAGGAGCCGAGCTGGAGCAGGAGCGAGAGATCCCCCCGGCTGGCTGGCGAGTGCCTCCTGCTCCAAGGCGGCGCTCGGCGCGCAGTGCCCCCCGCGGCTCCGTGCGTCGCGCAGCGCAGCGCAGCGCACGCACCCGGCTGCTCCGCGGCTTCCCAGGGGCGCAGGAGCCGGCACACGCAGCCCGGCAGGCGCTCGCGGGAACTTTGAGAGCCTCCCCCGCACCCACGCGCGGCACCGCGGCTCCCCCCGCAGGCCTGGACGTGCCCAGCTCGCGGGGGAGTGAAGGAGCGAAGCCGGTCCCCAGCCGCTGCGCGCACCTCCTGGGTATCTCCTTCCCCAGGAGCGATTGCGCGTCTGGATGGAGTCTGATTTACAGCCCCTGGCTCTTCTCTTGGGGAGGGGGTAACTTCAGGGGAGACCTGGCTCCGGCAGGGTGAACCAGGCAGCAGCCGTGGGGCCAGGTAAGAACACGCTGTCCTTTCGTCTGGAAGACACTCTCCCTCCCCGAGCCGTGCGGCCCGCTCACATACACTTGCTGCCGCTCTGGGCTGAGATCAGTAGCTCTCAAGCGTCGCCAAGGTTTGCTCAGGCTCGGCCCGTCAGGCCCAGAGACCGGATTTGGGAAATGAAATGACAGCGGGGGGACAAGGAGGAAGGAAGATTCCCGCCGATGATTTCATGAAGCCACCGAAATCTCCATGTTCTGAACTAGCTGTCCCTTGACTCTGTATCATACACGCAGTTTCTCAAGTAAGAGACTGTGCTTTCCCTTTCTCCCCATTGCTTCTACAGTTTTCATGATCGTTTGCCCAAACAGAGCTTTGTAAGGTTTTCCCCCCTTCCTTTCGATGTTCCCTCCAATTTTTCCATCCACGGGCAGAATAAATTTTGTTATATGCACAAAGGCTTACGTTGATGTGCACCACCAGTAGAAACACATGGCTGTGGGTGCTCCGTGGGTGGCACTTGAATCTCCAAGGGTGGACTCCTAAGCACCAAATTACATGGAACACTACTTTCCTCCCACAATTGCATATTCACAGTTATTCCCTGTTTCCATCATGTATTATGACTATATCACACCCACATTATACACACAGCTATGTGTATGCCCATATACAGATCTAGATAGGCTCTACATTTAGTAAGAAGTTGAGAGGTGCATAAATTTAGTTTACTTCAGTAAGCAATTCCTCTCTGTTCAGTCTCCCTTTTTTCAGTTTCATTTTAAAGGGAGTTTATTTATTTTTAAGTATCTCCTTCTTCTGGTGAAGGATTGCGGCAGTGTATTTCAATAAGACATTTACAGTTACTCGGTTATTTCAGAAACGAGGAGTAGTCCTGTGGCACTTTAGAGATTAACAAACCTATATAGACTCATGAGCCTCCGTGGGTAAAACCCACTTCATCAGATGAGTAATTTCAGAAATCTAGCTCTAATGTTTGCTGGGGGGAAGCCTTGGAAATTTTGCAAATGGTCATTCTAAAGTCAGGCTTGGATTAATGGAAGTTTGGCACGAGTCTCTGTGATACTTAAACAATGATGAATTGTCTGCAATCTCACCCTCAGACCCCAGCTAAATCTACTGTAAACTAATTAATTTTATTCTGATTTGCATTTCTTCCAAATAAATGGTTATTATTAAGCACATATTCTGTCAGTCATAATATATTGCACGTCAACACCTCCTTCCAGCTGTTTATCTCACAGCACTTTACAATAGTTGGCTAATATGTCCCCTACTGTACACATGGAGAAACTGAGGCACAGACGTGTAAATCATTTGCCCGGTGTTCTAAAGGAGGCTTGCAGTAGATTGGAACCCATGCTGCTCACTCTTTCAGATGACAGCTAGCCTGGTGGTTCTTTGATTGGGTAACAAGATCCGAGGGGAAAGGTGGGCTGGCTATGTAGTGGTACAAAGGTCTATGCAGAGATATGTATTTCCTGTGGTAATTAGGACAGTTCAAGAGGGATTTCTCCAAAAATGACTCTGGCCTGCCATGGAAATGTCAGTACAACTCTCATGAAAAGGTTTGGCTTATGCTAAACAGGAAAAAAAAACAGGAGATAAGTAGCTAGATATTTACTCTATGACTGTTGGTGAATGGTGCCTGTGCAATCTAAATTAAAGGTCTAATACATGAGTTGAGAAAAGAGTGAAAAAGCAGGGTTTCTTTAGGCTGGAGAATAGAAGACAGAGGGTGGGGATGAGTACAGGTTGAACCTTTCAGATCTCGGCCATAGATGTTGCTGGACCACAAAGTCCTGGCGGTCAGGAGCGGGAGCCAGCTGGGAGTCCCATGGGGTGTGGGAAGTTCTGTTTATGTCAACAGCTGTTGGGTTGGGTAGTGACCAGGTGACCTCGGCCGGGAACCTTGGGGATCCCCTGGTGACAGCAGGGCCTGTAGTGGCTGGGCAGTCCTGGCTGGGGAACCCTCAGCTGCAGCCGGGCAGGGACCTGTGCTCTGGGGAGCCCTGGCCGGGCCAGTGTCAGTGGAGGCAGCAGTGGGTGGGGAGCACCAACTTTGAGAGCTCCAAAGCTGGAAGAGGAGCCCAGGAACGGTACAGCAGCCAGCAGGGGGTCATTGACCTCCCCAGTCCAGCAAACTCCCTAGGAGCCGTCCTGAGGGTGCCGAACCAGGGAGGCAAGAGGCGGGTAATTGACTAATTGTGTCGTCAATATAATTTGTATCAACGACATGATTAGTCGATGAGGGAGGATGCTCGGTCCCAGCTTATGTCGGTCGAGGAGCTACCCCCTCTGCAGCTCTGCAGCTTAAATGTAGTAAGATCCGGGCAACTCTTACTACATTTAAAAGGCAGAGCCGCAGTGGTCCTGGACTGGCATGAGCCTGGTCTGCCTCGGTCCCAGCTCATACCAGGTCCAGCAGTCCCTGTTCGCGGTGGCCTGGGCTGGCTGCGGGCAGAAGCTGATTCATGGCAGGCTCCCCTAACTTCCCCCCCGCCATGGACGGAGCAAAGCAGGTGGCACCGCAGATACAGTGGTGGTGGGAATCGGCTTTTAAGCCAGCTCCCTCCAGCACAGGTTCCTCTTCCTCCCCTTGCTGCCTCTGATTCAGAGGCAGCAAGTGGGGGAGCAAGCACCTAGTTGAGTACTTAGCTACCTGATAAGCTTAGGCTCAACTGTCACTTACATCCCTAACCTGAACTCAAAAGGCTGGTACAAGGAGGAGGGAAGAAAATTGTTCTTGTTCATTCTAGCCCATGCTGTCTCTGCTGAGTCACCATCACACCTGAATTCAAAGTGCTTTTCCTCACCTGTCCTGAAGAGCTCACATTGATTTCCTCTTTGATCCCCATAATGCCTCTCACTCTCACGAGGGCAGGTCTTCATCACGCCTACATTAAAGCGCTCAGCATTTTGTCTCTACTCTTCCCGTCCCCTGGCCAGTCACTTCCATTCATCCAGGCCACATCCCCGGTCCATGGAATTTCACTCTGAAAATCTCCTCTTGGGATTGTTCCACATCTAGTTGATGTAAGAGTCTCCCTGCTGAACATCATGGTGAACAAGCTCCATTTATAGTTCTTAGCAATATAGGAAACATTGAAAACCACCGACCAGGCTTTTATTTGGGCTGGAGCAGTACATTGTACTTGATGTTGCACATATACCTAGTAAGACAGGACCCGACACGAGGCACTTACAATGTAAACGAGAGAGATAAAAAGTAGGAGGAGACAGGCACAAAGTGAGGAATGAATTTGCCTACAGTCATGCAGCAGGCCGGGGCAGATGTGGAATGAAGACATAGCTTGCCTAAATCAAGGCTAGTGCCCTGCCTACTGTACCTTCTAGTATTGGCTTTCCTTGGCAGCTGTTCAAACCTGCTTTCTCCAAAGGTTTAGTCATTGTTCTGGAGTTTGCCTGCTCTAAAACTGACTCCCCACAGACCTCGGCTCTGCATCAGACAGGCCCTTCCCAAACCCATTCCTGGTTTTGTTTGCAGAGGTAAGATCCATCATTTTCATCCGACCACATTCCTTCCCCCGTTGCTTGGTACTCTCCAGCAAGGTTTTGCCATTTCATTTTGGTTCTTTCCATTCTAGACTCCATCGCCTTTCCCATCTCTTACAAGGGCCATGGGGTCGTGGCAGAATCGAGTTCTTCCATCACAACCCAGCCAATCTGCATTTTGAAACGTGCAAGTCACAAGTGACAATAGCTTTCTGGGAATACTAAATATCATTCAAGCCACTTTCTACAGTCAGGCTACTTGTGTCATTTACATCTTCCACAGAACCTAGAATACATATCCTGATTTCTATTTTATTTTATTTTATTTTATTTTATTTTATTTTATTTTATTCAGAGATCACTGCATTTTAGTCAGCCTTGAAGAAATAGCCTGACTTATCAGCTCTGGGTTTATTTGTATTGACAAGACAATAAACATTCATGTCTATCACTGTCACCTTTAGCTCTTCACTTGACTCTGGAAGAATTTAATAGAGGGAAGAGAATAATGATAGAGAAAAAAAGATTAAAAATTTAATGGCCTAGCGTTGCTATTTGCAGTTTGTCATCATTACAGATTCTATTTTTTTCTCCCCTATGTTTCCATTGAATTTCTCACTGCCCAGAGTGGGCACCGACTGCAAGTTCTAGGTGCAAAATAAAGATGCTGCTCAAAAGAAAAGGCAAAAACTTTTTATTCCCTTTTGATTGAGAGCGAGGAACAGGGAGGAAGATGAGAAACCTGCGGCTGACTGAGGACGTGAGCCTGGGATTACTAAGTATTCTTTATTTTTGGATCAAACTCATACATGGACAAACAATGAGGCAGGTGAATCATAAAATAATCTGTTTCACTCTGCTGTTGTATCCTAAGTAGTAAGAAGTATAGCAGGAAGAAAAGGGTGAGAAAAAAGGCTGATTTGGAGCCCATGCAAAGCACTAGTGGCACAAAAGCTTTATTTTACTCCCAGCAATATTTCACGTCCCATTGTATTCATGTTGAAATGGAAAGCTTGGGATCATCTTGACATTCTTCTTACTGAATCCGTTTTTTTTTTTTAAAAAAAAAAACAGCCTACACAATTATGGCACCCCAAAGCCTTCATTTAATGTGCAAGATCTATTAAGTGAAACTGACAAGAAACTGGTAAGAGATGTACGCAAAAAGCAAACAAATAGCACAGAAGGTGAAAGGAATTCAGAACTAATGCAGTTATCCCAAATGCAAACTTTTATATCACTCCAAGCTAGCATTCTCTCTCCCCACACGCTGTATATTTAGGATGAAATCTTGGTGACAATTAATTAATGAGAGGAAAAAACCTCTCATTCATTTCACTGGGGCCAGGATTTCACCAATAATTTCCGCATTTACATTGTTACATATGATATGCAGTATAATTCTAGTTACCCAAATATCTTTTACCCAAAAACCCTACTTATCCAAATGCATAGCATGTCCCCTTCATGCAATTGCCGCTCAAAGTAGCATCCTGTTTTTTCTGAATGGCTGGTAATCCAAAATTTGTCCCCCCAGGGAATTGACAAACAATGTACTGCAAATATGTCAGATGACACTTGTAGTCCCTATTGAGTCTATGGATTCTAATATATCAACTTAAGCGATTACTTGGATACAGTTTCATTACATCTGAAATAATTTGGTTTGTGGTTTTCTTGTACCCTGCTTTCACTTCCCAAATTTTGGCAATATCCAAACTGAACATTTTTTAATGATCTCCTAATAAAAGTCATACAGTTGCTAGATGAGTAACATTTTACCCCTTGAATCTGTAAATGGTTATTCAAGTCCAGATCCAAGTGGAGGCTTTCTCTATGCTTGGAAATTGAATTTTATTAGAACATGTGTTGACTCCCAGGTTATTAAATAAAACGTGCACTTGGATGTACTTAGTTCAAAGTCATTATTAACATTCTGTAAGTTAACAGGACTCCTAAAGCTCCTGTTTCAAGATTAAGTAATCTTCCCAGTTTAGATAAAATTTTAAATTTCATCTCTTCTAGGGCCCATAGACTACAATGGGCTTTGCATAAGGTCCTTCCCAAAATGCAATGCAGATTTTGAAAATAATAGCAAAAGGCAGAAAGTATGGCAGGAGACCCCTCCTGGCTTAACCAGGAGTTCTTGAATGATCTACCAATCAAAAAGGAATGTCACGGGTTGGTCTCCCCATCAGGCTTACATCCTTGGGGTTGTCCACCCGTGCACCTTTCTCCCACCCGCGTTTCCCTTACTAGTCCAACTAGAACGTAGAGTTCATGGCTCGATGGGAAGTCCACAGAGTCTTGGATATGCACAATCCTGCGTGAGGAAGGAGGGGGACTCAGGCCCACCCCCGCTCCGGGTCCCGACCCAGGATCCTCAAGGCAGCAATGAACTAGCGCTGCCTGGTTGGTGGTGATTCCCCTGTAACTCACCAACCCTCCAGGGGGTTACAAGCTGGAGGCGGCACCGCCGTCTCCAGCCCCTGTCCTGGGCCGCTTCCTCCTCCTCGCCAGTCTTGTTCTTCCCTCCGGTGCGCGACGTCGTCCCCCACACCAAGAGCTCTTGTGCAAAAAGGCATGTGTGGACAGGGCATAGGGGGGGTTTCGCATAAAAAGGGGCAATCGAAAAAAGCCCAGGTGCCTTGGTGGCCATTCTGTAAATAGCAATCAAAGTTTCCTTTCAAGAGTGCATCCATGCAGCCTGGATGCTCTCTCGTGCAAAAACACATCGCTTTTTCGATGGGCTTTTGCAATGTAGACGTGTTCCTGCGCAAGACGTTTTTGCTGAAGATCTCTTCCACAAAAAGCTTCTTATGCAAGAAGCCTGCAGTGTAGACAGAGCCTGACAGTGCTATCCTGAGATACGACCGTTTCTCTAGTCTATGTAGAGAGAAGAATGCAACATCTTGGGTATCCCCTGTAGCTGACTCACAGCAAATGTGAACTTTCCTATAGCAGCCACTGCTTTAGAAAATAACTCCAGTCCTTTCAGCATAGGAAGAGCTGCTTTCCAGACTCAATCTGGAAAGCAGTCTGTGGACTCATTTACATTTTTTATATGGCTCCTTTCTCTCCGGGAAGATTCCCTTATCAGGATTTCAAATCCTCACAGTTTTTCTGCAGAAAGTCTTGACATGCATGGGACATTCTGCCTCCCCAGAACATCTGTGCCACTGCACACTACTGCCAACCAGCTATCGTACTTTCTTATCTCCTTTGCAGCTTCCAAGAGCAAGCAAAAAATAAAACCTCGCTGAAAGATCGTATCTTTTTCTAGCGGGTAGGTCATAACTCTGCAAAACTTTTGCCCTTTATTACAGTATACTCTATACAATGGAGCAGCCAGCACAATTATTTGTGATTGGTTGGCGGGCCACACACTTAATTAGATCCGGTGGGGATTTGAGCAGGACTGTGCGATGCTCGGTGACTAGAATTATTGCCTGTATACCGTGGAGTCTCCTGTAAAACGTGTGGCCATTTGCTCGTATTCCCAGTTTGTGTAACCTTCTTTTCTTACCTTTGTTCCTTCATCTGGCTTCTTAGGGCTGGCAAGTTTGTAGTGACATCCACTTATGGGGGCGACATTGCAAAACTGTCCCTGTGGTTGTGAGCCTGGTGACCCAACACCCTGCCTGATGGCTCAATTGATCTGCCAGCCTGTGTCAGTTCAGAAATATACAATGATCTTTACCCATTTTCCTTTATGGGCCAGTAGATCTGGAAGCAGCTGCCGGCCTGGAAGGCCACCCGAACGTGAAGAGTAGTTTTGACACCTCTCCTACTGATTATGAGGGTTGAAGTGGAGCGGTTGAGAGTCACACTCATTGGCATGTCCAGAAACGCCCTTGTAATGGATTTCCCTTGTCAGGGGAGGGGAGGAGAAGGCATATTGATTTTCTACGAGGATGGAATGCTGTTATTTTCCAATTAATGCTCCACATTAGAGAGCAATCCAGCTGGAAAGAAACAGCTAAGCAGGCTGAAGAGCTGCGTTCGGCACTTTTTCCTAGAGCGAGTTGCTTTTCTTCAACTTCTTAAAAGGCCCACCACCGCCACTCAGGCCAGAGCCTCTGCTGGCTTGAATTGTTCTGGCATTGGCATCCATGGGGCTCTGCAGGCCTAAACCAGCAAGGACGGCGGTTTTCAAACTTTTTTTTTCTCGTGACCCAGTTGAAGAAAATTTTTGATATCCGCGGACCAGGATAATTTGACGGGAATGTGGTTCCGGGGTGGGGCTGAGGAGAGCTTTGGGTGTAGGAGGAGGCTCCAGCTTTGGGGGCGGGGGGCAGGGCTGGGGCAGAAGGGGCTTACCGTGAGCAACTCCCAGTCAGCGGTGCAGCGGGGGTGCTAAGGCAGCTTCCTGTCTCTCCTGGCACCGCAGACCATGCTGCCTCCATTAGCAGGTTCCCAGGCAATGGGAGTGCAGAGTTAGTGCACATAACCATGTGCGCTCTCCCCTCCCCCCACCTAGGAGCCGGACCTGCTACTGGCTGCTTTTGGGGTGCAGCGCAGTCTGTGGTGCCAGGACTGGCAAGGGGCTACCTTAGCCACCCCACTGGTCACCTCACTCCCCTGCAGCACCGAGACCCAGCACCCAACATTGCACCCCTGAGCTATCACCAGCTACCACGTTGAAGAAAAAAGAAGAGCAGGCGAGTGAGGACGGGTTCATTGTCAGGCCAGTTCTGAGAATAATGCTAGTGAGCTCATATCTGCACTTTTCATTGGAAGCTCTCAAGGCATGTTATCATGGACATCGGGCTAATTACCTGCTTTTTTACAGATGGGAACACTGGCCCGGAGAGAGGAGGGAACATGGCCGAGGGCATCCTGCAGGCTAGTGCCTGGCAGAGAAATCCTCCTCCACTGAACTCTGCAGATCACGTCTGAGGCTACGTCTTGACTGCAGGCTTCTTTCGACAGAACTTTTCCAGAAGAGATCCACCGGAAAAACTTCTTCCGAAAGAGAGCAACTCCACAGCAAAAGCACATTGAAAAAGCCACCCGCTCTTTCGAAAGATAGCGTCCACACTGATTGGACGCTACCTCGCCTTTCAGTTGTGAATTCTGTGTATGGAGTGGCCACCAGGGCACCTGTGCTTTTTCCTGTGGGCCTCTTCTTTCGAAAAAACACTCTCTTCCACGTCCACACACGCCTTTTTCCAAAAAAGCTTTTTTGGACAAAGGCTGCTTCCTCATAGAAAGAGGTCTACCGCTGTCAGAAAACCCTTTCCGTTCTTTCAACTTTCTATCACAAGAACGCAATAGCAGTGTGGACGTAAGTATAATTTTTCCAGAAAAATGGCTGTTTTTCCGGAAAAACTCTGCAGCGTAGACGTACCCAGAGTGCACATGACTGACGCCAGCTCAGGGTGTTCCAGTTCCAGAAGCAACACCCCTTTCAAATCAACCTTCCTTTCTCCCTAAAACATCCCACCTTTGGGGGCTCACTTGAGGTAACAGCCCAGAGTAGCGTGTTGCAGTCACACCTGCTAATGGAGGAGAGAGAGGAGGGGCAGAGGAGGCATTCGACATTCGCGGCAGTGCCAGGAACATATCCACTGCAAACAGTGAGGGTTTCTTGTATATCCATGAGATTCTAGTTTCTGCACTCCGAAAATCCTTTAATGCCTTCCGCAGGCTTTCTCCCACAGCTGTTACAGTAGAGTCACCCTTCCCGCAATGTAAAATGTCACCACTTCAGCATGAACAAGACCCTAGAATAGGACTGCAAGAGGACGTCATGTACTATAGGACTAGAGCAGAACAGATACATGAAAGCTTATGGGAGGGGTACCTGGCTTTTTGGTTCCATACGCAGCATGGCAAAAGCATTTCTCCCCCGCCTTATAGCTTATAGTCTCATGAATTTCAATGGTGGGGCAAAGGAGTGGATTGTCAGCAGCAGACAAGTACAGCTCTGCAATTACATTCTCAGCTGAGTCTCTCATCCAGATTGCCAAAAGTACTACGTTGTAGTGATGGGGACACACAAGACAGCGTTGTCTAGTGGATACAGCATTGGGCTGGGATCCTGCACATCCACTGCTGACCTTCAATGTGACCTTGGGTGTGTCCCTGTCCCTCTGCTTCCTTCCCGCACATTGTCTGCCACCTTTTTTAAGACTATAGTGTCTTTGGGGCATGGGTTGTCTCTTATTGGGTGTAGCCATGAAGTGGACTAGGCTCTTCTGCGATAGATAAAAATGCTAAGTCTCACATGGTGCCATTCATATCTGAAGTTATGGGAGGCAGATGTTGCACTGTATTCAGCATTAGTAAGGCCGGTGTCCAATTTGGGGTACCACACTGCTGGAAAGACGTGGACAAACTGCAGGGAGTTCAGAGAACAGCAACACAATAAAAGGTTTAGAAAACTTAGCCGAAGAGAAAAGGTTAAAAAACTGGGTATGTTTAGCCTTTAGAAAAGTCTGAGGGGGTCCCTCTAACAGTCTTCAAATAGAAAAAGCAGTTCTGGGGCACCTTATTTCAAAATAAGCTATTCCAGAAGAAATACTCCAAAATAGCTTCTTTCAAATAGTGCGTCTACAAGACAGGGAAGCCTCAAAATTAGTCCAAGGCAGACTCCCCTAATGTGGACGTGCTAGCTCAATTTAGAGCCCCAGGAGGCACTGGGGAGTAATTACTTTGAATGGTCCTGGGGAGGAGCTATTTCGAAACAGCTATTTCGGAATTGGTGTTATTCCTCGTAGAATGAGGTTTACAGATTTTGAAATAAGCCATCCATTATTTATAAATTATATCGAAATAACAGAATTGCCATTTAGACACTCACGTTGTTATTTTGAAATAACGTCAGTTATAAATATGCTATATCATGAGTTTTTATGGGTAAAATCAACATCACTAGTGGGTTTTACCCATGAAAGCTCGTGGTCTAATATATTTGTTAGTCTCTGAAGGGCATGTCTACACTGGAGAGTTCTTTTGAAATAACTCCTCGTATTTCAAAATAACAAGGTAAATGTCCATACTACAAGTGTGTCTAGACTACAGGGTTTTTTTGAAAAAAGTAGCCTTTTTTCAAAAAAACTTCCCATGTCTAGACTGCTGCCGCATTCTTTTGAAAGTAAATCGAAAGAAAGCGGCAGTTTTTTTGACCATGGAAAAACTCGTTTTACGAGGAAGAACGCCTTTTGTCGAAAGTGCTCTTTTGAAAAAAGGCACTATGTAATGCAAACTGTGCTTTTTCGAAAGAGAGCATCCAGACTGCCTGGGTGCTCTCTTTAAAAAAAAAAAGGCTTGCTTTTTTGAAAGTACTGGTTGTAGTCTAGACGCTTTTTTTCTAAAGAGACTTTTTTGAAAGTATCTTTTGAAAAAGCCTCTTTCAAAAGAGGCTTGCAGTCTAGACATAGCCTACCAAGCCTGTTATTTCGAAATAAGGGGCTGGTTATTTTGAATAATAATGCCTGCTTGTAAAGAAGAAGATGCTTATTTTGAAATCGTTATTTGGGGAGTTATTTCGAAATAACTTATTTCAAAATAATCTCGTAGTGTAAACACAGCCTGAGAGTTCAAATATGTTTAAGGCTGTTCTAAAGATGGGGATCAATTGGTTCTTTGTGTCCACTGAAGCATGGTCAAGAAATAATGGGCTTACCTCTGTAGCAAGAGAGATTTAGGTTGAAGATTAGGACAGGTTTACTAAAAGTATAAGGAGAGTTAAGCACTGGAACAGGCTTGCGAAGAAGGCCGTGGAAGCCCTATGGATGGAGGTTTTGAAGAAAAAAAATAGACAAACACCTGATGAGTATGGGTTAAATTTCTTGGTGCTGCCTGAGCGCAGAGCTAGGGCTGAAGTGACATTTCCATGACATGCTGTAGTCATCAGACACCTCTAATTGTCTATTGGAGACCGAGGCTGGATTTATAACAGGCTATGTGCCCAGGCACTGCATGCTTAGAAATTGACCATTTTATGACCCTGGGATGAGCTTGACTGTGAAAACCAATAGCAAAGCTTATGTCAACAGCATCCCAGGCAGAAAAGTATTGCTCAGAGCACTCAGAGAAGACTGAATGAGGAAATTCCACTTTGGTTTCTTCCATGTTCATTAATTTCTGGAAGTGAAGAGTTCCTCATGCATAGGATGATGCTCTAATCAATGTATCACCTTTGATTCAGAGGCATAACACAATGAATTACATACCCAGACAGACATACCAGGGCAACGACAGAAAAAATAATTTGATACAACAGATCAGGGGCAACACCAGAAAAAAGGTTGAGAGTCCTAATGCTGAGTCCTGTTCTCAGACCACATAAATCACCTAATGAGACTATATTGCATTGTTTACAATGAAAGAATAATATTAAGGTGCCACATTCAATTTTAACTTCCTCATGGCCTGACTTTTGAGTGTAGCCCTGCAGCCTTAATGTGACTAATAATGAATCTAAAAGAGTTAGGGACACAGATAGCCCCTTCTACCACAATGACTGAGTAATAGAGATGCAGCCGTGTTAATCTAGTCTAGCTGAAAGAAAAAACAGGACTATGTAGCACTTTAAAGACTAACAAGATGGTTTATTAGGTGATGAGCTTTTGTGGGCCAGACCCACTTCCTCAGATCAAATTGTGGAAGAAAATTGGCATGACCATATATACTAAAGGGATACAATCAAAAAAAGTGAACACATATAAATAGGACTAATCACATTTCAGAACAGAAGGGGGCTGAGGGGGGGGAAGGTTAATGTCTGTGAGCTAATGATATTAGAGGTGATAATTGGGGAAGATATCTTTGTAATGGGTAAGGTAATTAGCATCTTTGTTGAGACCTAGGCGTAACTTTGTTGAGTCCCCAACCTCCCACCCTCATCCCCCCTCTGTTCTGAAATTTGATTTGTCCTTTTTATATGGGAATAGTTATCCCAAAATAGCTTATTTTAAAATAGCACATCTACACTGCAGGGAAGCCTCAAAATGAGTCCGAGGCCGGCTTCCCTAATGCAGATATGCTATTTCGATTTACAGCCCCAGGAGGCACTGGGGAGGAATAACTTAGAATGGCTCTGGTGAGGGGCTATTTCGAAATAGCAGAAATGGAGCGTCTACACGCGCCTCATTTCAAAAAGCTATTTTGGAATAGAGATTATTCCTCATAGAGTGAGGTTTACAGATTTTGGAATAAGATGTCTGTTATTTCGAAATTATTTTGAAATAACAGAATGGCTGTGTAGACACTCGCATTGTTATTTCAAACTAACACTAGTTATCTCAAAATAATGGTACAGTATAGACGCATCCTAAATCCTGGATGCTGTTAACCACGTTTCATAGAATGGGATTATGAGCCAGAGAGATTAAGGCCAGAATCCACCCAATGGGAGTTATACAACACAACCCTTTGAAGATCGCTGCCTCAGTGATTTACCCCACATCAGATAACCCACCTGTAGCAGAGCTAGGAATTGAAGCTGGTTTTCCTTCATCTGTGATTAGCACTCTAACCACGGGACCAGCCTTCCCCATCAGCCTGCTCTTCATGTAATAGTCTAAGACTAGGTAAATGAATATGAAGCACAATAAAAAAATAACTATGCAGAGGTGGCGGAAAGACACCAGCACCCTTTAGAATTATGCAGATTTTGGGACCATGCCAGCTATTTCTAAATGCTGTTTCCCATTTATTTCTATAGGTTCTCAGTTAGCAAATGTTTATTTAGCTATCACTGCAATTTTCCTTTTAAAGGTCTATACCAAGGACCTGGGAAGAATGGCAGAAACATGAGTTTCTGTTGAGAAATAATATGCCCTGAAGTCATTCAGTATATTTGGAGTCTGGAGAGAAATTTTAGGCCTGGGTTTATTTATAGTGCCTAATAGATGCCTTGATAATTATGTGAATAGGAAGGAAAACAAATTTTTGAGATTAAAAGCATAAAGAAGGCTTGTTTGGATTAACATGATCTGAAAGCATCAATTTGATTCTTACTATATCTATAATTTACTGAACTGCAGAATAAACATACTGTACCAGTCTGCTGCTGAGGGCTCCAGGCAGTAAATATTTCATGACTTTAAAGAACTATTGCTATTAGCTATGTGTTTTAGTATTCAGCAGAATAAACTTTTGAGTAGTAAAATAAAATTGTTTCCTCCTCTAGGACCATATTATTCCATTTGAGTGAAAAAAATATGCTGCCACCTCTTGGGGTACGTCTATACTGCAACGGCTATTTCGAAATAAGCTATTCCGGAGTAGTTGTTCCGAAATAGCTTATTTTGAAATAGCATGTCTACACTGCAGGGAAGCTTCAAAATGAGTCAGAGGCAGGCTTCCCTAATGCAGACGTGCTATCTCGATTTAGAGCCCCAGGAGACACTGGGGAGGAGTAACTTAAAATGGCCCCAGTGAAGGGCTACTTGGAAACAGCAGCAGTGGAGTGTCTACACACGCCTTCTTTCAAAATAGCTATTTCAGAATAAGCATTATTTCTCATAAAATGAGGTTTACAGATTTCTGAATAAGCCATCCATTATTTCAAAATTATTTGGCTGTTTAGATACTCACATTGTTATCTCGAAATAACGCTAGTTATCTTAAAATAACAGTGCAGTGTAGACACACCCTTCAACACTAGCGAAGCACACAAGGAACAAGTGATTTTGCCTCTTCAGTGAGGTGGAATACATCCCCTGCAGTCATGAACTCTTATCCAAATTCACACCTGCTTCGTGTAGATTTCCCCCGCATGTGTGCAATTAGACTGCGGAACTCATTGCCGCAGGAGGTTGGTGAGGCCGAGAATCAAAAAGGGATCTGATATTGCTCCAAAAAGACTCTGGAGTTACTAGTTATTGATACAGCAGAGATATTAATCTCTATTAGAGATCCACATGATAATTAATAGGCAGAGGCAGAGTATCCCACATCTGCCTACTGCAGGGGAGGCAAGCCCATCAATGTTGGGGGCAAAAGCGGGCAGTTGTCCCAGGGCACGGTGATTTAATAGGGACCAGTGCTCCCGGTCACCATCATTGCTACCGTGCAAGTGGCAGGAGCTGCGGGCAGCGCCCACCAGCTGGTGCTGACAGGTTTGGCTGGGGGGGGGCTCTGCCCCATCTGACTGAGGATCTGCCACTTCTGGGGACCCAGAGCCACTCTCCCCACTCATACCTTGACCAAGGCCCTGAGAGGAGGAGAGCGCTTACGCTTTCCTCTGAGGCATCTGATGCAGCCACCATTAGAGCCAGGACATTGATCTACCCTGGGAATGCCTGTTGGTGCTGAGACGCAGCTGCGTTGATTACACTGGTCAGCCCCTCCTCCAGGCAATATGGGTCTGAGAATCCGTATGGTGGGGAGGGAGTGAAGATTAGGCGGATCCCAATGGAATGGCTAAGTGGAAGAGAGGTCAGCATGATGAATCTCACCCTCCTTTGCCAGCTATCTAAGAAAGGGTAGGGAGGCAAGTATTTTAAGGCCCCCAGAAAACCTCTGATAATGCAACTCCATTGAGCATCTCCGCTGTGGCCTCAGGGGACTGGCTTATACATAGGAGGCAATTAGCTGTGAGGACACACAGATGGCCAACATACAGAGTACCACCTACTGGCACAAAGTATAACACTGTTCAGTTTACAAAATGAGTAGTTCTGTGGCACTTTAGAGACTCACAAAAGTCTATAGACTCAGGCGCTTTCGTGGGTAAAACCCACTTCATCAGATGAACTGGAGTGGAAATATCAGAAACCAATACTGTATATATATATATATATATATATATATATATATATATATATATATATATATATATATATATATATATATATATAACAGCAGAAGTTGTACCTATCAATTGCAGGACCCGTGTTCATGAGGCTACTTAATTAGGCTGGATGTGTCCCATTCATAGCCTTTGATGTGAAAATGTGGATGTTAAAGGCAGGAGAAATTGGCTTTGTAATGCGCCAGCCAGTTAATGTCTTTATTCAAGCCCAGGGTATCAGTGTTGAATTTGTAGAGGAATGGCTCAGTTTGTAAAACCAATACAGTTATCGCACCCTTCAGATGACTTCTGGATTACACAGCTCTTCTGAGAGATTAGATCATAGAGCAGCCATGGGAGGGAGAGGAAGAGAGAGGGGGCTAATTGTGAGGCTGGAGGTGGGTTCAGTGCTGAGCAAGCTGTGTCCAGCCTGACCGAGCTATAAGGGGATGTGCTGTGAAGGGACCTTCCAAGACTCTCCTCACTCTCAGGACAGCACGGGGAGGGGACAATCCAGCTTTTGACAGCCAGACCTTTCCCCTGTTCTATTTTTCTCACAGAACACTGTTTTCCCCAGTTCCCCTCCACACCCTCTGGCTTCGATGAGATTGACCTAAATCAGCTGTTTGCCCTGAGACAGGTATTTGTTTGAAAGCAGCTGTTCTCCAACTGTGACACTTTGATGATCGAAGGGCTGGCTGAGCTCCCTTGCTTCCAGCCAGAACCCAACTTCCCTGAACGCATGATTCAAGTGAAGGAAAAATACACTCACGGAGCTTTGAAGTAACCCTGTAAGGTGTAAGCCCTGGCTCCTGCCTCAGCCTCTGTGGCTGGGATTGCGCCAGCATGCTATAGCCAGGGGCTGTGTCTAGACTGGCAAGTTTTTCCGCAAAAGCAAGTGCTTTTGCAGAAAAACTTACCAGCTGTCAACATTGGCCGCTTGAATTTCCGCAAGAACACTGACGATCTCATGTAAGAAATCAGTGCTTCTTGCGGAAATACTGTGCTGCTCCCGTTCGGGCAAAAGCCCTCTTGCACAAATCATTTGCGCAAGAGGGCCAGTGTAGACAATTCAGATTTGTTTTGTGCAAAAAAGCCCCGATCGCAAAAATGGTGATCAGGACTTTTTTGCGGAAAAGCGCGTCTAGATTGGCACGGACGCTTTTCCACAAAAAGTGCTTTTGTGGAAAAGCGTCTGTACCAATCTAGACGCTCTTTTCCGCAAATGCTTTTAACGAAAAACTTTTCCGTTAAATGCATTTGCGGAAAATCATGCCAGTCCAGACATAGCCTGGGTGTCTGCAGTCGCAATCACGTACACCGTGCAGAAAGGAACACACTGGCTGCACCAATGTAAACTGGGAAAGGACTGCTGAAGAAGAGCTACTGTATAAAAGGATCCGGGCATTAGAATGGACCACAAACTCTATACAAGTCAGCATAACACCGTTACAAAAACAACACTTCAAACGTCAGCCTGGAAGGCGTTAGCAGAAGTGCTTAAGCAACATAAAAAAAGTAATTCTTCCACTCAGCACTCGTCTGGGCTATGTCTACACTCACGGCTTCTTGTGTGAGAAATATGCAAATGAGGCTAAGCATGGAATATCACCGAGCCTCATTTGCATACCTAATGAGCTGCCATTTTTACAGAAGAGGCTCCTGCGCCAGAAGAAGCTGTCTACACGGCTCCTTCCTGTGCAAGAAAAGCCCTCTTGCGCGATGCCGTTATTCCTGAAAATAATCGGCGTAGCGGCATCGCGCAAGAGGGTTTTTCTTGCGCAAGAAGGGACAGTGTAGACAGCTCGTTCTGGCGCAAGAGTCTCTTTTGCAAAAATGGCAGCTCATTAGGTATGCAAATGAGGCTCGGCGATAGTCCACGCTTTGCATATTTCTCCCGCAAGAAGCCACGAGTGCAGACATAGCCCTGGAGTCCTGTGTCCAGTGGTGGGCACCATGCTTCTGGAATCATACAATCTTAAGACTGGAAGCGACCTCAGGAGGTCATCAAGTCCAGCCCCCCACCCAAAGCAGGATGAACCCCATGATGTGGACGCATTGGAGAGAGACCCTAGGAGAGCAGCCAAACGTGATCAGCCGTCTAGAAAATGTGCGCCCTCAGGAAAGACTTTGATTAGTCAGGAGAAGAGAAGATGGGGGGGGGAGGTGACAGGATGCTTAGTCCAGGCGTGAGTGCAGGGGACCAGACCAGATGACCTTGAGTCCCTTGCACAATCCTAGAACAGTCTTCAAGTATATAAATGTTATTATGGAGAAGACAGGGTTCAACTGTGCACTGAGGACAGGACAGGAAGCAAGGGGCGTAAACTGCAGCCAGGGATATTCAGGCTGGATATTAGGAAAAGTTTCTAGTCAGGGTGGTTAAACACTGGAGCAAGTTACCTAGGCAGCTGGTGACATCTTCATCAGTGGAGGATTTTAAGAGGAGGTTAGACACCCATCAGGGACGATCTAGATAATATTTAGCCCTGCCTTGGTGTAGGGGGATCAGACTCACCCTATTAAGGTCCCTTCTAGGCCTGAATTTCTACGATGCTATGTTAACGTGCTGCCCTATGGAAGAATGTCCCTAAGCTTAGTGGGGGAAGAGGGTAGAAATAGCTAGGGATAGTGTAACAGGGTGGTGTGACTCACCGCCGCAGCACCTCCTGCTGGTCACTTTGTGAATTAGCACCCCCTCCGGCTGCTGTCTCGCCCGCCCTTACCTTTTATTCTCCACCACTTTGTGTTAGGACCCGTGTGGCGTCCTCCCCTCTGGGTACTGCCCTGCCACAGGGCCCCCATACTCCGTGGTCCTTCCCCTCAGGGAACCCTCAACCCCCTAGGCCCACCTTGCCTCAGTGACCCACTGCCAGTCTCGCCCCTGCCTCAGGGGCAAACTGCAGTCTGAAATGGCCACTCACCATTGGCAAGGGGGTGAGGACCTGCTGCCTTTGCTACCCTGGCTGCCTCTCTGCAGCCCTAGTCGCCTCAGGCCTTGCTTCAGGTCTTGCAGCCTGGGAGCTCCCCTACCCCGAGCTTCCCAGCTCTGCCTGCCTTCCCCCAGCCCTGCTCTAAGTCAGGAAGCTTCTAGAATCGCAGGCAGCCAGGTCCCTCCTGCTCCACAGCTAGAGCAAGACCAAGTCTGTCTCCACCTCCCCAGCAGCCTTTATTTATACAGCCCCAGCTGGGCCCTAATTGGCTGTCTCTGCCTCAGCTGTTGGCTCCCTGGCTCCAGCCCGGCTCAGGGCTGGGTTTTAACCCTTAAAGGGCCAGTGCAGGGCAGACAGCCCGTCACAGATAGACACATCCCTGTGTAAGGAGGCATACAAATGTGTTTTATTGCAGTAGTTGGGTCTGGGAAGAGCACGGAGCAAATCCTTCCCTGGAGCAATGCCTCCGACCACTACCCACGCCTCGGCCACAAGCGTAAGTGCCCTACGTCAAATAGGGTTGCCAGGTGTCCGGTAGTCAACCGGACAGTCCAGTTTTTGGGCCCTCTTCCCAGTAAAAAAAGCTCAGAAAACACCGGACATGTGCAATGTCCGGTATTTTCTGGTTTTCCAGCTGGGCGCCTGATGGAAGCCTGGCTGGGAGGTAGGGCACGATCAGCGCTGGGAGCCTCTGGTTGCACCTGATGTAGGAGTGATGCCTTGGGGAGGAGGAGAAGCCCTGTCTATGCTCCTGAGCGCTGTTCAAGCACGTTGTGGAGCCGTAGCCAGACGCGCTCTTGCTTTGCCAGGACTGTGCGCGGGACAGGCAGCTCCCTGGGATCTGCATGTGCCCGGGTCAGTCCTGCTCCCCGCTGGCTGATTCTCCCCCCCCCGTGCTCCCCCTGACCCCCCCCCGCCAATCTCTCCCGGCCAGCCCCGCTGCCCCCGAACTCCCCCCCCAACCAGTCCTGCTTTCCGTCGGACACCCCCCTGATCTCACCCAGCCAGCCCAACTGCCTCCGATCTCCCACCCCAACCAGCCCTACTTCCCGTCGGACACCCCCCTGATCTCACCCAGCCAGCCCTACTGCCTCCGATCTCCCACCCCCAGCCCTGCTTCCCGTCCTCCCCGTCCCGGACAGCCCCACTCCCCTCCCGGCCAGTCCCTTCTCCCCCGCCCCCCCGATCAAGTGTGTCTGGTGTTTTTTCTGAAGCTACCTGGTAACCCTAATGTCAAATAGCCTCACGCTCTGTTGGCCCCTCGTCTTTCAGCTTAATGCCTCCGCTGCTCAAACTAACTTGGCAACCATCCCTCTGCTTCAACACCAGCCCCCTCCGCTGCTTGGGGGCTGCATCTTCTCCTCACCGTGGCAGTGGGCTATTCCACACCCTGGCAGGGGCTCAAGCTTTTGATGGCGGGGCTGTGTGAGGAGGCCCTCTGACAGACAGCCTCTTGGAATAACAAACTAGCTCTTACAATGCCTTGGTTTTTGATTGAGGCAAATGAGAGAGAACAGCTTCATGAGGGGGAGGAGACGCACCAGTCTAAGGGAAGGAACAATGGAACCCAAACACCCCTGCTAATTATATACACCCAGGAACATTAACAAAGAGCTGAATAGTCTGACAATTGCTATTGGCCACGTTCAGGGCCCTCTGATAGGACGACAAATCTAGCAGCGGTGCTTACGTGTCCCCGTTTAATATTATGTGAAATCTTCACAAACGAATGCATTATCAGCACTGGCTGCAGGACAACCATTATGTTTCATGATGTCAAATTTAAAAATTCTTCATTTCCAGGGAGCACAAGCCCCCAGAAGGCTGACATTCTCTGCGAAGGAATTTTTCCCCTTGCGTTTTCATTTTAGATCAACTGAGACATTTTCAGCAAGAGCCAAAACACATTTTTTAAAAAGGTTCCTACAATATTAAAAATGAGAGAGTTGAAACCACTCAACATGAGAAGTCATTTCAAAACAAAACCCAAAACAATATTGGAACAATGAGGGGTTTTTTTTTATCTCTCATCTCATCTTTTTTCCCTTCCCAAAGAAATGTTGGTGACCATGGATGTGATTCCATCAATGTTTTCCAACCAGTCACTCACAAACACTCTTGATGAGGATAGCAGCACATTCCTATTTTACAGATGGAGAACAGAGACATAGCTAGACTAGAGTCCAAACCATTGGGTACCTGCCCTTCCTAGATATACAGAGAAAGAAAAAGTTTTTGGTTCAAGCCTACCTCTAATTACAATAACCAAATCTAATGTGTAAAGACCTAAAATGATCACCAGTCAAGCAAAAGTTTGGGTTTTTTTTCCCACTCCCCTTCTCCCAGCTATGAAATATAGCAAGGTTGACCCATTTTTAACAAGGGGATTCATCCCTTCCTTGGAAGTTGGAACCATCACAGGATTATGGAGACTAGTGGTGTAATCCAATCCTGAAATATGTTGCTGTAGTTCCCAGAAGCCTCAGCTGATATCAGAGCCCAATGGTGCTAGGCATTGTATACACACACACACAAATAATATTTGTTGCTAAAAGTTCACTGTCATAGTGGTCATCAGGACAACTATGCAGGCTTGGCAGAACACTTGTAGATACTATCAGGCAGATTTGAACCTGGGACCTCTGGAGCTTGAGCTATAAAGTCAGCTGGCTCTCAACCTAGGCTGTAGCATTCCCCTATTCTTAGCTCTTGTTGTAAGTGGTCTAAGTGCCACCTCATGGGACAGTGAACCACACTACATGTGTGGATTACATACACACTTTGCAATCCTAGTCCTTCTGAATTCAGTGGGAGTTTTGCATTGTCTCCAATAGGATAAAAATTTTACTCTGTGGGTATGTCTACACTACCACCCTAGTTTGAACTAGGGTGGATAATGTAGGTATTCGAACTTGCAAATGAAGCCTGGGATTTGAATTTCCCGGGCTTCATTTGCATGTTGCTGGGCGCCGCCATTTTTAAATGTCCGCTAGTTCGACATACACCTCGAGGAGTACAGGTAGTTCGGAATAGGAAGCCTATTCCGAACTACCTAGTTCGTGCCGCATGTAGCTGCGGGCATGGGTCTGAACAAGTGGACATTTAAAAATGGCGGCACCCGGCAACATGCAAATGAAGCCCGGGAAATTCAAATCCCGGGCTTCATTTGCAAGTTCAAATGCCCACATTAACCACCCTAGTTCGAACTAGGGTGATAGTGTAGACATACCCTAAGAATTTTCATGATTAAGGTCTTAGTTTACAGTAATGCCCTGTGCTTTCCAAAGAATTCCTCCTTAAAGAGCAGTTAGTCAAACAAAAACAAAGGAGAAAGGGGTTGATCTGAAACTTACAATTTCTCCCAATACGAAAAAAAAAGTCAAAAGAGAGCTGAACACAAAAGTTATGCAGAAACACTCTGATCTTAAACATTAAATATTCAGTGTGTGAAGAAAATGTCTTCCCTGTTTTTCTTCTCGCATATTTCCCCCATCAAAATTTGATATTCAAAGAAAACCTCTCTCACATACATATAGTTGGTGAAAAATTCATTTTTCCATTACAATTCAAAACGGAAATAACATTTGTTGAAATATCAAATTAGGTCCATTCATATGCAATATGTACAAAAAAACGTCAGTTGGGTAAGAGAACATGAAATATGTACAATGTGTTTTTGAAGTCATTGATCAAATGAAGATTTAAGGAAGCGAACCAGCCACTCCATATGCGTTGCATTTACACACAGTTCACATGTTTCAATTCACATGTCCGAGATAATACTCTGAAAGACAGTATTCTCTTTGACAGATACAGATAAGTAAAAGTTATTGCTGGTTGAAATTCCTACCAGCTCATGGTTAACAACTTTAACATATGGAAGAATACATTTTAAAAGTGATATATACTAGAAGATTTACCCAGCATTGCTCAGGATGTTCAGGGCAGGGCAGGGGAGGCACAGGAGTCAGGGTAGGGGTTGGAGCTCAGGGCTGTTCCCCATGGTCAGCCTGGAGCAGAGGGTGCTGTGCTGCTCAGTCATCAGCTGCTCCCCAAGGCCAGCCCAGGCCAGCAGGGTCCGTGGTACCCAGCTGCTCTGTGACTCTCCAGGGCCAGCCGAGGGCAACAGAGGCCACAGTGCCAGGCTGCTCCATGGTTCTCTGGGACAGAAGGGGGCCATGTTGCCCAGCTGCTCTGTAGCTTTATGGGGCCAGCACGGGATGGTGGGGACCGCTCTCTTGGGCCATCCAAGGTGGCGGGGAACTTCTCCCCAGGGCTCTTCAGGGAATGGAGGCCATGTTGCCTGGCTGGTGACAGTTCCACGGATCTCAGGGGCTGTCAGGGAGGCAGGGGTTCACTTGCTGGCTACCCCATTGTGATCATTGTAGAATATAACTGTCTCCCATGTTTGCTGCCCCCCTGTGGTCAGTCTGCAATATTACTGTCCCTTCCCTTTCCATTCAATGAGAAACAATCACATTCCACGCACATGCCATAGTTCTGGTATGACCAAACCCTGACCTTGCTTTACGTTATGATAAGAGGAAGCTGCCTACCAAATTTGGTGGTCCTAGCTCTTATCGTTTAGGAGGAGTTTTCAAACAAATAGAAAGACAGACAGTCAGAGACGCAAACTCTCTCAAACGCATAGCAGATATAAACGATTCCCGGTACACTGATGTTTACATTGAAAAGTGTGTGTTGAGATTACATAAAGTGTTTGGAACCTGGACATTTTCCAGGTGGTGCATCTTACGAGTGTGCTAGCACAGTCTTTGCAGATTATCTAATTATCTCCTCACTTACTTACTTTACCAAGCAGTCTGGGCATGTTTACACTAGGGAGAAGATCGATCCTCTGGAGGTCAATCTTCTAGTGTTTGATGTAATGGAGGCCAGTAAATCTAATGCTGAGGGCAGCCCATGCCAGCGTCTGGAACTCCCGTCGGCCTCCCGCTATGTGGACACCTACCATGGCTCGATTTAAGATAAATAAACTCCAACTATGCATTTTGCGTAGCTGGAGTTGTGTACCTTAAATCAACCTGCCATGTCTAATGTAGAGCAGGCCTTCATGACCCTGGTGCCATCTTACAAACAAGACCTGAGATTCAAGCAACTACCATTAGCCATAGGTCCCTGACCAAATGTCACACACTGCTGCTTCACTTTGGATGCAATAGTCATTACTTCCTGTCTTCATCTGACTAGATAAAGTTTTGCAACCATCTCTGCCACTGCAGCAATGTTTGATGATGGAAGTTCAATGATGGAAAGCCTCTCGCTCAGGGGTAGCCAACCTGTTACAGATGAAGAGCCAAAAGAGTGGTGGATATAGCACAAAGAGCCGAGGGAAAAAAGTTGTAGAGCAAAAAAAAAAAAAAAGGCCCTGGATGCTGCCCTTTTAAGAACAGAGCAGGCATTGCCCTGTTAAGGAGGCCATTTTGAAATCTGCCTGGGAGGCCACAACTCCAGCTCTGTCCCTTTCAGACAGAAACACATTGCCCCTTTCAGAGCCGAGAGCCGTGGGTGTGGGAGCCGCAATTTTTTCTGTGAAGAGCTGCATGAGGCTCGCCAGCTGCAGGTTGGCCACCCCTGCTCTAGCGGCACAAGCAGTTAGTTAATCACACTGCTATATCCGTGCTGCTGTTTTACACACACAATAATCCATGGATCTGTCTGGAAAGTTTTCTGTGACCCTTCTAGTGAAAGGCATTATGGGTAGATCTGCAACTGATGTAAATCAGGGTCATAGACTCATAGACTTGAAGGTCAGAAGGGACCATTATGATCATCTAGTCTGACCCCCTGCACAGTGCAGGCCACAGAATCTCACTCACCCACTCCTGGAATAATCCTCTCACCTACATCTCAGATATTGAAGTCTTCAAATGATGGTTTAAAGACCCCAAGAGAATCCTCCGGCAAGTGATCCATGCCCCATGGTACAGAGGAAGGCAAAAAGCCTCCAGGGCCTCAGCCAATCTACCCTGGAGGAAAATTCCTTCCCGAATCCAAATATGGTGATCAGCTGAACCCTGAGCATGTGGGCAAGACTCACCAGCCAGACACCCAGGAAAAGTTCTCTATAGTAATTGAGCTACCCAGATATAGACAGCCAGATACTCAGCTGGTGTGAATGTAAGTCATGACCATCGTTATGACCTCATTCGGTGTTGCACGTAAGCACATTAATTCATTGTAAACAGGCGGGCATTTTCAAGGGGACTATAAACTTGCTTATGTACTTACATGCATTGAAAGACTAGGGCCTTCCTACTGTGCAAATGTGACAAGTCTTTAGGCAAAGTATTTACTGTTTCCTTCTGGGCCATTTCATGAGCCAGCATTTCACATACTTTACTGTGAAAACCAGCCCTCTTGGAATGACAGTTAATGAAAATCTGGATGAATTTTTACTTCAAAAATACCAGCTTTGAATGCTCCTATATTCTGAGTGCATGTACACAATATTGTTTCATCCGCTTGCAAACAAGCCTTTGGGTCTCTAGCTGAAGAAGTCAAAACCCTATCCTCACCTGAATCACACTGTATTTATTTTCGTCAGTACTAAAGCTTAAAATTGATTGATTTCCCCCAAACACACTTCAGATGCTATGCTGTTTCAGGGCTCTTTTAAACTCTTCTGAGGAACGTTTAAAAACCAGTGCTTCTATAGAAGCACTGTTCAGGCCTTAATGTCTAGCAGCATTTGATTCCCCCCTTATTTGTATTCTTGTCAGTGTCACATTTAATGCCACGGAGCGCACTTTTAAGGTAATAACAGGCCTGAAGTTTATGAAATAAAAGATTGATATCAGCTTCATAAAACTCCGGGGAAGCAATATCTTTCCTACATCTTCCCATTCCTTTAACTGCAGGCACCTTCATACACTGGATGGAGAGAAGTGATTTTTTTTTAAAAAGATATTTCCAGACAGCAATGGGACTTTAGAACCTAGTGTGGCATTACTTTCTTTATCGCTTTAGCAACAAAGAAGTTACAGTCCCTGCTTTGTGCCTTTCACAGGCAGAGTTCTTTCAGAAAGAATCCTTTATTCAAATGCCACTAGATTCTTCAGTGTACATGCGGTGGCACCAGTGGTTCATTACCACCACCGTGGAAGAGGCCAGATGACGACTTCATGGGCAATCTCTACCAATGAACTCAGTGGAGACCACGCAAGTTAATGGGCAGCCTGGTGTGTTTGGGTTTTCATGAGCATGCTCATCACAACGGTAAGTGGGCACCGTCTGCAAAATATTAGTGAAGAGACAGCATGCACTCAGCAGTCTTCTCCTAGATATCTGTCATAGTCCAGGCATTCAGGCTTTGGGAGGGGATGGAGGTAGTCTGAATTATAATAGATCTAGGTCTTTATATTTCATAACTAACTCCAAGTCCCGCTCAAGATGGAGTGAGATGTTCAGATGCAGAGTTTTGGGTAGCGGCCTCCCTTCCTCTTTCTGAAATTCACCAGCTTTTTCTGCCTGTGACCCCTCGCAGGTAGCAAATTACAGGTTCCCCATCCCACTCCTTACTGATGGACCGTCATTTATTTCAAGTATCTAAGTAGTTTTCAAGTATCAAGGGCATCACAAGGAAGAGGGAGAAACCTTGTTCTCCTTGGCCTCTGAGGATAGGACAAGAAGCAATGGGCTTAAACTGCAGCAAGGGAGGTTTAGGTTGGACATTAGGAAAAAGTTCCTGTCAGGATGGTTAAACACTGGAATAAGTTGCCTAGGGAGGTTGTGGAATCTCCATCTCTGGAAATATTTAAGAGCAGGTTGGATAGACATCTATTGGGGAGATCTAGATGGTGCTTGGTCCTGCCGAGAGGGCAGGGGACTGAACTCAATGACCTCCCGAGGTCCCTTCCAGTTCTGGTGTTCTGTGATTCTATGATTGTTACTCTGTTCCAGTTCTGTGAGATTAACCCATAGAAATTCACCCACCCAGATTCCCAGCTGCATCCAAGCTCTCCTGGGTGCAACTGAGGAAAGAGCGGGGGAGCACAGACATTACTCTACTAACCCACTTTTCTTCCCACAAATGGTGTGGATGCCAGTTCTCACTCTTGCCAGCTGTAACAGCTTCCTAGGGCTGAATATTCCACTGCACTGAATATTCCAGCTACATTCTTTGGCGACTCCTCTTGTAGACTCCCTACTCCAGGGACGGGGCGTAAAGCTTTACTGACATTAAATCACCTGGGGATTCTCTTATATCAGGGGAACTACTCTCATAAGGCTCCTGGGATCATTACAGATCCTTTGCACTGTCTCAGCGCTGCAATAAGGACTACAGTGGGGCCCAGGATCTATCCCTAAGGTTTCTTATTTAGCTGAACCATTTCATCCTTCAATTCACCACCTCACCCTCTTTTGAGCAAGCCAGAGGATGGAAAGCGGACAGAAGCACGTTTAATCGGAAGGTCTTTTTCATATGATGTGTCTTTTACCTTTGGTAATAGATCTTCGATCAGACAAAAGTAAAAGCTGTTGTATTTCAACCCCTCTGACTGTCTAAAAATACTGGGAGTATTTAAATGCTGGCGCTTTTGGTAAAGTTGCTGAAGTGAATAGACAAAGTGTGGGGAAGAGAGTCCTGTGGATGGATTTAGAGCATGCCACCAATTTGTCAGCAACTGGAGAGTAACAACTGTTTCACAGCAGACTGGTTGATGAAGGCCCAAATCTCACTGCCCATATTTTCAAACCAATGTACAGTCATCTTCTGTGAGCATCTCTGCCTAATGCAGGCCAGAGCTAAAGGCTAACGAGATAAGTGGGAGTTTCTCTGTTGAGCTCATAGAGCTGTGGATCAGGCCTTATATTCCCCTAAAGTTGAGTTTTTTACATGTGCCTATTCAGAGTAGAACCCATCAGGTGTTTTTTGGATAAAACATTTCTGCATTTAAAAATGCCAATATGCTGAAGTTGACTTTTTTGTTTAAATTTTTCAACTACACAAAGTTTTGAAGTTGTTGGAACAGAACATTTCAGCGGACCCACATTCACCCATATGTGGTCTTTTAACTTCATCACATTTGTGATGGGAAAGTTAGTTGAGCTCTCAAAACTTTTCATGGGACAAGAAAAGCAGAGTTCCTCTGCAGCTCTGTTAAAGATACCGGCACAGGGACATGACAGTGACAGGTGACAGCCCAAGAGCAACCTACGATGGTAGAGAATATGTGACTTGCACCGCAAGAGTTGTATATGCCAGAACAATGAGTCTAAGAGAGCGTGCTTTTGTTTTTTTTGAAGTCTGGCATTCACATACAACAGTGGGAGATTTGCTAATGTAAAAGTTCATGGCTTCATAGCTATAGGTATGTCCAGGGCTTGACAAACTGCTCGCCAACCCCGTGTTGCACACGCGCAAGACCCACATTGCGCATGCATGCGCTACCGGTAAACGGGGCACACGGCTGAAATCTACTCACCACGGGCGACTAGATTCTATAGTTTGTTGAACCCCGGGTATGTCTACACAACAGGGCTGAAGTCGAATTAAACTACCCAACTTCAGATATGCCAATTGTGTAGCTTAAATTGAGAGGAACACTTTTCTTTCAACTTCCCTCAGTCCTCGTGAAATGAGGGTTACCATGAGTCGGAGTAAGAAGTCTTCTAGCTCGACATTATTTCAAAATAAAGGCTTCTAGAGTATACGCGCACTGTGTTGTTTTGGAATAATGCCAGTTATTCTGAAATAACACTGCTGTGTAGACGTTCCCTATTAGGCCACAGTAATCTTGTCTGATCTCTTGTAGAGGACAGAGCAGAGAATTTCACCCTTTAATTCTTGCACTGAGCCCAGATACCAAAGAACAGTGAACTGACAAGAATTACTAACAAGCAGGGTATGCAATGCCTTTCATCCCAAAGGATCCCATCACCAAGTCTGTGTGAGACCCTTGGCAAGCCCTGCTCCGTGCTCCAGGAAGGGGCAGGGCTTCGGGGGGTAGGGAGTGAAGGCACAACTGGCTGCAGGCAGCATCTTCTGGGACAGAGGGATCTACAGGGAGAAGGGAACCCAACTGGAAGGCCAAGGCTCTGCCCCCCTATTCTCTCCCCATTTTCTCCCTGACGAGGGAGACACTGGAAAGTGAGCTAGGAAGACCCAGCTGACTGAATTCAAGATGGCGGGAGCAGCTCACACGTACACTGAGAGACAAGTGGGAGGAAGGAGAGCAGAAGAAACTGGGCTAGTGGGGGCAGAGTTTCCTCATCACTCCCGCCACCCAGACCTTGGGTGGGACCCAGTGGAGAGGGAAGGCCCAGCTCTGCCTACCTTGGTAGCCCTCCTCTGGGAAGACTGGGAGCATTAAAGAACAGTGGAGCATAACTTGGCCACCAGGCCTTCAGGTTACCTAGCGAGGCTGCCCCGAGGGTCTCAGAGACTATCGCGCCTCAGCCTGCTGGCCCCAAGTGAACCCTTCACCAGGTATTAATGCAGAATTTCTTCAGCAGCAGGTCTTTTAGAACAGGGGGGATGTGATAGGGTGCTCCACTCGCCACAGGGCTGGCACCTGCTTCTGGTCACTCAGGCTTAGCTCCTGAGGTAGACACCCCTCTCTGTGATTTGTGTGACACCATTCAGTTAGCTGCTCCCCCAAGATCCACTCAGACCTCCAGTTACATCACGTAGAGTGCACCCCGGGAGTGGGGATGCAATCTGCAGTACTAAACAGTCTACCCATTCTTTACCTCCGTTCTACACCATCCCCTTAGTGGCTGGAAGGGGAACATAGACCTCCCCACACCCAACCCCTCCACATTCCAGTCCAGAGACCCTCAGCTCAACAGTTCTCGACTCCCTCTCTCTGCCCTTATTCCTCCCTACACGCTGGCTCCCCTCCTCTCTCTGTGTCTACTACAGGTTCAACCTCTCTAGTCCGACAACATCCATGGTCTAGTTGGACCAGAGTGCCCTAGCAGCTGGAGTGGGGCTGACTAGGAATCCAGAGACAAAAGGGCTGACAGCCCGGAGCTTGGCCAGGGCTAGGTACAGGAGCCGGTCTGGCAACCCAGGGGTAAGCAGCCCAGCAGCCACGGCCAGCAAAAGAAGCTGGGAGCCAGGGTCAGCAGCTGAGAGGGAAGCCCAGCAACCTCCCTGAGAAAGGCCAGCAGCAAAGGGGCCAGCATTAACCTGCCCCAATCCATCAAACTCCCTCATTCGGGACCATTCAGGTCCCAGACCAGGGAGGTCCAGCCTATAGCACCAAACTGCCCTCGTCTTCCCAGGGAATAAGTCCTCGCTACTTATCACAGCAGCTCAGTCTGTAGGCTGCTGCCTGGCTTTATAGGCCCTGCCTGTTTCTGCACAGCTGAGCCTCTCTAATTAGCTGCCCCCACCCTAAGGTACTCTTGTTTGCAGCCTAATTAGCGGATTGGGCCCACCTCTCCTAACTCCGTTTTTGCTGTGATAAGAAGAGAGGGGATCACTGCATCGCAGAGTAAAAAAAAAAAAAAATCTTTATCCAAGTTAAACTGCAGATGAAGTTTTGTCAGATACAATTAACTGACCAGCCATTATGCTTTAGAAGTGACTTGTCTGCAAAATCTTAAAGGCACGTATTCTGCACTCCCGAGGGAGTATCAAGTGAAAAGGAATCAGAAGGTGTATCCAAGGGTATGTCTATATGACATGCCTCTGCCGACAGAGGCATATAGATTAGGCTACCCGGCATAGGGAAATGAAGCGGCGATTTAAATAATTGCCGCTTCATTTAAATGTAAATGGCTGCTGCTCTCTGCCAATCAGCTGTTGAACAGCTGTTTGTCGGCACATTGGGGCAGTCTAAACGCGCCACGGTCAACAAGGAAGCCTTTGTCGACCGGCGCAGGTAAACCTGGTTTCACAGCTGCTTTTGTGGAAAAACTTGCCAGTCTAGACACAGCCCAAGAGTATAGTTTGGCCCTCTCGAAATAAATCTCCTGTGTGAGGAGAATCTGGCATATTACAGAAAATTAGAGAAAGGCGCAACCCAAACCCCAAATCCAAACATTGGGAGAGGTCTTACCTAGCTCTGGATCCAAGTTGGTGCCTAGAGGCATAATGCGACCAGGGCTTCTATGAGTGAATGAGTAATAGTGCCAAGCTCACGCACAAGACATGGGACTTTTTACTACCCCAGTGTAAGGGATCTGCCTTCTAGTTCACACTGCAGTGGCCTGACCTGAGGAACCAGAGTTCCACCCTCATCTCCCTGTCTTTGTGTCTCTTACGTAGTGAATCGTGTTTGCGGTCTAGAAAACACAAGGTCCAGATCCAAGCTTCGCATCAGCAGCCAATGCAGGACATGTAACTGTTAATGTGTCAGTGAGTTTACACCCCCAGGAAAGGATTAAAATCTGGTGCTTCTCCAAAAGTTCTTTGTTTCAGCTTACTCTAGTTTTTCACTCTGTCAGGCTGGCTGACTTTATTTTGCAGGGTGAGACGCAAACACTACATAATAAGAACAGTGAAGAGTAAGGGGGAAATACACATTTTACGGCATAAGGATGCTACCATTTTATCCACTGGAAGCTGATGATTTAACCATCCCAGGGACTGGCAATACAAACAGCAGCACTTCACCTGCTCCGTGATCATGATCAGTCTGAAGGGGGACAGTCAGGGATCAACCCCTGGGATAGGAAGCAAACAAATAGTGGAATCCTTATTTATCTATTTACGTCTAGGTCCATTTCTCCTGCCCTCTTTGAATCACCTTCCTTCGTTGGATAGCTAGGAGGATGGACGTCTTTGGAATAACAAATGTTTGAGAGATCAAAAGTTCTCACTCTGGGATTTGTGACAAGAGGCTTCAGACGACTGGAATCATCCTGCCTTTCTCAGGTTGGTAAAAGGGAAGTGGGTCCCTGTTGTATGGAGAAGGTACGAGGGCAAAGCCTGGCATTTATAAATTATAAAATTAGAAGGAGACCACTCTAATCAGCTAACCAGGCCATCGGAATCTCAGGCCACAGAATCTCTCACCTCCATGCCTGCAACAGCTCCATAACCTTTAACTGAGTTCCTGACCTCCTCAAGTCATGATTTAAAGACTTCAAGTTATAGAGAATCCACCAGTTAATCTAGTTCAAACCCAATGCTGACTCATGGCCCATGCTGTCAAGTTAGGAAAACATACCTCCTTCCTTTCCATCCTCATTGCTTCCCATGTGGAAAGACGTCTCTGCAGTAGATCTGAGCTCTTGTCATCTGGTGTCCAGTCTCTGGCCACTGGAGATCTTTGCTGTCAGTAGTTGGGGATGGATCGTCTACCACTGTAGGCAATCTCATTATAACATCCCCTCCATAAACTTATCGAGCTCATCTTGAAAGAAGTTAGGTTCATCCCCCACACTAGCTCTCTTGAAAGGCTGTTCCCAAACTTCACAGCTCTGATGATTGGAAACATATATCTCATTTCAAACCTAACCTTGTTGATGGCCACTTTATGTTCATTTGTTGTCATGCTACCGTTGGACCTTTATGAAAATTGCTCCTTTCCCTCCCTGACATCTATCGCTCAGATGAATTTGTAAAGAGCAATTGTATCTTCCTTCATTTTGTTAGACTATACCAGGCCAGCTCCTTACGTCTCCTCTCATAAGATAGGTTCTCCAGTCCTCTCATCATCCTACTAGCTCTTCTCTGCTCCTTTTCTAGTTTGGGTTCATCTTGCATAAGCATAGGAGACCTGCACCGCACACAGCATTCCAAATGAGGTCTCATCTGTGCCTTGTATATCGATAATAACTCTTCCCTATTGCCACTGGAAATACCTCACTGAATGCATCAAGGATTTCCATTAGCCTTTCTCAAACCTCATCACATTGGCAGTCAGAATCATGCTCTTTCCAATCAATCTGGCTCCTCCACTTCCTCTGTTGTTTCCAAATTATATCTCCCTACGTTGTAGCAAAAGTTCTTGTTAGTCTCTGTGTACATGATGACCTTGCTCTAGGCTAATAGCCAGGGGATAGAAATGGTGTCTCTGGCCTCTATTTGTCAGAGGCTGGAGAGGGATGGCAGGAGACAAATCACTTGATCATTGTCTTCAGTCCATCCTCTCTGGGGCACCTGGTGCTGGCCACTGTCGGCAGACAGGATACTGGACTAGATGGACCTTTGGTCTGACCTAGTACAGCAGTTCTTATGTTATGTTCTATTAAATTTCATCCCATTTCTACTACTCCAGTTTTCAAGGGCCTGCAGATCTTCTTGTGTGATATTTCAGTCCTCCTGTGCATTGGCAATACTCCCAACTTTGTGTCATCCAAGCTTTATTAGCACAACCTTAGCACTAGATGCTCTTCCTCCTAAAGAGGATAATTCCAGGCAGACCATGAATATCCTAAGCTGATATAAAGCTGGCACATTTCAATCTGATCCAATATTCCTTTCAAAGGAACCCATGGACACCCAGGAAGCAAACAGGGTGCTTGTATGAACTAGTAAGTAATAGTGAGTTGAGAGACCATACTCAGGAACAAGGATGGGGTGCGCTTGTCATAGTGAACTTTCGGGAGGAGCATTCTCAGAAATTACAGCCTGTTTTTGGAGACAGCCGTGGAGACTGCTTGTAATGTGCCTTAACTGCTTGGCCTTTTCTATTCTTTTATTCTCAAACACAGAAGATGATTGGATTTTTTTAAATGTTTACCGAGAAATTTGACCAATGGAATGATTTTTCTACACTAAATTCAATGAGGATGTTTTAGAATGAAATCAGCTGTTTCTTGTGTCTGTCAAGAAACAGCTTGGCCATAAAGACATTTCAAAGTAATCTGTTGCCTGAGGCGCTCTCATCATCTAGATAAGGGCTACTCAACTTTGGAAGCCCTGGGGGCCACAATGATACTCACAGCATGCCAAGGGCCACTTAAGTGTGGTTGCATATACATGCAAATATATATGCAACTATATGCAAATACCTTCTTTCACACTGACGGGCATGAATACAAAGATTAAGGCAAGACTACACAACAAACAGGCCCCATTTAAGTCAGTTCTGCTGATATAAATAAATTGCAATATTTACCTGATTTCCACCCATATATCAGCACTTTTAATGAGCAATGATAATCCAGGAATATAACTACTAAAATGCATATCAACAGAAGAAGACCATTATTTTGACTAATTTTTTGTTTTAGCTACCACCTGTGGGCTGCAAACAAATAGACCGCAGGCCACGTATAACCCATGGGCCACGTGTTGGATGTTTCAACTCTTACTCAAGACATAACTCTTAGCAAATATTTCTTCTCTTTCTTTTTTTGGGGGGGTTGGAACATCCATATTTCTCAGGTTTCACATCTCATCCAGCTCATATCTGAGATGTGCTGGGAGAATTTCTTGAAGCGTCATTGGTTTTTCCCCAGGAGGAGAAAACAAATACGTGAGCAGGAAGCAAATTGTGAACGCATTCTTTGGTGCCAAGTCCTTCCATCATACAAGGCAGGTGCCATCCCCAGTTCTCCTAAGAACAACCATGGAGAGCTGTTGGAAGTGGCTTGATGTGCCACTCTTCTTTTTGACGTTTTGGAGGGTAATTCAGCGATGACGAAACCCATATTCTGGAGATGAGGATATTTGTCAATCCCTGGTGGTCAGGCACATAAGAGATGCATGTTTGCCACAACTTCCATTTTAACAGATGTTAGTCGTTCGCTCATGCTGGCCAGGCTTATGCTTTAAAGATAAAGGTCTTAGGTTCCAATCATACAACTGATCCAAGAAGAGCAGATTACAATCTGTTAGGCGTGATAATCAGGTGCATTTCCCCTTCCTTTATAATGCCACCTACCTTTTATGTAGCATGTTTCAATAGTAGATCTCAATGCACTTTATAAAGGTCAGTCTGATTATCCCCGATTTACAGATGGATAAACTGAGGCTCAAAGTTGAAGTAAGGTCACCATAAAGGCCAGGAATAGAATTCAGGTCTTCTGAATCCCAAGTCAGTGCTCTGTCCCCTAGGTGGCCCTATTACATCTCACCATGGGAAAGAGAAGAGGGACAACAATGGAAACACACTATGGGTATGTCTAGACAACATTGGGGGGAGGGGTTTCAAAAAAACTGCCCTTCATTTGAAAAAAAACATACACCGCAATCATGCTCTTTCGAAATTAAATCGAAAGAATGAAGGGGGGGGTTTCGACATTGGTAAATCTCAAATTACGAGAAAGAATGCTTTTTTCGAAAGAGCTCTTTCGAAAAAAGGCGGGTGGGGACTCAGATCAGGGACATTTTTCTAAAGAAGAGGCAATCGAAAAAAGCACAGGTGCCCTGGTGGCCATTCTGTGAATAGCAATCAGGGCTTTCTTTCGAGAGAGCGTCCATGCAGTCTGGATGCTCTCTTTCAAAAAAGCAAATCACTTTTTCAATCTGGTTTTGAGGTGTGGATGCTCTCTTTCAAAAGAAGCTTGCAGTCTAGATGTACCCTATGAGGCTATGTCTACACTTCAGCACTATTTTGGGATCCCAGAGGGATCCCGAAACAGCTATTCTGCGTCTTTTGAGCGCACCCGTTATTTCAAATAATTTCCGACGTCCCTTTAAACGTCATTCTGCGAGGAATAAGGGACATTTCGGAATAGTGGTTTATTTCAAAATAAGTGCTGTGTAGGCAGCGCCAAAATTTCAAAATAAGCTATTTTAAAATTAACTGGAAATAAACTATGCAATTGGCATAGCTCAAATTGTGTAGCTTCTTTCCAGCTCTGGGTGCAGTGTAGATGCACCCGAAGAGTTTATTGATTTATTTTTTGACCCTCATCCAGAGCAGGCCTGGAAGACACAATGGTTTAAATGTGGGTGGCCTGTTCACATTCATGTTCCTACCAGTGCTAGTGCAATAGTTTGCCCAGAAATACCAATGCAGATGAGGGACTCATGACTTGTAGTCGCTAGGAACAAGAGGGTCATCTTTACTTTCAGGCCAGATTTATGGATATGAAGATGCAGGATTCTAGTTCTGACCCTGTGCAATGAGTAACGATGATCACATTGGTTCCTTTCAGCCTGGATTTATAACCGACTTAGTGACTGTATCTGCCTCTTAGTCGTCACATCAGATCTGTGTGGCTCTGGGGAAGCAGCCAGCATGTCCAACCGCTAGGTGGAGGGGTGGTTAGGGACAATCTGTGCACTGTCTCTGTCCATAGACACTGCCCTGCGCACCAGCTCTGTAGCTCCCATTGGCTGGGCACCGTGGCTGCAGATGCAAGCGGCTGCATTTCTAAATGACGGCACAGCTGTTTGGAGAGGGTGTTTTATGTGCGGTGCCACATGGCAGCCAGGAGGCTCCCATGAAAACAATGGAAACTGGTTCCCATCCATAACCGGAGACTAATAAAAGGAGTCTACGTCACTTCATGCTGATGGACTAGTTTTATTTTACCAGTAGGAAAATAAAAAGATAAAAGTTGTCTAAATCCATTGTGCTGTTGAGTTATTGATATTTATTTATTGCTGGAGGAGAGCTGAAAAGACCCCAGTATTCTCAGAGAATAGGAAATTGTCTCTTGGTAAAGATTAGAACTGTGATTTGGGTTATTGCATCTGTTCCTGGAACGGGTCTAATTAAAAAAAATTCAATTAAAGATCCACAAAAAAGATCTATGTGTCTAGTCATCAGTCATACATTATTAAAATAGTTCAATAGGCTCTTTGCAGTACTTCTGTCCTTGTGCTAGTTACTTTAAAGAGGATAAAGTCAAGGCCCTTTAGGCACTTTGTAAAAGGAAGCTTGTGAAACCGGATGTCGACAGATATGTTTTCATGGCAATTTCTTTTGTTTATTAAAGATCATTTTTAACTCATCAAAACTAGCAAATGAACCCCCCCGAAGCTGAACTCCTTGATTTTAAAAATTCCTGGCTCCTAAAGTTTAGGTTCTGCCTTGCTTGAAGAATTGAAAGAACCTAATTTTTCAAAGTCATAAATGGCTACATCTTGAAACACCACTTCACAGGAGATTTTGACTGAAGGTGGTTAAGGTCTCACGAGATCAAGCCGCTCCTACACATATCTGTTGTGCTACATTTTTCAGGCAAGATTTCCACTATTTATAGGGCAACGGGGGACAAGATTTTGCATCCTGAATCCTAATCTTGATCTGGCCTCAATCCTAAACCTACCACCCAGCCTGGAGCTAATCTGGTTCTGATGCAGCTTCCTCAGCCCACCGTTAGATTAAATATTCCATATATTGTGTCTAACCAAAATGTTGAATGAAAGATGCCATTATGCTTAATATTAAAGGGTGCGTCTCGACAAACCTTTTTCGACCGCGCCGCATCTAGACTGCCGCGCTGTGCCGGATCAGCTCATTGTCGGCACAGCGTGGCAGCCATTTTTATTTTAATGAAGTGGGGATCATTTAAATCCCCGCTTCTTTGACTATGCCGAGTAAACTACTTTACATGGCTCTGTTGACGGAGCCATGTAGTCTAGACGCACCCAAGAGTTCAGTGTTCTATTCCCAATTTTGCCTCAGAATTACTATGTGGCTAGCACATTGTGGTTACGTCTACTATGCACAATGATTTCGGAATAAGCTGTTCTGGAAGAAATACTCCAAAATAGCTTATTTCAAAATAGTACATCTACATTGCAGGGAAGCCTGGAAATTAGTCCGAGGCAGGCTCCCCTAATGTGGACAGGCTACTTTGATTTAGAGCCCCAGGAGTCACTGAGGGGTAATTACTTTGAGTGGCCTGGTGGAAGAGCTATTTTGAAATAGCTGCATTGAAGCTATTTTGGAAGAGGCATTAGTCCTCGTGGAATCAGGTTTACAAACACCAAAATAAGCCACCTGTTATTTCTAAATTATTTTGAAATAACGGGCTAGCTGTGTAGATGCTTACATAGTTATTTCGGAATAACCGACATTATTCCGAAATAATGCTGCTGTGGAGACGTACCCTAATTACGTATGTTCTGTGCCATAATACTTACCAAGCATCCCAAGAAATTAAAAATTCATTAATGTTTGCTGTTTTATATATATACATACTAACAGATTTATCCTGCTTTGCTCAGGTCCTTAACTCAAGGTTTTGAAGATTTATTTCTGAAAATAAAAGAAACCTGTACATGCTTGTACATTTTAATGAATGTATTTTTTAAAAAATACAGTCTTATTTTGAAGGGTTTTTTATTTCTTAAAATAAGGGATTGTTAAAATTTTTCTGTTTAATTTTTTTGAGTACTGTTTTTTTTAAATGAGAATTACATCAAGTGTATTTTTATTTCTCCCTAAAACCACTTATCATTTTCTATGTCTTAATCAAAGAAGGTCTATAGTCGATTTAGTTTCCAGGAATATTTTCTTCTAGTTTTTTAATCTAAAGCATTGATTTAGCTTTGCCAAAACACAGGACTATTCCAAATTTCTTCATTTTATCAGTTTTCAGGAAGGTTTATTGAGAAGCAATCCTTTTCCAGATTCATCCCATTTTTCTGGCTCATCCTGGTTCAGTCTCTTTCCACATTTCCTTGGTTTTGTCAATTTTGAGGACTTTGCATCATTTGTTGAGCCTGTCTCTTTTCTGTTTGGTTTATTGAGAAGCAATTCCACTCCAGCCAGGTCCCATTTTCTTGGCACAACCAAACCCTTATATGGCTTTACTTTATGATAAGAGGAAGCTGTATACCAAATATGGTATACCAAATATGGTACCTCTTCCCGTTTAGGAGGAGTTGTTGATCAAACAGACAGACAAACTCTCTAACTATACAGAGGAGAGAGAGAGTTTGTTAATTCCCCTCCTTCCCAAGTTGAATAATAGAATCAAAGATGATTAGAGTTGGAAAAGACCTCAGGAGGTCATCTATTCCAACCCCTACTCAAAGCAAGACCAGCCCCAACTAGAAGGCGGCTGCCATTTTGTTTCCGGTTGCCTGTATTACTGAGGAACCATATTCACTGTGGTCTCTCTCAGACACCCGCCCTTTGTTCTTTCTTCATTTCTTCTTTTTTTAAAATACACCATAAAACAGTGTTTCTCAATGTGGTCCACGAAACAACTTTGAGAAACACATTAACTGGCCACGCTGGTTTGTTTATTTACCGGCGCCATGGCCACGGAGCCTCACAGTTCCCATTGGCTTTGTTTAGCCCTTTGCAGCCAAGGGGAGCTATGGGAAGCAGTGTGGGCCAGGCCGCCACTTCCCATGGTGCCCCTTGGCTGCAAATGATGAAATGGACCAATGGGAGTCGCGAGGCTCTATGGCCACAGCGCCAGTAAATAAACAAATCAGCATGGCCAGTTAATGCACTTCTGAAAGTTGTTTCACAGACCGCTTTGAGAAACACTGCCATAGAGTAAAGGTCAACTACTATGGCAATGAATACCATAGAAATGCCTACTCACAAAATTATTCCTTAAGGAACAGTTCTATAGAATGTATTCAAAAGTGATTAAAAAAAGAGAGAAAAGGAAAGTTCAGATCATCCTGTAGGTTACAATGAACACGTCTCATCCGCAGAATTCCATAGGCTAGTATGGAGGGATTAACAATTTACATTCCATTCTTTAGTTTTAAAAGTAACTTTTATAGAATGTCATTAACTTCATCTCGATTAAGTTCTATACATTTTTTTACATGAGGGCAAACACAAAAATATCAAACATGCTAGAGCCAAAAAGTGAACCCAATTAAAAAGACCGAGATGCCTGACATTCCAAAAGCAAAGCACCAGCTCAAATGTTGAAATCTTAGTTATTGTTTAAAAATCCTTCCAGCTTTGCTAATGTACAGTACTATATGGAGCATAAGACAGGATGTGACTTTAAAAAATATTTTTAACCTGCCAGTTTCTTTTTCTCCGATCCCACTCTCTGATCCCATCTGTTACCTGTTTTAGGGAACTTCAGCCCTTTAAAATGATCTTTTCTCAGATTCTGAATTCAAAAAAGCATCTGTTGAGTAGGGGAAGGAACCATGACTGGTTGCAAAATGCTGATTTTCACCAGAAAATATTTTAAAAGAAATTTCCCAAGAACATTTTTCAGGGTTTTTTTTTAATGAAAAGAACTAATCTAAAATCTTAAAAACAAATTTGGTTTTTGAAAACCATTTTTTCCAAACCTTTTCAGGTTTGGTTTCTGGAAACTGGAAACTTTCAACTAACTAAATATTTTTGTATTGATAAAAAAACCTATTTTTCATAGAAAATCTGTTTTGACAAAAATGTAGCCCTCTGCAGGCAGAAGTACATTACAATTGTTTGTCACTGGTCTGAAGGGATTTTTCACGGACTGTATATTTTTGATTCTTCATTTAGGATTATATTATTATCTTTGCACCAAAGGTCGTAGTGAAGAACAGAGTCCGTTTTTGGTACACACAATACATGCACGCAGAGCAAGGCCGTGGTTTACCCATCATGATGTGCACATCGCTCTTCACATTAATACTAAGAGTACAGCTACACAGTGGGGCTAAAGTCGAATTAAGCTACGCAACTGCAGCTATGTCAATTGCGTAGCTGAAGTCGAAATAGCTCAACTCGGCTTTTCGCACTGTCTGCACAGCAAGAAGGCGAAGGAAGAGCACTCGTCCTCTGACATTCCTTACTCCTCGGCTATGTCTAGACTGGCCACAAATTCCGGAAAAGGGATGCAAATCAGGTAAGTGAGCATAGGGAAATCCGCGGGGGATTTAAATATCCCCCGCGGATTTAAATAAACATGTCCGCCGCTTTTTTTCCGGCTTGGGGAAAAGCCGGAAAAAAAGCGTCTAGACTGGCGCGATCCTCCGGAATAAAGCCCTTTTCCGGAGGATCTTTTATTCCTACCACCAGTCTAGATGTAGCCCTCGTGAAATGAGGGTTACAGGAGTCAGAGTAAGAAGTCCTCCAGTGTGACATTATTTCCAAATAATGGCTTGTAGCGTAGACGATCACTGTGTTATTTCAGAATAATGTCAGTTACTCCAAAATAATGCTGCAGTATAGATGTACCCTAATACAGCATGGACGAAACAAACAGTTGCTCTTGTTTTTATCTTTATATCCACTTCACAGGACACACATCGGAGCCTGCTCTGAGCTAACGCAGCATCTCTCCGCGCTGATCAGTATTCATAGCCCGGCTCTGCTGCGTGTGAGGAGCGACCCTTTCAACTCTCTGGCCACCTGCTGCATCTTAACATAAACAAGAACCATCAGGAGAACCACGTTGACTCTTGCGCAGCACAGCCAGACCCTGGGCATCTGGAACATCTTCACCTTCAAAGGGTTTGCAGCCCCGTTACCCTGTACCCACCCTAATCCTGATTTTCACTGGGTTGAGGAAGCAGACCACCATGCATTAAGATGAATGCAAAAGCAGGTTTGATGGGTGGAGAACGACGGCCAGATTCCTAGTTATAATGTATTTGCAGACAGCACAGTCAGCTTCACAGCCAGATCCTATTATCCATTCTGCATTCAGCGTATAGTTTAATGAAGGCTTTTTCTCTCTCATTTCAGCTGCTCTACATAGACTATAGATTAGAGAGACAGAAGCTGCAGATCATTTCACTTCTGGTTTTGTTTTTTCCCTGCACCCTTTATTTGCAGCCTGTTTATGTCGGTGTTCATTGGCTCACTGAACTATAGGGCTGGGAGGGACCTTGAGATGGGTGGTGTGTCTGAAAAAAAGGACTGACCTGGTGATACTGTCTGCAGTTGAACACCTTAAAAGATAATGAAATGTTGGACATTACAGAAGACAGACACCGTTATGTCTATGGTCCCCTGGGATGTGGGCCATTGTCTGCGGTTGGTCAAAGACATGTAGGATGAAGCCCCTTGAAGTCAACGAGTTCACACTTACAGACACGACTCCTTGCACAATCAGGACCGAGTGACTGTTTATTCTAGCCCAGAGAGACCATCCTGACCTGAAATGCTTGCAATCTAGGAACAGGGTGGAGTGAGTTTGGCCGTGGAAGAGAGACAAAGATGGAAAGGATATTTCAGGATTTTGTTTCCATTAGGTAGACAAATAAAATGACTCAAGCAAATCTGAGATCTCCTTTGGACCATAGAAACTGGAGGCACGGTGGAGAGGGGAGAAAGATCTGGGTCATAGACTCTAATACCATGTTTGGCTCCATTAAAAAAAACTGTATAGATTAAAACAAGGATTTTTTTTAGCAGTAAAGAGAGACATGGTCTATTACTGTCAACCTGTGGAAGCCAGAAGCCATCATGGCAGATGTCTTTTCTTTTACAGTATTTAGAGAAATTAAACTGTCAGTCTTCATTTCACCTGATGACTCCACCATGATATCATGCTGCGCTTAACAGAGTTTGAATTCAAAGTAATTCTCTTGGCATCGCTGTCACGTTTGGGATTGGAATCTTTTGATGAAACCGAGGACACCGTATGTGAAACATCAGGCCAAATGAGGGCTGGCAAGTGACACAGGACTATTTTTTGGCCAAGAAATACTCCCATTAGAAAGATGGAAAACCAGCCAGCCCCGAAAGCTTTGCTTTCTCATTATAGAAGGAGAGAAAGCCAGACTGCTTAAAGATAAAGCCTCAGCCAAAAAGAAGAGACAACTTTAAACCAGGGCAAATTTATCCCTGGTATCTGTCCACAGAACTCAGCAGAGTCATGTCTGAGATAACTTTGGCCCATTGTGTCTTCTTTAAAAAGGCAACATAAAATAAGGATTTAGATTGTCAGCATATACACTCCCTTCCCTAATTCTTCCTTCATTTAGCTACACTGATGCTGACAGGTAATAGTGACACGAAGTGTTACTTAATTCTCTGATCCAGCAACAGGATGAGTCAAGCAACTGATAACTGGATATGGATCCAACCATCTGGAGCTGGATTTAGACAAGTATATCCCTACAGTTCAAGTTAGGGAGATCTTTAATCTGGATGCATTGCAATTTACAAGGGAAGAACTAAACGTCAGGCAATCATTGTCGGGAAAAGTTCTTCTGTGTTCAACAACCCGGGAGCATAGAACTCATCACACAGAAAAGGACACGGTCATCCTTAGCTTAGCACTGGCTAGAGCTCGCATTGATATCCTCTGCATTCCACGCGCGTTACAAAAGCCCCTTTCATAGGGCATGAAGATTTGTTGGTTCAAAGCCGGTACGAGTCAATAGTGGCAATGCATCATTGCTGTCTGATGGCTTCTTGGCAAACCACAAAACGTGTTTGTCCCAGAGCCCTTCCATGCTTTATGAACATTGGCTTATGAATATGAATATACATAACTCAAAGGCACGTTAGACAAAATACCTCATGTAACATCAATTTAATGTCACAATCAGCTGCATATGTATGTGAAGTTAGAAATATGAAGTGTGAATCTGCTTATAATTCTAAAGATACTAATGAGGTCCATTACTGATGCTCTGGATCTTAATGACTCGGTACTCAAACTAATGACCTGGAGACATCTGTGTTTGTCCTATAAGCCCAAATTGTGGTTGGTCCTAGAAAGACATGTGACCATGCCACCTGCGACTAAAATTCCTGGTACTGTTCCATGAAGATGGGGTCGGGGGTGCAGAACAAAGGGTTCTGCCACGAGGAAAAGTCTATTTAAGCAATGAGAAGCCAGCCGTTCTTTTTCTTCAGCTGGCTTTTGAAACTGCCTGGCCCATCCTAAGAGGATACAAAGAACTTTGAAGAAGCAGTAGACCAGAGCCAGAATAAAGATCAATTGACTCAAAGCTTTTTACCTGAGATAAGAACAGTTGTTTAGGGTAAAAATTTGCATGTAACAAGTTTCTTAGCCCAGGTCTACACTAAAGCTACATCTACACTCCAAGTTTTCTCTGCAATAAATATTCTAATGAGGGACTCATTTGCATGAGTTGCAATTTCATTTGCATATTTTCTGCCGATCCGGTTTTGCCTAGGGCGGGTTGCACAAAAACAAGCAGTGTGGACATTTTCTTGTTGTTCAACCCCCCGCTTTTTTCCACAAGATCGGTAAACCTCCTTTTTTGGGGCATAAGGATCTTGCAGAAAACGGGGTTTTTGTGGAAAAAGAAAACATCCACACTTTATTTCAAAATCACCCTCTCCCCCCAGGTCAAATTTATAAGCAGAGCGTCCACACTATCAAACCTGTTATTTCAAAATAACAGGCCACTGAATTCAAAATCTGTACTCCTGCTTTTCATCCGCAGCAATGCTAATTCTGAAATAGCTATTTCAAAATAATGGTAGCGTGCCACTATTTTGAAATAGCTACTCCCCAGAGTAATTCGAACTAATTACTCCCCAGTGCTTCCTGGGGCTCTAAGTCAAGGTAGCACATCTATATTAACAGAGCCTGCTTTGGACTAATTTTGAGGCTTCCTCATAGTGTGGACATGCTAGTTCAATTTTCTTAAATTGGGAGTTACATCAAATTTACTAATTTCGAAATAGTTTCCTAGTGTAGACATGACCTTAGTGGGTTAGAACTAGCTAGTGTTTTTTGTTCATTTGAATGTAATAACTTACTTTGATCTGTTTTCACTTGCAACCATTTAAATCCTACTTTTTATACTTAATAAAAACACTTATTTATTAGCAAGTTTGGTGTAAATAATTGTTTCCTTGGAGGGGTGGGGGAGTGAGCAACCACTGTTCATATCTCTCTTTCATTGATATAGTGAGCTAATCTTATAAGCAGTCTCTGTGTAAAACTTTTACACAGAGTAAAATGGCTTTATCTGTTGTTTTGGTCCCTTTGGGGGGTTGGTTTCCTGAGTGTTGATCCATTAGAACTGAGTCTGCCCAGATTTGAGCTGGTCAGTCTCTGGGTAGCTCTGCAGGGGGGGCAGTAACCCGAACTGTCTGCCTTGTCTAGGGGAGACCAAACAATCCGGCTTAGCAACACATCCTTATCGCTTTCACATGAGCTTCACCCTGCAGTCCTGCACCCTGACTGGAATCCGTAATAACAGGAGTGGGTAAAATGTACTTTGTTGGAAGCAGGACTGAGTGGGCAAAAAAACACTCTGACAATGGTAATTTCTCTTCAGCACAATCTCTCTTCAGTTTGTCATAAATTGAATTTCAAGAATTACGAGCAAGGGGTTTATTTTCTTTTAAATAAATGTTTTAATACTTACATTTAAGTGAGGGATAGAAAAAGATTTGATGTCTATTATAACAGGAGTTCATGTAGGCTTTTTTACATGCTTTGAAGATTTGTTTTATTCTTTTTAATGGTAAAAGCTGTGTTTGAATTTCATATATATATATATATATATATATATTAACTGGCTTTTTTTTAAGTAACCTAGGGGAATGTGTCTCTCCTGTGGGATTTCCAGGATCTAAGACTTTTGGTGGGAGGAGTGGGATAAAAATGCAAGAACAAACAGGACACTAGTTGGAAATGGGGTTTGCAGGATGGGACAGGAGTAGAATTTTTTAAAATAGTCCCATACTGAGCTGTACTTCACACCGCCTTAGCAAAGGCTGGTAAATGAATGTGGGGCTATCATCTACACTGGATTCCAGTCCAGAGACCTTAGTACAGGCAGCCAGTGTGCACTCTGCCAGATTCCTCCCTAGACTTGTTCCTGTCAGCTCTAAATTCCCCCTTCTCTCAGCACCAGGTCTGTCAGGGTCCTCCCTGGTAACCCCAAATGGAAATCAGGCTTCACTTTTCATTCTTTTTCCATGACAGGGCTCTCTCTGGGAAAGTTCAGATCCTGCCCTATAATCAGGGCTCCCTCACAGAGCCCGACCCACCCCTCTACCCACTCCATGTCTCTCCTGACCTCTGCCAGAATTGCTGCTCAGGAGAGGATTCCGTAACTCTGCCCCTCCTCATGAGACTTTCTCTTTGACTGTTGTCAGGCTCTTCATTTTCTGGCCTCAGAAAAGAACTGCAGAGTTTCCCTGACTGAGCTTGTTGGTTCCAGGCCTCCTGCCTATAGAGCAGCCACACATCTCCTCCTCCACCTCAGACTCGTCTTTATTCAGGACCGGCCTGGGCCTGCCCCTCCAGATGCAGCCCCGTGGGCTGGCTAGCCTCTGACGCTCACATGAAACCTTTTGAGGAGAGAATGGGAGAGAGACCCCATCACACCAGCATTCCCACTCTGCTCGTTTTTAAAGGCCAGGGTCCCACCCTGGGATCTCTGAGGGCTTAGAGCTGTGCATGGGGTGAAATCTCTCTTCCCTAGTCTCGGAAGGATGAGGATTGACAACCCTGGCAAAGGTTCTCTCAGTTCATGCGACTGCGGGGGCCAGTCAGACTCATAAAAGGGTCCGATTGATTTCCCGGTTCTCTGCCTCTGTCTTATTCTCCGTTCCCAGGTTGATTTGTTGAGGGCAGTGACTGAGAGCTCCATGCCTAAATTCTCCACGGCTCCCCAACACGTCGCCCGTCCATCAGGTTTCCCCATGGGAGCAGGCCCACCGACGGAGATGGGGACCACAAGTGCAACTGCCCTGAGGTCTGGCAATTCCAAAGCGGTGCCTAGAGCCCTGGGCCCTTTAAACCGCCACTGGAGCGCCATGCACTCCCGACTTCTCTAAGAGCTGGGGGGGTGACAGGTGCTGGCTGCCCCAGCCCTGCATCTCCACCTGAAGCCCCATAGAAACTAGGGTATTGCTAACTCTGCGGCTTGTTCAGCCAGGAGGCAATAACATTGGTGCTGCGTCTGGTACTTCTGGCTCTCCCTCAGCATCCCCTAAGAACACGGTTTCAGAACTTCGCTCCTCCGGTGGTTCGAAACCTTTTTCTAATGTCAAGACTACACACGTCTTGATGGCCAAGTGGATGGCCGCACGAGCCCTGAACTTAAACAACTCCTTTCCCTCCCTTGTGTTTATCCCTCAGGCAGAAGGGGAGCAGGAGCAGCCAGGCCTCAGCACTGCCCAGAGCATGCTGTGTCTCCCCCTCCACACACACACACAAACCTCATGTGGCAATTTAGAGAGCATGGGGCTCTTGTGTTCCCTATTTGCCCCCTCCATTCATCGGCAGCTTTGTTGTTGACCTGAGCTATGTGATCGCGCAAATAATCATGAATATCCTAGAAAGAATTAAGATACTTGCTAAATTAGTTCAAATGAAATGAAGAACCATCATGGAAGTAGGAATAAGCAAAGAAACTTAACAACTGTTGTAAAAATGAGCTTTCCAGTGAGCCTGAAGCCTAGTGTTTGGCTTGAGGCCTAGTGTTTTTTAACATACGGCCATTAGAGGCCTAATAAAAGTTAGCGTTAGTAAGTAATCACGCCTCAGAAGATTCACAGTGATACATCGCCTAGATTGGAAATGCTTTATTTGGCCATACACCCCTTTACTGCACGGTATGGAAAAATCTTCTAACTGTGCCAGTTGTTTGAACCTCCACTCGAATAACGTGAATGGAAGATATGAACAAGAGGCCATGACTTAAAACAAGTAGAGGCTCAGAACTAGGTGTCTATAAGCAAGACAAGCATAAAAAAGTATCAAACCTGTCCCGTAGCAAGACCTCGGGATAACAGGAGTGTGACAATCGTAACACTTAATCTCACGTTAAGGGGATTTCACGAGCACAGATGTTGCTGACTCTGTTGTTATTCTTATCTTGGTTTTTTTCTAGTTCCGTGACTTTTTGCTTATATGGAATGTGGTATTAATAAAACCCAGTGTGTGTGCGTCTCATTAATCATCTTAATTCATCTCTAAGTAGCTAGAACGAACCTGTTATTAGTGATAAGCATATTTTTCACCCCAAAATTCATCTTAAGGGTATGAGAAGCTGGAATATTCATGCAAAGCCACCAGTATCCACTTACCTCACGAGGTGCTTCATTGGCTCCCATTGCTGTGAGGGACACAGACACAGTCAAAACCAATTAGTATAAATATGCCAACGAATGTGTGTAATTTGCTTTCCACGGTGTTCTAGCCAGCAGGCAGCTCAGTGCATTTAATGGCAAAGCTTCGACTGCTTTTCGCTGTGGGGTCAGACTGCCTCAGACTTCTCCCCTTCTTAGCCCTCTTTAGAATGGGTACGTCCGCACAGCAATTAAACGCCCATGGCAGGCCCACAGCAACTGACACAGGCTTGTGGGGCTCTAAAACTACTGTGTAGACATTCAGGCTGGATCCTGGGCCTTGGGAATCTCTTCCCTCCCCCTCTCCTCCCTCCGCCAACAAGAGGCCATACTCCAGCCCAAGCCAATAGATAGAAATTTTCAGCCCCATAGCCTGAGTCAGCTGACGCTGGTTAGCTGTGCCATGGGTCTTTTATTCCGCTGTCATCACACCCATTCCAACGTCCTGCCCATAGAGTTGGGAGAGAGTACCTAGTACACCCCTCTGCTGGCAAGTGGAAGACGGTGCTTAGAGGAGGCAGGGGAGGTGCAAGAAGTAGCTAAATCAATGAAAACCAAGCCAGGTGACTTAAACACACTTTTATCAACACTTTTACTCACAGATTACAATGGATACCCTTACTTTGTCCAGACCTGTTGGGGGAGGGAGAGGCGGTGTTAGAGAAGTGGGGGGGGGGGCTCTGATTCCTCCTTCCAGCGCCTGACATGATAAGGCACTGGATGTTCCTAAAAAGACCAAGATTTTGCTTTCCGCTGTCTCCAGTTTTGGTGCCCAATTTGAGACACTTCCGAGGGGGCTGATTGTCAGAGGTTAGGTGCTCAGTCCTTTCTGGAAATAACAGTGCCTGAATACCACTCCACCACACCCGCAGACCTTCCAGGTAAAGTCTTTCAACTGCAAAACTTCTCCAATGCCAGTGACATTTCCAGCAGATCTAGGGAAGTGATTATTCCTCTTTATTCTCACTGGTGAGGCCACATCTGGGCTGTGTCTACACTGGCAAGTTTTTCCGGAAAATCATCTGATTTTCCGGAAAAACTTGCCAGCTGTCTACACTGGCCGCTTGAATTTCCGGAAAAGCACTGACGATCTAATGTAAAATCATCAGTGCTTTTCCGGAAAAACTATGCTGCTCCCGTTCGGGCAAAAGTCTTTTTCCGAAAGACTTTTGCCCGAATGGGCCAGTGTAGACAGCATGGTTCTGTTTTCCGCAAAAAAGCCCCGATCGCGAAAATGGCAATCGGGGCTTCTTTGTGGAAAAGCGCATCTAGATTGGCCACGGACGCTTTTCCGCAAAAAGTGCTTTTCCAGAAAAGCGTCCTGCCAATCTAGACGCGCTTTTCCAAAAATGCTTTTAACGGAAAACTTTTCCGTTAAAAGCATTTCCGGAAAATCATGCCAATGTAGATGTAGCCCTGGAGTATTGCATCTGGGCCCCCCACTACTGAAAGGATGTGGACGCATTGGAGAGGGTCCAGCGGAGGGCAATCAAAATGATTAGGGGGCTGGAGCGCATGACCTATGAGGAGCGGCTGAGGGATCTGGGCTTATTTAGTCTACAGAAGAGAAGAGTGAGGGGGGATTTGGTAGCAGCCTTCAACATCCTGAAGGGGGGTTCCAAAGGTGATGAAGAAAGGCTGTTCACAGTAGTGACAGATGGCAGAATGAGGAGCAATGTCTCAAGTTGCAGTGGGGAGATCTAGATTGGATATTAGGAAAAGCTATTTCCGTAGGAGGGCGGTGAAGCACTGGGATGGATTCCCTGGAGAGGGTGGAATCTCCATCCCTAGAGGTTTTTAAGTCTCAGCTTGACAAAGCCCTGGCTGGGATGATTCAGTTAGGATTGGTCCTGCCTTGGGCAGGGGGCTGGACTCAATGACCTCTTGAGGTCTCTTCCAGCTCTAGGATTCTATGATTCTGTGGCTCTCTAGAGGCAATTCAAGCGCTTAAAAAAATCTTGACTGATGGTAGTTACGGACCCTCAGGACCTTTCAGAATCATTAAACAGTGCAGAAGATGAGGCAATGAGGAGGAGATCTGATAAAAAACACTATTTCCTCTTTAACCCAATCAGATAACCAATATTTGGGACCTTGACGTGTTGTTTTCATTGAGATAAGAAATGGTGTAAGTCAGATATATTCTTGGTGTCATTTTGTGCAGCTGACAAAAAATTTCCACTAAGTCTTGTTTCCCCGAGCGTGGTAGTAACAAGCAACAGTTGCTCTGCTTGTTCTGAAATCCCCAAGTCTGCCACACCAGCAAGCTCTGTGCCCAAAAATCTATGGACTTCTTTTTCCTCTCAGGATCACACTCAACAGCTCTTTCTCCTGGGTTTCCCACAACTCCTAGAACTACTAGCTGCTATCTCTGCTGGTAGCCTTCACGGTCTGCAGTATTTTTATTACCTAGAGGGACATCATTGCTCCTGCCTGAAATAGAGTATATGGTACCTTCATTGGTTTAACAAATTCTGTGACTTCCCATCTTCATTTATCCAATAAACACTATGCTGACACTGACTTCTTACACTTACAAGAGGCCTGCTCCGTGCACACTTGCTCTTTGTTCTTGTGAGTGAGTGAGTGACATTACTGGCAAGAAAGGGAAGCATTTATCCAGAGAGAGAAATGAATTGGAAGTTGTGGAGAGGAGTAGGGAAGGTAGCACGGCAGCTGTTTACAAAGTAAATAAGAAGTAATAAAGAAGTGACCGGGGAGTTGGAAGAGGTTTCCATCTGAACTAATTGCCACACAAAAATAGTTTATTTATGAATTAATTTAAACTAACTGTGTTTATAAATTTAAACTGTGTTTATAAATGACTCTTGGCTTGTTTTCTTAGCCAGAGCACAAACATTTTCACAGGCTCCAAGAAAGCATCTGCATTCATTTGTATTTTACCCCACCAGATGCAGGAACAAAACGTGGGGAAATGAAACACGATTGCTCAGCTCAGTTAGTCAATGCTGACAGCCAACAACATAAAAAGAACTATTATCTCCAAGTTTGGATTGAATTCGTACCTATTAATGAGAGGCATTTGATTAGCTGTAAGCCATTGTTATTTCACCATTATCGTACCATTGTTGCAGTTTACTGTTGCACTGGAAGTTCCCTTCTGTTCACCCTAAATTGTCCTTCTTGCCTTTATTCCATTGTTCAAAAGTTTTAAAAATAACTTTATCTAGCTCTGATTTTCACAGCGTAGGTGATGGGCACTTTATAAGAATCTGGCACTGTTAAGGCATCTCAAGTTTGGTACTCAGAAACACTAGTCACTTTTGAAATTGTGGACCGGTACTTTCCGTTACATTCCTTCCCATAACACAAGAACCAAGGGACATCCAATGAAATCAGTCGGCAGCAGGTGAAAATAAACATAGGGAAGTGCACCATACATACACGAGAACCTAATGCCAGTGGATGTTCTGGAGGCCAAAAGCACTGAATTCAAAAAAGAATTAGATACATTCACGGAGGACAGTCCCATCAGTGGCTATTATGCAAGATGATCAACAGCCTCATGCGCCCGATGTCTCTAAATCCTTAGCTGTCAGAATCTAAGACTGGATGACAGGGGATGAATCACCTGATAATTGCCCTCTTCTGCTCATTTCCTCTGATGTTTCTGGCACCGGCCGCTGTCAGAAGACAGGATACTGGGCTACATGGACCATTGATCTAAAACGGCCATTCTTATATTCCATACCACAGTCCAAACTATTCTCGCGGTGTCTCCACCCTTTAGCTGCCGGTAACTGCATTCAGACATATCCTATTGCCCCATGGCCAACATCTGATTTACTTATACATGGCCATCGCTGTTCAGACATGTATTTCCTGTTGAAATGCAAATGTAAGCCTGTAAAACTCTTACCCCATAATGAACTACAGTAAATGGCATTTCTCCATGGGGCTGTACATATAGAACGTTGTCGTGTGATCGGATTGCTCTTTGAGCTGAAAGCTAAGCTAGTGCCAGTTCTAGATTTGATCCCAGCCAAAGGCCTTGATTCAGAAAAGCAGTTAGGGTCAGACAAGCGCAGAAGCACATGTGTAAGTCCCATGGAACATGACTGGACTAATGCATAAGTGCTTTTCTGCATCAGGGTATAAGCCCTGATGGTACATCTGTGTGAAGGATTACATCCTGAAAGCCCTTGAAGTCGATGGGAATTTTGCCATTAACGTCAGTGGCAGCAGTTTCTGCACACTCCGTACTATGCCACTCACCTCTATGTGGAAACAGGGAGCCCCAGCCCTTTAACAAATGCTGACAATGGTAGGGGCAAATGCTCTGCAGATGTGGAATGAACTCCCCTACCATAGTTCTCCTATTGTTTGAAACATCTGTGTTCTTAGGAATTACTGCTTGACACTTCGCACAGGAGCTCTCTTCCCCCCCAAGCTAACTCTTTCTAAAATGATAAATGAATAAACCGCAGAGAGAATATTTGCTGTTCATTATTTACATGGGGGGTTAGTAATTTGTCTCATGATTGCTAAGGGGATAGCAGCAAGCAAGACTAGACTGGAGTAAGATATTAAGCACGGCTCGATGCTAGTGTGTAATTAGTGGAGTCCATTCGTGCCCCAGTTTATGCAGCTTTATAATGGCATGTCTTGCTTTTTACATTTTTTTTAAGACGTATTTTGGGATTCTGTGCTAATCCTTTCCGGTCAGTGCTCCCGAACTCAGAACTCCTTTTAGCGAAAGGGGAAGGGAAGATGTTCACCTTGACTGCAGTATTTGAAAGAGCCCATTTAGGATGACAGCTAAGGAAATTATGGAGGTTGTTAAAACAGCCTGTAGTCCTCTCCCCCTGAAATGGAAGAAAGGCATAGCACTAATCCCAGGCAGGTAGTATGCCATGTACGTAAGGACACAGGCACAATTCTGTATGAGAATTTCAAGGCTATGTCTCTGACTTTTCACGTGAGATGGCCATGCCTCAGACAGGAAGGTGCAGTACCTCACATGCTACCCAGGACAGGACTAAACTAGGGAGTTATTTTGAAATAACTCTCCTTATTTCGAAATAACAAGGCAAGCATCCACACTACCAAGTCTGTTATTTCAAACTAATGGGCTTTGTTATTTCGAAATAATGACTCCGGCTTGTGAAGAGGAATCAGCTTATTTCAAAATCGTTCTTTCGGGAGTTATTATTTCGAAATCACTTATTTTGAAATAACCTGGTCGTGTAGACATAGCCTTTCTGATTTCCTGTGAATTCGCATCTTTAAAAGCCTTTGGCTGAGTTTGAATGATCTCGTAAATGGGCGGAGTTTATAACCACAGGAATAAAAAAAAAGTCTTTATTTGATCAGAGGCATTTGTCATGAATGAAAATAGCAGCCTATACAACCACAGAATGGGTTAGTGTTCTGATATTTAAATCACAGAGCATGACTTTCTGTTGATGTTAAATAGAGGGTGAAATTCATAGCTATGCAGAGGACCATCACCCATTTAAACTGAGGGCTGGAAAGAGAGATATCTGCATAGGTTGTATACTGGCTACCTACACAGGGTGCTTTTCACCCAGGTGAGTTAAACCCAATCAAGGCAAAGACACACAGAAGCTTTTCAGAATCCTTATGCACCCCCCTATCATCCATTCCCAACTTCTGACAAACAGATGCTCAGGACACCATTCCTGCCTTTCCTGGCTAATAGTCATCGATGGACCTATCCTCCATGAATTTATCTAGCTCTTTTTTTTAACCCTGTCAAAGTCCTGGTCTCCACAACATCCTTTGGCAAGGAGTTCCACAGGTTGACCGTGAGCTGTAAGAGAAGAGTTTTTGCATGCTGTCATGCAAGGCAAAGATTTCTGCTTGTGTGGGTTAACAGAGGTTTTCCAGTCTTTAGTGCTGCCAATCCAACTAGGGACAGCCCCGGGAATCTCCTCCTAGCATTGGCCAAAGTGGCCTTTGATTAACGTGGAGGGGGAAGAGGCTCTCTGTGACTGCAGGGAAATCATGATTTGCCTCAAAAATGCAAACATCCCACACGAGTTTCATTAGGTAGCACCAACCACCTCCCTGGCCACTCATTTTGGAGCAGGGGGTACTGTGCAGGGTGCTCTGCTGACTTCCTGCCTTCTTTCCTGCCTTCTTCAGTTGCTTTCCATCATCAGGGGAACCCTGGTTTATTTTGGGCCACTCGCTCTTTCCAGGAGGAGGTCATTGTTGCTCTGTGTTATGGCCCATTTCAGGAGTCCGGTCACTTTCAACTAGTGGTGAAAAAGTTCTGAACCTGCACCATTTACAGAGACCTTCCAGGGAGCTTCCTCCTGGAACTGGCCACATTGGCCTTTTGTAAATCCAGGAGGAGAAAGCTCTGTTCTAGGGTGGCTATCTGTGACTACGAGGACATCGTCCTCGGACTCCTCTGGGCAGAATGCCACTACGAGGCATCCACTGGCTCCCTTGATCATTTCTTACAACAGTGGTGATGATCTGGGGCTCTCTGGTCAGTGCCCGCCTGTGGGACATTAGCAGTGACCCTTTGACTTTCGCTGCACTTTTTGATTTTTAAGTTGAATCCCATTCCTCACCTGTCCTGCGTGTGAGTCAATGTCATCCTTTGGGTGATCCTTTCACCAATGGCTGATAGTCAGGTAGGTCACTGCTTCCACAAGTGCTACCCAGCAATTTAGATATAACACCTGTACATTCCCACATTACATACAGACAGCGTACCAGTCTATATATAAGAACATCCATATTGGGTCAGACCAAAGATCCATCTAGGCCAATATCCTGTCTTCTGAAAGTGGCTAGGTGCCCCAGAGGGAATGAACAGAACAGGTAATCACCAATTGATGCACCCTCCTGTCAACCATTCCCAATTTCTGACAAACAGATGCTAAGGACACCATTCCTGCCTTTCCTGGCTAATAGTCATCGTTGGACCTATCCTCCATGAATTTATCAAGCTCTTTTATGAACCGTGGTAAAGTCCTAGGCTGTGTCTACATTGGTATGATTTTGCACAAAAGCACCTGCTTTTGCGCAAAAACATGCTGCCTGTCTACACTGGCCGTGTGTTCTTGCGCAAGAACACTGACGTTCTAATGTGTGAGATCAGTGCTTCTTGCGCCAGAACTCTGATGCTCCCGCTCAGGAATAAGCCCTCTTGCGCAACTGTTCTTGCACAAGAGGCCAGCGTAGACAGGCAACATGAATTTCTTGCGCAAGAAAGCCCGATGGCTAAAATGGCCATCGGAGCTTTCTTGCGCATTAGAGCATCTACACCGGCACGGATGCTTTGGCGCAAAAGCATATGTCAGTGTAGATGCTCTCTTGCACAAATACTTTAACGCAAAAACTCTCGCATTAAAAATATCTGCACAAAATCTTGCCAATGTAGACGTAGCCCTGGTGTTTACAACATCTTCTGGCAAGGAGTTCCACAGTTTGACTGTGAGCTGTGTGAAAAATACTTCCTTTTGTTTGTTTCAAACCTGCTACTTATTGATTTGAGCAGTTTTGTATCATCTGAAAATTTTGCCACCTTATTGTTAACCCTTCCTTCAGATCATTTATGAATATCTTGAATAGAATTGGTCCCAATATGGAACACTAATTACCTCTCTCCAGTCTGAAAACTGACCATTTATTCCTACCTTTTGTTTCCTGTCTTTTAACCAGTTACCAACCCATGAGAGGACCACCTCTCTCATCCCATGACAACTTACTTTGTTTAAGAACCTTTGGTGAGGGACCATGTCAAAGGCCTTCTGGAAATCTAAGTACTCTATATCCACTGGATTCCCCTTGTTCACATGCTTGTTAACCTCCCCTCAAAGAATTCTAGTATATTGGTGAAGCATGATTTTCCTTTACAGAAACCATGTTGACTTTTCCCCAACAAATTATGTTCATCTATGTGTCTGACAATTCTGTTGCTTACTATTGTTTCAACCAATTTGCCCGGTACTGACTTACTGGCCTGTAGCTGCCATAATCACTTTTAGAGCTCTTTTTTAAAAATGGTTTCACGTTAGCTCTCTTCCAGTCATTTGGTACAAAAGATGATGTAGAGGATAGTTACAAACCATGGCTAGGAGTTCCAAAATTTCACATTTGATTTCCTTTAGAACTCTTGGGTGAATGCCACCTGATCGCGGTGGCTTGTTACTGTTTAGTTTATCAATCTCTTCCAACACCTCCTCTAATGACACCTCAGGTTTGGGATCTCCCGCACATCCACAACCATGAAGACTGATGCAAGAATTCATTTAGTTTCTCTACAATGACCTTATCATCCGTGAGTGCTGTTTTATCATCTCGATCATCCAGTAGCCCCACTGGCTGTTTAGCAGGTTTCTTGCTTCTGGTGTACTTGAAAAAATTGCTATTACTTTTTGAGTTTTTAGCTAGCTGTTTTTCAGATTCCTTTTTGGCTTTCCTTATTATATTTTTCCACTTCATTTGACAGAGTTTATGCTCCTTTCTGTTTTTCTCACTAGGATTTAATTTCCAGTTTTTAAATGATGCCTTAAGACACCCGAATGATAAAGCGTTGGGTGTGTTAGAAACAGGACATGATAAATGTCAAGTAGTTTAGAATCGTTCTAACGTTTCATCTGTGCTCCTACTACCACTTTTTTTTTAGCAGATTGGGGAAAACTTATCACAAGTCCACAGAAAAAGTAAATGTTTATGCTCCATGGCTTTTTCTCAAATGTCCAGAGTAGCATGACGTTAATACCTACTACATCCTCTACTGGGGGAGTACATCTTTTTTTTTTTCTTGCAAGGGGATTAACTCAATGATCTAATAGTTCTTGTCAATCACGACATTATTTGTGTTATGGTTGTGCATAGAGTGGCTGAGTCAATTTCAGCCCCTATTGTGTTAGGTGCTGGACAAACACAATGAGAGAGAGCCCCTTCCCAAAAAGCCAAAGCTAATGAAGAGTGGGAGAGGAAATGGTTGTGTAGAAATGTCAAGTGACTTGCCAGAGGCCACATACACAGAACTGATCAATGGAGGAGCAAGGAATACAATTCTGGTTTCCTATTAGTCCAAGGCTGCTTCTCTATCTGTAAGCTACTCTGATCCCTCATTCCTAAGCCCTTGTCTTTTCTCCATTTGCAATCCTCACATGCTTGAGTTCTGATAGAGATGTAGCCGTGTTAGTCTGGTGTAGCTGAAACAAAATACAGGACTATGTAGCACTTTAAAGACTAACAAGATGGTTTATTAGATGATGAGCTTTCGTGGGCCAGACCCACTTCCTCAGATCAAGTGGGTCTGGCCCACGAAAGCTCATCATCTAATAAACCATCTTGTTAGTCTTTAAAGTGCTACATAGTCCTGTATTTTGTTCATGCTTGAGTTCTGGTTTCCTCCCCTTACCCCAATGTAAGTCTACTGACATCATTCGCATGACTCCTATTTTACACCAGCGTGAGAGCCGAGTCAGACCCTTTGTGCGTCTGCTCTCCATGGGGGGGAGGGGGAGACGTGCTCATATATTATACATCCCGAGTCCTGAGTTGGTCTAACAAGGATTTTCTCCTCCTAAATGGAAATAATGTTAATGTCATCTTGGAAAATGATCCTTTTTACAGCCCGCTGGCACATTCGTGTGAAGAGAAATGTATCCCCAGCTTCATGAAAGTATAAATTAGGGACATTAACTCCTTGCCTTATGAGCCGGCCCTGTGTCTAGGCAGCAAAGCATGTCAGCGCTCTGTAAAATACCAAGGGAGAGAACAAGGTCTGCCTTAAAATAACAGCCAGGGTCTGACTTAGATTGAGAGGAGGAAATTTCATGTATAGACAGGACACTGATCTGAATTCACTCTCCTGCACTGTCACAGGTGGGTCTCAGTATGAGGTCATAGCTATGCTATGCTACCTTGGTTAAAAAAATAATAGGGCATGTCGGTCAGCCTACCGCAGGCAAGTTCTTGGCGAGGCCAGACCTCCTCTTGTGCAAAGTCTGAGGCTACGTCTATACGATGAGTTTTCTCTGCAAAAAATATGCTAACGAGGGACTCATTTGCATGAGTCAATCTCATTTGCATGTTTTCTGCCGATCTGTTTTTTCGCTAGGGGTTTTTGTGCAAAAACAAGCAGTGTGGACGTTTTCTTTTTGCACAAAAACCCCTTTTTTCGCAAGATCCTTATGCCCCACTAAAGGAGGTATATCGATCTTGCGGAAAACGGGGTTTTTGCGCATAACAAAAATGTCCACACTGCTTGTTTGTGCGCAAAAACCCCTAGTGAAAAGAAAGGATCCGTAGACATTACGCCAATGAGATTGCGACTCATGCAAATGAGTCCCTCATGAGAATATTTTGGCCGAGAAAACTCGTAGTGTAGACGTACCCTGAGTTAAGGGCTATTTGTTAGGCATTAGCTGCATAGGCTTAGACAGGGGATCCTCCTCTCTTCCAGCCTCATGGCGAACCCTAGAAATGCTCTGCAGTCATTAACATGGCCTCAGAGCTGCAAGAGTACATGCAGGCTTTACCCGCCAGGGGCTGTTGGCCAGCAACTCTGTATAGCCGTGGTCCCCAACACGGTGCCCGCGGGTGCCATGGCGCCCGCAGGGGCATTTGTCTGTGCCCGCCAAGTGCTCAGGGCTGGCCTGGCCAAAAAACACAGTTCCTCTGAATTTGCAACCAGCCAGCAAAGGTAGCAATTCCTGAGCAGTTATACCGAATGTCATGTTTGTTTGACAGAAACTGTGACCGTCACAAAAACGGAGCGGTTTCACTTTTTGCCTATACACCGGCCCCGGGGGCGCCGCGGATTGACCCCCTGCGGTGCATGGGGGAGCGGGGGGGGAGAGAGCGCCGGCCCCGGGCGCGCAGCGCTTGGGAGAGCGCCAGCGCCAGCCCCGGGCGCACGGCGTTTGGGAGAGAGCGCCAGCGCCGGCCCTAGGCGCGCGGCGCTTGGGGGAGGGGAGGGAGAGAGCGCCAGTGCCAGCCCCGGGAATGCGGCTATGGGAGGGGCCCCGCTCGGGGGGACCCTGCCCCCCGGGCGCCCGGCAGGCAAACGGCCACGCCCCCTGGCGCCCGGCAACCCCAAATGGTTGGGGACCACTGCTGTATAGCATGGAGTCGTTGACCACACCCTCCTCTCTCCTGGGAATCCACCCAACATTGCCCTAGAGACAAACACCGCGGCGGCACAGAGCAAGATGCTGAGCGCCTTCCGTAGGGTGACATCAGTGAACTTCCTCCAGGAAGAATTCTAAGCTAGATCTTTGCCCAGGGCTGAGAAGCCTGCAGTCATTTGAGCTCAAGGGCACAGAGAGGTGGGGGGAAAGCCTCTGGTGCCACTGTATTCAATATTAGGGCTCCAGGCACAAATCAGAGCAACCTGCAGGCTGCTCTAGTTCATGGCAACCCATAGGGCAGAAACTGTGTCTGGGGAATGACGCTGAAAAGGTCCTCTGGCCACACCCTGTACTTCAGCTTCAGGGGAGAGAAGTGACACAAGAATCTCTTCCTTGGCTCTGTTTCCCCTTGCAGAGGATGCGGGAATCTCACCACCCTTGAAAATCTCTCCCGCCCACCCTCATGCTGGTTGCCAAGCCAGTCGAAGCAGTTTCCATTTCCTTTTCGGCCTCTTGTACCACATTCGACTCCTGTAATGGCGCCGAAAATCTATGAGAAATTAAGCCGGTCACTTGCACCTTCGCTTCCTCCATGCCGCCTCTCCATGTTCTCTCGCTGCCACTGTGAAGGTGCGAGCCATGTGACCATCCTCTTCTGCAGTATGGTTTCTATTTGGTCTTGCTGCATGTGTGACGTGGGAACACCTTCATCTATTGGGATGGTTTTGTTCTTCTTTGTCTTCCCACAAGTCTCCCCGGCCAAGCTTTTAATGTTAGTGGCCTCGGTGTGGTGTGTTCAGAGTCAAATCTGTAACCCAGACATGAAGGGTTTCAAAGGGGTCTACAAGGAGTTAAACATCCCATTTCAATGGGAGTGGAGGTGACTCCTTTGAAAGTCTCCTGTGGGAAATAATCACTGGCATCGAGATAGACTTTTTATCTATAGATCTGACAGCACTTGACAAAGGAGGGATTGTACAGCTAGGGGAAAACAAGTGACTTCCTCCAATCACCTATCAGCGCAGCTTCCATCCCACTAGCATTCTGGGCTCTTGGTGCTGGCTCCATTCTCTGATTACTAAGCAACACTGCTACTAGTCAAAAAAGGATGTCCAATGTATCCCTAAGTCTGCAACAGTGGGATTCAGCTCTCTTGACGGTCTATAATCTGTAAGGGGGGGGGGGTCTCTAGTCACTCTGAAATCTTCCCCAAAAGCAATATAGCCTTAAATGTTGAAATAACGAGGGGCCTTGTGGCACCTTAGAAACTAACCGATTTATTTGGACATGAGATTTCTTGGGAAAGGAAACACTTTGTCACTGCGGGGCATGGAGGTGTGATTTCAGCTCACATGAATGGGAATCGGCTATCAAAATCTCCTGTGCACATTTGGAAATCTCAGTCACCATGTGATAAATCTCTCCCACAGAATTATCGGTAGGTTTTCTTCCCATGTATTAAATGATCCTGATAAACTGCTCCTTGGATTATAAAACCCATAAGAATGACCATACTGGGTCATACCAACGGTCCATCTAGCCCCGTATCCTGTCTGCCGACAGTGGCCAATACCAGATGTCCTAGAGAGAGATCACAAGTAACCCTCACGTGGTCCCTCCTCTCTCACCCACCTCCAGAGACACAGAGGCTAGGGATGCCATTCCTACCCATCCTGGCTAATAGCCATTGATGGCTTAACCTCCATGAATCTATCTAGCTCTTTTTTGAACCCTATTAGAATCCTGACCTTCACCACATCCTCTAGCAAGGAGTTCCACAGATTTACTTTGCATTGAGTGAAGAAAGACTTCCTCTTGTCTGTTTTAAACCTGCTGCCTATTCATTTCATTTAGTGACCCCTAATTCTTACATTGCAGAAATAAGTAAATATTTTCCTTATTCACTTTTTCTACACCAGTCATGATTTTATAGACCTCTATCATATCCCCCTTAGTCTCCTCTTTTCTAAGCTGAAAAGTCCCAGTCTTTTTAATCTCTCTTCATATGAGACCCGTTCCAAACCCCTAATCATTTTTGTTGCCCTTTTCTGAACCTTTTCCAATGCCAATATATCTTTTTTGAGATGAGGCAACCGCATCTGTATGCAGTATTCAAGATGTGGGTGTACCAGGGTCTTAAAAGTTTTGCAGTGGATTTGGCATTTGTGAAAGGCATTACTCTGACCACTGTGGAGAATAAGGGGAATGCTGGATGAGACAGACCTACTCCAGAACAGTGACTGGCCCAGCACTCATCTGGGAGACTCAGATTCATGTCGCTGTGTCCCACGCATCCCAAGCGAATGCTCTAACTACAGGGCTATTAGGTGGTCTTGGGTCTCTCCTACATGTCTTGGTGAGAAATGCCATTCTGAGCCCATACAACCTTCCCTGTAAATTGTTTGTTGTACCTGACACACCTGGAGAAAGCAGCATTTTCTGAGGGTATGTCTAGTCTTGCAGCCTAATTCGAACTAGGGCTGCAAATGTTGGCATTTGGAATTGCAAATCAAGCTCGGGATTTAAATATCCCAGGCTTGATTTGCCTCTTCCTGTCCAGGCGCCATTTTTTGAAATTTACAAGCCCAGAATAACTGCCCACGTCTACACGCGCCAGTGAAACGGGTGTTCGAAATAAAGACCTAGTTCGAACTACCTGTTAAACCTCATTTCAGGAGCAAAAACAGGTAGTTTGAACTAGGGATTTATTTCGAACGCCTGATTCACTGCTGCATGTAGACAAGGGCAGTTATTCTGTGCTTGTAAATTTCAGAAATGGCGCCCGGCTGGGAAGATGCAAATCAAGCATGGGATATTTAAATCCCAGGCTTGATTTGCAATTCCAAATGCCTACATTTGCAGCCCTAGTTCAAATTAGGCTGCAAGTGTAGACATACCCTGACAAAAGACCATTTTGTGGAAAGACTCTCCAGTGCCTCTTATTGAGGTCTGCGTTATATCACAAGAGATAAGGATGTATATTTTGCAAATGTCCCCCACCATTATAATGGACCCTGACTCATAGACAGCAGCAATGCAAGCTTCCCCCGCTGTCTCCCCTCATGCACTCCAGCTCTTGAGTGGAAGGACCATTTCTACCAGTGGTTAGAGAGTTCAGTCTCCCTATTCCTCCAGGGCAAAATTCACCCCTGTCCTGAGAGTCAGCCTGGCGCCTGTATATCATCTGAGTTCCATTGAAGCCATCACAGCTGGGCTTAACTGGGCTGGGAATTTTCTATGCTTCTGTTTTATATATATATATTTTCCACAAAGAAAACCAAAACATAATATAGTGAAGGTGCTAAAGAAAAACACTGGACTACCCTAAGCATCTGCAAGTTTGGTGAGTGTTTGAAATCTGGAGCAGAATTCAGATGGATGGCTTTTTCTCATAGCACAAAGTGGGCTGACACGTAGCATAGCACTGCGTCAGAGGAGATGTTTGGCAGGGAGGTCCCAAAACAAGAGAACACAGGTCCACCTTAAAAGCCCTCGGTTTCAACCAGCAATCAAGTTGCCAATATCGTCTAGAATGGTAGGGGCATGCATCTAGAAGTACATGCTGCACTTTAGTTCCATAGCATTGGGAAAATGGAAAGAACTCGCCTGCAATTTTAAAAGCTCTCTCCCTCTGCTGTATCACTACTATATGCACTATGGAGTGGGGCCTCCTGGATTTTCTCAGGGTTCTTCTATTGACTCACTGTCATATCACTTAACTTGGGCCTGTTTACTTCTCTGGATATAATGGAGAAGGGAGGTGGGGAAGAGAGCAGAGATGGAGACGCTGTCCATGCTACAACTTACGTTAACAAAACTTAGGTTGCTCAAGGATGTAATAAACCATTGCCCTGAACAACGTAAGCACTAAGCCGGCAGGAGAGCTTCTCCAGCTGACCTTGCTTCTGCTGCTCACAGAGGAGGCTACATTATGCTGAAGGAAAGCTCTCCCCCATCAGGAGAGAGTGTCTTTACCAGACCCCCTGCCTCACTACAGCTCCCCAACGTGTAGACATGTCCTGAAATAATTAATGCTTGAAAAGTGCAGCCAGACCTGGAGGCTTGTCTACACTTACAACACTTAAGGTGCGTCTACACTGCGCCGTTATTTCAAGATCACTCGCATTATTTCAAAATAACAATGGGAAGCCAGTCTACATTAGGGAAGCCTGCCTTGGACTAATTTTGAGGCTTCCCTGCAGTGTAGATGTGCTATTTCGAAATAAGCTATTTGAGAATCACGATTCCGGAATAGCTTAGTTCGAAATAAGCGTGCAGTGTAGACAAACCCTTAGTGAAAACTCTACCTGAGCCAACGAGAGCTTCTCCCATCCGTGTAGACCAGTGATGGGCAACCAAGACGAGTGAGTGAGCTGCATGGCCCTCCTTTGTCTCAGTAGCTGCATGATTGAAATGCAGAAGTAGGCAACCTATTTGCAGTTGTTCAGGCTCTGGGAAGGAGGAGAAGGAGCAGGATGTACGTGGCCCTGGTGCCCCCGTGCATAAGACACACGTGTGGGAGGGAGGCAGAGAGGGGGTCCGCAGGCTGAACCCGAGTGAACCAGAGGCTGCCCACCACTGGCGTCGACTCTCCACCTCCCGAGAGGCAGTAGCTATCTCCACAGGAGAAGTCTGTCCTTCGGCATAGCGCTGTCTACACCTGGGGCTAGGTTGGTATAATTCTGCTGCCCAGGCTACATCTACATGACACTGTACTTCCAGGAAAAGCTACACAAATTACAAACCACAATTTGCATAGCTTTTTCCACTTCTTTTTTCAGAACAGGCTTTTCCGACATTTGGCCTGTCTTCAGTTGGCCAAATGTTGGGGAAAAAACTTTTTCGGAACATCTCTTCTTCCTCGTAAAACAAGATTTCCAGGGATGCCGAAAAAGCGTGTCTGCTCTTCCAAAAAAGATTTCAGAAGAGCAGATGCGTTCCCTGGACGTGGCATAACCCCAGGCACATGGATTTTCCACACCCCCGAGTGATGCAGTTATGACAACATACATTGATAGCGTAGACCAAGCCATAAACGTACAGAAGAAGCCAAATGATTAATGTCTTAAACACCATTTAGCCAGCAGACATGGGAGTCCTCTCCAATGTAGGGTACTAATTAAAACAAAGGCTATTTCAATCATGCCTATAGGCTCAATTAAAGGCAAAAGGGGAATCCAAATTCTGCACTAATTCTCTTTGGGAGGGCGGATAAAATTTAGGTCAACACAAGCCTGAATCAGAAACGCAGCACAGATCCCTGGCTGAAGTAATGTATTTCAGCCTGTCAGAAATACAGATGCTACCTCCTCATAATGACTTCGAAAGATTACACAGAGACCTGCCTGCTGGAGAGACACGCCAAGTGGAGGTAGAGTATTATGCCCTTGAAAGGCAATTGAGTAAGAAAGGTAGTAAGATCCTCGAGGAGAGAAAAAGGGCAAAATATTAAGCACATTTCCCTCTTGAGGTATGTTCAGTATTAGACTGTTTGGTTTGCTCATTTGTAAAGGCTGTGTGTTCTGGCGTGAGACGCAGCCCCAGCTGGCATCCGCCTGCCGTGCAGTCAACCGTGGCATCTACTGTGCTTTTGCGTAAAACACTGTGATAACAGGCATGCTCGCTGCTTTCAATTATACCTAATCAACAGCAAGTTACTGTTGTAGTCTCAGCCAATTATCCACAGAACTAAATACTCTGTAGAGCACGTGCAAGCACAGAGCTCGGCAAAAGCCAGGGATGGAGAATATTTGCTATATATGTAATGTCAAGGCTTGACACGTAGGACGAGGAATATTAATAGTAATAATAGTAATTAGTTGGCAATTCATTAAGGCAGTGGAGGGCAATTCATTAAGATGGGGGGAGAGATAGCTCAGTGGTTTGAGCATTGATCTGCTAAACCTAGAGTTGCAAAAGCGGAGAGGAGTCCTGTGGCAACTTATAGACTAAGCGAAGTGTTAGAGCATAAGCTTTCGTGGGCAAAGACCCACTTCATCACATGCATCTTTGCCCATGAAAGCTTATGCTCCAACATTTCGGTTAGTCTATAAAGTGCCACAGAGTCCTCACCGCTTTTGTGTATTCAGACTAACATGGCTACCCCTCTGATACTAAACCTAGAGTTGTAAGTTCAATTCTTGAGGGGGCCATTCAGGGATCTGGAACAAATCGGTCAGGGATGGTACTTGGTCCTGCCGTGAGGGCAGGGGACTGGACTCAATGACCTCTCAAGGTCCCTTCCAGTTCTATGAGATGGTATATCTCCATATATTATTATTATAACCTGTGGCCTATGGGCCGCATGCAGCCTATCAGAGGCCAGGAATGTCAATGTGTAGTCAACTATACAATTAACTAATAAGACTTTTCACATCCCCCCGCCCCCCGCCTGCTGCCTCTCAATCAGTATTAGCCTGTTCCACATTTCCTCCCCCACCCCTCCCTGCTGCCTCTGTATCTAACAGAGGCAGCAGCAGGTAGGGGAGAGGGGTGCAGGGGAGGCTGCTGTGAAGCAGCCTCTGTCCACAGAGAGCCTGGTCCTGCTGTGGGTAGAGGCTGCTTCACAGCAGTAGCTCCTGTCCACGGGGGTTTGAGCCCCCACAGAAAGAGGCTGGAGCAACCTCTGTCCACGGGGAGCTCGGACAGAAGCTGCTTCGCAGCAGCCTCCCTTGCCCCTCCCACCACCCCTGCAGCAGCCTCTGTCCATGGGGAGCTCGGATACCATTTTATGCAGTTATACGACTATTCAATTACCCGATAGCTAACATCCCTATTGCCAACGCGCAGGGTCATAGAATCCTAGGGCTGGAGGAAACCTCAGGAGTCCAGCCCCCCACCCAAAATTGGGCCAAAACTCAACTAAATCATCCTAGCCAGGGCTTTGTTAAGCAGGGACTTAAACACCTCTACGGATGGAGATTCCACCCCCTCCGTAGGTAACCCATCCCAGTGCTTTGCCACCCTCCTAGGGAAATAGATTTTCCTAATAGCCAACCTAGACCTCCCCCACAGCAACTTGAGACCATTGCTCCTGGTTCTACCATCCGTCACTACTGAGAACAGCCTCTCTCCATCCTTTTTGGAACCTCCCTTCAGGAAGTTGAAGGCTGCTATTAAATCCCCCTCACTCTTCACTTCTGCAGACTAAATAAGCTCAAATCCCTCAGCCACTCCTCATAGGTCATGTGCTCCAGCCCCCTAATCATTTTGGTTGCCCTCCCCTGGACTCTCTCCTATGCGTCCACATACTTGCTATAGTGGGGGCCCCAAAACTGGACACATTACTCCAGATGTGGCCTCACCAGTGCCAAATAAAGGGGAATAATCACTTCCCTAGATATGCTGGCAATACTGCTCCTAATGCACCATGCTATCCCATTAGCCTTCTTGGCTACAAGGGCACACAGTTGACTCATATCCAGCTTCTCATCCACTGTAATCCCCAGGGCCTTTTCTGTTGAACTGCTGCTTAGCCAGTTGGTCCCCAGCCTGTAACAATGCTTGGGAATCTTCTGTCCCAAGTATAGGACTCGGCACTTGTCCTTGTTGAATCTCGTCAGATTTCCTTTGGCCCAAACCTCCAATTTGTCGAGGTCACTCTGTACCCTATCCCGCCCTTCAATATATCTACCTCTCCCCCTAGCTTAGTGTCATCTACAAACTTGATGAGGGTGCAATCCATCCCCTCAGCTGGTTAATTAATAAAGATGTTGACCAAGACCAGCCCTAGAACCGATTCTTGGGGCACTCTGCATGAAATTGCTGCAAGCCAGACACTGAACTATTGATCACAACCCATCGGGCCCGACAATCTAGCTAGCTTTCTGTCCACCTTACAGACCATTTATCCAATCCATACTTCCTTAACTTTCTGGCAAGAATATTGTGAGAGTTTGTACCAAAAGCTTTGCTAAAGTCAAGGTATCTCACTTCCACTGACTTCCCCACGTCCACAGAGCCAGTTACCATAGAAGCTAATCAGGTTGGTCAGGCATGACTTGCCCTTAGTGAATCCATGTTGACTATTCCTGGTCACTTTCCTCTCTACTAAGTGCTTCAAAATGGATCCTTTGAGGATCCCCTCCATGATTTTTCCAGGGACTGAGGTGAGGGTGACTGGTCTGTAGTACCCTGGATCGTCCTTCTTCCCTTTTTTAAAGATGGGCACTCCATTTGCCAGATTGCCAGGGTCAGCTGGTTTCCATCTGTGTCGTTTTTTTCCTACCGTTATTAGTAAAGTGACCTGCACGTAAATCAAGGGCTCGTGAAAGGAGGTGTATGCTGACTGCAGGCAGTGTTGACTGTGAGAGTCATGTGCTCCCTCTGCACCCAATCACAGCGCTGTTCAATGGGCACAACCCTTCACATTCGAGGTACGCAAGTGCAGTTAGCAAAAACTACTCTATCCTGGGAGACCATCTTGCTTACAACAATCTTGCGGCCCACTGAGATGAAAGAGGGCCACTCACACGGCCCACTCATTAGCCAAGATTGCCCATCGCTGCTTTTGTACCTTACCTCCAAGCAGCTCAAACACAGGCCAAAATCCTAAAGCCCTTACTCCTGCAGATTCCCATTGACTTCAACGGGAGCTGCTGAAGTCTGTTTATTTCCACATGTAAACACTTTATGTGGGCAGTAGACCTGGTTGACTATTGTCCACCAACTCTTTTCTTTTCCCAGCAAAAAATGGCCTTTTATTCAAACCACAGAAGCTGTCCTGTGGATTCTAGGATGCATTAACAGGTGTGTTGTGAGCAAGACACGAGAAGTCATTCTTCCGCTCTACTCTGTGCTGATTAGGCCTCAGTTGGAGTATTGTGTCCAGTACTGAGCACCACATTTCAAGAAAGATGTAGAGAAATTGGAGAAGGTCCAGAGAAGAGCAACACGAATGATTAAAGGTCTAGAGAACATGACCTATGAAGGAAGACTTGGGCTTGTTTAGTTTGGAAAAGAGAAGATTGAGAGGGGACATGATAGTGGTTTTCAGGTATCGAAAAGAGTGTCAAAAGGAGGAGGGAGAAAACTTGTTCTTACAGACCTCTGAAGATAGAACAGGCAGCAATGGGCTTAAACTGCAGCAAGGGAAGTTTAGGTTGGACATAAGGAAAAAATTCCTAACTGTCAGGGTGGTTAAACACTGGAATAAATTGCCTAAGGTAGTTGTGGAATCTCCATCTGTGGAGATATTTAAGAGTAGGTTAGATAAATGTCTATCAGGGATGGTCTAGAGAGAACTGGGTTCTGCCATGAGGGCAGGGGACTCGACTCGATGACTTCTCGAGGTTCCTTCCAGTCCTAGTATTCTATGATTCTATGTATGTACGTGTACATGTGTATCTATGAACAGACACATGACAATTCTGTGTATACGGAAATTACACACGTAGGCTATGTCTAGACTGCAAGCCTCTTTCGAAAGAGGCTCTTTCGAAAGATACTTTTGAAAGAGCCTCTTTCGAAAGAGAGCGTCTAGACTGCACGTTGAACTTTCGAAAAAGCGGCTTGCTTTTTCGAAAGAAAGCATCCAGTGAGTCTGGATGCTCTCTTTCGAAGAAGCCCTATTTACATTGAAGAACGCCTTCTTTCGAAAGAGGAACTTTCGAAAGAAGGCGTTCTTCCTCGTGAAATGAGGTTTACCGCCATCGAAAGAAAAGCCGCGTTCTTTCGATTTAATTTCGAAAGAACGCAGCTTGAGTCTGGACGCAGGTGAGGTTTTTTCGAAAAAAACCCTGAGTCTGGATACAGCCATAAAAATAGAGCTGTGTGATCTAGACTGGGGAGTGAACCAGGGACATCCAGTGCTAAAAGCATGAGTCTCTGGAGAAAGAAATAGGCTCTGAGGGTTTGTCTACACTGGCAAGTTATTGTACTATAACGTTCTCACTGAGGGGTATGAAAAAACATCTTCCGAGCACAGCGAGTTACAGAGCTATAAAGCACCAGTCAGGGGAGTGGAGAGCTTCCATGGGACCCTGGGCAGTTGGGGGAAAACCCCACTCATTGCTCCTAGAGAGGGTGGTGCCAAGGACAGCAGACGACCCTCTGCACTGCTGAAGTGCAGCATCCCCCTCCTCCAGCCCTCAGAGCCACATGGAGCATGCTGTGCAGCACCAGAGTGGTGATTTGAAGGGCTCGGGGCTCCGGTCATTGTCACGGACCCCTTTGAATGACTGGGCCCCAGTCCCCACTTGTTGGCAGGCCTGGTACTAATGTAAACGGGCTCCCAGTGCCAGGAGCTATGCTATGGTGCTGGAAGCACTCTCTCCCAATGCTGGTGCCATGACCATACCACCACAGCAGCACAAACCTGAGCCATGTTGTATCAGCACTTCCATCCTCTGTGGGACAGGCCCAGAGGGGGACCAGCCAACCCCAGCCAGCGGGTTACTCAGACACAGGAAACAGAACATCAATAGCTTATTCTCTGTGCTGGTCTCCACTTCCTTATCTGAAGGCTGCTGGCCGTTATGTGGTTGGACAGATCCTGTCCCCATGCTGGTGGGGAAAAGACAGATCTTCTCCATACGTCTAGGAGGAGAAACAGAATCTGAACGAATCGGAGGTTTGGCAGGGACAGCTGTGAGGAATTGGTTCATTTCACTTGAGGCTAGTGGCAGAGCGTGGTGCATGCAGACATGAGGGCTGAGGATGGCGGTTGGAGTTGGAGATCTAAGAAGAGCTTCTGTGACATAAGTCACCCTATACGTCATTGTTTAACTTCATTGGAGCAAGCCACGCCTTGTATCTTTGCTGCACTTGGGCCCTGTTGTATTTCTGATGTTAATAGTTAACATCCTTAGAGTTGTACGATTAGACTCTTTCTGGGGGCGCTGGCTTTGTTAAGTGTCCGGGGCAGTAAGATGTTTTAATGTAGACACAGGGTCTGTGTCTAGACTGGCAAGTTTTTCCGCAAAATCATCTGATTTTGCGGAAAAACTTGCCAGCTGTCTACTCTGGCCGCTTGAATTTCTGGAAAAGCACTGACGATCTCCTGTAAAATCATCAGTGCTTTTCCGGAAATACTATGCTGCTCCCGTTCGGGCAAAAGTCTTTTTCTGAAAGACTTTTGTGCAAAAGGGCCAGTGTAGACAGCATAGTATTGTTTTCCACAAAAAAAGCCCCGATCGCCATTTTCGCGATCAGGGCTTTTTTGCAGAAAACTGCGTCTAGATTGGCCACGGACGCTTTTCCACAAAAAGTGCTTTTGCAGAAAAGCATCCTGCCAATCTAGACGTGCTTTTCCGAAAATGCTTTTAACGGAAAAATTTTCCGTTAAAAGCATTTTCGGAAATTCGGGCCAGTGTAGACGTAGCCAGGGGTGAAATTGGAAAGGGTACAGAGAAGAGCGACAAGAATGATTAAAGGTCTAGAGAACATGACCTATGAAGGAAGACTTCATGAATTGGGCTTGTTTAGTTTGGAAAAAAGAAGATTAAGGGGGGACATGATAGCGGTTTTCAAATATCTAAAAGGGTGTCACAAGGAGGGAGAAAATTTGTTCCTCTTGGTTTCTGAGGACAGGACAAGGAGTAATGGGCTTAAAGTGCAGCAGGGGAGGTTTAGATTGGACATTAGGAAAAAATTCCTAACTGTCAGGGTGGTCAAATATTGGAATAAATTGCCAAGGGAGGTGGTGGAATCTCCCTCTCTGGAGATATTTAAGAACAGGTTAGATAGACATCTGTCAGGGATGGTGTAGACGGAGCTTGGTCCTGCCTTGAGGGCGGGGGGCTGGACTCGATAACCTCTCGAGGTCCCTTCCAGTCCTATTATTCTATGATTCTATGACTGCAGGCTTCTTTCGGAAGAAGCTTTTCTGGAAGAGATCGTCCAGAAAAAGTCTTCCGAAAGAGAGCGTCTACGCAGCAAAAGCACATTGAAAAAAACAATCTGCTTTTTCGACAGATCGCGTCCACACGGAATGGATGCACTCTCGCATGTAAGCTGTGATTACTATGGGAGGAATGGCCACCTGTGCTTTTTCCTCTTTCCTCTTCTTGAGAAAGAACTCCCTCTTCTCTGTCCACACACGCCTTTCTCCAGAAGAGCTCTTTCAGAAAAAGGCTTCTTCCTCACAGAAAGAGGTTTACCAATGTCAGAAAAACCCCTGAGTTCTTTCGATTTTTTTTTCAGAAGAACGCGACTGCAGTGTGGATGTAATTGAAGGTTTTTTTGGAAAAAACGTCATTTTTCCGAAAAAAAAAAACCCCTCTGTAGTGTAGACATACCCAGGGGCTGATTTTTAATAGCCAAGCCTGCTTTTGGTCCACATCACTTTTGCTGCTCCTATCGCTTTAACTTAACGGTCCTTGCCATTGTCTGTTCCGCTTACTATGTTCATGCTGCAGCAAGGTTTTGATCCAGCAAATTACTTGAGCATATGCTTAAGCCCATTCCTATTCGGCAAAGAAACCAGTCATGGGCGTCACTGTTAGTGGGTGCTGAAGTCCCATGGACTTATAGACATATCTACCATGAAGCGCTTATTTAAGTACTTTGCAGAATCAGGGCCTAAATCAGTCTCGAAAATTGCCCAAAAATTGCCACGCAAAAAAAGGTTGTAGACCAACAGGAAGCCCAGACAATGAACTGTTCCTCTGACAATTAATGGATTGCTTTAATATAGGTTGCACCTCTAAAATCCAGGACTCTCCTCTCTAGCAACCTCTATGGTCTGGAAGGACCATGGATAGTGCTAGACCAGAGAGCCCCAGCCGGCCAGGTTCAGGGGTTGGGTTGGTGGTGGGGAGTGGCAATGGGGCCAGCACAGCAGGAGTGCAGCCCCACCTAGGCTGGAGGCAGGGGGACTAGGTTAGCGGTGAGAGCACAGCCCCAGCTGGAGTCAGTGCGCTGAGGAGGGAGGAAGCACAGCACCACCAGGGCTGGGGGCAGTAGGTCTCTGGCAGGGAGGAGGGTGGGACCTCCCCTCGTCCGGAAAACTATGTAGTTTGGTCCCCAGGGTGCTAGATCAGGGAGGTCCCACCTGTAGTGCTGTAAGCCCTTGGAAATCAATGGAAAGTTTCACACTGCTTCTGTGTCAGTGAGTGCTGGATTGGGTCCTTTCAATGTAAGAAATAGGTTGGGGAAAAGCAGCTATTGCACCTGTAGAGAATAGAACCGGTGAAGACAGATGTGGAGCAATGATAGATTGCCCACACTGCCCAGTCTGCCTGGGATGGGCTCTTCATGCATATGCCCTGCTTTCTGACTTACTTTTTCAGTCTTGACCTGTCTGCTGAGATGACCACCGAAGAGGTCAATTAGTACCATCTGTGGCTATGGAAATGTGGGCTTTCTGGCATTGGGAGCTGTTGGAGACTTGCTCCCTCATTTCACAAAGGTGAAGGAAAAGATGTAAGGAGTCCTGGTTACTACAAACACAGGTATTACAGGTTGGACCTCCCTGGTCTGGCACTCTTGGGACCTGATGGTCCCAGATGAGGGATTTTCCAGACCAGGGGAAGTCACTTCTGGCCCCCTGTGCCGGCTCCCTCTGCCCTGCCCCTGCCCCAGGTTTCTTGGCTCCCCCTGCAGCTCAGCTGAACCAGACCCCCCAAGCAGCCCAGCTGAGCTGCATGCAAACTTCCACCCCTCCCCTTCCACCTACCACAGCTCAGCTGAGTTCTCCCCACCCCCGCTGCCCAAATGGGCATGCATCACCCACACATGCATAGTGCCAGACTTCTACCCCCTCACCCTCTGCAGTATACTGACTCTCTGATCCTGGAACATCCGTGCTCCGAACCAGAGAGTTCTGGCTTATAGTGGTGTAATCTGTACTTACTCCATGTGGCTTCTGATTGGGGCGCTCTGGGAAGCTTTGGGAGTCCTGGCTTTATTTTTCTCATTGTCTGAGATGTTTAGCATTCCACCCAAGCTGCTGTTTTTGGCTGAGTGCGGTTGGTTATAACAGAACATGCAGTATCTTCCTTAACGATGTTATTAGAAAGCACATCATGTCAAAGTGCATAGAGAGAAGGTTGGTTCTTCAGAAGTCACAGGAACACATGCTACAGCAGTGAACAGGCATGCACTAGATTACTTGCTAGTTATCACTAGTTACCATAATTGTCTCTGAATCACTCGTTTGGATTATCAAACCTTCGCCTCTCACGTGGCCTTTAGAGAAATCAGTGACGTCATTAAGGCACCTAGCGTAGAGCTAGATCTGAGCTGCAAAATCCAAATCTGGGCTTCTTCAATATCTGGGGAGTTTATGAATCTGACGGTTTTGATTCAGCTCCATTATAAAGACAAGGATCAGTTATGACATTCAGATCCAAATTCTAATGTCTGTCTGACAGTAGAGAAGGGAGGCCCATTACTACACTTAACACAGTACATGGAAGACAGTCATAAGAACATAAGAATGGCCATACTGGGTCAGACCAAAGGTCCATCCAGCTCAGTACCCTGTCTGCCAACAGTGGACAATGCCAGGTGTCCCAGAGGGAGTGAATTGAACAGGTAATGATCAAGCGATCTCTCTCCTGCCATCCATCTCCATCCTCTGACAAACAAATGCTAGGGACACAATTCCTTACCCATCCTGGCTAATAGCCATTTATGGACTTAACCTCCATGAATTTATCTAGTTCTCTTTTAAACCCTGTCATAGTCTTAGCCTTCACAACCTCCTCAGGCAAGGAGTTCCACAGATTGATTATGTGCTGTGTGAAGAAGAACTTTCTTTTTTTTTTTTAAACCTGCTGCTCGTTAGTTTCATTAGTCCCATCATCAAGGAGCACCTGGCCTAAACAGATAAGGCAAATGAAGAAGCCCCATTTTACAGAATAAAAACTGACACATACAGGTTAAATGATTTGCCTAAGGGAGGCAGTGGCAGAGCTAGGAATAAAATCCAGACATCCCAGCTGCCTTAACCACACATTTGTGTTTCCTCAGCTTGAGAGGGGACACTCTTTAAGAAGGTCTAAACTCTTCAAGCATCCCCTGGGGTATCTCTTTAACGCTTTGTTATCCTGGTGTCTTTATCCTGTTGCTAGCTTTTGTTTGCATTTCACTAAAGAGGGGCCTCCGCATCTGTGCAGTTGCTGGCATATTTCTGCTGGTTCTTGGAATTGTTGATGAGAATTTAGGCTTTTAACCCATCGTCAGCCCCAGGTGAAATCTCAAGAAGGAATCGCCAACTAAACAGATGTTATCAAGCAAAGAGGAGGGATCAGTCTAAGGGTCGATTGCCTCTTAGAATGGGAAATCTGTCTTTAGGGATTGCTATTATACCATGTAAAGCATTTCAGTAGCTGGGTGGTTTGAGTAGTAGTGGGTGGGCAGAAAGGTCAGCCGAAGCAATGCACTCCCATGGAATAATGAAACAATGTTGTAGCAGTATTGCAGGCATCTGGGCGGGAGTGCGGAAAAGGCAACCAAGAGACAGACAGAGGAGCTACAAACTTGTTTACTGTCCAGGGAATAAGAGGCCTTTTCTTAAACAGGCAGCAGAGCAGAACAAACTGACTAAATTACAACGTTCGCCCCCAGCAACAAAGAACAAAAGAGGGGGAAAAAAGGAAACGGAAAAAAATAGAGATAGGATTTTATGAAAAGCAGCTAACAACATGGGAAAGACAGCAAGGAACTCCATAAGAGAAAAATCAGAAGGCAAATTTAAAGGGAAACGAGAGCAGGATCAAAAAGGACAATCCCTGGAGACATACAAAGAATGGGTATTTCTTTAAAAATCTTGAGAATGTTCTTCGAGGATAAAATATGGGCACTACGCAGCGGGAGGAAAAGAAATTATGGAGGGAAATTCCCACCAATCGCTTTTGATTTAAATTCAGTTTGTATTGAAACAAAAGCATCTTCAAGCCCGTTAGACCTCCGGGAACATGCCAATGTCCTCCAAACCTAGGATCTGGCTGCAAGGTTGTGTTGTGGTGGCTAAAAAAGAAAAACAGCAGAGGGAGAAGCACATACTACAGGGATTTAAACCTGTCCAAAGTTCCTTTCTTACCTAACTTCAAGGTTTTCATAAGAGTTTGGTTCACCATTTAGTTACACTGTACCCCTATTAGGTGGTCGTGTGTTGTTGGTATATGGTCTCTTACGAGATCTTTTGGTCCAATCAAAAGCTTGAGTTCCTTACTCAATTTGTATCCAACACTGGATTGCTGTGGTAATTATATTACTACAGCTTCTTCTAATGTCTAATAATCAGCCACTGCCCAAAATCTTTTAAAAATAGGTGCTATGAAGGAAACCAAAAGTATGTGTGGATAAAACTGGATGAAACTGTTTGTTAAGCAGGAGAAGAGACTGGACGATCAGGGTATCGCTACCCCACGTCTACACAAGTGATTTGTTGGGCAGGGCTCAACAAATCACTGAATCTACTCGCCGGTGATGAGTAGATTTCAGGCAGTCGCCCGGTTCACCGGCGGCACGCGCATGTGCAATGCGGGTCTTGCGCATGCGCCGTGAGGGGCTGGCGAGTAGTTTTCACCACCGTTTGTCAAGCCCTGACAATGGGTATTCTATTTCTCCATCCCAGAAAACCTCATCACACGAGGGATAAGGGATAACTCGAAATAGCACATTATTTTGAAACTGGGTGCTGTGCAGGCGCGCCAAATTTCAAATGTCAAAATAGCTTTGAAATAAGAGCTCTTATTTTGAGTTTAGGGTGCTGTGTAGACACACCCTCAGAATGGTCCCCTTCTGGACTTAGAATCTAAGGGTGCGACTACACCACAGGCCTTAACTCGAAATAAGTTACACAAATTGAGCTAGGTCAATTGCGCAGCTTATTTCAAAATAGCTTATTTCAAAATTGGGAGCATCTAGACAGCACTTATTTCAAAATAGAGCACTCTTCCTCCAAGGGTACATCTAAACTACATCCCTTTTTCGATAAAGGGATGTAAATTAGATGTATTGAAATTGTAAATGAAGCCAGGATTTGAATTTCCTGTGTTTTATTTACATAATGGCAGCCACGGCTTTTTTTTTTTTCCAAAAAGCCGTTTTTCAAAAAAAGCCACGGTTAAGACGGGGCATTTTCAACAGAAATGCCCCATTTTGAAAGATCCTGTAAACCTCTTCCAATAAAGGAAATCCTTTGAATATTTTCTATATCTGTATTTCTTTGTATATAGAACCAGCAGAAATTGAGGATGAAAAACACACCAGCAAAAACTAGCAAAGTGTATTCCTACAGTTGTTAGTGTTTGCTCCGTGTGAAGAGGAAAGATCCCTCTGTTTTCCAGACAAGAGATTTGAACCAGTCTCCGAAGAATCCGTGCCAATCCATGCAATGCCATTCACACTGGGACTGAACACTCAGTTAGGGGTTGTTCGTGTTATTTTATTTATTCTTCACAGAATTAAAATGCATCCAGCCTCTGGGCACATGCACAAAAATGATAAAACATCAATTAACAAGGTACAAAATTGACTAAGAATCAACTCCAATAAATTCCTTCACTTTTGCAAATGAAACTCAACCTTCTCAAATGACCAGCGTCCAGCAAAATGCAGAGTCAATAGATAAGGTTTGCAATGTGTACTAAAAGTTAAACAAACAGGCTTTGTCAGACAGAGAGAGAAAATTCCATCGCTGACGGCTCTCCTCTGATTGGAAAAATGAATTAGCATAAAGAAAGGAACCATTAAAGAGGAAAGATGCTCTCCTTGTTCTAGTCTGTCCCAGAGAGGTTTTTATACTGAGGCATCACCTTAGTACAGTGTTTCCCAAACAGGGTTTCGCAGAATCCTGGGGTTCCGCAGACCATCATCAGGGGTTCCACGAGAAATCGTGGAATAAATATATACAAATTTTGAAATACCGCAAACAATTCCAAAAATCCCTCAAAATATCATGGGAATTTTTGTCCGGCAATTGGCAATACTAGAGTAATCTTCGTACGCTACCAAGTGCCTCTTTGTTTTGTTTTGGTCAGTTCGTATCTAAAGTTATATTTAGTTGTACTGGGCCTGCCCTTCTGCTTCCCAGAATTCTCTGCATTTCTAGTCTTTTCTAGTGCACGTTACAGTCATTTGCTATTTTGTAGATTTGTAGTCTTTGCGCAGTTTTGCAATTAATGTTTTTACCGAAACTGTGGTTATTTTCTTGTGTCAAAAATTCAGCCAAGAATTCAACATTTGTGCAACAAGAAACAAGTGTCACACTGAATGTAAACTTTATATTGACTTTGGATGTGAACTTTATATTGATTTGATATTTTGATATTTGGAAAAAAAGATTAGATCATACAAAAAAAGACAGGAAAAATGCTCCAATTTTTTTTTCTTACAATGTAAGCTGACAAATATATATATATATAAAAACAGCTCTTTACAAATAAATTTCTTGACAATAATTTAGCAGTAATTGAATAGCGCTCCCCGCTGTCAACTTTTTCTGGCCAAGCAAACATTTTCATAGGTAGGGGTTGCTCGGGATATAAAAAAATTGTTTTAGGGGTTCCTCCATGGGAAAAAGTTTGGGAATCACTGGCTTAGTAGCTGAACACCTTCCTGTAACATGATTTACCTTCAACATGATTTACATCCATTACACATGTTTGTTTTCTCAATGAAGTATTAGAAGTAGATTCTGAAATGCTGCTGTAGCGTCACACGGGGCGGGGGGGGGGGGGGAGATGTACTTTGGGTGTCTCAGAGTCCCATTCTCATTTATGGATGAGGCCAACTGGTTGGCCTATGCCTCCTGTGGTGCACCATGATTTATTTCCTCTCATTTGAAAGGAGACCATGCATCATATGCATCCAGTCGTATATCTATCGTGCATGATGGTGCAACTAGGGAGCACAGTCACAAAAGCTGTCTCTCACCTTTAAAAATTGTAAACTTTTCCAGGCAGAATCTGTCTCGCTCTCCGTCTGTGTGTAGCTCCTTGACCTGTATTGATCATGGCCTCTAGGAGCTACTATTCCAGTACGAACAGACAATCTATCACATACAAATGAATTTGAACCAGCTTTGTATGCACTCTTCCTTAAAACTCTAGCCATAAATCATACAACCATGTCAGGACATTAGTATTTCAAAGTAACCACCAAAGCTGCTAACAAAAAACCCAGCAATGTTGGGGATGAATCGTGCCAGGTTATCTTCCCTAAGACCCTTCAAGTCTGGGCAAAGGCCCAGAGGCTTACTTTAACATGCGGGGTGTATTTCCTAGTGATTGATTGTTTCCTCAATAAATTAGGAAAATGCTTCTCCACTGGAACCAATGACTTACTGAGAAGCCCTTAAAGCAGTAAATCCACTCCCCTGTCATGTTCTGGACAGTAATGGTACTGCTGTAGTCACAGAGATGTATGGGGCTGCCCTTTGAATAGATGACACCCCCTTTTAGAGCAGGAGTTACAATTGCTAAAGCAGCAGTTTGTGGGTGTGATGGGAAAAGAGTTTCTCATTCATGGTTATCCAGGATTACACCCCTTTGGGACTTGAGCACTGCCTGCATTCCAGAGTTTGGGAAATTACCAAGTCTCCATTGGTAATGTTGCCTGGGGGGGCACCAAGATTCACTCACAAACCTTTTGTCTCTTTTGCAAATGCTAGGGGCTGGTAACAAGCGTTGCGAAAACTCTCTGATCTTCCCATGCTGACAGCGCTAGAAGCAAATGCAGCCAAGATGATGCCACGACGTGTATTTGGAGAGCTAGGTACCACTTCGATTGGAGCAGGGACTGCCTGTTGGTTCTATTTGCACCATGCCTGGAACAACAGGTCCATGACTAGGGCTCTTAGGAACGAGGCGTACAGCTAGTTCGGATTAGGAAGCCTAATCCGAACTAGCTAATCCGTGCCGCGTGTAGCCGTGCGGCACGGGGTCCGACCTAGCCGGCATTTAAAAATGGCGCCGGCCGGCTTTATGCAAATGAAGCCCGGGAAATTCAAATCCCGGGCTTCATTTGCAACTCCGTATGACTACATTACCCCCCCGCGTTCGAACTAGGGGGGTAGTGTAGACATACCCTTAGGCACTATAGTAAAACCGTTCCTAAATACAAATGTAGGGCATCAGATGGTGACTGTAAACAAACTTTATGGGACTGTGGGAAACTTGTCCGTGATAAGTGGACATCCGGTGAACTAAAATCATGCTGGATCTTGGATGTTGCTGGACCAGAGAATGCCAGACTAGAGAGGTTCAACCTGTACTAAAACATTTCATATTTTAAACAGTCTTGTTATTTTGAGGGACCCGACTCCTTATTTCTGAACAGACAGCACTGGCAGTGCTGAAACCAGTGGTTCTGAACACCCATAAACTTTGGGGAAGTTTCACCAGCTTTAGCTTGTCGCGATCTATTCATGAAAGCTTGTGCCTTGTCTCCCTCCTCACAAAGGTGACCAGATGTCCCAATATTGTAGGGACCGTCCCAAAATTTGGGGCTTTGTCTTATATAGGCGCCCCTTTTCCTTTAGCCCCCACCCTCACACTGCTCATTCCCACTGCGACCCTGCCCGTGCACTGCCTTTTTCCCCCAAGACTCCACTCCCGAGCTGCCCTTTCCCTCTAAACCCACCCCCTGCTTGCTTCTCCTCCTCCCCTGCCCTTCTTGTTCACTGTTATGGTCAGTAAAAAGCGGCGGGGCATCTCCTTGTCTACCTCCACATCCCTCCTCAAAACTTTCCTGTGCCATGAGGCCTACAGGAAGCTCAACCGTGGTGAGGCTGCTAGAACGCGGACACCCCACTGTCCGATTCACTAGTCCCACTGTTTCCTTGTGTCCCCCACCTGTCTGGATCCATCGGTTCTCTCTAACATTAGACCTGGAGCGTAGGCTTTTGGGGGCAGGAGCCACCTTTTTGTTATGTTGGTACAACACCTAGCACAATAAAGTCCTGGTCCATGAATGGGGCTTCTAATCACTACAGTCATCTACATCAATGATGATTATTTTAATTATTTACCCATATACTCTTTGTTGCGGAGAAGCAAAACAATGCAGCGGAATGGACTCTAAGAGGAAACAACGGAAACATCTTTGTTTCTGTATCGATGTGTCAATGTAACTTCAAGTTCACCTGGAAGCAGCTATATTTAAAGACATACATGAACAAACATTCTTGTGTCCACAGAGAAGCCAGGAGATTGCCAAAGGGAAGCCAGAAAAACAGCAACTCAACCAGAAGTCCAACCAACTGTGTCCCAGGGCGATGGATTATAATGCAAGTCATCTCTGCATCACAAATTCATTTGCCCATTGATTGCTTTTCTCTCCCTCCTGCACACCTGTGCCTGCCCCCCATGGAACAATCACTAATAATAATAATAACAAGCAGCAACAGAAGCAAATACACTCACCCCCCAGTAATGTGTGAGTTATAAGTGCAGTTGGGAATCCTTATGTATCCATCATACAGCAGTTTCACCACCTGACTCCTTCAACTGCAAACAGACTGGCGCGCTAGCATCTGTTGATGTTACAGTCAATGTGATCTGTAGTCAGTTTCATCATTGCTAAGGCTAATATGTTTTTCCTCTGGCATAAAACCAAACACCCTTTCCCTATAAACTCTTGGAGAGCCTTTGCTGTCATTCAGCATGATCATTCCATTATAACTCACTGTTTACAGCTCAGTTTTATACTGATGTGATACCTGTGGCAAACAGGTCCGCAAGGCCCTATAACTTTGTCTGATGGCTCTGGGGTACGGCCCTATGTACACTAAAGCTGGCTGAAACTCAGGGTATGTCTACACTACAGCGCTAATTCGAACTAACTTAGTTCGAATTAGTTAATTTGAACTAAGCTAATTCGAACTAACGCATCTAGAACTAAAAACTAGTTCGAATTAGCATTTTGCTAATTCGAACGAGCATGTCTACATTAAGTGGACCCTGAACCGGGCTTAAGGATGGCCGGAAGCAGTGCCGGCAGGGCATCAGAGAAAGACTTAGAGCATGGAGATGCTGTCTCAGGCTAGCCGAGGGCTGCGCTTAAAGGGTCCCGACCCCCACCCCGGACAGACAGTTCTCAGGGGTGCCCCGCTTGCAAAGCAGTCCTGGATTGGAGTGCCCGGACTACCCACACTGGGCACATCACAGCTCTCGGCCATCAGACCGGCTGCACTTGCCGCAGGCTGCCATCTGGGGAGAGGGGACAATCGGGGGGCTGCAGGAGAGCTTCCACCCCCAGAAGCCCACAGAGCCAGCCCTGTCCTCCCCATCGGGGGCTCGTGCCCCATTCCTCCCTCACCTCCTTCCACTTACCCTTCCCTAGCCCCTTTTCTTGATGTACAAAATAAAGGACAATTGTGTTCAAAAATGGAATCTGTCTTTATTGAACAAAACTGGGGGAGACTGGGAAAAGGAGGTGGGAGAGGGGAAGAGAGAGGCTAGGAGAGGGGAGGGCAACTAAAATGATCAGGGGTTGGGAACAGGTCCCATATGAAAAGAGGCTAAAGAGACTGGGACTTTTCAACTTAGAAAAGAGGAGACGGAGGGGGGACAGGATAGAGGTCTCTAAAAGCAGGAGTTGGGTGGAGAGGGTGCATACAGAAAAGTTCTTCATTAGTTCCCATAAAGAAGGACTAGAGGACACCAAAGGAAAGGAATGGGTAGCAGGCTTCAAACTAGTAAAAGAAAGTTGTTCTTCACAAAGCAAAGAGTCAACCTGTGGAACTCCTTGCTGCAGGAGGCTGTGAAGGCTACAACTAGAACAGAGTTTAAAGGGAAGTGAGATCAAGTCATGGAGGTTGGGTCCATGGAGTGCTATTAGCCAGGGGGTAGGAGTGGTGTCCCTGCCCAAAGTTTGTGGAAGGCTGGAGAGGAATGGCACGAGACAAATGGCTTGGTCACTGTCTTCGGTCCATCCCCTCCAGGGTCCCTAGGGTTGGCCGCTGTCGGCAGACAGGCTACTGGGCTAGATGGACCTTTGGTCTGACCCAGGACGGCCATTGTAAGCTCAGGGCTCAGGGTCGGGGGTCTCAGTGGACCCCCTTGATTTTCATGCACACCTGCTCCTGGGTGGCTAGGCTGGCAGCTCTCCTACCCTAGACGGCCACTTTCCTGTGCCTAGTGCGGAGATCGTGGACGAGGTCCACGATGTCTGCACTAGCCCAGGCGGGTGCCCACCTCTTGCGGTCCCGGGCAAGCTCCCGGGAGCCGCCAGCCTGGTCCCGGGAAGAGGGGGAGGGCTGGGGGGCATTGGGTGGGTGGCTCGATCCATGCCAGGTGCAGGGTCTGTTGGCTGGGTGCTGGCAGGCTTGCACCTGGCACGGGCACCGTAGCCACCCCGTGCCCCTTTAAGGGGTCCGGGGCCGGTAGGGGGGCAATAGAGTTTCCCTGGTGTTGGCCAGAGTGGCCACCAGGGAAACCTGGGGAGGTCTAGCCTCCCACTAGTTCGAATTAAGGGTCTACACAGCCCTTAATTCGAACTAGTAAATTCGAACTAAGCTTAATCCTCGTGGAATGAGGATTACCTAGTTCGAACTAAGCGCTCCGTTAGTTCGAATTAAATTCGAAGTAATGGAGCACTAGTGTAGCGCCTATGAAAGTTAGTTCGAACTAACATCCGTTAGTTCGAACTAACTTTGCAGTGTAGACATACCCTCAGACTTTCCATTCTGGAGAAAATTGCAGCATTTTGTTCTGATTTGGGATGAAAGGAAATGTTGGGAAATTGAAATTTCTCAGAAAACCAAAACTGGGGAAAAATATGAAATTTCAAAATGACCTGGTTAAAAAACCTGTACATTGCTAAAGCTAAAATGTGTCATTTGATAATACCCTACAATCCTACAGATGAAATGATAGTGTAGGAATGACGCATTCTGATAGCAGGAATGACACTTTTCATCAAGCATTGGTATGGCCAGGATGGTCTTGTGAACCATTTCCATTCAGCTGGAACAGTATTCAGAAATAGAAAATGGTTCCACTAGAAACTGTGAACCATTGATAACTACTCCCGGAGAATGGTTATCCAGACAGTTATGCACCCACCTTATAATAGCCCCAATATAGTTGTATTTCCCTAGGTTATGAATAAGGAGATCTTGCAGACCGTGTCAAATACCTTTTCCCTTATCCACAAGATTTATTATCCTATCAAAGAAAGCTATCAGATTGTTCTTTACGAATCCATGCTGGCTGTTACCGATTACCTTATTTTCTTCCAGATGTTTGCAGATGAATTCCTTAATTACTTACTCCATTATCTTCCCTGGAATAGAAGATAAACTGACTGGTCTGTAGTTTCCTAGGTTGTTCTTATTTTCCTTTTTTAAAATGGGCACTACTATATTTGCCTTTTTCCAGTCTTCTGGAATCTCTGTCAACTTCCATGATTTTTCAAAGATAATAGTTAAAGGCTCAGATACCTCCTCTATCAGCTCCTTGAGTATTCTAGGATGCATTTCATCAGGTCCTGGTGACTTGCAGACATCTAACTTTTCTAAGTAATTCTTAACTAGTTCTTTTATTTTAGCTTCTAAACCTACCCCATTTCCCGTAGCATTTACTCTGTTAGGCATCCCATCACCATCCATGTTCTTGACAAAAACCTTAACCAAGAAGTCATTAAGCACCTCTGCCATTTCCAAGTTTCCTGTTATTGTTTCTCCCTTCTCACTGAGCAACAGGCCTATCCTGTCCTTTGTCTTCCTCTTGCTTCAAATATACTTGTAGAATGTCTTGTTATCCTTCCTGCTTCTAACTAAATTTAGCTCTTTTTGTGCCTTTGCCTTTCTAATCTTGCCCCTGCTTGTTTGCTTATATTCATCCTTTGTAATTTGACCTAGTTTCCACTTTTTATATGACTCCTTTTTGATTTTTACATCATGCAACATCTCCCAGTTGATCCAAGGTGGCCTCCTGCCATACATTTTATCTTTCCTATACAATGGAATCATTTGCTTTTGGGCCCTTAATCATGTCCCTTTAAAAAACTGCCAACTCTGTTCAGTTGTTTTTCCTTCTAGACTTGCTTCCCAGCTCTCTGAATCTTCTTAGTCTTCCAAGTCTTCCTACCAGCTCTCTGAGTTTACTAAAATCTGCCTTCCTGAAATCCATTGTCTCTATTTTGCTGTTCTCCCTTCTACCATTTCTTAGAATCATGAACTGTTATTTTATGGTCACTTTCACCCACAATGCCTTCCACTTTCACATTTTCAACCAGTTCCTCCCTATTTGTTAAAATCAAATCAAGAACAGATTCTACTCCCCCCAGTAGCTTTTTCAACCTTCTGAAATAAAAAAATGTCTCCAATGCAGTTCAAGAACGTGTGGCATAATCTATGCCCTGCTGTGTTAGTTTCCCAACTTAAGTCTGGATAATCGAAGTCCACCATCGCCACCAAATCCTGCACTTTGGATGAGTTTGTTAGTTATTTAAAAAAAAAAGCCTCATCCGCCTCTTTGGTCTCTTTAGTGTAGACCTGACCTTAATAGTCCTACTCCACCTTCCTGAGGTAAGAGAAAGTCCAACAAATAACTGCTCAATGTCCCCAGAAAATGTCTTCCGCACAAACTCTGTGCTGATGAACCTCACGCCCTTCTCATGGGGTTCTCAGACAAAATCAGATTCCAATCCCAGAACAGACCATTTTGATTATCTAGTCTGACCACCAGGCCACTGAACCTCCCAAACATAATCCCTAGCACAGATCGCTTTGAAAAACCATTCAATCTTAATTTAAAAATCCACTACAACCCTTGGTAATTTGTTCTAATGGTCGATTACTCTCACTGTTAAAAATTTACAGCTCATTTCTACTCGGAATTTGTCTAGCTTCAGCCCATCAGATCACGTTATATCTTTATCCATTAGCTTGAAGAGTCCATTATTAAATATTTGTTCCACATGTAGGTACTTACTGACCCCTTACTCGTCTCTCTGTTAAAGTAAATCAGTTGAGCTCTTCGAGTCTACCACTGTCAGGCATGTTTTCTAATCCTTCATTCATTCACTTGCCTCTTCTGTGGACTCCCTCCCATTTATCAACACTTTTCCTGATTTGTGGACACCAGAACGGAACACAATATACCAGCAGCAGTCACCACATTGCCAAATACAAAGCTAAAATAACCTCTTTAAATCTTACTTAAAATACTCCAGTTCATGAAACCCAGCATTGCATGAATGCCTTCAGCCACAGTGTCAGATAGGGAGGTCATCTTAAGATGATTATCCACAGCAACCCCCAAATCTTTTTCAGCCCTGCTGCTTCCTTTAAGTCCCCAATCCTATAATTATGGCTTACTTTCTTTGTTTCCGATGTGTGCCTTTACACTTAGCTATATGAAAGCACTTATTGCGCCCAGTCTAATAAGTGACTCAGATCACTCGGAATCAGTGTCCTGAATGCTTTATCGGTGTTGATTCTTTGTTTGTTTTTCCAGCTCCTCAATGAAAATATGTTAATAGCATCAGACCAAGAACTGATCCCTGCTGAAAATACAGCCACTCGAAGAAGATACCCCATTTATAAATACATTTGGAGATCTACCAGGTAGCCAGTTTTAATTCATTGTACGTGTGCCATGTTAAGTTTAAATAATTCTAGCTTTTTAATCAAAATCGAGTCACACATCTTACAGAAATCTAAATATGTTATGTCAATACTATTATCCCTATTAACCAAACTTGTATTCTCATCAAAAAAGATATAAAGTTAGTTTGGCAGAATCTATTTCTCATAAAACATGTTGATTTGCATTAATTATATCATCCTGCTTTAATTCATTATTAATTGGATCCCATATCAGATGCTCCATTTCCTTGTCCAGGATCAATGCCAGGCTGACAGACCTATAATTACTTGTCATAGTAATTACTGTTTTTTTAAAAAATTGGCACATTAGCTTTCTTAATGTCTTCTGGAACTTCCCCAGTGCTCCAAAGAATGTTGAAAATCAAGATTTGGGGGCCAGTGAATTCCTCAGCTAGTTCTTTTACAACTCTTGGGTGGAAGTGATCTGAACCTTATCCTTTAAAAATGCCCAACTTCAGTAGCTTCTGTTTAATATCCTCCAGAGACACAAGTGCCCTTCCAGTCCCCTCCTCACCTCCTCAGCAGCTTCATGCACACGTGATAACCGGTTGACAGGGGTATCCAGGCCTATCCTCTACCCTGGCTGCAGTTAAGGGATTCTATAACCATCTGCCGAGGTCTGCTCTGTTGGACTACTTGATACCTCCTGCCAAGCATGCCAGCTGTCCTCTCCCACCAGTCTCCCTTGGTTCACTTCCTCTCACAGCCAGGACTCACAGTGTCCCCCCTCCCTAGAATGGCCCAATAAATCCCAAATCAAACAAAGTGAAACCCTCTTCTGTGCCCCACAAGTCTGACTTCTCATCCCGCTTCCCTTACTCAGTTACTCATCTAAGCACCTCCCACGCTCTCTGCCTGGAAGTTCCAATCCTACTCTGTTCTCAGGGCTCATCACAGGCCGCACCTTGTTCTGTGTCATTCCTGGCTTCCTGACAGACTTTACTATCTCACAGCCAGACCTCCCTGTGGATTTCCTCCTGGTCTCTCACACTTCTGAACTGTCATTCATGCTCAAATTCGACACTTTACACTTAGGTTTGAACAAAGACTCTAATTATCTTACCCATTACAAAGATATCTTCCCCAATGATCACCTCTAATATCATTAGCTCACAGACATTTACCTCCCCTCCTTTCGCCCCCTCCATTCCCCTTCTGTTCTGAAATTTGATTTGTCCTTTTCATATGTGTTCATTTTTTTAATTGTATCCTTTGGTATATATGGTTGTGACAATTTTCTTCCACTATTTGATCTGAGGAAGCGGGTCTGGCCCACGAAAGCTCATCACCTAATAAACCATCTTGTTAGTCTTTAAAGTGCTACATAGTTCTGGGGGTTTTTTTACCCCAGAGAGTGACTTCAAACTGCTGCCACCACTTTCTACTCCAGATTTCATAGGCTCCTAGGGTTGGAAGAGACCTCAGGTGGTCATCGAGTCCAACCCCCTGCCCAAAACAGGACCAGACCCAACTCAATCATCCCTGCCAAGGCTTTGTCAAGCTGGGATTTAAAAACCTCTAGGGATGGAGATTCCACCACCTCCCTTGGGAACCCATTCCAGGGCTTCACCACCCTCCTAGTCATAGTTTTTCCTAAAATCCAACCCAGACCTCCCCCACTGCAACTTGAGACCATTGCTTCTTGTTCTACCATCTGTCACTACCAAGAACAGTCTCTCTCCATCCTCTTTGGAACCTCCCTTCAGGAAGTTGAAGGCTGCTATCAAATCCCCCCTCACTCTTTTCTTCTATAGTCTAAACAAGCCCAAGTCCCTCAGCTTCTCCTCATAGGTCATGTGCTCCAGCCCCCTCATCATTTTTGTTGCCCTCCACTGGACTTTCTCCAATGCGTCCACATCCTTTCTTGCCTTTCTAGCAGCTATGCAACTCCTTACTCAGCGAGGATTTATCTTTAATTAGGGCTGGCCCACATTAACCCCTTTAAAGCCAAGATGGGGTCTATATGCCATCACAACTCTACATCTGATAGGGAATAGCCTCATGTCAGGGCTTGCAGATAGGAATGTGGGACTGACCGGGCAGTCTGAGGGTAGTAACTGGACAAGGGAGGTGTGCTCCTTTCTGGTGGTGCTTGAATTTCTAAATTCATCAGTGTGCATGCACCCATCAAGGACATATATTGTAAGAAGCCTGAGACCTCCTAGGAATATCATATACTGCACACCACATCTTGCTGGCATGTCATGTACAGAGCGCACAGCCAACCTGTGGAACTCCTTGCCAGAGGATGTTGTGAAGACCAGGACTTTAACCAGGTTCAAGAAAGAACTAGATAAATTCATGGAGATTAGGTCTATCTATACTTATTAGCCAGGATGGGTCGGAATGTTGTCCCTCACCTCTGTTTGTTAGAGGCTGGAAATGGATGACAGGAGAGGGATCACTTGATGATTACCTGTTTTGTTCACTGCGGCTGAGTCTAGACTCAGGGGTTTTTTCGAAAAAAGTAGCCTTTTTTCGAAAAAACTTCACCTGCGTCTAGACTGCAGCCGCGTTCTTTCGAAATTAAATCGAAAGAACGTGGCTTTTCTTTCGACGGCAGTAAACCTCATTTCACGAGGAAGAACGCCTTCTTTCGAAAGTGCTCGTTCGAAAAAAGGCGTTCTTGAATGCCAACAGGGCTTTTTAGAAAGAGAGCATCCAGACTCACTCGCTGCTTTCTTTTGAAAAAGCGGCTTGCTTTTTCGAAAGTTCCGCTTGCAGTCTAGACGCTCTTTTTCGAAAGTATCTTTCGAAAAAGCCTCTTTTGAAAGAGGCTTGCAGACTAGACATAGCCTGCCTCTGAAGCATCTGGCATTGACCACTGTCAGAAGACAGGATACTGGGCTACATGAACCTTGGGTCTGACCCAGTGTGGCCGTTATTATGTTCTTATGATGTCAGCAAGAACAGAACTCAGATGCTCAGACCCCAAATACTTTAGCTAAGTGGAGAATCTCCTCCAGCGCTGCCACAATAAAGGGCCTATGACATAAAGCTGAGCATTTTTTACTCCATCCACAAAAGATAAGTAATTGTCTCTCTACATTTACACAGCAGCACTACTTTGGGATACCGGAGGTATCCCAATATAGCTATTCCATGTCTTTTAAGTGTGCCCGTTATTTCGAAATATAATGGGCTTGCTATTCCAACGTCCCTGTAAAACTCATTCCACGAGGAGTAAGGGATGTTTTGGAAGAGAGATTTATTTTGAAATAAGTGCTGTGTAGACAGCGCCAAATTTCGAAATAAGCTATTTCAAAATTGACTTGAAATAAGCAATGCAATTTGCGTAGCTCAAATTGCGTAGCTTATTTCGAGCTTTAGGTGCAGTGTAGATTCACCCTCACATGCACAGTGGCCTAGAACCATGGGTGACTGCCGTGTCTACACTGCCACCTCTGGCGAAGTAGGGAACAGCAGCCTATGAGTCCTACAGGTTCAAGCACCACCGAATGCCTTGCCCATAGACGTCTTGACTGGTGGAGCCTACTGTGTTCCTTGATTATCCCAGGCACGCTATTTAAGGGCTGGGGAAAACATCTGGGGGCTGTCTGTGCAGCGAGGGGGATCCCGGGTCGGCTGCTGAAAACAGATTTTGCTGTGCACTCCAGATGACTTGCTTTGCTCCTGGCTCTTGGCCCTAGCTCTACTTCACTACTTGTCCCTGGCTCCTGCTCTGCTCCTGACTTCTGCCCCACCTCAGTTCCCCGTACCCTACTCCACAGCTGACTCCTCACCTGGCCCCTGTTCCACTGACCCTACTTCAACTGACTGACCTAGACTCAGCACAGATCTTCAACTTTCACTCTGGCCTGACAGTGTGACATTAGTATGGCCTGTGATTATTGACTTTCACCTTCTAGACTGAACTCAGACCACCTCCCCCTTCCATCCAGGCTTGGCTCCGCGCCCTGTAGCTAGAATCTCGACACACACAATATATTCTCTGACTATCTGCATATTTCCTGCTGTACACAGTGAGGCCAGGCAGTGGCTGGACATATATCAGAGGACATGACACCACTGCCAAGAAGGATTGCCCTGAAGCACAGCAATCACTCACATCCCGTGTTCACTTATCACATTTTTCTTTGGCTACTGCCAAGCCAGTCAATATACATCTTGCGCCCTCCCAAACACATAGATCACCCCCTGCTCTGTAGAGCACACATGGAGGTTACTTTTCCTGAAAATGCGTATCATAGGAGCCAGATTGTTTATTAATAGCACATCCCGCGACCCTTGTGACTGAGCAATCATTAAGCATTATTTAAAAGCGAAGCACAAACTTTGTAGTATGTTAAAGTGCTTTTAAAACACGTGTAATGAAAGTCATAAGTAGACACTACCATATTGATCTCAGGGATGGATTGTGTGCAGCTCAGAGCGTAAGTTAGAAATGTTCAGGAGCAATGTTCCCTCTATTTTTTCCGTGTGTGTAGAATGAATTTTGTTCTGTGCACCAAGGAATGTGCAGATGTGTACCACCAATAGAAACACATGCTGGAGAGTCTGGGCACTCTGATGGGCAGCATTTGAATCTCTCCTGAGTGGCTGCCCAAGCGCTCAGCTTACAGGGAACACTGCCCAGGAGCCAGGAATGCTTTATACATTTCGGGGGGGGGGGGAAAGAAGGGGTGTTATTTGATGTGTGAATCAACTATGCCACGGCAAGATTACACTTCTTTGTAAGTTCCCATACCATTCCATTCCTCGTGGTCAGTCTGTTTTTCTCAAGGGCTGGTTTGTTAGCCCCACTGTCAGAGCCAACTTCTAATTTACTATAATTTGCCCACTTACTTTCTCCCTGTGTGAATATGGTATTCATTGACACCACTTCTCGTGAACTGATATGCAGCATAACTATTAGTTAGCTAGTGTGCTCCTGCCCAGCAGTGTCTATATTTTGGAGAATAGTGATAGAAATGTAGCCGTGTTAGTCTGGGGTAGTTGAAGCAAAATGCAGGACAATGTAGCACTTTAAAGACTACCAAGATGGTTTATTAGATGATGAGCTTTCGTGGGCCAGACCCACTTCCTCAGATGAAGTGGGTCTGGCCCACGAAAGCTCATCATCTAATAAACCATCTTGTTAGTCTTTAAAGTGCTACATTGTCCTGCATTATATTTTGGAGGTGAGTGCTAGGTGACTTTTGTGTGCATGGTTTTGTCCAATACTACAGGATCCCATGAAAATGATGGGTTGGATTATAATCACTCCAAATATAAGCGGCGAGGAGTCCTGTGGCACCTTAGAGACTAACTGAAGTGTAGGAGCAATGCTCCTGCACTTCAGTTAGTCTCTAAGGTGCCACAGGATTCCTCGCCGCTTTTGCAGATTCAGACTAACACAGCTACCCCTCTGATACTTGACTCCAAATATAGTCACTGGAAAAGACCTTTTACAAATAAATGCAGTATATTATTGTCAATTACAGGGACTTGCCTGCAGACAATGCAAGAACACAGGACTTCCAGTTTCCTGTTCTCAGTTTCAGCCACTAGACCATGCTGCTTTCCTTTACATATTCTGCATGGAAAAAAATGTACTACATTTTTTATATATAAACAGCAGAAAGGATAGGCCTAAATGATGCAGAAAATGTTCATTAATCAAGCCCCAAGTGCCTAGTCTTCAAAGAGCTTGCAGACAATGTACTTTGAATAGCCAATCTTCCCCAAAGTCTCCCCCACTAAGGGTCTTGAAAAATGTTTCTCTTATGGAGAGTTTTCCCTGTAGATGTTCCTATTATTGTTGTTTTTTTACATTCATTGCTATCGGTTTCTCTAACCTGTGAGCAGGCTAGAGTATAATACTCAGACAGATGAGTTGGATTCTCAGGGAACAAGAATACAATGTGTGATTCTTTATCCTCTGATAACATATTGTTCTAGCAATTTTGTTTCCCTTTTTCTCGTCATTGGAAAGTTTCATCTGCTTGATTTTCAAATGCAGCTTATTGAAATGTGTATTTATCAAGTGTGCCATCCGCCTGTGATTTCCCTGTAGACTCTTCTATATTTCTCTCATTCCACTAAAAAAACTACAATAAAAGAAGATTAGGATTACTAAATCATGCACTAAAAATATATTAGGAGATGCCATAAGTCAGGCTGCATGTGCAGCCTTAATTCAGCACCCTTGTATTTATTCCTTATGTCACAGTCTTTAACTGCATGATCATATACCACATTTTTCCCGTCGGACCTCTCCCCATTCTGCTGGCAGACAAATCACAGCATTTTTGGGCACTTAAATAAAAGTAGGCTTGGGAAGGATTAGAGTTTATCAGTATACATTGAAAAACAACAAGATTTTTTTTCTCCCTCTTCCTTCTTATTCTGAAGCGCCCCCTTTTTTTCCTCCACTCATGCTCATCATCTGAAGTGGGTTTTGCCCACAAATGCTCATGATAGTCTCTCCCTCTTTCACATTAACATGTGTGTGTGTGTGTGTGCGTGTGTATGTCCTAGTCTCTAAGGTGCCACAGGACTACTTGTTGTTTTTAAAGACGCGGACTAACACAACTACCCCTCTGAGATTCAGTATACATTGGTAAATGTTGATTTCACCATACAAACACAAATAAGGAAAAAATGTTTCCAGTGACAATAATAAAAATTTAAAGCAAGGCAAACTAAGAAAAAAAAGATGCTTGACAACTTTAGTTTTATTTAAGGCTATTAAAAAAACTTAACAAAAGATACAAAGTTAACACTAATAAAGCTTTAGTCGTCAATATCACTGCTTACTATTAGTGTTTGACTCCCCTCTTCTCAAACCCCTATAAACTGCCCACAATGGTGAACTTAAAATTGATTAAGTCTTTCTATCCCATAATTTAAAAGAATTGTGAAAACTGAAATGGACGACAATTTTAAAAAGCTTAAAAATAAACATTGATCGTATCCATCAGAATGATTAAAAATCACATTTGAATTCAGGCAAGTGTAACATTCTGTAAGCTGAATTTCTAAAGTAAGTAGGATCCCTTGGTTGCCTCCCTGGCTGACAGTCTTGGCGCAGTCCATGCCAGCCCCACTCTCCAGACTCTTTGTCCCAGTCTGCTCCCCCAGATGATCCATGCCCCAAATTTTGTGGAGCCCTAGGCAGCTGTGTATGTCGCACCGGCTTTGATAGCCAGCCGGATTCCCTATTGGACCCCCATGGGTAGCTCCCAACCCATGCTCAACAGCTGTTTCCCCTGCTGGCAGAAGGGAAAACAGCCCCTTGTCTCCAGCTGGCTGAGCTGCTGCCCTCTACTCCTCCTCCGACCTGGAGCTTGGAGTTATGCTGCTCACCCGCCATCTACACCTCCCACCTGCTCCCCAGTCTCATTAGCCTCCCTGCCCTGCTCCTGCCCCCCGCAGCTTCTGCCCTCGTGAAACAGCCACCCAACCCCCGCAGAGAGCCCCCTGCCACTCCCCAAAATGAAGGTGCTCAGGTTGCATAGGGCACCAGAATTGGTCAGGACAGCCCTGCTGAAGAGACCAGCTCCCTGCTCTGGGACCCAGGCCCAGGCCCCACCACAGCTGGAGCACAACAAGAGGGAACATCTGGCTTTGCCACACAGCCTGAGGCCAGAAAGAATGCGCTCTGTCACTCTGAGGGAGTGGTGCATGCACACTCTAGTTACATGTAGGAGCCATGTGTGGAAGGAGCACATGCAGCCAGGTCAGCACTAGTTGTGACGAGAGGACAAACTCTTCGGTGGCGTTAGCTGTTAAACTCTAGCAAATCTCTACTGAATAGCTGTGTCTAGACTGGCCAGTTTTTCCGGAAAAATCAGCCGCTTTTCCAGAAAAACTTGCCAGCTGTCTACACTGGCCACTTGAATTTCCACAAAAGCACTGACTTCCTACTGTAAGAAATCAGTGCTTCTTGCGGAAATACTATTCTGCTCCCGTTCAGGCAAAAGTCCCCTTTGCGCAAAAGGGCCAGTGTAGACAGCTCAGATTTGTTTTCCGCAAAAAAGCCCCGATCGTGAAAATGGCAATCGGGGCTTTTTTGCAGAAAAGCGCGTCTAGATTGGCACAGACGCTTTTCTGCAAAAAGTGCTTTTGCGGAAAAGTGTCCAAGCCAATCTAGACGCTCTGTTCCGAAAATGCTTTTAACGGAAAAGTTTTCCGTTAAAAGCATTTCTGGAAAATCATGCCAATCTAGACGCAGCCAAACTGTGTAAACTGAGATTCCCTCCTGCCTGCCAAAAAAAGCATGTCACGTGGACACATTAGGGGCAGACTTTCACGAGGCTGTAAAAGGGATCATCCCCAAAACAAAGCCTCCCCCTTGCTAACTTTCAAGTCACCGAGGCGCTAGAACTTCCTAAAGTACAGGTCCCTGGATTTTTTTAATACTGAAAAACAAGGTGCTTTCCCTTGCTCTCATTCTCAGAAACAGTCACACCCTTATGGCTGAAATTTTCCAAAACAACAGCCTGAGGCAGACACGTGGCTGAATAAATATCAGCCCAAATGGTTAGTCTAGCAAAGTCTAAAGCAGCTGAAAACAAAGTCTTATCATAGAAAGTGCTGGGCAAACTTATCAAGCTCATCCCCTACCTATAATTATTATTTATCATGATTAGTTCAGTATTGCCCAAAGACCAACAAAAATGGAACCCTACTATACTAGGCACTTCATAGATAGAGTATTAGATCATCCCTGTACCCCCCCAAACCATACAATATAGAAAAGACGGGTGCTGTGTGGGGGACGGACTGGAACACACAAGCAGAGGAACACCATGCTCATAATGGCACCATTTATTTGAGTGCGGGAGGTAATGAGTTGACTTTGGAGGGGGTCAGGTAAAAGGGAAGGGAAGGGAAAGGGGATCAGGAACAAGGCAGGGGATGAAAAGAACGATGGAATCATAGGGCTGGAAGAGAACTCAGAAGATCACCGAGTCCAATCCCCTGCTCAAAGCATGTGAATGTGAGGAAAGGAGAGGGAGAGAGCAAACAGCCAATCAGCTCAGGGGCCCTGGGTAATCTGGGGGAGGAGGCTGGCTCAAGACCCAGGGAAGGGGTGTAGCCTTGGGCAGATGAGGCAGGCCTGGGGGCTAGCTGCCTCCTCTCCCTGCCAGCCAGCCCTTCTGTGATGCCGGGGGCTCTGGCAGGGATTTAAAAGGCTGTTGCTATGGAGCCCCAGACCCTTATTAAAATTGCTAGGCCTTTGCGTGCCCTCCCCTGCGAAGAGGCCTGGCTCAGGGTAAGGAAGTCCAGTCATAACTGCAGAAAGTTCGCTGACTGTCTGAAGATCCCTGCTTTGGCTGCTTCTGTGCCTATTGGCTGGAGTCTCTGGTTAGCTCTTCCCTGACGTTTCCCCCCCCCCCCAGAAGCAACAGAGCAGAGGTGTGGGGAGGTACCACATGGGATCTAAAGATCTGAGACTGGGTCCCCAGTGAGTCATACGGGCCCGGGGGAGAGGAGGTGCTATCAGCTGGCCCCCATTTTATCCCTGATCTTAAGGAAGCCAAACTAAAGTCTGATGTTGATACAGAGGCAGAACAACTGCAATTAATGACATTTATTGTAGTTTTACTAATAGCGCCCACTAGAGGGAGAGTGATAGAAATGTAGCCGTGTTAGTCTGGGGTAGTTGAAGCAAAATGCAGGACAATGTAGCACTTTAAAGACTAACAAGATGGTTTATTAGATGATGAGCTTTCGTGGGCCAGACCCACTTCCAGAAAGCTCATCATCTAATAAACCATCTTGTTAGTCTTTAAAGTGCTACATTGTCCTGCATTTTGCTTCCACTAGAGGGAGGTGTTGCAACAGGATGGCTTAGTGCATGTTATCGAGTCTCCCTCTAGTGACTGACTCATCTGCTGTAACCATTTGTTACCAGCAGTGGTTGGTGTTAGTCCTTTCGCTCAGTTGCTAGTAGCTTGTGCTTTTGTCAGAAAAGGTTCTGATCTCCGTAACATAGTACGTCTGGGACCATACGCTCATTACTGTCATACTTGGAAAAGGTTACAGCCATGTTAATTCATTGCCAGTGGGGAAGTCCAAAAGAAGGGGATTTGCACAGGGTCCCTGTTTTCTAAAGTACATGCTTTAAAATGCGTGGCCACAAGTTATGTTGATGTCTTATTTAAGCAGAGAAAGATTCAAGTTACAAAGTTCTTCTCTAGTCACTCTATGCCTCAAGTCAATCCATTGGGATGGAATAGGTCATTAGAATCAGCCCTTCCTTCATTAAAGATCCATAAGCCAACTTTAATGATTCCGGGTTTTTCAGAGACAGTATGTCAGTTAAGAGCCATCCCTAGTTTGAGGCAAAGCTTGGTGCTTTTCAGGAAATCGGACTCTGTCTGTGTATACATCCACTGATTTATTGCTCAGGGAACAGACATCGTGTACATACACAGGTCTCTACTCATCTGGTCAGTATTTCCCTGATTAATTCGTGGAGCCCTAGGCAGCTGTGTATGTCGCACCGGCTTTGATAGCCAGCCGGATTCCCTATTGGGGAAAACCCAGACTGGGGTCCTGCAGCCTTTTACTGCACTAGTGAAAATGCCCCAGTCCTTCAAATGGAAAAATGAGATTAAATAGCTTGTGCAAGATCACAGAGCAAGTCTAGGTAGGAGCTGGGAACAGAAGCAAGGTCCCCAAATGCCCCATTGTTTGTTTTCAGACACTGATAATGATCAAGGCCGCAAATCAGTGATGGCTTAGTTGAATAGTGACGAAGTTGGAAATGATCCCCTTGAGCTGGTTGTGCCACTGAGCCAGATACCTGACCTCCAGAGCGCTCTACCATTCTGTTCTGCTGGTCCAGAAGCTCTGGTCTCCCCTAGGCAAAGCACAGAGCAACACAAACGCTGACCCAGCTCAACTCAGAAGGCTCAGCTGTAAGGCCATTCACAGCACCCAGGAGCACAGCCCCAGATAAATCTTTTACTATGTATAAAAGTCTTACACAGAGAAAGCTCATCAGGTCAGCCCCCCTTTATTGGGGGGAAGAGAGAGATGCACAGTGGTTGTTCTCCCAAGGTAGCAATTGTTTATACTGGGCGTGATAATAAAATACTTTTGTTTGTTAAGTATAAAAAGCAGGATTTAAGTGATTGCAAGTGAAAACAGACAGATCAAATAAGTTACTAAGCCAAAACAAACAAAACACACCAGCTAATCCTAATACACTAAGAAACTTGTTATATGCAAATTCTTACCCTAACAGATGTTTTAATCATCTCTTTTACCGGGGAGGCAGCCTCACAGCTTCAGCCTAATCCTTCCCCCTGTTCAGTCTTAGATGTTTCTTGCAGGCATCTTGGGTGGCAATTGGGGAGGGGGTGTCTCCTGGCATCTTGCAACTACTATCTATTGTCTGGTTCCACTTTTATATCCCTTTTGTCCAAATGTAGGAATTCTTTGTGTTCAAGCTTTTCTCACCTTGAGTAGAAAAGTCCAAGATTCAAAATGGGTTCCAGCATCAGGTGGCCAGGCCAGATATCCTGGCATGACCAACCACAATGAAAAACAAACCCATTCACAGATTGTTATCTTGATCACTAGGCCATTATGTTTCTAAAGTATCAGAAATGGCCCTCATTAGCAAATTTAGAATTATAAGCAGATTCATACTTCATGTTTCCAGTTTCAGACCTAAGAATGATACATGCACAAAAATAGAATATGCACATTTAAAAATATGTTATACAATGAATTTAGGTTAAGGTGTCTGAGTTCTGCATGTTCATATTCATAAGCTAGTTTTCATAAAGCATGGGGGGCTCATGACAAGTCCCATGGATCCTAACTTGCTAGCTAAAGTTATTATATATACCATTGTGTTTGAGCACCTCCTAATTATTATGTATATATCTTCACTTCACACCTGTGAGATGCAGTGCTATTATGCCTGTTTTACAGGTGGGGAACTTGAATACAAAGATGCTGAGTGAGTCACCTAACATCACACAGGAAGCCTAAGGTAGAGCAGGGTCTGAACCAGGGTCTAAGCTAGTGCCCTAAACACTAGACCATCCTTCCTCTCTCAGGCTACATCTACACTGCAACGCTATTTCGGGATACTAGAGTATCCCGAAATAGTTATCCCGCATCTTAACAGCAAGCCCATTAGTTGGGGCTTGCTATTCCGACATCCCTGTAAATCTCATTCCATAAGGAGTAAAGGACAACCTGCTATTTTGAAATATTTTGAAATTTGGTGCTTGAAATAAGATTGAAATAAGATACACAATTTGCGTAGCTCAAAATGTGCATCTTATTTTGAACTACAGTGCTGTGTAGACGTAGCCTAATTGTCCTTTCCTTGCTCTAATCACTAGACACCTTTAAACTTACATCACTGAGCTTATTTAGGCATCCCCTAAGTCAGTGGTTCCCAAACTTTTTGGCATCACGCCCCCTTTTTGATTTTTGAGAAACCCTCATGCTCCCCTCCCAAAAAAATAGCAGCAAAACTTGAGGTGGGATTGACGGGGTGTGTGTGGCTGGGTTGCCTTGCACCCCCCCCCCGGAATTTCTTCACCCCCTGCAGGGGGGCATGCCCCCCTGTTTGGGAACCCATGCCCTAAGTGGATAGAGGTTTTCACAAGGACAAGAGGTTTAATTTGATCTCCAGGTGGCTGTTTCCACAACCTCCCATATCTCTTATGTTCTCTAATGGTCGTCTCATGCTTACAATCTCCAGTTTACTGTATTCTTCTTCTGGTTTAATTTCCTCACTGAGATTCCCTTAGCGCTTGATGTTTCTGAGTAAGATCTCCTTAGTCTTAAGAGTACCTGTCTGGATTTTAGCAACAGAGACTTTTCCATTTCTAGCACTTTGTTATTCCCTGGATTTTGCCCATAGCTACCATAAGATTCAGGCTGGAATTTTTAAAAGCCGCATCCCCAGCTAGCAGAGAGAATCAGAAGGTGTTGGAGAAGGGAGCTTAATAAATGTAGGAACTAAGTGCCTAGTTCTCTAGTTGCTGCTGACAGCATGGCTCTGTGTTTATATCCTCATGCTATCTGGTGTCAGAAGTGAGTGATTCCTTCTCTCTAAAGAAGTGAAGGAAAGTTAAGAGACCAACCCAGACTGCCAGAGAGACGAGTGAGCAGGGAAAGTTACAGCAGAAGGTGGCAGGCTCCTGGCTCAGTGCAGAAATAGAGACCAGACCACAAATAATGTTAGAGAAATTTGATTTTGGCAACACAGCGGGCTTTGATGGATGCAGGAAATTGAGTGATTCCACATATTCTTTCTCTGTCAAACCAGAAGCTAAGAACACCAAGTAAATGCCTTTGATGCTGATGAGGATACATCTCACTAATGAGGAAATGAAAGAATACTCCAGAGTGAAAGAGGATTTTAATGCCCATTCTGTAGGCAGACAGAATATTATATACGAAGGACTAAATTTAATAAGAGGGGCCAGGAACAAGGGAAGGCAACTGGTTATTGTAACTGGAATTCATAATCTTGCTGAATATTGCAAACACAAAATGTTAAAAGGAGATCTAGTAAGAGACAGGATAGTTATTGTTATTAGTATAAGAGACACAAATTTATCAGCGCAGCTTTGTTACAGCCAGAGCTCACACTAGCAAAAAAGTGAGAATGAAAGAAACCATAAAGAAACTGCCATATAACTTCCATGGGGGATGTCCTCCGACAATAGAAAAGAGGCAAGAAGACCATATTTACAACATAAGACCAATGCACAACCAAAGCATGGGAGAAGTAGGAAAGCTTGGAAAAGCTGTGGAAGACTTGGCAGGATATCAACCCACAGCCAGCAAGAATTTAACAGTGCAAATGTTAAATTTTAAAACTGAGATGGGGGCAGCTGTCATGCAATTGCAAAAAAAAGAAAAGAAAAAATTACAATTGATCCCAGGATGGAGATCTGGAAAGACAAAACAAGACTCTACATGATGCTAATAACAATAAATTGGAGATCTGTGGTCAATTCCTTAGGAAATTGGAGAAGGACGGAATGTTCTTCAAGAAATAATATATCCAATATATGGACTGACAATGCCTCTCCTAGGGTTGCTAGCGATACAAGGATTACACTTAGCAGTAGAACTGCACTGCAGTGACAGCAAAAAGTAAACTATACAGGAGGGCTACGTCTACACTGGCCCCTTTTCCGGAAGGGGCATGTAAATTTCACTAGTCGTCGTAGGGAAATCCGCGGGGGATTTAAATATCCCCCGCGGCATTTAAATAAAAATGTCCGCCGCTTTTTTCCGGCTTTTAAAAAAGCCGGAAAAGAGCGTCTAGACTGGCCCCGATCCTCCGGAAAAAGTGCCATTTTCCGGAGGCTCTTATTCCTACTTCAAAGGGCACTTTTTCCGGAGGATCGGGGCCAGTCTAGATGCTCTTTTCCGGCTTTTTTAAAAGCCGGAAAAAAGCGGTGGACATTTTTATTTAAATGCCGCGGGGGATATTTAAATCCCCCGCGGATTTCCCTACGACAACTAGTGAAATTTACATGCCCCTTCCGGAAAAGGGGCCAGTGTAGACGTAGCCGAGATGTTTCCACACATCTTCACAGGGCTGTGAAACCTGTCAGGGCAGTACAAAATAAAACAGATGCCACTGGTAATTCCGTTTGCTCTCACAGCAATTTGTCACATCTCCATGCCCTCGCTAGGGAAAGTCAAAGATTCATTCAAGAGAATGGAAGATTTGTGGGTTAGCAGGGTTGCGGTTCCAAAGCCCAATGGCCAACATTTAGATTTCTGCAGACTTTACACACCTTAATAAAACCATGGGCAGAGGAAGACATATGTTTTCTGCAAGTGACTAGATGTTAGTGCAGTTGTCAGAAAGCAAAGTCTTCTCAAAGTTAGTTGCTACTGCAGATGCCTGGCAAGTCCTTCTTGCTAAAGACTCCACTCCGATAACGACATTTATCACCCCTTTTGGAGGGTACAGTTTCAATCATTTTTCATTTGGCATAACTGCCGCATAAGAACATTTCCAGAACAGAATCTCCCAGTTCATGTCAGTTGTGCCTGGCATCCTTTGCCATGCAGATGATGAGTAGGTCTATGGCAGAGATAAAAAATGAGCATGATAAGTGACTACAGGCAGTTTTGCGATGCTTCCAACAAGCCAACCTCACTCTGAATGAGAAATGTGAATTTGGAAAGGAGCAGATACAATTTCTAAGGCACATTATTAGCAAGCAGGGAATTCAGCCAGACTCAGATGAACTAAAGGCATGCTTGCCGTACCTGAACCAAGGGATGTTTCTACCGTTAGGCTCCTGGGCGTAAGAAATCATTTGGGGAAATTCTTACCAAATGTAACACATTTTATATATTCTTCAAGTGATCTCCTGAATGGTCACAATATATGGATCCATGGGAAAACACAAAACACATCACATTTAATAAACTGTTGACATCCCAGCGTGTTTTGACATGATATTGCAATGACAGTAGCAACAGACATCTTCATATGGTTTGGAGCAGCGCTACTGTAATACCGACAGGCGGAACTGAACCTAGGACCCTCTGAAGCTTAGTGCCTGAGCCTCCACAGCTTGAGCTAAAAACCAGCTGGCGCTCAGCTAAGGTGGTAGAGGAAACTCATTCCCTCTCTCTGTAAGTGGTCTAAGTGTTAGTAGATGGGACAATGCCCCACACTCAGAAGATGTGTATGTTACACTAACACACAAGAAGCCCAAAAGATCCCAAAGACCTGTTGAAGTCATATCAAGGGACCAAGCAGTGGTATTTTCACATGAAATAAAAAACCCTCCAGCAGTCATTTGGGCCTGTGAATGGCTCAATACATACCTGCATTTTAACACAAATAGACCACAAGGCCTTAGTCGCATGATTGAATTCGAAAATACAAAACACCCTTTTACCTAAGATTCAAAGTTTCTGACTGTGGCAGATGCAATTTTCTGTCAATTTGTCCATGTGCCAGGGAAAGTACTCACAGCGGCCGATAGACTGTTGAGATCCCCAGCTGAGCAGCCACCAGCGAAAGAAAAAGGCTTTAGAGAAAAGGATGTCAGTTTATATTGACCTCGTTCTGGCAGCAATTCCAGGAGCTGCCACCAGACTTCAGGAAATTAGAACTGGGTAATGAATGAGACTTGTCAGAACCCCACTCAGTTCTGACAAAGAGGGTGGGGTCAAAAGAGTCAACTTCCAACCAATCTACCACCGCATTGGCAGGACGGTAAAACCTTCACATGGCTGATTGCCCTGCTTTGGAAAGGCCAACTCTTTATAATCCCGCTAGTGCCTCAGAAAAAGATACTCCTCCGAAATCCATAATGGACACCAAAGTATGAACAAGTGCAGGGCATGAGCACAACAATCCAAATGGCAGCCCAGTCAGAGTGGGAAAATTCAGAGTTTAGTGGAGGGCAGAGAAATTGAATTTTGCCCAAGCTACATATTTCTTTAAACATTATTTTGACAGATAATATTGATGTTCAGTCATTTTTTTCTATAGTTATCAATTTAAATTTTCACCATTCAGGTATCCAGATGGCAGATAATAATTAGTTAATGAAAGTGGATACTGAGAATTAAAATGTACAAACCTTAGCACAATTATATTTACAAAACAAATTCCTTCAATCAAATGAAGAAGTTCTCAAGCAGATTTCTCGTAGTTTGACTAAGAGTATACTATGATTGTTATCCATGGAACTATTTTCTCATCAGTATGTGTATGTATAGTAAAATTGGTGATGTACCTATGAAAATGTAATCCTTCCAAACAGAGAAATATGTAACAAGGACATGAAGGGGGGAAAAAGACAGTCACAAAACCATTACTTTCTACAATGGCATGAGATAGATCCTGGGAGCAAGTAGCCAGAGATTTTTTTTAAAGGGTCATTATTGCAGTTGACTATATTCAAAGTAGTAATGACTTGGTCATACTTATACAGACATCACTGGAATAGGCCATCCAGAAACTAAACACAATATTTGTAATTATGAAGTTTCTGCAGCCATTATATTTGATAATAGATTTCAGTTTGCCTCTGAAACATTCCAAGCTATTGCACAGGACTTGGATTTTCAACATGGCACTAGAGCAGTGTTTCTTAAACTTTTTAAGACTGAGGAACACCAAACAATATTTTTTTAATGGGGAACACCAAGGATTTTTGTTGAGCAAAAAAAAAAAAAAAGTCGGGGGGGGGGGGGGGGAGGAGAGAAAGGGAATTCCAGAGATCTTCCAGAAAAACTTCTTTCAAAAGAGAATGTTTACACAAAGCAAAAGCCCAATGAGAAAGCAATGTGCTTTTTTGAAAGAAAATGTCCAATCAATGTGGATGCTAGCTCTCACTTCAGTTGTGATTACTGTGGACAGAGTAGCCACCAGGGCACCTGTGCTTTTTCCTGGAGGCCTCTTATTTCGAAAAAACCACTCTCTTCCGTGTCCACACATGGCTTCTTCCTCATAGAATGAGGTTTACCACCATCGGAAAAGCCCCTCCATTCTTTTGACTATCTGTCGAAAGAACGCAATAGCAGCGTGGATGTAAGTATTGTTTTTTCCGGAAAAATGGTCATTTTTCCAGAAAAATTTTTTCACTGTAGACATACCTTGGACTATCTCCAACAGACTTTCCGACTGGAAGGCAACTAAGCATGCCTTTACCTGAGGCACCTACACAGTGTAAAGGGAAGTGTCCTGACCAGAAGGAATTTTGAAAACAGGATACCAGAATAAAAAAAATTCAGCAGCAGCAAAATGTCAATGTTCAGCACAGGACAAGAGCAATTCTGGAACTAATGTGAAGGAACAAAGTTTAACTTAAAAGCACCAAGACATTTGGAGCTCTTTGGAACATTGCAGAAATACCCAAACCCTCACAAGTGGAGACTCCATCCCAAAAGGACTTCTTTGGAGGAATCAGCTTCATCTTCAGTCATTCCAACATAATGACGAGAGGGTCTGCGATCTGTCAGGAAGAAAGATCCCTCCACAGGAAATTCCATACGCAAATCCAGCAGAAGTGAGAACATGGCCTGGAAGATTGGTCAGACCCCATCAAAGATTTGATCTGCTCAGGGCTCTTTAAATGTAATTGAGAAGGAGATTTGGATGGAGTATACAAACCCAACACTGAAGAAGGTGTTAAGGGGCCACGCTGAGCCCTGCAGCCCCATCCAGCCATGCCTACAGAAACTGCACAATTCCGAGGTGGAGCTTAAAAAGGGAAGGAGATGATGCAAGGGAGTGGACTTTGGCTCTGAGCTCTCTTGAAGGAGTACCCTAGGAGTGCCTGTTGCCAGAGCTTTCAAAGGAGGGACCAGTGATTGTTTCTGAAGCTCAAAATCCTCATTGTGTGTTCAGTTTGTTCATTTATCATGTGAGGAAAAGAGAACAGCTCACGCTGTCTGGAATTGGTGTATATATATATATATATTATATAATCTTTTATTATAACCACTCTCAATCTCCTTTCCTTATAGAATTTCTGGCCCTCAGTTACAAGACAGGACAAGGATCTGTTGCAGTGGGGAGCTTAATAAACGAAGGCATTTTCTGGTTGGCGAGTTCTCTAGTCGTGGTTCAAAGCATGGCTGTTTGTATTTAGGTCCTCACACAATACCTTTTCCTGCACCAAGGACAATCAAGGACAATGACTAAGGCTTTGGACTGAGCTGGCACCTCGTCTGCCAACATCACAGGCACTCTGGCACGAAGCGATCCAGGAAAGCAGTTGCTTTGCACGCCAAGGTGAAGAATTACTTGCCCACCCCTGGATCATGACTCAGAGCCTGGTGGACAAGGTTGGGCCCAGGCACCTGTACCAAACCCTAGGGTGTGTCTAGACTACATGGCTCCGTTGATGGAGCCATGTAAAGTAGTTTACCCGACATAGTCAATGAAGTGGAGATTTAAATAATCCCCACTTCATTAAAATAAAAATGACCACCGCACTGTGCCGACAATCAGCTGATCCGGCACAGCGTGGCAGTCTAAACGCAGATCGGTTGACAAGGGAAGCCTTTGTCGACCGCTCCCTTATGTCTCGTGAAACGAGGTTTACCGGAGCGGTCGACAAAGGCTTCCCTTGTCGACCGATCCACGTCTAGACTGCCACGCTATGCCGGATCAGCTGATTGTCAGAACAGTGCAGCAGCCATTTTTATTTTAATGAAGAGGGGATTATTAAAATCCCTGCTTCATTGACTATGTTGGGTAAACTACTTTACATGGCTCCATCAATGGAGCCATGTAGTCTAGACACACCCCTAACGTGGGGATAATGATAGAAGACTGCCAGTGGGGAACAGAATAGGAAAAGGCTTCTTTAGATTGGATGTCTCATCATCGGAACACACTTCTGCAAAGCTTGCAGAGAAGTGGCTCCTCTCAGTCTCACCCATGGATCTGGTTACCAATAAAGGGGAATATATTACTTGAAATCCCAATTTAAGCAATAGGGAAAGAGTTAGACACCTTTTCAAATATGTTTTTCCAACTAATACTCGTGCATGGCTTAAAATTATCCTGACAGAAAAACAATTGCAGCCGCTTTTAAACTAATGATACGATCCCATGGATAATTTCCCCTAAATAGCTCAGAGATGTGACTGAATGAATCATAGATCATTGCAGGAAGCAATTTCCTGCAATGAGTTCTACCTGCTGGATATCACAATGCATTACAGATTGAGTAAAAGCTTTCATTTGAAATGAGACTCTGAAGCTGGCTTTGGAGCAAAACTGAAACCCTGAGGGTGAGACAGCTATGAATATATTTAGAACTTTCCCATGGCATTCGTGTTCCAAATGTCTCTCCCCGTGCCAGGCAACTTACTTTGAGAAGCAATCCCATGACATAAGTGACTTTCAACAATTCTTCCCAGGTACGACACCCTTTAACGTGGGGCTTGCTCTCCCCGAGGGGTTGCCTAGCATCTGACAAAGGCCTTAACAACGTTCCCCAGAGCCGTGGTTCTTTTTTAGCTCTTCAATTTACTACAGCCTTATAGACTTTCTTTAAAGAAAAAATAGCAGTGCCTATTCATAAGCCAAATCTTAACTACTAGGGCATTGCAATGAAACAGAAAATGCATAGTCCAGCTGTGTGCAACTTTCCTGTGCTTCGAAGAGCACGTAGGTATGGCAGCTAGTGTGCAGTGCTGCAGCCTGGAAAAGATTAAGACACACTGTGGTTATGCCCACATTATAGAAGTCTTCTCTCAAACACCTTATTGGCAGTGGAATGGCTCTGGATGAATTCAGTGGGCTTTGGATCAGGTCCTAGAAGAGCAATACATACAGCTTGATAGCTGGAGAATGTATTCCAGCAAGAGTTGATGACACTCATTTGCCATGATTTACTGTCTTTTTGTACTGTCCAGCATGAATTTGTCAACATTCCAGTTTAAAACACGGTTTGCAATAGTATTGGACCAACCTACCTTAGGGACCATCCACCAACCCACTTACTATTGCATCATTGGAATTGGAACTGACCACCTTTGCCATATTGAGAGACCGGGAGGCAAAGAGGCCAATCCTTGCCTACAGACAGCCCCACCCCCCGCAATCTGAAACAAAATGCTTACCAGCAGCCACACAATGCACCACAGAAACATTTACCCTGTTGCTGACTCTGTTCACATATCTATACAAGCGACACCATCACAGGACCTAACCACATAAACCACATGGGCTCATCCACTAACATGTCCACTAACGTTCCATCAAGTTCCAACAATGCCCCTCTGGCATGTACATTGGCCAAACTGAACTGTCTCTACACCAAAGGCTAAATGGACACAAATCAGACATCAGAAATGGTAACACACGTAAACCTTTAGAAGGAAACTTTAATCTCCCAGGACTGGGTTTGAAAGTAGCCATCCTTCTACAAAAGAATTCAAAAACCAGATACAAAGGGAGAGAGCTGAACTGGAATTCATTTGCGAATTCGACACTATCAACTTATAACTGAATAAGGATCTCAACTGGTTAATACCCCACAATGGCAATTTCCCCTCTCAGGATGTTCATGTCTCCACACCAAATGTTGTGAATGACCCACTTCTACTTGGACTTGATTAGCTTCATTATCACAGCAAATTCTCCCTTACTCCTGCTTCTGTAACTTCCACTTCACGAGATGAATTGGAGTGGGTTTTACCCACAAAAGCTTATGCCCTAATAAATCTGTTAATCTCTAAGCATATGTCTACATTATGGGACAAATCAAGTTAAGATATGCAACTTCAGCTATGTTAATTGCTTAGCTGAAGTCAAAGTAGGTTAACTCAGCCTTTGGCGCTGTCTACACAGCAGGAAGTCGAAGGAAGAACGAGAAGTCAAAGGAAGAACACTCTTGCTTCGACTTACCTTACTCCTCATGAAAGCAGGGTTATCGGCATCATCTGGAGTACCCCTCTCACTTTGAATTGCCTTAACTAGATTGCTAATCGAAACCCTGGAAGATCGACAGCAGTAGCTTCAATCTTCCTCTGTAGTGGAGACATATCCTCAGGTACCACAGGACTCCTCGTTGTTTTGGTAGATACAGACTAACATGGCTATCCCTCAGACTTTTGACTTCTCCCCCTTCACAAAAGGCAAAGCCCACTGATGCCATTTTGTGGTGCTCCTGGCTGCTGAGAGCTTCTTAAATCAAGCCTCCGGCAAATTAGAGCTTTTTGACCTGTAATGCAGTGGGGATGAATGCAAATCCTGAGACGGGGGAAGGCTCTGTGACAGGGCATGACTCACCACTGTAGCACCTCCTGCTGGCTGTCATGGTGATTAGCTCTGCTCACCAATGTGCCCTCTTCTGGTGGCATCTTGCCATCATCACTTCTACTCCAGGGGCCCATGTCACTCTCGGGACCACAGTGTCCTCTCCATGACATAGCACTCCAGTTGTGCCACACTGTGTGCTACCCCACTTCTAGGGGACAGTATCACCATCTTCTGTCCAACCACTTTCCTCAGTAGCAGGCGGAGGTAATGGGGACCCAGGCTCCCACTACTGCGTGACCCAACTTCTCTGTAGATTTTCTTGGGCCATTTCCCCATGCCCTCAATGCATTCTTTGCCCTTGCTTCAGAAGTTCAGCCTGCAAATCTCTGCAGCCCAATAGGAGCTGCCTTTACCTCCCCAGGTGCTCTGTCCCAGGTTCTTGCTGGTCCTCCTCTCTCCCCAAGCTCCTGGAAGTGACTGCTGCCCAGCTCTTCTTATATGGGCCTGCCTGGCTCAGATTGGCTATATCCTGTACAGCCTTCTTAGGACTCTATTAATCCCCAAGAGCCCAGTGTGGGGGCAAGCACCCCATTACAAGCTCTTCTTCAGTTGTTCCAAAACCTGTTCGGCAATGTGGAGAAAATATCTCATTAGAGCCAGCCTTTCTGTAGAAGAAGGCATGTTTCTTTCCTCTGTGTGAGCGTGCGCTCATGCATGCATGTAGAGGAGACAAAGATGGGGGGAAGATTTGGGTAATAGTGTTTGTTCAGATTCTTTATGCTGGTTACGGGGAATTCTACTTGGCAATGACACTTTATTTTCTTCTTGTTCATTTTTGTATAGAACTTGGTTGCTTCCAGATTAACGTTTAACGATAAAACATGGCGGTAGGTTTTTCTTTCTGGGGGTCAGCACTAGAGACCGAAGTCCCTTGACTATACAGATACAAGAAGGGCAGTCCAGAGGCCACGATGCACCTCTAACAATATGCTTCAGATTTGCCCCAGACTGAACAATCCCTTCCAAAGATGAGAAGTGGCGAAGAGTCCTGTGGCACCTTATAGACTAACTGAAGTGTAGGAGCATAAGTTTTCGTGGGCAAAGACCCACTTCGTCAGATGCATCTGACGAAGTGGGTCTTTGCCCACGAAAGCTTATGCTCCTACACTTCAGTTAGTCTATAAGGTGCCACAGGACTCCTCGCCGCTTTTGCAGATTCAGACTAACACGGCTACCCCTCTGAAAGATGAGAAGGACATTGGATCACCTGTCTAATCAGTCCTCCTCCTTTCTGCTGGGGCAAGCTACTATGCCTTCTCTTAGGAAATGGTTTTCCTGTGGCATGGTACGGCACATAGGGCACTGGACTGTGAATCAGGAGATCTGGGTACCAGCCTTTCACTGGGTGAACTTGGGCATGTCACCACTCTGCACATTGTTTCCCCCATTCTGGAATATGGGGATAATAGTAATTTGGGGAGTGCTGTATGATCAACGGAGGGAAAGCACCCTCCTACTGTAGAAGTCGCTTAGTATGAATGGAGATCACTAAGCTCACTTAACATGGGCTACAGCACAATTCTCAGACAGGAACGACTCTTGTGTCCTCACTTGCAACCCAGAAGCTACAAGGCTGAGTGCAACCCATCACCAACATGACTTGAAGCAGGTTTGCTCACTTTGCAGCAACTGTACAATGGTCCAACAAACTAAAAAGCAAAGAAGAGCTGAAATACTAAGTGAGGTGGCTGTTTAGAATGCAAATAAACAAGGAGCTCCCATTTGTCTTTCCATCTGCTGGGGTACACACAATGCTCACGAGAATTAGGACAGTAGAGAGAGAGAGAGAGCTAGAACCACCTTCGGGTCTCAGGAGAGATCAGATGTCTTGAGACAGCTAAGGCCCTAGGTTCTGTAAGAGTACCTTTTAGTCTGCACATTGCACTGATTCGGAGGAAAAACAAAAACAAAAACACACCTAGAGCAAGCCTGGTGAACTACCCTTCTGGCCTTTCGTTTTCACAAATAACCAGTCATTTATGTTGTGGTACCCAGCTTCCAGCAAGAAGAAACATAATGACAATTCCCCGTCATTTTGTCTGTATAGATAAGGTTAGCATTTATTTTAGATGACAATTTTTTTTTTGCCTGATGGGATATTTTTCCTGCAGTTTTTATGAAACTGACGGGTGATATTGCTTTAGATTAGGCACCGCATTGCCGACCTCAGATTGCTCATCGCAGATCCAATGTGTCAGTCAACAGGATGTGGATTCGGTCTCTCTTTTACTTAAATGAATATTGAGGTTCCTGTGGGGAGGGAAGCAGGAGAAAAAGAAGCACATGGGGTGATGGTGGAATTAAACTGGAGTCAGGAAATGAAATAATACCATGTTGGGGAGTAAGGGTAGGAAGGGGGGGAATTATGAGATGGTTCTATGGGATCCATCTAGTGGTCTGCAAACCATTCCCCAAATAAACCCAAGGAATCTAGTTTGCTATCCCCTTTTGTGCAGCTCTTTTGTCATTAGGAAGGAATCAGGAGGCATGGGGTCAAGTGGAGCTCTCACAAGGCTTGATCAATGTTTCTTCAAATCTTTCCCATCCATGTACGGATTTTTCCCATCCATGTGCGGAATAAATTTTTATGTGCACTGACACATGTGCGAATGTGTTCCATGAGTAGAAACAAAAAAACCCTCGTTGTGGACATTCTGCTAATCATCTGGATGGCACTTGAATCTCTCCTGAGCACATGCACAAGTGCTCAGCTGACAGGCAACACTGGGCCTAGTATGTTTTCAAGGCCTCTTTGGTACTGCTGTCTTCACATGTAATTTCCTGCCACCAGAACTCTTGTTAGATTGGAACAGACAGGAAAGTTCCCTGTGAGAAAAATGAGGCCTAGAGTCCAATGCTGAAGCTGTGGCTAAAAGTAAAGGGAGTTTTGAGCTATCGGGTGATAAAGTAGCATCTGAGATGACACACAGGCAAAGCCTGGAAATAGATGAATCAGGGTAAAATAATGTTAGGTCTTTATCCTTCCCCTCCCAGACATTCAGAAAAATATATTGGACCTGAGTGTTTTCTTTTACTGTGTATAATTTAACTGGGCTACGGCTGTTTTTTCTTACCTATTTGATAGCAGGAAACATGACAATCTCCTGACGTTGTTTATGGTGGTTGATATGAATAGCACTTACTGAAAACACTTTTGCGGTTCTAAATTTTAACAGGGAGCTGGGAAAGATCCATATGGAAATGTTTCTAAACAGTCGGCCTGGCTCCCAGTGAAGCCGGCAAAACTGCCCAACTCATTTAGCTATGTAGCCTGCTTAGCAAGAGGAAACATTATACCTACAGGAGACTTCATTCCACCCCTAAATTAAAAGGTTCGAACTTCACCCTTCCCCAAAACACTCCCCATAAGCAAACTCAGCTCAAAAATGTTTCTGATCTCAGCTGTAGTTTTTCCATTCATTTCCAAGAGAGCAGAATCTGACCCATCGAGTAGAGACATGATGCCAGGCAATTATCTATCAATCAGCCAGATTCTGACCTTACTTCAATCCATTTTTACATCGGTGTAACTCCATGGTCTTCAGGAAAGCTACAGCATTCTCAGAGAGGGCAGAATCAGGCTGATTGTCTGTACATCACAACACACATTAGCCCACAGACCTCCGGGCTGATAAGCCATTGCTCTGACTCTCCAGATGTCTAATAGGTATTTAGCTCAATGATGATATCATTGTGGTCATTATCCATTACTGGGCTTTCTGTACACTGTTTAATGATGGACAATTTTAGACTTGTGAAGCAAATCCATATGTGAAATAGCATGCTCCCTGTTTATTTTAACTGGAAAGCACATTTCAGTCATTAACATGAGAGACATTGAGCATCTGTTTTCTTCTTTTAAAAAAAAAGAAAGCTGCCTATTATTCACACTTCTTGCCGCCAAGCAATGTTTTGACCCAAAAGACCCTAATTTGCTATTTATTTGTGATCTGAAGAGATGACGAAGAGAGAGGCAGCTGTCTAGCAAGTTCTTGTGAGCTGTGAACATGGGTTGGAATCATTTTAATGAAGATTGCTTGACTTGGGAAAGGGTCTTGTTATTTTAACAGAGGGTGGGATTTGGTGTTGTTAGGACATGCATTCCAAAGCAGCATATAGAAGTGCTTAATTGTCGTGGACCCAGAAACTCAAAGGTATTTAGGAGCCTAACTCCCACATCAATGGTGATGAAAATTAGAAGAAGATATAGAGATACAGAGCAAGTGAGCGCTATGTTGGCTGCTAAAATACTTTTGATAAAATCAGTACATAAACACACACACAAAGAAAAAAAAAATTACTAATGTGAAAACAAATTGCCTATCCCTAACAGTACAAAGTACATTTTCAGTAGCCCTCCATTGATCTAAATTTTGTATAAGAGTATACTATCAAAACACCAAATGAAGGCATAACATCATTAAGAACATCAACCACAATATCAAATAATTTACACTGGCAGTTTTTTAAAATGGCCATTTTTGCTTGACCCAAATGAAATGTCACACGTAGCCCATATCTATTTGGGAATCTCTTCTTAACGATAAAAGTAAATACAGTATGAGAAAAATCTAGGCAACAACAACAAAAGTAAAACAAACAAATGACTATAACCGGGAACAAGAAAGAAACATATGAGTTTCCTCTGCATCACAGAAAGAACATGCCTTGCCATGGATACCTTCAGAGCCAAATGATGCACAAATACATTCATGGCAAGAAATTTCCTGGAAAGAATTTTCCATTGGAGATCACCCATCCTCTTTGCAATCGGAGTTTTGAATACCATTCAACTGGCTGGGTGGATGCACTCCGCCAACAGAAGCTGCTTCTCCACACTGAATCAGGGCAATCAACAGGAGTTCAAAAATGAGGCCTATTTACCATAGTCATATACAATGACTCATATCCAAAGTCATGAAACGTGAAATCCTAACAGCCACTGCAGGTAAGCAAACAGCCAGGCCTATTATCATCTTAATCCATGGCAGAAGCAACAGTCAAAGAAATAGAAACATTAATATAACCAGGGATGGACAGCTCAAGGAGGCTACAGGCTAGAATGACAATACTGCTCCTAGCGAGGCCTGATTTCATCTTGGACAATAGCCAAGAATCTCAGCAAATGGAATGAAAACCAGACTTGTTCCCTGCCACAACATGAGAAGAGACTGGACTCCAAAGCTAGGGCTACACTAAATGGGAAGGTTGAATTAAGAAATGCAGCTCTCATTACATTAATGACACAACTGGAGTCAACGTACCTTAATTCCAGTTTCCCTGCTGTCTCCACAGGAGGAGGTTGACAGGAGCAAACAGTCCCATTGGCTTTCCTTACTCTCCACAGGAGCAGGAGTACCGGCACTGATGGAGGCACCCTGTGAGTTTGATTTAGCAGGTCTTTATGAGACCCGCTAAATCACACTCTGGCAGGTTAATCACCACAGTGTCTGGTAGTGAAGACATGGCCCTAGAAACAAGGTTAAGAATCCCCTTACAGGGTGAAAAACAAGGCATTCACGTATTTTCCAGCCACCTAGCCTGCATCCTCAGCTTGAGAAATCTCCAGCCATTTAAAAATTGAGACACCCAGGATTCAGCAAAAATAAATAAATAAATAAATAAAATCCTAATCAAACCCGAAGTCCCATCCCTAGTGAGGAAAAGCAAAGGCCCATTTTCTCTCAGGAACAGGCTTCTCCCCAGAAATCAACTGCTGTAGAGCCTGTAACAGAAGAGTAGCAACTCTTCTCAAAAGGTCAAGGAGACCTTCCCCCCATTCCACAACCAATACAAAAACCTCCGCTTCAGCCCATAATGGCCATCCCAGAAAACATCTAAAAATAACCTTCTGAATTCTTTCTAAAAAGAGGGGAGGGTATCCCAAACCCATGCCACAAAAGAAAGGCAATGAAATTATTAATGACTAGCACCAGCTCTTGGAAAGAGAGTCAAGGGAAATACCATTTCTGCCTTTGCAACCTCTTCTCCAGCTCTTCCATGGCTCCCGTCCAATTTTGACCCCAAATGGCATCCAGTCCCAGTGCATTAAACCCTGTTTGGTTCCACAATAGCCCCCAGGCAAAGTCGGAGAGCAGAAAATCACCCAAGTCAATAGCAGGAGTGTAAATGCAAGTAAATACAAGTAGAGGAAGCCTAGGCAACAGAGTGCTGACTCAGCTTTGGGAGTAGACTGGAGTGCTCCATGCACCTGAATCCCAAAAACATGCACCCTACATAAAGCTTTCTTCACACTCCAGGAGACAGATACATCTACTCAAAAAGGGCCAGATTTTTTTTAATGGCCTAGCACCCATTCCCATTCAGACTGCCCCATGCAAACTTTCTTATCTGAAAAAGTACCGTGACAGACCCAGGGCAGCTGGCTGCAGTAGCTTGGTGGAGGGCAGACATACTGAGAGCAGGGTGAATGCTTTTCTATTTGCAGAATACACTGCCAGAGACTGCAGCCATATAATCAAGGCTGGCAGGCACCTGCGATTAGTTAAGAGCTTGCCAGAAGCAGCAGGGTAATCAGGCACCTGCAGCTAATTAAGGCCTACTCTAAAAGGTCCCCCCCCCCCCCCACCCCCCCCCAGATAAGGGACGGGGAAGGAGAAGAGTAACGGACTGAGAGGAGGAAGTGAGTTGCTGGAGACTGCAAAAAGGAAAAAGTATTTGGCCTGAAGCAGGAAAGATTTGCTCAGGGAGAAGGTACTAAGGAGCATTTGGGGAAGTGGCCCAGGGAAAAAGTTGCTGTATTGGGCTCGGAAAAAACCCTGATAGGCAGGGACAGACTGGCCCGGCAGGATACTGGGAATTTCCTGTTGGGCTGTTGTATCCACCTGTGATGGGCCGTTGTATCCACCGGTGACAGGCTGCTGTTGCCCCGCACTCCGAGCAGCTCTGCATCCGTGCTGTATGCGGCGCATGGAGCCTGAGGCTTGCGCTGCGTGTCAGATGTGACGCAGGGAAAGAGGTCGGTGCTTGTGGGGCATGCAGGGGTGATGTCATGGGGAGGGCCGTTCCCAGGCCTATTTTGATTGCCAGTCCGCTCCTGCTGATAGGTGCCACTGCCTAAGGTTCCTGGGCCTGAACCCAGAGCAGTGAGTGGGCCTGGGTCCCCCCCAACCCTTCCTGCACCACTTTAAAAGGTCTGCTCCTGGAAAGGGAGGCTGGGATTACAGAGGGGTTTCTCCCCAATCCTTTGACTCATCCAATGATGAGGATGGCTCTGTAAGCTGTGACCCTGGCCTCTAGAAAAGATAAGAGGCAGTGTGGAGGGTGACAGTGAGCTTTTGAGGCGTACAAGTGCCACCTAGAAGCACAGGACTCATGGGACACAGCCAGAGATTTTCCACAGCACCCATCAGAAAAAAACAAGAAGACATTAACAAACCTCAAATAAAAACACCAAAATGTACTACTGGTCGAACCTCCCTAGTCGGACACTCTCTGATCTGGCAACATCTGTGGTCCGGCATGATTTTAGTTACCTAGATGTCCAGTTATCATGGTCCTGCAAAGCTTTTACAGCCACTAGTCCTGACTGTGTTCTGAGCTGTTTTTTAGCTGTAAATTACCCTTAAAGAGCCCAGCAAGCAGTGGAAGTGCTGGTAATGCTGCTATGCGTAAACATGTTTGTTGTGTTTTATCTACTTATTTCCTTGTGCCAACACAGCGCAATTGTGTGCCAACACTAACACTTTGTTATGTAGAGAGCTGATAAGCTTGGGCTAGGCATAAGCTTACACAGGGTGCATCAATACAGTCAGACATTAAGCAGCGTTGCAAGCGCTGTTCCAATTATTCGCCTCAGTGAAATAAAAATAAAGCAACCCACTCACTACAATATTGATGTCCCATGGTTCGGCAAATTCTCTGGTTTGGCACCCGTCAGTCCCAAAGGTGCCAGACTAGAGAGTTTCAACCTGTGTATCCATTAGTGCCCACCATTATCATTGGTCAGAGACAACCTTTGGTTTGGTGAGGCGGACGCCTCATCACACCCCTCCCCTAGGAATTGCTGCTTTGTTTTGTTTTTCACTCTAGGGCTTTGCCAGCAAGCCAGGATTCACAGCCCAGGCCATGGAATCCATAGCAACAGGCACTGTCTCCATTTCACAGTCAGCCTTTAGGCCAAGAGACCACTGAATTAAGCGCTGCAGAACCATCTCCTCCTGGATTGTAGATGGACCTTGATCTGTGCTCTACTTACAGAGCACCCCCACCTGTCCAGGATCAGGGTCACCACGCTGAGGGGTAGGCAGCCTTGTCATAGGGCGCAGAGAGACCAAGGGCTGGTCTAGACTACACTGAAGTTTCAAAAGAGGATATGCAACTTCTGCGGGAATTTGCATACCTTCTACTGATCTCACTTTCGAAAGCAGAGCTTTTGAAAGTGAAACTAGCGAGGGCGCGTTTTTTTTGGCAACCCCTCCTTTTTCGAAAAGCCACGTAAACCTCATTTTTTGAGGAAGAGCGGGTTTTCGAAAAAGGGAGGGAGTGTTTCTGAAAAAACCACGTCCCGACTACTTTCACTTTCAAAAGCTCTGCCTTCGAAAGTGAGAGCGGAAGATGATATGCAAATTCCTGTGGAATTTGCATATCCTCTTTTAAAACTTCAGCATAGTCTAGACATAGCCTAATTGTGTCAGACTCCCACAAGGAAAGCAGGCTGCATCCTCAGCAGCAGTGAACACATTGTGGTTACGCTCGGCAACCCTATATTGAGGGGAAACTTTTAGAACTTTGACAGCATGATTTCGTGTTGAAAACATCGGCCTACGAAAGGACGGGACCTCAGGGGTGATTTCAGTCTGATGAAAACTAATCTTTTCCTCACCAGGGCTAGCTCTACACTTCAGAGTTTTTGTGCAAAAACTCATGGCGCGTCCACATCTCAAGTGCGTTTTTGCTCAAGTAAAACGAAAGAACAGAGGGTTTTATCCAGTGCAGGTATTCCTCCTTCTACGAGAAATAACTCCTTTTTGTGCAAAAGCTCTTGCACAAAAAGGTGTGTGTGGATGGGGAACAGGTATTTTTGCGCAAAAAGAGGCAATCGAAAATGCCCAGGTGCCCTGGTGGCCATTCTGTGAATAGCAATCGACGTTTCCTTTTGAGAGAGCATCCATGCAGTCTGGACGCTCTCTTGTGCAAAAGCGCATCGCTTTTTCAATGGGCTTTTGAAGTATGGACGGGCTCTTGCGCAAGAAGCCTGTTATGTAGACTTAGTCCAGGTCACTAGCTAACTGCTCTTTACCTATAAGAGGGACATTAGAGAGAGTGACTTTAACAGCTAGTGATCTCCTCCACAGCCACCTGTTCAACAAGGCTACGCATGACAACCAACTCAAACAGCTTTGCTTACTGGGGGTGTATCCCACACATTTTAAAACCTAGTGACCTTGCCTCCGCAGCTAGTTCACACTCCTCCCCTGAGGCAGGACCTGCAGGTAACCTCTTAACATCCATGGTTAAACCTTCCAAAGCTTCAATAAACTAGGCCCTAAATCCTCCCTATGAGGCCACTCCAGCCAAGTGGGTAGACAAAAGCCTGCCCCCAAAACTGGCACAGAAGCCCTGAAACTAAATTCACAACAATCACAAAATGAAACAAAAAAAAATCAAACCAAAACAAGCCCCTTTCCCCAAAACAGAGAGAAACACGGAGAGAACATCAAAGCAAACCCACTCTCCACCTCCGTCTCCAACACTTCCACAATCCCTAACAAGAGAAAGGGAGAGAGGGAGGGACAGAATGGGGCGGGGAACACTAGAGCCAAAGTTGACTGCTCCCATGGAAGCCCTGGGAAATGAAGGACCAGGGTGAAATAAACACACATCGTTAAATATTTAAAACAGCGAAGCAAACATAGTTAATCTAATTTGTAACCCTGAATGATCCCATAAAAAATAAAAGAGGGAGGTACACAGAGGCTCTCAACTGACTACAGAGTAGGTTCCAAATTAAGATCAGATGACCTCTCTCGTCCATTCACCTCTTTGAAGAATTTTCTTCCTTTAGATCTCAAAAAGCACTCAGAAAATTAAATAGAAAGTGGAAAGGTGGGGTGGGGACCAACAAAGATACATTATATGGGAATGCTATGCGAGAGGTTTGAATGGCAGTAATAAAGCAGGTAAAAATAGTGCTACTGAGGAACATTCATCTCTGTCCAGAGACCTTAAGGTGCTTTCACTACCCTTAATTGGCAGATGGATAAAGTGAGGTGCAGAGATGCTAAGCAACTTGCCCAAGGTCACAGCACAAGTCAATAGCAGAGCCAGAAGTCAAAGCCACACCCCTCTCCTTTGGACTGCACTTTCTTTGTGGGAATTTAGAGCTTATTTATCCTACCATCTCTGCAAGAATGTCAGCAGATGTTCCTCTGTGTGTTTGTTTCAGGCATTATTTCTAGGTCCCAAATGTTACTCCTATTGGCTTTAGCTGGAGAGGCATGAAAGCCGCTCACAGAATACATCCCAGTTCTCCCCTTTTATTTTCTCCACTTCACTGGTGCTTCCTTGACCTCTCACCTCCAATCTTCTTTGAGCCCTGCTGGACATGATTATCCACAATAACTTATGATCTACATTCCCCAAGCAATGACCTCTCTACTGTTTCCTTACAGTGCCGATTCATCTGAAACACGAGTTTCTCCATAATTGACTGTTGGCTGTAATGGCAAGTAATGGGCTGTAGTTATCAACATGGTCTTCTTGTTAACAAGACTGATTGTTATCCAGTTCAGAGTCCTGGTGCGTCCTGTATCCTGACATCTTTAATATCCTGTTACATTGTGTCAGGGGAAAATAGCTGCACAGGTTAACAATATTCCCATTGTGAGTATGGAGGATTTGGTAACAATGGATTTCAAGTTCTCTTTTCTAGTGGTGATATATTAATATTGAAGCTGTACATATTGTTGTATCAAATTGTGCTATTTTGAAGGCTGGAATAACCATTGCACAGCATTTTACAGTGATTAACTTTCAAAGTCACTTAGATTGTCCCCTAAGTGAAGAAAGGCTTAATCAAGAAGATGCAGTTTAGTGTGGTAGAACCCATCTTTGCGAGTAGGCCTCTGGCGTAGGGATGTTAAATTTCAATAAATTAACTAATCGAGTAGTCGATAGAATTTCCATCGACTACTCGATTAGTCAATCAAGAGGTGCTTGCTATCCTGCTGAGCCTTTGTCTTTGAAATGTACAAGAGCCGCCCACAGGTCTTATACATTTCAAAGGAAGAGGAACAGCAGGATTGCTTATGTCCCTGCTCACGCAGGTTCTCTGCTGCACCTCGGTCTTTCAAATGTACAAGAGCTGCCGTGGCTCTTGTACATTTCAAAAGGTGAGGCGCAGCAGTCGGGATGCCTCTGACTCCCCTGCACCCTGCAGAGATGATACTAGAGGGAACCAGCTTTTAAACAATGGCTCCTGCACCCCCAGCACCGACTCCTGCTCCCCCCCTTGCTGCCGCTGTCTTATAGAGGCAATAAGGGGGGAAAGTGACTACTCAAGTCATTACTCGACTACCTAATAAACATATGCTTGTCATGTAGTTGACTAGTCAACTAATCACTTACATCCCTACTCTGGAGAGGGCCAAAGGGAATAGCAGCTGGATCCTAAAGTGGTGTAATTCCACTGGCATCAGTGCAGCTGTGTTCATTTATGCCACATAGAAATGAATGGCTCTGTTATCCTTTGCTGATGTAAAGAGCCCCCTTCCCTCCCGTATCAGAGGGGTAGCCGTGTTAGTCTGAATCTGCAAAAGCGACAAGGAGTCCTGTGGCACCTTATAGACTAACTGAAGTGTAGGAGCATAAGCTTTCGTGGGCAAAGACCCACTTCGTCAGATGCATCTGACGAAGTGGGTCTTTGCCCACGAAAGCTTATGCTCCTACACTTCAGTTAGTCTATAAGGTGCCACAGGACTCCTTGTCGCTCTTCCCTCCCGTGGTTCCCAAAGCATCTCAATAGCTATGTAGACCAGGGTGGGCAATATTTTTTCCTGGGGGGGCCACTCCAAGATTTTGGAAAATGGTTGAGGGCCGCACCCTTCCATGATATTAACGGAGCAGGGGCAGGGTCTGGATTGGAGGTTGGGTTCAGAAGGGAGCTTGGGGTAAGGGACTCAGGTGCAAGAGGATCTGGGAGGTCTGGGAGGGAGTTTGGGTGAAGGAGACAGGTGTCACCTGAGGCGTGGGATTGTGGTGCAGGGGTTTGGGTTGCGAACTAGGGCAAGGGATTACAGTGTAGGCGTTTCGGATGTGACCTAGGGCAGGAGGGGATGGTGATCTGGGACATGGTATTGGGATGCAGGATTTGGGAGGGGTATGGGTTCAGGACAGGGGGCAGAGGATTTGGGTTATGTGGGGTAAGGGGCAGAGGGCTGTGGGGAGAGAAAGCCTGGAGTGTCAGAGACAGACTCTGGCTGGGAGACTTACCAGTGAGACTCCCAGCCAGCAGCCCAGCATGTTTCTCAGGCAGGAGCCTGCCCGCCCCTGCAAAGGCTGCTGAACCATGTGCTCTATGAATAAGAGCCTGTGAATAAGAGGGGAGGGGGGATTGGTGCTCACACCTGCCTATTCATGTAACCGGCAGCTCCCATTGGCCATAAACCGGCCAATGGGATTGTGCTGGGGGCAGGAGCAGTTCATGGAGCACCACTCCCCTCTCCTCACAGTTTGTGAAAAACAAACAGCCCAGCAGCCGCTTTTCTGAGCGGTGTGGGGGGGGGGGGAGGGTGGAGCAAGCAGGGGATTCTGCTTGACGCTCCCTGCTGCATCCAAGAGCTGGATCCTGTGGTCGATGGGTCAGATTTGGCCCTCAGCTGGTGTTTTGCACAGGCCTGATGTACACTGTATGCAGCCATGCTTGGGGTAGAGAGGATTCAGCCAAGGAGGGGAAAGGGGAAGCTTTAGACTCCCTGTATATACAAAAGTGACAGGATTTAAAATGTCAGCTTGTCACTGACTCGTCTGTGAATTTGCCAAAGGGTAGGTGGGCCAGGGTGCTAGCCACAGCAGTGGCCTCTGCCTTCTCCAGGGCACAGGGACTACTCCTTGCTAGCATTTTCCACAGCAGATCGAGATCATAGCTTTATCTTCTTGCTTACGGGTGGTGCATCTGGCAGGCTCTGTCCTGGTACACAGCTTCTTGGTGCTCCCGGAGAGGTGGCCCAGCTCCACCCACGTTACCCTCCACAGTCTTGCCTGTGGCAGCCACAGCCCAACTTATGTATGAAAGAGGTTATCTCTCAAAAACACCTCTACTCATGTCCACTAAACTCATCTCCTCCAAGGAGATTTGAGCCCAGCAAACCAAGGTAACAGCAAATCCTATAGCTAGACACTAGCAATCTGCTAAAGGAGCTGGACTTAGCTTAGAGCTTCCATAACAGTCATAAAATCATAGACCTTGAGAGGTCATCAAGTCCAGTCCCTTGCCCTCACGGCAGGATAAAGCACCATCTAGATCATCCCAGATAAGTGTCTGTCCAACCTTAAATATCTCCAGTGATGGAGATTCCACAACCTCCCTGGGCAATTTATTCCAGCATTTAATCACCCGGACAGTTAGAAAGTTTTTCCTAATGCCTAACCTGAACCTCCCTTGCTACAAAGTAAGCCCATTGCTTCTTGTCCTATCATCAGAGATTTTTCTCTCTCCTCCTTGTAACACCCTTATAGATACTTGAAAGCTGCTGTCATGTCCCCTCTCAGTCTTTTATTTTCCAAACCAACCAAACCCAGTTCTTTCAGCCTTCCCTCACAGCTCATGTTTTCTAGACCTTTCAACATTTGTGTTGCTCTTCTCTGGACCCTTTCCAATTTCTCCACATCTTTCTGGAAAGGGGGTGCCCAGAACTGGACACAATTCTCCCATTGAGGCCTAATTGGTGCACAGTTGAGTAGAAGAATGACGTCTCATGTCCTGCTCACAACACAGTGCATCCCAGAATCATGTTTGGTTTTTTTTTTCCCCCCAACAGTGTCACACTGTTGACTCATATTTAGCTTGTGGTTCACTATGACTCCCAGATTTCTTTTTGCAGTTCTCCGTCCTAGACGGAAGCCACGCAAAATCTCCTTCACCCCCCACCAGATGCAGCATCTGTCTCCTGCTATCTCTTAGGTACAACAGCTGTCATGGACCCATTGTGCTATGCACTACACAAGTACTGGACTGAGACAAATCTTCTCCCCAAAGACCTTTACAGTGAGAGGAGAGAAGACAGACAACGGGTGTGAGGAGAAACAGACTTTGCCCAAGGTCTCACAGCAAGTCAGTTGCAGAGTTAGCACCAGAATCCAGGTCTTCAGGCTTGTAAGCAGCCTATTAGGCCATACTGCCTCCCTGCACTAAACAGATCGGCTTTGTCTAGACTGGCCAGTTTTTCCGGAAAATCAGCCACTTTTCCAGAAAAACTTGCCAGATGTTTACACTGGCCGCCTGAATTTCTGCAAAAGCACTGACTTCCTAGTATAAGAAATCAGTGCTTTTTGCAGAAATACTATGCTGCTCCCGTTCGGGCAAGGGCCAGTGTAGACAGCTGAGATTTGTTTTCCGCAAAAAAGCCCCGATCACGAAAATGACGATTGGGGCTTTTTTGTGCAAAAGCGCGTCTAGATTGGCCAGGTACGCTTTTCCGCAAAACGTGCTTTTGCGGAAAAGAGTCCATGCCAATCTAGATGCTCTTTTCCGAAAATGCTTTTAATGGAAAACTTTTCTATTAAAAGCATTTCCGGAAAATCCTGCCAGCCTAGACGTAGCCATTGTCTTTCCCATAGGGAAACAGTAGCAACTCATCTGAGTTAGCAAACGCAATTTCTAATTTCAGCATCAGCTGACAAGCAAAGAGTCCAGCTTGACGTCACCATGGTGGGATTTTTTTCCTATCCTTTTTCTCTTTGTTGCCGACAGGGGAGAAAAGGAAATAACATTCATGCTACCGCAAGCAGAAAGCAAGTTTACAACGTTAGTCAACAGAGTGAGAGAATATTCTCTCTTGCTGTGATGACTGAGACAATGCACATGGAGCTCAAAAGGACAGTTGTTCCGGGCTTCTACGCCCACCTAAATGGACTTTGCTTCCCTCTCTTGATGAAACTGATAGCTATCTTCCACATGCTACTATTATATTCTCATGTAATCCTATCATCCTACAGGCTGCCACTGAGATACTAACAAGCATGTGTTTTTTCTCCAAGCAGAGAGGTCCTGTTGATTTTCAGTATGAAAACCTGAATCAAGAGGCAGGGTTTTTTTGTGTTACACAGCTCCTATCTCCCTCGTTCCTCTCTAAATTGTGCTCAAAGGACTGTCTGCTAGTTCGGCCATGGGCAGGCAATCAAGAAGCAAGATATGCTATTGAGATACACCCCCCTGAAAATCATTAGCGATCTATCTATCAGGATAATGTTGAGAAAACTTGCTCTGCTTGCCGAAGAGCAAATTTTCATTATCCACCTTTGAGAGTCCTACCCGGATTTCAGGACAGCTTGCAGGCAAAGAGGAAAGCACAAACAGATATTCTAGAGAGACACAGACATATCAGAAATATTCAGCCAGCTTCATGCTAACTTAACAAGCAAATATGAATCTGTAGTTTGCAGCAAATATGACACACAGCCAACGTTCGTCGTACACTTGCAGAACAAAATCCGGCCTCCTTTAAGAAAGAAACGTGAAGTGTTTATTTCTAGCTAGGTACTTCCTGACACTCCTCACTGTTGGTTCTGAACACTTTGCCGCCATCAATGGAATTTATCTGCAGAATACCCCTGCATGACACAGATATGAGAAAGAAGCCGAGAGTAAATTAAGTGACCAAGGCTATACAGGATGTTTGCAGCTGAGATGGGAATTTAAGCCGGTCTCTTGATGCCCAGTGCATTAAATGAGTGCTTTTCAAACTTTATTTCTCGTGACCCAGTTGAAAAAAATTGTTGATGCCCATGACCCAACATTATTTGACTAGAGTGTGGGTTCTGGGGTGGGGCTGAGGAGGAGAGCTTTGGGGGTAGGAGGGAGCTCCAGCTTTGGGGGGGTCAGGGCTGGAGCAGGAGCAGCTCCCAGGTAACAGTGCAGCGGGGGGCTAAGGCAGCTTCCTGCCTCTCCTGGCACCACAAGCCATGCTGCACCCCAGAAGCAGCCAGCAGCCGGGTCCCAGCCAATGGGAGTGCAGTGCTAGTGTTCAGGGTAGGTGCTGGACCCTTGTGTGCTCTCCCCCACTGTCCCCAAACACACACACCTAGGAGCTGAGCCTGCTGCCAGTCACTTCTGGGACACAGCACAGTCTGTGGTGCCAGGACAGTCAGGAATCTGCGTTAGCTCCCCACTGGTCACCTGATCCCCCTGCAGCAACGAGACCCAGTGTCTGACATGCCACCATCCAGTACTGAGTCGCAATCCATAGTCTGAAAACTGTGAGCTTCCTGGATCATCTCTGTAGGGTAAGGAATGGTCGCACAGCACTCCCATCACTGGAGATATTTAAGTGCAGGTTGGACAGACATCTATGAGGAATGGTCTAGATCCGTGGTCACCTACCAGTAGATCACAATCTACCGGTAAATCTCGGAGGCTCTAAGAGTAGCTCTTGAGCCCTCTCTGAACTGCGCACTTGCGCAGTACATTTACATTAGATTTCCTCATTTGAGGAGCAGCTACTCACCGAGCAACAGCACAGGTGAGTAGCTGCAAGGAATGGAGGGAATTTTTTTTAAAGTAGCAATATAAGGATTGGGAATAGCAACTGATGGAGAGGAGGAGAATAGAGAGGGCGGGGCTTCAAGGAAGGGGCGGGGTGGTAGATCTTGGCTTGGTCTGTCATTTAAAAAGTGATCTTGGGTGTAAAAAGGTTGGAGACCACGGGTAGATGGTGCTTGGTCCTGCCAGGAAGGCAGGGGACTGGACTTGATGACCTTGCGAGGTCCCTTCCAGTTTTAGCATTCTCTGATTCTAAAGACACAGGCTGTGTCTACACTGGCATGAATTTCCGGAAATGCTTAAAACAGAATACTATTCCGTTTTCAGTTTTTCCGGAAAAGGAGCATCTACATTGGCAGGCTGCTTTTCCGGATAAGACCTTTTCCCGGAAAAGCGTCTGTGGCAAATGTAGACGCGCTTTTCCGGAAAAGAGCCCCGATCGCCATTTTCGCGATCGGGGCTTTTTTCGGAAAAGACTACTGGGCTGTCTACACTGGCCCTTTTCCGGAACAGTGTTCCGGAATAAGGACTTATGCCCGAGTGGGAGCAGAATAGTTTTTCCGGAATAGCAGTTGATTTTGTACAGTAGAGCATCGTTGCTTTTCCAGAAATTCAAGGGCCAGTGTAGACAGCTCGCAGCTTATTCCGGAAAAGTGGCTGATTTTCCGGAATAAGTGGCCCAGTGTAGACACAGCCACACTGTTCAGACATGTTACCTCCTTTGAGAACATCAACGACAATGATAAAGGAACAACTTTCACTTCCCAATGTTCCACCATGTCCTCAGAAATGCTTGTAGATTGAATTTTCATTTTCCTTCTCCTCTCCCCTTGTTCTTAAACAGAGAAGCTCACAGCAACTGTAATAAACCAGTCTGTTAGAAATGATCATTAGCACACATGGAAAATGGGTGCTTATTAAAGCACAGATCTGAGTAACTACTTATTGAGTTCTCCCCTGTGAAGTTTTCAAAGTGCATCTTTACACTGAAGTGCATTGGGAGAAAACAAAAAGCCTTGTATCCGAACAACCCCAGATTTGGGGAGAGTTCACATTTAAAGTCAGGGGCAAATGTTAAATGTGATCATGGATCTGCAAGGGGTGAGCCATTAGCTCTTGGAGAAAGTTTCAATCTAAATGTAGATGCTAGTCTAAAATGCATAGCACAGGAACAAACTCTTCTTAGAATTGATTCATTTGCTGGGTTTAAATTTGCCAGGAAAGATGTTTCTAAAGGAGAAATAAGCCTAGGCTTATCGTGTGGTCGAGTCATTTCTCGACTACTCACTTCCTCCTCCCTTGCTGCTTCTGTATCAGAGACAGCAAGGGGGGAGCAGGAGCCAGTGATGGGGGGAGCTAGTTTAAATGCTGGTTTTCTCCCAACACCATCTCTGGGGGGCAGGGAGGCAGAGGTGTAGCAGGGGACCTCGCGGGAGCCGGGACTCAGCAGTCCCAGCTCACGCCAAGTCCCAGACTGCTGCGGCTCTGCTTTTTAAATGTAAAAGCTGCCACTACTACATTTAAAAGGCAGAGCTGCAGCAGTCCCAGAGCCAGCGTGAGCTGGGACTACTCAATCCCAGCTCATGTGGCCGCCCGGGAGCTAACACCCTTCTCGACTAATCAAGTAGTGGATGAAAATTCCAATGACTACTCGATTCGTTTATTAACCGCGACTTAACATCCCTCCTACTAACTGTGCCGTGTAACCTATTGCTTTAATCAGCCTCTGTACCGGATGGCTGGAGGACAGCTCATGTAATGCTCATTTTTGAAAAAGGCTCCAGCGGGGAGCTTCACAATTACAGGAGGATGAGCCTAACTTCAGTGCCTGGCAAATAGCAGAGAACAGAATGATCAGACACATAGATGAACCCCGTAGGTTGGAGAAGAGGCAACACAGCTTTTGTGAAATGAAATCATGTCCCACCAATCTAAAACAATTATCTGAGGGTGTCCATAAGCAAGTAGAGCAGGAGCAGGGGAGATATGGCCTGTGGGCTGGATCTGGCCTGCCAAACCACTGGCTTTGGCCCATGGGCTACCCTGCCAGGACTTTCAGGCACAGAGGAGCAAGCTACTTCAGAGCAGCCCCACACTGCTTTAAATGGCTGGCTGCTCTCTATGGCTCTCTGTTCTGGGCTACGAGGGGAGGGGGGGGCTTTCTGCTCTGCTCTGACCCCCCAGCAAGTTCTCTCAGCTTGGAAGCCAGCCAATGGGAGCTTGGAAACTGGCCAGTGGGAGCTGAAAGGTTTTGTTAGGAGGCAGGGGCCTTCCCTGCCAGCCAGAACAGAGAGCTACAGGGAACAGCCAGCCATTTTCAGCAGCCTGAGGCTGTGGCAGGCAATGAGCTTGCCTCAGGGTCCTGCAGGGCTGCTGGCTGGGAGCCGCCTATGTACCCCTCTCCTGACCAAAGTCTGCCTGTGGCACCCCAGCCCCTGCCCCCCTATTCCCTGCCCCAGGTCACCACCCCTTCCTGTTCAAGGTGACCATCCAAACCCCCATCCCTTTGCTCCAGATCATAACTCCCTCCCAGACTCTGCACCCCTCCCCCCCCCCCCCCCCCCCCACACACACACCTCTTGCCCAGGCCAGAATCCTCACCTATGCCCACAACCACCCCCAATCCTGCACCCCATTCTCTTTCCCCATCATTCAAATCCTCTGCACTCCCCTTCCCCCCATTACAACTCCCTCCCAGACCCTGCATCCTCTCCTAAGTACCTACTGCAGAACAAAATTCTCTCCTGAACCCCTACCTCCTCCCAGACCCTGATCCCAATCCCCTGCGTCAGGTCACAACTCCCTCCTTCACCCAAACTCTCGCTCAGACCCCACACATTCTCCTCCAGCCCAGTCCCCTACCACAAGCTCTTGTCTGCACCCAACCTCCATCCCAGACCCCACAGCCCCTCCATGGAAAAGTGCGACCCTTGACAACTTTCCAAAATCTTGGAGTGACCTCCCATGAAAAATGATTGCTCTCCCCTAAAGTAGACAGTGGTGATTCAGTGGAGATAGTGGACTTGGACTTTCAGAAAGCCTTTGACAAGGTCCCTCACCAAAGGCACTTAAGCAAAAGTAAGCAGTCACGGGATAAGAGGGAAGGTCCTCTCATAGATCAGTAACTGGTTAAAAGTCTGGAAACAAGGGATAGGAAATTTCCACTTTTCACAGTGGAAATCGGTAAATAGTGGAATCCCATGAAGTGAAGACCTACATTGGGACCTGTTCTGTGCAACATAGTCAGGTCTATACAGTCATGATGGGTACAAGGAAAGTGAATAAGGAAGTGCAATTTACCCCTTCACATAACACAAGAAACAGTGTCTTGTATCAGAGGGGTAGCCGTGTTAGTCTGAATCTGCAAAAGCGGCGAGGAGTCCTGTGGCACCTTATAGACTAACTGAAGTGTAGGAGCATAAGCTTTCATGGGCAAAGACCCACTTCGTCAGATCTGACGAAGTGGGTCTTTGCCCACGAAAGCTTATGCTCCTACACAAGAAACAGTGGTCACCCACTGAAGAGAGTAGGCAGCAGGTTGAAAGGAAGTACTTCTCACAGAGTGCAGTCGGCCTGTGGAACTTGTGGCTAGGGATGCTAGGAAGATCGAAAGTAGAATTGGTTTAAAAAATGGATACGTTCAGTCCGTCAATGGATATTAGCCAAGATGCTCAGGGATGTAACCCCATGCACTGGATGTTCCTAAATCTCTGACTGCTAGAAGTTGGGAGTGGACGGCAGAGGATGGCTAACTCAATCAGTTGCCCTGTACTGATCATCCCCTGTGAAGCATCCGGCACTGGCCAGTGTCAGAAGACTGGGCTAGATGGACCATGGGTCTGAGCCAGTATGGCCACTCTTATGAAGGTGGGCTAATTTGTGGCCTGGGGATGGAACTAAAGTGAAGCCTAAAGTGGTGGTTTCTACTCCAGACCCTCACCAACAGAAGGCTCCAGGAAAGGGCTTTCACTACCTCTTATTGTTGTTGCTATTTATGTGCACCCCCAAAAAGCTCCATTCAGCATCAAGATTCTATTGCTCTGTGAGACAGACGAAGAGACAGCCTGTGCTTCCACAACCCCACCGTCCTCACCTTTCCCATACAACCCATGCAACCCATACAGTAACACAAATGCCCATCTTTGTTTATTGAACCCAGATGATATGTTCTCACAAACCCCTGTAAAGCAAGGACCCCTATTCCATGACCATAGAGCACATGGTTTAAATTAAAGCAGTGTACAAACAAGGGCCGTCAACGAATTGCCGTTAACATAGGCAATTAACTCAAAAAAATTATTCACAATTAATCATACTTTTAATCACATTGTTAAACAATAGAATGCCAATTGAAATGCATTCAATATTTTGGATGTTTATCTACATATTGATTTCAATTGCCATGCAGAATACAAAATGTAAAGTGCTCATTTTCTATTCTATTATTATTATTACAAATATTTGCACCATAGAAATGGATAAACGACATAAATATAATTTTAATTCACCACACGCAAGTACTATGGTTGAATCTCTTTATTGTGAAAGTGCATCTTGCAACAAAACAATGTAAAACTTTGAAGCCTACAAATCCATACTGTCCTGCATCTTGCTCCGCCAATCGCTAAGACAAACAAGTTCGTTTATATTTATAGGAGATAATGCTGCCTGTTCTTTGTTTACAATGTCACCAGAAGGTGAGAACAGGAGTTCACATGGGACTCTTGTAGCTGGCATTGCAAGGTATTTATGTGCCAGATATGCTAAACATTCGTATGCCCCTTCATGTTTTGGCAACCATTCCAGAGAGCATGCTTCCACGCTGATGATGCTTGTTAAAAATTAATGCATTAATTAAATTTGTGACTGAACTCCTTAGGGGAGAATTTTATGTGTGTGGCTCTGTTTTATCTGCATTCTGCCATATATTTCATGGTATAGTAGCCTTGGATAATGACTCAGCACCTGTTCATTTTGAGAACACTTTCACTGCAGATTTGACAAAACACAAAGATGGTATGTTTGTGAGATATGAAAGCTTCAGCACTCGATCCAAGACTTAAGAATTTGAAGCGCTTTCCAAAATTTGAGAGGGATGTGGGGTGGCAATTACTTTCAGCGGGTCTTAAAAGAACAACTTTCTGATGTGGAATCTCCTGGAATCCAAACCACCACCACTAAAAAAAGGGACAAAATTAACCTTCTGCTGGGATCATCCTACTCAGATGATGGAAATGAAAGTATGGTTGGTCTGCAGTGCTTTGGGATGTTCTTGCACAGAACCCATCATCAACATAGATGCATACCCTCTGGAATGGTGGCTGAAGCGTGAAAGAACACATGAACCTATGGCATATAAATATCTTGAAATGCCAGCTACAAAAGTGCCATGTGAACATCTGTTCTCACTTTCAGGTGACATTGTGAACAAGCGGCAGGCAGCATTATCTCCTGCAAATGAAAACAAATGTGTTTGTCTGAGCAATTGGCTGAATAAGACATAGGACTCAGTGGACTTGTTGCTAAATTTTTACCTTGTTTTATTTTTGAACACAGTTATTTTTGTCATTCTACATTTGTAAGTTCAACTTTCACCATAAAGAGATTGCACTAACTAGAGTACTTGTATTAGATGAATTGAAAAATGCTATTTAATTTTTTACAGGGCAAATATTGGTAATAAAAATGAATGTAAAGTGAGCACTCTGCACTTTGTATTCTGTATTGTAATCGAAAATGATATTTGAATTTTTGCCCATTGCAAGATCTATGCGGTTTCAAAGAAATCAGCTAGAACTGACCCAGCAGGATTAATGTAGAGCAGGAGTAGACAGACGTCTGTAAGAAATCACACACAGTGGGGGTGCTATGGTAGCAGACTCTAGACAGAACTGTTTTGCTTTCATGAGCCATAAGTATCATTCCAAAAGGTAAAGAAAGGTTTCACGTTTTTGGTGCTTTGACTCTCTTTTCCCCTATGGCCTTTCCAATCATAGACTTGTACGGTGATTTTGCTACTTTTATTCTGAAATACGAGGCTTTTGCTTGAAATGTCTTTCATCTGTACATCTGGCCAAAAACTCCAGCTTGCAGGTTATTTAAATAGTAGAATTGGATCACATTTTCTCAGCCTTCTCTAGTGATGTTATCAGGTTCCTGCAGGTCCCCATGAAGCTCTGTCTTATCTTTTGCAGTAAGAAATAAGCCTGACTTTTCTTCCTCTTTCTTCTTCATTTAAATCTGGTCTAATCTGTAGTTGCTCAGCACTGTTTTGCCTTGAAAAGCGATTACACCTTTTCTCAAGCATAGTGACCAGCACTGAGAGCAGCATGCTCAGCGAGATCTTCATTCGCACAGCCTTCGAGCAATAAAACTATCTCCTTTTTGATTTATGTTACATTCCTCCTGCAATACATCTTAGAATCCTGATGGCGTTCCACTGTACATCCGAACATCAGCCTTGTTTCCTCCCCTCCCTTCGGTTAAACTCCAGAATCTCTTCCTTTGTCAGCTGACTGCTTTCAACATCTTCCCTTTTGGCAGCTATTTTCTCTTTTATGTGTCTTTTTATTCAGTTTTTATCTGCACTGAACTGCTTTCCGAACTATTAACCAAGGGGTCCAAACCTTAGCCGTCCTCTAGCTGTTTCTAATTTTTAATTATTGCCTCTCTTTCTCAGCAATATCTGTGACTCAAGCATTTTTCTTGCCCCTAAGGGCATTCAAGCCCTTTCTCTAGGTAATAAAAGCTGGGGATGTATACACTGATCTCAACGGTGCTTCACGTTTTCCTTTGGTGTAGGGTGGTTCCCTATCTCAGCCCAGTCACATTGTCCCCAGACTGGATCTCAAGAGCTATAGGTCTGAGAAAAGCCTGATCCCAAACCAGGGGAAATGAAAATAAAAACAAAACAGGGGTAAGTAATGGCTATGGTCATTTGTTTAGTGAGTCTACAGATCTCTCTGGCCTAAAAAACACAACTGGGTTAAACTGGCATGTCTTTGTTGTTGTTGTGTAAGTCATTAGTTCTGTGTATTTCAAGAGCAACCAGGCCTGCTGATATGTGTGGAGGACAGGGGGTGGGGGGAAATGAAAAAAATTGGGCAGTTGCCCCAGGGTTTGGTGATTCCAAACAACCTGAGGCTCCTGGCCACCACCGCTGCCACTGCGGTGAGAGAGACGGAGAGGCACACGACATGCGGATGGAGAGACTCATGACATGCTCCAGAACACTGTGCCATGTGCTCCGAGCGGTTCTGAAGGGTGGTGGGGGATGGGAGAAGGGCATGCTTCTGGCAGTACTGAGGGCTGTACCAGCCCCACCCCTTCCACCTGAGTCCCCGCCCCTTCCACCTGAGTCCCCGCCCCTTCCACTTGAGGCCCTGCCCCTTCCTGGAGCAGGGAGCCCCTCCTCCCCCAACATTGCCTAGGTGCCCCGCAATCCTGTCAGTGCCTCAGGGTATGTCTACACTACCCAGCTAGTTCGAACTAGCGGAGTAATGTATGCATACCGAACTTGCTAATGAAGCCCGGGATTTGAATTTCCTGGGCTTCATTAGCATAAAGCCGGCGCCGCCATTTTTAAAAGCGGAACGAGGTGTACAGATAGTTCGGAATGGCTAGCTAGTTCGAACTATCTAGCCCGTGCCGCGTGTAGCCGCGCGGCACAGGGTTCGCACTAGCTGGCTTTTAAAAATGGCGGCGCCGGCTTTTAAAAATGGCGGCACCGGCTTTATGCTAATGAAGCCCGGGAAATTCAAATCCCGGGCTTCATTAGCAAGTTCGGTATGCATACATTACCCCGCTAGTTCGAACTAGCGGGGTAGTGTAGACATACCCTCAGAGAGCAGCTGTTACATTCCCAGACAAGGGTGCTGACTAAACTTGGGTGTTTTATTAAAACTTTTGTTCTTATCCTAAAGAAACAATCAAACCCTGCTGCTGGAGACACTTCAGTGCACTTTCTCCACAGACATAACCTCCCTCCCTCACTTTGACCCTTGTCCGTGGTTAAAGGGAGCACAGCTAAGCTGAAACCCCCTTTTTGTTCCCGATGTGGACTATCGCCAAAAGAATACAAATGTTGCATGTGGGCTAGTCATGAGGGTGCCTGAGCCTGAGGATTAAATGAAAAACCGTACTCATTGTTACTTGTGTGTATAAGTAATTAGCAATTTACTTTTCATCTCAATGTGATTTGAAAAGAAAACCTGCACAGAAATGAGGCTGTCAACCAAAGCTCTTAGATTTTCAATAACAAGAAAATAAACAATTCCCCCAAGCAGATCAAAGTTGTACATGCTGCTGGGCGGCTCATTCCGTTTTGAGCTACCTCCCCTAACGGTTTTTGTATTGCTCTCATCCATCATTCTCTCAGTGAAGGAGAAGACACAGACGGATGGGTGTCTCAGGAATGGCTTTAAAAAACGACAGTGCATAGCTCCTAATTCTGCTTAATATGGAGTCCTGGCACCCGTAGGCTTGGCAGTTTATACCCCGGCACCTCTGCATGCATCAATTACGAATGTAAAAAAATTGCTTAAGCACCAGCATCTCTTTCATTACAAACTAAGCATGGGCTGCAATGGGGCTGTAGGAGTCTGCTGCAGATTAAGGACCATTAAACAAGTGCTCTAGAGCTGATCCTTGAGAACCAAACAGGCTAATTTGGCAATGGCGTTCCTGGGGTAGAGAAATCAATTCTGGAATGTAACAGAATCCTAGGCATTTGTGATGTCTGAAATATTCAAACAGAAGTGGAAGGCATTTCTGAACCAATCTTTTCTTTACTTAGTTCCATCCTAATTTCCCAATCATTTTTTGGCCCTAGGGATCATGTACAAACATTGCACATTGGATATTAATTCTCCAATATTCTGGTCTCAGCACTTTCACTTCAGTTTATGCTAGTGTGTCTTTCGCTTCAGTTTATGCTAGTGTGTAATGTCAATCAGAGCTTTCTTGTTCAGTGTGAACGCTGTCTTGAGCAAAAGCACATGGCTTTTGTGATGTGCTTTGAGGTGTGGATGTGCTCTTGCGCCAGAAGTTTTTGCGCATAAACTCTTGCGCAAGAAACATGTAGTGCAGATGTAGCCGATGTGTGTGGGTATGTCTACACTACAGAATTTTGAGGAATGTCCACACTGCAATTGGGTTTTTCTGCAAGAAAATCAAAAGAACAGAGTTTTTTTTCTGGCATTGGTAATCCTCATCCTACGAGGAAGAAGAATTTTTGAAAATGAGCTTTTTCACTAAAAGGCGTGTGTGGATGGGCAAGAGGAAGTTCCTTCTGAAGAAGAGGAAAGAGCAAAAAGCACAAGTGCCCTGGTGGCCATTCCGTCCATAGCAATCACAGCTTACATGAGAGAGAGTGTCCATTCAGCTCTCGTTCGAAAAAGCAGATCTCTTCTTTGATGCACTTTTGCAGTGTGAACGCTCTTTTTCAGAAGAAGTTTTTTCGGAAGAGCTCTTCCAAAAAAAGCTTCTTCCAGAAGAAACCTGTAGTCTAGATGTAGCCTGTGTGTGTGTGTAAAACTGATTAATCTTCAAGTTGTAAAGTTAAGCATACGTGTAAGTGTTTATAGAGTCAAGGCTAAAAACGTTGTAGGTCAAAACAGGAACCAAATGTCTTCCAAAATTCACGAATTTTGTTGGAGGGCTGCTTTTTTTTCTTTTTCAAAGAAAAATTGAAACCACAATGTAACATGTAGTTTGAGTTTGTGATGCCTGAATCAGTGTTCAGCTTTAAAATCAGAGGATAGATGGAGGGACAAACAGAATCTGTTTATTCTTAATGATTTTATAGATTCTACAATTGGGCCAAAACAGTAGAAAAATAATGGGACTAAATTTACCATAAACCCTGGGATAAATAAGCACAATACAACAGCATACCATCTCTCCTTTACAACACAGATTTAAACTTCTGTTGAAAACGCATGTTTTTCAAGGATGAAAGACTGTTACATAAACAACAGACTCATTACAAAGCTTTGGTGGAAAATTGTACTTCCTTTCGTAATGAATGCAATATCTGGTGATTGCATTGTGTGCATCTATGAATTAGCTATTTTTTAATAAAAATGTTGCTAAATTATTAACTTTTTTTCCAAAGTGATATTTGATGAGAAAAAGTAATATCCGTGTGAAGTATTAAGTATTTCTTATGAAAAAGTTATATAAATCTGACAGAGCATAACAATTATGCTGTCAAAAAATATAAGATCCCATTTTCCCAGAGCCATCCAGTTCACTGGATTTCACTTCCACAAGCTGTCATTGGGATGGAGAGATTTATTTTGACTCTAATTGCACTGCCAAAGGTGTCATTACTGAAAACATACATAGAGGCTTAATTTTTTTCCACACAAATCTTGTCTGGTGTTAGTCCTTCTCCTTTAAAACCTGAAGAGGGAAAAATCTTATCTGGTGCTTTTATAACTTTTGTGATACTATCTTGCCCGTGCAAAAGGCTGCAGAAGAGACCATGGAAATGGGCTTGCCAAATAGCAAGGCTCAGATACTCAAAGATATTTAAACAACAAACAAATAACAATAAACTCTCATCAAGATACATGGGAGATAGGCTAATTGGTTAACTTTCACCATTACATGCAGACCCCTCATGCCTCTGAGTAAATGTGTAACTGCTGAAAATGTCAACGGTTACACATTTATCTCAATAAATGCTTTTTATCATCCCTAGCTGAAATACCTTTGAGGATATGGGCATATGTTTCTATTTATAGCATGCATTCTCTTCTGTAGTTTTAAAGATCTGTTCTAAAACCCAGTGAGATCAATGGAAATCTTTTCTTTCACATTAATGGGCTTTATGAAACAGCAATGGAATGTGTAATTCACCTCTTTTGTGGAATTTCAATTGGATCACAATCATTAAGTTTCCTCATCAAAGCATTGCCAATTAAGGTACCAGTTTAGCAAATCTTTACTCATGAGCACACCCCCTGAAGTCAACGGGTTCAACTTGTGCTTAAAATTAAGCACATGCTAAAATGTTTTGCTTAAACAGAGGCAAAAATGCCTTGGCAGATGTGTCACAGTGGCCATAAAAAAGTAATTTTAGATGAGCTTGCATTTAGATTAGCATATTGCATTACAGAAAAGTTTGGAATGAAATATTTTAATAGGTTATGAAAATTATTACTGCCTTCATTCATGTCATTTATGTTGACATTTATATCTTTTTCCTAGAAAACTTTTGTAAATGTCTTTAATTTGTAAATATCCCAGACACAGCTGATTGATCACTTGTAGTTTCTTTTAAGACCAAAGAAAGAGGATGGAAATGTACATGTCAGTGCTGTATTGGAGTAAGGAAGAAGTCTCTTCATTCTGAAATGAGTATGTGGCATCCGTCTGAGACAGATGGAGCTGAAATGAAGGAATAGCTTTGCCAGGCAACCTGTGCCTCTGATTCTTAAATTCAAAGCCCAGAGTTACTGGTATCTTCATAGATAGTGATGCAGGATATGGCAAACTATGGAATTCACACTGACCTGTGATATATTCAGGCTGATGAAAAGATAAGACATTTTTGTAAATATCACATCTGATTTTTATCTCATATACAATAGTGCAAATCAAGTGTAATTCCATTGAAGTCTAATAGAGTTATACCAGTTAGTGTAAGAGACAGCAAAATCAGGCTCTGGTAGTGGGACCCATTTTATTTTTTTAAGAGGAAATCTATCACATATCATCTGAGTTATGACAGCTACATTATAATCATGGTTTTTTGCAATCAAACACGGTGGAATATCTATTTAAGCCATCCATTGCATTTGCTTCCTTTTTCCTCACTCCATTTAAACCAAGTTTCACTGTGTGTAACATAAAAATATACAATTCTCAGCGCCTCAGAGAAATTATATGTACATGTAATAAAAATATATCCCTCAAAATTTAATTTCATATTAAGATAAACTTCATAAGCATCTCCCTAAAGTCTCCCATTTATGCAACGAAAAAGAGTTTGAATTAACCCATTTACTGCAAAGTAAAACCACTTAAGTATTATCACGACAGCATTAACAAAAAAGTGACAAAGCCATCCCGTTGTACAGCTGTGACTCAGATCCACTACATAACTTGACTACATAATTCATCTTTCTGGGACTTAATGGTATTATTCTTGATATCTCAGCTTTGAAATTGTGCATATTTAAATTAAAATGGCAAAATAAAGGTCACTAAGCCAGCCTCCAGATATATTTAAAATAAAGTTCTCGTTATATTACAGTTTTCTAAATGATGACAGTAATGGCTATCACTTATTGCTTAGTAATTCTTGTTGAAATTATCTTTGCACAGTCCACTGTTTCTATTAAAAACAACAGATGCTTCTGGCAATGTTTGTCCTCTCTGTTTTGTACTACAACAGCAAGATCAGCAGGAAAACACGCCAGGACATTTGGGGATCCTGACATACTTTATTGTTAAGCCCCATCTAGTCAGAAGGTCAAAAAGTTGCAGTGATGGAAATTCGAGAGATGGAAGACAAACGGGTGAGTAAGTGTCCACTGATTTAGGAGTTAGCATCCTGTTGCTAGGGAACTGGATCTATATGGAAGCTATTTTCCCTTCTTAAAGAATCAGGGATGTGTGATGCTTTTCTTTAACATGAGAGAAATTATTTAGGAGGGAAGAGAAAAAACAAGCCATCATATAAGCAGAAATATTTGATAGGAAGTTTGCACTCATTACTACCTAAACCAGAATATGGCTGTGAGATTGTAGTAAACACCCTAATTCTTGGGGGAACTCCATGGAGTCTTCAGAGATCACCAGCATTCAGGATAGGGCTGCCAGACATTCAGTTTTCTACTAAAATGCCCAGTTGAAAAGGAACCCTGGCAGCTGTTAAAAGTTTTGTCGATGCTCAGCAGGGACCTGGGGATAAGGCAGGCTCTCTACTGCCCTGGCTCCATGCAGATTCCGGAGTAACCCCCAGGTCCCTGTGGCCCCTAGGTTCAGGGGTGGCCAGGGAGGCCTTTGTGACAGCAGGCACCATCCTTGAAGTTCCCATTGACCAGAAACCGCAACCAATGGGAGCAGGCAGGGTCATCCCGAGAGGGGTATGAGGCAACCCCTTCCCCTCCGCCACAGGACCTGCCTTACCCCTACCCCATCTCTTCCCCAAGCTCTGCCCCTACTCCACCTCTGCCCCTCAATGTGGCCCAGAGGATTATGGGATGCCGGGCACAGGGCAGCATCATCCCCTCCCCCGAACTCACCATGGCGAGGGGATCCGGAGCGGCCCAGCAGCCTGCTCTGCTCTGCCTCCCCGCTTGCTGTGCCCCACTTCTCAGCAGTACTCCGCTTCCCACCGCCACTGGGATGCTGCACGCAGTGTGCTGGGAGAGGCTGGCGGGGCAGGGCGGGGCTGCGGGGCCATTCTGGATTCTGCCACCATGGTGAGTATGAGGGGGCAACCCCTAGTGTCACCCTGTGCCAGGCACCTAGCCCCTGATAATCTTACGGGTCCTGTCCGTAGGACACTTGGGGCAGCCATTGCAGGGGCCCCAAAACTGTGGGGTCTAGGGTGGCTTTCCCCAGCCTGGATTCCCCTCTCGCACCCAAACTGCCTCCAGAGCCCACATCCTGCACCTATCACAAACCAGTCCCCTGCCCTAGCCCAGATTCCTCTCCTGTACCCCAAACCTCACATCCTTAGCCCCACACCTGAGACCGCCCCCTGCCAGAGCCCTCACACCCCTACATGCCCCAACCCCCTGCCCCAGCCTGGTGACAGTGAGTGAATTTGGGAGCAAATAAGTGGCAGCAGGAGAGCAGATGGAGGGAGCAGGCAATGGGGCCTGGGAGAAGGGGTGGGGTAGGGGTGGGACCCCAGAGAAGGATATAGGAAGGGAACTGGGAAGGGGTGTTTGGTTTTGTGTGATTAGAACGTTGGCGACCCTAATTCAGGGGCTTCTTTGAAAGGTAGCATTTAGTTTCATTGCCTAGAGCTTTACCACCTACTCGTGTGGCTGTCAGCTTTACAAATTAAAGAGAGTCAGGAGGGGAGCCTTCTTGGATTGGAGATCACCAAGAAGCAGCTAAATGCTACACTCATTAATGTTAGTGATTCAGTAGGTGGCATTTTGAGCTCTGGGTGTGAGTTATAGCTGTGTTAGCACAGCATGGTGTTAGGGGCCAAGTGCTGTTAAGGTGAAGAGATGTCCCAATATTATCAGGACTGTCTCAGTATTAGGGGCTTTGAAATTGTGCCACTCAGCCCCCCCATATGAAAGTGTCCTGATTTTTCACACTTGTGACATCCGCTGTCTTTAGGAAAGGATGGAAAATGGAGGGGCTAACCACACGTGGTCCTTAATGATCCATGGCGCTTTTCACCAGCCTATCTGGGTACTGAGCGCAGTGCTCTAGACAAATTCCAACTCAGTCTGCTTGGGAAACGGGAACATTTTAAAATGTTGGTGGCAAATGAGAACTGCCTTGCGGATGAAGTGCAAAAAGCACAGCCGCATCTTCTCCTCAGCAATCCCCATTCACGCTGAAGTAACTGTTAGGAATGAATTGCACCAGTGCAAGCAGTGTCCAAGCAGGTCTCCACTAAATATGCAAAGCTGGGGGCTTCCTCCAGGATCCAATTGTCACCCCAAGAGCTTTAGGCACAAAGCAAAGACCTGGTCAATAATCTGGGCATGCGGAATGGTCCATGTGTGTCCCATTCATGCTGTCTAGCTAGACAGTATTGTTCCCCTGCTCAGCATCTTCCACACGGACCCAGTTCTGACCAGACCATTCACACCAACAACTCTCATTATACTGTAAAAACAATGATCATAACAATGAAGCTAAAGACACAACATCAATCAGCATAGTAAAAGACAGGGACAAAATGGTCATTTTTTAAATTGAGGTGTCAATAAAGAAAATGAAGCGGGCAACAATAACCATTAGCTCCCTTCTGGAGAGAACTTGAACCAGGAAAATTCCAAAATTCAGCTGTGAGCAATTTTTTGTGGCTAATGTCTATAACCCTCGAAGAAGGCTGCCATTACACATGGTCAAATAATTCTCTCACACACACATATTTCAGGCTGATGGACATTTTTTAAAATTTTCAATCTGTCAGTCAATTTTATTCACAAAATGGTTGCAAATCATCCTATTCTTTGCTCATTTATGACTATTTTAGTCTTTTTTAATCAAAAGTATAAATAATTGGGCTTATGAATATTTTTGATAAACAGAAGCAGCACAGAGTTCAGCTGCCTGCGATGCGTCAGGTCGCATTATTGCTCACACACCGTTACACTGATGATAGCTGTGTCTTTTGGAAAATCTCCATGGAGACCAAAAGTTTCACATTGGTAGACTCAATGGCTTATTCAGCTGAAAGTTTGTTTTTCATTACTTTGATTGTTTCCACTCCTCCTGTTATGAAGGAGAAACAACAGCATGTGACTTGAGGAACCAATCACACAACAGCTACAACAAATACTTTAGGCCTATCTGAAAGGTGGAGGATTATTTGTCTAAACTATTCAGCAAATACTTAGGAGCAATGAATATGTTTGCAGATATGAGGATCCGTTAATGAGTGAGTCTCTAACTAAATAAAGTGATAGAGCTGGCGTTTAGCCTAGATTAATAGTCTAGACATCTCTAGTTTCTATAATAGTAATAGTCAATGAAGATTCTTTTTTAACAATAGTGGCATGAATGGCCCACTCTCATAAGAGATTTTAATGGGAAACCATATAGTGACTGAAAGGATTTTTTTATGTCTGCCAATCAGCTGGAAAACCTGAATTGAAGAAGTGGTCTCCATTCAGTCCCATCTCCCTCCCCCGCATTCCCCATCTAAGCAATCAAGCCTTGTACTGCAAGGAAGTTGTCGGATAAAGAGCAACTCTGATAATAGGCTTCCTTTCTGCATTACTGTCACCGGTGACATGGCAATTTTACAGTTAACGTAAAAAATGCATTTTGTTGCCTGAATGAAAGAGAGAGATTAAAAGTTAAAGCGCTGCGACTGCCTGGTGAGAAGCCTTGAAAAACATTCCATTTAGTATCAGAGGGGTAGCTGTGTTAGTCTGAATCTGCAAAAATGATGAGAAGTCCTGCGGCACCTTATAGACTAACAGATTTACTGGAGAATAAGCTTTTGTGGGCAAAGTCCCACTTCGTCAGATGCATCTTCTGAAATGCCATATTTCCAGGGGGCCTCGTCATTGGTTTCTTTTAATTCTTCTTACAAGTTGAACCTCTCTAGTCCAGAAATCTAGTCTGGAATTCTGGTCCGGAAACATCCCTGGTCCGGCTTGATTTTAGTGAGCCGGATGTCCACTTATCAGGGGTGTAGCCAAGTTTTCCGTGGTCTCATAAAGTTTGCTTACAGCCACCAGTCCTGGCCCTCAGTGTTCTGTGCTGTTATTTAGCTCTAATTTAACCCTAAATGTCCTCTAACAGTCCAGTAAGCAGTGGGAGTATTGGTCATGCTGCTAGACAACATTAACCTCCCGTGGTCTGGAAAATTCTCTGGTTCATAACTGGTCAGATCCCAAGGATGCTGGACTAGAGAGGTTCAACCCCATTCTGATGACTTTGTTGCTCAGAAGGTCCTCTACTCCTGCTGTACGTTTCCCACCTGAAGTCAATCACCTCTGACACCATCATCATCTCCCATGAAACTCATCGTGACCACATCCTCGGAATACACAGAATCTGTTCTTAACAGCATGGCTCTGGGAATCATACTTCCTGGGTTCCTAAGGTGGGTTTGCCAGATTCCCAGTGACACTGTGGATTGGTTGAGATTTTTTTTTCTCCTTATTGGTTCTGTTGAAATTTTTCCTCGGAAAGTTCTCTGTGAGGCTAAAGTGAAACTTTAAAGTTATGTGCTGCTGTTTGGGAGGATAATGGGACCAACTGCTTTTCAGTTCCAGATAAGGAATATGTGTTTTAAACTTGCTCTAGGGAAATTTCCAGCTGGCCAATTACTGCAAGCACAGATCTTCTGTAGAAAATGAAATTCCGTGAGGGTCAACTGAGTACTAACTGTGTGTTTTCAAAGGATGAAAGTGCATAATTATTGAGAAAGACTTTTGGACCTCACTTGTGGTTAGTATTCCTAAAATAGATCCTTTTCGGTGGTGCATAAACACAAACAGATGGGCTGACTTCTAAGATCTAATTATCAGAAGAGGTTCTAGTGCTTGTTATCTTTGCAGTTGACAACAACTAAATGTATTTATAGCTCTCTACCGTCAGCAGCATGAAAGTGCGTGGGAGGAAAGGCCCTGGAGAAGGAACGTGTGAGATTTGGAGACCCCTCCTCTCTATGCCACCAAGTTTTTTGATATACCTGTAAAATATTTAACCACTTGTCTCTCTGCAATAGCCCTAAGCACTCTGTGTATTCTGTTTCACATAGATATAGGCACAAGCCACCCAATTCAGATCTGGATATCAAAGCCTGCAAGACAGAGGACACGTTGGAGGCCTGGCCAGTGAAGGAGGTATGGCCAGAGTGCTGCTGAACTTTCCAACCCCTTGGTGACATAATAGCTCCTTCATAGCTGTTTTCAGCAACTCAACCAGCCTCGGAGGCTGCTATAAACTGTGCCAGGGCAGAACTGCTCCTTGCCCTATCCCAGAATCAGGGCATAGTAAAATGTCAGCTTTGTGCACCACGCTTGCACTTGTGACAAGCACCGCTCTGCCAGATCATTGCTAACCTTCAATTATAATAAATGATTATCCTCTTGCAGAGTGTAGGCTCACCTCTTTGTAGCAAGGTACTGAAATGTAACTAATGATTGAGAGGTTAATATGAGCTCATAAAAGCCTGTACTATGGCAAGCTTCCTTCCAGGGCTGTTCCCTGTGAGCAGGGAGAGGGACTTGTAAAATGCACCTTCATCTGATCAAAGCCCGTCGTCCTTGCAGGAACACTTGTAGAAGCTCATTTATCCAGCATATATGGGTGATGGAGGTTTTTGGAAGCAAAGTCATTATCCTTCTCTGTCAGTCAGAGGTGTCTCTCCTGCTCCTAAGCCAATATGAATGGCTTGGTACACTGCAGCTAGCATGCCCTTGCCAGCTGGCTTTTGGAGGGGTACTGAGCATACCCTGGGAGTCTATGAGGGGTCTTAATTGCCCCCCTGGAAACAACTGTCAGGAAGCTGAGACAACCATGCTTCACATAGGGAACCTGTACCTGCAAAGGGAAGACTCTGAGGCTAGACCTGCTCCAATATAGTTCATCCAAACTTTTTTTTCCAACAGAAGAATTGAATTTTCTGCTAACCATTTTTTTTAACAAGGCTGTGTCTAGACTGCATCCCTTTTTCGTAAAAGGGATGCAAATTAGACATATCGCAATTGCAAATGAAGTGGATCCCTTATCCCTTATTTTAAGAGGGATTAAACCATTAGGCTGTGTCTACACTGGCATAAATTTCCGGAACTGCTTAAAACGGAATACTACCTTGAGGGGTTTGCTGTTTGCCACTAGCAAAGTATTGTGAGAGGCAGCATAGGCTGGAGAGTTAAGGGGACACAGAAGTCTCCCAGTGCCAGGCTGCACCTTAGGCATCCCCATCACAATAATCATTTGTCTCATTTTGGAGATCTCTTTCCTATGTTACTGCATCCCTATTTTGTATCCACTCATAAGCCCAATGATGTCAATGCAACTACTTGTGGACCAATGAACTGACTAATATGTGTAAGGAGCTTGCAATCTGGCCCTAAGTGACTGCTTTTGTGTGTGTGTGTGTGTGTGTGTGTGTGTGTGTGTGTGTGTGAAGTGACTGTTTTGTGTGTGTGTGCGTGTGTGTGTGTGTGTGTGTGTGTGTGTGTGTGTGTGTGTGTGTGAGACCTTCAGCATAGAAGAAAGGTGATTTGCCCCTGTCTCTTCCATGGTCCCTTATCAGCTGATTGGAGCAGCTAAAAGAGTTCTTTCAGCACAGGGAGCACCGGGAGGCTATGTCTACACTGTGGGGGTTTTCCAGGATACCAGTGGTATCCCAGAAAAACTCCACCACATTCCGCTTTTTTTTTTTTTTGCGGAAGTGCAAACACGCTTTTTCAGAAGCCGTGTCTTCCTCATTTAATGAGGAAGAAGGGATCTTCCGAAAGAAGGGGATTTTCTAAAATTTGGCCCAGTGTAGACGAGACGAATTTTGGAAAAGCCTCTTCCAAAAAAAAGCTGTAGCGTAGACCTAGCCTAAGTGTATAATCCTAGTACTTCTAAATTCCATCTGAATTCTAACCCTGCAGAGTTAAGTCCATTGAACAACACTGAATCACTGGGGGGAAAAAACTTAATTACAGAGATGAGAACTTTTGAAGGGACAAGATTGTCTCTTCAGTGCTCCTGCTTATACATTTATATATTAGTTCACCACTTCATCAGTGGCAAGTGGATAAACACCGGCCTTTGTAAAACCGGAGTAAATTACCAGACACTTCAGGCAAACTCACTGGTAAAGATATATAGCTAAACAAACTTATTGATTACAAGAGATAGATTTTAAGTGATTGTAAACGATAGGCAAAAAGTCAGTTATCAAAAGAAATAACATATAAACATGTAATCTAAACTCCCAACCCTCTTAAACTAGATGAAGCAGTTTTTTCTCACCACTCTGGACATTGTAGTCCTTAATGTACAGGTTTATCCCTTCAACTTAGGACAGTGTCCTCTCTTTGAGTCTGGTCTACACTAGACCAGGAAGGTCGGCTTAAGGTACACAAGTCTAGTTATTCAAAATGCGTAGCTGGAGTTGGCTTACCTTGCACTGATCATTGGCAGCATCTGCACAGTGGGAGGCCAATGGGAGCATTTGGTCTCGAAGGCTTCCCTTACTCCTCACAAAAGGAAGAGTACCGGACACCAATGGAAGGTGTCCGGAGCCCAATACTAGACCTGATACATCGAATGCCAGAAGATCAACCTCTGGAGCATTGATCTAGTAAGTATAGATGGGCTCTTGGACTCTTCAGTCTTCTCAGTGTCCTGGTTGCTTGCAGAGGTGGGAGCAGGAGAAAGGCAAAGCAAGGGCCTGCTTTGTTCTGTTTTATGCCCTCAGTCCATGTGCTTGGAGAAACAAGTCCAGGTGTGTCTGATGGGCATTGCTAAGTCCCTAGGCTAGGTTCAACAATTCCTCTGGTGGGATCTTATGTAGATGAGTCATTGAATAGTAGCTCCCTTAAGGAACAGTGGCTGTTAATGGTTGTTTGACACCAGCTAAGCATTGGTTATGGTCCTTGCTGTTGTTTCTGAGGAGCTAATATCTGAGGGTATGTCTAGACTACAGGCTTATGTCGACATACGTTTTGTCGACCAAATCTGTCGACAAAACGTATGTCGACATAGAGAGTCTAGACTACATCCAGTTCTGTCGACAAAGCAAGCCGCTTTGTCGACATAACAGTGTGGACACAAAGGACAGTGTAGATGCAATAACGCCTTCTATCGACAGAATTCTGTCAAAAAAAAGGCGTTATTCCTTGCAGAATGAGGTTTACATACGTCGACAAAAATGCTGAGTTTTGTCGATGTTATGTCAACATAACTCAAAGGCAATGTGAACGGAGGTATAGTTTTGTCGACAAAAGTCCACTTTTGTCGACAAAACCCTGTAGTCTAGACACCCCCTGACTGATTCCCCAGCTTACAGCTGTTAGAGTGACAACCATACAACACAATCTCATACCTTCATAAGCACCAAAGATATACATATTTAGATAGCACCGTGGAGTTCAGCAGTCCATAACCTATTCCCTCATACCTCACATGACATGCCTTATATGCAAAATCACAAATATATACCAGAAAAATATAGGGACTACAGGGTGTTCCCCCTAGGTATAGAATGGCACAGTTATCACTCACTGTATCCTCTTCAACAAGAGACCACACCAGAGCCAGAGTTTAGCAATGCTTTAAAAATTGTATTAGTCGGAATTTCAGTATTTTGTTCTTCGAATCTCCTGTAAATGGCAGACAACATTAACTTGCTCCTGTTGAGAGTTTCTGATGGCAATTGCACTAAGCACTGCTTTTGTGAATGGTCTGTCAGCTTCTCTATCATCCTCTCACTTTATTTCTCAGCTGCAAAAATTGGCTCCAGGCTAAAACTTATCTTCCACGCTCTACACCCAGAAGTACTTTTATTTTTCTGCAGATTAATGATAATAGCAAAATGCTCTAATGAGTGGGGAGATCTGATATTTTGGAGACTGCATTTGCTACAGTGAAATTCATGCTAGTGAAAAAGATACCAGATAGATCAGCATTTTTCAAACTTTTTTCCTCACGACCCCGTTGAAGAAAATGGTTGATGCCTGTGACCCAGCATAATTATATCTTTTGACTAGAGCAAGGGCTATGGGTGGGGCCAGGAGGGGGGTTTTGCGAGAGGGTAGGGGAGAGGGCTACATCAGGGTGTTCAGGCAATAGGGTGGGATAGGATGAGGGTTTTGGACTATAGTAGGGGGTTCCAGACTGGGGGCAGGGCAGAGAGGTTCAGGGTGTGAGAGGCCAGCTCGGAGAGTGGATTTCAGGATGGGTACAGGTTCTGGGGTGGGATAGGATGAGGGTTTTGGACTATAATAGGGCGTTCCAGACTGGGGGCAGAGCAGAGGGGTTCAGGGTGTGAGAGGCAGCTCGGAGGGTGGGTTTCAGGTTGGGTACAGGTTCTGGGGTGGGATAGGATGAGGGTTTTGGACTATAGTAGGGCGTTCCAGACTGGGGGCAGGGCAGAGAGGTTCAGGGTGTGAGAGGCCAGCTCGGAGAGTGGATTTCAGGATGGGTACAGGTTCTGGGGTGGGATAGGATGAGGGTTTTGGACTATAATAGGGCGTTCCAGACTGGGGGCAGAGCAGAGGGGTTCAGGGTGTGAGAGGCCAGCTCGGAGAGTGGATTTCAGGATGGGTACAGGTTCTGGGGTGGGATAGGATGAGGGTTTTGGACTATAATAGGGCGTTCCAGACTGGGGGCAGGGCAGAGGGGTTCAGGGTGAGAGGCAGCTCGGAGGGTGGGTTTCAGGTTGGGTACATGTTCTGGGGTGGTACGGAGATGAGGTGTTTGGAGTGTAGGAGGGGGCTCTGGGTTTGGAGAGGCTCAGGGCTAGTGTTCAGGGTTTGGGCATGGGCTTTGCTCTGCCAGCATCCAGTTAGCAGATCAGCAGGGGTGCTAAGGCAGCTTCCTGCCTGTCCTGGAACTGTGGATTGCACTGCGCCCTGGAAGTGGTCAGCAGCAGGACTGGTTCCTAGGCAGAGGTGCACACGCGGCTCTGCACAATGCATTCGCCCAGAGGCACCGGTCCCTGGAGCCGAAGCCCAGGATGGAGGCAGTGCAGGGAGTCCCATCCAGCCTCGCCTAGGAGTTGGACCAGCTGCTGGCCCCTTCTGGGATCTGCACTGCCAGGAATGGCAGGAAGCCTGCCGTAGCAATGCTGCTGATCACTTGGTCACCCAACAGCCAGGCGACCAGGCACCTGACATTCCACAATCCTATACTGCTGCGACCCAGAGTGTGTAACTCACGGAGGTAGATGGCTCTACCATGCAAAATGTATTTGCTGCAGGGGGCAGCAGGACAATCTGACCTACGCTAGCCAGCCCCTCTTGCTGCATGGCTGAAGGCAAGTGTTCGGAGAATGAAAACAGGTTCAAGTCTCCAGGGTCCACTCAATCCTTTCAGCTAAGCTCACCAACAACATTTCTTACCAGCACAAATGGCAACCAGAAGTCTAACTTGTATTGAAAGTCAATCGGAGATAGGCTCCTGTGGGCAGCTTAGCATTTTGGAAATTTCTCCTTATTGAAATTATGGGTTTGGGTTTGTTTAAAAAGTCTCCATAAACATTTTTAAAGGCCTGTTCATGATTCCACTCCACAACTCCATGGCAAATTCCTTCTGTGTTCCTTTACATGGGAGCAGGCCCATATGCCTATAGAATGCAGCTTGCTAAACACATGCATTGGATATTATTAAGGGTTACCTTTAAAATCATTCTAGTGCTGCACAAGAACAGAAGCTTGTTTTACAAAAACTCTGAACTGACTGGATGGAATTCACCCTGCAGCTCAAGAAATTCCAAGCAGGGCAAGGACAATTTTAAAGGGGCAGGACTACTTATGTTCTTGCCAGGATGTTGTGATGCCTTTTGGTCCAGATTTGAGTCAGCTAAATATATCTCATGCATACATCATTTAAAACAAATGGAAAAACATAAACCAGTAACATAGGTCAGAGCTCCCCAAACAGCATAAAAAGAATGCACAGAAGCACCAAGTGTGCAAAACCTAAGCAGGAAACAGGGCATGCAATGTGTAGATCAGAGAGAGAGAAATCCCACTCTGTGTGGCCAAAGCCAGGCAGAGTCAATAAGTGTGTATTTTTTTCCATCTACATGGGGAATAAATGTTTTCTATGTGCACCCAGGCATGTGCAAATGTGCACCACCAGTAGAAACAAAATCCTAGCTATGAGTACACTGCTAATCAGCTGGGCAGCATTCGAATCTCTCCTGAATGGCCACACAAGCACACCGCTTATAGGGACCACTACCTCACAGGTTGTCATGAGGATATACAAGTTATGATGTGCTAAGATATAATAGGGGGAGGTGGCTGTAGAACACCGAAAGAGAGACAGAGAGGGCACCTCCCTGCACTCCTGGGGAGGACAGCAAGAGAAGGCATGGATGGACACATAGGGTATGTCTAGTGGCTGTCAAGACGGGGATCGGGCGACAAAGTAAGCCTTTGTTGGCTGATCCTGTAAACCTTGTTTTATGAGGCATAAGGAATCGGCCGACAAAGGCTTTCTTTGTCACCTGATCCCCGTCTTGACAGCTGCTTTGTGCCGACAAACTGCTGACTTGGCGAAACGCAGCAGCCGTTTTTATTCAAATGAAGTGCGGGAGATTTAAATCCCCTCTTCGTTTGCAATGTCGGTATGTCTGATTTACCCGTAATGTCTTTATCCTGGATAGCTCCAGGCAGGGGATGAGGTTGGAGGCAGGATGGGAGATGAAGCAGCAAATTCACAGTTCCTGGTCCTGACCAGCCACCTCCAGCCATGTTTAGCTTTGGACAAATGTGCCTGCCCAACGTCAGGTCACTCACTCATTTCCCCCCAGTACTTTTGTCCCGTGCACCCAGGACTTGGGATAAAGCAAGCAGAGCATAGAGAGCCAGCTAAGACCTTACTGCTTATTTCCTTTCACAGGTTCAAGTGGCCTTTTATGACAGCTCATTCCATTTTCAGCTTTGTGGTCCATTCCCTCACACTGCAAGGTCAGTTATTCAGCTCCTATAAAGTCTTATAACTCTTCTGCAAAGGGGACCTCGCAGTGCCACACAGAGAAGCCTCCTCACAGGATTCCAGCCTGGCCTTTAGTTAAGTGCATCACAACCATGGGGGTCTCTTATGTAAGGAAGTAAGTCAGAGTTAGCTCATGGCTCCAGCCCGGAATACTCTGAGGCTATGTCTAGACTGCAGAGATCTTCCAGAAAAACTTCTTCTGAAAGAGAGCGTCCACACTGAATGGATGCTATCTTGCATTTCAGCTGTGATTGCAATGGACGGAATGGCCACCAAGACACCTATGCTTTTTCCTCTTTCCTTTTCTTTCGAAAGAACTCCCTCATCCTCATCCACACATGCCTTTTTCTGAAAGAGCTCTTTCACAAAAGGCTTCTTCCTCATAGAATGAGGATTGCCAATGCCTGAAAAACTCCTTTGTTCTTTCAATTTTTTTGCGGAAGAATGCAATTGCAGTGTGGACATAATTGAAGTTTTTTTGAAAAATGGCCATTTTTCTGAAAAAAAACCCTCTGTAGTGTAGACATGAGTTACCCAGTTATGGCCATGTCACTAAAAGTAACACCATAGGCTTCACGAGGGAGGAAGAACTATGGAGCAACGGGAACACTGCCATCCATTGGCTTCAATGGAGCCTCATCGATTTATACCCATTGAGGATCAGGTCTGGATTTCCTAGGAAAATGTTCTTAGTAGGATGGAAAATGACTGTCTTTGTCTCTTCCAACGTCTCTCTGTGGCTGCTGTGATGAGGCCACAATCGGTGTTATTTCTGAAATTACAGGTCTACCAGGGAGCGTGTGCTGATAGCTGTCTTTAAAGTGAGGCTATGCCAATCAATTCTGCACTATGTGAAAAGGAAGAAGCTATTTACACACAAAAGTGATGCCTGGGGCCATAATGGGTGCAAAGAACCGGGGAAATTGAGATCAATTTGCCAACAGGTCTATTTATTGGCACCCTGGGCATTGATTTTGTGCTATAATGTGGCGATCTCCCTTGCTATCATAGTGTGTGTGTGGGGGGGAGGGTTGTTCTCGCCTCAAGCATCTACCAGCCCTGGAGTGATAATTGCCTCCATGGCTTAACACAAAGGGCTACAATCAAAAGCTTGCTTCTTCTTTCCTCTGGCAAGAAGTTAAATGGAGAAGTTAACATGTTCTTATGGCTTCTCCTGACCCCCTGTCTCTGCTCTTCAGTGGTTCAGAGCTCCTTTCATTCCCTACTTTGACGCCAGCAATCCTGACACCATTACCAGTTCATGGTGGCTTTCCTGTCCATGGCCTGGACCAAGGCAAGTTCGACTTTTTAGTCCCGTATTTGTTTTGGTGTTAGAGGCCGGAATTAAAATCACAACTAGCGCTACTAAGTGGCAACGGCGAGGCAGTGAATTCTGTGTTGGTGAAGGACCTAGAGATGAGGTCAGGTCAGTCAATGTGCAGCTGTAACCCATACTCCTCATGGGTGTCTTGCACTGTCCCATCTAGTGGCACAGAGACCAGATACAGAGAGAGAAAATGAGCCTGCTCTATAGCCTGAGCTACCAGCCAGCTGGCTTTTAACTCCTGGTAGAGGCTCATGTGCTAAGCTCCAGAGGATCCAGGTTCAATTCCACCTGTCTTCTCATATGGCATTTAATGAGTGTTAGTCATCACTATTTGATCTGAGGAAGTGGGTCTGGCCCACGAAAGCTCATCACCTAATAAACCATCTTGTTAGTCTTTAAAGTGCTACATAGTCCTGTTTTTTGTTTCAGCTACACCAGACTAACACGGCTACATTTCTATCACTAGGTTAAAGAGTGGCACTCTCAGGTTTTTTAAAACAAAAACCAGGACTGTGTAGCACTTTAAAGACTAACAAGATGGTTTATTAGATGATGAGCTTTCGTGGGCCAGACCCACTTCCTCAGATCAAATAGTGGAAGAAAATTGTCACAACCATAGATACCAAAGGATACAAATTTAAAAAATGAACACATATGAAAAGGACAAATCAAATTTCAGAACAGAGGGCGGTTGGAGGGGGGGAACGAGGGGAGGTAAATGTCTGTAAGCTAATGATATTAGAGGTGATAATTGGGGAACCTATCTTTGTAATGGGTAAGATAATTAGTGTCTTTATTCAAATTTGAATGTAAAGTGTCGAATTTAAGCATGAATGACAGTTCAGAGGATTCTCTTTAAAGTGAAGTCTTAAGAGGTCTTTGAAGCAGGATGCAGGTAATCAAGTCGTTGAGACAATTTCCTTTCTGGTTGAAATGGCAAGAAACTGTTTTTTCTTTGTGATCTTGTCTGATATCTGTTTTGTGGGCACTGATCCTTTGGCAAAATGTCTGAGACGTTCGTCCAATGTACATAGCAGATGGACACTTTCGGCACATGATGGCATAAATTATATTTCTGGATGCGCAGGAATATGTGTTCTTGATCTTATAACTCACTTGGTTGTGTCCAATAATGGTACATGTCAGGTTTTTTAAGTTGTTTTTAAAGTTACAAACTAAGGTGGCTACCTCTCTGAGGGTATGTCTACACTACCCTCCTAGTTCGAACTAGGAGGGTAATGTAGGCATACCGCACTTGCAATGAAGCCCGAGATTTGAATTTCCCGGGCTTCATTTGCATAAGCGGGGAGCCGCCATTTTTAAAACCCCGCTGGTTCGAACCCCGTGCAGCACGGCTACACGGGGCTCGAACTAGGTAGTTCGGATTAGGAATCCTAGTCCGAACTACCTAGTTCGAGCACCGTGTAGCCGCGCTGCACGGGGTTCGAACCAGCGGGGTTTTAAAAATGGCAGCTCCCCGCTTATGCAAATGAAGCCCGGGAAATTCAAATCCCGGGCTTCATTTGCAAGTGCGGTATGCCTACATTACCCTGCTAGTTCGAACTAGCGGGGTAGTGTAGACATACCCTGAGTCCTCTCCATGTAGATACTTATCAGGCACTGATCATTGAAGTGTTTCTAAACAAGTTTACAATGAGAATTCACTCATTGCTAAAGTGAATTGGAAACTAATTCTGTGCAGATCATAAAACACAATGAGGTGATATCCAGCAATCGTTCCAACTGTGTTCTTATTCAGTCGGGAGTCCTCAGAGCTCCATTTGCTTGCTAGAGACTTCCTTTCTGATTGGACCTCGTCATTCCCAGGCAAGCTCTCAAGGTTAGAAAGGCAGCATGGCTCAGTGGCTAAAGCATCAACTGGGAGTCAAGAGACCAAGTTAATTCCTCATTCTTCCACTGAGCTGCTACATGACCTGGAGCAAGCTTCTTTGCCTCTCTCTTACCTCTATCCTTTGGCTATTTATATTGCAAATCAGGTTACCAAATAGCAAGTGAAAATAATCAGACGACTGTTTTCTCAGTGTGTGGGCATATAGTTGCATTTGTGTGACAAAGCCCCTAATATTCGGACAGTACTGATAATATTAGGACCTTTGATCACTCTAATTGTAAGGTCTTCAGGACACACACTCTCTGCTATCATGTGTTTGTACAGAGAGCCAGGTCTTTGTTTTGTCCATTAAGAGCTACTGAAATGTAATTAATAATCTTATCCCTAGATAATAAGTTTCTGGAGCTAAGTGTTCCACAATCACAGGAAAAAATAAAGCTGCTACAAAAAAGCTCCCTTTTTGTAGAGTTGCTGCTGCATTTTCTCTTCGGAGAGGGGAGGTTTGTGGCCCAAGAAAGGAAACAGAGACTGAGGATCTTTGGAAAACAGGCTTCAATTCTGCAGATCCACATGGATGGGCTTCTCAGCAGATGTTTGGCCCCTGGAAGGATTTGAGGGAAATGGACATGGTGTCTGGCGACAGGGAGAGTCAGGGAGTCCAAGCATGAAAGGAGCTAAGCAGGTGGATTTGAAAGGGGCATGGGATGGAACACAGGGGGCAGATGCTGTACCGTTAGCTCCAACCATTTAAAAATACAAAGTTCTAAAAAAAATCATTTCAGGTTCTTTTTCTGCACCTTCTGGTTTCTGAGCCTTTCTGGTAAACTCGCTTCACCTTTTTTTCTGTGGGCATGGCTGCCCGCACAGATAGCTAGCTCCAAACTCCCATCCCTTGCCTGGGAGTGGAGGGCCCACTAACAGCCTTAGGGGGTGCAGGCACTCACTCAGAGATCAACTTACCCCCCTACCATAGGAGTAGAACAAAAGCAATCTGGTCACTAATGCGCCCCCAAAAAGTGACTCCTTTGGATTTCAGCTGAGGCTTGCGCAAGATGCAAGGCCTTGCTACATAGATAACGTTCCGTGGCCTGTTTCCGGCCCCGAGCCCAAACTCTCCACCAACCAGTGGGGCCAACAGATTGGCCGGGCCCTTGGGCAAGGTGAGGAAGGGCTGCCCCAGGAAGAAGGGGTGGGATTGGGGGCAGCCAGCCCTCAGGACTGCATGGAAGATGCCGTACTTGCTCCGCCACCCCCTAGCCAGCCCTGAGACCTGCTCAGAGTGTGCTGCAGCGGCAATTTAAAGAGCCCGAGGCTCTGAGTGCCTTGGCTTCTGTGGTAGCGGCAGAGGCGGCTAGGAGCCCCAGACCCTTTTGACTCACCAGGCCACAGGACAATGGCTCCTTTCGTGCCCCTTGTCGGTGGCCTGCCACCAACCGTGTCTCTACCGCAGCAACCACTGTGCTGCTCACAGTTTTTTCCCGAAGGGAAATCCCATCCTCCAATCAGCAGCAGGAAGTAGCAGTGGGATGTCTTGGATGTCTAGGAAGCCAGTGTGTGGAAAGGCCAGCTTCTTCCGCCTGCCCATCCCCAGCCAGTCAGGACTCCAGGGGCAAAGCAGGTGGCTCTTCATGGCATTACAAGTGATCTGTGGTGGGGGGGGTGTCCAGGGCTTCGCACCCAGAGGGTCAATGGGAAGCTGCGGGTTTCATGGCTGCAGCAGCTACAGCTTCAGGAACAAACAACAAGAGGCTTGCAACACCATTGAGGATGACAGGAAGAGATGAGATGTAGACATGGACCGAGCTGTGCAGACCCTAGCGGGAAAGACAAGAAGCTTGAACTTCTTGTGAAAAGTGAGGAAGGAAGAAAACTTCAGCGGCTGTGTAGATTGAAGGGGGAAAGGGCAAGTTGAACAGAGGAATGTCCCTTCCCAGGTGTTGCATATTGTGGGATGAGACATGCTTTCTTGCATGCTCAACTTCCTTTTGGTCTTCACTGTGCCCTGCATGAAGGAGAAGAGACAGCGTTCACTCTCCCATGTAATGGCACTTAAACTTTCTACATAGCGAGACAATGAGTTTGCTCTACAGCCTGAGCTGAGAAGCAGCTGGCTTTTAGCTAAAGCTGGAGAGGCTCCTGCACTAAACTCCAGAGGTCCCAAGTTTGCTTCCACCTGTTGATGTCATGCAAGATTCCACCTGCTATAGCTGTGTCCAAGGAATCCAGCATGGAGTACAGCAGCTCTGAGTTCACCACAGTTGGGCTATTGAATTTTGCTTGTCAAATTGTAATCCGCTGCCAAAGAGCTGGGACAACGTGCCACCTTTCAGCAGTCTTAATTCTCCCTCAATAAAAACAAAAAAAATGTCTCATAGAAATGGGACTTCCGGGTGTCTTTATAAGGAAATATGTCTGTCCTTGGCACATGGTTAGATATAAAGAGGCAGCATTAAATGAGTTAACGAGGAAGAAATTGAGACCCTTAGCTGATGAGACAGAGCATATGGGAGAAGAGAACTGTCACCAGGAGATGGAAAGCATTAGAATGGGAACTTTGTATCCAACTGCCAGTTACAATACTTAAAAACAACCCAGGACACATCCGACTGTCAGCTACACCACATCTACCTGTCTGAACTATTGGGCACCATGTCTTCGCACTGTTATATGATCAATCTGAAAGCCCATTTAGTATCCATCACAGGCCCACTCCTGTTTCCATTGCCACTGGTAAAACACCCAAGCAAAATTGGACCTTGTTTTTCCTCTTCGTTTCAATTCCATACGAAGTGGCAGCTCAACAGCTGTGTATTAAATTTTTAATATAAGCTGGAAAGTTTTTGCACAGCCTGCTGCATCCAGCCAACGTCTGTTATGTTTACAACTGAAGGACCTGCCTTCATAAGGGAGTAAGTAAAAACATAAGAACAGCCAAACTGGGTCAGAGCAAAGGTCCCTGTAGCTCATATCCAGTCTTTCAAAATTAACCAATGCCAGATGCCATAGAAAAGCTAATCATCAAGTGACCCATCCCCTGTCACCTATTCCCAACCTCTGGCAGAGTGTCGGAACAAATCCCTGCCCATCTTGGCTAACAGCCATTGTTGGACCATGAATTCCATGAGCAGGCTAAGGTGGGATTGAACAAGAGAGAACTGCCAAGGTTCTCCAGCACCTGTTTCTCAAAACTGAAAAAGGTTCCAAGGGGGAAAGGGCAGGGCCAGAGGAGATGAGAGAAAGGCAAACAACATGAAACTAAAAATGTCTCCGTGTTTGTTTAATTGTCAACCCAAATGAGTCCACGGAGAATGTCACTAAAAATAGGAATTTTTTATTCTGTGCAAATTTTGTCAGCTGAGCTCTAAGGCAGAATTTTCAAAAAAAACTCTATGTTGGTCCACAAGGAGTAACAGTAGTTCATAATAGGAAGCCTAATCCGAACTACCTACTCCATGCCGCATGTAGCCGCGGGCATGGAGTCCGAACTAGCGGGGATTTTAAAATGGCGGCGCCCGGCAAGATGCAAATGAAACCCGGGAAATTCAAATCCCGGGCTTCATTTGCAACTTCGGTTGCCTACATTAACCACCCTAGTTCGAACTAGGGTGGTAGTGTAGACATACCCTTAGTGGTTAGAACACTCGCACGGAATGTGGGAGATTCAGATCTACAGCGTTCTACAATGTTTTTGTTCATACATTGGGGGGGTCTCTCTTGGATTTTTCCTGTACAATTTCAAGAGGCCGTGTTTTATTCTGCACTGGGGAATGAGACCAAATTCCAAACCCTCAACATTTTTCAGATGTTGGCATGTTGGTATTTGTTTTGTTGTCACTGTTGTTTTCTGGCCAGCCCTCTTCATGTCTTTAGCTCTGAACATCTCTGGTTTAATCCCCACTATTGGCCATAATCAAGCTCAGATTTTTGAGATCTCCGTACATTGGTTTGTATGTTGGGTAGTGAGCTCTTTTAAAAACCTGGCCCTGCTTGTGAGTGTTGAGCATGGAACTATCTGACTCTGAGTTCTTTGGAAAACACGAGGGTAGAATATGTTAAAGAAGTTTAACTGCTGTGTCTTCAATCTAGAGGTGACTCTACTTCACCAACAAATGTAAAGGCAGGCCAGATTGCTGGAAAATAGAAAAAAGACAGGAAAGGGAGGGTCTATTCAAGATAGGTATTGATATCATAAGCAGGACTACTATGTGGCCAGTCCAGGACTTCAATCTTCTTCCTTGCAATTATCTTCAGATTTTGGGAAGAGATATACAGAAAGTTACAGGGCATTTTATCCTATTTCAGCCAGGTTATGGTTGCTCTCTTTTTGGAGTCTTCCAAAGAATTCAAAATGTCTAAGCAAAATTAGAGTTGTCTTTGTTCACCAATCAGCTTTTTAATCCTGACAACTGGGAGTAGAATATTCCAATTTCTTTGTGCAATTTTTTCTTTCATACCAGCTTGCGTTAGACAAGTTAGTCCTTAAATGGTGGTATAAACATCTCCAGACATACTCTGAATCCCAGCTGGTTTGTTCTGGTCAGAAACTACCCTCTGAAAGATGCTTTCCATGTGTTCCTTTGGGGTGCATCCCCTGGCCAATTTCTCAGTGGGGCTTGCTCAGGATGCAGTTTCTCCATCGACCTTCTACCAATGGCTGAAATATTAAGTTTAAATTTCATACAATTTATACAAAGTCTCTCCCTATTCTTAAACACTCCATAAGTTTGTTTTAAATGTCCATTGTACAATGCAACATCACTTCAAGAGCTGCTGTGTAACTGTTTATCAGGCAATTGTCCTCAATATCCTGCTGTATGGCTCAGAGTCATGGACCATATATCACCATCACGTTTTGAAACTTGATTGATTCCATATGCACTGTCTCAGGAAGATTGCCCCTGTGAATTGGTGGGATAAAATTCCTGTCATGAAGCTCCTTAAGGTGTGTGGTGTCATGGGCATGGAAGCAATGCTTATGAACAAACAATTTAGATAGATTGGTCATATTATGTGGATGGATGATACGTGGATACTGAAGATGGTCTTCTACAGCCAGCTTGTCAACAGAAAGTGCTCAGTATATAGTTTATAAAGATATCTTAATGGCTGCTGTGAAGTCATACAACTTATCTCCTGGTAACTTGGAAATCAAAGCTCAGGACAAACTATTCTAGTGGCAAACTATTATACAGGCTCCCAAAAGCTTCGAGAGTCAACAGATCCAGACATTACAAGAAAAAGTGTATGACACCCACAGATGGCAGATTTTTATGACATCTCTAATCATACTTGCCAACTGTGGATTGTCTTAGTTGCTCACCAACGGCATCAAAGAAGATGAGGTCCATTGATCGATTGCTCGGTCATACGTACTTGTTTTAACTACAATGGTGGGACCTTAGAATGTTTGGCTGAGCTAAGTGCATGCATTTTTAACAAAACAGTCCCACATTATTATTCCACTCTGTGATCAAGTGTCCTTATAAGACACACATTTTAGTTTCAGTTCCTTTTTTTACTGCCTCTTTCAGCACAGGTTTATTGTATTTCCCTAATTTGATAGCATCAGGATGCCTGATTGCCAACATTAACCTTACTTCTTCAATTTGTCACTTAAACTAAAATAAATCAATAGAATGAAGCCTTTTCTTTCCTAACAGGACTGCCCCAGACTTAAACCCTATCATTAAAGTTTACAGAATCTTGTTGAAAGCTGCATCACTTGTAGTTGACTCCCCTTTTATATCCACTTGAATCACTATATTACAGTCCATGAACTTCCCTATTTTACCACTCTATGTAGCACTTCATATAACATCAATGTTTGATATTCATTTAATAGGATTTTCAGTTCATTTACTTATTCACTGATGGAAGGGTGAAGGAAGTGGTACCCGCAGTTCACTCCTGCAAAAGGCTGCAGCAAGTCAGGGTTTCCTCAGACTACTAAAGAAATCGAAGCATTAGACGTTTGTTTTGTATTCCTGTAGCCCTCTGTTCTCTCTTTCACCTTGATGCTTGGGCAACTCTTAAATAGTAATAACTCGTAATTTAGGAGCCTTAGTTAATACATAACAGGAAAAACATGACCCATCCTGCCCTCTTATTACCTTTCTGGTGGACTGGTTCAGAAACATCTCAGGGATCAAAATACTATCTATGAAATCACCATCAAACCCAAAAAGGAGTGATTTAAATTCTGGCCAGATCCTTTACTGATACAGGCTTGATTACCCCAGTGTGCAGAAAAGGTTGCCAATATTCAGAAAAGTCTTCCAAGGTGTATGTAGTGACCTCTTTGTAAACCACCTTGGCCATTTCTCCCTTCCAGCCCACTGAACTCACCATAGTCGGGGCTCCCACCAAGTTGTGTGCTAGCCAAGGGACAGCGAGAAAGAGGCGCATGTAACATTTACACATCAGGGCTGTGAGTGTACTCGCAATACAGTCGTTTCTTTGGTGTCTGCAGCTGTGGCCTTGAGATCCTACCCCTCCACACCAGCGGAGTGCCTTCGTCAGCTAAGGAGGTGAAGCAGGACGAGCCAGGAGGATACGTTTTGAGAAATGCTGCAGGAAACAGATACAACAGAGAGCATAACAAGAACGTGGAGGGAAATAGTTAAAGAAAACCTCCGTCTGAATCCCCTGGGAAGGAGAGAGAAAGCAGGCACAGCTGATAGATGGACAGCAGCAGATGATAAAGCTACAGGAGGGCCAGAGAAAGATACTCAGCTCCCTCAGAGCGCTGCAGTCTGAGCACATCCGTGCACGACTCTCAAAGGCTTCAAGCTGTGTTTGCTTAGCATCTCCCAAAAGGTACATAGCGTCTCAAAAGCTGGGATGTCTATTGACTTCATTGGGCATTTGGTTAGTCCCATGCAGAGCTGCTTTCCCTAAATACTTATCCTTAATTACGTATGCAAGCCTACCTCCCTTACCATAAGGAACCTGATAACAAATTATCCCCTTGCTCGCCTTAAATTTAGAAATGAAATGTACAAACTTGATCTATATTTATACATTTGTTTGCAGCCTTTTGTCACCAAGCTGCCAGATATGTTCATAGCATGCTGAGAAGTTTAATAAAACCCATAAATCACTCTTAAGAAGATTGCAATGTAAAACTGGTTCATCAGAGGGAGAAAACTGGTTCAATAAAAATCAGAGGGAGACAAAGCAGGCTGCTCTTCGAGGCAGAGACACACAATTGTTCTACTGCTGCAAGGTCACACACTTCACTACAGAACCCTTAGCCTTCAAGCAGGAGAAAAGACCTCCTGCTACACCCACTCTAAGGCTACGTCTACACTGCAACGCTATTTCGGGATACCAGAGTATCCCAAAATAGCTATCCCAAATCGTCACAGCAAGCCTGTTATTTCGGGCTCACTATTCTGACATTCCTGTAAACCTCACTCTACAAGGAGTAAGGCATGTTTCGGAATAGCGCTTTATTTCAAAATTTGCCGCTGTGTAGACCGGAGCGCCAAATGATAAAATAGGCTATTTTGAAATACCATCAAAGTAAGAGATGCAATTTGCATAGTTCAAATTGCATATCTTATTTTGAGTTATGGTACAGGGTAGACATAGCCTTAAAGTAATAGCTTCCAAGTCCAAAACAATCCTTGATACATGCCACTTCTTCCCTCTGCTTGTAGACACTTACAGCTTCCACTCATCTTGTCCTTTGGTGTGCTGTGGCAAGCCCAAGTGACATGTCTCCTCTTACCACATTTCTGACACGGCAGCTTATTAAAGAAACATTATTCCTGCTGGTAGGTTGTCCTTAAGGAGAAGAAACACAGCTCTCTCCATTTTGTTTAGATTCCGTGAAATGTGCTGACATCTTCTTCACCCCCTGCCGATGCCCTTCTTCACAGGCCTCGCACGATGGGGCCAGTTTTCTTTCAAATGTTGTTATGTATTTCTTTGTGGATTCAAACCTCAGAGCAGTCTCTACAGTTCCCTTTAGTGGCAGTTCCTTCTTGTTCACCCTCTCTGTTAATGCAGGGTGCTTTTCTTCAAGAGCAAATTGATCTCAAAGGTTCTTATTCAGAAACTTACCAAAAGAATGAGTAGCAGACTATTTTCAGGTTTGCCAAAAACTCATAGGTTCTCTCACTTTTTATGTGGTTTTATAAATGTAACATACCATTCTGCTTTTACAAAAACCGTGCTAGGCTTCTAGGCCTTATCTACACTTAGAATTCAGGCTGACTCTAGTTACAGCACTCAGGAGCATGAAAAATCCACACCCCTAACTACTGTAGCAATATTGACTTAACCCCCAGTGTCGGGGAATTTCTCAGGGAGCTGCTTTTCCTGAAAATCCACTTCTGCCACAATAGGATGCATCCACACTATTGGGGTATGCTGGCACAGTTATGATGCTACAGTCCCCATGGCATAGACAAGCCCATAATTGTTTTTTTAGAACTCTGTTATGTTCATATACTCCATCTCATCAGTTTACTGTAGAAAACATAAGCTTTTAAGCACAGTAAATGTGTTTCCCACCAAAATTAGGGAAAGAGCCCTTTATCAGTATCTTCTATAGCATTTTCATAAAAATACTGCTTAAGTCTCTGAATATAGATTGCAAAATCTTCCTCTTTTCCATTGAATTGGAAATTTGTCCATATTTCCTATGCATCTGTTTTATCTGTTTTTTTTCTCACATTTTTAAAATCCCATCTTCACTGTTAGCATGCAAACAGAGACGTTAAATAGAAAAACATGATGCCTCTGTTAAGGAGGTTGTAATATACTTCTACTTTATCTCTTAAAGCATAGAACAACTGGAACAATTTGCTAAGGGTCGTGATGGATTCTCTGTCACTGCCTATTTTAAAATCAAGATGGGATGTTTCCTTAAAGATCTACTGTAGGTATTATTTGGGGGAAATTCTCTGGCCTGCGTTACACAGGGGGACAGACAATGTTCCCTTCTGGCCTTGGAATCTATGAATCTTAAACACACAAGATCTAAAACATGGAGAGACACAAAAATGGCCAATTCCTAAAACAGAAACACAACTCACCTCAATTGGTTCTGAGCTGGTTCTTTCCAGACTGTTGTTAGGTCACACAGTTCCCTACGGAGACCTGGGTCTTCAAATCTACTGGCCCGATCCTCAGCTATTGTAACAGCTTCCACTGAAACCAAAAGAGTTACACTTACCTCAATTTGCTCTGGCTCAGATTGTTCCCTGAGTTCTTACAACACTTCACTTGGGTGGTATGTGGAATTCTGTGTGGTACTTGTCTCATAATTATATCAAGTAGCTGATAATCATGGGACCATGACTATTTTGACTGATGTGTTTAATTAACTTTTTAGCAGCAGAGATGACTTGGGTGATTATCAGAATTTGACGGTAGCAGGTTAATCCTGGTGGATGAAATTTGGTTGAATGAAGCATCCTGAGAAGAACAGTGGTAAAACTTTGAAAAGGGGATATTTTTAACTCTATCTAAGTGTTGATGAATGGTGCAGAGGAGGATTCTGGCTTACAACCCTCAAGTGTAAATCAGCATTGCTACAAGGGATTCAGTGGAGCTGCATATTTACAATCTCCAAAGATTTGACCCAGATACCATGTGTGCACAGTAAATCTCTCATGAGCAATGACCATATAAATTTCCCCACACCTGCCCAGTCTGTGTGTCTTAACCTGTTGTGGAGGATGCTTCTCTAGAAGAACTCAGTCTTCATCACCAATTTAGTCCTTGACCTCTATGGTGCGAGTCGCATGGGTGCCAATTAGTACCTACTGTGTAGGAGAAAGAGGATAATAAACAGCCCCTTTCAAGCTTTTATGAAATTAAATATGTCCCCATTGGACAAATTCACTCTACACACCATTGGTCTGAATTAACGAATAAATGCAGGAACAGAAGAGTTGCCTTTCCAAACCATGGGCCCATCAGGTCTGATATTCTGCTTGTAGCAGCAGTTTCACCAAGATGGTTTGCAGTAAAGTGAAAACTCTTAGGAGTTATTTCGAAATAACAAGTGGAGTGTCCACACCGCCAAGCCCATTATTTCAAAATAACGGGTTGGTTATTTGGAAATAACAACTCCTGCTTTCCACGAGGAATAATGCTAATTTCGAAATAGTTATCTTGAAATAGTGGTAGTGTGGACTGTCCAGTGCCACTATTTTGAAATAACTGCACCCAGGAGCAATTTGAACTAATTACTCCCCCAGTGCTTCCTGGGGCTCTAAGTTGAGGTAGCATGTCCACATTAACAAAGCTTGCCTCAGATTAATTTTGAGGCTTCCCTGTAATGGGAACGCACTATTTTGAAATAATTATTTAGGGAGTTATTACTTCAAAATAAGTTATTTTGAAATAACTTCCTAGTGTTGACATGCCTTTAGGGATTATCTAGGGGCTTCCATCCTTTCTAAACAAATGTAAATAGTCAACAAGGAGTCTATTCCCATCTGCTGTCTCACATACGCATCATTCTCTGGTATTGGAGGAGACCCAGCGGAAGCAAGTAGAGATTCAGTGTCTATAGTTGTAACCACTGTTTATAAACTCTTTCAGCTCTTCATGTTAATCAGGCTCTATATAACTATTTGCTCTATGAGCAATTGAGTTGATTGCACAGCCGCAATTCTCCTGTCTTTGAGATACCAAATTCAGCCCACAAGATATTCAAGCAGATTATATTCTTTCTTTTTGTCCTAAGCTTGTAACAAAACCAATTTTCTCCCCTTCTCTCAATTCCTCTGTCTTTCCATTTCTCTGTCACTGCAATCAACCAGTTTCAGCTCCTTGACTTTGGCCTCATCATCAGTACATTGCTTTTCTCTTTCCACCTGAGACATCCTACCACTTTTTGGCCTCTACGTAAGCAATTTGAAATTCCTTCTACTTTCTACTAGTTGAACTTTTCTAAACCAGGACTCTCTGGTGTGACAACCTCTGGGGTCTGGTAGAACCACAGATGTTCCTAGACCAGAGAGTCCCAGCGAAGCACCAGAGGCAGGAGCCCTGCAGGGTCCAGGAGCCCAGCCAGGCTGGCTTAAAGGGGCTGTTGGCCAGAAACCCTGCCATGGAAGTCTGGGAGGGCCAGTGGCACGGTGGCCAGAGCACCAGCAGTTCCAGCAGGGCAGCAGTCTACTGGACTGCAAGACCGGGAGACACAGCACTGGGGCTGGGAGGCATAGCAATGGGGCCATCGGTTGCCATAGCAAGGCTGTTGGGGCTAGGAGCCCAGCAGGGCCAGCAAGGCAGCAGGACTGGTGGCAGGGGGTAGAGCTGGATGAGACGCTAGTGGCTAGGCCAGGAGTGGAGCCAGGTTGGGGGAGGGCAGTGCCAGAGGGACCAGAAATGACCTCCCCTGATCCAGCAAAATCTCTCATTTGTGACTGGTCATCTCCTGAGGGTGCTGCACCAGGGAGGTCCAACCTGTCGTTACTATTGCCCTCTTTCCTGCCTGATCTCTCAAACATGCCACCAAAGGACCATCTCTGGGTAAGTGACATGTTTAGTAAGAATGGACTCTGAGTCAGATCCGCAGCTGGTGTAACTCCATGTGGTGACACACCTTGGGTGACTATGTAGCACGTGTGAAAATTCAGGACATTTTTTGTGTGGGTCAGAGGTATATAGTTGTCTATATAAGACAACGCTCCTAATATCAGGACAGTCCTAGTAATATTAGGATATCTGGTCACTGTACACTGATTTATACCAGGTGAAAATCTGACCTCTTATTTTTAATGTCCCTCTTTTCTGCAAATGTTCTTCTAAACCCAGTCCCATGACTATTCTGTTTTTATGCCTTGATTCTATGCCCCATGCTTTACACAACTTGAGACTACACACCTCTTTTTCCTCTGGAGGGGGGAGAACAGGTCCATATTTATGCAGCATATATAACCCTTGCTCTTTTGAGTCACATTAAAATTCACGAAGAGACAAGAAAGAAGTTTTCAAAACAACGTGTTCCTTTATTTACAGTGAAGATGTTAAGCATGCATGATGTCTTATTGCCTTTTGATGGCAGCTCAGTTAGGCAGACATTTGTTGAAGTATAAATGATTACCCCCATTTATCAGAAGAGTTCTATGGTAACTTGAACAACCTCCTATTACATCTGTTTTATGTGTTGTGATTATGGTTGATACTTTTCACATAACGACCTGGGTGTATTACACTTCACTATAGTAACTCAATAAAAACTATTTAGAAAAGTAAGCATGGGGTTGATTTACAGAAAATCTCTCTGTCAGTCTATCAGATGCTAGCACTGTCTAAAAAGCAAAACAAAACCACCAACGTGTTCCTGAACTTTTTTTAACTGGATTGTGGGGAGACAAGGTAATGAGCTAGTGCCTTCGGAGCGACACCTATTTGCAGCCGCTGAAGATCTCACACTTTGCATACAAGATTCACACAAATCAGCTAATCAAACAAAGTAAGACTACTCTATGTCTGAAAAAGGGGAAGAGCCCAAGACTCCAGGGAGTTTGCTAGGGACTTGGTGAAAGCTCAGATACCATGATGATGGGTTGCAGTATACAACCCCACAATAGGCAGACAGAGTGTATCTTTTACCCATGTAACACAGTCTAAATAGCTGGGCACTTGAAATGCCTTGTCTCTTGGCAGATTGTTGACAACAGGGACTGAACAGGAGATCTCTGGATCTTAAAACGTGAGTCTCTCTTCCCTGAGCTAAAAGTCCCCACTCTATTATCCAAGGATGTAGCAGATCGTCAAGCTCTACGTCACCTGCCACCACTAGATGGGGACAAAGTGCCATGCCTCATAGTTGTCATGTTGTGCATAACATAATCTCACTAGGCTAAGCCTCGATCCTGTGGCATAAAAAAACGGTTACGTACCTCCTCATAACTGATGTTCTTTGAGATGTGTTGTCCATGTCCCTTCCAATCAGGAGTGTGTACATGCATGCACAGTAACCAGACAACTTTTCCCCTAACAGCTAGCTGTTGGGTCAGCCTGGGCGCCCCCAGAGTGGCGCTCAATACAGAACCCAGCCAACCCACCGCCTCCTCAGTTCCTTCTTGCCAGCTACTCCAACAGAGGGAAAGGAGAGTGGTTTTGGAATGGACAGCCACAATACATCTTGAAGAACAACAGTTATGAGAAGGTACGTAACCATTTTTTCTTCCTTGAGTGCTTGTTCATGTGCATTGCAATCAGTTGAGACGTAAACCCTCATTAAGAGATGGGGTCAGAATCCTGCACTGATTGGAGCACTGCCTATCCAAAGGATGCATTGTTCCTAGCATGAGTACTAATTGTGTAATGTGCAGTGATGGCATGAATGGAAGACCGGGCTGCCGCTCTGCAGAACTCCTGCATAGGAATGTGGACCAGAAATGCAAAAGATGAGGTCTGGACCCTGGTGAAATGAACTGTGACAGGTGGGGGTGGGGGATTTTTAGTGATCTCGGCTACAGGAAACTATCCCTGATGAGACCCTCTGTGAGGATATAGGCTGACCTTTCATCCTATCCACCGCTGCTATAAACAGTTGGGAAGACTTCCTAACTGGTTTAGTTCTGTCTATGTAGAATGCTAAAGCTCTGCGAACATCTAAGGAATGGAGACTCGGTTAAATGAAGCCCAGGATTTAAATATCCTGGGCTTCATTTGCATGTTCCCAGGTTCCGCCATTTTTAAATGCCCGGTAGTTTGAACTACCTGCCCGCGGCTACATGCGGCACAGGCTAGGTAGTTCGAATTAAAGCTCCTAATTCGAACTACTGTTATAATAACACTGCAATGAGGAGTAACGGTAGTTCAAATTAGGAGCTTTACCTACCTAGCCTGTGCCGCGTGTAGCCACAGGCAGGTAGTTCGAACTACAGGGAATTTAAAAATGGCGGCACCTGGGAACATGCAAATGAAGTCCAGGATATTTAAATCCCGGGCTTCATTTGCAAGTTCAAATGACTACATTAGCCACCCTAGTTCGAACTAGGATGGCTAGTGTAGACACACCCATATAGAGTGGTTCTGATATAAGTGCCCTAAGCTCAGACAACCTCCTGACTGAGGTAATCGCTACTAGAAAGGCTACCTTATATGAGAGGTAGAGTAGGGAACACGAGGTCGGCGGCTCAAACAGTGGGCCTATCAGTCTGGTCAGGACCAGGTTAAGATCCCAGGGAGGAAACAGTTGCTGAACTTGAGGGCAGAATCTCTCAAGGCCCTTTACAAACTGGCCAACCATGGGATTCATAAACACAGAGCAGCCAAGTGTCCCTGGATGGAAAGCAGATATTGTAGTTAAATGGATCTTAATGGAGGATACCAACAGACCTTGTTGTTTAAGAGGAAACAGGTAGTCTAAAATGGTTGGTGTTGGGGCGTGCGTAGGTGCGAATCCCTGCTGTGTCAACCAGAGTGAGAATCTTTTCAAGGTCCTTGTGGCTGGTTTTCTACTGCTTAGCAGCATTCGCCTAACCTGTTCAGAGCACAAACTCTCTAGTGGGTTTAGCCATGGAGTTTCCATACTGCGAGATGGAACAACTCGAAGTTTGGATAGCACAGGTGACCATGGTCTTATGTAAGAAGGTCTGGTACTAGGGGGAGCAGGACCAAACCATCTACCAATGTTTTCAGCAGGGAAGTCTGCCAGTGCTGGAGGCACATGCTGGGGTTAAGAGAATAACTTGGGCCTGGTAGCGCCTGATCTTGATGATTATCTTGTCTATCAGTGGGATAGGAGGAAATTCATATAGGAGGGAGTCCCCTCAATGAAAGCTGAATGTGTCCGCACTAGATCCCAGACTGTGGTTCTGGAACAAGCAGGACTGATAACACTGGTGTGAGCTGTGGTGAAGAGATCCATTTGGGGATGACCCCACCTGTGAAAAATTGATGACACAATGTCTGGGTGAAGTAACAATATGCAGTTGTTGAAGGACCTGCTGAGGATTATCTGCCAGCTTGTTCTGTTTTCCCAATAAGCATGAGGCCGCCAAGTGTATTGAATGTTCTATACAAAAGTCCCATAACATGAGGACTTCTTAGTGTCAGGGAGAGGAGTGTGTATCCCTTCCCTCTCCCTGCTTGTTGATATTGAACATCACCGTTGTATTATACACACTGACGAAGACACAATGTCCCCTCAGGTGGGAGCAGAAGGCCTGGCAGGCCACATGGATTGCCCTTTGTTCTCTGACTTTGATGTGAAGGACATCAGAATGGTTCCAGAGACCTTGAGCCCTGCGGTCTCCTAAGTGCATTCCCCAACCCACATCTGATGCATCTGTCACTGTTCTTCAGGTTAGCAGCATTTGTCTACCTGGGACAGCAGTCACTTTCCACCATGTATTATTTAGTGATCAGCTGGCACTATTACCAGGCCTATTAAACGGACAGCAACTTTGCAGTTCACCAGCCAGCAATTAAGATGTATCTTATTCCACATAGGAAATCGAGTTAAAGTTCAAACCACAATCTGTCCAATGGTAACTCTCCCATGTAAGCCGAGAAAATAGAGCACAAGCAGCTAGCACATTTTTAGATGCAATACAAATAAATCCTCACCCTTATTAAGGGGTAGACCCAAAATGTAACTTCCCTTGAAGGTGATCTGCAAAGGGAATAAAAAATGATCCACAAATAAGTGCATGTACAGACTGCCCCCAATAAGTAAGATTTGTGGAGGTCATTTGGCAGCTAGATAAGAGTAACTTAACCTTTAAACAACTGTTTATAGTCCTTGCAAAATCTGCTGGATGGTTCTTGATTTACTACTTTCACTCAAGGATGCATCAGAGCGACCAAGGTGAGTTATGTTGCATTCCAAAATGGAGAGGTTTTTTCAGTTTCTATTTAAATAAATTTTGAAAATAATGTCATATACTAACCTGAGACTCTGTGGTGTGAATCCTTGATCCAGTGGAATTTTCCCATTCTCTCTATATTATTAATACATCTGTGTAGGGAAGGAGCAGGACATGCCCAGATTGTAAGCTCTTATAGGTGTGTTCAATGCTTAAAGTAAGAGGGTTGAGGTTCCGGTCTAGAGATTCTAGGCCAGGATGGGCAATAATTTTTGGCCGCCCTGGAAGGGACAAGGCCTAAACTGGGAGCGGCGGGGCTACGATGCTTTTGGGCTTCCCCATTCCCAGGCCATGACTGGTCTGGGGGTGAGGGAGCCCCTTTGCCCCCCCCCCTTCCCACTAGGCACCCATGCCACTTGCAGGGCCTCCACAGGCCGGATCAACCTGCTTGTTGGGCTGGATCCTGCCTGCAGAGGCCCTTTTGTCCATCACTGTTCTACGCACTATCTCAATAAAAGGACTAATAAAACCATAATGAACATTGAAGGTTTGAGTGGAATATATGCCATGCCAATATAAGACTGACCGTAGATATGTTAGACTTCTATAATAGAAGATTCAGAGATTCCAAGACCACTGTGTTCATCTTGTCTGACCTCCTCTAGAATGCAGACCACTGAATTTCCCTGAAATAATTCCTTTTTGAACAGGAGTGTATCTTTCAGAAAAACACCCAACCTTAGAATCATAGAATCATAGAATAATAGGACTGGAAGGGACCTCGAGAGGTCATCGAGTCCAGCCCCCCGCCCTCAAGGCAGGATCAAGCTCCGTCTACACCATCCCTTGATTGAGAAGGAAAGAATGTTATTAATACAGGCTCCACATTTAAATAAAATAATACAGATTGAGTTGACAAATCAAAAAGTGACCAGAAATTATTTTTTAAATCATTTCATTATTCCACCCATGAACTGGAATCTGGAATCCATGAGCTCTGGAAATAGAAAACCCAGAAAGAGGGATCATATGAGATGATGAAACATTATAAAAATAATGGCTCACTGACCATTCTGTGATAAACAAAAGGAAATGGTGAGCACTGAATTCATTTTTAAGTTCCTCCTGGTTTGATCATTTAAAGAAGGGCTACTCAACTTTGGAAGCCCTGGGGGCCACAATGATACTCACAGCACATACCGAGGGCCGCAACTTAACTGTGATTGCATATACATACATATATATGCAAATATATGCAAATGGGCTCTTTCACACTGACGGGCATGAATAGAAAGATTAAGGCAAGACTACACAACACACAGGCCCCATTTAAGTCAGTTCTGCTGATAGTAATATAATGCAACATTTACCTGATTTCCACCCATATGTCAGCACTTGTAATGAGCAATGACAGTCCAGGAATGTAACTACTAAAACGCATAGCAACAGAAGACCATTCTATTGACTCCTTTTTTGTTTTGGCTCCCACCTGCGGGACATGTGAACCCAAACTGCACCACGGGGGTGCAAACAAATGGGCTATGGGCCGCATGTGGCCCACTGGCCATGTATTGCGTAGTCCTGATCTAAAGCATTATTAATAATATGGTATTGAATCTTGGCCTTGTGCAGCCCACACTCCATTGGGACTCACTGAGTGTTTGGCTGAGTAAGGACTCGGTAATCATTTTAACCTTGTCATTGTCACTTTCAGAGCAATGCTCCTGGTGCAACCCTGCACACTTTTCACTCTCTCTGCTTTGGAGTATTAAAAGCATTGAAAACCAAAGCAAAGAGAGAAAAGTGCTGGAGAAAGTCTGTGCATCTGAAGCTACCATGTTCTACTGTGGAATAAATATCCTAAGATTAGCAAGACCACAGAAAACATCAATTAATTATTATTATTACCAGAGCACATAGGAGCCCCAGTCACAGACTCCATTTTTTCAATGATGTACAAACCATAGAACCATAGAATACTAGGACTGGAAGGGACCTCAAGAGGTCATCGAGTCCAGTCCCCTGCCCTCATGGCAGGACCAAATATTGTCTAGACCATCCCTGATAGACATTTATCTAACCTACTCTTAAATATCTCCACAGATGGGGATTCCACAACCTCCCTGGGCAATTTATTCCAGAGTTTAACCACCCTGACAGTTAGGAAATTTTTCTTAATGTCCAACCTAAACCTCTCTTGCTGCAATTTAAGCCCATTGCTTCTTGTTCTATCCTCAGAGGCCAGGAAGAACAATTTTTCTCCCTCCGCCCTGAGACACCCTTTTAAATACCTGAAAACTGCTATCATGTCCCCTCTCAATCATCTCTTTTCCAAACTAAACAAGCCCAATTCTTTCAGTCTTCCTTCTTAGGTTATGTTCCCTAGACCTCTAATCATTCTTGCTGCTCTTCTCTGGACCTTCTCTAATTTCTCCACATCTTTCTTGAAATGTGGTGCCCAGAACTGGACACAATACTCCAACTGAGGCCTAATCAGCGCAGAGTAGAGAGGAAGAATGACTAATCATGTCTTGCTCACAACTCACCTGTTAATGCATCCTAGAATCATGTTTGCTTGTTTTGCAACAGCATCCCAATGTTGACTCATATTCAGCTTGTGGTCCACTATAACCCCTAGATCCCTTTCTGCTGTACTCCTACCTAGACAATTGCTTCCCAAATACGGAACCAAAACATTGTCCCTGTCCATGGGGCTTACAGTCTAAATAAATTTTAAGGTATCAGGTTGATGGCCACTTTAAAAGCATTTAGAAAAATAAACTGACAGCTTAATAGATGGATATAACATATTCTATTCCCCCTCCCCCACCTCATGGAGTGAGGGCTGTGGCTGGCAGGTGGAAACTGTGAGCTTCTAATCAATGTTTGAAATCTAGAAGTCTCTGCTGATTGGTTGAGCCTTAATCAGGGGGAGGAGCTATCAGGCAGTCCAGGGCTTTATAAAGGAGTGAGTCAGTGACCAAGGAGCTTGTGAACAGGAGCTGTTAACAGGGAGTTTGGAAAGGACTTGGGAAGGAGGTGAGATACCCTTGCCTTTCTTTAAAATCTTTTCACTACACTGCTGCCCTTCAAGGACGCACTTAATAACAACTGAGGAATATCTCAGAAGGATGCCAGGTATGGATGGTGATAGGTCTGCTGTTGTTACCTGAACAACAGGTGCCAGGGGAAGGGATAGCTCAGGGTACGTCTACACTACAACGTTAATTCGAACTAACTTAGTTCGAATTAGTTAATTCGAACTAAGCTAATTCGAACTAACGCGTCTAGAACTAAAAACTAGTTCGAATTAGCGTTTTGCTAATTCGAAATACCAAGTCCACATTGAGTGGACCCTGAACAGGGCTTAAGGATGGCCGGAAGCAGTGCCGGCAGGGCATCAGAGGAGGATTTAGAGTGTGGAGATGCTGTCTCAGGCTAGCCGAGGGCTGCTCTTAAAGGGTCCCGACCCCCACCCCGGACAGACAGTTCTAAGGGGTGCCCCGCTTGCAAAGCAGTTCTGGCTTGGATTGCCCGGAGTACCCACACTGGGCACATAACACCACTCGGCCACCAGCCCGGCTGCACTTGCCGCAGGCTGCCATCTGGGGAGAGGGGGCAATCGGGGGGCTGCAGGAGAGCTTCCACCCCCAGAAGCCCGCAGAGCCAGCCCAGTCCTCCCCATCGGGGGCTCGTACCCCATTCCTCCCTCACCTCCTTCCACTTACCCCTCCCTAGCCCCCCTTCTTATTGATGTACAAAATAAAGATAACGTTTCTTCCAACATTGACTCTGTCTTTATTGAACAAAACTGGGGGAGACTGGGAAAAGGAGGTGGGAGAGGGGAAGAGAAAGGCTGGGAGAGGGGAGGGCAACTAACATGATCAGGGGTTGGGAACAGGTCCCAGATGAAGAGAGGCTACAGAGACTGGGACTGTTCAGCTTAGAAAAGAGGAGATGGAGCGGGGACAGGATAGAGGTCTCTAAAAGCAGGAGTTGGGTGGAGAGGGTGCACACAGAAAAGTTCTTCATGAGTTCCTCTAAAGAAGGACTAGAGGACACCAAAGGAAAGGAATGGGTAGCAGGCTTCAAACTAGTAAGAGAAAGTTGTTCTTCACAAAGCAAATAGTTAACCTGTGGAACTCCTTGCTGCAGGAGGCTGTGAAGGCTACAACTAGAACAGAGTTTAAAGGGAAGTGAGATCAAGTCATGGAGGTTGGGTCCATGGAGTAGTCTTAGCCAGGGGGTAGGAGTGGTGTCCCTGCCCAAAGTTTGTGGAAGGCTGGAGAGGGATGACACGAGACAAATGGCTTGGTCACTGTCTTCGGTCCATCCCCTCCAGGGTCCCTAGGGTTGGCCGCTGTCGGCAGACAGGCTACTGGGCTAGATGGACCTTTGGTCTGACCCAGGACGGCCATTGTAAGCTCAGGGCTCAGGGTCGGGGGTCTCAGTGGACCCCCTTGATTTTCATGCACACCTGCTCCTGGGTGGCCAGGCTGGCAACTCTCCTGCCCTAGACCGCCACTTTCCTGTGCCTAGTGCGGAGATCGTGGACGAGGTCCACGATGTCCGCACTAGCCCAGGAAGGTGCCCGCCTCTTGCGGTCCAGGGCAAGCTCCCGGGAGCCGCCAGCCTGGTCCCGGGAAGAGGGGGTGGGCTGGGGGACATCAGGTGGGTGGCTCTGTGCCGTACCAGGTGCAGGGTCTGCTGGCTGGGTGCTGGCAGGCTTGCACCTGGCACGGGCACCGTAGCCAGCCCGTGCCCCTTTAAGAAGTCCGGGGCCGGGAGGGGGGCATAGAGTTTCCCTGGTGTTGGCCAGAGTGGCCACCAGGGAAAGCTGGGGAGGGCTAGCCTCCCACTAGTTCGAATTAAGGGGCTACTCATCCCTTAATTTGAACTAGTAAGTTCAAACTAGGCTTAATCCTCGTGGAATGAGGATTACCTAGTTAGAAGTAAGCGATCTGTTAGTTCGAATTAAATTCGAACTAACAGAGCGCTAGTGTAGCACCTATGAAAGTTAGTTCGAACTAACGTCCATTAGTTCGAACTAACTTTGTAGTGTAGACATACCCCAAGAGAGGAAAGAGCACCTTCATGGGCAGGTTTGCAAACCTAGTGAGGAGGGCTTTAAACTAGGTTTGTTGGGGGATGGTGACCAAAGCTCTGAGGTAAGTGAAGAAGTTGGACACGGGGAGGAATCACAAGAAGGAATGAGCAACAAAGGAGGACCCCTGATTCGGATGAAGAAGGTAGGGCAATCAACTGGTTATTTAAGGTGTTTGTGCGAGAAGCCTGGGAAACAAACAGTAAAAATTAGAAGCCCTGGCCCAGTCAAAGACCTATGATTTGATTGGAGTAACGAAGACTTGGTGGGATGACTCACATGACCGGAGCACTGTCTTGGAAGGGTATAAACTGTTCAGGAAGAACAGGCAGGGGAGAAAAGGAGGAGGAGTTGCACTGTATGTAAGAGAGCAGTATGATGCTCAGAGCTCCAGTATTTAGAGGGAGAAAAGACTGCTGAGAGTCTATAGGATAAGTTTAGAGGTGGAAGCAACAGGGGTGATGCTGTGGCTGGGGTTAGCTATAGACCTCATCAGGTGGATGAGGTAGACGAGGCTTTCTTTGGACAACTGAGAGAAGCTTCCAGATCGCAGGCCCTGGTTCTCAAGGGTGACTTTAATCACCCTGACATCTGTTGGGAGACCAATACAGCGGAACACAGACAATCCAGGAGGTTTTTGGAGAATGTTGGGGACAACTTCTTGGTACAAGTGCTGAAGGAACTGACCTGGGGCCATGCACAGCTTGATCTGCTTCTCACAAACAGGGAAGAACAAGTAGGGGAAGTAGAGGTGGGTGACAACCTGGGAAGCAGTGATCATGAGATGGTAGATTTCAGGATCCTGAATAAAGGAAGAAAGGAGAGTAGCAAAATACACACCCTGGATTTCAGAAGAGCAGACTTTGACTCCCTCAAAGAACTGATGGGCAGGATTCCCTGGGATGCTAACATGAAGGGGAAAGGAGTCCAGGAGAGCTGGCAGTATTTTAAAGAAGCCTTATTGAAGGCACAGGAAGAAACCATCCCGATGCGCAGCAAGAAAAGCAAATACGTTCGGCGACCAGATTGGCTTACTGGGGACATCCATGGAGAGCTTAAACACAAAAAGGAAGCTGACAAGAAGTGGAAACTTGGACAGATGACTAGGGAGGAGTATAAATATATTGCTCGAGAATGCCGGGGAGTTATCAGGAAGGGGAAAGCACAATTGGAATCACAGCTAGCAAGGGATGTGAAGGGTAACAAGAAAGGTTTCTACAGGCATGTTATCAATAAGAGGGTGATCTGAGAGAGTGTGAGGCCCTTATTGGATGAGGGAGATAACCCAGGGTATGTCTACACTACCCCGCTAGTTCGAACTAGCGGGGTAATGTATGCATACCGCACTTGCTAATGAAGCCCGGGATTTGAATTTCCCGGGCTTCATTTGCATAAGCGGGGAGCCGCCATTTTTAAATCCCCGCTGCTTCGAACCCCGTGTAGCGCGGCTACACGGGGCTCGAACTAGGTAGTTCGGACTAGGGTCCTATTCCGAACTACCGTTACTCCTCGTGAAACGAGGTGTACCGGTAGTTCGGAATAGGCACCCTAGTCCGAACTACCTAGTTCGAGCCCCGTGTAGCCGCGCTACACGGGGTTCGAAGCAGCGGGGATTTAAAAATGGCGGCTCCCCGCTTATGCAAATGAAGCCCGGGAAATTCAAATCCCGGGCTTCATTAGCAAGTGCGGTATGCATACATTACCCTCCTAGTTCGAACTAGGAGGGTAGTGTAGACATACCCCTAGTGACAGATGATGTGGGAAAAGCTGAAGTACTCAATGCTTTCTTTGCCTCTGTCTTCACAGACAAGGGCACCTCCCAGACAAATGCACTAGGCAATGCAGCATGGGAAGGAGGAGGACAGCCCTTGGTGGGGAAAGAACAAGTTAGGAACTATTTAGAAAAGCTAAACATACACAAATCCATGGGCCCAGATTTAATGCATCCGAGGGTACTGAGGGAGTTGGCAAGTGTCATTGCGGAGCCTTTGGTTATTATCCTTGAAAACTTGTGGAGATCGGGAGAGATCCCAGATGATTGGAAAAAGGCAAATGTAGTGCCCATCTTCAAAAAAGGGAAGAAGGACAATCCAGGGAACTACAGACCAATCAGCCTTACCTCAGTCCCTGGAAAAATCATGGAGGGGATCCTTAAGGAATCCATTTTGAAGCACTTGGAAGAGGGGAAAGTGATCAGGAGTAGTCAGCATGGATTCACAAAGAGCAAGTCGTGCCTGACCAATCTGATTAGCTTCTATGATGAAGTAACTGGCTCTGTAGATACGGGGAAGTCAGTGGATGTGATATACCTTGACTTTAGCAAAGCTTTTGATACTGTCTCCCACAATATTCTTGCCAGTAAGTTAAGGGAATATAGACTGGATAAATGGACTGTAAGATGGATAGAAAGCTGGCTAGACTGTCAGGCCCAGTGGATGGTGATCAATGGCTCGATGTCAGATTGGCAGTCAGTTTGTAGCAGAGTGCCCCAAGGATCTTTTTTTGGACCGGTTTTGTTCAACATCTTTATTAATGACCTGGATAAGGGGATGGTTTGCATCCTCAGCAACTTCGCAGATGACACTAAGCTAGGGGGAGAGGTAGATACACAGGAGGGCAGGGATACTGTCTAGTGTGACCTGGAAAGATTAGAGGATTGGTCCAAAAGAAATCTGATGAGGTTCAACAAGGACAAGTGCAGAGTCCTGCACTTGGGACAGAAGAATCTCAAGCTTTGTTACAGGCTGGGGACCGAATGGCTAAGTAGCAATTCGGCAGAAAAGGATCTGGGGTTTACAGTGGATGAGAAGCGAGATATGAGTCAACAGTGTGCCCTTGTAGCCAAGAAGGCTAATGGCATATTGGGGTGTATTATGAGCATTGCCAGCAGATCCAGAGAAGTGATTATTCCCCTTTATTCAGCTCTGGTGAGGACACATCTAGAATATTGTGTCCAGTTCTGGGCCCCCCACTATAGAAAGGATGTGGATGCATTGGAGAGGGTTCAGTGGAGGGTGACCAAAAATATCAGGAGGCTGGAGCACATGACCTATGAGGAGAGACTGACGGATTTGAGTTTGTTTAGTCTGCAGAAGAGAAGAATGAGGGGGGGTTGATAGCAGCCTTCAACTTCCTGAAGGGAGGTTACAAAGAGGATGGAGAGAGGCTGTTCTCAGTGGTGACGGATGGCAGAACAAGGAGCAATGGTCTCAAGTTACAGTGGGAGAGGTCTAGGTTGGATATTAGGAAAAACTATTTCCCTAGGAGCGTGGTGAAGCACTGGAATGGGTTGCCTAGGGAGGTGGTGGAATCTCCATCCCTAGAGGTTTTTAAGTCTCAACTTAACAAAGTCCTGGCTGGGATGATTTAGTTGGGATTGGTCCTGCCTTGGGCAGGGGGCTGGACTTGATGACCTTCTGAGGTCTCTTCCAGCTCTAGGATTCTATGATTCTATGATAAAGTAGGGTCATATTCTGAATACATGCAGGAGCTCCCCCTGGCCTCAATGGGAGCTGCGCACTCATACAAGGCAGAATTTAACCCATTGAGTGCCTTGCAGTCTAGCTAGTATAAGTCACTTCCCATGCTTACATATGGGAACCACAATGAAATGTATTATTTAATAATATGATACCCCCCTTGTTCAGTCCAGGAAAATTGTGTCTAGAGTTAATACAATAATTAACTCAATGGGCTGCATAGGGTCGCTATTAAACAACAATACTGAACTAAGGGAGCTTAGCTATTTATTTTTCCATAGCATATTATATGCATCACTGGCTTCCTCATATGGCATCTGTAAGCTGTTCTGACTGCTTCAGCACTGAAAGTGGAAGTAACAATCGCTAGCGGTTGATTTGATACTAATGAAGAAAATAGAGCCAAGACCTAGGTGACCTTCCTTTATCCACAATGCATTCTAATTTATTTAACATAAGGTTTATTTGGGGGGAAGGGGAAATCACAGTTGATTTCATTGCAGCTCTCAAAAGAGAAGAGGGAGGAGGAAAAGATAAACAGATAATCACTGATTGTATTCAATTTGCAGGAGACCTCTCTTGGTCCACAAAAACATGGGGAATTGAAATTGACACTTCAAAGTACTGACCTTTCATCCTGAATGAGGTCACTGCGGGTGGGGTTGTGTGTCAGTCTGGTTTTATTATTAGAGTCTCCATACATATTTATGACGTTTGCAGGCCAAATGGTCCTGGTTTTCAAACCCTTCAAAGAATTGCATTAAAAATGTGGTGGAGGTGGAGACCTCTTATCAGATACAAAACATTCAATAAGGAAGATGGTGCTTTCACCTTTTCTGCTTCCTTTCTCTTGTATTAGTTACGTGTAGAAAGCCACAAGAGGCAGCAGCTATGTGCTTGCAAGAGCATTGACTGTGAATCTGTCAGCACCGGACAGCTCCAGACTGCAAGTTGTTTGTTAGTTTGATCTATGTATTTTTTTCCCCCCACTGAAGGCAGATTTCTTTCACGGAAGCCAGAATGAAAATCTTTAATCTTGTGGTTTCATTTCCAAAATGTCAGGTTTACATTTAAAGTAACTAAACACACCAACAAAGCACACTGGGCCGAAAGTGATCACAAAAGGCATATATATTCCATCTGCTACCAGTGAAGCTGAGACCTTGACCACTTGTGAGCATTGCAGATCCTGTAGCACTTTCAGCATAGGGCAAGGCCTTACTGATTTGACTGGCCAGTTTCCAGCTTTGTCCGCATGTGGTTTCCACTGGATTCCATCATCTTCCACCTTCCCTGTCCTGAACTTTTGTGTAGTACTAAATGGACATCATAGTCCACTGAAGAGATAACTGCAGTTAAGGAGGGGTGATTCCTGGACATAACCTTTCTTGATCAAAAAGTACCATGAGTAAAAATAAGTTCTCTGTTATTGATGTATGTTAATGAAAAAAAATGTCAGAGGCATCTATGCATAAGGAAATAGCAGCCAAATTCTGAGCACTGCAGGTATTTGTCTAGTTCTTCCCCTTTCCCCACAATGCTGGAAGTGGGCCTACATAACACTCCCGACATAATACAGTTTTAAGTATTTGATGCTTCAATGCATTAAGTAAAGCAGAAGGGCCTTCTCCTGGAACATCTACTGCTGCGGGCAGTGTAGCAGACATTATCGCCAATGGTTTGTCAGGTCCCACGTTCCTGCTGTGACAAGGTGAAGAGGCAGTCAGAATGCATGGAGGCAAGTTCATTGGGCAAATTAGTCTATGGCTGATGCCAAGGACGAGCAGATCTGTCTCACTGCTCCTGACCTGACCTTTGCAACACAGGCAGAGCCTCTTCCAAAAGTGGTGCCTCTTGAGCACTGGCTGAGAGGAAAGCATTGCTTTTTGCTAGGCTACATCTACACTGTCATGATTTTCTGGAAATGCTTTTAATGGAAAAGTTTTCCATTAAAAGCATTTTCGGAAAAGCACGTCTAGATTGGCAGGACGCTTTTCTGCAAAAGCACTTTTTTCAGAAAAGCATCCGGGGCCAATCTAGACGCGGTTTTGCGCAAAAAAGCCCCGATCGCCATTTTCGCGACCGGGGCTTTTTTGCGAAAAACAAATCTCTGCTGTCTACACTGGCCCTTTTGCGCAAAAGTTTTTCGGAAAAAGACTTTTGCTCGAATGGGAGCAGCATAGTATTTCCTCAAAAGCACTGACAATCTTACATGAGATCGTCAGTGCTTTTGCAGAAATTCAAGCAGCCAGTGTAGACAGCTGGCAAGCTTTTCCGCAAAAGCAGATGATTTTGTGGAAAAACTGGCCAGTCTAGACACAGACATAATGTTTAAAACCTGTGTCCAATCACTGTCGTCAGAGTCAGGCAATATTCTCGCTTCACATTATCTTAACAATGTAACTAATGCCATTGCATCAGTGAATAATAGAATAAGGTACATTATTTCAAGTCAAGCCAGGTCCCGCAGGGTACATCTACACTGTGGCACTATTTTGAGATACTTCCGGTATCCCAAAATAGCATATTCCGTGTCTTGACAGTGCTTATTTTGGGGAGTGGTTATTTTGAAATAGCAGCACTGGAGTGTTCACATTACCACTATTTCAAAGTAACTCTTTTGAAATGAGCATTATTCCTCGAGGAAAGCAGGAGTACAGATTTTGAAATAAGTGGCCCATTATTTCAAAATAACGGGCTTGGTAGTGTGGATGCTCTACTTATAAATTCGACCTAAGGGGGGTTATATTGAAATAAATCCCTAGTGTAGACCAGGGCTTAGTCAAAATAATATCATAGCACTTCAGAGCCATGGACTAGAACTCCATTATTGTAAAAACACAAAAGAAAAAGATATTTCTTGCCCCTCAAAGAGTGTACAATCTAAGGATAAGGTAAGAGACAACAGGTACACACAGATGGAGCAGTACAAATAATCCATGAGACTCTATTGATCAGTATGACAGGCAGTGGTCTCACTACACAAGCCAGTTAACTAATGCTTTTTTGAAGGCAGCATAGCAAAGGAAGGTTTTGAGGTACACACCAGGACCCTGTTCAAGCAGTGCTGGTAGGGGGATGGTGACTTAAATGATAATTAAGGGAGGTCTGAAACAAAAACAGTGAAATTGATTTTGGAAGGGGGAAAATATTGAAATTTGCAGGGGGGGATTGTTTACTTAAAATGTCATAACATTTCATCCAGTTATAGTTACGCTAATGTGGCCTTTAAGGATACATTATTCATCCATTCCTAGATTTAAAGGCCAGAAGGTACTTCTTGTGATCCTATAGTCCAGTGGGTTTTTTTGGCCACGGAACCCTTTTAGAATTTCGAGGAACCCCAGCCAGGAAAATTGGTCAAGCAAAAAAAAAAAAGCAAGAGCTATCATTTTAAGAGGGGGGAGTTCTGAGTTCACGCGGTTCTGCGGAGCACCAATTGGGAAACACTACTATAGTCCGATCTCCTGAATAACATAGGTCACAGATTTTCACCCAATAATTCCAATATTGAGCATTAAGTTACATGTGATGTAACTTAAGCACAACTCGTAGAAACACAGCAAGTAGCCCGATAGCAGTTTAGAGACTATAGTATCAGGAACGTTCATGGGCAAAACTCACTTCCTCAGATGAGCAGAGTGGAAAGTGGGTTTTGTCCATGAAAGCTTATAATACTGTATATATTTTTGTTAGTCTCTGGGGCTATGTCTAGACTGCAGGCTTCTTTCGAAAGCATCTTTCGAAAGAGCATCTTTCGAAAGATCGCGTCTAGACTGCACGCGGATCTTTCGAAAGAAAAATCCGCTTTTTCGAAAGAGAGCACCCAGCGAGTCTGGATGCTCTCTTTCGAAGACGGCCTCTTTACATTGAAGAACGCCTTCCTTCGAAAGAGGAACTTTCGAAGGAAGGCGTTCTTCCTCGTGAAACGAGGTTTACCGCCATCGAAAGAAAAGCCACGTTCTTTCGAAATAATTTCGAAAGAACGCGGCTTGAGTCTGGACGCAGGGGAAGTTTTTTCGGGAAAAGGCTACTTTTCCCGAAAAAACCCCTGAGTCTGGACACGGCCTAAGGTGCTACAGGACTACCGTTGTTTTTTTTTAAAGTTACAGATTAACACAGCTACCACTCTGAGTCTTAGACAGACAACCAATCTGGATTTAAAAACTTCAGTTGAAGGGAGGAAATCAACCTCTTGCTTTGGGAATATCATCTTGTTCCTTAGCTCCACAGTGAAAAATGTGCACCTAGTTTCCCATTTGAATCTATTTTGCTCTAACTGCCAGCTATTAGATTGTCTGGTGCCTATGACTTCAAGGCAAAGGATCCCTTAGTGTCACATATACATAGAATGTGAACAAGCTACTGATTATCCTACTTTTCTATGCTTCCTCCCCATTCCTCTCACCCCTGAGCTGGTGGAAATGCTTGAGAGCAATTAATTCTCCAGGTTCATGCAAGTCTCAGTCTTCCTTGGTGAGTCTGAAATTAATGCTCAATATGATGGTGAGTTGGTGAGACAGGCATTTGGAAAAGGTCTGAGAACATCAGCATGTTTTTATGTAGCTGAGCAACCATCCCATGGAAACACCTGTTCCATCACTAATGTCCCAAGTTGGAACAGAATCCTTATCCTGGGAGGGGGAAAAAAAGGCTCCCATTTTAGGGCTTCTCTTCCTTGCTATGGAAACTGTCTCTGTGGTGATCAATCTTCTGAAGTTCAGTTTAGCAGGTCTAGAAAGATCCGATAAATCAAATGCTGAGGGCGCCCTCATAGACCATGGTACTCATAGAATCATAGATTCATAGAACTGGAAGGGCCTCAAGAGGTCATCGAGTCCAGTCCCCTGCCCTCACGGCAGGACCAAGCACTGCCCAGATCATCCCTGATAGATGCCCATCCAACATGCTCTTAAATATCTCCAGTGATGGAGATTCCACAACCTCCCTTGGCAATTTATTCTAGTGTTTAACCAGAAGTTTCCAGAAGTTTTTCCTCATGTCCAACCTAAGCCTCCCTTGTGGCAATTTAAGCCCATTGCTTCTTATCCTCTCATCAGTGGTGAAGGAGAACAATTTCTCTCCCTCCTCTGTATAGCATCCTTTTAGATATTTGAAAACTGCTATCATATCCTTTCTCAGTCTTCTCTTTTCTAAACTAAACAAGCCCAATTCTTTCAGTCTTCCTTCATTTTCTAGACCTTTAATCATTTTTGTTGTTCTTCTCTGGATCTTTTCCAATTTCTTCACATCTTTCTTGAAAGGTGGTGCCCAGAACTGATTAGGCAAGTTGAAACAAGCATTTCTCCCTGTGACAGCGCGTTGGGGTTCCTCTGTCTCCTGCACCCCGAAGGGCACAAACAGACTGCACCAGCCAGTGGAATAGAGGAAGTTTATTGCCTCTCCAGGATACAACACAGCACAGATGTAATCTGGTCACAGAGCTGGGCTAGGATGCCTCAGGCCCCCTTGAGATGGGGGGAGACTGGGCCCCTAAACTCCAGCCCCTTTCCCTAGGCTGTCTCCTCCATGCTCCCAGACAGCAACTAACTCCCACTCTTCCAGCCCTGCCCCCCAGCCAGGGCAGCATTCCCCCTTCCTTTGTTCCTCTCCATGGGGGGTGTCTGGTTCAACAGGTTTGGCGTCACCTTTGCATAGTGAGGTTTTCCCTGCTGGGTCTTGCTCCAGACAGCAGAGGTCACCACAGCCCAGCAAGTACCCCCACTACGTCACACTCCCATCACCACATTCCTCCTGTTGACCTCCCGCTGCCCCAGAAAATCAATGTGAGGTACATCAACTCCAGCTACACAATAATCATAGCTGGATTTGCATCTCTTACATCAATTTTCTCCCCCAGTGTAGACCTGGTCTTAGTTGCCTCTGACAGCCATTACCTGGGACCAGAAGCCTTTGTAAATGGAGAGAAAAAACAAGCTTAGAAAGAGATTGAGAGGGAGTACAGAGGAGGAGAGACAAGAAGGTTCACCTGCCTCCTCTTATCTTTACAAACCTGACCCCTGGGCATTCTTCCCTCGCTTTCTGAATCCAACTGACACCTCAGCCAAGATCTGGGCAGGATCAACTTGCAAAGCTTATCCATATAAAATATTGTTACAGAAATAGAAACTGGCAGGCTCATTCATTTTAAATAAGTCTAAAACAGAGAATCACATTCGTTGTCTGCCTTCCAGATTCCATTTAATAATCCTTATACTAAAGCCTCTATCTGTAGGAAAACCCAGCTATGATTATATGTATTTTTTTACATTTTCCCCTCTAATAAACAGCAATAAAGTTTTCACTCTGATTGTTTTTTTCCCCCCATTCAGCCTGGTGTTATTCCATTTAGATTGTGTCTGAGTTTCACAAAGAGCTCATGAAATTGAGATGGAACGAGCCATTGTGAGGGTCTTGGGGGAATGAGTCTCTAAGGCATGTGTTACCTTTCCATCTGGATTTTTTTAAGCACTACCCAAATACTGCGTGTGCACGAAACACTTCTCAGGCACTGCTCAGCAATGTAATGTGCATTGCTATCATATTGGCATCTCTTCCCAAGAAAGAAATTTAGAACCAAAGGGGGGAATTGTCATATATTCTTACATCAGAAGGGACTCGTGATAATCTCCTATACAACTCTGACCAGAAAACGTCCAAGAAATAATTCCTGGTTAAACTGGAGCATAGCCTGGGCTGGATTAAGACCTTTAGGGTCCGTCTAGACTACATGGCTCCGTCGACAGAGTCATGTAGATTTGTTGTTTTGGAAAAGGGAAATGAAGCCGCGATTTAAATGATTGTGGCTTCATTTACATGTACATGGCTGCCGCGCTGAGCCGACAAACAGCTGATCGCGCGCTAGTCTGGACGTTCCCCCTGTCGACATCAAAGCCCTTTGTCGGCAGCCCTGGTAAACCTCATCCCACGAGGAATAACGGGGCTGCCGACAAAGGGCTTTGATGTCGACAGGGGGAACGTCCAGACTAGCACGCGAGCCGACAAACAGCTGATCAGCTGTTTGTCGGCTCAGCGCGGCAGCCATGTACATGTAAATGAAGCCGCGATCATTTAAATCGCGGCTTCATTTCCCTTTGCCTACAACTCTAATCTACATGCCTCTGCCGACAGAGGCATGTAGTCTAGACACAGCCTTAGAGGCCCTAAGCTCTGAAAAGATTATGGTGCCCTCCCCCCATATGTAATTCAAAATAAAAACAATACTATATCATAAAATCTCTTTTTTTTTTTTGGTGCCCCTGCTTTATTGATGCTTAGTCTGCCTATTGGGTAATCCAGCCCTGAGCATAGCTTGTAGACAAACACACAATCTTGATTTTAAAATTGCCAGAGATGTACAGTCCATTTTGGCAAATTATCACAACCATTAATTACCCTCATGTTCAAAGAGAAACAACTAGATTTATATGCCTATCTCCAGTCAGTCAATGGAAGTTGGGTATTTGATTGCCTTTTGTGCAATTCAGAATATCTGACTAATTCTTCGCTGTTATAAAGGAGCAAAACTCCTCTAAAGTTTCATCAGTCAACACCAGCAGAGAATTTGCCCCTTATTCAATTACCCAAACTAGAATCAGGCCATGACATCATAACTAACATCTCCAACTCTTGTAAGACCCGCCAGAGGATCTTTAAAGCCCGCACATGCACAGGGTGGCAGGTTTTACATCTCATCCCAATCCCAAAGAGCAGCACTCACATTAGCATAGTTTATATCACCATCCTGAAGCATTGGGATGGGAAAGCTGCGGAGGAAAAGTGCCTGTTTGTAAATCACCTGCACCAACAGCAGCAAAAACAAAATTGACAAATGAGCTTTTATCCCAGATTGACGCTGTTTAAATGATAGTAAAATATAGAAATCAGGAGGAATCTGCATTTTGTTCCAGCTCTTATTCTCACTGACTCATGCTGAGAGTCCCAAACCTAGCATTATGGAGACATATTGTTTCCTTTCCATTTTCGTTAAAAAGCTGCTTGCATATGTGTTTCCCAGATTATTAATAAAATCCCTATTGACCACCTTGGGAGGGAAGCCCTTAATCATTGCTCTGATCTTAATTGGGATTGATTTCTTGTCTAGTTGATGGTTCTTCCTCTTGCATAGGCGATACCTGTTTTTGGAGGAGTGCAAATGACATAAACCCAAAAAGAAAAGGCTAAAATTAGGCATTTTTTGTTGTGCTTACTTCTGAATAGTTTCATAACTGGAAGATTTATCTCAGGGAGGAGGGGAGAATTAGTCATAATTAAAGACTCTAAGCCCAGAAGCCAGTCTCTGAGGAGCAATTATTTTTTAAAAAAACATACATTTTCCCCTTTCCTTTTATCCTTCAGGCAGAAGGAGTAAATGAAGCTTCCTAAATATGCTCTCAGTGAAATGGTCACTATTCAGATGTATTGTTGACATATAGCGACCCCACTGGAGATGCCTTCCTCTGACAGGCTGCCATACAGTAGGTGTGTTTGCCTCGGTTTCCCTATTCTTCCACCCATGAAAGCAATATTGTCTATCCGTGTCTGACTGAAACAAAGGCTGCTTAGTTTAACTTAACATTTCCAGCTCTCACAGTAAACAAAGATACTTTGGGTTTTCCATTCCCCTCTCCAAGGACATCTGAGTCATCCAGCCAAGAGCAGCTCTGTGTTTCCAGATAGTTCCCATGGTGTTCTACTCCCCAGGCCTCTCTCCCCGTGAATCCTACACCTCTTCAGGGCACATCCCTCCTGATTCCATCCTCTTGTTTCAGGGCTCTGCTCCCCATGACCAACTTGGATCTTCCTCCTTTTGCTCAGGGGCCATTGCTTGGGCATTCCTCTCATCAGACACCCCACTTTGATCTCTAGGGGTATATCTACTCAGCAACATTATTTCAAAATAATAGCCCTTATTTCAAAATAACTTTCCTAGGGTATGTCTACACTACAGCACTAATTCAAACTAACTTAATTTGAATTAGTTAATTCGAACTAAGCTAATTCAAATTAGTTCATCTAGACCTAAAAACTAATTCGAATTAGCGTTTTGCTAATTTGAAATAGCATGTCCACACTGAGTGGACCCTGAACCAAAGTAAAGGCTGGCCAGAACCTGTGCCATCAAGGCATCAGGTTAAGACTTAGAGCGTGGAGCTGCTGCCTCAGGCTAGCTGAGGGCTGTGCTTAAAGGGACCCGACCCCCACCCCGGACACATAGTTCTCAGGGTTCACCACTTGCTTGTCTACCTCGATGAGGGACAGCAAAGCAGTCCTGGCTTAGAGTGCCCTGAGTGGCCACACTCGGCACATCACAGCACTCGGCCATCAGCCTGGCTGCACTTGCCGCAGGCTGCCATCTGGGGAGGTCAATCGGGGGGCTGTCAGGATCCAGGAGGCCCTGCAGGAGAGCTTCCACCCCGAGGAGCCCGCAGAGCCACCCCAGTCCTCCCCATCAGGGGCTCATGCCCCGTTCCTCCCTCACGTCCTTTTACTTACCCCTCCCTAGCCCCACTTCCTGATGTAAAAAATAAAGGACACGTGTGTTCAAAAATAGAAACTCTCTTTATTGAACAAAACTGGGGGGGGGGGGGGATTAACCTCTGGGGAGACTGGGAAAAGGAGGTGGGAGTGGGGAAGAGAGAGGGTGGGAGAGGGGAGGGGGAAACCTGGGAGGAGGGAGCTGGAAGGGGGAAGCCAGGGGAAGAAGGAGAAGGGGAAGTATAAAACTATGGTATGCCATATCTTCAGTACTGTATACAGATGTGGTCTCCTCACCACAAAAAAGATATTTTGGCCTTGGAAAGGGTTCAGAAAGGGTAACTACAATGATTAGTGGTTTGGAAAAGGTCCCATATGAAGAGAGGCTAAAGAGACTGGGACTTTTCAGCTTAGAAAAGAGGAGACTGAGGCGGGATATGATAGAGGTCTATAAAGTCATGAGTGGTGTGGAAAGGGTGAATAAAGAAAAGTTCTTCATTAGTTCCCATAATATAAGGACTAGAGGACACCAAATGAAATGAATGGACAGCAGGTTTAAAACGAATATGCGAAAGTTCTTCTTCACACAGCATATAGTCAACCTGTGGAACTCCTTGCCACAGGAGGCTGTGAAGGCTAGAACTATAAGAGGGTATGTCTATACTACCACCCTAGTTCGAACTAGGGTGGTTAATGTAGGCAACCGAAGTTGCAAATGAAGCCCGGGATTTGAATTTCCTGGGCTTCATTTGCATCTTGCTGGGTGCCGCCATTTTTAAACCCCACTAGTTTGGACCTCGTTCCATGAGGAGTAACGGTAGTTCGGAATAGGAAGCCTAATCTGAACTACCTACTCCGTGCCACGTGTAGCCGCGGGCACGGAGTCCGAACTAGCGGGGATTTAAAAATGGCGGCGCCCGGCAAGATGCAAATGAAGCCCAGGAAATTCAAATCCCGGGCTTCATTTGCAACTTCGGTTGCCTACATTAACCACCCTAGTTGGAACTAGGGTGGTAGTGTAGACATACCCACAGAGCTTAAAGAGTAGTTAGATAAATTCATGGAGGTTGGGTCCATGGAGTGCTATTAGCCAGGGGGTAGGAGTGGTGTCCCTGGCCTCTGTTTGTGTAAGGCTGGAGATGGATGGCACGAGACAAATTGCTTGGTCATTGTCTTCGGTCCATCCCCTCTGGGGCACCTGGTGCTGGCCGCTGTCGGAAGACAGGCTACTGGGCTAGATGGACCTTTGTTCTGACCCAGGACGGCCATTGTAAGCTCAGGGCTCAGGGTCGGGGGTCTCACTGGAACAACTTGATTTTCATGCAAACCTGCTCCTGGGTGGCCAGGCTGGCAGCTATCCTGCCCTAGACGGCCACTTCCCTGTGCCTAGTGTGGAGGTCGTGGACGTTGGAGGCCTCCCCCCAAACCTTAATGAGGTCCATGATCTCCGCACTAGACCAGGCGGGCGCCCATCTTTTATGGCCCTGGGCAGGCTCCTGGGAGCCACCAGCTTGGTCCCAGGAAGAGGCGGAGGGCTGGGTAGCAGCGGGTGGCTGGCTCATGCCGTGCCAAGTGCAGGGTCTGATGGCTGGGTGCTGGCAGGCTTGCAACTGGCACAAGCACTGTAGCCAGACCGTGCCCCTTTAAGGGCTCCGGGGCTGGGAGGGGGGCAGAAGAGTTTCCCTGGTTTGGCCCAGAGTGCCCACCAGGGCTTGCTGGGAAGGGCTAGCCTCCCATTAGTTCGAATTAAGTGGCTACACAGCCCTTAATTCGAACTACTTAATTCAAACTAGGTGTTACTCCTCATAGAATGAGGTTTACCTAGTTCAAATTAAGTGCTCCGCTAGTTCGATTTAAATTCGAACTAGCGGTTTGTATGTGTAGCCCCTATTAAAGTTAATTCGAATTAACTTTGTAGCGTAGACATACCCCTAGTGTTTATTTTAAATTTGGTAAACCTCATTCTTCGAGGAATAACGCCAAATTCAAAATAGCTAAATCGAAATAAGCACTGTGTAGACACTTTTTTTGAAATAGGGGGCCTCCAGCCTTCCCAGGGTGCCCTGGTGGCCACTCTGGCCTCAACCAAGAACACTCCTCTCCCTTCCCCCCTCCCCAGAGCCCTTAAAGGGGTTGACTCTGGCCTCAGAGCCTGTGCCAGCTCCAAGCCGGCCAGCCCAGAGCCAGCAGTCACTGCCCCTGACCCAGTGGCCCCAAAACATGAGCCAGCAAGCCACTGGCAGCCAGCTCTCCACCACTCCCCAGGAGCATTCTGCCAGCTCCCAGGAGCCTGTCAGGGGCTGGAGAAGGCAGGCACCTTCCTGGTCCAGGGTGGAGATCATGGACCTTATTCAGGTTTGGGGGAGATGCCCCCAATGTCCATGATCTCCGCACTAGATGGAGGAATGTGGCCGACTATGGCAGGATAGCTGCCAGCCTGGCCACCAAAGGCCACATGAGAACCCAGGAGCAGGTTCACATGAAAATCAAGTTGGTCCGGCGAGACCCCCAACACTGAGCCTTGGGCTTCCCTTCCCACTTCTTCCCCTTGCTTCCTCCTTCCAGCTCCCTCCTCCCAGGTTTCCCCTTCCCCTCTCCCATGCTCTCTCCTCCCCACTCCTGCCTTCTTTCCCCAGTCTCACCAGAGTTTCACCCCCCTCCCCAGTTTTGTTAAATAAAGACAGTTTGTGTTTATAAAAAAATGTGTATTTTATTTTACATCATGAATGAGGGTTAGGGAGGGGTAAGTGGAAGGACGTGAGGGAGGAATGAGGCACAAGCCCCCAGTGGGGCAGACCAGGGAGACTGTTAGTGCTCCTCAGGGTGGAAGCTCTCCCACAGGGCCTCCTGGATACTCACAGCCCCCGATGGACCTCCCGGATGGCCTGCAGAAAGTGCAGCCAGGCTCATAGCAACGCATCCAAGAGAAGCACCAGTGTGTCCCGGGGCAGTTCTGGCTCCATGTTGCAGAGTGCTGTGGTGTCCCGAGTGAGGGCAATCAGAGCACACAGAGACAAAATGCTTTTCTGTCCCTCATCGAGGTGAGCAAGCAAGCAGGGAAAGCTGAGAACTGGCTATCCAGGGGGGTCCCTTTAAGTACAGGCCTCAGATAGCCTCAGGCAGCAGCCATACAACGTAACTCCTGACCTGATGCCCTGCCAGACCTGGTTCCAGCCGGCCTTAAATACAATTCAGCATCCACTGAGTGTGGCCGTGCTAATTCGAAATAGCAAAACACTATTTTGAAATGCATTTTGTGTGTAGACGCATTATTTCGAAATAAGCTATTTCGAATTAACTATTTTGAAATAACACTGTATTGTAGACATACCCTAGCAGTTCTATTCCTGCTGTCCTCTGAACTCAGTGTGTTCTATTAGCTCTCCTGATGCAGCTTTTTCCAGCTCTTTCCTCTTCCTTGAATCTGACTCCTTCCAGGCCCTGAATCTCCCAGCATCAGGCATCTCTCACCTACCTATCTCCTCAACCTAGGCCTCAGCTGCTCTCTCAAGCTAAACTGAGGGTCACTCACGGGGCACTGGCTTCCCCCCTCTTAAAAAACCCAGTGTTGCCCTATGATATTTATGGGCTTGGAACGGCAATCCATATCCCCAGCACTGAAAATGACACTATGTGACTGACCTGGTTTGGAGAAGATAGAGGGTCTTTCTCTGGACAGCAAGTTGCACACTGGGGCAGCTAATCTCATTTTCCATTTGTAGTGACTAAATATACAGCATCTAGGAAGACAGGAAACACTGGTAGACATCACCATGCAGACACAAAGAAAGCACAATCTTTAAACCAGGCACTAGAGGGGAGACGACATGATGCTAATCAAAGGCACCAGCTTCCCTTAAAATTCTTTACACTCAGGACCAGATCCAAAGCCCTCTGAAGTCAAGGCAAAGACTCCTCCTATTGAGTTCAACATGCTTTGGATCAAGCCCCCAAAGTACACAGTCATTACACTTACGCATTCATTTAATGCCTCCACGGTGACTTAATCCAAACCTCATTGAAATCAGTGGAAAAACTGCTATTGACATCAATGTGTTTTGAGACAGGCCCATTGTGATAGGAAAGGCTAGAAAAACACCGGCCTGGTCCATCTAATTGGCTGATGGTTTGTTTGCAGCTCACACTCGATTGTCTCAGGGGCTATGTCCAGACTCAGGGGTTTTTTCGAAAAAAGTAGCCTTTTTTCGAAAAAACTTCACCTGCGTCCAGACTCAAGCCGCGTTCTTTCGAAATTAAATTGAAAGAACGTGGCTTTTCTTTTGACGGCGGTAAACCTCAATTTACGAGGAAGAACGCCTTCTTTCGAAAGTTCCTCTTTCGAAAAAAGGCGTTCTTGAATGTAAATAAGGCTTCTTTGAAAGAGAGCATCCAGACTCACTGGATGCTTTCTTTCGAAAAAGCAAGCCGCTTTTTCGAAAGTTCAACGTGCAGTCTAGACGCTCTCTTTCGAAAGAGCCTCTTTCGAAAGAGGCTTGCAGTCTAGACATAGCCAGGGTGTGTCTACACAGCACAGTTATTTTGAAATAACTGTCAATTATATCAACATAACAACGTGAGCGTCTACACAGCAATTCCATTATTTCAAAATAAATTCCAAATAACAGATGGCTTATTCCAACTTCTGTAAACCTCACTCCATGAGGAATAACGCCTCTTCCAAAATTGCTATTTCAGATTAGCTGTAGTATGGACGCTCCACTGCTGCTATTTTGAAATAGCTCCTCTCCAGGGCCATTCAAAGTAATTACTCCCCAGTGACACCTGGAGCTCTAAATCGAGGTAGCACGTCCACATTAGGGGAGCTTGCCTTGGACTAATTTCAAGGCTTCCCTTTAGTGTAGACGCGCTATTTTTAATGAGCTATTTCAGAGTATTTCTTCTGGAATAGCTTATGTCGAAACAAGTGTGCGGTGTAGACGTACTAGCAGTGAATAAGCCAATGAACTTGTGGCATCAGTGTAGATAGGCTAAATATTTCACTACATTGGGAAATCAGAATGAGATTAGCAATCTCCAGATTGTACATGGATTATGATTTGGTGTGTGGGATGCATGGAGCACGTTTCAGTACGTGGGGTTCTATCAACTTCACAAACACTCATTCAAATTAAAAACAGATAATTTAGTGGGAGATGATCACATGTAGGCCTGTTCTATTGTTCTATCTACTATCCATTGTAATAATACTCTCTGCTTTATGGCAAATAGTACTACTGGAAGTTCACCTCCAGTTAATTATTTGCTCTAGATCCATCCCTTCCAATGTATCTGGTAATACTTAGAAAGGTGTTTGGGTTCCTCAGATTAAGAGGAAAGCCAGTGAAGACCGAATTTGCATGCACACTGCCTACAGACTCTCTTCTGGTTAGAGAAAATGGCTGAAGTTTCAGATGAAAAAACCCTTTTTTTTTGGTGGGTGTGACTATCAGGCTTATAATACAAAAGTCTTTTACTATCCAGAGGGCCTCATCTTGCTTAACACCTGTGACTTCTCTTGTTAAAGGGCCTGAGCCAAAGCCCACTAAGGTCTATTGACTTTAATGAGCCCATAGTACTCAGCACTTCTCTGGGTTAAGGCTGTCTCCTTGGAGTTGTGCCAGGAATTGAGAAAGCTTTATAGGTTCTGTACTTGGTTACAAATGCCACCTTGGGTCCCCGTCATTACCTCCTTGATCTGCTCTGTGACAATCCTCTGACCCAATCTCTGCATCTGCAAATGGCTTTGGAGCACTGATGCAAACAAATCTCTGGTGAAGTTTAGCCTCAGTGCTAAGAGTTCATCTTTCACGTGTAGTGACGATCAGTTCTGCCTGAGTGCACCGGACATCTAGGCTATGTCTACACACAAGTGAGGGGTGTGATTCTCAGCTTGTGTAAATCCATTCACACTAGCTTCCATTGAATAGTGTGAGTATAAATAGCAGTGTAGCCCCTTGTAGCATGGGGAGTAGCTTGATGGCTTAGCTATACTGAGTACCATCCTGCCTAGACCCCATGACTGTCGCCCATGCTACCACAGCTTTGCTAATATTTATGCTTCTGCTAGTGCTCATTGACCTAGTGTAAGCATGCATGCACAAACTGGGAATCCTACCCTAGTCCATAGTGCTGGCATAGCTTGAATGAGAGGAGGGAATACAGAGGAGAGATACTAGGGTTTGATCTAAAGCCAATTGTAGTCAGCTGGGAATCTATCTGTTAATTTCAATGGGCTTTGGATCAGGTCCATGATGCCCACTATGCATTAGATTGCAATCAAGAGCTGTAATAAATCTTAAGTGCTTAAGATGGCCAGGGAGATGTGAAAGGGGAAATGGAAGATTTGGTTAAAGTTGAAATCCCCCTGGAACATTGGGAATGAACAATTTGCTTCTTCCTTGGATCTCATGTTGAATAATTTCATAATCCCAGTGCTGATAGCATGATTTGTGGGTTCAGAATTGTCTGACTTAATGGAAAGAATAATTTAAACTTTCCGCATGAAATATTTATTTACATTCTGTAATAACTTTTCTTTCTTTTTTTTTCAGCCCATGAGTCATCCCATCCCAAGCCAGGGAGCTGCAATTACCATTTCCGCATAGATTATCAACATTTATTCTAACTGCTGATTTCTTTGCAGCGTTCCTATTGCCTTCTGAGAACAAGCGTGAAGTCCAACTCTGAAGCAAGCCCCTAGTGTTCACATGCCGATCTGGCACAAAAAATGGGGCATTGTGACTTAAAGACAGAACAAATGGGTATTTGGGATCTGATAGGATTTGCCCCCACTTGGATCAAACATGAGAACAAAATCAATAGAAGAGCTTCAAAGGGGGCACATTCTCATTGCATCTGGGGGCTGAACAGTATCAAATCAGAATCAAACTCAATTGGAAGGGAGAGGAAATTACTCTGAGTTGATCCTGTATAGGGATATTAGAGAGCAGAGAGGTTTACACTCTAAGGTACAGCATGGAATTTGGATGTCTATAGCTGCCATGTTAGTTTCTGTAGGGTGGCACTTCCATGGAGGTAGAACATTGCCCTTGCGTTGACTTGAGTGGAGCTACACTGATCTAGGTGAGTTGATAATCTTGCCTGGTAATTTGTATTATGGATAGAGTCAAACTGGAAACCCTTACTCTGAACCAGTGGTGAGCAACCTATGGCCGGTGGGCCCCGCGTGGCCTATAGATCCACTAGGGATCTATGTGTGGCCTGTGAGACATTTTGTTTACTGTTGGCCATGTGCAGGGTTGCCAGATTACACTGATTTCTGCCCATATTATTTTTTCCCTACTAGTATTACTAAAGTGACATGCATTCAAAGCAAGGACATGTGAAGTGAAGTGCATGTTGATTGCACACAACATTGCCTGGGAGAGCCGTGCGCTCCCCCTGCTTTCAATCAAAGCGCTGCTACAGTTCAATCGGCACACCCTTCCAATTCTAGGTACGTGCAGTTAGCAAAACTTCCCTATCCGGGGAGACCGTCTTAATTATGTCAATCTTGAGGCCCAATGAGAGGAAAGAGGGCCACTCATCTGGCCCACTCAGAAGCCTAGGTTGCCCATCACTGCTCTGGACTCTCACAGATCTTGAGAATGCAAGCCCATCTCTGATTTTATTGTGTTTTAGTGCCAGACTGACAGCACTAAGGAATGGAAACCTTTACCCGTCCTTTAACAACCTGCACCTCCATGGGCTATTCAGTCCATAGGCTCTCTGCTGAGACTGCTGAAAGAGCAGCAATTTGTGTCCATGGTGATGGGTTTTGTTGTGACGCGGACACTATTGCAGGTAGAGATGGACTGAGATGAACAATGATTTTTGCTTGGATAAATGAAAAGCCGTGGTTTACAGCTTTTGGTCAATGCCAACAAGGCTGGATATGAATTGATGGCCTCTGTAACGCGGGAGCCCATCCTGCTCCCCGCCGTGAATCTGTTTGCGCCCCTTTTTGACGTTCCCCTCACCACTTGTGCTAATTCCCCTCCTCCTCGTGTTGTGCGCCGCTCCTCCAGTGCCCTGTGCCTCCTTCCTCCTCTGTTCTCCTCTCCTCTCCTCCTCCGCTCTTTCTCCCGCCTCCGCTCTCTCCTCCTTGTCCGCTCCTTCCTCCTTCACTCGCTCTCCGTCTCCCTCCTCTCCTCCTCGCTCCTCCGGGCTCTCCCCCCTTTCCTTCTGCCCCTTTCCCCTTTTGAATCCCCCGCCGGCGTCCGGCCCGGGTGACGCAATGCGCCACGTCACCAGGCTCCGCCCCTGCCGTGCGCGCGCGCGCCCGGCGACGTCAGCCGTCACGTCGCCGGGGCTCCGCCCCCGCCCTACGCTGCTGTCCGGGCGTAGCCCCGCCTCCGCCGCGCCGCCCGTTATCCGGGCCGCGGCCAGGGAACAGGCCCCGCAGTGCCGCCGCGCTCCCTGGGTGGCGCCCAGGAGGGACAGCGCGACTGCGGGCTGAGTGCGGGGCGGGCCGCCGGACGGGGTGTGGGGGAGGCGCGCCCCGTCACACACCTCCCCCTCCAGGTTTGCCCGCTCCTCCCCTCGTGTCTCTGGGGTCTCCTCGGGTATCCTGGAGAAAAAGTCTGCGTTCCCGTGGTCTTTCCCTGCCCGGTGGCTCACTTTAAACCGGTAGGGCTGCAGCGCCAGGTACCACCTCTGGATGCGGGGATTGGCGTCTTTCATAGCCTGGAGCCACCGGAGGGGTGCGTGGTCGGTCACCACCGTGAACGTACTGCCTAGGAGATAGTATCGTAACATGTCAACAGCCCACTTAACCGCCAAAGCCTCTTTCTCTATCGTTGAATACTGCTGCTCCCGCGGGAGTAGCTTGCGGCTAACATATACTATAGGATGTTCTTCCTCTCCTTCCCCCTGGGATAATACCGCACCGAGCCCGCGCTCGGAGGCGTCCGTCTGCAAAATGAATGGGCGGGAAAAGTCAGGCTGCGCCAGTACGGGGGCTTGAGTTAGCCTCTGCTTTAGAGTCTCAAAGGCCTGGGCGCACCCGGGGTCCCATCGCACCCTCTTAGGGGCCGCGTTCCTGGTTAGGTCCGTCAATGGGGCCGCCACGGACGCGAAGTCGGGCACAAAACGCCTGTAATAACTGGCGAGCCCCAAAAACTGCCGGACCTGGCGCTTCGTGCTCGGGGGGGGATAATTTCGCAATGCCTCCATCTTCCCGATTTGGGGCCGTATCTGTCCTCCCCCCACCGTGTACCCCAAGTACGACACCTCCCGCTGGCCAAACTGACACTTCGCGGGGTTAGCAGTGAGCCCAGCTTCCTGAAGGGAGGATAACACCGCCTCTATTTGCCGCAGGTGCTCGGTCCAAGTTGCGCTGAAGATGACTATATCGTCGATATAGGCCGCTGCGTATGCCCCGTGAGGCCGGAGCACTTGGTCCATTAGCCTCTGGAACGTGGCAGCGGCGCCATGGAGGCCGAAGGGCATCCGTTTGAATTGGTATAGGCCGAACGGCGTGGAGAATGCGGTTTTCTCGCGGGCCTCCTCCGTCAGTGGGATTTGCCAGTACCCTTTCGATAGGTCGATAGTGGACAAGTATCGGGCATTCCCCAGCCGCTCCAACAACTCATCTATCCTCGGCATTGGGTAGGCATCGAACACAGACACCGCGTTGACCTTCCTGAAATCAATGCAGAATCGGGTGGTGCCATCCTTCTTAGGGACCAGTACGATGGGACTTCTCCACGCGCTGCGGGATTCTTCGATCACCTCCCACCGCAGCATCTTGTCCACTTCGTCACGTACCGTCCCCCACAGTTTCCTGGGCAGTGGCCTGACCGGCTCCCTCACGGGGCGACCGGGTGTGGTCACGATGGGGTGCTGGACCAGGTCGGTCCGTCCTGGCGTCTCTGTCAGGACCTGAGAGAACCTCCACAAGGTTTCTTGTAGTCCCCTGCTCTGCCCTGGTGTGAGGCCTAGGCCCAGGTGGGGCCGTGCGGCCACCTCGCCTTCCCTCGGTCCTGAGCCCCACCCCGCCAGGGCCTCCCGGGACCGCCATGCTTTAAGCAGGTTGACGTGATAAATGTTGGTTGTTTTCCGTTTCCCGGGCATCCTAATCTCATAGTTCACGTCCCCGACTCTCCTGATCACCTCGAAGGGGCCCTGCCAACTAGCTAACAGTTTTGAGGATTGTTCGGGCAACAGGAGGAGAACCCTATCCCCGGGCTGAAAGGTGCGCAACCGGGCATTCTGGTTATAGTAGCGGGCCTGCTTCCCCTGCGCCTCCTCCAGGTTGCGTTTGGCGAACTCGCCTACCCGACGTAGCCTTTCCCTGAGCCTCAGGACGTACTGTACTGTCCCTTGTACTCGGGTCTCCTGCGCCTCCCAGGCCTCTCTCACTATATCCAGGATCCCCCTGGGCTGCCTACCATACAGGAGCTCGAACGGGGAGAACCCTGTGGAGGCTTGGGGTACTTCCCTTATTGCGAACAGGAGTGCCGGCAGGGCTCGGTCCCACTCTTTAGGTTCCTCTTCCACGAATTTCCGGAGCATTCCCTTGAGTGTCCGATTGAACCGCTCCACGAGCCCGTCGGTTTGCGGGTGGTAGACCGATGTCCTCAAGGTCTTTACCCTCAGCAGGCGGCACAGTTCCCTCATGAGCGCCGAGGTAAAGTTCGTCCCTTGGTCGGTGAGGATTTCTCCTGGTATGCCTACTCGTGAGAAGATCTTAATCAGTTCGTTCGCGAGCGTGGGGGCGGTAGCGTTCCGAAGGGGTACGGCCTCGGGGTAGCGGGTTGCGTAGTCCACTACCACAAGGATATACTGGTACCGGTTCTTCGTCCGCTCCAAGGGTCCTACCAGGTCCATGGCGATCCTCTGGAATGGGACATCTATCACCGGCATTGCCACGAGCGGGGCCTTGGTTACCCTCCCTGGTCCCATTCTCTGGCATTCCGGGCAAGATTCGCAAAAGTCTTTAGCCGCCCGGTATATGCCAGGCCAATAGAACCGCTGCAGTAGGCGCTGCACCGTCTTCTCATACCCTAGGTGCCCGCCCCAGGGGTTGCTGTGGGCTAGGTCCAACAGCCGCCTGTGATGTAGCTTTGGTACGACCAGCTGCGTGATCACCTCCCCGTCCTCTCGTCCCTCCGTGATCCTGTATAGGCGGTTGTCTTGGATCTCAAAGCGTGGGTAGCCCCCATCTCCCTCTGCCCCGGTGGTTGCGTTCTCCCATGCTTGCTGCAGGAGGGGGTCCTCCCTCTGTTCCCGGACGAAGTCGGGGGACCACTCGCCCTCTATGTCGGTCGGGTCCTCCCCGGCCCTAGTTCCCGGCTCCCTCGTTGGGGCCTCTGTATCCTCCCCGGCCAAGGCGGCTTGATCTCCCTGCCACTCCCGGAGGGCCTGCCCGAACCCGCTCCAGTCTCTTCCAAGGAGCACGGGATATATTAGTCCCGGTACAAGGGCGACGTAGGCCCTCCCTTCCGAGCCCCCATCCTTCAAGCGCACCCAGACAGTGGGGTATGGCTCGACGCGTCCGTGTATGCATTGGACGAACACGGGGGGCCCCCGGGGCTCCCTGGGGGAGACTAGGTCGGCCCGGACCAGGGTCTGGCCGCAACCTGAGTCCACGAGGGCGGTGACTACCTGGCCCTCTACCTCCACCTGACGTAATATCCTTCCCGCGGGTTGGGGCCCCGACCTGTTCTGCCCTGTCATTACCTGCGTGAAGGAGCAGTCCATCAGCGGGCAGTCCCGCTTGAAGTGTCCCTCTTGGCCGCATTGGTAGCACGCTCCCCCGGGACCCCGTGCCGGGGGTGGGTTGATCTTCCGCTCTTCCTGGGCAGCTGGGCGGGGAATTGGCTCCTCCCTCACAGGGCGGCTCCACACCGGCGCTAGGCGTCTGCCACCGCGGCCGGGGCTGGGGGGGGCACCCGGTCCCCTTGTCTCCCCTTGCCGGGGCGGGGGTCTGGTCTCCCTTGCTGCCCCGCTGGAGTGTTCCCCTCGGGACCCGGGTCCTTCCCGGCCCCCCTCGGCCGACATATAGTCCTCCATTAGGGTTACCGCGTCGGCCAGAGACGTAGGGTGGTGCCGTCTCACCCACCGCTGCCCCTCGCCCGGAAGGATGTGTATAAACTGCTCCAGGACCACCGTCTCCGCTACCTGGGGTCCTGACCGCTGCTCGGGTTCTAACCAGCGCCAACACGCCTCCCTGAGCCGTTGTGCCACGGCTCGCGGGCGGGCCCCCGGGGTGTATTTTTCTTGCCGGAACCGCTGTCTATAGGTCTCGGGGGTGACCCCTAGCTGGTCCAGGACTGCCTCTTTCACTTTGTAATAATGTAGGGCATCTCGTGGATCTAGACTCCGATAGGCCAGCTGAGCTGGGCCGGTAAGGTACGGAGCTAGTAGCGTAGGCCAATGTTGTTCTGGCCACCGGGCGGCTGTGGCTACTCTTTCAAAGGTGACCAGAAAGGCCTCGGGATCGTCGGCAGGGCCCATTTTAGTCAATCTTACGGGGAGCTGGGCTAGGGCCCCACCCTCCGCCCCTTCCCCCACGACCGCTGGGGCTGGCCCCCGGCCCGCATTTTCCCATTGCCTCACCCAGTGGTCCTGTTGCGTCCGGAACTGCTCCGTCACGTCACGTAGTAGTTGGGCCTGCTGCTCCCGGTGTTGCGTGGCCAACTGCTGGAGGAGGGCCGTCTGCTGTTGCTGCTGCTGGTGTTGATTGTCCGTCAGCCATTTGAACACGTCGGCCGCGTCCATGGCTCCTCGTTGCGCTCGGTCGCGGTTCTACTCGGCTGTGCGTCCTGTTACACCGTAACCTCCTCCACCCGTGGTTTTTTTTTTTTTTTTTTTTTTTTTTTTTTTTTTGTGAGTTGTTTTGGGGTTGTGCGCTTTTATCTAGAGTTCATGCCCACATTCTCCACCACGTGTAACGCGGGAGCCCATCCTGCTCCCTGCCGTGAATCTGTTTGCGCCCCTTTTTGACGTTCCCCTCACCACTTGTGCTAATTCCCCTCCTCCTCGTGTTGTGCGCCGCTCCTCCAGTGCCCTGTGCCTCCTTCCTCCTCTGTTCTCCTCTCCTCTCCTCCTCCGCTCTTTCTCCCGCCTCCGCTCTCTCCTCCTTGTCCGCTCCTTCCTCCTTCACTCGCTCTCCGTCTCCCTCCTCTCCTCCTCGCTCCTCCGGGCTCTCCCCCCTTTCCTTCTGCCCCTTTCCCCTTTTGAATCCCCCGCCGGCGTCCGGCCCGGGTGACGCAATGCGCCACGTCACCAGGCTCCGCCCCTGCCGTGCGCGCGCGTGCCCGGCGACGTCAGCCGTCACGTCGCCGGGGCTCCGCCCCCGCCCTACGCTGCTGTCCGGGCGTAGCCCCGCCTCCGCCGCGCCGCCCGTTATCCGGGCCGCGGCCAGGGAACAGGCCCCGCAGTGCCGCCGCGCTCCCTGGGTGGCGCCCAGGAGGGACAGCGCGACTGCGGGCTGAGTGCGGGGCGGGCCGCCGGACGGGGTGTGGGGGAGGCGCGCCCCGTCACAGCCTCCTATGGGAGGTGGAAGGTTTCATTCTCTAAATCTGAGCCATTTCAATGTTATTATATTTGTTATAAAAGTCATGAGGCCTTTAATGAGTTCTCAGCTTTACATCCCTTTAGAAAAGCAATGATTGTTAGCACAGTACCTCCTAACACAATTGTTTAGCATTCATTCAAGTACTAAACAAGATACATGCTAGTTCTTGTCCCCCCTTCCCTCAACCTTTCTTTCTGCTGAGTCTTGGCTTCCAAGTTCAGATGAAGCCCGACTTTGTTTAATTGATGACATATAACAAAATCTCAAGCTAAGTTGGTCAGTTTGGTTGAGCAAAGTTACCATTCGTCAACAGATTGTTTCATAAACAGATGGTTTCTCCATTTTCAGTTATACATTGGAAACACCTGGCTACTCTCTGGCTATGTCTACACTGGAGGGTTCTTGCGCCGGAAATATGCAAATGAGGCTAAGTGTGGAATATCGCCAAGCCTCATTTGCATACCTAATGAGCCACCATTTTACAGAAGAGGATCTTGCACCAGAAGGAGCGTCTACACTGCCCCTTCTTGCACAAGAAAAACCCTCTTGCACAATGGCGTTATTCCTGAAAATAATCAGCGTAGCGGTATTGCTCAAGAGGGTTTTCCTTGTGCAAGAAGGGGCAGTGTAGACAGCTCCTTCTAGGGCAAGAGCCTCTTCTGCAAAAATGGCGGCTCATTAGGTATGCAAATGAGGCTCGGCGATATTCCACGCTTAGCCTAATTTGCATATTTCTGGCTCAAGAACCCGCCAGTGTAGACATAGCCTCTGTGTCAAAAACAGGGGTAGCCATGTTAGTCTGTAACTAAAAAAACTTAAAGAACAATGGTCCTGTAGCACTTTAGTGACTAGCCAAAAATATATAGAGATAGTATCATGAGCTTTTGTGGGTCCAACCCACTTCTTCACGTCACTCTTGCTCCCTATTTGTCATCTGAAGAAATGGGCTATGCCCATGAAAGCTCATGATACTATCTATACATTTTTTGGTAAGTTTCTAAGGAGTTACAGGAACACTATCTTGATCTAGATATGCAAAATACCAGGTAATGTAGTTTATTTTTATATCTTAAATTGGACACGGTCTGAAGGCTAGCACTAGCAGTAAGCTATTTCTCAAAGGACTTGGCTTTATTACTAACAGGGTCTGTAATAATAATGCTTGAATTTGAAGGTGTGTTTACATGGTCTGTTGCCCATTCGCATGAACTATTGACCATCTGTGTGTGAGTTTCCTGAGCAATGAATTGAACTCAAACATGTGATGATCCCACACCGGCATAAAAAAACCCCAAGATTTTTGGGTTGGTGGGTTTTTTTTTTCTCCAAATTAAAGGCTTACTAAAAGTAACTCAACTTGAACTAGATACTGTTGCCAGTAGCTAAAGAGTGACAGAGCACACAGGGAGAGATTAATAAATTCACAGACTTTTTTTACTCAGGATATTTTGTATTTTAAAAATACAGACAAAGCTGTAGAAGAGAGAGAAAGGGGGAAAAAAGAATAAAATTGAATCATAGACACAAAAGATTTACATAAACGATAAATGTAAATGACCTGCTAATGACCTGCTTGGCTTGCAGAAATTGTCTCCATTTTATGGCCACTCTTCAGTACAATTTTTAAAATACAAGTATTTGTGGGTGTGTTTCATAAGTACCTGGCTGAGCCCAGAAACCAGGCATTTAGACCTAGTCTACATCTACACAGAAATGGGCACCAGTCTAAATAAACCAGTTTGAATAAACTGCTTTAGTTAAATTAGAACACATAGTTTTGGTCTCCTCTATATGAGAAAATTGCACTGCTTAAACTAAAATGTACATTATTCCTAGATTTTCTTATGGATAAAAGGAGTCACTGTGATCATCTAGTCTGACCTCCTACACAGCACACACCAGAGACCTTTCCTAAAATGATTCCTGCTTGAAGTAGGCCAGATCTTTCAGGGGGGAAAAAGAACAGCTGAACTAGATTTTAAAATTGCCTCTGATGAAGAATGCACGACGTAAGTTGTTCCCATGGTTAATTACTCTCACTGTTGAAAAAAATATGCTTTAATTCCAGCTAGAATTCATCTGGCTTCCACTACCAGCTTCAATTTCAATGAGTTTTGATCCAATTTAGTAACTCCAGTGTTTTGAGAGCAGCCCTATTTCAGTTTGAGAATAATTCTGTTTTAAACCAAAAACAGTGTCTACATAGCTTTCGGGAGTGGTTTTACTAGAAGAGTTTAAAAACACACCTTAATTCAGCTATTGCAGCTTTGTATCTTGAATCTTGGCAGTGTCTACACAGCCATTGGAAGCAGTTTAATTTAAATGGTTTAGAAATCACGCCTTAATTATATTCCTGTGGGGTTGCACCTTGGCAAGTCCTTAGTCAACTGACAACTCTGGCCCTCATTCGAAGCACTTAAACATGTACTTAATTTAGACATGTGAGAACATTCAGCAAGACACTGTAAGGAAGGTCGAGAGGGAATATATTTCAGCTTGGGGGAAAAAAATGACCTGAAGAAAGGTACTAGGTGAGGGATGAATCCTGTCTCCCACATACATTGTTATAATTCCAAAGTACTGTAGCTCCATTGACGTTAGTGGAGATACTCCCATGTACAGGAGAACTTGGAAGCCCTAAGATATGGAGAAGTGAGTTCAAATTGAGGAGGTAGCTAAGGACTTGAATGATACACCATATGTGCCATAAGGGTATAATTGCCCTAAATCACAGGGAAACTAAGACCAGAAGCAGATTGGACAGAATCTGTCAGAAACTACAGGGAAGTTGCTTAGTAATGGTAAGCTTCTCCATGTATGTGCTATCCTTATTATTTCATTAATAAATACAAGCACAGCTGATTTATCTGAGATGTATTATTAAACTAATATGAACTGGAGAAAACACTGCTCACTAAACATATCACAGTTATAATTCCTACAAAATTATTGGCTACTAATGTTCCGGTTATGGATTAGTGACAAAATTATTGACCGGTGATTATCAGCAGGGTTTAGTCTCACCACCAAAATGAGTGTCACTGTTGATGATGATCATGCTGAATATTCATGTGATCCACAGAAATGCCCAATTCCTTTTTTAAAATCTTGCTAAAATTTTTGGTCTTGACAACTTCCTGTGGCAGTGAATCTACAGTCTAATGGCTTGAGTCTGATAGCTTTGAATTTCATTGCAGGTCCCCATGTTCTGGTGTTATGAGGTAGGCACCACTTTCTCTTGGACCATTCATTATTATGAAGACATTTATCAGGGTTCCTCCTATTCATTTCCTTTCTAAGGTAAACAATCCTAGACATTTCAATCTCTCTTCATATGAGAGTTTTTCAGGCCCTTGATAATTCTCATCCCCCTTTTCTGAACCTCCTCTAATTCTGCAATATCCTTTCTGAATAGGATGGCTGGTACTCCACACAGTCTTTTAGATGAAGCCACACCATTGATTTATATAACAGCATTGTAACGTAATAATATAATAGAAGGTAGTCTTTCAAGAATGTAAAATTAGCTCATTTGAGACATTTTTCATCACAGCCCTACCTATAATCTAATATTTCTCTGCATACAGTTCCAGCTGTAAAAATTACAGTAGAGTGTATCCATTTCATTGTAGGAAGAAGGAGAAGATAACATCAGTTGCTGGCAACTTTCCACAGAGTTGGAAGGGGAAAAAATGTATTTTTTAGTATCCAGATCTAGTTATCATCAGCAGATTCCAAAATATGAAATATTGTAGAAGGAGGACAAATTATTTCATTATAAATATGTATTGAGCGACTAATCGTAAAAATGATGTATATTTTATTCATTATTGCAGTTATTATTGTAGTATCACTTAGACGCCCAAGCAAAATCACAGCCCCATGGTGCTTGAAATTAAGAGTATGTTTATGTGCTTTGCTGAACTGGAGTCTAAAAATGTGCCCGCCAAATTGCCCCAGCTGGATTTTTGCAAAGCTCTCAGCTCCCACTTACTCACTTCCCATGAAAAGCTCACATTTTCACAAGTACATAAAATAAGAAACCACCCCAGAGCCAATTTGTCTAAATGGATGGGAAGACAAGTGATAGATTGTAAAACAGATACACAGAGAAAGCATGTGATTTGTTTAAGGTCACATGGCACATTGGTTGGGTTCACAATGGATTTTATTAATAGAGTGCGGCACATTCCCACAATGGTCCCTCTCCTTCCCCCCGTCCCCGTCCCCGTCCCCGTCCCCATCCCCAGCATGCCATCAATGCCTGGAGCTGGAAATCAGTGGCATAGGAACCAACAATGCCAATTTTACACGAGGCAAGGGTTCCCCACGTCAAAGGAATTCCAAGCTGCGTAGACATGGATGCTTTCTCCTCCTTTGGGGCCACAGCACTGGGACAAAGAGAGCAAAGCAGGACCTAGGATCAAGCCCATGATTGGTTCTGGGGCAAGAAGGGAATCAGTCCAAGCTGATTGAAAAGCAGAGTACATTATAGTCAGTGTTCCCTGTAAGCTGGGTGCTTGTGCAGGCGCCCAGGAAAGATTCAGGTGCTGCCTAGCTGATTAGCAGCGCATCCACAGCTGATCACATCCAGCAGCATGTGTTTCTATTGGTAGTTTACATATACCCATGTCTTGGCACACCTAACAAAATTTATTCTGCACATGGATGGAAAAACTTAGAGGAACATTGTTCATAGCCGATGAGATGAGGAGGAGAGTCCAGAGTTTGGGGTAGGAGATGGTGCTGCTGTCCACTCAGAAGGCAGAAGGGGAGTGAGTACTAGCGTGACTCTCTCCAGTTTGAATGCTGTAATTATTCAAATACCTAAGATGCCAGGGTCCATAGATACCTGCCTGACAGCTTCAGGGAGGGCTTGAAGTCAAGCAAACTGATTCTTTCTTGTTGACATCCTGTAGAACACACCTGCCTGTGATTACTTTAATCCGCTCACTGCACGTGTTCTTTAGACAGCACGTCAGCTTGAAGAGTGTGCTGGCAAACTTCCTGCTGACTAATGGAGCTTCTTGATCTCGCAGGAGCTGGGAAGATCAGAAGGGGTGCTGGGAGGGAGCTCGGAACAGGGAGACAGCAATCCTGCGTGCAATGTGCAGAAATCCCTGGTAGCCAAGCAGTAAGCTGTGCTAATAACCCATTTCTCAGCTTGAGGTATGGCCCGGACAACTAGGCATGTAAAAATCAGAGTGGTGAAGTAAATTAGAAACAGCCACCAAATTCAGATCCGTATCCTCAACTGGCATACAGCCGGGGTGCTGACTGACTTGGCCCCTGGGCAATGGGGAGTGGGGAGAGGTTGGTTCCACATGCCTGGAAGGGGCAGAGCCAAGGATGGAAGGGGTGGGGCGGAGCCAGCCCTCAGCCCCACTTGGAACATTCCATGAAGCACTCTGGCGGTAATTTAAAGAACTCAGGCTGTCACTGCTCCTTCAGTAGAAGTGGTAGAGCCCAGGAGCTCTGGGCCCTGTGGAATCACCAGCCTCCAAGGCAACTGCTCTATTTGCCCTGCCTGTCGGCCAGCCTACATACAGCTGTTCAGAGGAGCTACACCCATTTACACCAGCAGAAGATCTGGCCCTCAGATTTTTAAATCCACAGTTTCCTTGGTGGTCAACCCTGGAGTGCATCTCTACAGACCACACCGAGAAGAGATGGATCTGAACTAATTATTTCCAGGGCTCGAAGCTGAGTTTTGTAATCTCACACACCTCACAAAGTTGTGAGAAGCTTCCTAAAGGGCAGGTTTTTTGTGTCTGAATAGGATGCCTTGGTCAGTTTTCAATTCTGCTGGAAGTCTTGGGCAAGCAAGGTGATCCTTCTATGCTGTAGCTTCTCTATCCCCCAAATGGAGATAGTTACCAGCTCCCCAGGGATGCCTCGAACATTCACTCATGTTTGTCAGCTCCTTTGAGATCCCCAGATTAAAAATGCAGACTTCTGGACAATTCACTTTCTATGGAGTTTTGTGTTGACTTTTCCATTTAACATCACATTCTGGTCAGCGATTTTTTTTAATTACTGTTTCCATCATCAGAAAATGGGAGCTGCAAGAACTCCATTTAATCAGTGGGTTGAGAAGTTGTCTCAGTTCACTGCACACAGTCTACAAGTAGTGATCAGGATTACAGGTCCAGCCACTGAAACGTTGCTGAGTATCCCATGAGAGCTGCATCAAATTTTCCCCTTCCACTTCACCAGGAGATTACACTGAGCTCAACCCAGGTGGCCCTGTTCCTTCTCAGCAATCAGGTTAACAGTGTACGTGTCCACCTCAGCACAGACTTGTAACTCTCCAAAGATGTGTTCTTCAGTGAACCACAATAACTATTCGTGTCATTTAGACAGGTGTGCATTGTAAGGATGGCAGTGGAAGAACACCGAAGGATCACACAATGTCGTGATGCACAGCGTATTGGCCAAAAGGTCACAATTCAGTCCTCAGCGTTAACGTGCTTCTGGCATAGGCAGGTACTCTTACAGTAACCGCGTGACTAAAATAAACAATAAAGTGTTTTCCACTTACATAGTACCTGCCACAAAATATCTCCAGGCTCCTGATCCAAAGTCCATTGAAGTCAATGGAACGATTCCTGTTGATCTGAATCAAGCTCCAAATATTTTACAAACTTTAATGAATCTTCCAAAGGAAACTCGGGGAAGAAAATGTGTTAGGGATATCAGGGCTGGGATACACAATGAGAGTCTCGGAGCCAAAATGTGCTAGTAGGAGCCCAGTTAAGCAAAATGTAACCTACACACCGAGGCTGTGTCTAAACTACATCCCTTTTCCTGAAAAAGAGATGTAAATTAGATACTTCAATATTGCAAATTAAGCTGGTATTTAAATTTCTTGCGCTTCGTTTCCATAATGACGGCCATGTTTTTTTTCGAAACGGGGCTTTTCAAAAGAAAAACAGCCGTTTAGACAGGGATCGATCGAAAATAAAACCCTTTTTCGAAAGATCCTGTACTCCTCAAAAAAATTGCAATTTCAAAGTGTCTAATTTACATCCCTTTTTCGACAAAAGGGATGTAGTTTAGACACAGCCCTGGTGTGGGTCACTGTCCCATACAGTGGCACTTAGACCACTTACAGTGAGAGATAAGAACAAGAGACCTTTACAGCCTTAGCTGAGAGCATGGCTTTTAGCTCAAGCAGTAGAGGCTCTTATACTAAGCTCCCAGGTTCAAATCCGCCCAGCACATGCGCAAGTTCTCTGATCATCAGCATAGATCTAAACCAAGATTGTTTAAAAAATTACTAGTGATTCTGGGCACTCGAGTTTCTGGATTCCTAGCATGAGACCTGTCAAAGGGACCTGATTTTCAGAAGTGCTGAGGAACACTCTCTGAAAAGAAGGTCCCTGCAGCTGGCAAACAAAAATGGAGGGATGCAAAATCACTAGGGCTATGTCTAGACTGCAGGCTTCTTTCGAAAGAGGCTCTTTCGAAAGCATCTTTCGAAAGAGCCTCTTTCGAAAGATCGCGTCTAGACTGCAGGTAGATCTTTCGAAAGAGCAATCCGCTTTTTCGAAAGAGAGCACCCAGCGAGTCTGGATGCTCTCTTTTGAAGAAGCCCTATTTACATTGAAGAACGCCTTCTTTCGAAAGAGGAACTTTCGAAAGAAGGCGGTCTTCCTCGTGAAACGAGGTTTACCGCCATCGAAAGAAAAGCCGCGTTCTTTCGAAATAATTTCGAAAGAAAAGCCGCGTTCTTTCGAAATAATTTCGAAAGAACGCGGCTTGAGTCTGGACGCAGGGGAAGTTTTTTCGGGAAAAGGCTACTTTTCCCGAAAAAACCCCTGAGTCTGGACACGGCCTAGGTGTTTTTGAAAACCTGGTCCCTAGTTATTGAGAGCAGAGCTATGGGCAGGGCCCAGTTATCACTGCTGCAACCTTTGAGCAAAATATACTTTTAAAAAATGGTGTCCCTCCAGCCCCGTAATGTACTGCCGAACCTGTGCACCCTCTAAACGAGCTTGCCGCCAGCCGTCAGATCTTAATTCTGCCCCTGCAATGCAATTACAGTGGCCTCATTTAAGAATATGTCAGAGCAGCTTACATCTCAGCAGGGTGCCTGATTTCACCATGATCAGTTCCTCTGGTGGCCCAGCTAACAGTGAGCACCACACCCCGTCGCACCAATCCACCCATCATCCAGCATGAACAGGGTTCAGATGTGGGTTTGGAGTGGGGGTTTCAATCAGGAGTGATTGCTCTTTCATTAGGAGACTGACAGTAGGTCTCAGACACATTTCCATATGCCGAGCTTCTTTGTAAAAAGCAATGACAAGCCCAGAGCAGTATTGAGTAATCTCAACTTCCATGGAAGCCCGGTGAGACTTAAGGCCTCGCCACAGGGGTTCCACACCCATCAACAGAGGAACCAGGCTCCTTGCAGGATTTTCCCTCAAACCATATCCATGAATCACAAATGCAATGACAGGAGCACTTTTCTTTTTCACTGAAGCCCACCTTTCGCAACTTCAGGACTCTGGAAAGCACGTATTGTGATTCCATTTTCCAATGGGTAAAAACAAATCAGCTTCTCTTGAAAGTCCATTCAATATATTCCAATAATTAGCAGCGGCAGCAGTGGCCATCTTTATCTCCAGCCAGCAAAGACGTCTCCAGCCTGGAACACTGGAGCGCACCGTTCACTTTATCCTATCAAAGTTGGCCCATTTACTTTGCTGTCCTGATGATGGCAATGCCCGATGCTGCCGAGAAAATCCAATAAAAAACCAGGCTATTTCAGCAATGCAAGACATGATAGTATCAACCAACCTATGATCTGAGACTTGGTGTTTGACTATCCAGGTCTTTATTAGCGACGAGGAGTCCTGTGGCACCTTATAGACTAACTGAAGTGTAGGAGCCAGATGCAGTGACGAAGCGGGTCTTTGCCCACGAAAGCTTATGCTCCTACACTTCAGTTAGTCTATAAGGTGCCACAGGACTCCTCGTCGCTTTTGCAGATTCAGACTAACACGGCTACCCCTCTGATACAGGTCTTTATTGAATTTGCCCATAGTAGGTGGCTCTAAGGTTCCTCTGTGTATTTTAGTGGGATTATAGAGTCATAGATTCCAAGTCAGAAAGAAACATGAGGATCATCTAGACCGAGGTCTTACTGATCCCAGGCTTTAGAGTTTCACCAAGCGGCTGCTTCATCATGAAATATAAGACATGTCTTAAAGCAAAGATGAAGGAAAAGGGCATGGAATGTTTCATAAGAACATAAGAACGGCCGTACTGGGTCAGACCAAAGGTCCTTCTAGCCCAGTATCCTGTCTCCCGACAGTGGCCAGCACCAGGTGCCCCAGAGGGGGTGGACCAAAGACAATTAACAAGCGATTTGTCTCCTGCCATCTCTCTCCAGCCTCTGACAAACAGCCTCATATGCTTGAGGAGTGTTTGACTAGTGTTTGGTCTACTACACTTTGTGAACATTGAGAAGTCAGCTGCCTGAGGGTTTCCAATGCATTTCAGCACAGCCCACTAACCCTACTGCTAGAAACCCTCCGACTCCAACCCTCAATAGGCACCCTCCTTTCTCCTCTGCACTTGGGGCTCGTAAAGAGGACAGCACAGAAGCATTTCTGTTGGTATGCAGCATGGCCACCAACTTTGGGACTACAACCCAGAGCCAAAAGTGTGAGCTTCCATCACCTTTGCTCTAAGACGCGCCTCATGTTTCGTGATGCAGCAGTTCTCTAGCTTGGTGCGACAGACTGCTGGCTAAGCCAGAGCTCTGTCATGGTAGCCTGGTCAAGGGGAAACAGTTGAGCAAGCCCAGGCTTGCATGGCTATCAGAAGCATCTGTGGGTCTCACAGAAGGAGGGCTATATAAAGCAAAGGAAGGAAGCCAGAGGGAGGGAAAGAAGGAGTCAGGGTGTGGCTCAGTGTGTTCCGGGGAGGAGGAAGGAAGGAAGGAGCTGGCTGGCTGGCTGGCTGGACTGTAAACGTTGTAAATAGAAGGTGGTGGGGACTTACAATAAAAGGCATGGGTGACTGCACCAGAAGGCTTGTTGACTGATTTGTGGACCAGTTGGTGTATCAGACCAAGGAGCCTGAGCAGGAACTCTGCCACATATGATACCAAGAGCGGGGTGCAGCACCAGCGAATGTGGTTGGTGGCCCAGAAATGAAGGAGACCTTGCAATGGCTGGTCAAGCAGCAGGAGCAAGTGCAGCAGGCCCTGCAAAAGTTTTCAGCAGGACCACCATGCGGAGAAACAGGCTTTGCTATCCTGGCAGGCAGAGCAGCAGCAAAGCCTGCAGGAATTTATAAAAGAGCAGAGCAAGGTGCAGCAGCAGCTCTTGAACAAATTGGTGAGTCCTGGGGAAGGGGATGGTACCCAACCACCAGGCCTGGGACTTTGAAAAATGGGGCCAGCAGATGACTTGGGTGCCTTTTTAAGGACATTTGAGCAGGTAGCCATGGGTGCTGGATGGGACAGGGCTATCTGGGCCCTGTGTCTGGCTCCCTACCTGGCAGGAGAGGCTCAAGTGGCCTATAGGGCCTTGGAGGATGACCAAGCCTGTAGCTATGAGGCAGTAAGAGCAGCCATTTTGGACCCAGTGGGTCTGTCCACAGAAAGCAATTTGGAGATATACCTATCTCATAGACCTGGAAGGGACCTTGAAAGGTTATCAAGTCTGGTCCCCTACCCTCACAGCAGGACCAAGTACCATGCCTGACAGATTTGCCCCAGATCTCTAAATGGACCCTCAAGAATTGAACTTATAACCCTGGGTTTAGCAGCCAATGCTCAAACCACTGAGTTATCCCTCCTCAGCAGAAAAAGTTTCAGTCAGCTTGATGGACAGCAGCTGTGAGGCCCCGGGCATTTGCCAAAAAGCTGCTAGACTGGGCAACCCATTGGCTGAGGCCAGAGGCACGGACAGTGCAAGAAATACTGGACTCGCTCATTCTCGAGCAGTTGCTTCTAGCCCTGCTTGAGTATCTGGGTGTGAGTCAGGCACCACCAGCCTGACACAGTTGATGCAGTGGTCAGGTTGGTGGAGGAGTATTTCGAGCCAGAGGTTCCCCTGAGAGAAGGCCGACACTTCAGGGACAAGGAACCAAAGAGGAATCCAGAGGAGCCCTTTTCTGGGAAAGGTCTGGCGAGGAAGGAGTCACCTCGAGGAGCAGCTGTGGGGGCTGGCACAATGACTGGCTGCCAATGTGGGATGCCAGAGCATAGAAAGCGGGAATGCCTGGATAGTATGGATTGTGGATATGGGGGTTCTGCGGGTTGACTCAGGTGGGAGGACCTGACAAAAAGAGACAGGACTATGTAGCACTTTAAAGACTAACAAAATGGTTTATTAGGTGATGAGCTTTCGTGGGCCAGACGCACTTCCTCAGATCAATATTGTTCTTGCGCAAAAGCTTGCCTGCTGTCTACACTGCACACGTGTTCTTGCACAAGTAAATTTACAGTACAGTGTTGTAAAACAGGGCTTCTTCCGGAAGAGTTATTCCTCTCCCCACGAAGAATAAGCCCTCTTGCACAAGAGCTCTTCCACAAGAGGGCAGTGTAGACAGGCAACATGAATGTCTTGCACAAGAAGCCCCTATGGTTAAAATGGCCATCAGAGCTTTCTTGTGCAAGAAAGCGCCCACGCTGCCATGGACGCTCTTGCACAAAAGCACATGCCAGTGTAGATGCTCTCTTGTGGAAGACTTTTTGCGCAAGAACTCTTCCGCAAAATAGTTCTTGTGCAAGAAGCTGACAGTGTAGACGTAGCCTTGGGCTATAGCAGACTCATATCCTCTGAGAGTGGGGTACAGAGAGGGAACTGAGATACACCCGCACTGTGCTTTCCCTTTAGTAATTCTCCCCTGACAGATGGTGCCTCACAGCCCCTTTTCACCAGGGCTACGTCTACACTGGCCCCTTTTCCGGAAGGGGCATGTAAATTTCATGAGTCGTAGTAGGGAAATGCGCGGGGGATTTAAATATCCCCCGCGGCATTTAAATAAAAATGTCCGCCGCTTTTTTCCGGCTTTTAGAAAAGCCGGAAAAGAGCGTCTACACTGGCCCCGATCCTCCGGAAAAAGCGCCCTTTTCCGGAGGCTCTTATTCCTACTTCAAATAAGAGCCTCCGGAAAAGGGCGCTTTTTCCGGAGGATCGGGGCCAGTGTAGATGCTCTTTTCCGGCTTTTTTAAAAGCCGGAAAAAAGCGGCGGACATTTTTATTTAAATGCCGCGGGGGATATTTAAATCCCCCGCGCATTTCCCTACTACGACTCATGAAATTTACATGCCCCTTCCGGAAAAGGGGCCAGTGTAGACGAGCCCCAGGAGTGGAGTATACAGGGACTAGAGCAGCAAGAGAGAATCTCTCCCAGAATCTGTCAAAGACTTCTGCCTCCACTTTCGTGCTCCTCCACATTAGAGATTCTAAGTCATCCCTCTTAGAGCACTAATTGTACAAGCCTGATGAGTCAACTGGAATCACCCAGGGAATAATATATAAAAACGAAAAAACTAAAAAACCAGCAGAACTCCAGAGTGAACATCAATACCCAGAACTTTGGCAATCACTTTCTGGGAGTAATTACACACATCTGCATCAGTGACTAAGTGACCTGTCAAAGTGTCAACGAAACCAGTGATGTAACACAATTCCTTCCTCCTTCCAACAGGCCGTGTCAGCCCCTGCATTGACACTGTTTTTATCTGTGTGATGCAGAAACTGGCAGGCTAGCAACTCGGCAAGGTCTGTTGTATGCTTCCCTGTGCTTGGGATCACAGCACTAGGCTTATGTGCATTAAGCCTTATTTTGAAGGTTTAAGTGGGACTAAAGTGATTTTCATAGGCCTTTTATGGGCCCTCTGGACCGGGATGAATTTCCCCTCTAGTGCCCATCCAAGCAGAAAGTATACTCACATATCAGAGCAAGGGGAAAAGAACAAACGATTTACATGAAAACAAAACTATGTTTATTATATGGCAGATTTTTTCCACACAGGGTGATTCAGAATGGTCAAAAGCTATAAACTGCAAATTAACTCAGTTTCACAAGTTAACCTCAATGAGGGTATGTCTACACTACCACCCTAGTTTCACGAGAAGTAACGGTAGTTCAGAATAGGAAGCCTAGTCCGAACTACCTAGTCCATGCCGCGTGTAGCCGCGCGGCACGGAGTCCGCACTAGCGGACATTTAAAAATGGCGGCGCCTGGCTATATGCAAATGAAGCCCAGGAAATTCAAATCCCGGGCTTCATTTGCAACTCCGGTTGCCTACATTACCACGCTAGTTCGAACTAGGGTGGTAGTATAGACATACCCAGAATGAAGAAGCATGTCTTCTACTTCATGACACTAGTATGTGTCCCAAGCTAATTGCCACTGCCGTATGACAGTCATCACTGAATCCCAGACTGAAATTTTCTCACTTTCCCAATAGGAACCCTAGTAATAAATGGCCATTAGGAAGACGGAACAGAAATAACAATGGCTTACTAACCGTTAGACTGTAATAACTCTGAGAACTAGAGGCCACACCCCTCTGATCCAAGTATACCTAAATTACAGTGAAGTTTAGCCCTCAGTTCTGATTCAAAATACACATCTGGGCTGTGTCTAGACTAGCAAGTTGAGCTGTCTACACTGGCTGCTTGAATTTATGCAAGAACACTGACTTCCTACTGTCTGAAATCAGTGCTTCTTGCGGAAATACTATGCTGCTCCCATTCGGGCAAAAGTCCTTTTGCGCAAAGCTTTTGCGCAAAAGGGCCAGTGTAGACAGCTCAGATTTGTTTTGCGCAAAAAGGCCCCAATCGCGAAAATGGCGATCGGGGCTTTTTTTGCAGAAAAGCGTCCCTAGATTGGTACGGATGCTTTTCTGCAAAAAGTGCTTTTGCGGAAAAGTGTCATGACAATCTAGATACTCTTTTCTGCATATGCTTTTAACAGAAAAACTTTTCCATTAAAAGCATTTGCGGAAAATCATGCCAGTCTAGACGTAGCCTTGGTACTTGTCTCAATTTCAGATCCTGACACACAAAATACTGTTGATATCCTATCTACTAAGAGAGATGGTCTTGATCCTCCAGTGGGATGAGCATTTCCTGAGAAATATTCCATACCTTCACATCCTGTTGGCTTCCATGGGATGGCACTCAGCACTTCAGTCCTAAAGTTTTGTCTATTGACTGTGGATCTGGTTCAAAGTCTATTCAGTTCAGGAAGAGTCTTTCCATGGGCTTAGATGGTTCTTGTATCAGGCATGATATGATGGTTGTATACACAGGACACAGAAACTACAGATCCCATCATGCTATGGCTACAGCTTCTCTTATGTTATGTGGACCATGCTTCTGCCAGTTAGAGCAAGATGGAGCATTGCATGCTGGGAGAGGTAGTCCCTGTGCACACCTAGCAACATGTCATCATGATCCTCATTTGGTCCGAGTGTGTATGTCGCTGTCACAGAAGAAATTGACTCAGAAGAAATTGATGGCAGCTATAAACTAATTTATCTTGGTCTTAGAGAAGCGCATATCAAGGGTTCATTATCAGTCTAAAGCAAATTTCAGACAGATGACATATATACAAAGTGCAGTCTCCTTTCTGGCAAAGAAGAAGTGCTGCTATAAACTCATAACAGATTACTGTAGTGGGGAGCAAAGGAAAAAAATTACTGACCAATGTACAGTAAAGTGCATCTACATAAAGTATGGCTTAATAGGATTTGAACACATAGAGTTATATAATGGGCCATAAAATTGGTTACTGCATGAATAAGGAAACCACTGATCCCTGTCTGACTGGAACAGGCTGTCAACTAATGTGGTAGGGTCTGGAACAGGATTGCCTGGCACTCCCAGGAAGTATGAAGTGTTGTGACACTTAAAAAAGTTTCCCCTCTCCTCCTCACTGTGAGGAGCAAGTTTCTTCTACTCTGAGGGTGCGTGTACACTGCACCCAGAGCTCAAAATAAGTGACGCAATTTGAGCTATGCAAATTGCATAGCTTATTTTGAGTGTGTTTCGAAATAGAGCGCTATTCCAAAAGGTCCCTTAATCCTCCTGGAATTAGGTTTACAGGAATGTCAGAATAGCCACCCATTATTTCAAAAGATATTTCGAAATAATGAGTGCACTGTCAAGACACGGAATATGCTATTTTGGGATACCGGAAGTATCTCAAAATAGTGCCACAGTGTAGATGTACCCTGCGGGACCTGGCTTGACTTGGAATAATGTACCTTATTCTATTATTCACTGATGCAATGGCATTAGTTACATGGTTAAGATAATGTGAAGTGAGAATGTTGCCTGACTATGACGACAATGATTGGACACAGGTTTTAAACATTATGGCTGTGTCTAGACTGGCCAGTTTTTCCACAAAATCATCTGCTTTTGCGGAAAAGCTTGCCAGCTGTCTACACTGGCTGCTTGAATTTCCGCAAAAGCACTGACGATCTCTATGCTGCTCCCATTCGGGCAAAAGTCTTTTTCTGAAAAAATTTTGCGCAAAAGGGCCAGTGTAGACAGCAGAGATTTGTTTTTCACAAAAAAGCCCGGATCGCAAAAATGGCGATCGGGGCTTTTTTGCACAAAACCGCGTCTAGATTGGCCACGGACGCTTTTCTGCAAAAAATGCTTTTGTGGAAAAGCGTCCTGACAATCTAGACGCGCTTATCCGAAAATGCTTTTAACAGAAAACTTTTCCATTAAAAGCATTTCCGGAAAATCATGCCAGTGTAGACGTAGCCTATGTGCTTTGATCAAGTCCTTGTGTGACTGTTTTTGCCCTAATTTTGGGAGCAGTTCCATTCACTACAGCTTGTCAACTTGTATTCTAGCCTACCGTGGACAGTCATAAATAGATTATATCTACCCAGATTACAGAGGAGAATAATTCTGGCTTTGTGTAAGGTGCTATTTAGGGACTTGTGGGGACAGAATTCATCCCTCAGCCCACTGGAAGGAATTGAGGCTTCAGGGTAGCACTCCACGGTTGAAACTCCAGCACATAAAAACATAATAATGGCCATATTACTTCAGATCAAAATTCCATCTAGCCCAGTACCCTGTTTTCCATCAGTGGCCAATGCCAGGTGCTCCAGAGGGAATTAACAAAACAGGTAATCCTCAAGTTATCCTTCCTGCATGCCCTTTCTCATCTTCTGTCAGAGGCTAGGGACACCATCTGGCTCATAGCCACTGATGGGCCTATCCTCCATGAACTTATCAAGTTCTTTGTTAACCATGTGGTAGTCTTGTCAATGAGGGTATGTCTACACTATCCCCCTAGTTCAAACTAGGGGGGGTAATGTAGTCATATGGAGTTGCAAATGAATCCCGGGATTTGAATTTCCCGGGCTTCATTTGCATAAAGCCGGCTGGCGCCATTTTTAAATGCCAGCTAGTTCGGACTCCATGTCGTGCGGCTACACGCGGCACAGACTAGCTAGTTTGGATTAGGAAGCCTAATCCGAACTAGCTAGTCCGTGCCGTGTGTAGCCGCGCGGCGCTGGCATTTAAAAAGGGCGCTGGCCGGCTTTATGCAAATGAAGCCCGGGAAATTCAAATCCCGGGATTCATTTGCAACTCCGTATGACTACATTACCCCCCTTAGTTCAAACTAGGGAGGTTGTGTAGACGTACCCTGAGTTCCATAGGTTGAGTGTGCATGGTAGGAAGAAGTATTTATGGTTGTTTTACACCTGCTGCCTATTAATTTCATTTGACAACATCGGCTGGAATAGCAGGTGCTTCCGCTCCACACCCTCTATATAGGCTGATCACTCGATCTACAGAGCCATGGATATAGCTCCTTAAAAAATTTCCAGCAAAACTGTTCAATGGAATATGGGGGGGATTGACAATGATTTTGTGTGAGAAGTGTCTGCTTTTGAATTCAGTATATAATGGGAAAGACACAGTTGTCTCAAAACTGAAATATTTTAATCCAGCAATGGTATTGTGGTGCTGTATGGTGGTGGTACTTTGGGGGCCTCATGTTTCCATTCTCCTTTGAGCCAGACTACAATTCCCATGATGCTCCATGGCCAGGGACTCCAATGACATATCCTTTCTTTACCAAAAAAGATAGAAAGTGGTGCACCATAGGAAATTTAGCCCCTAGAGGAGAATAGGCACGAGTCACTCTAATGACAACTCCCATGAAGCACCATGGCAATATTTTGAATGAAATTTTTGGGGGTTTCAAGCATTCTGTTTTCCCACAAATTAAAGGCAGACACTTTTCACTACTAAAAAAACTTATAAAACAATGAATGGTCCTGCTGCACCTTAGAGACTAACAAAATTTGTAGCTGGTATCATGAGCTTTCGTGGGCACAACCCACTTCTTCAAATGAATGGAGTTAAGGGATCCAGAGATATAAATAAATAGCAGAAAAAGACGGGAGAAGGTGAGAGAAAGAGAAAAAAACCCATCTTGTAAAGTGGCCGTGCTCAATGAGTCTAATAGAGGGGGCTGTACGTGCCTGATATTTAGCTATTGATGTCATTTGAGTGTTGAATATAATGGCCCGTCCAGTTCATGTCTTTGTTCAGTCCTTGGTTAAAGGAATCAGATTTGCATATGAAAACCAATTCTGTAGTTTCTCTCTCTAGCTGGTTTCTGAAATTGCTTTGTAAGAGGTCAGTCACTTTAAGATCCTTTCACGAGTGCCTGGGCATCTCTCAAGTTTTGACCAAAATATTTTAGGTTTTGTTCAGTTCATCTCAACATTTTCCAAGGAAACCACTATTTTTTAACCACCTCTCTTCACAGATACCATGGTCCTTTATCCATACACACTGGCCTAGTCCATGGCTGCTGCACAGATGTCTGCATACCACGGTTCCTCTAAGCTGCATGACAGCACGGCCCCACCGCTTCTTCATTGGCCCCGTCCACTCAGGGCTGCAGGGCTGTGCTGCTGCATAGCATAGAGGGAACCTTGCTACATACAGCTGGCACCTCCCTGCTGTACTACGTAGACTGAATGACCTGACTCAACGGTAGAACCGAATGTAACCATTGTCCAAATACCACTCTCAATAGGTGAATTGTACAAGCCCATTTCTTTCATACATCATTTCCCAATCTTTAAAAATTACACAAAAAAAATTTTAAACCAGTTAGAAATATCTATTTTCCCCATTCTAAACAAAAGCACAAGCATCAGTTGGACCAGTCAGAAAATGGCATTTCCTATCAAATGTGATTTTTATTTTAAAAATAAGGAGATTTGTTTCTGAAACGATGGAGGTGAAGATAACAGGATGAGCAGGAAGGAGCCAGAGTCTTGCGATAGACGAGCCAGACCTAGCTTCTCTGTGGTGCTGTCTGTTATTAAGACTGCACAGCACATCAAAGAGTAGCACAGTGGGATTTTGCTGATCTCAGTGGGTCTGCCTTTGTGCTCCAGCACTCATATGGTGCTAACAGACATTACTGAAATAAATGCCAACCCAAAAGCACATGCCGTAGGGGAGCACTCAATATATCCATGAGGAGCATTATGAAATGTCAATAGAGCTTGGCAAAGCCCTTGGAGCAGTGATGGGAACATCATAGCTAACAAGACTTTGTAAAAAAAAATGTTGCCTGGTGAGCACTGGGTGGGGAGTGAGGTTCTATGCCGGTTTATAGTCAGTGCTCGACAGTACTGCTGCGATGACATCTGAACTATTGATCAGACCATTCACCCAGCTCTAAAGAGAATATGAATCCGTTCAAAGCTGCCGTGTTGGACTTTGCTCAACTAAAATGCAAACATTCTGGGTTTGACGGATCTGAATGTCACAGTCTCCTCATATTATGCTGCTCGGCACCAATGTCTTATCGTCGGGATGATTTGGCATTGCTACATTATGACAACTGATTGCGCGGAGTTGTAAAGTCAGTTTCAAGATCCAAATGTTAGCAAATTCTGGGGCTGCTTGTATCCCAGAGTTTTGGTTTAGTCTCACCTCTAGTCAGGATAACAGAAAAGCTTTGCACTCTGGAGACTCTTTCTGGCATTTGAGTGACTAGAGATAGTGAATTGCATGGTTGAAAAGGCCATCTCCAAGTGCTGGGAGGGAAAAGCTGCCTGACCTTCCTTCCATCCAGTGCCCTGAAGTGCCCACACAGGTGAAAACAAAAGTATATGGAGGGAAAGAAGTTAATCAAACTTTTTGTGAGCATTATCTGTGTATGGTAGAGCTCTCTGGGGCAAGAGGAACATTTAATCATCCGGTGTCAAATTAAAAGGATAAATAGCACCATCTATCCATTCTTTTTACCAAAAGTCTTCCTGAGCGAAAAAAAAATCCAGCTTCTGATTTTACTTGCCTTTTATAATGCAGTCTTGTACTAGACACTCACATGTACAAAGAAACATTCTCACACAAAAATATAGACACCTTTACACAAATACACAGAACCCTCACCACACAACGAAACAACCCATCATATGGACACACAGACAGTCATGCACAAAAACAGGCAGCTTCATCTACAAATACACAGACATGGATACATTTGTGCACAAACAAACCCTCAGACACACAGATATACCCCTTCATTCATGGACAAATGCCCCCTCACATAGACACAGACAAACACTCATGTGAAAGCATACACAGATTTACAAATAAATACACCTATAGACAATCGCACCGTTCTATAAACACATATACACAAACACCTCAATGCATGCACAAACACTTCTTGACACGCACACTAACCATCATTACATCTCTCTAATTACCTTGCACCTAATTCTAACCAGTTTATTCCAGCTCCAGTTTTCTGAATGCAGTAAATAATGCTTTTTGAGTCTGGGAGACACAAGCAATAAAGACAACAATGTACGTCAAATAAAATTAACAGTGTAAAGTGTTAATAAAATAGGAAAGCCCTAGTATTCCCCATAAAAGCATATTAGCCTGACCCATATTTACTCTTGTTTTCTGAAGAAATTATTGCATTTCTCAAAGCTTATGAGAAACGCTAAGAGAAATGAATCAGAAAAAATGATGAATGTATAAAAAATTAAGGTGATCCATAAGTGGTTATAAACGTGCCCCTCTTTGTTGCCCATTCACTTTTGATGAGCTTGCAAAGTTTTAAATCTCTTTAATTTAAGACGGAGAGGTTTTATTTCTTTCAAGCTACAGTGGAAATAATTTCCTTATCTATCATTTAGAATGGTTTAATACTTTCATTAATCCACACATCATAAAGCAGAAAGTGATTTTATACCTATTCCAATCATTCATTGTGCCTGCCTGCAAATGGAAAATGGCTGTTTTCTGCTGATTCCGAAGTTAAACTTAAGGCCAGTATCTTCAGAAGTCAGGGTAATTATGAAGACAGAGATTTAAAGGCAGATAGAGCAGATGCTGTCTCTCCTTGCCATTACTGGGGTTAATATTACTGGTATTTGGCATCAAAGCAGGAAAACCTGGCCCCACAGAAGGGAGCAGCTCCCCGGTAGATTTGATGGACTGTAACACAGTCAGTGTAGGCTTACACCAGGGTAAGAACTGCTTGATAAGACAACGGTTCATTAATCAGCCATGCAGTCGGCTGCTTTCCCCACTCAGTCGCTTCACCTCGGAGGGGTCCCTCTTGCTGAATCGCTAAGAGTTTGCTGTGTCATTTCCCAGACTGATTGTCAGCACTGAGATTCCGCTAACAGGGCCAACTGGAGGAGAGCAGCAGCCCCGTGCTCTGGGGAAGATGGTCTCTATGGTCTTTAGTACTCCACAGTGTTGGGTTGCCCCATGTCGGTCCCAGGATGGTATGCAGGCCAGATGGGAGAGGTAATATTTTTTATTGGAGTAGCTTTTGTTGAGGAGAGAGAGACGCTTTTGAGTTTCTTGGACCAGCTCCTGTTGGGGGACATCAGAGAATCACTGTGCTTTCAAATGAACTGACCCGTGAAAATGATAAAAGGCAAAAAGGCCGCATCATCCAAGGGTGAAGACTTTCCCAAAGTGATCATTCTAAATCTGACCTATCCGTCCTCATCCTCAAAGAAAACCTGCACAACGCTTTCAAAAGATGAGCTTAAATTCATAACTTCACTAGACACTAAAAGAGTGCAACCTGAATAGAGACCCCGGATTTGTGGCCTATTACAACAATTTGTAACACATAATCAACTTCTTCCCTGCACACACACTGCTTTCCCCTCCCTGCCCTTCCTTTCCTCCTTTTGACTGGAGTGGTGTTAACAAGCCACTTCCCCTTGAGTGGTCCCTTGAAACACATGTTCACTGCTTATGTGAATCCATCTGATCTACCTGGTATTTAGCAGTGGCACTCTGAGGGCACATCTACACTACAAAATTAAGTCAACGGTTACATCGATGTACAGCTACTGCAATAGTTAAATTGCGTTTGCCCATCCACGTAACCTCCTTGTGTCAGCAGTGTGCATCCTCACCAGGTGCACTTGCACAGATTTAACTGTCAATGTGGCACAATGTGGGATGGATTCTGAAAGGCAACACCAGTTGATGAAAGCAACAGTGTATGCACTGATCCTGAGTCAACCTAACTACATCAACTTATGCACTATGACTCTCAGGGAAGAGGAGTTATTAAGTCAGTGTAAAGGACAAGTTATATTGGCCATGTCTTCACTAAACAGAAGATTGACACTGCCTTGATCAATCTTCTGGAGTTTGATTTAGCAAGTCTAGTTAAGACTCACTAAATCAAGCTCAGAGGCTGCTCCCATCAGTGTCCAGTACTCCTGCTTCTGTGAGGAGTGAGGAAAGGTGATGGGAGTGTTTGCTCCCATTAGTCTCCCCCAGTGGGGACAGCAGGGAAACTTGAAACAAGTTACGTCAACTCCAGTTACATGATTAACATAGCTGGAATCGCATATCTTTATTCGACATTCCCTTTAGTGTAGACCTGGCCATTGATGGGAGTGACATTTTAATATAGATGCTTCTAAAATTAGGTCGACATAACTTGCTTAAATCGATCTAATTCTATAGTGTTGACCAGGCCTGAATAAATTTCCCAGATTTGAAAAAGAGCTCTGCGTAAATTCAAAAGCTTGTCTTTCTCCCCAACAGAAGTTGGACCACTAAAGAATATGATCTCACGCACCTTATGTCAGACATTAGTGACAATCCCCATTGTTCTCATGTTAGTTAATAAATAATAATAATTAATAATACTGACTAAGGTTTGATGGTTTGGCCCATGACTGTGTTTTTGGCTGTTTTTACATTTTGCATTTTTAAGTACACAATCGTCACATGAACCTTCAAGCAAATGGATGTTACAGATTTGAGTCAGCCTGTTTCCTCAGTAGCTTGTCCTTAATAAAAGCAAATCTTATTTCCCAAGTTGTATCCATTTAGCCTGTCAGTCTGCACAAAAGGGGCTAACGATTTCATCTGAGATTCTGAAGACGCATTGAGCTTCTTGACTTAGACTCTCCTGGCTTTGGCATTTGTCAGACAGCAATTTGCCCACTGCAAAGGCTTTGACAATCCCTGAGGTCAATACTGATTTCAGAGGCAGAGTCTTATTATTAATGTCTCAGAATTACATCAATTTAAGACACATTATCCTGATTCTCTTCCTGTGTACATCACTGCAAATTAGACAATCACACCACTGAAGTCAATGGTGCTGCAATAGGATCTGAATCATGTAAGAGGTTAATCAGGTTTATAGGCCCACAACCTCAAAGGTACTTAGGCACCTAATTCCCATTGATTTTACCAGAACCTAGGCACCTAAATACCTTTAGGGATCTGGGCCATGGTTTTTACTGTCAATGTGTTCACTATACTTTGTGTAATTTTCCCAGATTCTAAGGTCCATATTCCGTTTTCACTCCATTAAAACTCCCATTGTTTAAATGAGTGCTTTGCCTTAGTAAAGACATTGGTATCTGGGCTCAGTATTATTAGAACTGGAGCTTGGTTTATGAATGGCTAGTGTTTCATTGCCTGGAAATTACAGGTATTGAGTACATGGAGAAACAGGATAAGAATAAACCAGAGCACTAGCATGAAACTGGAAAAGAATTTAACAGCAATAAATATTTATTAATCACAATAATGTTTACCTCTCTTAATCTCAGAGCATTTTACATGCATGAATTAGGCAACCCTGTTCTCCATGATAGAGATCAATATTATTATGTTCGGATGACTACACTGAGGTGAGAGGTGAAAGAGTTGACCTATCTCCATAAACACTCGTCACTGTGCCTGGACTCTGTTTTGTAGGGCAATAGAGGCTAACTCATCAAGGGGCTCTCAGATAACATAGTGATTGCCACCTCTGCCATGAGAGCCTGTAGTCCTAAGGTTACAGGAGCCAAATATTATTTGATACACTAGTGGCTTCCATGCAGTGGACACCTGTTCCCTGGGAACTAGAATGAGATCCACAAAGACATTTCCATTCCATTTAGGCAGGGTGGGGAGTTTTTTGTTTGGTTTTGTACTTTCAGTACTTTGAGTTATTATATATCAGTTGGATAGACGTCTATCAGGGATGATCTAGCTGGAGCTTGGTCCTGCCATGAGGGTAGGGGACTGGACTTAATGACCTCTCAATGTCCCTTCCAGTTCTAATGTTCTACAATTCTTGCTGGCATATGTAAAATTGAATAGAGGTCTGAGATAGTGGTAAGGGGTCAGCCAAAGCAGGCATTGTCCTCTAAACATGTTTTTCCCCTTTGTCTTGGCAGCCTTGAAAAATGGTTGCACTGAACAGTGTCTTGTTTTGTTTTCACATTTGATCTGTAAAAACACTTTCAGGGTCAGAGTTCCTTCCCCTGCCCTATGAGCTGCTGATTAAGATAGTATGTAAAGCTGATTTAACTAAAAACCAGTAAACAACAAACGGGGTGAGTATAATTGTATTCATCACCTGCTTATTAATATTCATTGTATGGGAGTTAACATTACTAAATAAGGCTTATGGAAAAGTAATGATAGACGTGTGAATTAACATACTAAAATAGATAACAGGGTGTAACTGTTGCCAAATTGTTGCCACTTGGAACGTTGTATTGAGGGTCCAAGTTTAACGTGCATGGGCAACAGTTTCATTTACCCCATCCGCTCCTGGGTTGCCTATTTCTTCTCTAATATTTCTATGATCTGTATAATGGGGATAATAATACTTAGCTCACAGTAGTAGCTGACCCCATATAGCTGGGACTAAGGTAGAGAAAGTTAGTATTATGAGGATGGGAACAATAAATGGCATGAGAATCTCTGATATGAATGGGGTAATATAAGTACCTCAGATAAAGATTTCATGTGTATCTGATAGGGTTATTTTTCTTCCATTTTGACGTTTGTAAAACAATAAAAAGTGGAGATTGACCAATGAGAGCTGGGAAGGATCCTGTTTTAGAAGGGACTTTGGTTTGAGCTCAAGTCAGGATTAGGATTTAGGGTCAAATTTGCTGGTGCCAAAAATCTGTTCTTGCGAACTCTTGTTAATTGACAAAAGCCCCATTTGAGCTCAACTCTCTTTGAATAATAGCTTCTGAAAATACCTGAGATTTCTTTGGTGCTTTGGAATCAGGATCTGCTAAGTTTTGGATCTACCCCAGAACCAAAACTGTAAGGATCAGCATCTTGTGTTGTCTTAGGAAATCTCCCAGATATGTACTGAGCAAGTCTCATTCTACTAACTTTAGGAGATTTGATAAGATCTCAAAGCCAGGGTAGTGTGGTTCATGTAATTTTAATAGGAAGCTAGAAAGTTATTCAATCCATTCCCTATTTCTCTTCTAAATAACAAGTTAGACACACTTATCAGTAGGTACAATAGTATTTCTAAAATTATTCCATTTACAAAACCCCAAGTCTGCCTGTTCGTTGGATAATTAGTAAGCCAAGAATGACACGCAGTTCAGACACATGTTATTATTACCCCAAGGTAGGTCTCTCATTTCATGTACCAATATATATATTTCCCCCCCACCCTTTTTTGGAACTAGCAAAGCTCTCATTCATTTTCAGTGAATAATGGGCTTTTTTGGAAAACTCAGCCATGCTACAGTAATATAGAGAAGAGCTTTGAAATGAAAAATCATTTATTTCCTAGGAAGCACGGGGGGAATAACTACCATTACAAATTGTTCATGACAAATTAGCTTTTCTACCTCCCATACTAATAGGTAGGGTACCTCACTTAAAATCATAAACATGAGAGGTAAATTTTTTTGCAATTTAGCTTGTGTTGAGATGCTGCAAGCAACAAAAAATAGAAGCCACATCCATTTTAGGAAACATGGTGACAATGTATTACTTCAGTATAAATTGCTCATCTAATTGTTCAGTCCCAATGTCACGGTCTTTTCATGACCCATTGCCTCAACCTGTCATCCATTTTTGTTCACCCTAATGACCTTGAAAACAGCATACCACATACCAAAAATCAACTGCTGAAAAGTAGTTAAAAAGCTTTATTAATACACATAGCAGTTTGGAGGATGACAATTCCATTTCACAGAAACATTTGAGATTTCAAAAACTAAAACAAAACTTTTGGAATATTTTTTCTTTAGCAGAGTTGAGTTGAAGGATTCATTTTTGGATCAAAATTGGAGCTTTTCCTTTCTCTCTCTCTCTCTCTCTTTCTGTCTGGTCAAATTGATCAGAATCTTTGACCAAAAAAAACCCATTTCTAACATAGAGCTTACATGAATCATATGTCTCCGTGATACATTTCACCTTCAACAAAGTGGCATATTTCACCATTTCATCCTGTCAAAAATGTTCTGACTCCTCTAATTATATGGAAGAAAGCTAAGTTACAGAAGAAAAGTTCCAGATACTAAAGCCCAGAATAACTTCTCTTGGAGATCTCATCTAGTTCTCTGTGTCTAGAATTTGCTCATATAAGCAATATAGTTCATATGTTTTTAAAAAAGGATTTGCACATTGACATCTAACAACTGTGTTGCGTGTGCAAATTCATTTTTTCAATTTACTTCATACACCTTCAAATTTAGGGGCTGAGTTGGGGCACGAAGTGTCATTGACAGAAAAATGTTCAATTGTGACAGCTGGCTGACCCTATTACGGTGCTCCATTTAGTGGTCCTTCCAGCTGCAGGGTGATGCCCTGGCTGGAACTTTAGTCTATATCCAGACAGACAATCGGAGCCATGAATCCAGCTGAGCTGCATTCAACATAGAGAATGAGGTTGGTTGGGAGGAAAAAGATAATTCACCTAAATGCTCCACTGATGCTAGGCCAGCCACGGGACAAACCAGTCCCTTGTGTGACTAAAGGCTAATCTAATGTATCCCAACAAAACAGCCTCTTAAAGGCTACTCCGATGGTTGGAGAATCCATAGGGCAAAGTGCTACAGCTATTTTCATGTTCAGGAAGAGAGAGAGAGAGAGACTGTTCAGCCTGCTTGACATCACCTAAGAATTCCTTCCTGGAAGGGAAACCCCAGCTGAAGCACCCCATACCTTCTGTTCCACCAAAGCAATTCAAAGGAGGTGTTAGGATGGAGGCTATTTGTAAAGAATGCTGTGAACAGAGACATTTTGTCTCAGAAGGATGATTGTACTTGACCCCCTTGGCCATCCCAGAAGAATGTTCCTGCCTGGAGACTTTAAACTTCATCCAAAGCCCGGTGAAGTCAACTAAACATCTCCCATTGGCACCCACGAGCTTTGACTCCATGACTGTCCCATCTTCAGCAACATATCATGACTGGAAACCATTTTTTCCCCTGCCAGGATTGTTTTCTTTTGATGTATGTTTCATTTCAGTCAATAGTTAAAAAAAGACCAATTCAACTTCAGTAGCTTCTTGAGACCTTGAAACAATGTGTGTGAAACAAGCAGGCTACATCTAGACTGGCACGATTTTCCGCAAATGCTTTTAACAGAAAAGTTTTCCATTAAAAGCATTTGCAGAAAAGAGCGTCTAGATTGGCACGGACGCTCTTCCGCAAAAGCACATTTTGCAGAAAAACGTCTGTGCCAATCTAGATGCGCTTTTCCGCAAAAAAAGCCCCGATTGCCATTTTCGCGATCAGGGCTTTTTTGTGCAAAACAAATCTGAGCTGTCTACACTGGCCCTTTTGCGCAAAAGCTTTGTGCAAAAGGACTTTTGCCTGAACGGGAGCAGCATAGTATTTCCACAAGAAGCACTGATTTCAGACAGTAGGAAATCAGTGTTCTTGCGGAAATTCAAGCAGCCAGTGTAGACAGCTGGCAAGTTTTTCCGCAAAAGCAGCTGATTTTCCGGAAAAACTGGCCAGTCTAGACACAGCCGCAGTGTGTTACAAGACCCAAAACTGTGTCAGAGGGCTGGTGTATGTAAGTCAATCTAAGCTATGCTAGTTCAGTTACCTAATTTATGTAATGGAAGCTGTTGTAACTTAAATGAGCTTACAGCGGTGCCTACACCGTGCTATGTAGATACGAGCTGCTTTTCTGTCGATGTAGTTTCTGCCTCTTGGGGAGATGGCACACAGATGTTGAAAGGAGAGTGCTATCCTGTTGACTTAGCAAGTCTTCACAAGACCCACTAAATCGACATCGTGGCATTGATCGTAGTAGTGCCGATATAGTTAATGATATAGACATGGCCTGATTCACAGGGGATATAAGCCGATTGCAGCTCCCACCTAGAGGATTTACTGCCTGTAATATCTGAGCACCATGTAATCTTCCATGTATTTATCCTGACAACACATGCATGAAGCAGAGCAATGCTCTTATACCTGTTCTGCAGCTATAGGGACAGAGGGATGGAAAGACTAAGTGACAGGCCCAAGGGCCACATAAGACATCTGTAGTGAAGCAGGAAATCGAACCTGACTCTTACAGCTCTAGTTATGTCCTCCTCATTTACATGTTCACTCATGCTGCTTAACCGTATGTTAAAGTCTCAGGTTCAGTGCATGGTGACGCTCAAGATGATGATTGTTACTTAAGCTCATTACTGTTCTGTTTTGCTTCACATCTTGCTCCTTCCTGTAGTCTGTGCTCATCCCCTCATTAAAGCTTGGCTGATGGCTGCATTTTGCTTAGCAACTGTGATGGATTTTCCCAGCCCTCACATTTTAAAACATTGATGCATCACATCTATTTACAATGTAAATCACAATCAATAATAATTCTCGCTTGGCTTCGGCACCCAAGAGCATGTAACTATTTAATGTGCACTGGTTTATGGCCTCACACCATGTCCTTCCAGCCTGAGAAAGCTGCAACACAACAGTCGTGTTGAGGCATGAGAGGAGTCTGGGCTGCAATTAGATTTAAGAGTATTTTCATTGATCCGCAGGCTCATCACAGGGCATTTACTAATGAGCCAGGTTTTATTCTGTCTTTTAAAATAACTTTTGTTCATGTATCACTTTTGCGCTGATGCACCTTTGCTTCAACAAGAGGGATGCTCTGGACACACAGCGTTTTATCCAAAGACTATCCAAAATAGATAACCATGGCAACTAGCCAGGAGTCTACTGAAGATCTGTCACAATACGAATTTTAAATCCGGACACATAATATTATTGATAGTCGCAGATATTTTACCACGCCCAACAGCATCCTAGGAGAACTTACCATGCAAATAAGATACTGCTGAGATTTTCAATGGCATCTTATGACTCTCGGGGATGCAATCTTTGGGTATCTAGCTTATAGGCCTTTGATTTTCAAAGGGCATTTCCTGAAAATCAGGCCTCTCTAAGGGTACGTCTAGATTACATGCCTCTGTCGCCAGAGGCATGTAGATTAGGCTACCCAACATAGTAAAATGAAGCGGCGATTTAAATAATCGCCGCTTCATTTAAATTTACATGGCTGCCGCGCTGAGCCGACAAACAGCTGGTCAGCTGTTTGTCGGCTCAGCGCGATAGTCTGGACGCGCGGGTGTCGACATCAAAGGTATTTGTCGACCAACCAGGTAAACCTCATCCCAGGAGCTCAGCGCGGCAGCCATATACATTTAAATGAAGCGGCGATTATTTAAATCGCTGCTTCATTTTACTATGTCGGGTAGCCTAATCTACATGCCTCTGGCGACAGATGCATGTAGTCTAGATGTACCAGAAGATAACTGAAGCCATGTCTACAGTACCAGCTTAACTGGCTCTGCTACAATTAATAATGAGTCAATTTAGTGAGTCTGGTGAAAACACTCCAGTCGACAGGAGAGTGCTCTGCTGTCAGCCAGTGTCTGTACTCCACCTCCCTGAGAAGCAGAAGGCATGTCAATGGGAGAGCATCCCCTGTAGACATAACTCAGTGTAAATGCAGCTGTAAGTCAATTTATGTAACATCGATTTCCGGTATATATCTTAGGTAACTGAGCAAACATAATGGAGATTGACTGACAGTGTTAGTGTAGACCAGCCCTCAGTCTGGGCAGCAAATGATCAAGACACCCAAAAATCACTACAGGTTGAACATCTTTAGACTGGAACTTTCTAGTCCAGCAGGACCGCAGATGTTCCAGGATGAAAAAGCCCCGGTGGAGGGCTGGCAGAGCAGCAGACTACCAGCAACAAGCCCCGGGGCCTGGCCCATGGCAGCAGGGCTGCCCGGCAGAGCTGGGAAGGTCAGTGGGACCAAAGCAGGAGAACCAGTGTCAGGGTGGGAGCAGACCAGAAGGCCAATGGTTGAGCCAGGGCTAAGGGAGCCAGAAATGACCTCCCCTGGTCCAGCAAAATTCCTCATGCGGGACTGGTCAGGTCCCAAGGGTGCCAGACAACAGAGGTCCAACCTGTAAGCATTTTAGAAACACTAATGAAGCTCCTCATCTCAGAGAGCTTAAAACCCAGGCTCGGATCCTGCATTAAGCACTCCACGCATGCAGTCCCAATGCCTTTAATAGGGCTGAGGAAAGATTTTTGTGTAAGTGGCGTTGTTGATTTGCTTCTCATATGCTTCGTGGCAGAAATAGATCTTGAGGAGAAATAGGAATGGGCGGGGAGGGGGGGAGTGGCCTGAAATACTAGCTTTGTGCACGGAGCAATAGGGAAAAATATCAAGAATAAATGGGGCATTGAGGCAAGCATGACTGAAAGAGTAAAGAGAGGCAGGGAACAGTCAGAAAAGAAACAAGGGCACCTAAGTGATGGTGGAGGCAGCTTGCAGTTGTCTGTAGGCAAATGCAAGAAGCACGAGTCTTGTGTGATGGCGGCCAGTAGAGAGATTGAAAGAGGAAGGTGTAGTGGTCCGAGCAATGAGCTATGAAGAAGAGTAATTCCATATTTGGGAGCAAGGAACCTCAGTGGAAGTATTAAGTGAGTAATGCTTTGTGCACTTCAGTGGAGGGGATTCCAAACCTCCCAAATCTCTGAGGCAGAGCAAATAAAATCTTTAACTGCTTTTCTTTAAGAAAAAAAAAAATCCAGAAGCAATAGACTCCTTAAGCAAGACCAGTGGCCACCTGTATTTTTGATGTGATGAGTTTCATGCTGAATAGAATGATTTAATTACTTGATGGGATCTCCATTAATGTTCTGGTAATGCAGTATTTATGACGTGATTCTAATTAAATCTGCACAACGAACAGAGATGTGGGGGGGAGAAACGAAGGCCAAAAAAAAGTTGCATAATTCAGGAGTGAAAAATTTGGCAGTGGAAAAATTAATCAAAAATGCCAAACGGATGATTTTAGTAAATCTCCAAGCAGCAGCCTTGGAGCAGAGGGAAAGAGAAAAGAAATGGCACTCTATTCTGCTCTCCTTTACACACCGTGATGTCTCACATAATTGCAAACCTCACATGGATTCCTTAGGAAAGCTAAACAAAAGTGCCATGCGCATGAGAAAGCTGGGAGTTGTTGGGGGCTTCTGGAAAAGCAATGGCATGAAAAGGGGCAAATGGGGTAACAGTTTTGGGGATCACTGCAGGTTTCCAGTTTCATTACTAGTCTTGAGAGCCATTCTTTATCTGAGGGTATGTCTACACTGCCACCCTAGTTCAAATTAGGGTGGCTAATGCAGGCATTTGAACTTGCAAATGAAGCCCGGGATTTAAATATCCCGGGCTTCATTTGCATATTCCCGGGCACCGCCATTTTTAAATGCCCCATAGTTCAAACTACCTGCCCACGGCTACACGCGGCACAAACTAGGTAGTTCGAATTAAAGCTCTTAATTCGAACTACGGCTATTCCTCTTGCAAGGAGGTTTAACAATAGTTCGAATTAGGAGCTTTAATTCGAACTACCTAGTCCGTGCCGCATGTAGCCGCAGGGAGATAGTTCGAACTACGGGCATTTAAAAATGGTGCCCGCCTGGGAACATGCAAATGAAGCCCAGGATATTTAAATCCCGGGCTTCATTTGCATGTTCGAATGCCTAGATTAGCCACCCTAGTTCTAACTAGGGTGGCAGCGTAGACATACCCTCAGGCTGCATATAGACTGGCATAATTTTGCGGAAATACTTTTAATGGAAAAGTTTTTCCGTTAAAAGTATTTCCGCAAAAGAGCGTCTAGATTGGCAAGGATGCTTTTGCGCAAAAAGTGCTTTTGCACAAAAGCATCCATGCCCAATCTAAACGCATTTTTGCGCAAGAAAGCTCCGATGGCCATTTTAGCCATTAGGCTTTCTTGTGCAAAAAATTAAAGTGCCTGTCTATGCTGGCCCTCTTGCACAAGTATTCTTGCGTGAGAGGGCTTATCCCTGAGTGGGACCGTCAAAGTATTTGCGCAAGAAGCATTAAATTCTTACATTAGAACGTCAGTGCTCTTGCACAAATTCAAGCGGCCAGTGTAGACAGCTGGCAAGTTTTTGTGCAAAAGCGGCTGCTTTTGCGCAAAATCTTGCCAGTCTAGATGCACCCATCGAGTGAAAATATTGAATCATAGAAGAGGAAAATTCTTCATTGGCATCCATGGGGGGCAAACACCAGTCAACTAAGTCCACAGGGGCTGGCCGGAATTATAGAAATGCTGGTTATGCTTCCATAATTAAAGTTGAACTGGCTTTTCCACTTAAAGCAGGGATTTCATCCCTTTGTTGTATATGAAATGTACAATGCATCTTCTGTGAAAATTAAAGCCCTTATTTAAGTAGAGAATTAATTTTCTAACAACTTACAAGTAATTTGGTTCCTTTGTTTAGGAGTTAAAATTCATATTACAATGAGCCCTTTGAGAAATTTACCACCCTGTGTTAGATTGGGATTTTTGCTCCAAGTAAACTAAACAGTGAAACACAGACTTTACAAACATCCCATGTTATTAAAATTAACTGAAATCTCATGCATTGGCTACATGTGAAGACTTCTTTTAGGTTTAAGGGTTAAACTGAAAAGAAATCCAAACATTGTTAGGTTTTGGAAATGAACCCAACAACCTTCATTCATCCCTGTCTTGACACTAAGTAAAAATTGGAAAAAAAAAATTGAATGTGTTTTTAAAAATCCTTTTCATTGAATTTGCAAGTGCAAACCCTAATCATATTTGTGTAGTCATTGCATGAGGTGACCACAGAGCAGAGTTAAGATTATTGTTTTAACTGCACATTTCCACACCTTAACAGGTTTGAATTTTTAAAAAAAATTAACCTGAACTCTGAATTTCCCAGGGTGGAATGCTTGCATTTAGGATAAATGCTATCATTCCTGAAATGTTTTTACCCTGAAATTACTAATATGTATCCAACCTTACCTCCAATTTAATGATAGTTTTTGCCAGCGAGTCCATATAAGATTTTTGCAAGTGATTTCACATTTGTTGTGACATTGATGAATTTTGGCTTCCACATGAAAAACGGACAATGTGAACCTTTATCATCTGAGATATTTTGTTTACTTTCATGGAGGGGGAGGATAACTGGTGAAAGCGAAACCTTTTCCCATATTGTTCTTTGCCCCAGGAATGTTATCAGCATTGGGGCTAGACTGAACAAAGAATACATGCGTGAGCCATGTTTGCTTGGTGTGTCATTCTGTTGCCTCTGCTGATGGTGAGGCCATCTAAACATTGATGAGCCTGGTACAGTGTTGGCTAAGAGGGGTGGGTGTCTTAGTTCTAGCAATACAGGCTGAGTCTTCATTATCAACAGCCCGGCCAGGGAATCATGCATCTCTCCCACCATTTCAACCAACAACTGGGTGGGGAGACGCAGGGCAGCTGAGATGTTGGGAAAGAAGATGCAGCTGGTATTTTGCTTTAGTGATAAGCGGGAGGGGACTCCCAAAACATCAAGCTTTTGGTTTTTTTAAGTAAACACCCAGGCTTATTCTGGTGATTCTTAAAGCAGCTGTCTTATATACAACTTATCATGGCTGGGGACATATACAGCTTATCATGGCTGGGGACAAAGTTATTGCCTCGTTGTTTCCATGTGTTCCCCCATCTATAGTAAGCCCCTATGTGCCCTTCTGCAGCCTGAGGCCCTTTTTCACTGATCAGCATTTGGGCTAGCAGCCTTTCCCCTTTTGCCAAGGGATAGACTTGCAGCTGGTTTTGGGAATAGAGAGCCCATCCACTTCTTCTGGGACTCTCTCCCCTGCATTCTCTAGCACTCTTACTACTTCGTCCATCTTTAACACTTCCTCTCCTGCTCTCCTCCACCTGCTAACTGGGGAGGCTTTTAAAGGCCTCCAGAAGGCCTGAAGTGGAGTCAGCTGGCCCCAGTCTACCTGGGCCAGCTCCCTGCCAGCTGCTCCTAATTGCCCTGCAGCCCTCCACCCCTAATTAGCAGGCATTTTACTTTTTTGGCTGCCTTACCCCCACTCTGTAGCAGCCCTCTGGCTTGACCTTGTCACACTTCCCTCCCCTCCTTATCTGAGTACCATGCAATCTTTATTGTATTTATTTTCATAAGATCCCTGTGGATGAGGGAATGCTATTATCCCTATTACACAGAGGAGGACGGAGGTGTAGAGAAATTAAGTGGCTTGCTCAAGATCATACAGCAAGCCTGTTGTTGTCTGCTGTTTTCTGTCTTAGACTGTAAAGTTTTTTTGGGGCTGGGTTTGTTCAGAACATAGTAGGGCCCTGGTAACTCCTTGTCACTAAATTATATAGTGTGCTTATTTCCTCTTAACTCGTGCATGTACAAAAATAAAGTTTTCCTGAAAAAAATCAACATTTTAAAGCTATTTTAATTCTACATGTTTCAGAAAGGAATTTTGTGTGTGTGTGTATGTGGTTTTCAATTCAGTATTGACAATTCTGGTTTGTAAAATTTCTCATTATTGATTTTGCTTTTCCTTTCCCTCTGTTAATTCCCCTTCCCACACTTTTCTCTTTTCACCATTGGTCATTGACAGAAGGTGGGAGAAAGGTTGGAAGAAATCTGGAAACAAAGCAAAGACCAGGTGCTAGAGTTCTCTAGCTTAAAAAATGGAAAATTTTGAGGAAACCCCTCCACCCCACACACACACTTTGTGACAGGGTCACTGCTTCTAAAACACCCCCTTATTACATGAGGAGGCATTACAACATCCCTGCCTCAGTTCCCTCACTTCAGGGCTCTTCAATACTTACATGAAGTTTCTTATTGCCCACAACATCCTTACTTAAGTTGATTTAGTACCACAAACAGTTCCAAAATAATATACAGGCAGTCCCCGGGTTACGTACAAGATAGGGACTGTAGGTTTGTTCTTAAGTTGAATTTGTATGTAAGTCGGAACTGGTACATATTGTAGGGGAAACTCTAGCCAAACATTTTTTTTAGTTTTGGATAGCATAGGGAAAGGTTAACTCCCCTCTAATGTTTGTTTTGCTGTCTGTTCCCCTGTTCAGAAGATTTCACATCTATTTCTGTCCCTGTGACAAACTCAGGACTAAAGGAGTAACTCATCAAATACCAAACAGCTCTGCACCATGCTTTGAGCTAATAGCTTTATTTCCACACACCACCCAGGGTTCTAGAAGGAGGGTCCTTTTTTTGCTAACACAATGAGGCCAGCACTTTGTTTGTTTTGGTGGAGTCTTTGTTTGCCCAGGGAGCCCAGCATGTATACGGGGAGGAGAGGCGGAGAGGCTGCTTTTGTCTGCTGTTCCGCAGCCTGTTGCTCAGGGGAGGGGGCAGCCTGTTGCTGGCGGGGGGGGAGGCGTGCAGGATGCGAGGCCGCGGGGGTGGGGGGCGCAGCAGGCGTGGGGAGGCACTTTTCCTCTGCCCGGCAGCTCTGCGGGATCCCTGTCCCTGTGGCCAGCTGCTGCAGGCAGAGGCCAGTTGGAGCCGGCCGAAGAGGAGGAGAAGGTGGATTCTAGGACCCAGATGAACGAGCCCCGGGGACGCTGCTGCGCTCCGGGAGCCCGGCATGTATAGAGGGGAGGAGGGGCGGAGAGGCTGCTTTTGTCTGCTGTTCCGCAGCCTGTTGCTCAGGGGAGGGGGCAGCCTGTTGCTGGCAGGGGGTGGGGGGGGCAGCGGGCATGGGGAGGCACTTTTCCTCTGCCCGGCAGCTCTGTGGGACCCCAGTCGGAGCCGGCCCGAGGAGGAGGAGGATCCTAGGACCCAGGTGAGCGAGCCCCGGGAATGCTGCTGCGCATGTGCGGGAGTTGCCTCACCCCGTTCCTATCTAGGGATCCGACGTAAGTCGGATCCACGTAAGTCGGGGACTGCCTGTACTCTTCCTTCCCCACCTCTCACCGATCCACAGCCAGGCTTCCCTGCCTGGACAGGCCACTCCCAGCCTGGGTCGAATCATGTTCTTGAATCTTTTCTTGCCTGGTGTTTCAAGGGCCCCTTCTAACCTTCCATCTTCCCCCTCATCTCTCACTGCCAGGGCCTTTCTTTCCCTTACTATCCATGAAGCCTGACAGACTCAAAGGCTACGTCTAGACTGGCATGATTTTCCGCAAATGCTTTTAACGGAAAAGTTTTCAGTTAAAAGCATTTGCGGAAAAGAGCGTCTAGATTGGCATGGACGCTTTTCCACAAAAGCACTTTTTGAGGAAAAGCGTCCGTGCCTATCTAGATGCGGTTTTGCACAAGAAAGCCCCGATCGCCATTTTCGCCATCGGGGCTTTTTTGCGCAAAACAATACCGCGTTGTCTATACTGGCCCTCTTGCACAAAAGCATTTGCACCAGAGGGCTTTTGCCCGGACGGGAGCAGCATAGCATTTCTGCAAGAAGCACTGATTTCAGACAGTAGGAAGTCAGTGTTCTTGCAGAAATTCAAGCGGCCAGTGTAGACAGTTGGCAAGTTTTTCCGCAAAAGCAGTTGCTTTTGTGGAAAAACTTGCCAGTCTAGACGCAGCCAAAGGGTCCTCTTTATTTTCTCCACCTGAGGTGGAAGTGGCTGTATGAAAGGTGGGTTGAGATCCATCTCTCTTTAAAGAGTGGTAGTCTTTAATTTAGGACAAGGGCCATTTTTCAAATGAAGTATTTGTCATATGAAAAATTGTGACTCACTTTAACATGCACGAAGTACAAAACATGGTGTAGAAACCCCATGAACCAGACACGTGAACCCGAAGAAATCCTTCTGAGGAAAACTACCTCCCTCCTCCTGTCAAAACTTCCTCAGTCATATTGACTATAAATCTGCTTGTTGGGGGAGAGGGGTGAATTCCCCAAAGCCAGCAGTAGCACCTAATAATAATAGTCTCGGGCCATCTCACATAGTAGCTGTAGCTCAGGGGGAGGGGGAGAGGGAACCAGGGACTGTTGTGGGGCGGGGGAAGGGAACTAGCCCCACGCAGAACCTGCCATCACGTACATCATGAAAAGCCCATGGGACTTGAATGAGGAGGGTTAGCAGCATAACCCAGCACATCAGGGTAAGCAGTCGGGAATTAATATTCGTCAGGCAGCAGGCACCCACACAGACTCACAGGCACAGAGGGGGAACTGGAATTACAACTCTGGTCCTCCATTAGCGGTTATCAGCTGCAAGTCTTTTGTCTTTTTTGCAGGCAGCCCACCAGGAGCCAACATCCCTCGCTTACCCCTACACTCGCGCAGAGCCAGCGGCCAACACTCAGGCACCTGGTTAATAGTACAGCAAGGAGGGCAACACTTCAGCTGCCCCAGAGACTCCGTCACCAGCCATTTCACCTGCAGGCAAAGGGTGCCTGGGCTAAGGGATGCCTCCCAGGGGCACGGCTCTGAATGGAAATGTGGATGGGCCATGACTTTTGGGTGGACAGGCAATGACCGACTATGCTAGTTCGGCTTCTCCCCTGATTCCATGTCCTCTTCCACGCCCTGGTGCCTCCAGATGCAGGGCTTCACCTGCCACGCTGGGCACGCGCATGCCTCACCCGTCCAGGGGGCAGCCACGGTTCCCGTGCCTAGCCTGGGCCAGCGCTGTGCATTATTGAACCTGGTAGGGAGTCAGCACAGCACCCCTACCCCGCAATGCCTGCTGTGTCCCTCCCTTCTGAGCAGCTGCCTGTGAGAGCCCAACCATTCCCCCTCCAGTGGCGAGGAGAAATGTGCCAGCCCAACGTCTCACACTGCATTCACATGGGGACATGACCAGCTCCTGCGTTCCATGGGTGAGGTGGGGATTCCTGTCACCTCCTTCCCCCCTGCATTAGCAGCCCAATGGTACGGCCCAGCAGAGAAGGGCAGGGCGGTGGAACAGCTGAGGCGCTAATGTGTCTCCGCAGCACTGTCCTTTGCCACTTCCTTGTGTGTGGCTGCTGGGTCCCCCTGTTCAGATTTGGGTGGGTGTGGATACTAAGTGGATTGGTCACGTCCCTGTCAGGCCCATGGAGGGCTACACCCTGATGCCTTCACACATTCCTCAAACACTCCAGCAAGTTTTAATATGTACCAGGTATATGCATTCCCCCCTGCATTTTGCAATGCTCTGCCTTTGAGCACAAGCCATCCGTGGCACCTTCTTCTACACATGCTCCCCGTACATGCCGTAAGCCACTTTCCAGCAGGAATTGCAAGGAAATTGCACCCTTTCATCCCAGCTCACTTTGCACAGCACTCAGGGTATGTCTACACTGCAGAGTTTCTCTAGAAAAATGGATGTTTTTCCAGAAAAACTACCTTTACGTCCACACTGCTATTGTGTTCTTTTGACAGAAAGTTGGAAGAAGGGAGGGGTTTTTCTGACTGCGGTAAACCTCTTTCTACAAGAAGAAGCTTTTCTCCTAAAAAACTTTTTCAGAAAAGTGTGTGTGGACGCAGAAGAGAGTGGTTTTTTGCCTCCAGAGAAAAGCACGGGTGCCCTGGTGGCCACTCCATCCACAGTAATCACAACTGAAATGCGAGATAGCATCAACTCAATGTGGACGCTATCTTTCGAAAAAGCAGATCACTTTTTCATTGAGCTGTTGCTGTGGAGACACTCTCTTTCGAAAAAAGTTTTCCCGGAAGGTCTCTTCCAGAAAAGCTTTTTCCAAAAGAAGCCTGCAGTCTAGACATAGCCTGGGAACAACAAGGAGCCCAGAGAACAGAATCCTAACCTAGTTTTTTTGAACAGTAGCTCATGTTTGTCCCACCCCAGAGAGATATATGCTTGTTTTCCGTGGTCTATTCTCTTCTCATCGCAGCCTGTAACTCCTGTTGACTTTAATGGTCTAGACACCAGTCTCTTTCTAATCAACTGGAAAGAAAACGGATGGTTTTGGATTGTACCAGAGAAAGGAAGATTATGGCATATTTCATACTATAGGCTTAGGCTGGAAATGAGAAATAAATTTTATTTTTTCAACATAAACAAGTGACTAATAAAAACCACGTTTGTTCCAAGGCTAGATGATTTCCTACCAAAAAGGAGTCTGCTAACTAGAAACCTCATTCTTTGATCTTTTTCTTTTATGCCACAGACATTAAGAAATATTGAAAAAAATAGATTAATAATGTATCTGAGATGAGTTGAATATTTTCCCCCTTCCTTTGTGTATAAGCAGCTTGGCAACAATGCAAGCGTCTTAACTTCAGAATCAATCTTAACCTTATTTTCTATTATGTACTTCCTGTTGTTCCAAAACAAGATTAATTTTATTTTATGCAAGTCGCTGAGCCGTCTCCACTAAACTAGGATTGATTTTGAATTTCTTTCTCTCTCTCTCTTTCATTTTTTTTTATTTTATCAGTGTTAATAAAGCCACATTGACTTGTAAAATTCAATTTTGGATTATTTTCCACCTGGGGAGATTTAGATACTTTCCTTTAACCACAGAATCATTTCTTGTACACAGGTTGGAAAATAAATCTTTTAAGCAACAATTTTGTCAAATAAATATTCTGAAAAGATCCAAAGAAAGAGAAGCAGCATGCTATTCTTTTGGTGCAACAAACAGAATTGGTGTTGTTGAATTATTCAACTTTTTTTCATTCATGAACTTAATTCTAAATGAGCATGGCATCATGAACAGCTTCTGGCCTTCTTAAAAAAAAGAGTTGTCAAAGAAAGCTGAGCATTTCTCTCATTTAAGGTTATTAAAATTAAAACTATCCATTGAGGAAGGGAACTCTTTTACTTGCCTGGGATAACACCTGAGATTATAAAAACTGAAGATATTTTTTTAAAATCTAAGTTAGTGTTCAGAATTGATGCTGTTCATCTTATTTTTCCATTTCACCCGGGTAGGGATGATGAAAATTAGTGTGATCAGTTTCATTTATAGATGTGCTGAGCTAGTTCCAAACATTCCTCAAGTTCAGAACATTAAAGCTATGTCTACTCTGCCGGCTTTTGCTGGCAGAACGTATGCTAATGAAGCGCTCATTAGCAACTTCTCATGCTTCATTTGCATAATCTCTGCCCAAGGCTTTTTGCACAAGAGGATTTTGCGCAAAAACTAGCAGTGTAGACAGATCCAGTTTGCTCAAAAAACCCCTTTTGAGCAAGAAAAGGATCTTGCGCAAAACAGATCTGTCTACACTGCTAATTTAGATTATGCAAATGAAGTGCGAGAAGTTGCTAATGAGTGCTTCATTACCATACTCTCTGCCGGCAAAACCCAGCAGTGTAGACATAGCCTCATATTTATATCACCACCCAAGTAATGCAAAAGGGCTTGTGGGGGGATGCTACCCTGCCTGCCCCTTAAGACTAAGGCTCCACCCCTTCCAAGAGTGTAGAGCCAGCTGTGTCTTCACCAGATGTGCTGCAGCAGCACAGTTATAAAAATACAGCTGTGCCACTGCAGGAGTGTATACATAAACATGGCCTGAGTCTCTGTTCACCAGAGTAGGATTTGGTGCACAGTGAAATCAAATAGGCTACGGAGAAACCTCACCTTCTGAGGAGGCTCACTGTAACTGGCATTGTAGCTAGCATGCTGGAAAGCATTGGAAAAATTATGGACTTGCAATGTATTTTACTGCGAGAAGGTGGGTGAGATAGTATCATTTACAGGACCAAAATCTGGTGGTGAGAGAGACAAGCTTTCCAGCTACACAGAGCCTCTTCTTCAGGCCTGGGAAAGGTATTCAGAGTATCACAGAAAAATGCAAGTTGGAACAGACTTTTTTAGCATAAGTAACTAACATATTTTAAAGGACCATGTCAATTGAATGGCCCACTGAAACACGGACAGTCCTGGGGCAAAAACAGAGGGTTAATGGATTACAGATGGTTTATCGGTATCTTTATTAAAACCAGGATTCTTAGTGCTTTGCAAAGTGATGAGTTTAAGCTTCCAAGCTTGTCTTTTTAGGGTGTTGTGCAGGTTTCCTTTAAGGACAAGGACTGAGATATGGCATGGGTATTTTGTGAAAAGGGTTCACCTGGAGGTGATGTAGTGTTTTTGTCTTTTGTGCTTTTGGTGTGTGATTTCACTTGAGAGCATAGTGACTGGTTTTGCCCGCAGAGTTGACATTGGGACATTTAGTGCACTGGATGAGTTTTGCCACATGTTGTGGTAGGCGTGTTTAGGACCTGTGGATCAAGGTGTGGGAGGGGGCATTGATCATTGTAGCAGTAAAGATATGGCTGCAGGTTTTGCATCTGTTGTTGTGTCAGCATCTGGCGCCTCTTTCAGGTGATGTCTCCTAGCCTGTGTGGAACTTGCTTCTGATGATGAGCTGGCAAGATGGGAGGTAGGAGTTATCTGAAGTCCAGGAGAAGTAGCTCAGGAAAGATTTCCTTCAGAATGTGGTCCCCTTCAAATATGCATTGTAATTGTCTAATGATACCCTATTTGGGTTCAGTGTGGGGGTGATAGGTGACAAGTATGGGGGTGTAGTTGAAAGTGTGTTTTTCTGTATTGAAGCAGGTTCTGTTGTGGAATTTGGGTGACCCATTACATAATGCAAGCTCTTTTTTTTTGGTGAAGTGTCCCTATTTGGTGAAGGCAGTTTAAAGTGTGTTAAGATGTGCATCCTGGACTTTCTCCTTGGAGCTTATTCTGTGGCATCTGAGTACCTGACTGTCGATAGGAGATTTCTTGGTGTGTTTGAGGTGGCTACTGGATCTATGTAGGTAGGCGTGGTGATCAGTGGGTTTCTTATATACAGTTGTCTGTAGGGTTTCATTGTTGAAGCTGATATGTGTTCAGGAAGTTGATGCTGATGCAGGAGAGTTTTAGAGAGTTGGATGGATGGATGGTGGTTGTTGTTGATGTTATGCTGGAAATCTGTCCAGAGGATGAAAATATTCTTGATATATCCCAGGTATATGATTGATTTTGTAGTACATTGGTCCAGAAATTCTTCTTCAAGGTGGCCCAGGGAGAAGTAGGCATACTGGGGAGCCGTTCCCATGGTTTAGAGAAAATATCTGTTGTTGAATGCAAAACTTTACTATTAGCCACATCTGTAAGCAGGTTTCACTGTCTCTAGAATAGAGATTCATGCTGAGTACAGATCACATGCTGGTTCCCACTTACCTTTGCTTTACAGACCATGTATTTTCTTTGTTAAAGTGGGGAAATAACCTATTTTTCCTCTTCACTGAAGGAAATTGCCTTTTTATTTAAAAAAAATGGATCTAGAAATATCACGTAAGCGGGTACACCTGTAAGCCAGACGTCGTTTTCAGCAAGGAAAGAGAACCTATTTCTGAACATGCGAGGCTGGGAGAAATCTCTTTTATCAAAGTAAAATGTGTACATTAAAAATTCTTACAGCATTGTAACCGGGTTCCAAGAAAAAAGGCTGATGAGCCGCATAAGAAATTGGCACCCTTGGGCCTAGTGCAGGATGGGGTAGCAAGTTGTTGACTCAGGATTAGTCATAGGGCTGCCTGTTTTCAAAGTGGTTTTGCTCCCAGTTCATACGAGCACCTCAAAGAAAAGGAAGGATGGTCTTAGTACTTAGCCCTCACATCACTCTTTATCAATAGAACTCAAAGGTTTTTCAGAGGAGATCAGTGCCATTTTCCATTTTTTACAGATGGGTAAACTGAGGCATGGGGAGTCAACGTGATTTGTCCAAGGTTATGCAGCAGGCCAGTGTCAGAGCTAAGATTAGAACCCTGGACTATTCCTGTTGGCCATGATGTACATTATCTATTTCCTCCTGTGTGCTAACACAAAAGGGTAGTGATCTGAGCTGAGGCCTCTAGTCGTGGTTGTAACACAAATAGATAACAATACTAAAGAAAAACGCCCTACACACTGGAATGAATCACATGCTACAATGAATTGTGGCACATCATGAATTAAGCTGGGAAACCAAAAATTTGCAAAGCAGCGTCGCCTTCCTTTCACACATGGCAGCAGGAGTGCCTAGAATAAACGCTTCCTTGTGATGAGAAGATCAGCATGAAACAGGCCAAGGATGTGCATACATTGTGTTCTTTGTGCTGCTGGAGTCCCAGTCTGTGCTCCAGTGAATGAGATGATTCTAAAAACTAATTCCATCTTTAGGGACCGGTGCGAACTCCAACTTCTAATGCCAAAGTCATATGAGCTTTAGACACCTGCACATAATTAGAAAAAAAAAGAAAGAAAACTGTGTCCCAGAACACATCTGAGTTTGAAAACAATGAGAAGGAATATGTTTATGATTGCCTTTGTTCATGGGGAAAACTGATGTGACAATGCAGTCGTAGTTCTATATTTACTGGAGATAGGCTAGATCCAAGAGGTTTAATTAAGGTCGTTAACCAAGAATATCAGGATTGCCTGATTTTGGATGCCCACAGGAAGACACCTTAAATGAGACTGACTGTCAGAAAGTAGTAAGCCCGCACGTCTGAAAACATGGCCCCTTTAAGATGTCTCCCATTGGGCACCCAGCCTTATTTGCCTCAGGCTTGCCATGGAAACGGAGCCAGGGAGCTATTGAGTCGACCACCCTGTGCTCCCCACGTGAATCCCATATCCACTAAGCCATTCCAGAACCCACCCCACCTCCCCACCTTCAGAGGGTCCTTTCTCCTGCATTCCTAATGCAGGAGCCAGCTCCATTCCTGGGGCAGCCATGCTGGCTGTTTCTTCCTTCCTCAGCGGTCCAGACTACACTCAGCCTGGATTTTATTCCTCTGCTGGGTTGGGTGCCTTATACTCTCATCATGAGTAAAGTGAGCAGGGCCAGATGAGTTCAGGCCCTCGGCCTGCTGAGCAAGGAGAGTGGCACTGACAGTCTGGTTGGCTTCACAGAGAGCCTTGTGAAGGACGCAGCCTTCTGTTCCACACACAAAGTTGTGATTTACATGAGAGATGAGCCAGTCAGCTGTCAGGGACCAAAAGAAACAGGAAACTCAAACGTCGAGGTTCAAACACCACGCAGGGCAGGGGAGGGGAGCATTCCGTTCCGTTCCAACACAACCCTCCGCCTAGTTACTCTCCTTCTCACCTCTGCCTGTCAAGCTGCCAATTTATAGCCCTTCTCCTGAGCAAGGGCAGGTTGCAGCGCATCTAATGTTAACCCTTTGCGTATAGAATCATAGAATCCTAGGACTGGAAGGGACCTCGAGAGGTCATCGAGTCCAGTCCCCTGCCCCCATGGCAGGACCAAATACTGTCTAGACCATCCCTGATAGACATTTATCTAACCTACTCTTAAATATCTCCACAGATGGGGATTCCACAACCTCCCTGAGCAATTTATTCCAGTGTTTGACCACCCTGACAGTTAGGAACTTTTTCCTAATGTCCAGCCTAAACCTCCCTTGCTGCAGTTTAAGCCCATTGTTTCTTGTTCTATCCTCAGAGGCCAAGATGAACAAGTTTTCTCCCTCCTCCTTATGACACCCTTTTAGATACCTGAAAATGGCTAACATGTCCCCCCTCCCCCATCTTCTCTTTTCCAAACTAAACAAAGCCAATTTTTTCAGCCTTCCTTCATAGGTCATGTTCTCTAGACCTTTAATCATTCTTGTTGCTCTTCTCTGGGCCCTCTCCAATTTCTCCATATCTTTCTTGAAATGCCATCAGGACCCAGATAGCCATTTTGCATCATGGCATGATGTGTGTGGCTGTATTTCTACACTCCAGTTCTTCTCATGGCATTTCTTGGAGGGAACTTCTGGAACTTTTTCAGGGTTTTATAAGCTTTCCCCACACACACCGCCCCAATGGTTCAGAGAAGCATGCAAAGTTTTAGGCATTACCTTCAGCACAGTGGGTCTGGTCTGAGGCTCACACAGACACACACTGATACACAACACAGAGCACACAAAGGAGCCTGAGATCCAGTCTCCCAAAATTGTGTAAAAAGTTGCTTCCCCAATGTTGAATGACCTCACACTGGGCTAGTGAATAGGACAGGCTACAATCATATCAATATAGTCTGTGGCAAGGTCAGGCCCACTTCTGGGTCCCAGTCTCCAGTCTTGCAATCTAAATACTGTGGCACTGGTCCTGCTTGCCCTTGCTGGGGGCTGAGCTTCTGTCCCTTGGCTAAAAAGGGTGATGGAGCATATGACTCCTGGTCAGCCTGGGCTAGGTGATCAGATCCTAACATAATGGTGTCTCAATCTTTCTAGACTACTCTGATAAGAATTATGACAGGGTCAGGCCAGAGGGCTAGATTAGAAGGGGCAAAAGGCAGCTCTAAAAAGCAGAAAGGTCCTGGCTAATTGGGAGACGGGTACTTCAGGGCAACCAGGAGCAGCTGACCCAGTGTTATCACAGGGCAGAGTGAGAACACCTGAGACGGGGCTGCTAGAAATCAATGAAGGTCCAGCTGATCTCACTTCAGGCTGCCACAGAGCCTTTACAAAGCTCCCTCCTTCCTCCCTGCCCCCAGGACAGGGAGAGAGGGTGAGAGGAGAAACTCAGGGAAGCTGATAAGGAGAATGGGTTGTTAGAGACAGCAGGGAAGGTGAAGGTCTCCACCAGGGAGTGTTTAGACTCCCTTCTCCAATGAACCTGAGAGTCCATCTGGTAGCTGGGGAGGGCTGGTTACCTAGCCCAGGTTGACATGGGGTATCTGCTCCAACACCCATTTTAGCTGAGAGACAAAAGCCCAAACCCCAGCAAGGGCAAGTGTGACCTGTGTCACATTAGGCCGGCTGCAAGACTGTGGACTGAACAGGAATGGGCCTGACCTAGCCACAGAATATATGAGCATAACTATAGCCTGTCCTGTTCACTAGCTTAGTACGAGGCTATTTAACATTGGAGAAGCAACTTTTTTTACACAACTTTGAAAGACTGGTTCTGAGAGGCCTTTGTGTGCTCTGTGTTGTGTTCACCTCAGACCAGACCCATGTGGAGAAACCACTGGGAATTAGATGTATTCTGTAAAGAACCTAGAACAGGATTCCAGTTCAGCAGCCTCCTCTCTGCTTGCAGCCTATGTGCTCCCAGCTCAGTCAGTGCTAAAACCCTGCTGGGGGGCAGACGGTACGTCCTAACAGGAAGTTCTCCCAACCTGAAACTGTTTGTCATCCACAACTTGTAGTTCCCCGGGCTGCTCTTGAAGCACAGTGAACCTTGGGTTCCATGAGTGTAGAAGACACAACCCGCTTCACCAAAGGGAGAGAAGAACTAAGCCATATAAAGTTACCTCTCTGTTTGAGGTGCTCATATGAGCTCCATTGCTCTAGAACCCCAGCACCTCACAAATGTCAAAATATTTATTCCCTCAGCACCTTTGTGAAATAGGAAAGAGCTGTTCCCCCTGGTTTGTTGGTGGAGAGCTGAGGCACAGAGGCACCTAAAGATGCACCTGGGCACCTACAGGGATTTTCAGAAGTGCCCTGGCCTTGAAATTAGAAGGAATTAGACCTCTAGTTGCTTTTTAAAATCCCAAAGATCTTTATATATCTTGCCCAAGTTCACACAGGAAGTTAGGAATTATTAGGAAAGGGATAGAAAATAAGACCCAGAATATCTTACTGCCCGTGTATAAAACTATGGTACGCCCACATCTTGAATACTGTGTACAGATGTGGTCTCCTCACCTCAAAAAAGATATTTTGGCTTTGGAAAGGGTTCAGAAAAGGACAACTAAAATGATTAGGGGTTTGGAACGGGTCCCATATGAGGAGAGGTTAAAGCGACTGGGACTTTTCAGTTTAGAAAAGAGGAGACTGAGGGGGGATATGATAGAGGTCTATAAAATCATGAGTGGTGTGGAGAGGGCTGATAAAGAAAAGTAATTTATTAGTTCCCATAATAGAAGAACTAGAAGACACCAAATTAAATTAATAGGTAGCAGGTTTAAAACTAATAAAAGAAAGTTCTTCACACAGCATGTAGTCAACCTGTGGAACTCCTTGCCAGAGGAGGCTGTGAAGGCTAGGACTATAATAGAGTTTAAAGAGAAGCTAGATAATTTCATGGAGGTTAGGTCCATAAAAGGCTATTAGCCAGGGGATAAAATGGTGTCCTTGGCCTCTGTTTGTCAGAGGCTGGAGAGGGATGGCAGGAGACAAATCGCTTGATCATTGTCTTCGGTCCACCCTCTCTGGGGCACCTGGTGCTGGCCACTGTCGGTAGACAGGATAGTGGGCTAGATGGACCTTTGGTCTGACCCAGTACAGCTGTTCTTATGTTAAGTCTATGGAAGAGCAGTGAATTGAATCTCATCTCCCAAATCCCAAACTCACTATGCCAGTAACACATGGGCCAGAATGCACACCACCTTGCTCACTCATGGGACATCTCCTTTTTGTACCCACCTTTTTGAAAATTCCAAGTAGCCCTTTGCTATTTGACTCTAAGACAAATGCCTTGAAGGAATCTTTCAGAGATCCAAATGGAATACACTCTGCCAAATCCCATTGAAAGTCTCGTTGAAGCTCTCATTTGTGCCTCTGAGCACCTCCCCTGTTCTTTCTCTTGCTCTGGTGCAAGTTATGTACAGTGCTGGCCCTTATAGAACAATCTAGCCAGATATTTGCATGCAAATTGCACACTGGCACTGCTGCAGCGGAGATGTCAGCGTCGAAGTACGTTTTATTTTTTTTCTAACTGTATTAAAAATAAAATAGGGGTCAAATTCAGGGCCCAGTAATCAGGATTTGAGAATGATTTGGGTTTTGTATTTTTAATGAAAACACGGATATCCCCCCAATGATTCCCTTTTCCAAGCAGCGCTTGGCAAATCTAATCTCCTAAACCTTCCCCTCCAGCTCAGAATTCACACACTTCTTTTTAATTTTACCACTGTGACATTTTGCTCTTTCATTTACAAAATGCATCACCTGTTTTTGGTTGTAAATTACCTTAGGATTTTTTTTTATTTTCTAAAGAAAAGAAAAAAAGAAAAGAAAAGAATTTTCATCTCCTGGAAGACTATTACTCTTGGCAATCATCATCTTCATCATCAGAGCTGAAAAAGAAAAAATATTTGCTTTAAAGAGCTGACATTGCTTGGTGGAAAACTTTAGATAAATAAAAAAAAATTGTCCCAAAATTAGTTTGAAAATATTGCAGAAGGCTTTGAATTTTCCTGCCTTCAGTTCTTATTGCAATGGGTATTTGTTTCATAAAGATATTTGTTTCTGGTGCCTCGTGAAAACAACATGCTGTTCAGAGACAGTTCTGCTGATGTGGCATATATATGTCTGTGTGTGTGTGTGTGTGTGTGTTCCCGTCCCCCTCACTTTTTTTAATAAGTGAAGATATTTCATTAAAACAGGATTGCTGTTGCCTGAGAGTTCATTGGCTCCTGCTGTTTATTCTTCACCTGAAGTCATAACAATCTTCCTTTTTTTAATTTAGCAGTTCATCTTTTGATTTTAATAAAATCAGAATAATGCACAGCACATGCAGTGCTTGCATCCAAACTAATGCAATAAGCAATTACTAAACCTACCGTGGCTTGATGTGCAGACTTTCCACATTCAGCAAGTTGAAATCCCTGCTTTGCATATGCTGTTTTGAATTGGGACTGAAAATATTGCTGGCTGAGAACACTTGCTAAAATGCTCTCGCTGTTCGGACAAGTTGCATGTCACTGCTAGTACAACAAAAGGGAGAGCATGTGGGGACAGTGAGGGGGCCAGACCAAGGCACAGCATGAAAGAAAAGCCACTTGCTGTACACTTCACATCAAAATCTGGAGATGTTTCATTAAATCCTTTGAGGCAGGTGTCAACATGTGAGCGTATTTCATTGCAAGTTACTGTTCTGCCTTTTATGAACATCCAAAATGTACAGCTCTGCTCCCAGGACTGCTTAACGTAACAGAATGAACAAATAAACGTTTTTAGAACCTGTGAAAGGAGCTTGATATTACAGCACTAGATTGGGGCTCTAAAATGATAGAGCTGGAAGAAACTTCAGGAGGTCATCAAGTCCATCCCCCTGCCCAAGGCAGGACCAATCCCAACTAAATCAACCCAGCCAGGGCTTGGTCAAGCCGAGACTTAAAAACCTCTAAGGTTGGAGATTCCACCACCTCTCTAAGTAACCCATTCCAGTACTTCTCCACCCTCCTAGGCTATGTCTACATTGACATGATCTTGCACAAATACTCTTTAACTCAAGAGTTCTTGCGTTAAAGTATTTGAGCAAGAGAGCATCTACACTGGCATGTGCCTTTGCGCAAGAGATGTGCTTTTGTGCAAGAGCATCCGTGCCAGTGTAGACGCTCTGTTGCGCAAGAAAGCTCTGATGGCCATTTTAACCATCGGGTTTTCTTGCGCAAGAAATTCATGTTACCTGTCTATACTGGCCTCTTGCACAAGAACAGTTGTGCAAGAGGGCTTATTCCTGAGCGGGAGCATCAGAGTTCTTGCACAAGAAGCACTGATTACACATTAGAACATCAGTGTTCTTGCACAAGAACTCCCCGCCAGTGTAGACAGGCAGCATGTTTTTCCACAAAAGCGGCCGCTTTGGCACAAGATTCTGCCAATGTAGACACAGCCCTAGTGACAAAGTTTTTACTCAGAAGTTTGACTCAGTTTCTGACTTGGACTCAATTTCTGGCTTTGCTATAATTTTCCTATGTATTACCTAGGCCCAGGCTCTATACAGCTAACTCCCACTGAAATCAATGAAAGTGAGGGACCTAAAGACCTCTGAGGATCTAGGCTTTAAACGCTGAGCCTGCGATGGGCTCCCTTTGGATATCAGGGGTCCACTCTTAGGCTATGTCTACACTCGTGGCTTCTTGCGTGTGTAATATGCAAATGAGGCTAAGTCCACAAATGAGGCTAAGCATGGAATATCACCGAGCCTCATTTGCATACCTAATGAGCCACCATTTTTTTCAGAAGAGGCTCTTGCACAAGAAGGAGCATCTACATTGCCCCTTCTTGCGCAAGAAAAGCCCTCTTGCGCAATGCCGTTACACCTATTACTTGACAGGAAGAACAGCATTGCACAAGAGGGTTTTTCTTGCACAAGAAGGGGCAGTGTAGACGCTCCTTCTTGTGCAAGAGCCTCTTCTGAAAAAAAATGGTGGCTCATTAGGTATGCAAATGAGGCTCGGCGATATTCCACGCTTAGCCTCATTTGCATATTACTCGCACAAGGAGCTGGGAGTGTAGACATAGCCTTAGTCATCAAGTACCAAAGGACCAGGGAAGTGCTTTCTGCACTGAATTCAAAAGTCAGGTGCTAGCCAAATAAACAAAAAAGCAGGATTCTGATATGCTTTAGATGTGTAGATTTCATTCTCTGGTTTGGAAGGGAGAAGGTTCATGCTCACACAGAGCAGAAGAGTAACCTCAGGTGTCTGTTTGCTATAGAAAAGTTTATCTGCAGTGAGCTCCTCTAGATCAAAAGACAATCAGAGAAAGCTGAGGTATTTTTCTGTCTAGAATGGGTTGATGAAGGGGAAGACTCTTATAGGCAGAGCCCTGGGCGGATACAAAATTTGTATCCACATCCTCATCTGTATCTGCAAAAAGGAGCTGAGGATATCTGCATCCATATCCATGCACGTGGATACCTGCAGATATAAAGATGGTATGTGTAGATTTGCAGGGCTCTTCATAGGGTCGTGGTGAGTGCAAGTCTGAAGAGGAAGTCCTTCTAATTTCACTGAGGCCATGTCTTCACTCCGGGGAAGATCGAGAGCACCACGAGTGATCTTCCGGAGTTCAATTTAGTAGGTCTCATAAAGACCTGCTAAATCGAACTCAGAGAGCACCCTCACCAGCAACTAGAACTCCTGCTCCTGTGAGAAGTAAGGGAAGTTGACGGGAGCATTTGCTCCTATTGGTCTCCCGCTGTGGGGACTGCAGGGAAATGCCAATCAAGGTACATTGACTCCTAATTCACGTAGCTGGAGTTGCGGATCTTGATTCAACCTTCCCCTTTAACCTACCCTGAGGGAAAAGCCTCCCCTTAATCAAATCCTATGACTTCTGGAAAAGAAGGTTTAGTTGTGAAAAACACTTGGGATTTTATTCATTTGAGTCTCAGATGTTAGTACTTTTTCCTTGTCTTAGTATATGGTTTTCTGCTGCAAAATGTAGACCTCGATTAGGATTTTTGAATGCTCCTGGGCTATGTGGATGATATTTTCATTATGGGCCTTGTGCAAACTTTGGATATGGGTTCATATTTGAATGCCTTCATATCCTGCAGAAGTTTGGATCTGGGTTCAGGCACTTCTTTATTTTTTTCCAGCCTGGCCTCAAGTTACATGCTGTAACATAGGCACTTTTACAATCCAGGCCAAAACACACAAAATAGAAAGCAACTTCTTAGAATGGAGCCCTTAGGTAGGGAAGGGAAAAGAGCAAAAAATTCCTTTAGGGAAAGCACTTTGGTAAAACTCTCAGTTTAGGGGTTTTTTTTTATATTAAATATGATAGGCCACCCCCAGTTAACCACAATGCTTGGTGTAATTAAAGTTAATTGCATCTTCTGCTGGCAGTGTGTCCAAATGCTGCATCTCAGATTTTAATTAGTTTTCAGAGCACAAGGGTTGTACAGAACCCTTCTGAAAATGCTGTTCTCTGAAGAAGGGTATGTCTACACTACCCCGCTAGTTCGAACTAGCGGGGTAATGTAGGCATACCGCAATTGCAAATGAAGCCCGGGATTTGAATTTCCCGGGCTTCATTTGCATAAGCGGGGCGCCGCCATTTTTAAATCCCCGCTCGTTTGAACCCCGTGACGCGTGTAGCCACGCGTGTAGCCACGCGGCACGGGGTTCGAATGAGCGGGGATTTAAAAATGGCGGCACCCCGCTTATGCAAATGAAGCCCGGGAAATTCAAATCCCGGGCTTCATTTGCAATTGCGGTATGTCTACATTACCCCGCTAGTTCGAACTAGCAGGGTAGTGTAGACATACCCGAAGAGACTTATTTTTCTTTTTCTTTTCAAACTTTAATATTTTTCTGTAAAATAGGGAAAAGTTTGTTTCACTATGAAAACAGCAATGCTCTGTCTGCAGACAACAAAATATGGCCCATTTCTGTATTAGCACAGGTAGAAAACTTATCCTAATGTTGCCCATCAGAGATTAAGGTATTTTCAGAAGGAACAATGGAGTGAACACAAGTGAAAAAGGGCAACATTTCACCCAAATGAATGAATAAGAGCAAGAAGACAGCAATTATAGAGTGCCCTTCACAAGCAGTTGCAGGGCATTTTTCAGTAAAACATTTAAAACCACTGAAATATTAGAAGTGATAGCGATCAAATATTTTAGTTTGAGATTCAGAGACAGACTAGCAGCTTCATGCACAAGTAGGAATTGAGTTATCTTGCAATTAAAGGACTAGAAAATATGCCTTATAGCGATAGATTTAACGTGCTCAATCTATTTAGCTTAACAAAGAAAAGGCCCAGGGATGACTTGATTACAGTCTACAAGTATCTAGATGGGGAACTAATATTTGATAACGGGCTCCTCAAATCTAAAAGATATAACATAATTCAATGCTTGGATGTTGAAGTTAGACAAATCTAGATGGGAAATAAGGTTACATTTTGGACACTGAGGATAATTAAGCTTTGGAACAATTTACCAAGGCCCTGGTGAATTCTCCACCACTGACAACTTTTAAATTAAGGTTGGATGTTTTCTAAACCAGTTCTAGGAATTATTTTGTGAAAGTCCATTGGTCTGTGCTATCCAGGAGTTCAGACTGTATGACCACAATAGCCTTTTCTGGCCTCAGAATCTGTGGACAATCAGAGAAGAGACTAAGATAGGAATATGATAGAGGTCTATAAAATCATGACTGGTAAATAAGGAAAAGTTATTTACTTGTTCCCATAATATAAGAACTAGGGTTCACCAAATGAAATTAATAGGTAACAGGTTTAAAACAAACAAAAGAAAGTTTTTCTTCATGTAGCTCACAGTCAACCTGTGGATCTCCTTGCTGTGAAGACTAGGACTTTAACAGGGATCAAAAAGAGCTAGATAAATATATGGAGGTTAGGTCCATCAATGGCTAGTAGCCAGGGTGTGTAGGAATGGTGTCCCTAGCTTCTGTTTGTCTGGAAATGGATGACAGGAGAGGGATCACGTGATGCTTACCTGCTGTGTTCACTCCCTCTGTGGCATCTGGTATTGACCACTTTCAGCAGACAGACCCCTTGGCTAGATGCACCTTGGGTCTACCCAGCATGGCCGTTCTTATGTTCATACGTTCTATTGAGGGCAACAGAAAAGGTGCCAAGTCATTAAGTAGTTTGCAAATGAAATTTGTGACATGAAAGTAGAAGTATATTGGGAAGCAGCAAGGGGATTTTAAACTAGGGCAAAATATGAAGACCATATCCAGTGAGCACTCCTGAAAAACAATTGGTACTGCCTGAAAGGCATTTAACACTAGCTAACGCGATTCCATCCAAAACTACACCTGAGTGCATGTTTGGAGGGGAGGAAAAGGAGGAAACCTTAGAGATCTATTCTACTAATTTAACGCCGATGATTGAGCCTTCTGTAGGAAAACAACTATGCGGCGCACACATCACACATGCCTAAAGCAATCTGGAATGAAGCAATGTTGAAAATGCCTTTTAGAAACGAAATCCATGGTGGGTAACCTGACTTTCAAAAAAATAGAACTGAGATTGAAATAGTCTAGAGAAAAACAATAAAGGCGATCAGAGGTCTCAACAGGTTTTCTTTTCACTGGGGGTATCTACCCTAGAAAGTGTTATGATTCACAGCATAGATTCTCTCGTTTCATAACATTGAGAACAATAGGACATTCAGTTAGCAAGAAGGGTGGCGAATTCAAAGCGGCTGAAAAGAAACCATTTCTTTCCATCCAAATCAAAAATTACCTGTGGAACTCCACTCCCACAAAACATCCTAGAGGCCAAGAGCTTTGCAGAAAAGAATAAAAAATTCCAGTGGATACCAAAAACATCCAGAGTTGTCAAAGTAAACATTTAAACCAAAAAAGAATAGCTTCGGGATAGGTCAACAATTACCTAATGGGTTAGGAGGAAAGCTTCCCTGCAGGTAGGTTATCCCTTCACAACCTACTGTCGGGTTTCCTGTACCTCCTTTGCAAGTAGTTGGCACTGGCCATGGTTGGAGTATGTCTGTACTATGCAGTTAACCCAAGATATTGACACCTGGGTGAACCTAGCACAGGTATTAATATCTCCACAGCAATACCCTATGGCTACGTCTACACTACGAGTTTTCTCAGCAAAAAATATGCTAATGAAGGACTCGTTTGCATGAGTCACGATCTCATTTGCATATTTTCTGCCAATCCGTTTTTGCGCTGGGGTTTTTGCGCAAAAACAAGCAGAGTGGACGTTTTCTTTTTGCACAAAAACCCCTTTTCCTGCAAGATCAGTAAACCTCCTTTTTTGGGGCATAAGGATCTTGCGGGAAAAGGGGGTTTTGCACAAAAAGAAAACATTCACTCAGCTTGTTTTTGCATAAAAACCACAGCTCAAAAATGGATCGGCAGAAAATATGCAAATGAGATCACGACTCATGCAAAGGAGTCCCTCATTAGCATATTTTGTGTCGAGAAAACTCGTAGTGGAGATGTAGCCTATCTGTATTATTATGTCCTCACTCTTTCTACACTCACCCATGTTTGTCTGGGGGCATATCCCGTGATTCCTTGCACTGAGATGCTCAAGGATTCTTTCACCAGTCCATGGTGGAAGAACTTGTCTGTTCTTCAGGGAGCATTATGGAAAGGGCATTGGAGGACCCTCAGCACTCAGGTGGCCTAGCCTGCATCCTCACTGCAAAGTAGGTGGTTTCTAGCCTGAGTAAAAGCAACACCCAGCCTCAAACCTGTACACATAAGCTAGCCCAGGTTCAACGCACCTCCAAATCCAAGTCACAGCTTTCTGTGTGTGGATCATAGTAGGCTTTGGGCTAAGCACCTCAGTAAACAGTGCAGTAAAGACAAGGTGCTGACTTGGGAGGTCCTTCCAACTTCCGTAGTGCAATCCATCTCTCTTTTAGAATAAAGACTCTTCAGGACACTGACGTCTTGTTTTGTATACAACTGAAAACAAGAAGTTGTTTTCCTGGATTTTAAGCTGATAATGCAATGACCAACCAATGACATTTGTCTCTGAGCAAGACAGTGAAAGGGTAATTTCACATGATGCAAACTAATCCCCAATGGGCACAGGCGAGTAAGAGCATTAGAAGGTGGTAAGCACGGGAAAGCAATCATCCAAAAGTGTCGTTCCTGGCAGTCTGGTGTGTGGATAAAGCACTGCATTGTATTTCGGGGTCAAGTCTCAGCCGTAGCACAGACCTCCCATGTAAAAACAGCCGAACCATTTCATCGACCTGTGTTTTTATTGTGTGCAATGGAGATAACTCTTTCCTATCTCACTCTGGTGTTTGTCCATGTTTGGAGGCACTCAGCTCCTGTGGTGATGGGAGCCATGCACATACCTAGCTAGAAAACTCAGGAAGCAGAGAGTTAATGATGCGTGAAGCTGAAAATGTACTCGAGGGCCTGATTCTTTTCATGGATGTCATTTTGTGGAGTTTAGCCACGTTGTTCTGTATCCACACTGGGGTGAAAGAGAGCTTGGACAGGCCCATCGCCTTCGCTTATAATGTTTTATTTGTCAAATAAAGGAAAACATAATACACGCGCTTTTTTCCCCAGCACCCTGACCTCCTGACTGCAATTTGCAATCTGCCTGACTGTAACTGACGAAAATCTCATGCTCTGAAGAGTTTTGTGGTAGCACAGAATTCTCATCAATTTTAATCCCCGACAGGCCGGCAGCCAGAGAGCCTGCCAGCCGACGGAGGGACTAGTGTGTGCGACTCCACTAAGCTGGTGGAGCTGTGCCCTGTTTAGGCAAAGATCTTTTTCTTATTGCATCTAGGAAAAACAACAAAGAGGCGGAAACACAGAGAAAGTCTGCACATGGTGGTGCTGTAGCCCATGCCAGCTGGGACAGGGTTCCAGGTAAGCCAGAGGAGGCTTGCACAGTTCTGACCAACTAGGGCGGGGAGCAGTCAGCCAATCAGGGCCAGACTCTGGCACACAAGAACTTAAGAACAGCCATACTGGGTCAGACCAAAGGCCCCTCTTCCAACACTGGCCAATACCAGTGCCCCAGAGGGAGTGAACAGACCAGGGAATCGTCAAGTGATCTATCCCGCCACTCATTCCCAGCTTCTGGCAAACAGAGGCCAGGGACACCTCTGTTGGACCTATCCTCCATGATGGACCTATCCTCCATGAATTTCTCTTCATAGAATCATAAAATCATAGAATACTAGGACTGGAAGGGACCTCAAGAGGTCATCGAGTCCAGTCCCCTGCCCTCATGGCAGGACCCAGTACTGTCTAGACCATCCCTGATAGACATTTATCTAACCTACTCCTAAATATCTCCACAGATGGGGATTCCACAACCTCCCTGGGCAATTTATTCCAGTGTTTAACTATCCTGACAGTTAGGAACTTTTTCCTAATGTCCAACCTAAACCTCCCTTGCTGCAGTTTAAGCCCATTGCTTCTTGTTCTATCCCCAGAGGCCAAGATGAACAAGTTTTCTCCCTCCTCCTTATGACACCCTTTTAGATATCTGAAAACTGCTATCATGTCCCCCCTCGATCTTCTCTTTTCTAAACTAAACAAACCCAATTCCTTCGCCTTCCCACATAGGTCATGTTCTCTAGACCTTTAATCATTTTCGTTGTTCCTCTCTGGGCCTTCTCCAGTTTCTCCACATCTTTCTTGAAATGCGGTGCCCAAAACTGAACACAATACTCCAAGTGAGGCTGAACCAGCGCAGAGTAGAGCGGAAGAATGACTTCTCGTGTCTTGCTCACAACACACCTGTTAATTCATCCCAGAATCATGTTTGCTTTCTTTGCAACAGCATCACACTGCTGACTCATATACAAATTGTGGTCCACTATAACCCCTAGATCCCTTTCTGCAGTACTCCTTCCCAGACCGTCGCTTCCCATTCTGTATGTGTGAAACTGATTGTTCCTTCCTAAGTGGAGCACTTTGCATTTGTCTTTATTAAACGTCATCCTATTTACCTCAGACCATTTCTCCAATTTGTCCAGGTCATTTTGAATTATGACCCTATCCTCCAGATTAGTCGCAACTCCTCCCAGCTTGGTATCATCTGCAAACTTAATAAGCGTACTTTCTATACCAATATCTAAATCGTGGATGAAGATATTGAACAGAGCCGGTCCCAAAACAGACCCCTGCGGAACCCCACTTGTTATGCTTTTCCAGTGAGGAGCTTATGCTCTTGCTCTGGCTGTGTAGCAGGAGGGACCCGGATGTCTGGGAAGATACAGAGGGGACCTGAGACAGAGTGGTGCTGGGGGAAGGACAGGTAGAGCTAGGGAGTTCTAGGCCTGACCCAACTCCTAGGCTGCAGGCCTGATATAGGGGCCTGAGGTAAACTAGAGCTGCAGTGAGGCAGCCGGGACAGGATAAGGCAGCAGGTCACACCCCCTTGCCAATGGCCATTTCAGGCTGCAGTTTGCCCCTGGGGCAGGGGCTAGATGACAACTGGAAATGGGTCACTGAGGCAAAGTGGGCATAGGGATTTAGGGTTGCCTGGTGAGGGAGGACTCCAGCACGTGGGGGCACTGGTGAGGGCCAGTACTGTGAGGAATGAGCACCGTGGGCCAGAAGGAACATGGGGCCTGAAGTCGCGCAGAAGACAAGTAACTGAGGGCAAGACACCAATCAGCAGAGGATGCTCCAGGGCTGAACGAACTAATTCCTGAGGAGACCAACAAGAGGTACCTTGTGGGTGAGTGGACAGAAACCAGATTGGCACCACCTTACTATTTCCTAGCTACGCAGTCTGCAGCATCAGCTCTCAGTCTTGCCCTTCCTTTGGAGGAAGGTGAGCAAGGCAGCCTTAGTCCGCGCACGGTGACTTACTTTTTGCCAATCTATTCTATTCATTTTGGTGGGGTGGGGACAATAGCTTCTCCTGTTCACTGACATTTTAGGACAACCACCGATAACAGCTGCAGCCTGTCATTCTGACAATGCAACTGATGAGAGGGAACCAGGTGAAATTGGTAATGTTTAGACTGGCACAGTGTGTACCACTTTCCCCTGGCACAGTCTCCCAGCCTGGATGGAAACCCGTTCAGGACATGTGGCAATTAAAGGGACTGCAACCGCTTTTTTTTTCTGCTGGGGGGGGGGGGTGGTTATTTAACCATCTGGCAACCCTAGTACCAGCAACTTTTTTTTTTTACAAAAAAGGCACTGGACTGGCACTTTCACAAGAGCCAAACTCCGCAAGCTCGAACCACATAGTTAACAAGATGAAGAAGTTAAAGAAGAGCCATTTTGTTGGCTTGACTATGCCTTTGGAAGTCTTCCCCTGCATCTTTCCAGGATGAAACTGGTCATCTTGGAAGAAAGAATCAGTAGCACGTCAGATCCCTGGACCCCTCCCACTTTCAGCATATGTGAGCAAATTCTGGGTTCAGGCTCTAGGGGTATGTCTACACTACAGCGCTAGTTCGAACTAACTTAGTTCGAATTAGTTAATTCGAACTAAGCTAGTTCGAACTAACGCATCTAGAACTAAAAACTAGTTCGAACTAGCGTTTTGCTAGTTCGAACTAGTAAGTCCACATTGAGTGGACTCTGAACAGGGCTTAATGATGGCCGGAAGCAGTGCCGGCAGGGCATAAAAGGAGGACTTAGAGCATGGAGATACTGTCTCAGGCTAGCCGAGGGCTGCGCTTAAAGGGTCCCGACCCCCACCCCGGACACACAGTTCTAAGGGGTGCCCCGCTTGCAAAGAAGTTCTGGCTTGGAGTGCCCTGAGTGCCCACACTGGGCACATCACACCACTCGGCCATCAGCCCGGCTGCACTTGCCGCAGGCTGCCATCTGGGGAGAGGGAGTAATTGGGGGGCTGCAGGAGAGCTTCCACCCCCAGAAGCCCGCAGAGCCAGCCCAGTACTCCCCATCGGGGGCTCGTACCCCATTCCTCCCTCACCTCCTTCCACTTGCCCTTCCCTAGCCCCCCTTCTTATTGATGTACAAAATAAAGATAACGTTTCTTCCAACATTGACTCTGTCTTTATTGAAAAAAACTGGGGGAGACTGGGAAAAGGAGGTGGGAGAGGGGAAGAGAAAGGCTGGGAGAGGGGAGGGCAACTAACATGATCAGGGGTTGGGAACAGGTCCCAGATGAAGAGAGGCTACAGAGACTGGGACTGTTCAGCTTAGAAAAGAGGAGACGGAGGGGGGACAGGATAGAGGTCTCTAAAAGCAGGGGTTGGGTGGAGAGGGTGCATTCAGAAAAGTTCTTCATGAGTTCCCATAAAGAAGGACTAGAGGACACCAAAGGAAAGGACTGGGTAGCAGGCTTGAAACTAGTAAGAGAAAGTTGTTGTTGTTGACAAAGCAAATAGTTAACCTGTGGAACTCCTTGCTGCAGGAGGCTGTGAAGGCTACAACTAGAACAGAGTTGAAAGGGAAGTGAGATCAAGTCATGGAGGTTGGGTCCATGGAGTCCTATTAGCCAGAGGGTAGGAGTGGTGTCCCTGCCCAAAGTTTGTGGAAGGCTGGAGAGGGATGGCACGAGACAAATGGCTTGGTCATTGTCTTCGGTCCATCCCCTCCAGGGTCCCTAGGGTTGGCCGCTGTCGGCAGACAGGCTACTGGGCTAGATGGACCTTTGGTCTGACCCAGGACGGCCATTGTAAGCTCAGGGCTCAGTGTCGGGGGTCTCAGTGGACCCCCTTGATTTTCATGCACACCTGGTCCTGGGTGGCCAGGCTGGCAGCTCTCCTGCCCTAGACGGCCACTTTCCTGTGCCTAGTGCGGAGATCGTGGACGAGGTCCACGATGTCCGCACTAGCCCAGGAAGGTGCCCGCCTCTTGCGGTCCAGGGCAAGCTCCCGGGAGCCGCCAGCCTGGTCCCGGCAAGAGGGGGTGGGCTGGGGGGCATCGGGTGGGTGGCTCTGTGCCGTGCCAGGTGCAGGGTCTGCTGGCTGGGTGCTGGCAGGCTTGCACCTGGCACGGGCACCGTAGCCAGCCCGTGCCCCTTTAAGGGGTCCGGGGCCGGGAGGGGGGCATAGAGTTTCCCTGGTGTTGGCCAGAGTGGCCACCAGGGAAACCTGGGGAGGGCTAGCCTCCCACTAGTTCGAACTAAAGGGCTACACAGCCCTTAGTTCGAACTAGCTAGTTCGAACTAGGCGTTAGTCCTCGTAAAATGAGGTTTACCTAGTTCGAACTAAGCGCTCCGCTAGTTCGATTCAAATTCGAACTAGCGAAGCGCTAGTGTAGCGCATAGGAAAGTTAGTTCGAACTAACGTCCGTTAGTTCGAACTAACTTTCTAGTGTAGACATACCCTATGATGTTAAATTCTTTACTGTCAAGCCTCTTCATTTCAATCACACGAAATGACTGATGAGCCCTAAATGTAAATTCTAGGTCTGGTTTTAAGGCACCGCGTATTTTGGTGGAATTGAGTACTCATTCCACATCCACTGTGTGAGCACCTCTTGGGATCTGAGAATTCGGTGTGACATCGGTTGGAGACAAACGGGTCCTCTCTGATATTCTTTCAGAAGTCATCTGTTGTTTATAACACCAATCATTGAAGATGATGGCTGCCGATCCCTATCACGTGATATAGGTATTTGCCTTTGGAACGTGGACCTACGGTCACGTGACTAAAATAAGGACATGGTCTGATGATGCTCCGGGCCTCCATGTGTCTCAGCCTCTAGGGTTTGGGTCTGGGAGTAAGTTTAGACCTATCTCTGTGGAGAGTATAACCAATGTTTCTTAAAAATAATAACCCTAATGCACTTTCTTGGTGGCTGGAGGATTGTACTGCAGATACAGAGCAGAGCTGCCACTTTTTGCTGGCGTCTGTAGAAAACGACATTGCTGAGCCTGTCTGGTCTCTGAGAGGGAAAAATAAACATCTGCACGGTAGCAACAGCCCTCTTTCACCTCCCCGCACATCAGTGGAGACATCTGCATTGTCCTGAGCCTGCAATTCTGTAAAAGCCTGTGGAAGCAGAAACAGATAAACATATTGATTCACAGAACCACCAAATGCTCACTCACATCTTTTCAAGTAAATAGGGGGAGGCGTCTTGCTATAACTGGCTACTTTTATAGCATAGACGCTCAGTGCCAACAGCAACCAGTAAAAATAAAGGGAGGCCAGGGGAGGGAGAAGGAAGAGCTATATGAAGAAATGCTATGCACTGATTTGCAACAAAATCAATAGAGATGAACTAAAGGCTATGCACATAATAATATGCAGGAAGCAGGATTTAGAGGATGGTCCTGTATGTTTAAGCACTAAACTTTGCCATCACATTTATATCAGGCAATTCAATGGGCCGCAGGCAATCAGGACTAGCTCAGAGTGGGAACAGCAGGAATGCTGACTTTGTATTTGCAGGTCCGGGTGGAGCTGTATCTCCTCTGGGGTGAATCTAGCATTGCGATTGCCTTAGGCGAGATTCTGGTCTTTACTCATTTAGAATAACCAGACTAAAATTGGACCTGTGTCCTCTTTCTCACTCTGGCTATGTCTACACTGTGGTTTTTTTGCGGAAGAGGATATGCAAATGGGCACTCATTTGCATATCTTCTTCCAATTCTTTTTGCGGAAGAGGTTTTGCTGCTAAAAAGCCCCATGTAGACAGGGCTGTTTGTCAGGAAAAAAATCTTTTTCTCACGATCTCGATTTTTGAGGAATAAGGACTCTTGCAAAAAAGGGTTTTTTTCCGACAAATGATCCTGTCTACACGGGGCTTTTTAGCGGCAAAACCTCTTCTGCAAAAAGAATCAGAAGATATGCAAATGAGCATGCCATTTGCATATCCTCTTCCTCAAAAAAAACGCAGTGTAAATATAGCCTCCATGGCAGGTGCCTGGATTCCCCTCTGCTTGTTGCGCCTTGGAAATGTATGTTATGCAAAATGTTCCAATCATTTTTCTCATCAATGCACAAACTGAGTCCTGCATTAATTGTAGCCTGCCAGCTGAGAAAGTGCAAGCAAAACAAAAGGGCTGCGATTATGGCCCCAACATGCACAATTTGATGGTCAGCTGTGCTCTTCCTTCCACTTAGCTGGCCAGTTCCATTCTTGTGACACTTCAGGGGATTATACTGATGACATCATGCAACTCTCCCAGGTTGCCTTTCACAGCCTAGCTGGAAGTCGCAACTCACTGCCTGAGAAACACTGTCCTGTCTATTTAAATAGCTCCTTGGGACTGAGACGGTCTCTTATTCACTGTGTACAGCACTCAGCATACCAACAGGGAGCTGACCTTGATTGGGTCCCTAGGCACTAAGAGTGTGTGTAGACTACATGGCTCTGTTGACGGAGCCATGTAAAGTAGTTTACTCGACATAGTCAATGAAGCAGGGATTTAAATGATCCCCACTTCATTAAAATAAAAATGGCCACCATGCTGCGCCAACAATCAGCTGATCTGGCACAGCACGGCAGTCTAGACGTGGCGTGGTTGACAAGAGAAGCCTTTGTCGACTGCTTCGGTATGCCTCCAGTATGCCTTGTGACAAAGGCGTCCCTTGTCGACTGCACCGCATCTAGACTGCTGCGCTGTGCCAGATCAGCTGATTGTCAGCACAGCGCGGTGGCCATTTTTATTTTAATGAAGTGGGGATTATTTAAATCTCCACTTCATTGACTATGTCGAGTAAACTACTTTACATGGCTCCCTTGATGGAGCCATATAGTCTAGACACACCCTATTATAATATAATTGTAGCCCTCTCCTGAATGCCCCTGCTCCTTAAGCGTGATAGAACCATTTATTTCTCCTTTCTTGGGGATTGGTACCAGCCTTGGAAATAGTGAGTTCTTTGTGCTCGGTGCCTGTCCCCAGTGGGCTGGATCAAAAACTCACAGACAATCACTAGGAATGCCAGGGCATGACAAATCATAATAGCAGGGAATCAAAAGGCTGATGGTAAAGTTACACAAAGGTTTTCATTCCGGGAAATGACAGTGGTAAAAGAAAAGGAGGAAAGGGCAGGATCCAAAGAAGACCAAAAAAAGGCAGGGGAATCTGCGTGAGCTATTCCGTGAACTGCTAACCAATGAATCGGCAATAATTTAAATGCCCGATAAAGGTTGTTGCCCCCTGCTGGGGAGGGGCTAGCTCTCCCTTTTGAGTGAAGTGTGTCATTGGCTGCCCTGTGTACCGGGGAAAAGGGATCTGGCCGTTCTCCCTGGCTGACAAGAGTGTTGGGACTCAGTCCCTCCTTTGGGAGGCCCAGGCTGATCTCAAGCCTTCTGATAAAGACAGGCAAAATGGCCCAATCTGACCTTCTACTACAAGGAACAATTCCTGGGCTACATCTTGTCCTACTGCTGCACCCCAGTTCCCAACTGGCAAGTCAGTGGCACAAAACTGCCCCTGCTTGGGCCCACTGCATGCCTATGGAAGGCCCCAGCCCGGTCCAAGGCCTGCATCTGTCCTGACCTGATCCCCACAAGCTGTGTTAGTCTCTTTTGCACACAGGCCCGGCAGACAGCCTCAGTTTCAGTTCCTCTGTGCAAGTGGCTCAAAGCTGCTTTTCTCAAGTCTCCAGATTGGCAAGGGAGTGAGGATAATAATCATCCTGTAATAATAGTCATACCTCAAGGGGTTCAAAGCTCAGAATTTTCATCACTTTCATTTTAAAATTGCAGGACAATTATTGTGGGAGAGTTGGCATGATACGTTGTAATATCAGCCCAAATAAAATTATGTATAAATGAAAACTTTCCAGGCGTAGACATGAAAGAGGCAGAGTTCAACTTTTATGCTCTGCATCGAGTCTTTCAAGTGGTTTCTTTCTCAGTTTTGACAGTGAATTTCCATTCGCTTTGTGAATGGGATTTATTTGCTTGTAGAACACCTGCATTCGCAACTAGTGAAAGCTTTCCCTACACTCAGCACCATGATTGAACCTCTTCCTGGGTATTTAAATGTAAACAGAAAAGAAGAGTGCAATCCTGGAGACTGGCACAAAGGGGATGGTCAGCTCAGGCAAACAGAGGAAAGGAAAAATTAGGTTGAATATAATTTTTCTAGCAGTGAGAATCTATAGAAGAGGATGAAATAGCCTCCTGGAGGAACGTGATCAAATTAGGACTGAATAGGGACTTAGAATGGTTACCTCACTACAAAGGCAATTTCCCCTCTCTTTGGTATTCATACGTCCCCATCAACTGCTGTGACTGAGCCACATCCACTCTGACTGAATTGGCCTTATTAATGCTAGCCCGACACTTGATAAGTAACTCTCTTCTTTTGATATGCTATGTACACACACCCATACACAATCTCCCTACCTCTGATTTCTACCCAAGTGTCCGACGAAGTGGTTTTTACCCATGAAAGTTTATGCCCAAATAAATAAGTCTTTAAGGTACCCCAGGATTCCTCATTGTTTTTGCAGATACAGTCTAACATGGCTACTCCTCTGCTCAACAGCTCATTTTTTGAGGAGTAATGTTAGTTCGAACCAAGGGGTTTGGTTCAAACTAATGCATCCCGGCGCACACTTTCACTTTCAAAACAGCTGTTGAGTGGAGTAATGCACTGGCGAGATCATGCTAATGAAGCACGGGATATTTAAATCCCCGCTTCATTACCAATTTCAGTCGCCTACATTTGCATGCCTGGTTTGAACTAGGGAGTGAGTGTAGACGTACCCTAAGACTTTCCAGGAGCAGGTGGTGAAAGCCCCAACACTTCAGGGATTTTTTTTCAAACCGATCTGGATAAAGTATTAGAGAATGTGCTACAGCAAACACACCAGCATTGACAGTGGGGCACAAAGGAACCTACCACCGTCTTATTCCCCCCATAACTTAAGTTCGGCCCATTTGGGATGCCAGTGAGTATCGTGAATTGTCAAAATATGGTTGGTGGGGTTTGGATAAACAGAGTGCATTTTCAGTTAGGTTCATTGGCATTCATTTGCTCTGAATCGGAGCAGGTCGATTCATGTGTAAAGGACTCTCACTTTCTCGAGTACCCTCTCTGGCTAAGGGCATGTGTCCACTAGCTTCTGCTCCTTCTCCTGGCTCTGGGAGTGAATGGTATCCCAGATGTTCCTTCTTCTAGATTGCTTAGGACCAGGCTTCTTCCTGCCTCTTTTAGTAGTTACTGCAGTGTTGCGAGTCCCACCCACTCTCTGGGTCCCGGCCAGAGGTGGCCTTTTAATTGCAGAGTAGACATATCCTCAGAACCAAGGCTAGTTGACTCAGGTTCAAGTTGCAGGGCTAAGTACGGACAGAGACCCCCTCCCTCCCTGGGTTTCAGAGTAGGCCCGAATCCAAGCCCATGTACCTACACTGCTATTTTTAGACCCCCATCCTTGGAGCCAGCTGATTGGGTTTACGAGACTCAGCACCACAGGTTTTTCTTTGCAGTGCAGACATATCCAAATATGCAACAACAGATTCTGTACCATTGAGACTGATACTGCTGGGAAGAAGAGGAATCATTCTCCCTTCACTTGGGAATCACCACTAGCTTCACAGATTGGACTCTCTCCCTTATCCTCCTATGTATCATTCCAAGCGATGCCTCCAAGACACTAATAAAGAGAAAACTCAATAATATTGGCATGATAAAGTGAAAACTATTAATAAGAAATGTGAGACCATCATACTTGTTACATTCAAGTGCACGAGAAAGAGCACAGTATGTGTTTCTGTGGCTGGGGAAATTATATTACAGGGCCAATCAATTTCTGTGCCGAGTTTTGGTTTTTGTTGTTGGTGGGGTTTTTTTTCTGGTGAGTGAGTAATTAGAATAAATAACGCTGACTGTATTTAAATATTGAGGATACTACGGAAAGTAGAGTAGATGATTGCAAGCATATGGATCATTTAATTTATTTACCAATTACAGCTGACACACTGGGTAGAGAAATCTGCAAGTCATCTATTATTTTTATAGTCCATTTTACAGCTGTGTTTATTATTATAATAAATAAATACATTATCTCATTAGGTTGGTATTGCAAAAGCCTCGTAAGGAAGAAACACTGTAGATTCCTTTCAAGTCGACATCATTACATGTGACAACAAAGTGAGCTTTTTTTTAATGATCACTGAGGACAAGGTCGATCTGTCCGGGATCTAAAAGGCTGAAGATGTCCAGTAGGTATGAGAACATGAAGGCATGGCGGGTAAATACAGAACTTTCCAGCCAGGGCAACTAGTCTTTTGTAGGCTTGACTATACTGTTCTATAATATTCTTGGGAAAATGTGACTTTTTCCACCTGCAATGAATAAATATTACAAACAAACATCAGAGATACAGATCAGGCAGTAAAGTTCGCTGTCCAAGCAATCCCATAAATTAGCAATTTGATGGGGGAAGGCACCAACCCATTGATACTATACTTCAGTTCAAAAGCTGTAATTACATGCATGGACAGGTAGATTCACTGCATTCTCATGAAACAACCTAAACCTCCCTTGCTGCAATTTAAGCCCATTGCTTCTTGTCCTATCCTCACAAGTTAAGGAGAACATTTGTTTCTACAGCAAAATACAGGACTATGTAGCACGTTAAAGACTAACAAGATGGTTTATTAGATGATGAGCTTTCGTGGGCCAGACCGACATCCTCAGATCAAAATCACGAAAGCTCATCATCTAATAAACCATTTCGTTAGTCTTTAAAGTGCTACATAGTCCTGCATTTTGCTTCAGCTACACCAGACTAACACGGCTACATTTCTATTACTATTTGTTTCTACTTCTTCTTTGTAACACCCTTTTAGGTACTTGAAAGCTATTATCATGTCCCCTCTCAGGGTATGTCTACACTACAAAGTTAGTAGGCGCTACACTAACGCTCCGTTAGTTCGAATTTAATTTGAACTAATGGAGCGCTTAGTTCGAACTAGGTAATCCTCATTCCACAAGGATTAAGCCTAGTTCGAACTAGCTAGTGTGCCAGTGTGGGCACTCAGGGCACTCCAAGCCAGGACTGCTTTGCAAGTGGGGCACCCCTGAGAACTGTCTGTCCGGGGTGGGGGTCGGGACCTTTTAAGCACAGCCCTCGGCTAGCCTGAGACAGCATCTCCACGCTCTAAGTCCTCCTCTGATGCCCTGCCGGCACTGCTTCCGGCCATCCTTAAGCCCGGTTCAGGGTCCACTTAATGTGGACACGCTAGTTCGAATTAGCAAAATGCTAATTCGAACTAGTTTTTAGTTCTAGATGCGTTAGTTCGAATTAGCTTAGTTCGAATTAAGTAATTCGAACTAAGTTAGTTCGAATTAGCGCTGTAGTGTAGACATACCCTCAGTCCTCTCTATTCCAAACTAAACAAGCCCAATTCTTTCAGTCTTCCCTAATAGGTCATGCTTTCTAGACCTTTAATCATTTTTGTTGTTCTTCTCTGTACCCTCTCCAATTTGTCCACATCTTTCCAGAAATGTGGTGCCCAGAATTGGATACAATACTCCAGCTGAGGCCTATTCAGGGCAGAATAGAGTGGAAGAATGACTTCTTATGTCTTGCTCACAACACTCCAGTTAATGTATACCAGAATCATGTTTGATTTTTTTTTCATTTTTTGCAACAGTGTCACACTGTTGACCCATACTTAGCTTGTAGTCCACTATGGTACCAAGATGTCTTTCTGCAGTACTCCTTCCTAGACAGTCACTTCCCATTCTGTATGGCTGCATCTAGACTGACATGATTTTGCGGAAATACTTTTAACGGAAAAGTTTTTCCGTTAAAAGTATTTCTGCAAAGGAGCATCTAGATTGGCACGGATGCTTTTGCGCAAAAAGTGCTTTTGCGCAAAAGCATCCGTGGCCAGTCTAGACGCGATTTTGCACAAGAAAGCTCCGGCAGCCATTTCGCCATCGGGGCTTTCTTACACAAAAAATTCCTTCCCTGTCTACACTGGCCCTCTTGCGCAAGTATTCTTGCGCAAGAGGGCTTATCCCTGAGTGGGAGCATCATAGTATTTGCACAAGAAGCACTGATTTTGTACAGTACAAAGTCAGTGCTCTTGCGCAAATTCAAGCGGCCAGTGTAGACAGCTGGCAAGTTTCTGCACAAAAGCAGCCTCTTTTGCACAAAATCTTGCCAGTCTAGATGCACCCTATAGCTGTGTCTACACTGCACCCCTTTTTCCGGAAAAGGGATGCAGATTAGACAAGTTGGATTTGCAAATGCAGTGGGGATTTACATTTTCCCCGCTGCATTCGCATGAACATGACTGCCACTTTTTTCCAGCTCAGGGCTTTGCCAGAGAAAAGCGCCAGTCTAGACGGGATCTTTCGGAAAATAAAGCCTTTTCCGAGAAGTCCCTTATTCCTCTTAAAATCAGGAATAAGGGACCTTTCGGAAAAGGCTTTATTTTCCGAAAGACCCCGTCTAAACTGGCGCTTTTCTCCGGCAAAGCCCCGAGCCGGAAAAAAGCGACAGCCATGTTCATGCACATGCAGCGGGAAAAATGTAAATGTAAATTTTGCATTTACAATTCCGACTTGTCTAATCTGCATCCCTTTTCCAGAAAAGGGGTGCAGTGTAGACACAGCCTATGTATGCAAGATTGTTCCTTCTTAAGTGAAGTACTTTGCATTTGTCCTTATTGAATTTCATCCCATTTACCTCAGACCATTTCTCCTTTTTTGTTCAGATCATTTTGAATTATGACCCTGCCCTCCAAAGCATGATCCCTAAAATTTATAGGCGCCCTTTTTATGCCATGATTTAAATCATCGATGAAGATATTGAACAGAACCTGTCCCAAACATGATCCTTGTGGAACTTCACTTGCTCTGCCCTGCCAGCATGACTGTGATCCTGAGAATGATTAGTCAACTAGTTATGCACCCACCTTGTAGTAGTCCCATCTATGTTGTATTTGCCATGTTTGTTCATAAGAAGGTCATGCTAGACTGTATCACATGCTATACCAAAGTCTAGGTATGCCATAGCTACTGTTTCTCCCTTATCCACAAGGCTTGTTATCCTATCAAAGCTATCAGGTCAGTTTGACATGATTTGTTCTTTACATATCCATGCTGACTGGTACTTATCACCTTATCTTCCAGATGCATGCAAATGGATTCCTTAATTATTTGCTCCATTATCTTTCTTGGCACAGAAGTTAAGCTGACTGGTCAGTAGTTGCCTGAGTTTTCCTTATTTTCTTTTTTACACTGGCCACTATATTTGCCTTTTTCCAGTCTTCTGGAATCAGTCCCATCTTCCATGACTTTTCAAAAATGATTGCTAATGTCTCAGATACCTCCTCAATCAGCTCCTTGAATATTCTAGGATGCATTTAATCAGGCCCTGGTAACTCGAAGACATCAAATGTTTCTAAGTAATTTTTTAACTTGCTCTTTTCTTATTTTAACTTCTGAATCTACCTCCTTTTCTCTAGCATTCACAATCGTAGGCATCCAATCACCATCAGCCTTTTCTTGGTGAAAACCAAAAAAAAAGAAGTCGTTAAGCACCTCTGTCATTTCCACATTTTCTGTTATTGTTTTTCTTCTTCATTGAGTCTACCCTGTCTTTGGTCTTCCTCCTGCTTCTAATATATTTGTAGGAATTTTCCTTGTTACTCTTTATGTCACAAGCTAGAATCAGCTCATTTTGTGCCTTAACCTTTCTAATTTTGCCCCTGCATACCTGTGTTGTTTGTTTATATTTATCCTTTGTCCTTTGACTTAGTTTCCACTTTTATAAGACTCCTTTTTGGTTTTTAGACCATTCAAAATCTCCTGGTAAAGCTAGAGGGGTGACTTTCCATACTTCCCATCTTTCCCTATCTTTCCAGGTATCTAAAAGGGTGTCATAAGGAGGAGGGAGAAAACTTGTTCATCTTGGCCTCTGAAGATAGAACAAGAATCAATGGGCTTAAACTGCAGCAAGGGAGGTTTAGGTTGGACATTAGGAAAAAGTTCCTAACTGTCAGGGTGGTCAAAAACTGGAATAAATTGCTCAGGGAGGTTGTGGAATCCCCATCTCTAGAGATATTTAAGAGTAGGTTAGATAAATGTCTATCAGGGATGGTCTAGACAGTATTTGGTCCTGCCATGAGGGCAGGGGACTGGACTCAATGACCTCTCAAGGTCCTTTCCAGTCCTAGTATTCTATGATTCCCATGCAGTGGAATAGTTTGCTCTTGCACCCTTAATAAAGCCCCTTTGAGAAAGCATTTCAAGTTCTCCCTGCTTATTCCTCATACTTCTTGCATTGGTATGCAGTACAGACAACTAAGATTCAGATTTGATTTTGCCCCCCAGTTCTTCCTTGTCTCTCCTTTATCCATGCTATTATATCCGAGGCTCCCCCCAATTTCTGACCCGTCTCCCAGGTCTCCATGTTTTACACTTACCTGTGGGCTTCGGTCACCTGCCCCTTATTGAAACTGGTTAAAACCCTTTTCACTAGGTTATTCAGTCTGGCTACATCTACATTGGCATCCCTTTCCGGAAATGAGACAAGTCGGAAAGTAGGAATAAGAAATCCTCCGGAAAAGGGCTTATTTTCCGGAGAATCGCGTCTAGACTGGCGTTTCTCCGGCTTATCCCCAAGCTGGAAAAAAGCGGCAGCCATGTAAATGCAAATGCCCCGGGGGATATTTAAATTCCCCGTGGATTTGCAATTCCGAAGTGTCTCATTAGCATCCCTTTTACGGAAAGGGATGCCAATGTAGACACAGCCAGGTAGTACAAAAAAAATAACATTTTTATGTTATTTATAAGTGCATTTGACATCAATGGACATATTTTGTGTTGAATTAGTTTGTTATGGTTGGTCTCCAAAAGGTGATATTTCATCCTGGCAGTCTTCATTGGAATGAGATTGCTTCTGCTACTGCTCATATATAATGTAATCACCAGCACAATCATTCCTTTCATTGGTGCAAACTTCTGTGGTTGCATCTATGCCCTAACACAAAGATTGTTTTGCGTGAGTTCCTCTTGCAGCTTGTTGCACAGTTTTGTTTTCATCAAGTTCATCTGAGAAAACAACCTTTCAGCTGCAACGCTGCTAAAAGGTAGCAACAGCAATGAAGGAGCAAACAAGCCAGGTTCACTGAAGTCTGTGTCACCAGCAACATACATGCGATTGAGAACTTCAACCCAAAGCTTCTCTACTTTGTTGATCTAAATATGATGCCATGGGCAATACCCTTTACTGCTGCTCCAACTGTCCAAGACCTTCACAGAACAATGGAAAAAATGAGATATCAGCCAATTTATGTCATGCAGGACTGAGCACAAGTAGTTAGTACTGCAATTGATTCAATCGACTGGACATTTTGTGGCAATCTCTGTTTCATGTGTTTTATAAACTCCAACATGAAATGTCAACACCTACATTAGACATCTTTGACAACAGGGACAGTTAGTGAGGGAGGAATTGAAATAATGGGAGGAGTAGTTTGAAAAAGAGAAGACTGTGAGGGGACATACAAGCTTTCAAGTACCTCAAAAGGCATTACAAGGAGGAAGTAGAAAAATTATTCTCCTTAGCCTCTGAGGACAGGACAAGAAGCAATGGGCTTAAACTGCAGCAAGGAAGGTTTAGGTTGAACATTAGGAAAAATGTCCTAACTGTTGTCAGGATGGTTAAGCCCCAGAATAAATTGCCTAGAGAGGTTGTGGAATCTCCACCACAGGAAATATTTAAGAGCAAGTTAGCCAAACACCTGTCAGGAATGATCTAGATGGTGCTTCTTTGAGTCCACAAGACTAGAGTGGATGACCTTTCACAGTTCTTTCTAGTTCTAGTATTCTATGATGTCATGATCCCTGTAAGCAAATGCATCTTATTCAAGTTTTCATGTTGGAACTCTTTATATATTTTTTAATCTCCTGGAATGCAAATTGCTTGTAATTGCTTAGCATTTATTAGTGTGAATTACTGTAGAGAGTCCCATGGGGGAGGCACTTTATGGGAAGGAAAATTCAGAGAGGTGAACGTCATGGAATTTTCCCATAATCATTCAGTCAGCATGCAGCAGATTTTGCCATTCTTTCCTGATGCAGCAAGTAGCCATTCACCTCTGAAACGATAGATTTCTGGGGTTCTGAGGGAAGCACAGAGACACTTTCACAGAAGTCGAGTGTCCCTTCCAAGTCCCTATTTCCCTTTATCTCTTCAGCAGCATGGGTGTGACAAAACCACTTTGTCACTATTTCCCCATAGGGAAAGAGAGACCCAACACACTGGGACTATGAGGTAGGCACTGTTTCAGGCTAACTAATGAAGGTGCTAGGAGAAGCAAATCCTGTCTGACCCAGCTCCTAGTCCACTCCTCTCATATGGGCACATTCCGGAGCCATGGAGGATTACCTGGAGCAACAATAACCAGTTCACACGAAGGGGAAGGACACATAGGCATCAAAGGTCCCCAAATGTGCAGATCCTGAGGGATTATTTTACCGTTTAATTACAGAGCTGTGGAAGCAATGATTTCAAATGATCATCCATTCACTGGGAGTTGTTAGGATTAATTAACATGTATATTGTGATAGACCCAGACCAGCTGGCTGCTGCACACTAATGGAGGGAAGACATGGTGTGGCCTGGGTCAACAGGTTTTTTTTTCCCTGTGTAAACAGGGCCAAGCCTAGTACAGCATAATCAGGCAGGCACCTGGGATCAATTAGAGCTTGTTGGAAGCTGCAGGCTAATTAGACACCTGCAGCCAATTAAGGCCTGTGCAGCTGCTTTAAAGGGTTTCCCATCAGGCAAGGAAGGGGGAAGGAAAAGAGTGAAGGCCCGGAAAGAGGAAGTGCAGTGCTGAAGAACTGTGTGTGCGTGTGCGTGCAGACGCATGCTGAGGACTGACTTGCTCAGGTACCAGAGAAAAGGTATTGGGAGGGATTGTTTGGGGAAATGGCCCAGGGAAAAAGCTGTCAATCACCACTGCCTCAGGTTCCCTCAGCCAGAACCTGGAGTAGTGGGCTGGCCTAGATTCCTCCCAAACCTCCCCACACCACGGCAGTATTTGCCCTGGGTTAGGGAGACCGGGACTATGGAAGGGTTTTCACCCCAAACTGTGGACTAGCCTATGATGAGTATGGCTCAATAGGCGGTTTCCCTGGCCTGTAGAACAAGATGAGGCTGTGTGGAGGGTCACAGCAAGTCTCTGAGGCAAACACTATCTGTCAGAAGCGCAGAACCCACAGGGCATGGTTGGAGCTTTGCCTATATATATTCTTTTCTATGTTATACAGAGTTAATTGGTAGGATTATATCAGTATATAGCTGTATGCCATTGACCAGTGTTTAGAGGGAATCATGTATTAGATATCTAAGTAAGAAAGGCTGGAACACAAGACTTGTAGGCTGAGGCCTGCAAGATTTTAGCTTAGCTATTTTGGGCCTAGGAGATAAGAAATGTTGACCTGAATAAGTGGCCGAAGAATAACCTGATGCCGTAAGATTCTGGGAGAAGAGTACTGGGAGAAGAGGTACCAAGTAAGAGGTACCAAGAAGAGGTACCAAGGTGATAATGTAAAAAATTAGCCAGAAGACTAATTTTAAAGCATAAAATTGCTCTGATGGTGTATATATTTCAATATGTGTCTGAAATACAGGAAACAGGTCAATGCTAATGAGAATATAGAGAACCTATGCAGCCTGTAGAATTCAGGGTTCCTTATGTTTCTCAGGGACACAGAACAGTAATGAAAGAGAGTGGACACTTTTCATGTGCGTGCATAGACTATGGATATAGACAGAATCGCATTATACAAAGGGGGTGCCCAGAGCAGGAAAACTGAGCTTGCTATAGAAGAGCCCCAGTGGGAATGCAGGAATAGTTCATGCGCATAGATATAGCTTGCCAGAAGCTGGGAATGAGCAACAGGATGGTTCACTTGACAGTTATCTCTTCTCTTCATTCCCTATGAAGCGCCTGGCATTGGCCAATGTCAGAAGATAGGATAGCGTACTAGATGGAACTTTAGTCTGACCAGATTGGCTGTTCTTATCTTATATAAAGAGTGTCACTGTCATTTGTAGGGCTACTTATCAATGTTTCAGTACGGGTAGCTCCACCACTTACAACAAGGTGTCTGTTTCGCCCCCAGAGGGAGCTTTCCTATTGACATTTCCCAGCAGAAGGTCCAACCGGACAATGTAGATGAGAGCCCAACGGACCACTGCTGATGCCTTTTTCTTGAGCTGAGCTGGGCTTCCTCACTTTCATTCTCGGTGGGGCAGAAGCAAGGAAGGAGGACAGCCTGCCTTGGACAACATTAAATCTTTCAACAGCACATTTCAGATTCACTGCCCTTACTTGTTTGAAGTCATGTTTCTTCATAGCATTGTAGAACACTATAACTGGAAGGGACCTCAAGAGGTCATTGAGTCCAGTCCCCTGCCCACATTGCAGGACGCAGTACCATCTAGACCATACCTGATAGATTTCTATCTAACCTGCTCTTAAATATCTCCAAAGATGGAGATTCCACAACCTCCCTAGGCAATTTATTCCAGTGTTTAACCACACTGACAGTTAGGAACTTTTTCCTAATGTCCAACCTAAACCTCCCTTGCTGCAGTTTAACCCCATTGCTTCTTGTCCTATCCTCAGAGGCCAAGGAGAACAATTTTCTCCTTCCTCCTTTTAACACCCTTTTAGATACCAAAAACCTACTATCATGTCCTCTCTTAGTCTTCTCCTTTCCAAACTAAACAAGCCCAATTTTTTCAGTCTTCCTTCATAGATCATGTTCTCTAGACCTTTAATCATTCTTGTTGCTCTTCTCTGGGCCTTCTCCAGTTTCTCCACATCTTTCTTGAAATGTGGTGTCCAAAACTGGACACAATACTCCAACTGAGGCCTAATCAACACAGAGTAGAGCAAAAGAATGACTTATCGTGTCTTGCTCACAGCACTCCTGTTAATGCATCCCAGAATCACGTTTGCTTTTTTTGCAACAGTGTCACACTGTTGACTCATTTAGCTTGTGGTTCACTATGACCCCTTGATTCCTTTCTGCAGTACTCCTTCCTAGATAATCGCTTCCCATTCTGTTTGTGTGAGACTGATTGATCCTTCCTAAGTGGAGCACTTTGCATTTGTCCTTATTAAACTTCATCCTATTTATCTCAGACCATTTCTCTAGTTTGTCTGCATCTCCAGTTTGTCTAAATCATTTTTAATTATGACCCTATCCTCCAAAGCAGTTGCTACCCCTCCCATCTTCGTATCATCTGCAAACTTAATAAGAGTACTCTCTGTGCCAATATCTAAATCGTTCATCTACTGTATCGCCAAGGATTTCATAGCAGTGCTGGGCCAGAAGGAGGACACTGGTTTTAAACAGCTGGAGAATCCAGATCCAAAGCCAACTGGTGTATTGTCTGAATATTTGAGAATGTCAGTAGCAGATGCAGGCTGGAAGTAAAACGACTTTCTTAATGCCACACCCAAAAGCTCAGATCTAAACCTAATCTTTCTTCACCCTTACCTCTCCCATGGACTAAATAGAGGTCACGACATGCCCAGACTTTGGGAGGTTTAGAGATGGAGTTAAATCCAGTTGTCAACATAACAGGTTAGGCCCAGGCCTTGATGGAGGTATGGGATACACCCTGCCCCTTCTTGTGATCATCCAGATGATCACACAACTGCCGTTTCTGGAGACAGAAGTGATAGCTGCTCAACCTACACTTTGAATAAAGAAATAATGTTATGTTTGCTCTTTGATACAGGATTTAATGAGTGACTATCTCACTATAACCTTAATCCAAAACCTACCCAGTTCTGTAGAAAGACTCTCCAGGTGACTCCAATGAGCTTCAGATAAGACCCTGGTAATTCACATGTCATTTAAGAGTCAACAGTTATCAGAGAACAAATACTTTTGGTAGCGATGCACAGGCAACTACCAGTGTACCTATGCTGGCAACATCAGTGCCTGCCTTTTTCTTCAAGGCTATGTCTAGAGTGCAGGCTTCTTTCAGAAGAAGTTTTTCCAGAAGAGATCTTCCAGAAATGCTTATTTCGAAAAAGAGCGTCCACACAGCAAAAGCACAATGAAAAAGTGATGTGCTTTTACGAAAGATAGCATCTACAATGATTGGACGCTATCTCGCATTTAAGTTGTGATTACTTTGGATGGAGTGGCCACCAGGGCACTTGTGCTTTTTTCTGGAGGCCTCTTCTTTCAAAAGAACTCCCTCTTCCACGTCCACACACGCCTTTTTCCGAAAAAGCTTTTTTGGAAAAAGGCTTCTTCCTCATAGAATGAGGTTTACCCCTTTGGAAAAACCCCTTTCGTCGAAAGAACGCAATAGCAGTGTAGATGTAAGTACTGTTTTTCCAGAAAAACTCTGCAGTGTAGATACCCCTAGATCCAAGAACCCAAACAAGAACCCAAACAATCTTCCCCATCTGTTGTATGGAATTCTACTGCCCCAACAGACCAGATCCTATCCAGGCCACAACATCTGTGACTATTTGCCTCCTGTTTTTCATGGAAGACAGCTGAGAGGAGAACCAATGGGACAAAGGTACAAATTACAGCTTTGTCTTCATTCTAGCCAGAGGGTCTCTCTGCAAAATAGATTACTCGTCATGCATGCCGATGCTTGTTAGACATGACGTCACCCTTTTGTTTCAGATGTAGACAACGTGAGCATCTACTTCCATCAAGACTGTGGGGTTCCTGTTAAATGCATCTTTTACGGTGTCCACTGTCATCTATTGTTTGTTAGTGAGATTTTTTAATCACCCTACTTTTCTTGGGGCTTGTCAATGATTTATTGAGGTATCACTCTCTGATTTTATTCCTGCTCTATAATGAACTCAGGGACCAGATCCTCATGTCAACCATTTCCATCAGAATCTGTGGAACTGCTGTTTGCCAGCTGAGAATTTGGCTATCTGTGTCCATCAATACTTCAGATTTGGAGCAGCAACACTGGCTCCTATTATTTCATTTCCCCAGAGCACATTGTGAAACTACATCAGGCCTTCAAACAATTTAGCTGGTTAAAAAGCTTCCTCACAAGGTACTTAAGGGAATAGCACTTTGTCATGTCAACCTGCACTTTATTACTTTCCGAAGCACTGGGGGAAAGGGTTACATTATCTATGTTTAATGAAAGGGAGTCTTGTTGGGTTTTTCTTCAATAAACTGTGGTGGTCCCTAGAATCTAAACGATCTTTTCTATTCATTATTTCATAGTCTTGGAATGCCTGGGAGTGTGGCTGGAACCTGGCAGTGCTGTAGAAAATCAGTGTGTCCACTAGAACATGAGCATTTTCCATACTCTTTCCCTTTGCCCTGGTATTTCTACTTTAACTGCCATCGTCTCCATTTTAAAAGCCTGCATTTGCTAAGAGGCATGAATCCCCTTATTCTTTTTCTTCTCTGAGAAGAGAAAAAAAATTAAAACATGATGGTTTTTCAGCCACAAAGCCTTTTTAACGACAGCCGCTATATGGGGAGATAGAGCAAAAATGTCAACTTGTGCATAGCATGCAATATTTTTAATGCCTTCATCACTGTGCATGAAATGACAGGCAGAGGCAAGTTTGCTATAATCCTCTACTGTTGAGTTGTTCCTTACTGGGAGGCTTGCTGGTCTCAGTTAACCTTAGATATTTGCTTGGAGGTTGAACCAAAAATGGATGAAGTCAATAGACATCTTTACATTGATTTAAATGGGACTTTGGACCTGGATTATCGTCTTTCACATTTCACTTTTATATTCTCAAGCCTGCTGCTTCTGTTGTGCAGAATCTGACTAACATTCAGGTTACCATAAGGAAATGAAACCAGGCCCTAGCATTCTCTTCTTTGAAACAATAATTCTCTATGGTCTGTTTCAAAACACGAGCCCATCTAATGTCATTACAGTTGCAGACACGCTATTGTCTGAGGATTGGGAATGCCAGTGATTACTGGCAGTCTTTTGTGTTTATGGCATTTTGATTGTGGGCTGCTGTCTTCAGCTTAAGTGTGTAGCATTTGTTTTACTTTGTCATATCCTGGGAGAGAATTAATACCCCCAGCCCACAAAACAGGCCAGATATCAGTCTTACTCATAAAACAAAACTACTTAGATCACAATGGATGTGCTTCTTACATGAAGTCATTAACTTTTCCTCTAAATAAAGGTCCCCTTTCTTCAGATTAAAACCAAACAGCTTACATTCTGCATCGAAAGAGGCTGCCTACTATTAAAACCCAGTTATAGCCAGTTCCCTGCAGCTGGTCAACTGCGAATACAAATAGATTTGGTTGCTGTAATTCATATTAAGGTCTATTAATTCATTTACCACTAGCCATATCGGCGCCAGAGATGGCTGGTCGTCATGGGACCATAACTGCTTCCAGAGCTGTAACAAACCTGCCTTTCACCTCTTGTTTCAAAACTCTTTTTGCATGAAGAGAGATTTTTTTTAATGGATGGACAAGAAATGATTATTTCATGGATAGATCCTTCTTTCGCATATGGATCTTTGTGCATACAGCACAATTTCTGCAACACGTCTTTTTGCAGGGTTTTCTACAGCAGAAGAGATGGGACATCTATTGGAACCCAAACAGGGAAACTGTTAATAAGGCTTCTTGTATGGCACTGTGTGTTAAGTGTGCAGGATGTTTTACAAACATGTGGCAGGACAGAGCATTTGTACTGAACATTGAAGTTAGAGAACACCGGGGTAAGAGACGTTGGTGGAATAGTGGGATAAACTGCAGATGGAGGGGGTGACTGAACAAAGGGAAAATGAATACAGGAACCATCTTTCCCTTCTCTGATGTGTTGCTATCACAGAAATGTCTTGCTTCATATTTTTAATGTGTAGAAACAAGTCTATAGCAACCTGAAGCGTTTCAGTTGTCTCTGTGCTAAACACTGTGACTATTTGGAACTTCACATTGATAACAGGGATAAGATTTGAGTTCATCCTCAGCCTACATTGTTTTCTATTTTCTAACTGCTGCCTTCACTTTGGCACTGAACTAGGTTTTTAGTGAGTTGTTCTCTCTTGCTTGTAGAGTCATAGCTTTTTGGCCATCTAATAGACTTCTTAAATATCTCCCAATGTTCATATGCATGTGACTGGTTAGGATGGTCATTTGCCCATACAAAATATAATCAGGTCATGATCGCTGGTCCATAAGCAGCCCCGCTCCCTTCCAGTTCAGTAATGAAGTCAGCTTTCTCCCTCATAATAAGGTCCAAAATAATCACATGGTAATGGGTTCAATACCTTTTCAGTAAGAAAATTATCACCTCTAAATTTTAGAAGCTCAAATGATTACTGGCTATATGAGATCTCGAGCATATGTCTCCTGAACTGAAGACAGTTTTTCTTTCTGCACATTGCAAACAGGTGTTTAAGGAGTAACTCATCCTTCTGAATGGAAAGGGACTTTTCCGGCCTTAAAATGTATGAATTTGCATGCTTAGACATAGAAATCTGCTGCAGAAGGCATCTTGTAGCTTCTTCTGACAGTTCAAAAAATGTTCAACAAAGATGCAATTAAAAATAAACCTTGTACAACAAATTTTCAGAACAAGAGCTGTGTACTAGCTCGCCACTCTTCATTACACACAGTAACTGTTGAGATTGAGTTTTCATTGTCATTTAAATTTGCCAGAAAAACATCAGCATCTTATCTCCTGAGTTTCTCTTATTTGAGTTGATTTTCTTTAACCCGGTTAATTGAGATTCCTTTGATCATATCCCAGTAAAATAAAACAACTAGAGTGAGAGCTACATGTTTTGTTGTAGTGGTGGTGGGGGAGACGGCTTTTTGTTTTGTCTAATCAGATCTCATTATATTTTTATTTCATACATAAAGAAAGAAAATCATGAAATACATTAGACTCTGTTAACTCAATGCCCTTGTGGATTGACCTGTATGTGTTGCTTGTGGTTAGATGTTCAGGGTGTGAGTGTGTGTGTGTGTGTGTGTGTGTGTGTGTGTGTGTGTGTGTGTGTGTGTTGCCATGGCTCTATGCAGACTCTCTAAGAAGGCACTAGACCAATTTATTCTCAATGACCGTACCAGACCACTAATACATATGTGCCTATAACAATGGGCTAACTCAGTGAACCGTTAGACTTCCCAGTCCTCACTAATCTAGAAAAAGACACTCCCTCTGAGTGAATATATACCCCATTGCAAGGAACTTACATACTGCCCCTCCCGCCTCTGCGATGTGGCTAGTTATCACCAATCACCTTGTACATGTTGGTTTGTTCAAAATATTTCTATTACATACTGTCATCCTAATTGTAGTGGAAGCAAAATGCAGGACAATGTAGCACTTTAAAGACTAACAAGATGGTTTATTAGATGATGAGCTTTCGTGAGCCAGACCCACTTACTCAGATCAAATTGTGGAAGAAAATAGTCACAACCATATATACCAAAGGATACAATTTAAAAAAATGAACACATATGAAAAGGACAAATCACATTTCAGAACAGGAGGAGGATGCGGGGGGGGGGGGGGGGAAGGAAGGTAAGTGTCTGTGAATTGATGATATTAGAGGTGGGGAGAGTGGGATGTTTGTGAGCTAATGGTATTAGAGGTGATAATTGGGGAAGCTATCTTGGTAATGGGTAAGATAGTTTGAGTGTTTGTTCATTCCTTCTCGGAGAGTGTCGAATTTTAACATGAATGACAGTTCAGAGGATTCCCTTTCAAGTGAAGATGTAAAAGGTCTTTGTAGCAGAATGCAGGTGGTTAACACGGCTACATTTCTATCACTAATTGTAGTGGGGCAGCTGCCCCACTCTGGCAAGGGAGGGGTTAAAAACTGGCCAGAGGGAGCCTGCATGAATCCCTTCCAATCAGAGAGAGGCTTACAGGGAGCCAATCAAAGGGCAGTTTGCTGGGGCAGCCCTGAAATAAGGGGCTGCTCAGCAGACCAGAAGGCATTTGGCTCCTGACCAGTGAGGGTGAAGGATCAGTTCCCAGGGAGAAGCATTTTGGGCAGAGCACTGCTGGGCATGCTCAGGAGAGGAGAGGGAAAGAGCTTCCAACTTGATACCTGCCAGGCTGTGGCCTTGGCACAAGGGGAGAGAAGGTGCAAGGGTCACAGGGAAGTGGCCCAGGGAACATTGAGGGCAGTAGAGGGGAGTGAAGGCAGGCAGGACAAGACTGCTGCCAGAGGGTGCCTGGGCCGGGACCCAGAGTGTGGGCAGGCCTGGGTCCCCTCTTCCTGCCTTGCCACCAAGGAACATGGCCATTACTGACTGTGGCTTGCCCCTAAGGCAAGGGGTTATACTTCGGGACTTCAGTTGGCCATGGTGGCAGGTGTACTGACTGAGGACTGCTGATACCTCGGAAGGGGATGAGAATGGATTGGTGGGCACTGCCAGAGGGTAGTGTCCTGAAGAGGATGCCACAGTCCAGGAAGCAACACAGTCCACAGAGAGGCAGTGGAGACAGTGCAGCAGAATAACGATGGGTGAGACAGTGGCTGACGGTGGCGCACTGCAATGAACTGAGCTAATTCCCAGCTTGGCCAGCAGGAGGCACTGCAGTGGTAAGTCGACCCCACTACACTGACCTTATCCTTTAGGAGAGTCTTGTGTTCCTGTTACCCTTGGGGAATGTTTTTTATCATGCTGGATATCGGGATGTTCTGGTACTACTTAATACGGGGATGTGTTTGTGTGAGTACTCTGTGCCTAGTGCTTCTCAGGAATGTGTATTTGTGAGTTCTTGCCAGATTCTGTGAGTAGAGCCTGCCTCTTGCTCATGGCTTGTTTCTGTTTTGTATCAGTAAAACTTTGACTCCTGCCGCTAGCCCAAGCCTCAGGTCTCTAAAACAAGGGCTTAGTCTCAGACTCTCTTTCTACTATAGTAGAAATACTGTCACCAACTTAACCATGAACGATGGGGGTGAATTCTTGGCTCCAGTGGCAGGTTTGCCATTGGCTTCAGTAACACCAGGATTTTACCTTGCATGTTTTAGTAGAAGAAGAAGAAAGAAGAAGAAAAATAGAGACGGGTCAATAATCTGTAAACAAATTAATTCGACAATTTTTTGCCTCTCGTTCTCAATGGTTTTGTGAACTCATCATGAATGTCTTGAGCTCATTATGTGAAACCGTTTCCCAGATGCGTCCGTAGCATTGGCTATAAAGAATTGTGACTAGCATTCTACCTTTGTTGCTTGGTTAGCCTGGGGTAAGTTCTCTTTCCTCTAATCCTTACTAAGACAAAACTCCCACTGACTTCAGATGTTTTCCAACTGGGATAACTTCTCTTGTGCTCTTATCTGTAAGACTATTAAAGTGTAATATTATGATATCTCTACTGACACCAGCCTCTGTTATAGGAGCACATTACATTAAACTCTTGTTAACCAATGTCCATTAACCATCCATTCAGCGCAACCAGAAACATTTTTTTGCAGCCAAACCTACATTTTGAGCATAAAATTAATTGATAGAGCATCTTTAATAGAATGTGCTGATATCAAAGACAGACATTATTGCTGTTTGTTATTACTTGAGCTTCAGTAGGTTTCTCTATTTTTGGTTTTCAGTACAATTTCCTTTCTGACCTTTAGTTAAAAATCATCTCTGCTGCATGACTAAATTTTGCAAATCTCTTCCCTTAGGACATATGAGAGATTTCACTATTTAGTTAGTGGGCCAGGTTTTGATACTAGAATCTGACCTAGTGTATTTCCTTTGAAGTCAACTGACTTGCACCAGGTTGATCAGAATTCAACCCAGTGGCTTTATTTGGGAACTTTTTGATGTATCTATTGACCTATTTGCAGATGTGTTGGCATTCTATACTCACCGCTTTCCTGAAATTGGTTATTTCTGTGTTTTTCTAAAAATCCAATCAGACTTTTTAAATTAAAAAAAAATGAAAAAAGTAAATATTGCATTTCCACATTGCAATGTGTGGGTGAAATGTAACTGAACAGCAGATGGCTGAAAAACATCAAACATAATAAGCAATTATTTCAACCCAGATGAAGAACATTCCAAATATGCTCCTTGAAAAGGGCTGGAACTAGACCCATTTCGCCTGTGACTCTATTGAACGAACAGAGTCAGTGGAATTTATAATATGGACATAGCTGGACCCCAGACTATTTTGGCTGGCACAAGAACACAAAAGTCCAGATGCTGGGGTGCAGCTGATCTTCACACAAATAGGCCAAGATGTGTGCAGAAAAAATGGTTTAATGCTTTTGCAGTCCCCTTATCTGGTGCGTCTGTGCAATCCCATTGTCCTGCACTTGTCCTAGAGCAGCCTGAGCATATGTCTACACTAGCTCGGTAGTTCGAGCTAGGTAGGCAAATGAGGGCAACCGGAGTTGCAAATGAAGCCCGAGATTTAAATATCCTGGACTTCATTTGCATCTTCCCGGGCGCCACCATTTTTAAATCCCCTTAGTCCGAACTCCGTGCCCACGGCTACACGCGGCATGGAGTAGGTAGTTGGAATAGGAGTAGGAACGAGGTGTACCGGTAGTTCGAATTAGAGATCCTAATTCGAACTACCTACTCCGTGCCACGTGTAGCCGCGGGCACAGAGTTCGGACTAAGGGGGATTTAAAAATGGCGGCACCTGGGAAGATGCAAATGAAGCAGGGACCGTGCAGGGGGCGGCGCCAATTGCACCGCCAGCCTGGGGCGCCAGCTGCCGCAGCCGGCCTCAGGCCGCTCCTGGGAGTGGGCTCACTGTCGACTGAGCACACAGCGCTGTGTTGGCTGTGAATTTGCCTCACCACCTCACTTTTCACTCGGGTTAAATAAATACCTTCCGCAACTACAGTATTTTTTCCTTAAAAGTCAGCTGAGCCAGGTAGCTGGCCATGTGCATCAAACTGTGGACTGGTGAACCTTGGCTGTCCCAAATGATCGTATGTCAGTGTCTCCTTTGGCCATTTTATTCTAGCTGGTTGTCTGTGGGCATTTCCTGCAAACACAGGCACAGCCTCATGTCTAATTGTTTTATAATACTTTGTGGAGTTCTGTCCTTACCACTGGTTGCTTGACAGGTAACTGTCCAGCTCCCTCCATATTTTTGGTCTTTTTCTGTTTGAAGCCAGTGTGTTGGTATTGGAAAGGAGACTGGACAGAGCTTTTGCAACCCTCAAAATACTTCATAAATCCCCTATAAAAATTCCAAACCATTTTTTTTACTTCCCTCACTGTGAAAGAAGTCCTTTCTTCCAAAGCCTGTACAGTAGCTATGTCTTTCGAGTTCATTTTGAATCCCTCAGTTAAAACCATTCTTCCACAGTAGAACACCTCCTTCTTGAACAAACTACATTTACGTGGTCATGATAGGAGACTATTTTTTTTTGCTGAATTCTGAGAACTTTCCTAACGTCTTTCACATGGTCCCTGAAATCTTTGCTGTAGATCCGTGACGTCCATCACGCTAGCCACTAGCCACATGTGTCTATTTGGCTGGTAGAATGTGGCTAGCTGGCTTGAACAATGCAGCTATAGTGACTACTGCTTCACAACTGGTTGGACCCCACAGCTGTAGATGGCCACATTAGCAAGATAGGGGATATATATGGCACCTCTCAAATCTTTCAGCTATGCTTCCATTCCACGTGGGAGTGCTGCAGAGGCACTAGTGAATCCAAAAGGAATATGAACCCATTCATATAATCTTCAAGGTTTGATTATTATTCTCAGATGTGCACTTCCCTCGTTTATAAACCCCGCAGAGGGGTAGCCATTTTAGTCTGAATCTTTAAAAACAACGAGTAGTCTTGTGGCGCCATAGAGACTAACTAAAATATATAGAATCATGAACTTCAACTCATCTGATGAAGTGGGTCTTACCTGTGACCGCTGATGGCCCTGTCTATTTTCATTAGTCTCTAGGGGTATGTCTAGACTACATCTCCCTGTCGCCAGAGGGATGTAAATTAGACATACTGACATTGCAAATGAAGCGGGATTTAAATCTCCCGCACTTCATTTGAATAAAAATGGCTGCCTCGTTTTGCTGAGTCAGCATTTTGTCGGCCAAAAGGAGCTGTCAAGACGGGGATCGGTAGACAAAGAAGGGCTTTGTTGGCCGATCCTGTAAACCTTGTTTTACGAGGCATAAGGGATCAGCTGACAAAGGCTTTCTATGTCGCCCGATCCCCATCTTGACAGCTGCTTTTTGCTGACAAACTGCTGACTCAGCAAAACGCTGTGGCCATTTTTATTCAAATGAAGCATGGGAGATTTAAATCCCCGCTTCATTTGCAATGTCGGTATGTCTAATTTACATCCCTCTGGCAACAGAGAGATGTCGTCTAGTCATAGCCTAAGGTGCCACAGTTATAAACCCCTGATCAGCTTTACCCAGATCAAGGAACAAAAACAAAGATTTCCCACCTAAGCTATATAAGGTCAGTATAGTATGTCTATGTGGAATAGTTATTTTCTTTTGTTTTTTTGGTTGCCTCAAGTCTGTGCATGGTCATAAGGTGTCATCTTTTCTTCTGGCAAAACCAAGAGGTGAGGAACATGGTGACTGATTCTTTTTTTATCCATCCACTGGCAAAGGGTCTTCTGTATAGCTCTTCACTTCATTAAATAGTAGTTGGGGAACAGCACTAAATGTTTTCTGGGCAGGAGTCTTGTCAGCCAGTTTAACGCCCATTTTCAAAGTTTCAATACATCCTACATCTGAATCCCTTGCAAAGATGTTGTGTTCTTCTTGCAACATATCTCTGGCTAGGAGTGGGTAAGTTATCAGTATTCTCCATGGAGACTTGCTGGCTTTGTAAGATAGTTTTGTGTTCTCCGTATGCTGCATTTGATAGTCCCTTGAGCAGTACATTTCCTGAAGACATGAGTGCTGCATAAACTGCCCATAGTCTCTTTGTTGGCAAAAGGAGCAAGTAGACTTGAACTTAGGCTCTGAATTGATCATTCTCTGTCCTACGAATTGTAGCCCTCTCTCATTTCCCAATTGTTCATATTGACCTCCAACCCAACATCCTCTTGTGCAGTTTGCCCAGCTACCACACTTGTAGCAGGGATTGCATCTGACAGCTGCATTCCCCCCCCCCCCCTGACAGCTTTGACAGTATGTCGGGTAACATTGGTATTTGTCCTTTCCGGTTTGCATAATGTGGGGAATTAATATAGGTTTTCCCTGAACTCGTGGCCTTTTGAAAGCCGTGATTTCAATTGCCAGTAGTCAGATTGCTTCATTGTTCTGTTCCACATGAGTGGCTATTGCAGTTTGTTCTTTGACAGTAGCGAGATCATTAGTTTCTCCTTCTTTCAAAACTGATTGCATAGCATTTACGTGTAATGGCTTCCAGTACCCTGATGCTCTTAATTTTTGTTCACGCTCCAGTTCAACGCTATAGGCGCAATTCAAATTTTTCTACTCACCAAAGTTCATCAGCTAAGGACCGTTTTCGGTCAGCTCTCCTATTCTCTTGGAGTAGCTTAGTCAAAATAGCCTGTAGAAACTGATGTTTGTCCAAATCAGGCTGATACTTTAATTTTGACGCTGTATTCTCTTAGTCAAAAATAATTGTTTGGTGCTGATCCATTGCTTGCACCAGGAAATCCAGTGGAGTTACGTTGTGTTCTTGAGCAGCCTTAATTAATTTCAGATAGACTAATATGTGCGTAGGATTTGCTCTGGTTCAGGCAAAATAAAATCACTCTTAGGCTATGTCTACACTACGAGTTTTCTCGGCAAAAAATATGCTAACGAGGGACATATTTGCATTAGCTGCAATCTCATTTGCATATTTTCCGCCGATCTGTTTTTGTGCTAGAGGTTTTTGCGCAAAAACAAGCCGTGCGGACATTTTCTTTTTGCGCAAAATCCCCTTTTTCCACAAGATAGGTAAACCTCCTTTGTGGGGGCATAAGGATCTTGCGGAAAAGGGGGGTTTTGTGCAAAAAGAAAATGTCCACACTGCTTATTTTTGGGCAAAAACTCTTAGCACAAAAACGGATCATCAGGAAATATGTAAATGAGATCAGGAACTCATGCAAATGAGCTCCTCATTAGCATATATTTTGCTGAGAACTCGTTGTGCAGACGTAACCTTACAGTATAAAAAACTGGAGTTTTAATCCAGGGCTGACCCCATATAGGACACTGTATATAATTTCTGACTCTGAAGAACTGTTCTTTAATCCATTTTCAGTTTGATATTCCGGACCACTACACTGTATCCTTTTGTGCGAAATCACCAGTTTTCCCTGTAATTCGTGGAACCTTTTCTGAATATTTATGGCAGGTTTTGGTGGTTCTCAGGCCAGGGTCCAGCCTTGCTTTCATTTTCAATAGGTTGCGCCAATTCTGTAGGTTGCGCCTTAGCCCTTAATTGCTCCATTGGTGCTGTGGCAGCGCTCCCTCGGCCATTTGCTGACAAAGCAGCAGGCCTGTCGACTGGGGAGCGGGACAGTGATTCAAAGGGGCTGGGGACTGTCAATTGCTACACTTGCTACCTCAGCAGCAGTGGAAGCCGGAACCTTGGGCCCGTTAATTTGCCACCACAGCGCCATGCTGCGTGCTCTGTGTGGCTCTGAGGGCTGAGGGGAGCACATCACGCTCTTGTTAGCATGAAGGACCGGCGGCCCCCAGCTCCGCCCCTTCTACCCAAGGTCCCTCCTCTTCCAGGAGCACAGAGTCATCCTCCTACACACTTTGCCCAGGGCCCCCCACAAGCTGTTGACTCCCCTGCAAACTAGCAAAACTTCTGTCCTCTTCTATCTGTTTCCCTATTTAATCTCTTCGGGATCTGCTCTGCTCTTTCTTGATGAATCAGATCCTGGCCATGCTCAGAGGGAGTAATAGGGCCAGTCTCTCCTCTTCCATGAACTAACAGATTCACTCTGTACATGCTGCAGAATATAATTGATAAGTCCTCTGTCCCGCACCCTTAATCACCTGGCTTAGCTTTCCAACAGAACGTTGTTTATTCTGGGATTCAGATCTTTTGCATTAGGAGCTTCTTGCAGACAGGCACTCCCTAGGGCTATGTCTAGACTGCAGGCTTCTTTCGAAAGAGGCTCTTTCGAAAGCATCTTTCGAAAGAGCCTCTTTCGAAAGATCGCGTCTAGACTGCAGGCGGATCTTTTGAAAAAGCAATCCGCTTTTTCGAAAGAGAGCACCCAGCGAGTCTGGATGCTCTCTTTCGAGGAAGCCCTATTTACATTGAAGAACGCCTTCTTTCGAAAGAGGAACTTTCGAAAGAAGGCGTTCTTCCTCGTGAAACGAGGTTTACCGCCATCGAAAGAAAAGCCGCGTTCTTTCGAAATTATTTCGAAAGAACGCGGCTTGAGTCTGGACGCAGGGGAAGTTTTTTCGGGAAAAGGCTACTTTTCCCAAAAAAAACCCTGAGTCTGGACACAGCCTAGGTGGCCAGCGATAGGCCTTCAGCTCACTCCTACGCTCATCTTAAAGAGGCAGGTTCCTTATCTCTCAGAATGTAATTTAAAAGAATATAATTGTTAGAGTACATCACTTATTGTCACTATTTCTAAAACAGCTATTCCAGGGGCTCTCATTCAAAACACGCAAAGTATTTCAGGGGCTGATTAATGAAACCCTTCCGTTGGTACCCTTCCATCAGGTGTAGTTGGAAGCCACTGGGGCCAGGTTCAATAGCTAGGTGTTCCTTTTAAACACACACACACACACACACACACACACACACACACACACCTGGGCACCTCTCAGAGACAATACTTCTCCTCTTGCAAGCTCAAAGTCCAAGCGTAGAAAACAAACGTTTAATAAAAGGAAGGAAATCATTCATTTGGGAAATGCCACAAGCAGGATTCATAAGCATAAAACCATAAGCCGTGTTCCTTTGCCTCTTGTTCTTACATCCAGCAACCAAAGGTTTCTTTAGTGTGCCCCTCTCTTCTCCTCTCCAGTTTTTGTCCTTAGCCAGTGCAGACCCAGAATTCAGAGGTGCATCTGTACAGTTCACCTCCCACCCTGGCTGGGGGCAGAGGATGCAAGAAAGCATCTTGCTTACTCCTCTGTCTGGTATTTGCTCAACCCTCTGCCAGCCGCTCGCTGTTCCACTCCACCAGCTACAATACCAAGTGCTCTCTGCTCTGCCAGGTACCCTGCTGGCCACCTGCCAGTCCAGGATGTCTTCAAGCCCCACCACTTTAAACAGCAATCAGTAAATTCAGCCGACTCACAACTGAATCTTAATCAGCTCTGCTATTGGACAGTGAATAGCAGAAGGGTCAAATGGTGTCCTGGTCTCTTGTGGTTTGTCTACACAGCAAAGTTATTTTGGAATAACGGCCATTATTCCGAAATAACGATGCAAGCATCTACACAGCATATTCCATTATTTCAAAATAATTTTTTTAAAAACGAACGGCTTATTCTGACTTCGGTAAACCTCATTCTACAAAGCATAATGCCTATTCCAAAACAGCTATTTCGAAATAAGGCATGTGGAAAAGCTCCACTTCTGCTATTTCGAAATAGCCCTTCACCAGGGCCATTCTAAGTTATTCCTCCTGGGGCTCTAAATTGAGATAGCAAGTCTACATTAGGGAAATCTGCCTTGGATTAATGTTGAGGCTTCCCTGCAGGGTGAACGTGCTATTTTGACATAAACTGTTTTAGAATAACTATTCCAGAATAGCGTATTCCAAAATAACTGTGCAGTGTAGACGTAGCCTTAGACAGGGCCCACACCATCAGGTGCAAGGACCTGTCCCCGCCCTCTCTCATCTCCACTGGCCTTTGGACCCGTATCCCAGGCCAAGTGAGTGCAGTTTAGTTGAGGGTGAGTCCCTCACTCAGGGTAGGCCAAACCCTGGGTAAGCAGTGAATAGTAAAGGGGTGAGCAGTGAGAAAGGGGTAAGCAGTGAGGTGGTAAAGTTTGCAGATGATACAAAACTGTTTAGGATAGTCAAGACAGAAACAGACTGTGAGGGACTCCAAGAAGATCTCACCAAACTGAGTGATTGGGCAACAAAATGGCAAATGAAATTTAATGTGGATAAGTGTAAAGTAATGCACATCGGGAAAAATAACCCCAGCTATACGTACAGTATGATAGGGGCTAGTTTGGCTATGACAAATCAGGAAAGAGATCTTGGAGTTATCATGGACAGTTCTCTGAAACTTCCACACAGTGTGCAGCGGCAGTCAAAAAGGCAAATAGGATGCTAGGAATTATTAGGAAAGGGATAGAAAATAAGACCCAGAATATCTTACTGCCCCTGTATAAAACTATGGTATGCCCACATCTTGAATACTGTGTACAGATGTGGTCTCCTCACCTCAAAAAAGATATTTTGGCCTTGGAAAGGGTTCAGAAAAAGGCAACTAAAATGATTAGGGGTTTGGAATGGGTCCCATATGAGGAGAGGTTAAAATGACTGGAACTTTTCAGTTTAGAAAAGAGGAGACTGAGGGGGGATATGATAGAGGTATATAAATAGAAGAACTAGAGGATACCAAATGAAATGAATGAGGAGCAGGTTTAAAACTAATAAAAGAAAGTTCTTCACACAGCTTGTAGTCAACCTGTGGAACTCCTTGCCAGAGGAGGCTGTGAAGGCTAGGACTATAATAGAGTTTACAGAGAAGCTAGATAATTTCATGGAGGTTAGGTCCATAAAAGGCTATTAGCCAGGGGATAGAAATGGTGTCTTGGCCTCTGTTTGTCAGAGGCTGGAGAGGGATGGCAGGAGACAAATCACTTGATCATTGTCTTCGGTCCACCCTCTCTGGGGCACGTTGTGCTGGCCACTGTCGGTAGACAGGATACTGGGCTAGATGGACCTTTGGTCTGACCCAGTACGGCCGTTTTTATGTTCTTATGTACTTTTCTTGAGAGTCACACCACACAGAGAATCACCCTTTCGCACCACCGCCCCAATAACAAAGTGACTCGTGGGACAACACCCGCCAAAAGTAGCCATTTGGGCAAAGCAGTTCTGTCACGCTGAGCACCCAAGCAAGATAGGCTCTGGAAATCTTCTTAAGATGGAGTATTAAAGATGGCATCGGCCGGTGGGAGCCTGATGTGGCTAAAAAGCCTCTAAACGTGTTTTCTTAAAGAGGCAGTCCTTTTTTTTTTTTTTTTTTTGTGCTCGACATCTTTCCTCCGGCTCTTTGTGCTGGATCCACTGATATCTTGGCTCTTTGCCCAGAATTGATTGGCCACCCCTGCTCTAGAGGGAATGAACAGAACAGGCAATTATCAAGGAGTGATCCAATAGTGTGGACAATAGTGATCCACTCTCTATTGTCCATACTCACCTTCTGACAGAGGCTAGGGACACCCAGAACATGAGGCATGCACGCTTGGCCAATAGCCAGCAATGGGCCTATCTTCCATGAACTTATTTAGTTATTTTTGAGCTGTTATAATTTTGGCCTTCACAGCATCCCCTGGAAAGGAGTTCCATAGGCTGATTGTGCATTATGTGAAGAAGTAATCCCTTTCATTCATTTTAAATGTGCTGCCCATCAATTTTATTGGGTGACCCTTTGTTCTTGCATTATGTGATGGAGTAAATAATGTTTCCTGATTCACTTCCTCCATATCATTCATAATTTCATAGACCTCTATCATATCTTCGTTTAATTGTCTCCTTTCCAAGCTAAAAAGTCCCGTCTTTTTAATTTCTCCTTATATGGCAGCTGATTCATACTCCTAATCATTTTAGTTGCTCTTTTCTGTATGTTTTCCAATTCCAATATATCTTTTTGGAGATGGAGTGACCAGATTTACAAATAGTATTCACAGATGTGGGTGTACCATGGATTTATATAGAGGCTTTATGATATTTTTGTCTTCTTATCTCTCTCTTTCCTAAAGGATTCTCATACAGATGTAGCTGTGTTAGTCTGGTCTAGCTGAAACAAAAGACAGGACTATGCAGCACTTTAAAGACTAACATGATGGTTTATTAGGTGATGAGCTTTTGTTATGCCAATTTTCTTCCACAATTTGTTCTGAGGAAGTGGGTCTGGCCCACCAAAGATCATCACCTAATAAACCATCTTGTTAGTCTTTAAAGTGCTACATAGTCCTGTCTTTTGTTTCTAAAGGATTCTAACATTCTGTTAGCTTTTTTGATTGTGTTAAGCAGTACAATATTCAAATGAGTAAAGAGTCCCAATAACTTTGATCTCACTTGCACTGGTTTCACTCCACTGTAATTCCATTGTCTTCAAAGTAAAGTTAAAATTAGGCCTATTGACTTCAAAGCCTTATTTGTAAGAGTAAAATAAGCAAGATTTTCCCTTTCTCTGCCTTCCCTGTGCTTCTCCTTGCTTGTCCTTCCAGGTCCATGGGTAGGACTCCAACAGTTTGAATGAGGTATTTTTAAGTCTTCCAGATTTCAGAGGCTTATCGCAGTCTTTCAGAAGCTTTTGAAGTTTGTCCATCACTGATTTTCATATCAAGAGGCCAAATGAAGTTCTGTTCATGCACATTCAACTGAAGTAAAAATGTTTAAGTAAAGGACATGTTTTTAATAAAATAAGTAACAAGTCACAAATTAAAACTCCACCCCAAATGGCAGATGTTTAAGAAGAATGGATCAGATCAGGCAAACTAACCAACTTTGAATTAAATATGAATTAGATTCATTTTAAGAAATAACTTCCCAATATGTTACATTTTTCCTGCCTTCAATTCTCCAATTGTGAAATAAATTTGAAGTTTAAATGGGCAATGGGAGGGGGGAAATATTTTATAAAGGTTTATATCAATCAAAAAGCAGGTTGGAAAAGCAGTTCTGTGTTTTATTTTTAAACATAAATGATTGGGAAGAGTTAGAAAAGAAAAAGAATAATCTTCAGAACCTTGAACTTATTCCATAAGAAACGGGAAACCTAGCAAATTACCTAAACAAATTAAATGCAACCTATCCTTTGACATACAAAATGGATTTTAGTTTTGCCCTACTGAGGTGTTATGCTTCATTATTATTAAAAATGTCAGTAATATTTTGCCTGCTGGGAGCAAAACTTTTCCTCCTCTTTTTCAATTTTACTCAAAGCCCTTTATTACGTGTTTTACAATTCACATCAGGAGAGACTAATAGTTGTTGGCTTGTTTTTTATAAAAAAAACCAACTTCAAGTTCACAGTGGCATTTTGCAAAATGGTTTTGTACAGTTTAGAACTGCAGAGCACTTGTAAAGACATGAGATGATACATTACATGAAACGGTCAATGCATTCATCTCTCTGGGTGACCTTCACATCAGAGGGGGGAAACCCACAGTATCCCAACAGGTGAACTGCTTCAACTTTTCCCAATACACACCTGATAAATATACAGTTTAGTGGTGAGAAAGTCCTTGGATAAGATCCCAAAAAGCTTTTAAGTTTACAATTAATCCAGCATTGTTGAGCAATGCTCAGAATTAGGAATTACAAAGGTTCCCTTTATGACCTTGATTCAGCCAATAATTAGCATGTACCCAAAACCTGCTGACCTGAAGCACTCATGTTTGTTAAGTTAGTCCGATGTTTAAGTACTTTATCCAGCCAGAGATTTTGCCACGGAGCGTATTAGATTCCTGGATTTGATTCCACTGACAAATCACCTCACCTCAGGCAAATCACTTCACTTCTTTATATCTTGGCTTATCCATCTCTAAAGTGGGATATTAATTCTTAATTCACAGGGTATTGCAAGACAACATTAATCAACAGTAGAACAGCACTACAAGATAATCAGAAGAAAAGGTTCTATCAATGTGCAAGGCATTATTATAAAATATCATCATAACCTAATCCAGAATTAATGAGGGATAAATGTGAATATGTCTAAGGTCCATTAACTAGGGTAACTTAGAGTAAAAGGATTATCTTTTAATCCTGGTCTGCTCACAAATTGTTCAGGAGAATTGGTATGTAACAATTGCTCAGTATTCATTATGATTCAGTGTAGATACGAATGGACGTACTGGGTCAGACCAGTGGTCCATCCTGACTGGTATCCAGACTCAGTGGTGGCCACTGCCAGATGCTTCAAAGAGAATCAACAGAACAGACATCATCAAGTGATCCATTCCTTATTGTCCATGCCTAGTTTCTGGCTTTCAGAGGATAGGGACATCCAGACCATGGGGTTATGTCCCTGACCATCTTGACTAATACTATTGAAGGTCTCAGACGGATAGCCGTGTGAGGGTGCATTTACACTACAGGGCTTAACTCAAAATGAGATACGCAAATTGAGCTACGTCAATTGCGTAGCTTATTTTGAAATAGGGAGTGGCTACACAGCACTTATTTCGAAATAGAGTACTCTTCCTCTGACTTCCTTTATTGCTCATACAATGAGGCTGTGTCTAGACTGCATCCCTTTTCCGTAAAAGGCATGCTGATTAGACACATTGCAATTGCAAATGAAGCGGGGATTTAAGCCCCCCCTTCATTTGCATAAACATGGCTGCCGCTTTTTTCCGACTCAGAGCTTTGCCGGAAAAAAGCACAAGTCTAGATGGGGATCTTTCGGAAAATAAAGCCTTTTCCGAAAGATCCCTTATTCCTCTTAAAATAAGGAATAAGAGATCTTTCAGAAAAGGCTTTATTTTCTGAAAGATCCCCGTCTAGGCTGGCCCTTTTTTCCGGCAAAGCTCCAAGCCGGAAAAAAGTGGAAGCCATGTTCATGCAAATGAAGCAGGGGGGATTTAAATCCCCGCTTCATTTGCAATTGCGATGTGTCTAATCTGCATCCTTTTTACGGAAAAGGGATGCAGTCTAGACACAGCCTGAGGGTTACAAGAGTGAGAGCAGGAAGTCCTCCAACTTGACAGTATTTTGACACTATCTCAAAATAAATGCTTGTTGTGTAGACGCGGACAACATTATTTTGGAATAGCGCTAGTTATTTTGAAATGGTGTTGCAGTATAGACATACCTTAAGTCTGTAACTTTAAAAAAACGAGTAATCCTGTAGCACCTTAGAGACTAACAAAATATATACTATATACTATATTTATGTTTTTGTTACCAATTGAAGGATATATCCTCCATGAACTCATCTAATTCTCTTATTAACCCTATTATACGTTTGACTTTCACAACTTCCTCTAGCAAAGAGTTCCACAGTTGTGTGAAGAAATACTTCCATATCTTTGTTTTAAACCTGATGCCTATTAATTTGAGTAACTCCCAGTTCTTGTGTTATGTGATTGAGTAAATAACCATTCTTTGTTCATTTTCTCTATGCTGTTCATGATATAATAGAGCTCTATTGACTTTCCTCCCTTAGGGTACATCTACACTAGCTCCCTAGTTCAAACTAGGGAGGCTAATGAGGGCAACCAAAATTGCTAATGAAGCATGGGATTTAAATATCCCGTGCTTGATTAGCATATTCCCGACCAGTCACCATTTTGGAAACTGACCAGCCCGAAGTAACTGCCCGTGTCTATACGCGGCAAAGAAGCGGGATTCCGAGATTAAACCTCTTAGTTCAAATTAACTGTTACTCCTTGTGGAATGAGGTTTAACAGTTAATTCGAACTAAGGGGTTTATCTCGGAATCCAGCTTCTCTGCCACGTATAGACACAAGCAGATACTTCAGGTTAGTCAGTTTCCAAAATGGCAACTGGCCAGGAATATGCTAATCAAGCAATTTTGGTCGCCCTTGTTAGCCTCCCTAGTTCGAACTAGGGGGGCAGTGTATATGTACTTTAAGTCATCTCTTTTCTATGATGCACAATCCTAGGTTTTTAGTCTCTCTTTGTATGGAAGCTGTTCCATAACCTTAATAGTTTTTGTTTCCCTTTTCTGCATTGTTCCAATTCTAATATATCTTTTTGACATGTTATGACCAGAACTATATGCAGTAGTCAAGGATAGATTTATACAATGGCATTGTAATATTTTCTATCTTATTATCTATCTGTTTCCTAATGGCTATAACAGTCTGTCTACACTAGCCGTCTACACTTGCCAGCTGTCTACACTAGCCGTTTGAATTTGCGCAAGAACACTGACGATCTAATGCAAGATTATCAGTGTTCTTCCGCAAATACTGTGCTGCTCCCGTTTGGGAAAAAGCCCTCTTGCGCAAATGCTTTTGCGCAAGAGGGCCAGTGTAGACTGCTGAGAACTGTTTTGTGCAAAAAAGCCCTGATGGTGAAAATGGTGATCGGGGCTTTCTTGCGCAAAACCACGTCTAGATTGGTACGGACGCTTTTCCGCAAAAAGTGCTTTTGCGAAAAAGCGTCCATGCCAATCTAGACGCTCTTTTCCACATATGCTTTTAACGGAAAAACTTTTCCGTTAAAAGCATTTGCAGAAAATCATGCCAGTCTAGACGTAGCCTATATTGACTGGATCATCCTTGTCCACATGGTTGTTTATTCCCTCATAGAAGCTTACAGGTTGAATCTCTCTAGTCCAGCACTCTCTGGTCCAGCAACATCCATGGTGCAGCATGATTTTAGTTAGTCGGATACCCGCCTATTATGGGTATGGCCGAGTTTCCCCAGGTCCCATAAAGTTTGTTTACAGCCACCAATCCTGACTGTCAGTGTTCTGTGCTTTTAGTTAATTCTAATTGTTAGGCCCTAGAAAATTAGGCTTAGTGCAGTTATGCTAAAGCAGATGTAACAAAGGTTTCTGGGTAGTCCCTGGACAGAACTGGAGATAAGTTCAAGCAGAGATGCACCCTACACGCTTGCTCAAGTTGCAAAATGAGATAAGTAAGAAGCTGCATTTTTGTACCTGCTGTGATGAGGAACAGTTTGTTTTGAGAACTGATAAGGAGACTCCCTGTTTCTGCTCTCCCCCTGTTCGTTCCAAACACCCTGTGTTCTCCTTTGGCCATAACAAACTGTCTCCTTTCTGCCCAGTACCTGTCTTTTGGGCTGATAAGAAATTGCTGATGCATTATGAATTGCTTAAGGCCATGATGTATAGTTGGCCAGGTGTGCATGGATACTAAAAGTTTCTAACCAATAAAGGAGGGTGGGTTGCTTGGGCAAATAGTCTATGACGCGATGGAACTGTCTATATAAGCCTACCTGTTAATGAAATCGTGGCTGGTTCACTTTGGAGACGGGCCGCTCTCTATTGTAAGTGCGCACTATTCAATAAAGAGCTTGTGATTGGATCTTGCTGGTGTTTCCTGTCTCTTTGCGGTCAGACAACGAACAGAGGCCGTCCGGGTTCGAGTCCCCGACAAATTTGGCACCCCAGATGGGACACGTCTGACTCTCCGGTGCAGAGGATCGGACTGCGAAGCAACGCAGCGCGCATCCTCCGGTTTTGAGGAGTCTTGCCAGGTGGCCAGATCCCTGCTCCGGCGATAAAGCGTGTCCTGTGAACCAGCTGAGGCCCGCAGAAATCCAGCAACATCACCTACCCGTTGTGTAGGATCCAGGTCCTCGGGGTTAAAGTCCCTGGAGTGTTTGGGGTTAAAGTCCCTAGAGTGTTCGGGGTTAAAGTCCCTGGAGAGGTAAGCGAGCGCTCGGTATTGAGAAATTGGGTTAAGGATCCTTTGGCTGGTAAAGATGGGACAGGGCGGCAGTAAGTGCCCGGGGGACGCCCTGTCGACCCTGATCCTAAGGCATTGGAAGGACATTTCTGGAACGGCCGGTCAAGCAAAATCTAAAATGAAGGATTTGTGTCAAACACAATGGCCTTCACTCACTGCTAATTTGTCCCCGGATAATGACTGGCCAGACTGCGGGATGTTTTCCGTAGAAAGAATGAATGCCCTGAGGGACATACTGGTAAATCTTAGACCCGGACAAATGGAATATTTATTTGTATAGTATAATTACAAACCAAAGAAGTTTGAAAGGGTTCTGCAGGCTGTGTATGTAGAAAAATAGGAGAAAGATAGAAAGAGAGATTGCCTTGCAGGCCGTTTGTGTAGAGGGAGTCTGTTAAACTTCCCCCACCCTATGCCCCGGAGGTGGTAGAAAGAATATTCCGTACCATTTTCTCTATCCATCTGCCAACCTGGGCTGATGTGATCCAATTGTTAGATAGCCTCCTCACGGAAGATGAGCATCAAAAAGTTAAAGAAAAGGCTATAGCATATCACCAGAATCAAGCTTGGGGAAGTATGCCCACCGCTGAGCCTAACTGAGATCCGAATTCAGATGGGATGCAAGGGAAAGGTTTACTTGAAGTGGTTAGCATTGTGACACAGATGTACAATGAGAAAGAGAAGAGAGAGAAAGAAGGAATTAAAGCAAAATGCAGGACAATGTAGCACTTTAAAGACTAACAAGATGGTTTATTAGATGATGAGCTTTCGTGGGCCAGACCCACTTCCTCAGATCAAATAGTGGAAGAAAATAGTCACAACCATATATACCAAAGGATACAATTAAAAAAAATGAACAAATATGAAAAGGACAAATCACATTGCAGAACAGAAGGGAGATGCGGGGGGGTGGGAAGGAGGAGGAAGGAAGGTAAGTGTCTGTGAATTGCTGATATTAAAGGTAGGGAGAGTGAGATGTTTGTGAGTTAATGGTATTACAGGTGATAATTGAGGAAACTGTCTTGGTAATGGGTGAGAAAGTTCAAAGTCTTGTTAAGTCCCTGGTGGTAAGTGTCGAATTTTAACATGAATGACAGTTCAGAGGATTCCCTTTCAAGTGCAGATGTAAAAGGTCTTTGTAGCAGAATGCAGGTGGCTAAGTCATTTAGAGAGTGTCCTTTCTAGTTATAGAAATGTAGCCGTGTTAGTCTGGGGTAGTTGAAGCAAAATGCAGGACAATGTAGCACTTTAAAGACTAACAAGATGGTTTATTAGATGATGAGCTTTCGTGGGCCCACTCTCCCTACCTTTAATATCAGCAATTCACAGACACTTACCTTCCTTCCTCCCCCTTCCCACCCCCCCGCATCCTCCTTCTGTTCTGCAATGTGATTTGTCCTTTTCATATTTGTTCATTTTTTTAAATTGTATCCTTTGGTATATATGGTTGTGACTACTTTCTTCCACTATTTGATCTGAGGAAGTGGGTCTGGCCCACGAAAGCTCATCATCTAATAAACCATCTTGTTAGTCTTTAAAGTGCTACATTGTCCTGCATTTTGCTTTCTAGTTAAAGTGGCAAGAAACTGTTTTCTCTTTGTGATCTTGTCTGATATCTGTTTTGTGGGCATTAATCCTTTGGCGAAGTGTCTGAGATGTTTGTCCAATGTACATAGCAGACGGACACTTTCAGCACATGATAGCGTAGATTATATTTCTGGATGCGCAGGAATATGTGTTCTTGATCTTATAACTCACTTGGTTAGGTCCAATAATGGTATCAGCAGAATGAATATGTAGACAAAGCTGGCAACAGGGTTTGTTGCAAGGGAAGGTACCAGGGTTGGTATTAGTGTGGTATGTCCTGTGGTGGTTGCTAAGAATCATCTTGAGGTTAGGTGGTTGTCTATAGGAGACTATGGGTCTGTCTCCCAGAGCCTCTTTGAGTATGGTATCCTGTTCCAATATTGGCTGTAGTTTATTGATAATGTGTTGGACAGGTTTTAGTTGGAGGTTGTAGGTGATGACAAGTGGTGTTCTATTGTTAGTTTTCTTGGGTCTGTCTTGAAGTAGATGGTTTCTAGGTATTTGTCTGGCTCTTTCAATTTGCTTTTTTGTTTCTCTGGGTGGGTAGTTGAGATTTATAAATGCTTAGTAGAGATCCTGAAGCTTCTGGTCTCTGTCAGTGGGGTTAGAGCAGATGCGGTTGTATCGAAGGGCTTGGCTATAGACGATGGATCGTGTGGTGTGTTCTAGATGGGAGCTGGATGCATGTAGGTAACTGTATGAGTCAGTGGGTTTTCTGTAGAGAGTGGTGTCTAATTTTCCATTGTTGATTTGTACGGTGGTGTCCAGGAAGTGGATCTCTCGTGTAGAATGGTCCAGGCTGAATTCCAGAAGGAATTAAGCGATTGTTGTTATATATGAAGGGAAACCTGCTTTAAAAATGACTCCTTGTTTCTTGCAGCCTCTTTTAATTATCTAGGTAAAGAAACAATCAAGTTTAAAATTTGGCTACAGACACTTTGTTAAATTTATTAAAGAGAAATAAGGAATTCTACTGAAACTTAATTGGTTAACTGCATAAAAGAATAAAATCTATACATTGTAAATTTGTAAAACCTGCACCCTAAGGGTTAAATGTGTCTTCCAAGAAAACTAATTATTGTTTTAAAAAAAATCCAAGCCCAGAAACTTCACTGTGTTTCTGTTCAAAGCTAAGTTGATAGCATTTTTGGCTTGCTTTCAGATCCAAGGTTGTGTGTGTCTGCAAACTGCCTGTCTGTTGTGGAAAGGGGGAGCATGTCCCCCATAAGTAAGCCTGTAACATTGTATATAATTCTTTTCAGGAAAAGACAACCTTTTTGCTTGCTGAAATATTAACTAGCAAGGGTCTTGTTCTAAGAAAAAGTTTCTGTGGCAGTAAATTATTTAAAGCTTCACACATTAAAGAAAAAAAAAAGCCTGGTCTGCAGTACAAGAAGGAAACCAAGGCATGTCATCTTTAACTTAATAATTGAACAATGAAGTAATTTACTCAAACCCTCTGAAGCTAGTGTGCAAAACAAAAGCATACCATTAGGTAACAGCAGGCTAATCAAAAATTAGCAAAGAACATTGGTTAAAGAAAAAAGTATTCTAAAATATAATGCACAACCCCAATGTGGGTAGAAATGTTTTCTTTGTCTTTCAGATTATCAAAAAGCACTAATATTAGCTAAAAAGTAACTAAAGAAAAAAAAACATGGTTCTGTGTCATGACATAATAAGTTTGTGTTCTGTGTTCTATCCAAATTTGTCTTGTGTGTCCTAATTGTGATATATGTATTTCAAACATTGTTGTGTGTACAATATTGTTGTTTTAATGAAAGAATAATTTAAATCCCTTAAATAATTTTAACTTTGTGCTTTACACAGATGGTTTTTACTTTTCTAATTCTAGTGGAGTTTTAGTATCAGACTATGCAGTTTGTACTGTCTGGAATGTAGAGGAATCTGCTCCTCTACCTGCTGTTTTCTCCCTTCTCTCCTATGATCACCAGCTCCTTTGCCATCTCTTTCGGAACTGGCCCTCCTGCAAGACCAAGCCCCAGAATCAGGAAAGCAAGAGTGGAGACTGGCAGGGTGCACCTTGCACCCAGACCACTACTGGTGCAGCTCTGATGGCCACATTGTTGCCCCAGTGGTCTTGCTACTTCACCTTGCCTCTGTGCTCCATGGATTGTTGCACGTTGGCAAAGGTAAAACAAAAATTGGTTTGCTCCCAAATTCTCCCAGGCAGCCAAAGATTATGGCTTAGCTTGCCCTGTCTGCCAAGCCCACAAAGTGGGTAAACCTGTAAAGACAGTTCCGGCAACCAGACCTCTGCCTTTGAGACCATGTCTGAATTTACAAATAGACTTTATTCAATTGCCTAAATGTCAATCTTTTGAATATGTGTTGGTTATCGTTTGCTTGTTTTTAAGATGGGTAAAAGCTTATTCCCTGCAGGAAAGCTGATGCCATCACAGTGGCAAAAAACTTCTAAATCATTACATCCCATTATAGAGAATACATTTTGTGATTTCCAGTGATAAAGGTACCCACTTTACTGGACAAATTGTTTAACAAAAACTGTCAAAGAACTACTCTATCAGACAAGCACCGCACTGCGCACGACACCTGGAGAGCTCAGGAGCAAGAAAGAAATTAAACGAGATTTTAAAGAACAAACTTGCAAAAATATGTAAAACTCTGGCTTAACATGGGTAGAAGCACTCCCGATTGCCCTAATGAGCATAAGAGTGACTCCTAATCGGAAAACTGGACTCAGTCCACATGAAATTGCATGTGGCCGACCTATGAAATTGTTAAGCAGCCAAAAAATTGACCTGGCTGATGCAACACTTATTAAAGAAAGCATAGTCAAGTATTGTCAGGAACTTATGAGGTGTGTACAGTCTTATCATTATCAGGTTAAGGACGCCTTCCAAGAGGTCCTGACTGTGCCGTGCCATAAACTACAACCAGAAGATTAGGTTTGCGTGAAGGTTCACCAGTGGAAGACTGCCCTGGAACCCAGGTGAAAGGGTCCCTACCAAGTCCTTCTGACCACCCATACTGCTGTAAAGTGTGAGGAATTGTCCGCCTGGATTCATGCCTCCCACCGCTAACCGGTTCCAGTGCCTACACAAGTTGGCCCCAACAAAGAGCACTGCAGACCTGGTACCAGAAACCCAGGTCCAGAAGTAGACGGGGATCAGCACAGGCCTGGTACCGTCAATCCAGGCCCAGAAGCAGACGACATCGGACTTCAAGGGAGCCACGCACGTTCACCCCACCGCGAACCGGGTGAACCAGAAGCAGACGACATCTGTGCCCAGGGCAAATGGACTACTACCCCTTTGGGCGACCTGAAGCTTCAACTTCGACTGAGGAAACCTTAGACTGGTGGTGTCCTTTCCCGGAAGGAAGGCCTCGTTTTCTGGCCTGGGTTCTTATGTTTTTACTTTTATTATTTGTTATCTTTCTCTTTTGGTGGTATGGGATGTAAAGGCTGTAGAAACTAACAGCTCTAACACCTTTGTTCATCTTGCATATGAGCTGAAAGCTCGAATGCCAGAATTACATAATACGTCATGTTGAGTGTGTTCCCTAGTCCCAGTAGATAGTCAAAGAAGTCTGCTTATAGTTCCCATTTCCCTTTGTGCAATGAACATGACATGGACCCCATCTTAGAAGGATTCCTCAGGAAATCTAAACATTACTTAGGAAAAGACTGAGATTAAAAATAGAGGATTCCTGAATGTATGGAAAAACCCAGACATTAGTGCCTGATTCTAGTATGCTTGTTGGAATCAGTCAGTGCACTTGACATTTCCCATGTCGGGTCTGCTTATACTCTAACTGAAGATAAATACCAAATTATCAATGGTACAGCTGACTTTCTGATCCCTAGGTGGATGAAAGTAAATATATCGTCCTGCGTACCTTCCTTCACACACACCCATTATAACTGCTCCTCTCTAAATTGTTCTCAGCGCTCTCCTGGACCTAGCAACAAGTCTCTCTGTTTATGCTCTTATCCGAATGGTCCAACCCTACGCATCGGACCGGTGAGAGCCAACCCTTATTTAGAGTGTACTGAGTGTGCGGTAACAAAGCATATTTGACCCTTCCTCCTTCATGGAGTGGATCCTGCTACTTGGCCTGGTTGGAGCCACCTGTTCTTTACCGCCTTCATCTCCCCACTGGAGAGATTAGACATATGAGGGACGCTGAGACAGATGCTAAAGAATCTCGCCCTCCTACCTGGTGGGCTGTGAATGATTGGACAGGTGTTTGTGCGGCATTTCCCAATGCTTGTGGAGGAGCCTTTTATCGAATAGGAGGAGTACTGAGGCTTCAAGGAATTTTGGAAATAATGGCTAATACCACTGCTGATGCTTTAACTGATCTGGCTATCGAGCAGAGAAAGATCCGGCAGATAGTTCTCCAGAATCGCTTAGCACTAGACATTCTACTGGCCTCTCAAGGAGGAACATGCGCCTTGATAGGACAAGAGTGTTGTGTGTGTATATTCCCGACGTTTATAACGCCACTTAGGAAAGAGCGCATCATCTTATGCAGGTAGCAAAAAATCATGGAGGAAAGAAAGGGGATTCTTAGTGAAGCGACCTGTTTAGCTGGTTTCCAAATGTCGGTGGTTGGCTCCATAACTTACTTCGTAGCCCTGTCATTATTATTTGTGGCTTGGTAGTTCTCTATGTCCTAATTCGTTGTGGATGTTGGAGAGGCACTAAGGCGTGCTCCACCAAGCAGTAAATTGTTACAATGTGTCCCAAGAGTCCCTTCACGGTACTCTAGGGACAAAGGGGGGACTGTTAGGCCCTAGAAAATTAGGCTTAGTGCAGTTATGCTAAAGCAGATGTAACAAAGGTTTCTGGGTAGTCCCTGGACAGAACTGGAGATAAGTTCAAGCAGAGATGCACCCTACACGCTTGCTCAAGTTGCAAAATGAGATAAGTAAGAAGCTGCATTTTTGTACCTGCTGTGATGAGGAACAGTTTGTTTTGAGAACTGATAAGGAGACTCCCTGTTTCTGCTCTCCCCCTGTTCGTTCCAAACACCCTGTGTTCTCCTTTGGCCATAACAAACTGTCTCCTTTCTGCCCAGTACCTGTCTTTTGGGCTGATAAGAAATTGCTGATGCATTATGAATTGCTTAAAGCCATGATGTATAGTTGGCCAGGTGTGCATGGATACTAAAAGTTTCTAACCAATAAAGGAGGGTGAGTTGCTTGGGCAAATAGTCTATGACGCGATGGAACTGTCTATATAAGCCTACCTGTTAATGAAATCGTGGCTGGTTCACTTTGGAGACGGGCCGCTCTCTATTGTAAGTGCGCACTATTCAATAAAGAGCTTGTGATTGGATCTTGCTGGTGTTTCCTGTCTCTTTGCGGTCAGACAACGAACAGAGGCCGTCCGGGTTCGAGTCCCCGACATAATTTACTCCTAAATGTCTTCTAAGAGCCCAGTAAACAGTGGAAGTGTTGGTAATGCTGCTAGACAATATCGACTTCTGGTGGTTTAGCAAATTCTCCAGTTTGGCCCCAGTCAATTCCTGAGAATGCCGGACTCGAGAGAGTCAATCTGTACTAGAATTTGTGGCATGATTTCCCTTTACAAAAGCCTTGTTGACGCCTCAACCTATCATGTTCATATAACATGTGTAATAATTTTGTTCTTTACTATAATTTCAAACCAATTTGCCTGCTACATACAAGTTAGCTTTGACAGCCTATAATTGCTGGGATCTCCCCTGGAGGCTTGTTTTAAGAAATCGGTTATGTTATTTACCTGCCAGTTATCTGTTACAAAAGCTGATTTAAGAGACTAGTTACATTATCACACAACTGAGTGTAAATAGGATGTCATAATCCACTGAGGAGTATGTAAGTATTTGAGCCCCTTATCTCATAGCCACACTGATTTCTCTAAAAATAATCTAATGAAAGATGGAGCAGAAAACCTATGTCATGCTGGTTCTGAACAGGCCAAATCCTAACCCCCTTTTAAATCATTCTGAATTTCTCCACTGAGTTAAGCAAAGCTGCATCAAGGGCCTTATTCTGAGTCACTAAGGGCATGTCTACACTAGGAAACTATTTCAAAATAACTAAAATCGATGTAATAACTCCCGAAATAACAAAATCCAAATAGCGTGCCCTCGCTACGAGGAAGCCTTGAAATTAGTCCGAGGCAACCTCCATAAATGTGGACACAGTACCTTGACTTAGATCCCCAGAAAATACTGTGGAGTAATTAGTTTGAATTATTCTGAGGAATCTTTCTCTTAGTGGTCACTCGATAATGAGTAGGCTGTCTTTCTGTCACCCTCCTATTTGTGGATCTGTAGATGACTGACTAACCCGATTCTGGAGCCACAGGTCTTATCTCAGAAAAGGCAGGTCCTGGTGGCTATTGGAAGAACTCGGGGCAGTTTTTGCTGCTGTTTTCTCCTTCTCCACTTCTTCTCATCTGCACTGTGGTGGGACCTCTCCAATTGTGCCACCCCCTCATAGAATCATAGAATACTAGGACTGGAAGGGACCTTGAGAGGTCATCGAGTCCAGTCCCCTGCCCTCATGGCAGGACCAAATACTTTCTAGACCATCCCTGATAGACATTTATCTAACCTACTCTTAAATATCAAAATGACCTGGACAAATTGGAGAAATGGTCTGAGGTAAACAGGATGAAGTTTAATAAAGACAAATGTAAAGTGCTCCACTTAGGAAGGAACAATCAGTTTCATACATACAGAATGGGAAGCGACTGTCTGGGAAGGAGTACGGCAGAAAGGAATCTAGGGGTGATAGTGAAGTCATTCTTCTGCTCTACTTTGCGCTGGTTAGGCCTCAGTTGGAGTATTGTGTTCAGTTCTGGGCACCGCATTTCAAGAAAGATGTGGAGAAATTGGAGAGTGTCCAGAGAAGAGCAACGAGAATGATTAATGGTCTCGAGAACATGACCTATGAAGGAAGGCTGAAAGAATTGGGTTTGTTTAGTTTAGAAAAGAGAAGACTGAGGGGGGAGATGATAGCGGTTTCCAGGTATCTAAAAGGGTGTCACAAGGAGAAGCGAGAAAACTTGTTCATCTTGGCCTCTGAGGATAGAACAAGACGCAATGGGCTTAAACTGCAGCAAGAGAGGTTTAGATTGGACATTAGGAAAAAGTTCCTAACTGTCAGGGTGGTCAAACACTGGACTAAATTGCCCAGGGAGGTTGTGGAATCCCCATCTCTGGAGATACTTAAGAGTAGATTAGATAAATGTCTATCAGGGATGGTCTAGATAGTATTTGGTCCTGCCATGAGGGCAGGGGACTGGACTCGATGACCTCTCGAGGTCCCTTCCAGTCCTAGTATTCTATGATTCTATGATTCTATGAAACATACTGATAATATGATACTTCTTCATTCTCATATAAAGTTTCGTGTGATGTACAATGGTGCAAATAACAGATTTTTTATATTGCTGGCCATTCAGAAAAATTGGGGAAGGCAAGTGAATTCTTTTTGGTCAAAATAAACCCAATGTAAACAAAAAATCAGCAAATTGAAGAGTCAAAAATGATTTCTAGTTGAATGAAAAGTTTTGCTCTAGCCTCAATTAAAAGTTTGATTCTGATATTTTTTTAAAGCAAAGGAAAATTCACAATGAAAAATTATTTTGAATTCTAAATTGACACATTTTGTTATAAATCTGTCAAAGTAATTTGTGAAAGGTTTTTCTGGTTTTTTTTCTATGTGAACAATTTGTCAAAAATGACACAAATTCGTGGAATGTTGTGGTGTTCCAAATCTGTGTCTTTTCTCTAAAAAAAAAATGTATATTTGGGTCAAAAAGTTTCACTCAGAGCCAGGAAAGATAAATTAATCTGAAGCTTGAATTGAATTCCTAACAGACCTTGTTTTAAAAATTCCCTTAAGACAGAAGGTAATGCTTTAATGTCAAGAAAAGCTGGTTTGTGGAATTTCTGACTGGAATAGTAGCCGACAGCCTGTTGACATGTGATTTCCAACCCAATGTTGTAGTTCCTCCAGAGAACATTGGATGAGAATCACAATTTTTGAATACCAGGGGGGTAGCCGTGTTAGTCTGGATCTACAAAAGCGACAAGTAGTCCTGTAGCACCTTATAGACTAACAGATGTATTGGAGCATAAGCTTTCATGGGCAAAGACCCACTTCATGCATGCATGTGATGAAGTGGGTCTTTGTCCATGAAAGCTTGTGCTCCAATATATCTGTTAGTCTATAAGGTGCTACAGGACTACTTGTCAATTTTTGAATACTTATTCATTCAGCTTTAGTGAATCTGAAATAATTATGCGGTTTGATTAACACATAAAAAATCCTGTTTTTCCATTATTTTAGCCTATTTTTCTATGTGTGTAATTTCCAAGCAACCAGCAGTTTTCTTAACTGTTTTTATTTTCTTTAGAATTATGTACTGAATAGTTTTCCTAAATAATCCTTTGTCTGCAGAATGTTTGTGAGTTTTGAAAGTTCTGCTGTGTTAATTAGTTTTGGTTGGATACAAAGGTCACATAGTACTGTTACTATTCCCTGACTGGAATAAAATTACTTTGACTCAGGCATCTTGTGATTCCAAATTCAATGTGTGAAATCTATGTAGAGTCTTTAATTTTTGCTTAAAATTAATTGATACTGCAAATGTCCCTGCCTGCAAAATTGTCCATCGGAAATTTCATAGAAAGCAAATGCAACTGAGTGTAAACCACACATCATTTTTCATTCAAGCAAACTTGGTAGTAGAATGCTTGAGATAGTTATACAGGTCAACAATTTATCCATAACTAGCCAGAAATCTGCTCTTCCAGAGACTAGGGAATAGCTATCATAATTAAAATGACCTGTGGCTGTCTCATAGGGTTAAATTTTCTGATTCAGTCTCCTATTATACCAATTGCAAACCTTAAACACTACATACAAATACTTATGTTGTGCCTGAGAGGCTCCTGTTATTACATTAACTAGGGTACTGTTCATTATAATGCAATAAATCTCCAGAGTTACAATGTAATGTAGTCTTGTAGTGGGGTGGAATGGCCACCCACTGAGCCGGAGGCGGAGGAACCCCTCTGGCGGCCATTTTGGGCCCGGCCTAGCCCCGCCCCCTCACCTGACCGGAAGTCAGGGGGTGGGACTAGGACTATAAGAAGGTTGCCTGGGAGCTCAGTCAGGGCCCAGCCTCCGAGGGAGCCGGAGGCCTGGCTGGAGCTCCTGCCTGGGGAGGCTAAGACCCGGGCTAGGCCGCCCTCAGCCACCTTCCCAGAGGCCGGCCAGGGCCTCCCTGCCCGGGCTACTAGGGCCTGGTCGGGCCCGCCAGCTGAACCACTCGCGGACCCAGAGGACGGGACCGAGCTGCTGGACCAGCTGGACCCCCGGTGGGTACGAGAACGCCGGGCCGGACCGGCCCCGCGGAACACCCCAGAGCTCCGACCTCTTGACCCCTGGATTGGACCACCGGCCCCTGCGGAGACGACGCGGGCTTTAACTCCCCGACCTCTTGACCCCTGGATTGGACCACCGGCCCCTGCGGAGACGACGCGGGCTTCAACTCCCCGACCGGCTGCTGGGGCTACAGGTACTGGGGAAGAGGGAAGGGGGAGACAAGAGGCGGCCCAGGGGGTAGCGTGGGCTGAGAACCGCCCTAGGCCAGCACGTTGCGGGCTGGAGCCCCTGCTGAGCCCGTAGCAGCTGAACGGCTGCATCCAGGGCCCCTGGGCCGGGGCGCAGTGGAGTGGGTGGGCCTGCGCCCCTGCCACCCACCAACCGGGTGGCAGTCTCCCACCCCCTTGCCACAGCTGCAGCTGCCCTGCGTGCCCCGCCCTTGAACTAGGAACTCCCACAGACCTGTGGGTTTGTTTGCAGCCCGCCTTGCGTTGGGGGCCTGGCCGCCAGCTGCTGCCCTGCCCTGCTCGAGGGCTTGGGCGTCCGTATGAGGGGTTTGGCACCCGGCCACGATCCGGATCGGACCTTTAAAGGGCCAGGACTCGGACTTCTTTAAGGCCCAGTAGGGCCATAGGACGGGCTAGCCATCCACTGTACCAGGGCGGAGGATCCGCCTCCTAAAGGCCTGCCGGCCTACAACGAACCATCCCCCGGAAGGGGACAGCTTAGAGGCTATGGTTGTCACTGCCGGAGGGCAGTGACCAAAAGGGCGACGAGAGCCACACGCTACAAGTCTATTGCCTCAAGGTATCATAGCATACATATCCCTGGTGTCCCTGCTTGTGAACTCTGGATGCGTGTGTGTGAGACAGAGAGAGAGAGAAAGAGAGAAAGTCAGACAGACAGGCAGACAGACAAAGAGGATACTGCAGTGAATATATAAATAGAATCCAACAACGTTCGTAGTGCTGAAAGATGACAGTCCCTGAGGACTTGCTTAGCCAGTCACAGCCTTTCATTGGCCAAATATTCTTAAACATCCCATTTTCAACGTTGCTATTGTAGTTTGTTTAAGACACTTGGGCTATGTCTAGACTGCAAGCCTCTTTCGAAAGGGGCTCTTTCGACTGCACGCGGAACTTTCGAAAAAGCAAGCTGCTTTTTCGAAAGAAAGCACCCAGTGAGTCTGGATGCTCTCTTTCTAAAAAGCCTGTTTGCTTTCAAGAACGCCTTCTTTCGAAAGAGCACTTTCGAAAGAAGGCATTCTTCCTTGTGGAATTAGGTTTACCACCGTCGAAAGAAAAGCCGCATTCTTTCGATTTAATTTCGAAAGAACGCGGCTGCAGTCTAGACGCAGGTGAAGTTTTTTCGAAAAAAGGCTACTTTTTTCGAAAAACCCCCTGAGTCTGGACACAGCCTTGCTGCCCACTTGCTTCTCCAGAAACGAGGGAGGAAAGCACTAGACTTTGACTCGGAAAGCTGGGTTCTGTTCCTGGCCCTTCCCCCCAGACTTTCAGAGTGACGTTGGCCCCATGGTGCCTTATCTGTAAAATGGGAATAATACTTTCCTGCCTCCCAAGGAGAGCTCTTGTGAGATGCTCAGGTATTACACTAGGGAAGACTGCATGATAAATGAGCAAGCTGAGTGTGAGAGGGTGCAGTTAGTCCTGCCAACTTTTGTGTGCAGATGTGCCCAAGGGGCATGGGAAGTTTTAAACTCAATCACAGGATCCAGAGGAATCTCATGCATGGGGGATGCTGAGAGGCACTTAGTACTGTTTCAGGCTGGCATCTAGTTTGTAAGGCTGCCAGACCCTGGGTTATCTGCAGGTGGAATAGAACCTGGGACCTTTGGAGCTGAGAGCATGAGCCTCTACCACATCAGGTAAAAGCCAGCTGGCTCTCAGCTAAGACTGGACCAGACTCCTTAGTCTCTCTATAAGTGGTCTCAGTGCCAGATGGAACCGTGCACCATACCCAGTAGGTGTGCGGGAAACGTGCAGATGCTGCCTCTCTGCAGATCATATATAGAGAACAAATTTTACTGCTGCCCTCAGCTGCGGACAGAATTCCCATGCCCAGCCTCTGATGTTGTTATAGTCCAGGGAGAGAACGAAGCCAACAGAAATGTAACAAGCTTTTTAAAATTCCTTTAGTGCTGGTAGAAGATTTGTGAAGTGGAAACTTCTAAAGAGTGACATTCAGTTTGTCAGTGGAGCTGTTACAGCATAGACCAGGGGTGTGCAAAGGGGCCTCTGTGGGCTGGATCCGCCCACCAAGCAGGAGGATCCGGTCCACAGACGCCCTGCCACTCCCCCACCCGCAGGTCAATCAGGGCCTGGGGATGGGTAGGGCACAGGAAGGGCACATGAAGTCTCTCGCTACCTGCCTCCACCCTGCCCCCTGATTGGCCTGGGAGTGTGGGGAGCTCACGAAGTCTCCTCCTGTCCTTCCTGGGGGCGGGTACTTAGAGGGAATGGCCCGTGGTTCAGAACAGCTGGCAGTTGTCTCTAGGCAAGGGGCGGGGCCAAAGACTTCACATACCCTCCACCCCCAGGCCAATCAGGGTCCGGGGGAGGAGAACAGGGAAGTGTCCTGGCCCCTCCCCTTCCACCAGAGGCCCTGCCCCTTCTGGGGCAACCCGGGACTACTCCAAAAATTAGTGAAGTGACCTCCAGCCTAAAATTATTGCCCACCCCTGGCATAGATAATGGCAGTACAACCTTCTTCCCTCCTCCCCCAAAATGAGTCTCTACAGAACTCTGCAGAGGGCTACCTCTAAGCCGCAAGGACAGCCAAAAAGGGGATCAAATGTGTGTGTCATGAACTAGGGCAGGCATGGGGAACCTTTTTTGGTGGCGCTCTTGGCCCACAACAAAATCAGTTGAGGGCCACACACAAGTGAGCAGCAGAAAGACACTCCACACATTCCCCCAATACACCAGAGGCTGGGCAGGGGAGGGGGGGTCCAGGCTCGTAGATTTTGTGTGCTCCAGCCCTGAGGAGGGATGACAGGGGAGCTGGAACACCAGCACGTGCTCCCCACCCCTGATCTAGGGTCTGCACTAAAGCACTTAAAGTCAATGGAAAGTCTCCCGTTGGCTCAGGCACACAGAGACAAGTCCACTAGAAACTAAGATTATCAAACCCATTTCAGGTCAGCTGTCAATCAACTTAAAAGTGGCAGTTCTTGCATGTCGGTTCAAATAACAAAGGAGTTTTTGGAGCTGCACTTTCATTTCACTGCTGAGTATGACTGCATAACACGGCACCTCTGCAAGTCTCTTGCCTTGCAATTAGAGGGTGCCCCATTCACTCATGGTCAAAACCCGGAGTCAGAATTCCTCATCTTCACTTAGCCAGCCCTGCCTCCAAATGGCTTCTTAGCCTTTCTCCAGTGCTTGCCCAGGGATGCTCTGAGCCACTAATAAACTTACTAGAGGCACCTATGGCAAAGCTCTGAATGCTTTATTTCTTTCCATCGCCTTCTGTTTCCCACTTTAATTATGTTACTTATGAATTCCCTTAGATCTTCCTACTTGGTCTGACATGCAGGAAAGTTCACATTCATATGGAGCACACCAGGGAAGGATTGGTTCTGTTTTTCTCTTTGTCGTGACTGTAGAAATAACACAAGCTCCTTTGTGCCATGAGGAACTTGAGGTCACATTAGGGATAAAATGTGAGCGCCAGTAGTTGTGGGTTGAATGAAGCACTGTTCTGGGAGATTTTTTATTTTTTATTTTTTTTCATGAAGGGCCTTTGTGACTCAGGGTTAGGAATTTGCCTTATCTCAAAAATGCCTTTGGAAATCATACACTTTCACTGCACAAACTCAGCACAGAAGAATTGATGGCTAGTCATATACATCCTAGTATGTAAAGCCTCACTTGCACACATCCTACCTCTTGGTTTAATAACATCCAAACGTGGGACATAATAAGAAACTTTAAAAAAGCATTGGAGGATGAGGGACAAAAGAATCCATTCATGCAAAGAACTGAAATTGTGGTGGGAATTCTTTCTATAACCTCGGGTTCATAATTCAATATATCTGATAATTTCTCAACAGTAAAAGTGAAATCAAATTTGTGCAGCATGCTGATAGTTTGGGCGGGTAAGAGGCCATGTAGTCCAGTTGGTAGGATACTGGCTGGGTACTACTCCACTGTACCTGTCTTGTACATTTACATTGCAAGCTATTTACTACAGGGACTTGCTCTTACTATGGGTACGTCTACACTGCAACACTATTTCGAAATAACTGGTGCTATTCCAAAATAACCTAGTCCGTGTCCACACCACAGGCAGTTATTTCAAAATAGTGTCAGAATACGGTCAAGCTGGAGGACTTCTGACTCTGACTCATGTAGCCCTCATTGTACGAGGAATAAGGGAAGTCGGAGGAAGAGGGCTCTATTTCGAAATAAGTGCTGTGTAGACGCTCCCTGTTTCGAAATAAGCTGTTGTGAAATAAGATACGCAATTGATGTAGCTCTATTTGCATAACTTATTTTGAATTAAGCTCTGCAGTACAGACACACCCTAAGTGTTTGTACAGCTCCTAACACAATGTTTTCTCAGTCTTGACTGGACCTTAAGGTGCTATTGTATAATAATTATAATGACAAGTGATACCAAATAAGTCCTCCCAGTTTGAAAGTGAACCATTGATAACTAGTCTTTGGCTTTAAAGACCATGCTAGGGGTAGTTATCAATGGCTTGCTGTCCAAAGGGGAGAATATATCGAATGAGGTCCAAAGAGGTCTATCCTAGGTCTGCTACTATCCTATATTTTCATTTCTGACACAGAGAATGGAGTGGAGAGTATGCTTATGAAGGTTACAGATAACACGATGCTAGGAGGCATTGCAAGCACTTTGAAGGACAAAATTAGAGTTCAAAACAAATTAGACTGGAAAACGAGTCTAATATTAACAAGATGCAATTCAATAAAGACAAGTGTGAAGTGCAACTCTTAGGAGGGGAAAATGTGATGTGAGGCTACAAAATAAGGAATAACTAGATAGGTGGTAATAGTGCTGAAAAGAACTACAGGAAAGGGGGGTGGTAATGGATCACAAACTGACTCTGAGCCAGCAGTGTGATCCAGGTATGGAAAAGGCTTAAAGCATCAATTGGCATGTCCATACACAAGACAGACGAAGTCGCTATCCCACTCTATTCAGCACTAATGAGGCCTAATCTGGAGAATTGTCCACTTCTTGGTGTTCTATTTTAGGAAAGATTTGGACAAAAGGAAGAGAATCCAGAGGACACCCATACAAATGATAAAAGGGTGAGGACCAGATCTATGAGGAAATGTTAAAAAAAAACGGAACTTGCTAAGTCTTCAGAAAAGAAGACTGATATGGAACCTAATAAGTCTTCAAATATTTTAAGGGCTATTATAAAGTGGACAGCAATCAATTGTTCTCTATGTCCACTGAAGGCAGCACAAGATGTAATGGGTTTAATTTACAGCACCAAATTTAGGTTAGATATTAGGAAAAAATTTCCAATTATGATAGTTTAGCAATGGAGCTGGTTACTGATGGAGGTTGTGGAATCCCTGTTCTTGGAGGTTTTTAAGAGCAAGTTAAAACTCTTGAGGTCCCTCTGGGCATGTCTACACTAGGAAACTATTTTGAAATTAATAAATTCAATTTAATAACTCCTGAGTTGTATTCCTTTTTTTAAGAGGAATAAGGGATCTTTCGGAAAAGGCTTTATTTTCCGAAAGATCCGCGTCTAGACTGGCGCTTTTTTCCGGCAAAGCTCCGAGCCAGAAAAAAGCGGCAGCCATTTTTATGCACATGAAGCGGGGGGAATTTAAATCCCCACTTCATTTGCAATTGTGATGTGTCTAATTTGCATCCCTTTTATGGAAGAGGGATGCAGTCTAGACACAGCTGGCCCTTGAAACGAAAGATACTTGAGAGGGATGGTAACAAATTCAATACTGTTTTTTTCCAGACAGTTTGTTTACCACTCGCACATTGAACCAGACACTAACAAATATACTGTACCTAGAACATGTGAATGTCACCACAATTGAGACAAATAGGATGGTGTCTATGCTTTGGTTACCATACAAATCCCCAAACTTCTCCCGTGTTAATATACACTTTCTTAAAGTCATGCTCCCAAGTTGTTTGCAGCTCACCTGGGGAAGTATGTACCGTGGACTTGACAAGGAGACTTATGAACACAGGTAAGATTGGAGTAAATAATAAAGATAAATATGATCTCATAGCAAGTGACTAAAGATCTCATGCTTTAACTTCTTCCTCAGTGTAACTGAACTCCTTCTGGCTGCATGGGTCAAATACAGGAGGGGAGATGCCAAATTTCTGGGTAGCAGCCTGTTAAAGATACTGTATAAAACTAGCTTGTCGCTCATATCCATGTGCAGTCAACGCGGTGCTGACTCTGTTAAGTGAGCAATGTTTCTTGCATCTGCTCACGTGACACTCCAATGCAATGATAGCACTGGTATGAAAACAGTCAGATTAAACCAAAACTGAAGACCCTGTCGATGTTTTTATACCGTTGCCCATCAGTGGGGTTTCTGAGTGCTTTTATAGGGGTTGGCTAAGGCTGTGCCAGACCTGGATTTTCCATTTTTGTGGAAATGCTGCAGTTTTGGAAAAAAAATTCTACTCCAAAATGTAACCCAAAAGAACACCAGAAAAGGAAAGTGGAGGAAGGGGTTGGGGGCTGTCATTTCCAGTTGATCAAAAAGTTTTGTTTGGATACATTAAATCCTTTCATTCTGATTTCAGCCTTTCAAAACTCACTTGTAAAAAGTTATATAAAACAATGTTTAGAAATGTAAAAATTGAAATGCTCCATTTGAGAATATGCAGGAATTGAATGTCTGGGTATTTCTGATCTCCAAATGGTTCATGTTGATGTTTTTTTCAAAACAAACTTTTATCAATAATAAAATTGGGGGGCGGGGGGTAGACAAAACCAGTATTTTCTATTTTGATGAAAACATACCAGCCAGTTCTAAATCCTGGCCATTCATGCTCTTTAAAAAAATCCAAGCCACTTTTACTACATTAATCTGGCAGTTTGGCCAAATTCCAGCTAGAAGGAATTACGTCATCCATCTAAATTCCATCTCCTTTTTCATGTGTCGATGATTCTTTTCCTCATACCTTATCTGTGACCATTCTATAGTGTGGCTGAGCATTGTCTGAAGAGCTGCCTCATTTTATCTCAGTAACAAGTGAAAAGAGAGGCCGAAATTCAAAGGTTCAGCATCTGAAGATTGTTAACTTTTTTTAATGTTGGGGTGTTCCTGTGAAGATCCTTCAGTCACAGATGATATTGCCTGTTCTTTTCCCCCGTGTGTTAGAGCAGATCTACACTACAGCTTAAGTCAATCTAACTTGCATCACTCCGGGATGTGGAAAAGACACTTCCATTGTTCACTGCTGATCAAAACCTGGTGCTGGAAGGTTCGGCTTCATGGACGTGGCACTTCTACTGGAGACTTGCCCTTCGTCTTTCCTGCTGATGTTCGCCTTAGGGTGTGATAATCTACAACCTATCCTGGAAAATGATCCCTCACTCTCACAGGCCTTGGAAGACAGGCCAATCCTCACCTACAGGCGACCCCCTAACCCAGGGTGTAAGCTAAAGGGCCTCTGTGGGCCGGATCTGGCCCGTCAAGCAAGTTGATCTGGCAAGGAGTTCCACAGGTTGACTACACGCTGTGTAAAGAAGAACTTTCTTTTATTAGTTTTAAACCTGCTCCCCATTAATTTCATTTGGTGTCCTCTAGTTCTTCTATTATGGAAACTAATAAATAACTTTTTTTATCTGCCCTCTCCACACCACTCATGATTTTATAGACCTCTATCATATCCCCCTTCTGTCTCCTCTTTTCTAAACTGAAAAGTCCCAGTCGCTTTAACCTCTCCTCATATGGGACCCGTTCCAAACCCCTAATCATTTTAGTTGCCCTTTTCTGAACCCTTTCCAAGGCCAAAATACCTTTTTTGAGGTGAGAAGACCACATCTGTACACAGTATTCAAGATGTGGGCGTACCATAGTTTTATACAAGGGCAGTAAGATATTCTGTGTCTTATTTTCTATCCCTTTCCTAATAATTCCTAGCATCCTATTTGCCTTTCTGACCTCCGCTGCACTCTGTGTGGAAGTTTTCAGAGAACTGTCCACGATAACTCCAAGATCTCTTTCCTGATTTGTCATAGCCAAGTTAGCCCCCATCATACTGTATGTATAGTTGGGGTTATTTTTCCTGGTGTGCATTACTTCACACTTATCCACATTACATTTCATTTGCCATTTTGTTGCCCAATCACTCAGTTTGGTGAGATCTTTTTGGAGTCCCTCACAATCTGCTTCTGTCTTGACTATCCTAAACAGTTTGGTATCATCTGCAAACTTTACCACCTCACTGCTTACCCCTTTCTCCAGATCATTTATGAATAAGTTGAAAAGGATTGGTCCCAGGATTGACCCTTGGGGGACACCACTAGTTACCCCTCTCCATTCTGAAAATTTACCATTTATTCCTAACCTTTGTTTCCTGTCTTTTAACCAGTTCTCAACCCACGAAAGGACCTTCCCTCTTATCCCATGTCCATGTAATTTACACGAGAGCCTTTGGTGAGGGACCTTGTCAAAGGCTTTCTGAAAATCTAAGTATACTATATCTACTGGATCCCCCTTGTCTGCATGTTTGTTAATCCCCTCAAAGAACTCTAATAGATTAGCAAGACATGATTTCCCTTTACAGAAACTATGTTGACTTTTGTCCAACAAATTATGTTCTTCTACATGCTTCACAATTTTATTCTTTACTATTGTTTCAAGTAATTTGCCCGGTACTGAAGTTAGACTTACCAGTCTTTAATTGCCAGGATCGCCTCTAGAGCCCTTTTTAAATATTGGTGTCATGTTGGCTACCTTCCAGTCATTGGGTACGGAAGCTGATTCAAAGGATAGGTTACAAACCACAGATAATAGTTCAGCAATTTGCCATTTGAGTTCTTTTAGAACCCTTGGATGAATGCCATCCGGTCCCGGAGATTTGTTAACATTAAGTTTTTCTATTTGTTCCAAAACCTCCCCTAATGACACTTCAGTCTGGGACAGTTCCTCAGATTCATCACCCACAACGGACGGTGCAGATTTGGGAATCTTCCTAACATCCTCAGCCATGAAGACTGAAGCAAAGAAATCATTTAGTTTCTCCACAATGGCTTTATTGTCCTTGATTGCTCCTTTTATATCTCGATCGTCTAGGGGATCCACAGGTTTTTTAGCAGGCTTCCTGCTTCTAATGTACTTAAAAAACATTTTGTTATTTCTTTGAGAGTTTTTGGCTAGCTGTTCCTCAAAATCTTTTTTTGCTTTTCTTATTACATTTTTATACTTGATTTGACAGTGTTTATGTTCCTTTCTATTTATCTCACTAGGATTGGACTTCCACTTCTTAAAAGATGCCTTTTTGTCCCTCAATGCTTCTTTTACATGGTGGTTAAGCCACGGTGACTCATTTTTAGGTCTCTTGCTATGTTTTTTAATTTGGTGTATGCATTTAAGTTGGGTCTCTACTATGGTGTCTTTAAAAAGTTTCCATGCAGCTTGCAGGGATTTGGCTCTAGTCATTGTGCCTTTTAATTTCTGTTTAACTAACCTCCTCATTTTTGTGTAATTCCCCTTTTTGAAATTAAATGCCAGAGTGCTGGACTGCTGAAGTGTTCTTCCCACCACAGGAATGTTAAATGTTATTATATTATGGTCACTATTCCCAAGTGGTCCTGCAATGGTTATCTCCTGGACTTGATCCTGCACTCCACTCAGGACTAAATCGAGAATTGCCTCTACCCTTGTGGGTTCCTGTACCAGCTACTCCAAGAAGCAGTCATTTAAGCCATTGAAAAATTGTATCTCTGCTTCTCTTCCTGAGGTGCCATGTATCCAGTCAATATGGGGATAATTAAAATTCCCCATTATTATAGAGTTCTTTATTTTGGTAGCCTCTCTAATCTCCCTCAACATTTCAATGTCAGTATCGCTGTCCTGGTCAGGTGGTCGGTAATATATCCCTAATATATCTGAGGAAGTGGGGTTTGCCCACGAAAGCTCATGATACTACAGATATATTTTTGTTAGTCTCTAAGGGTATGTCTAGACTACATGGCTTCGTCGACGGAGCCATGTAGATGAGTTTACTAGACGTAGGAAAATGAAGCATCAATTTAAATAATCGCCGTGCTTCATTTACATCAAAATGGCCGATCAGCTGTTTGGCGGCACAGCGGAGCAGTCTGGATGCTCCGCGGTCAACAACAGAAGCCTTTGTTGACCGCTGCAGTAAACCTCATTCCACGAGGCATAACGGAGCGGTCGACAAAGGCTTCCATTGTCGATTGTGGAGCGTCCAGACTGCCCCGCTGTGCCGCCAAATGGCTGATCGGCAAAGCACGGCGGCCATTTTGATGTAAATGAAGCGGCGATTATTTAAATCGACGCTTCATTTTCCTATGTCTAGTAAACTCATCTACATGGCTCCGTCGATGGAGCCATGTAGTCTAGACATACCCTAAGGTGCTACAGGACTACATGATGTGTTACAGACTAACATGGCTACCCTGCTGAGGCCTTAAGGTACGGTTCTTCTCTGAAAGGGACTGTGAGAAAAGGAGATATGTCCCCTGTGTGAGATCGGCTGACTTCGGAAACAAAAGGTTTGGGCTTTTTTAATACTTTCGTTTCCTATTGGCCTGCAAAGCCCACATAGCTGAGATGGAGGGAACTATACGTTCTGCCCTGCTTTGGGCATACACCACCCAATTGTTCACTACATTTAAATCACTCATCTCTGTGCAAACCCACCAAAGGCAGAGGGGTCATACAGCAATCCCTGAGAACATTACAGTGAGGTTTCACAGACATCCCTGAGGGCTTTGTTTGGCCTGCAGACCCCTTGTTATGTTCGTTGATGCGTTAGATAGAAAGACCTCAAGCTTGACTCTGCGCCCAGGCTGATTTTATCGTGCTGGTGGTGAGAAGAAACAGTTTTATATTTGTAGGATATTTATTGCTGAGTATCTCAGACAGTCCATAAACGTGGAATCCCACTCTGGCATTTTTAGTGTGTGAAATGGATCTGTACTTTTAAAGTCTCTAAAAGTGCATACCAATAGAAGCATCATTTCTTTGTAGCTTGGAGGCTGAGGGCATTGCATTTCACAGCGTGCTTTGCCCCTAATTTTGTGACAAGGGTTGCCTGTCTCTCTACACCTGAGGTGGGGGATCATTACAGATGATTGCAACTGGACCCTAGGTTCTTGTTCCTGTAGTTTAACTCACTAAGTGCAATGCTGTACAGTTCGGTAGTTTTATAGCCACTGCCTTTCTGCATACGGATTTCAACCCCACCAGATGTTCATTATATTACCTTGATAGATGGTATTAGATGAGGTTCATTTAGGACAGGTTTATTGTGAGAATAGTCAGTCCCAAAGCTCAACGGCTCTAACAAGGGAAATTAAGATCCTCCTACAATCTCGTTTGCTCGTATCATTGTTAAAATGAGAAGATGGATTGCAACAACTCAACAGTGATTTCTGTCCAAACCTAAACATGGGTACTTGTCAACATAGTGATGTGGGGATAAAAGATGGGCATTACTGTAAGGAAAATCTGGTTGGAAGGAGAGAAAAATAGCAGATATACAAGAGTGATTTGTCAGATGCAAAAATCAAAATGACTTTCCAAGGAATTTATGCCTGCTCAAACAAGAAGCTAGTCAGAGATTGGAACCTTGCCCAGCATACAAATTCACTAACCGAACCAAACCCCACAGGGGTTGCAGAGTGTCGGTAACCTCTCGAAAGCCAAACATATTGTACATTTGAAGAGCCCGATCCAAAATTCCCTGTTTGCCCTCAATTTCCCCTGATGTGATTAGAATCTGGCTTTTTAGACTGATTCATTTACATACCACTTCTCTCTTAAGGAATAATGAGATCCCATTCATAGTCCTGCCTTCCATCTGGATGGCCATTAGAAGCTTAGCATGTTAATACACTATAGACCCCAGGCTCAATCTTGTGAAGTGCTGACCAAGCAATCTCCTAAAAGATGTGAAGCCCCCTCAACTCCTCTGTGGGTATGTATGTGCTACAAGCACTCTAGGCAGCAGACACCGTCAATGGTGACATAAAGGGGTTGTAGAAAAGCCATTGTTGTCTAAAACCTCCAGAGAGAGTACCTAAGCCAGGGAATAATCCTTAGGTCATTTTAACTACATCTCTCAGGCTACGTCTAGACTGCAGGAATTTGTCACCAGAGGCAATGCAAATGAAGCGCTCATTAGCATTTCTCGCGCTGTCATTTGCATAGTTTTTTCCGATCCTTTTTTGCGGAAGAGGTTTTTGCGCAAAAACAAGCAGTGTAGATGGGGCCATTTTGTACACAAAAACTCTTTTGCACAAGATCCCTTATGCTTCAAAAAAGGAGGTATACAGGATCTTGTGCAAAAAATGGTCCCGTCTACACTTCTTCTTTTTTTACCTGTATCTTAATGGTGCTTCTCAAGCACTTAGGGTATGACTACACTAGCTCCCTAGTTCGATCTAGGGAGGCTAATGAGGGAGACCGAAATTGACGCAGCAGTGAAACGGGATTCCGAATTAAAGCCCTAACTCAAATTAGCTGTTATTCCTCCTGCAATGAGGTTTGCCAACTAATTCGATTTAAGGGCTTTAATTCGGAATCCCGTTTCACTGCCGCGTGTAGAAGCGGGCAGTTACTTCGGGATCGTCAATTTCTAAAATGGCGACCATCCGGGAGCATGCTAATGAAGCGTGGGATATTTAAATCCCGTGCTTCATTTGCAATTTCAGTCGCCCTCATTAGCCTCTCTAGATCAAACTACGGGGCTAGTGTAGATATATCCTCAGTTGTGCTATTGTGACTGATAACCACACCTCGTCTGCGAGTCAGGACACAGCCTCAGAGTCATGGCAAGGTCGGAACTTCTTCTGGTGTAAACGGGGCAGGCGCCACTGAAACCAAAGAGAGGCTGAGAACCTGGCCAACAATCTTGAATGATTCTGGGTACTACACGCCCTCCAAAAGCTGGATTTTAGATTGTTCTAGCAAACCGCAGCTCGTGAGTCACTCAGCTAATGTATGGGGCACAGAGCCCCTCTCACTCAGCACAAACTTTCCCTCTAGTTTTTCCCCTCTGTGTGCAGAATAAATTTTGTTCTGTGCACAGAGGCATATGCGGATGTGCACCTCCAGTAGAAACACATGCTGGCAGCTTTGGGCGCTCTGCTTAATCAGTTAGGCAGCACCTGAATCTCTCCTGGGTGGCCCCCCAAGCACCCAGCTTACAGGGACATTGCCCACCTCCAGTCTTCACCTAGCAGATGGGGAAGGGGTGAAACTTGGGGCTTACTGGGCTCAGGGTATCTCCAGAGATGACTGGTGCATGCAGGGAGGGTGCACAATTTAAATGTTCTTCAACCTCCCTGTTCCCTGTTAAGCCATGTACCCACTTGCCTGCAGTAGACCCTCCCTGCAGCTCCCGGGTGTTCGCTCCTGGTAGAGGCAGCAGCAGATAGCTGGAAGCTGCAGGGAGGGGTGGCTGCTTTAGCTCCCCAGGGAGAGGCAGCAGCACAAGCAGAGGTGCTCCCTGCAGCTCCTACTGTGTCTCCCCATGGCTGCAGCTCCCACTTGCCGGCTCCAGCATCTGCCGTGCAGGCAAAGAGCTGGGTAGCACCATGTGACCACACAGGGCCAACAAGGCCTGGCAAAAATCGGGGGGGGGGGCCACAATCCCAAAGATCCCCAGTGTTACCTCCAGCGTCTGCCCAGCGGTATTGGGGGTGTTGGGGCTTGAGTGCTGTGGGGCATGCCTGACAGGGCTCCAGGGATTCGGAAAAAGCAGGACATGAGCCCTGAGCCCTGGCGGACACTTCCCACAGGGCAGACACCCCACAGGGCAGACATCCTGCAGGCATGCCCTGGCTCTCCAGCTTCTGGAGATTGTCAACTGCTGTGCAGATGGCCCAGTAATTTTGACCAACTATGATGTCGTGCAACAAATACGAACTGGAAGGGTTATGCAGATAATATGCAGGGTTAAAACTCGTCTTTTTAAATGGACCCAATATTTTCAAGCCACTGAAAGGCTCCAGTTTTAGGGTACGTCTAGACTACCACGTTTTGTTGACGGAAGTTTTGTCGACAGATACTGTCGACAAAACTTCCGTCGACAAAGAGCGTCCAGACACATTGAGTTCTGTCGACAAAGCAAGCTGCTTTGTCGACAGAACTCCGTAGTCTGGACGCAATGTTACAGGCAATAACACCTTCTGTCGACAGAGTTCTGTCGACAGAAGGTGTTATGCCTCGTAAAATGAGGTATACCAGCGTCGACAAAACTGCTGAGTTCTGTCGACGTTATGTCGACAGAACTCAGCGGTAGTGTAGACGCTGGTATAGTTTTGTCGACAAAAGTCCACTTTTGTCGACAAAACTAGGTAGTCTAGACACACCCTTAGCTGCTTTTGGTCTTGAGTGAAGAGTCATGGGAAAACAGACCTGGAGTCCATCAGCTCTAGCACTGCACTTATAGGGAAGTACTCTCAAGAGAGAGAATCACAGAATCATAGAATCCTAGAGCTGGAAGAGACCTCAGGAGGTCATTGAGTCCAGCCCCCTGCCCAAGGCAGGACCAATCCCAAATAAATCATCCCAGCCAGGGATTTGTCAAGCCAATGGAGATTCTACCACCTCCCTAAGGAACCCATCCCAGTGCTCCTAGGGAAATAGTTTTTCCTAATATCCAACCTAGACCTCCCCCACTGCAACTTGAGACCATTGCTCCCTGTTCTGCCATCTGTCACTACTGAGAACAGCCTCTCTCCATCCTCTTGGAAGATATGCTGAGGCTGTGCATTCTAGCCTCACCTGGAGCACTGGTATTCAATAACCCAATGGTTCCACTGTTTTTAAGTACCTAAAAGGTGTTACAAGGAGGTTTCCTTGACAAGAAGCAATGGGCTTAAATTACAGCAAGGGATGTTTAGGATAGACTGTCTGTGTGGTTAAACACTGGAATAAATTGACTAGGGAGGTTGTGGAATCCCCATCACTGGAGATATTTAAGAGCAGGTTAGGCGGACGTCTATCAGGGTTGGTGTGGATGGTGCTTGGTCCTGCCATGAGGGTAGGGGACAGGACTTGACCTCTCGAGGTCCCTTTCAACTCTAGTATTCTAGTATTATAATGCCTCTGAGTATCGTTATCCTTACAAATGTCCAGTCACTCTTTGAATCTTGCTGAGTTCTTGGTCCCAGAGGAATCCTGTGCAGTCCGGGTTGGTTCTGTGACGAGGATCAATGTATTCATTATCCAAAGATAACCAATTGCCTAATGGACCAGGTTCTCAGATGGCGTAAATCATTGCAGCTTCAGTGAAATCAGTAGACCACCTTCCGGTGTCATCATTTCCACCATGTAAAATGCTGCTGTTATCAGAATAGACACAAAGAGCAAACCAATGGAAAATCAGGCTCATGTCACTCTGCTATTTCTCACGCATGATCTCTTAATAATGGGGGAGCTAGTCAGTGTTCAGTAAGGAAGCTCAGAACTGGGTAGAGCCAAAGGATATTTTTCCTGCTGGTTCTTAATTAAATCTAATTTGGGTTGTTGTGGTTTTTTTTTTCAAATATTTTGGAGGATGTTATTCGGACGGTTGTGGTTTGGGGGTGGGGTTGTGAGTTTTGTTTTGTTTGGGAACTGTAAGGACAGCTTGAATGATTCATGAGGGCACATATACGGTATTTTCATTGCTGGAGGCTTAGCAGTAGAAATAACAAAGAACGTGCAATGATTTTTCTTACTGGATATTTCCTGTCAACACAGAATGCATTTCTGGGAAGAAATGCAATCATGTCATTTTACAAATCTGGCTCATTGAAGTACAGCGCGAGAGTGCTGACACCATGAATGGTATAAAGGACAGTGATGGGTGGATGTCAAAAGGCATTAGAGTCTAGCTGGAATCGGCAACAGAAGCTTGTTATAATTATTCAAAGCAGCATCCAAACTCTCTAAAGCTCTTGGGTATGTAGGCTTGGGCTGCAAATCTTATTAATAGAACAGGCTCTCTTCCAAAATGTTTAGTAGAACTGGTCGGAAGAGGTGAGGGGTTTATTATTTTCTTTGGAAAGATTAGAACAAAATGACAAATATATTTTCACCAAAATGTGTTGGGGTTTCATAAAAAAAAACCTGAAAATTAAAACTTTCTATTTTCAGTCTGAGTGCTTCCACCAAAATCCCTAGAATGTTGACAAAAATAAGTCTTCTCATAACACTTTCCAGGAAATAACAAAGGCATTTTTGTTGCAAAATAATTACCTGACCATTTTAATCATTAGTTTGTTTCACTTCTACACACACACACACACACACACACACACACACACACACACACACACACACGAAGAATGAAAGGATGCTCCAATGGCCGAGATGCTAGCTTGGACCTAGGTTTAAATTCTTTTCTGACCTCTAACAAGTCAATTAGTTACTCCATGACTTAGTTTCCCAACTGTAAAAATGCAATAATAATGTACCTTAAAGGGGTGTTATGAAGACAAATACATTCGAGGCTAGGAGTCTCAGATACAAAAGCAATGTGGACTATATAAGTACCTTAGATGACAAGATTTTTAATATTTCCTCTCCTGACCAGAAACAAGTAATGAAACTTAAAAAAAAAATGAAGAAAACCTGATCTGGGCCTCTGATTTCAAGGGAACTAGAAAAGTAAAAGGGAACCTCAGAGTTCATTGAAAATATAATGAAAGTTCCTAGCCTTTTCTATTAGATAGGTCATGGCATTACTTCTTCCATTAAATTTTAGGTACTTCCCAATTTATCATCTCATTAACAATTTCCCAAAGACCCAGACCACCCATTTGCATAAAAGGTATGAAAACCATAGCCCACGTCTCCACTTGCCATGCTGGAGATCAATCTTCTGGTGTTCAATTTAGTGGGTCTAGATAAGACCTGCTAAATCAAACATTGAGAGCAGCCCTGGTTGACACTGCTACTCCTGGCGTTCTCAAGGAGTAAGAGAAGCCAACAGGATCTTGGCTCCTATAAGCCTCTCTCTGTGAAGATAGCGCCAAGCTTGGCTTAAAGTATGAATAAACCCAAATGAAGGTTAAAAATTATTTCCTGTGGGCTCAGTCACATCAAGTTTTCAGCAAAAGTTCAAGTCTATCTATTTCAGACCGATATATTCCTCCCTTACGTAGCACTAAAGCTGATTATTTCAGAGCATAAGTATTAAGAAATATGGTTGGTTGGTTGTATCAAGGGATGCTGTAGCCTACTTTAAAGGGTGTATATTAAGGCACAGGACCTATCAGAAACAATTTTTCCAAGCCCCAACCCAGAGGGAATGCAGCAACAGCCATTTAAATACTTGATTAAGGAGTGTGTTTGTTAAAATAACAATTCTCCAGTGCACTGAAGAAATAAACATACTGAAGAATTGAGCTGAGAAATATAAAAATGATCTCTACAATGAATTTCAGAATACATTATTTTTTCTTTTGATTTACAGACATACTAGATAAAACACTACTCAACTAGGCAGCGGCCTTACAAACAATCCTCCCACCACACTGTTTGTTAACTGCTGTGTATCTCTTACTTTATCCACAATAAACAGCAAATTTCAGATGCAATTACATTGATCATGGAAGAGTTGGCAGGAAAATGGGGTGAACATTTTTTTTTTTTTAAATTGGAAACTCTGTGGCTGGATGGATCAGCTCACAGCATGCAGAGATGAATAAAAGATTCAGGATGAAGGCCTCAGCCATGCTGGACCCTGTCAAACCAAACTCAAAGACTATAAAGTTGATTGGACACACTTAGCAGCATGACATAAATAGTAACAGGTCGTGCTGCAATGTCCATCACCATCACATCCTATCTCCATGGCAAATGTCATTCCATTATGATGTCAGAGTCCTTCAGATAGTTGGATGGAGGTGAATGGATAGGAGGAGTCGCCGCTTTAGAAGAATCTGGGGTGTATTGGAAGGAGGATGAGGAAGAGAGCTGCTTTCTCATGGTCAATCAAGAATGTAACATTGCTCCATGATAACACTGATATTGGACCAGACTTAAGGGTCTAGTGTCAGTTGAAGTCCATCTGGGAAGAACCAGCAACAGGCACAGCACAGAATGTCTTTAGGAAGCTAGGCTGAATCAACGTGAGGATCACCTTAATATTGTCTGTGAAGGATCTATGTGAAGAAGATTCTTAGAGGGACTTTATTTATTAGGGTGTCCTTTTTCACAGGCTGCTGTTGTAATGACACCTTCCATTGCTCAGAACCCTAAGGCAAGTATCAGAGGTGTAGCCGTGTTAGTCTGAAACTGCAAAAGCGGCGAGGAGTCCTGTGGCACCTTAGGCTGTGTCTAGACTACATGCCTCTGTCGGTAGAGGCATGTAGATTAGACACATAGGCAAAATCAAATGAAGCCGCTATTTAAATGATCGCGGCTTCATTTAAATTTATATGGCTGCTGCGCTGAGCCGACAAACAGCTGATCAGCTGTTTGTCCGCTCAGCGCGCTAGTCTGGACGCTCCCCTGCCGACATCAAAGCCCTTTGTCGGCAGCCCCGTTATTCCTCGTGAGATGAGGTTTACCGGGGCTGCCAACAAAGGGCTTTGATGTCGGCAGAGGAGCGTCCAGACTAGCGCGCTGAGCGGACAAACAGCTGATCAGCTGTTTGTCGGCTCAGCGCGGCAGCCATGTAAATTTAAATGAAGCCGCGATCATTTAAATCGCGGCATCATTTGACTTTGCTAAACAAACAAATCTACATGGCTCTGTCGATGGAGCCATGTAGTTTAGACGTACCCTTATAGACTAACTGAAGTGTAGGAGCATAAGCTTTCGTGGGCAAAGACCCACTTCGTCAGATCCATGTCCCTAAGGCAGGGGTTCTTAAACTTTGTGAAACGCAGGACAGAAACAGAGGTGACTATAGACATCCCATCCGATGCCCTAGGCACCTGGAACAAGTTACAAGAACAAAACAAAGCAAAAAAAACCTGACCCCTACAAAATACATATACACAGGAACTTTGTTATAGAGTTTCTTTTTCCCCACGTGACAGGGTTGAGGGAGACACCATCGCATGCAGGGTGAGTACACTCGATTTCTCTTAGGGTGTAGGGGTAGGGCATATGTAACCTATGTGTATGCTGCCTTAATCCATGTCAATATACTCACCCTTGTTCGCAGAGCGCAAAGTCAGTGTACTCACCCCTAATAGCTGGGCAGTGCAGCCTAATGGAGAGTCAATAGATTTGCCCCAGTCAGCAGGCCAGTAATACCTAGTGGTTAGAGGCCCTAGATTCTCCACTCTTAGTAGAACAGTAAGGCCTAGTGGCCAAAGTCAGTAAATTCACCCCAATTAGCAGGGCAGTATGCCCCAATAGCCATAGATTTGTCCCAGTTGACAGTGCTGTTAGGCCTAGCAGACAGACTCTCTAAATTCACCTGTCTTAGTAAAAGTCTAGTGGCCAACGGCAGTAAATTCACCCTGGTTAGCAGGGCAGTGAGGCCCACCAGCCAGAATCCCTAGATTCATGCCTCCTAGTGAAACTGTAACGCCTAGTTGCCAAGTGGTTGGGAAAGAGGAGTTGTCATGCTCAAGAAGGGGGGTGACAACCTGGTTAGTGGGGTCTGGGCCCTCCTTTTCCACCAGGACTCCAGCCCAGGGCCCTGCTAGTGAAAGCAGCATGTGCCACTGAGTTGGCAAGGATGCAGGCTTTGACCAAAACCCGCTGACTCAAAATTCCAGTTCACTAACAGGCCACTCTCTAATTCCCCTGGGACGTGGCTTCCACAGCCCACAATGTAGGGTTAACCCTTCCCCATCAAGTGCAGGGTGAGTGCACCCCACTGTACCCCCTCAAGGGCCAACCTCACTCAAAGCAGAGGTTCAGTATGAGCCGTCAATGACAAACTCTCATTAGCTTAGAGTTTGACAGCTGGATTTGGTCCTGTAAGTGGAATTGTGAGGAACTGAAGACAATGAGAACTTTCCTTCTGCTTCACACGAAAATGGATCTGCTCCATATATCAGTGGGTGTACATAAATAGGAAGTTTTCTTGAGAGACACAGGATGCCCTGAAAACTCACCATGACAGCTCTCCAGCCAACGCACAAAGTCGTCTCACCAAGGGCCAGATTTTGACACCTTTTCCCATGCTGATGCCTAAGAGGTCCCAAATATATCTTAGACGTCCCAATAATAGGTCTATCCATGGTTATTAGCCAAGATAAGCAGGAATGGTGTCCCTAGCCTCGGTTTGTCAGAAGGTGGGAATGGGCGATGGAGGGATGGTGGATCGCTTGACGATTCCCTGTTCTGTTCATTCCCTCAGGGGCATCTGGCATTGGCCACTGTCAGAACACAGGACACTGGACGAGCTAGACCTTTCGTCTGACCCAGGATGGCCGTTCTTATGTTAATTTTGAGTTTGCAAGTCTGAGATGCAAGTTTCTATCCTTTGTGCTTGACCTCTCTCTAGCACTCACAGACTCTGAGAGTATGTCTACACTAGCTCGTTAATTCGAGCTAAGTAGGCAAATGAGGCAACCGGAGTTGCAAATGAAGCCCGAGATTTAAATATTCCGAGCTTTATTTGCGTGTTCCTGTCCGGTCGCTATTTTGAAATTTCACTAGCCCGAACTCACTGCTGCGCGGCTACACGCGGCAGTGAAACGTTAATTTGAACTTGGTCCTTAGTTCGAATTAACTGTTACTCCTCATTCCTTGTGGCACTGCTCGTGGAATAAGAAGTAACAGTTAATTCGAAGTAAGGACTTAGTTCAAATCAATGTTTCACTGCCGCATGGCAGTGAGTTTGGGCTTGTGAAATTTCAAAATGGCGACCGGACGGGAACATGCAAATAAAGCCCGGGATATTTAAATCCTGGGTGTGCGCGTGGGATGCTGAGTCAACCTGATTGGGCATGGGCTCAGCTGCCCGCGCGCTCTTCCCCCAGTCTTTGACTCAGTTTCTCGTCCTACTCATTATACCCCTTCCTGGCATCTGTAGCTGGGTTCTGCGCCTGACACCAGGGTGCTGGGTAGGGGGGCCCGGGCCTGCCCTCTCACACGGGCCCCAGCCCAGGACCCTAAGGACAGGTTCGGTTGACCTGTCCAGCCAGTGGGGCTAGCACCCGAAACTCGCCAGCTCACCGGCTCAATGCCCCATCCTGGGCTGCTTTCTACCCCGCAATCCTTGCCTATCTTGACCCTAGCTCCAACTGGGCTCGCCTCTCTCCGGCAGGGACCGCACTGCTGCTGGCTCACTCCCTTGCCTCCCCCCTCCCTGCGGCTGTCGTCTCCCTTTTTAAACACCGCGCCGGCACTTTGCTGGCGTGATGTCACTGGCCGTCTCGTCGCGCCCCCATCAAGCCTCCCGGCGTTCATCCAGCTAGCCCCTCCCCCATCGCCCAGCTGTGCGGCAGCTGCCGTACAGGTGCCGCATGCCGCTCGCGTCTCCTGGTGCATTCCCAGGAGCGCGAGCGCAACCGCCGGTTCAGTGCGGGGCAGCTCTGTCTCCGCGGGGTGGGGGCAGTCTGTCCCGTCACACCGGGCTTCATTTGCAACTCCGGTTGCCTCATTTGCCTACCTAGCTCGAATTAATGAGCTAGTGTAGACATACCCTGAGTGTTCATTTGGCTGAATGCATGGAGAAGCCCATTCTGAAATACGTTTTATTTGAAAAATGCACTTCTGGTAGGACTAAGACCTGCTGCTCTGGCTTTTTTTACTTGCAGAAGTGGCCACAAAGTTCACCTCCACCCCTATAGAATCATAAGCTCATTTGCCCCCTGTGGCCTTCACCCCCATCTCCCTCATCTTTCTGGCATATCGCACCGTGTGTCATTTCTCCCCATTTTTAATGTGAGCGCTACAGACGTCAGACCACATTATTTTCACGGCAGGTCCTGTGGCACTTGGCAGCTCGCTGGCCTCCTTTCAAACCGTTTAGCATGGAAAAATCCCCAGAGTGGGGGAAGGGCAGTGAGTGATGTTCAATAATTGCTACACAATTGTCACCCCGTGTTCTCCCCCTACTCAACAGTCAGCCCTACCGCTGACACGCATTGAAACACAAATCAACTTCTAGGCCATTAGCGATGTATGTTGTAGAGTGATGAGACTCTGAGCTGCATTATTCTTGCTGTTAAGCCTCAAAGCTAAATCAGTCTGTGGGCACCCATGTATAAGTCCGCCCAGTCACTGAAGACACAGAACCTCTGAATTAAAGCCTCTTAATAAAAAAGATAAAGATATCCCGTCACACCCAGTACTTCATGGATTTTCTGACATACAAAACAGCCCCCTTAAATGTACATGGACAAACATTAATCTTACCCAATGCTTTCTGATCATGAGAAACTAAGAACAACTTTTTCAGATCTTGATATCTAATGTTGGTCTCTCAGATCAGTATTTAGGATCACTAATATAAAGCACCGAGCGTCCGAAATCCCACTGAAGTTAATAGGAGCTGCAAGAACCCTGCCTCAAACCAATAAATATAGTTAATATAGAGTCTCCAAAGTATTATACTGATCGTTTTTATTTTATGATGTCACAAAAGCATCTGTATTTCTTTGTCCCCAGCCAGGGAATGCTCCACACTTAAGTGTGGAGGAGGGGAGGATAGCTCAGTTTATTGAGCATTGGCCTGCTAAACCCAGAGGTGTGAGCTCAATCTTTGCAGAGGCCATTTAGGAATTTGGGGCAAAAATTCATCAGGGATGGTACTTGGTCCTGCTGTGAAGGCAGGGGACTGGACTTGATGACCTTTCAAGGTCCCTTCCAGTTCTAGGAGACAGGCAATCTCCATTATATTATAAGTCATTACAAGACTAGCTTTCTTGCCTGACCTTATACATATGGGAGGATGGAGCCATTTTTAGTGGAGTGAGTGAATTTAGAGTGGATGGGAGAAAAATCTCACAAGGGCAGATATCAATGGGGGGTAGATAAGTGGGTGGGTAGAGGGCAAAGGCAATCAATGTTGTAGTGTTTAAAGGGTTAATTGTCCTTACTATTCTAGAGTTAGGAGACTCCAGCCCTTTAGTGACCTTTGATTTCTTATTTGATGGAAAGAGCAGAGAAGAGCTCAAAGCAGGATAAGGGAAAACAGACAAGGAAAGAAAGGAGACAATAAAGAAAGATCTGTGACTGCCTGAAGACTATATTCTCCCTTTAAACAAACAAACAAACATTTTGTTTAAACAGAGGGCAAATTGCCCAAAGCAGAACATCAGCCTGAGTTTTCTCGTATGTCTTCGTAAGTTGATGCTTGACTGGTCCTTTTGACAAGTAACATCCAACAGAATTTTTATTTGTCCTCTATATGTGAGTATAATATCCAAAGGGAGTCGTCACTGGAGTTTCCATATGGCTTCATCAGTGCATTGTCTCTTTTGGAGTCAGCCTCTTTTGTCAGTTCTCTCTGTGGCTGTTGTTTTAAACTGTTTTGTGTAGGCTTCTTTGATGTCCTGGCAAGCAAAGGGGCCAATCAGTGTTCAGCTGCTTTCTTTGTACTTGCTCGTCCCGCGCCTCAGATCCACCTCTTGTTCATTGGCATTGTCTGCATACTCTCGGAGAGCAGAATGTCATTATCATATCACAGCCGCAGAACGGCGGAGGGGAACTGGAGAAAAATTTAATTCTCTCCTGCACACAGTCTCTCTCGCTCTCTTCCCCTCCCTCTCTCTCTCACACACACACACACACACACACAGAGCCATCATCTAGTGGCACGCTAGTCATTTGGGCATGCATATAGTATTTGCTTCTCACTATGGGTGGTTGGTAATGTAGGCAAAGGAAGGCATTGCCTTCCCAAAACTGCCTATACTTCCTAGCCACCTGGGAGGGTGGAGCCGTGGCCCACTAGCCCCAGCTCTTTGGCTGGTCAGGAAGGATCAGGCTTCAGGGCATGGGTTGGGTGGGGCGTGGCTCCACCAGGGGGCAGGTTGCTGCAGGGGGGGGAGTCTCGGGTGGAAGGGGTGGAGCCTTGGTCAGAAGGGGCGGGGTTAAGGCTTGCCTTTCCCAGCTGGGCCTTCACCCACTGCCCACGCTTCTTACTCTGTGTCACCAAATACAGCTTTATATAGTGGGGGGAAAGTTCATGCTCTTTGATCTTATGGAGCCAAGTTTCCCAAAGGGCCTGAATTTCAAGGGATCTGCTCCTACAACGGGGGCAAATTTACAAACAAGCTCAGCTCCCAGCAGTTTGCCATAGTGACACGCCGCTGACCCGATTTGTCAAAAGAGCACAGCGTCCAGTGTGAGAATCTGGGCCGGGCTCTTATTTTGGTGCCTAATTCAGAGCTTCGTTTTGAAAGTGAGGCTGCTGAGACAAAGCAAAATATTTCCAAACTTCAAGGTGAGATCGTGAATCTAGAGGAAGCATCGAGGGTGAATCCAATCAGAGATGCTCCCTGCAGCAATTTCTGTGCAACATGCATAGCTCCGCTTTCTCGCATTTGAACTTTTTGAATGCAAATCATTTTTTTTTAAAAAAAAAGGAAACAGCATGTAAAACTGCCCTTGTTCTTTCTCCTCCTTTCCCTTCACTTTATCCTGTCAGCGCTGCATATATCAAACCAGAGCTCTGAGTTTTAACTAGGCTTTACTGTTTCATTCTGCTTCATGAATTTTTCAGTGTTTACACTTATGCTTAATATAATAAGATTGATAGTGCAGTTGCCTGATAGAGTCTCATCCAGACTCCTCAGCTACAAAGAGGTTTGTTCTTTCCCCCTTATTTTCTGTGAGCTCCAAAAGTTCATTTTTACCTTGGGCATACACACATACACTGGTCTCGTCTTTCAAATAGCCATCTGCTCCAATAACACAGCCAAAGTAACAGCATTTACCCCAGACTGGATTTCTTCAGTTTAGGCTCAGCATGATGTCGAAACTCCAGCAGCCTGATACCTTTATTTTGGGATGCCATAGTTGGGATGCTCTGCTGTGGGAAGCAAATTGACCTGGCTCGCCAGAAGCTGTAGACTGGGAGAGCTCTGAGAATCAGTGGTACTACGGAGGTGAAACCTACCACATTCCTCCAATAGGGGGAGGTGGTGTCATCCATATCCTCAAAGTCTTGGTCACTTTTCATTCTCTAGAGCAGGGGTGGGCAATAATTTTTGTTGGGGAGGGGGCTCAAAGAATTTGGTTTGTGGCTGAGGGCCACACACTTGCATTATATTAATGGAGAAGGTGTGGGGTCTGGAATGGAGGTTTGGTGCAGAAGGGAGCTTTGGGTAAGGGATTGAGTGCAAGAGGGCATATGGGAGACTGTTCGGGTGAAGGAGGGGGTTGTGACCTGGGGCAGGAGATTGGTGTGCAAAAGGGGGTGCAGGATCCGGGGGAGGGGGATATGGATGCAGGAGAGGATTTTGACCTGGAGGAGTGGTATAGGAGGGGATGCAGAGTCTAGAAGGGGATTGTGACCTGGAAGAGCAGTGCAGGAGAGGGTGAAGAAATTTGGGTTGGGACTGGGGCTAGGGGATTATGGTGCAAGGTCTGGGAAGGAGTTGTGACCTGGAGGAGGAGTGTAAGAGGGGGTGCAGGGTCTGGGGGGATGGGGGTGCAGGAGCAAGGTTGAAGAGGGTTTGCGTTATATGGCTTAGGGGTGCAAGAGGGGGGAAGATGGTTAGGGGAGGGAGGAATCGGGATGCCAGACGCAGGCTGTGGTTGGTAAGTACTTACTTGAGTGACTCCCGGCCAGCAGCCCTACCCCCTAGGTTCCTCAGCCAGGCAGGGGCCATGTTTGCTGCTCTGAATGCTAAGATCCCAAGGGGACGGGAGATGGGCACTTCATGCACTGCTGTCCTGCTAATAGGTAGCTCCCATAGGCCAGAAAACTGGCCAATGGGAGCTGCAGGTTGTGCTCAGGGTGGGGGCAGTGTGCAAAGCCTCTTCTCCCCTTGCCCCAGGCTCGCAGCATTCAGAAAGCTGCTCTGAGCCGCATGCAGGGGCAGAGCAGGCAGGGAGCAGAGCCGAGGCTCCCGCAGGCTGGATCCAGTGACTTTGCAGGCCGGATCTGGCCCGCGGGCCACATTTTGCCTGCCCCTGCTCTAAAGCAACAGAGATTAAGAGGAGGTAGAAAAGGCCGTGCCAAACAAATGCTTTATTACCCAACAGATTGGATGCTCCTCTTTAACCAGAGTGTGGGTGAATGAAACTAGCCAGCAGACACATTAACACAGCATATAAAAGAGAATAACTCTTTTATGTGGCCTGTGCTGACTTTGCTGCCATGGGAAATCAATGAGACAAACAGTTCAGTGGGATTAAAGAGAGGAACAGGAAGTTCACGCAATCAAAATCCAGAATAAGCAGCAGGCCGGATGTCAGGGAATAATGGCCCTCAGTCTTTGGGGGTCATTATATAGGCTGTAACTAAAAAGGCCATGGAATGAGACTGAGCAAAAGTAAAGAGAGGTTGAGTATGAGGTACTCCCTTAAGTACCAGGTAGAAGTGGGGCCATATGGCTTGGAGCTTTGGGTTGGCTTTTTTTTTTTTAAGACACTCGTAATCATAGTCAAGCGGCACAGATGGAGACTTTGGGCTTCAGAATCTGTTCAATCATTTGTGCATCAAACAAAACACCTTCTTGCCAGCAATACACCTGCTCCTCTCTATTATCTCTTGGATTCTGTAGTCTTAATGTTGCTGCTATTTGCCTGATCGAACTGTTTTGCTCTACATTTCTATTCATTCTCAGGTCTCAATGAAATAACAGCATCTTACTTTATTTTAAAAAACCCTCATTGAGTAGTTTTGTTTGTTTTCTTGTCATAGGAATCTCAAAAGCCTTCCAACCGAGGAAGGGTGGAGGTCTGGGTTTCACAGCTTCAATGAAAGCATCCAAGCTAAATGCACAGGACCATGGGTTGCTCACCAGAGCAGCCATTTGCACATGCAAATAGGAGCAGATGCAAATAGCTGTGCAATGCAAGCAATTAGAACTAAGGATATTAAAATGCGGTTAATTGACTAGTCGACTAGTCGATAGAATTTCCATCAACTCGTTGACTAGTCAATAGGCACTTCCGCATTCCTCCCACGAGGGGCTCTTGTACATTTCAAAGGAGGAATGTGGAACTTCACGTACAGCCCGGGGCCAGCAGGAAGTCCTGCTGACTTAAGGCTGTACACGGTGTGCCTTCTTTGAAATGCACAAGAATCCCCAGGAGGGGCCCTTGTGCATTCAAAGCCATGGAGCCCAGGGTCAGCGAGGGACTCACAGTCCCCTGGTGACTCTGGGCTCCATGCTATGCTGCATGCCAGTAGGAGCCCGGGGTCATCTGGGGACTCCGCAGTTGATCCCAGGTTCTGGGAAATGACACTGGGAGCTGCCCCTTTGAAATGCCCAGGCGTGGCATTTTATAGGGGCAGCCACCGCACCACTGATCTGCGGATCAGCTGTGCAGTGGCTGCCACGTTTAAACGCCACCTCTGGTGTTTCAAAAGGGCTGCTGCCATGCAGCCCAGTGCCAACTGGGGACTCCCAGCTGACCCTGGGCTCCCCACAGCATTTCCCCATTTCCCCAGGACTCCGGGCTCCACGGCTGCCCCTTTGAATTGCACAGAGGCGGCATTTTAAAGGGGCAGCCCCTCGCACAGCTGATCCATGGATCAGCTGTGCAGCAGCCACCTTGGGGTTTCAAAGTGCTGCCACTCTGAAGTGCCCTCCCCTACCCTTTTTCTGCCTCTGTCTTATAGAGGCACTAAGGGGGGGGATATTGACTAGTTGACTAGTCAAAAGACTATCCGATAAGCAAATGCTTATCAGATAGTCAACTAGTCTTTAGCATCCCTAATTTGAACCTGCAAAATCAGAGCTAGACTGTCCCTGGCCCATTTGTAGGTCTGAGGAAGGGGTGTAATGAGTCTTCCTCTTTCATACCCCAAGATATTTCGGGACCCTGGAGCTAAGTGAGTTGCCCGTGATCACCCTGCAGATCCTCTAAATGGTAGGAGGATGCTCTAACCAGTAGAGAACACTGCCTCTCCAGTGCATCCCTCAAAGAGTACTATCAGGGGATGTGACAAATATGAACAAAATGTATTGCAATCTTCTGATGAATGTTATCATGCACACGCCCTCTTTATAAATATGCATCTTTAAAACACAAACTACCTGACTGAAACAGCAGAAAGGGTTTAACTGCATTTTGCGTGGATGCATTTGTTCCTGCCACGGGGCAATGTAACGGCAGCTAAGATGTTACTTTTTAAAGACTGTACCTGAGCGGTATTTTCTGGTATGTCTGAGGATAAGTGAATCTGTCACCTGTTATTAATCAGACCACTGGGTAAATATTTTGACAACCTGTCATGCAGGAGCAATTGAAAAAATAAAAGGCTGCTACCGTAGCTGCTTCTTGTTACCACTGTTTATGATGGCATCATAGCTCATCTGGTAATTTAGATCTCCAAATATTTACTTTGTTCATAGGAGGCTCTGTGGCAAAAGAAGGATCCAATGAAGTGGCAGGTATTCAGACAAGAAAGGCAGGGAAGAAGCTGAGAGGAAGTTTTCAAATATTGCTATTTTAGATGAAGACCTACAGTTACTTGAGCCTTTTAATTTTTCCTTTCTCATTGGAGGAATTCAGTTGAATAACAGAAGGATTTTGTGGAAGGAAAAAGGACTCCTTTCCTGAGGCATAAATAGAATTGGAAGGCTTGGAAGTTGTTTCTCAGGCCCCTACCCTATACGCCAAGCAGGGACCATGTTTACCTGTGCACATAGCTGAGAAGGAAAGGACTTTCCTGTTCTGGGGGAGGGGGGGAAATTAAGATTTGTTTGGGGGGAAAATCCCCTCCCAAATTGCAATAAAAAGTTGAATCATAGAACTGGAAGAGAGTTCAAGAGCTCATCAAGTCCAGTCCCCTGCCCTCACGGCCGGACCAAGGACCATCTAGATTATCCCTGATTGATAGATGTCTGTCTAACTTGCTCTTAAATATCTCCAGTGATAGAGACTCCACAACCTCCCCAGGCAATTTATTCCAGTGTTTAACCACCCTGATAGTTAGGTAGTTTTTCCTAATGTCCAACTTAAACCTCCCTTGCTGCAGTCTAAGCCCATTGCTTCTTGTTCTATCATCAGAGGCCAAGGAGAACAATTTTCCCCCTCTCCCTGTGACACTTCTTTAGATACCTGAAAACTACTATCATGTCACCTCTCAGTCTTCTTTTTTCCAAACTAAAAAGCCCAATTCCTTCAGCCTTCCCTCATAGCTCATGTTTTCTAGACCTTTAATCAGTTTTGTTGCTCTTCTCTGGACCTTCTCCAATGTCTCCACATCTTTCTTGAAATGTGGTGCCCAGAACTGGACACAATACTCCGAGGCCCCAGTTTTCCAATTTAATTGAAAAGTCATTTCAAACATACTGACTTTTTCATGTTGGCAATTCAGAGCTTTTTTTTTTTCAGAAAAGTCTCAAAAGGATACATTCATCACAATGAAAGCTAGCCTGCAAACAGGTTTGGTTTCACTGACTCAGCATTTTCTGAGATTCAAATATTTTCTTGAAAAATTCCTGATCTGCTCTAACTGGATGTTTTGTGCAGTGCCTAACACTACGGAGTCCTGATCCCAGCCTCTGAGCGCTAGCCTAAGAGAAATATGAAATAATAATAATCCTTCCCTGCCGTGTGTTTTCATTGGATACTAGGACATTATTAGGTGTAAAGTTCAAATAGGCAGCAGGGTGGGGTCTTGCATTTACACTGCAGCCTGTTTTAAGTGCAGCCCCATCCCTGCTGCTGTTAGCTCACTTCTCAGCTATAAGCATCTCTGTCGGCCCCATGCTCAGGGAAGTCTAGCGCATCACAGCTGAGTAAACAATAATGGAATTTCTGCTCCTGAGTGAACAAATTATATCCCACTAATGTTCTAGCTAATTCCTCAAATCTCCAATTACAAACAGTCACAAGCCCCTTCCCTCCTGCACCAAGAGCACAAAACACCAGCTTATGGAAATATGACACTGATGGGAGGAGGGGTCCAGTTATTTTCTGTCAGAGTATCCCCTGTAGCAAAGGACACTCCCATGCCACCTTGCACCAAATCTCATTTGAGTTGCCACCATAGTTTTTTTTTTCCTTTTGGTTTTTTCACTTCTCCTCCTTTTAGTCTGTGTTTTTTCCTTCTTGGCTTTTCATTTTCTGTCTCATTTTTCCTTTCTCTCGCTTGTTTTGTGCCCCCCTCACCTCCTCGCCACTCTGGCTGCTTGGTATGGGACTGTCCATTGCCTCAAGAGGTCACATGCATGTGTTCTTTCTGCTTAGCGGGCTAACCAGGGAGAGCTGCTTGGTTAACCGTTAACCTGAGCCTGCAGCCTCGGCCGTGCAAGGTAGCCCAGCAGCAAGCTGCAGGAGGGGTCAGGGAAGGAAGAGAACGTAGCTTTTTAGGTGTCACCCCTAGTTTTCCCCAAGTGACACAGGCATGTGTGTATCATGAAGGGGAGAAATGGCAGTCACCGTAGCTTTCTCCACCCTCCCTGTTCTCTGCTCAGTAACCCCAAGCTGGACTTGTCTCAGAACCTATTTGAAACCAAATTGGGCTAAATCAGTCTAAGATGTTCTTAACCTCTCCTCAGGGGGTTGCACTGAATGAAGTCCAGGTCACAGGCTGGGTGCTTATAATCAGGGCATGCAATACCAGGGACCAGCATGATTAATGGTTCCCCTCAAGCACCAGGGTGAGCACTGTGAACCCTGCAGCTCACCCTAACCCTAAGGCACAGCAGAACTCCCCAACGTGACGGGGGTGCAGCTTTTCTCAGGGGCTGGGGAGATGCTGTGGAATGAGCTCCCAGAAGAACCCACCACAACCCTTCCACTCCACAGAGCAGTGGACACATTTAAAACAATGTACCCCACCTGAACACTACCTGCGATTCTCTCTCCAGGGCAAGGAGGAGAGGGAGGACGGAGGCTGGTCACATCACGTGCTGCGCTGGAAGATGCTCAGATACGACGGTGATGCGGGCAGTGCAGGAACCTGGACAGAGTAGAACTGAGCTAACGAAAACAACACAGAAACCGATTTAGTTAAACCGGAGCCATTTTTAGCAGTAGGCCAGGCCTTGCCCATCCAAGTCTCAGAGTCAGGGATTCCACAATCTCCTCTGCCCGTTTTTTCCACTGTGGTTTTTCAGCTAGAAAGTCCTTTCCCCCCAATTCCTCCCACACAGCCATGCCAGGCCTTTGGGCAAAGTGGGGGAGGAGGGATGGCAGCATGTTCTGGGAAGGGGCGGGGCCTCAGGCAGAAGGGGCAGGGCTAAGGGAAGCCATTCTCAGTGCCTCCGCCCTCCCACCGCAGCACTGCCTGGACCTCACCGTGTGACGTCCCCACCTCCTCAGAGCCATGCAGAGCGCCGTGGTAGTACTCCAGCAGCAATTTAAGGGGTTCAGGGCTCTGGGCACCATTGCTGCCAAAGCAGCCAGAGAGCCCCAGGCTCCTTTGAATCACTGGGGACCAGGGCTATTACCTTCTGTGTCCTCCCCCCATCAGTGGGCCTGCTCCCACAGAATCCAGCACATGAGGATCGAGCACCTTCACAGTTGTGGGTCCCCACGTCAGCCCTGCTTCCCGAGCTTTCCTTGCCCTTTGCAAAAGAGGAAGGAGCAGGGTGTTTTCCTTCTTGCAAACTGTGATTAAAAGTTATAAGTGCCATTATTGTTTCCCTCCGCCCTCCTCTGGGCTTGCTTCTTTTCAAGTGATGCGTGGGCATTACTTGTAGCATGATCAGACCTGCCCAAGCGTAGCTTCCCCAGCTGTTAACATTCTGTTTGCATTATGACTTAATTTAGTAAGGGATGCAATGTGTGTCTAGCTGTTGGTGATTTCACTGGGAATATTAGCGGAGGCCGGAATTCCAGCCATACTGTAGAAAAGCACTAATGACTCAGAAGGCTCTGAAAACCTCTTTTCCTCTCTGAATTTGTAACTTCCTCTCCCAGCATCCTGCTGATCCCAAATCACGTTGGGCCTCATCCTAAATCCACTAAGGGACTCTCATTTACATCAGTGAGCATTGGGTCGGGCCCCTTATTTCTCATCCACAACATGCCAAGTATATATTGCTGCTTGTGTGATGGTGAAAGCTACACATCCCCCATTGTGTTAGGGGCTGCATGGCACCAAGGGTATGTCTACACTACAAAGTTAGTTCGAACTAACGGACATTAGTTCGAACTAACTTTCATAGGCGCTACACTAGTGCTCCGTTAGTTCGAACTTAATTCGAACTAACGGAGCGCTTAGTTCGAACTAGGTAAACCTCATTCCACGAGGATTAAGCCTAGTTCGAACTTACTAGTTCGAACTAAGGGCTGTGTAGCCCCTTAATTCAAACTAGTTGGAGGCTAGCCCTCCCCAGGTTTCCCTGGTGGCCACTCTGGCCAACACCTGGGAAACTCTATGCCCCCCTCCCGGCCCCGGACCCCTTAAAGGGGCACGGGCTGGCTACGGTGCCCGTGCCAGGTGCAAGCCTGCCAGCACCCAGCCAGCAGACCCTGCACCTGGCACGGATCGAGCCACCCACCTGATGCCCCCCAGCCCTCCCCCTCTTCCCAGGACCAGGCTGGCGGCTCCCGGGAGCTTGCCCGGGACTGCAAGAGGCAGGCACCCGCCTGGGCTAGTGCGGACATCGTGGACCTCGTCCACGATCTCCGCACTAGGCACAGGAAAGTGGCCAGCTAAGGCAGGAGAGCTGCCAGCCTGGCCACCCAGGAGCAGGTGTGCATGAAAATCAAGGGGGTCCACTGAGACCCCCGACCCTGAGCCCTGAGCTTACAATGGCCGTTCTGGGTCAGACCAAAGGTCCATCTAGCCCAGTAGCCTGTCTGCCGACAGCGGCCAACCCTAGGAACCCTGGAGGGGATGGACCGAAGACAGTGACCAAGCCATTTGTCTCGTGCCATCCCTCTCCAGCCTTCCACAAACCTTGGGCAGGGACACCACTCCTACCCCCTGGCTAATAGCACTCCATGGACCCAACCTCCATGACTTGATCTCACGTCCTTTAAACTCTGTTCTAGTTCTAGCCTTCACAGCCTCCTGCAGCAAGGAGTTCCACAGGTTGACTCTTTGCTTTGTGAAGAACAACTTTCTGTTACTAGTTGGAAGCCTGCTACCCATTCCTTTCCTTTGGTGTCCTCTAGTCCTTCTTTATGGGAACTAATGAAGAACTTTTCTGTATGCACCCTCTCCACCCCACTCCTTTTAGAGACCTCTATCCTGTCCCCCCTCTGTCTCCTCTTTTCTAAGCTGAAAAGTCCCAGTCTCTTTAGCCTCTCTTCATATGGGACCTGTTCCCAACCCCTGATCATTGTAGTTGCCCTCCCCTCTCCCAGCCTCTCTCTTCCCCTCTCCCACCTCCTTTTCCCAGTCTCCCCCAGTTTTGTTCAATAAAGACAGATTCCATTTTTGAACACAATTGTCCTTTATTTTGTACATCAAGAAGAGGGGCTAGGGAAGGGTAAGTGGAAGGAGGTGAGGGAGGAATGGGGTACGAGCCCCCGATGGGGAGGACTGGGCTGGCTCTGCGGGCTTCTGGGGGTGGAAGCTCTCCTGCAGCCCCCCAATTGTCCCCTCTCCCCAGATGGCAGCCTGCGGCAAGTGCAGCTGGGCTGATGGCCGAGTGCTGTGATGTGCCCAGTGTGGGTACTCCGGGCACTCCAAGCCAGGACTGGTTTGCAAGCGGGGCACCTCTGAGAACTGTCTGTCCGGGGTGGGGGTCAGGACCCTTTAAGCGCAGCCCTTGGCTAGCCTGAGACAGCATCTCCACGCTCTAAGTCCTCCTCTGATGCCCTGCCGGCACTGCTTCCGGCCATCCTTAACCCCGGTTCAGGGTCCACTTAATGTGGACATGCTAGTTCGAATTAGCAAAACGCTAATTCGAACTAGTTTTTAGTTCTAGACGCGTTAGTTCGAATTAGCTTAGTTCGAATTAACTAATTCGAACTAAGTTAGTTCGAATTAACGCTGTAGTGTAGCCTCGTGGAACGATGTGTACTGGTAGTTCGGAATAGGAAGCCTAATCCGAACTACCTAGTTCGTGCCGCGTGTAGCCGCGGGCACGGAGTCCGAACTAGCGGACATTTAAGAATGGCGGCGCCTGGCAACATGCAAATGAAGCCCGGGAAATTCAAATCCTGGGCTTCATTTGCAACACCGGTTGCCTACATTAACCACCCTAGTTCGAACTGGGGTGGTAGTGTAGACATACCCTAAGAGAGTTGCAGGGTAGATTGCAGTATTGCCACCCTTACCTCTGCATTTCCTTCAGTGCTGGGGAGGAGACAGAAAGCAGAGGCTGCTGAATGAAGGCCCACCTCTGTAGGCAGCACTGCAGACATAAGGGTGGCAACAGCATGTCAAGCCATCTGTGCTGTGACTGATAGCAGCTCTGCCTTCAGTGCTAGGCTCCCAACCAGCAGCTGCTGCTTTCCTGCTGCCCAGCTCTGAAGGCCACCACCTGCAGCAGCACAGAAGTAAGGGTGTCAGTACCACAACCTCCCCCAAAACACCTTTTTGGGTCAGGACCCCCACAATTCCAACCCTGTGAAATTTCTGATTTAACTCGCTGGAATCGTGAACTTTACAATTTTTAAAAATCCTCTGGCCGTGAAATTGACCAACACAGACCATGAATTTGGTAGGACCCTGCTCATGATGCAAGGGGAGGATGGAGAAACTTGCACAGCCTTTGCTTCTGAGGAAACAGTTCTGCGGCTAAACAGAGTTGACTGTCTGGGGGTGTTGCATGGACAGCTATTCACCAGTACGGTCACAACCCCCATACAGTGGCATGAAAAATAACATGTCATATGTAAAAACCTAACTCGTTTGTAGCATAAATCAAAAATAAAACCAGACTGACCGGGTATGCTGAGTCCTGTGTCTCAGAACCTGGAAGATCTGGCAAAGAGAACCACTGAATACAGTTCTGTTCTAAAGCTCGTAATCTTTTCACTTTGTGACTCATGAACTTCTGATTCATTTTTTTCTTCTCCGTTTAAAGACATTAATGATGTTTTCTGGTCTGTCTATCTAGAGGGAGCAGATAATTGGAACCAAATTGATCTTTTGAAATAACACCACCAGGCTGACCGCCTCCTCTTTTCCTCTCTCCAACTTCTACTCTAGCAGAAGGAAGGTTTATGAAGGAAATTAGATTCACCGTTTGCATACACCAATACATTTAGCTGGTGGCTATAAGGGTCCAATTAACTCAACTAACAATATGGGTGATATGAGGTTATTGGATTATACTTGTAGCCAATTAGAGTTGCCATGGTTGAATTACTCTCTGTTTTAACCTTATTTAAATATAGGAAAACAGGCTGCTGGTAAAGCTAGAGGCTTTCACTCCCTGCATCCCAGGAATAAAATGTTTCCATTATTTCCTACAAGAGGGCAAGGGACAGAAGAAGAGGGAGGGAGAAACAGTTTGTGCGCACATGATCACATGGCAAAGTACAGTGTTTTTCTCCAACAGAAAGCTCAGGGATCTTGGAAAACGCTCGTCTGTCCTGAAGTGTGATTTTCCTAGTGACATTTTACATGTCAGAAGTTTTATGGATTATAACAAAATGAGCATGAAGTCCTAAGTAAGCCCCTTTCCAATTTTGACCTTTGTAAGGGTCACAACATACAAGCAGACGTTAAATCAAAACAGAAAATGTGCTTCCTGGAGGTTTGCATGGTAACTCTCCTTTATTTCTTAAAAGCCAGACCCTTAATACACAAGGACCAGAGACAGAGAGAGATAAAGCAACCTGCTCCCTGTGGCAGAAGAGGAGTGTGTCTACATTGCAAAGATTTTCTGGAAAAACAGTCATTTTTCCGGAAAAACTACACTTACGTCCACACTGCAATTGCATTCTTTTGACAGAAAGTCGAAAGAATGGAGGGGTTTCTCCAACAGCGGTAAACCTCTTTCTTCGAGGAAGAAGCCTTTTTCTGAAAAAGGCATATATGGACACGGAAGAGAGTGTTTTTGTTGGAAATAAGTCTGGACACTCTAGATGCAGTGAAAACAGGATTTATTACACACAGCGCTGGTGGAATGCTACCAGGGACTAAGCAGGTTAACACTGCTTAAGCAAAACATTACAATAGATTATATAGGGGGCTGATGGATGGAGGGGAAGCAAGTTGATAGGTTCTAGCATCAAGACGAAATGAGCACTTAAACCAATAAGCTAAGAAAGATTACTTCGCATATCCGCCCATCGTCAGCTAAACACCTTATCACTAATACAGGAAGTTTTCCTTAACAAGCTAAATAAGCCAACATCAACACATAGACAATTAAATGGCAACTTTTCTCTAGTTAAATTATGGAGAATAGTGCCACCTCGCACTGGCGTGATCTTTAGGTCATGGGCCCATTATCTAGGATTAAAGGAAAACAGTAACAACATATCTCACATGCTGACATTAACAAGGTTGTTTTGGTACCAGATGGTGTCTTATCTGGTGAGGCCTCCTGGAATGTGGTTGCCAGGGCAACTATGCCTTTCCCTGGGTCATGCTAACTTATGCTAACTCCCTGTGCTGTTAAGTTTATAGGCCTGTATCAAATTTTAGGATTGAATAGGGGTTCTTAGCGAAATATCCTGGACTGCCTCAGTTTACCCTACAGTTTTTTTCAAAAGAAGAGGCCTACAGGAAAAAGCACAGGTGCCCCGGTAGCCACTCCATCCACAGTAATCACAACTGAAATGTGAGAAAGCATCCAATCTTTTGAAAAAAGCAGATCTTTTTTTGATGCATTTGGGATGTGTGGACGCTCTCTTTCGGTAGGAGTTTTTCCGGAATATTTCTTCTGGAAAAGCTTCTTCCGAAAGAAGCCTGCAGTCTAGACATAGCCCTGGCTGCAAACTGGAAGGCCGACCATCTGCTGATATACTCAGATTGCATGTTTCCCTACAGAACCTCTGGCCTACAGGCGGGACCAGGAAAAGAAAGGCAGAAAATTTAAACTTACCATTTGAATACAGTTTTCAACACAGCAACCCAGGGCTTTCAAACCACCACAAAGACCATCTGCAAAGAACTCAGGCAAGGCTTTTCCGGACCTGCTGGGAAAGGACTTTTGAGCCAATTGGTGACAGGTGCACAAGAAGGTTTGGCATCTGCACAAAAGCTGGTGACAAGCAGAGAAAGTGACTGTTTACCATCTGCTAATAGCGTCTCCCTACCAGCCATGGAAAGTATCCCAAGATGCAGCAGGGAAATACATCCCATGCGCGTGTGGAAAGAACTGGGCAACCCAGAAGGCAACCCAGAAGTCACAGCTCCAGACCTGCATTCTTAGCCCCCAGGCCCGGTTTTACCCCTCTAGTAGGACAGAAGGCTTTGGGAATTCTGCCTGCAGAGAGAATTCATCTCGTTTATTACTTGCCAGTCTTATAGACAAAGGTTTCCTTTTTTTCCGTCTCACAGGGGGCACATGCTGGGAAGACTTTCAGTAAACCAAGGTCAGTTAAATGCTTGATAACCTCGATCCGCATTGCTAACACTGCAACAAATCATTGCATGTGCTTGTCTCCAAGGATGGAGAAGAGGCAGTTTTGCATTAATTGGGCCATTCAGTAGCTGTCTGATGCTTGAAATGCCATTCCTCCCAGGGACGGACGGGGGTACCGCCAAGGCCATGCTCTCCTTCTTGCCTCCACGCATGGCCGTTGTTCCTGGCTGAGGCTAACAGACGGCAACGTTTCCTGTACTACAAGCTCACTCGTTGTTCCAGGGAAGCAGTACGCTTGTCTTTTTCTTTCAGCTGGAACCCACAGCATGGCATTCATTTCCCCAGCACAATGCTGCCCTTTGTGGCCATTCCCAACACTGTTTGGAACACAAAGGGCAGCATAACTGAGAGCTGCCCTTAGTTAGAAGGGAGACAATCAGTAGCCAGCTATCTGGAGGGGTCTAAGAAGGTCTCAGGCCTTAGCAAATCTGTCACCTTTCCTAGATTTGACCTCTACCCAAACCTTGTGCTTGGCTGTTAGATGGAGTCTCTCCTCCCACACACACACAGCCTGAGACGCTAGCTCGGTGCAGGGAGTATCCTCACTCCTGGGGGGGAAGGGAATCTCAGCACCCTTAGGTAACATGGCTACTACCACCCCTAAGGCTGCAGTAGTCCTTATGCTTCATGGAACCACATAGCAGCTGATCTGCCTGCTGCCTCTCCATTCAAACCAGAAGCTTTCTCATGTGCAATCTTCACAGTGAATCCACACTAGTTCTGCTGTATCTGGGACCTTCCAAGGGTAAGGAGAAGGTCAGGATTTGACCCAGTGTTATTCAATAGGCAGCAAATCTACTCTCCTTGTTACAGGAGATGCCTCCAGTCAAGAAAATCAGCACACATTCCAGGAGGGGAGAGTGCAACAAGCCATCATGCTACCTAAGGGCATGTCTACACTAGGAAACTATTTTGAAATAATTGTTTCCCCTTTCATCTGTTGTCTCAGAAGAGATGGTCAGAAAATAAACTTTTCCAGCAAGAAGCTTCAGGTGATAAATCTTTGTTTGAGAATTTTCAATGAACAAAAATGGCCATTCTCTACGAAAATTTCAAAATGACTTAAAGTAGCATTTTGTTTCAGATTTTCCTCTATAGACTCATAGACTTTAAGGTCAGAAGGGTCCATTATGTGCAAGCAGGCCACAGAACCTCACCCACCCACTCCTGTATTAGACCCCACCCTCTGGCTGAGTTAATAAAGTCCTCAAATCATGGATTAAAGACTTGCATAGAATCCATCATTTACACTCGTTCAGACTTGCAAGTGACCCATTCCCTTGTTGCAGAGGAAGATGAAAATCCCCCAACATCTCTTCCAATCTGACCTGGGGGAAAAAGTCCTTCCCAAATATTGGGATCGTCTAGACAACAAATGTATATGAAAGTCCCATCAGCCAGACATCTGGGAAATAATTCTCTGTAATAACTCACAGCCCTCCCCATCTAGTGTCCTGTCACTGGTCATTGAAGATATTTGCTGCTAGCAGTTGCTAATCAGCCACATGATGTGATAGGCAATCTCATCCTATCATCCCCTCCATAAAGTTATCAAGCTCATTTAGGTTTATTGCCCCCACGGCTCCCCTTGGGAGGCTGTTTCAGAATTTCACTCCTCCAATGGTTAGAAACCTTCATTTAATTTCAAGCTTACACCTGTGGATGGCCAGTTTATATCCCTTTGCTCTTGTGTCCACATTGGTCCTTAAGGGTGCATCTACACAGCAGGGCTTAACTTGAAATAAACTATGCAACTTGAGCTACGTCAATTACGTAGCTTATTTCAAAATAGATGCTTTCGAAATTGAGAGCCTCTACACAGCACTTATTTCGAAATAGAGCACTCTTTCTCCGATTTCCCTTACTCCTCGGACAATGAGGGTTACAGGAGTCAGAGTAAGAAGTCCTCCAGCTTGACAGTATTTTGACATTATTTCGAAATAACTGCCTGCTGTGTAGATGTACCCTAATTTAAATAACACATTTCCCTCCCTGCTATTCTGATGTATTTATGGAGAGCCATCATATCTCCTTCAGCCTTTTTCTGGTTAGGCTAAACAAGCCAAGCTCTTTGAGGCTCCTCTCATAAGGAGGTTTTCCATTCCCCAGAACATCCTGGTAACCCTTATCTGCATGTGTTGCAGTTTGAATTCATCTGTCTTTAACAAGGAAGACAGGAACTGCACACAGAATTCCAGCTGAAGTCCCACCAGTGTTTTGTACTAATGCTTCCCTGTCTCTACTGGAAATATTTTTCCTGATGCATCCAAGCATTGTGTAAGCCTATTCCTTATTTGCATCTCTCTGGTATCTCATAATCATTCTGGAAGCGTCTACACAGCAGTGTTATTTCGGAATAATGGCTGTTATTCTGAAATAACAATGCGAGCATCTACACAGCAATTCTATTATTTCGAAATAATTTCAAAATAACAGGCAGCTTATTCCAATTTCAGTAAACCTCATTCCATGGGGAATAACGCCTATTCCGAAATAGCTAGGATGCTATTTCCGAGATGCTCCACTGCTATTTCGAAATAGCTCCTCCCTAAGGCCATTCGTAGTAATTACTCCCCAGTGCCTCCTGGGGCTCTAAATCAAGGTAGCGCATCCAGATTAGGGGAGCCTGCCTCAGACTAATTTTGAGGCATCCCTGTAGTGTAGGTGTGGTTTTTGAAATAAGCTATTTCGGAAAAAAAATCAAAATAAGCATGTTGTGTAGACATACTCTCTGTGATCAGTAATCCAGGTCTTTCTCCTCCTCTGTCTCTTCCAACTAATACATACTCAGCTAACAGCAAAAATTCTTGTTGCTAGTCCCTAGGATATATCTGCACTGCAGCGCTATTTTGGGATACTTCCAGTATCCTGAAATAGCTATTCCACGTCTTGACAGTACGCCCATTATTTCAAAATAACAGGTGTGCTATTCTGATGTCCCTGTAAACCTCATTCCATGAGGATTAAGGGAAATTTCAAAATAAGCTATTTCAAAATTAACTCAAAATAAGCTACACAATTTTTGTAGCTCAAATTGAGTAGCTTATTTCCAGCTAACGTGCTGTGTAGACACACTCTAAGGGTATGTTTACTCTCGGAAATTATTTCAAAATAACTTATTTCAAAATAATAACTCCCAAAATAACTGTTTCAAAATAAGCTTATTCCTGAAGGAAAACAGGAGTAATTATTTCAAAATAACCAGCCTGTTATTTTGAAATAACGGGCTTGGTAGTGTGGTCGCTTTGCTTGTTATTTTGAAATAAGGAGAATTATTTCAAAATAACTCCCTAGTGTAGACCAGGGCAAAATGGGTGACATTGCACTTTGCACTTTTACATTTCATTCCATTTTTAGTTTACAAGGTCATCTGGATCTCCTTGTATGATATTCCAGTCCTCCTCTCTATTGGCAATGCTTCCCAATTTTATGGCGTCTGCATATTGTATTAGTACACTCTCACTTTTTGTGCGAAGGTCAGTTATAAAAACATTGCATAAGATTGGCCCCAAAATTGATCCTTTGTAACTCCATTGGTAGCCTCTCCTGCTTGACAATTCAACTTTCAGTATTACCCGTTGTATTTTCCCCATTAACCAGTTCTTTATCCACTTTTCAATTGTCCTATCAATCCCCATCTTCTCCAATGTAACTAATAATTTCCCATGTGGAATTTTATCAAATGCCTTACTGAAATCCAGGCAGATGATATCAACTGCATTTCCTTTGTCTAAAATAATCAGTGGTCTTCTCAGAAAAGATCAGATTGGTTTGGCATAATCTACCTTTTGTAAAACCATTTTGTATTTTGTCCCAGTTACCGTTAACCTCTATGTCCTTAACTACTTTCTGTTGCAAAATTTGTTCCAAGATCTTGCATACAGTGGAAGTTAAACTAACAGGCCTATAGTTTTCTGAATCACTCCCTCCCGCCCCCCCCCCCCTTTCTTAAATCTAGGAACTACATTAGAAATTCTCCAATCATAGAATAACAAGTTTACAGACTGGTTAAAAATCCTTGCTTTTAGGTTTTCCAGTTTCTTTAATATTCCTGAATGGAAATTATCTGGGACCCCCAATTTAGTCCTGTTTAGATATTTGTGTTTTACTTCCACTTTGTATATGGTAATTTTTACCTCCATATCCTTATTCCCGTTAATCACACTGCCACTCCCCTAAACTCCTCATTATCCTTACTCAAAACAGGCAAAGAATTTGCTGAGGTGTTGGCTAGATTATCTTTAATCTCCACTCAATCCTCACAGTTTCGCAGTCCCTCTTCTTCTTTCCTGGTTTTCTTTTTCCTTTATATGGCTATAGAACTACTGAGCTTTCACTACTGGCTTTCACTACTGAGCCATCAGTTTAAGATCTCATTTTGTACTGTGGGTGTTTTTTTAACTGAAAATGGGAAACAAAAAAAAGACATTTTAGTCAAAATTCAGCTTTGTTTCATTTTGTAATGGCAATTTGAAATTGAACTTTTGTTTTAAATTTCCTGAAGAGAAAAAACAAATATAGAAAGGGTATTATCTCAGATGAATTTTATAATACAGTAACTTCATTAATTTTGTGGGTTTTCTCCTGGTTTACACTGGGATTAAGTAAAATGAGAATCAGGACCTGTTTCTAACGTATTGTTTCAAAGGGCCAAGTTCAGTTCTTCATCAGTTTAAATATGAAGTAAGTTAATTTATTTTATTGCAGAGTCTCCAGATTTACGCTGGTGTAACCAGAGCATGATTTGGACCTCAGATCCCTAGTATTTATGAGTAAACTGGATTGGAACTGGATTTTCCATTTTGTGTGAGATCTTGAGTTTGAAATATTTTTCATTCTATTGAGGAACAAAATCAACATTTTTTTTAAATTTTCCCAAAATGAAATTCTATAATCAGATAATTTGGGTCAATTGAAATATTTCATTTCAATAAAGCCAATTTTTTAAAAAATGTATGTGTCTAATACAAGGTAGAAAAATGTTCTAAACAGTTAACAGGCTTGTCTACACTAGACAGTAGATCGACACTTCAGCGATCAATCCCCCCGCAGCTCCGAGTGCACTCCCGTCTAGCCCAGTACTCCACCAGGGCGAGAAGAGTAGCTGGAGTCAACAGAAGAGCAGCCCCTACTGACCTTACCACATGGAAGACACCTTGGTAAGTGCATCAATTTCAGCTACTCTATTCGTATAGTTGAAGTTGTGTAGGTTAGGTTGATGGAGGATATAGTGTAGATTAGGCCTACAAATGTCATCCAGTTAAAACCACATACACATGCCCTCAGCAGAGTTGGCATCGAGATGGTTGGGATGGGGTGAAGGGACTAGAACAGCTGTTCCCCATGCCGTACGTGGCACCTTTCCCCAGCACTGAATTCACAGGAAATTTCCTTTCTGATTTGTGGTTGCCAAAAACCAGCACAGAAAACTGCTTGCTCGCTCGCTCTCTTTCTGTTTTAAGTTGTTCCTTAAATCTGAATTTTTGCTCTTCCCTTTCCTGCCAGCACAGATGCTGATGAATGACAGAGACGCTACCAAGACATGCAGCATGAAGAGGTGATTTGACATAGCTGTTCCTGCTCTCCCCCACTGCGAACCGTGCAGCTGGTGTTAACACCTCCCCACAAGGCCTTAGCGATTCTCACAGGTGGTTACTTTCTTAACTCCACTTACATCAGTTGAACATTGCGCCGTTTACCTAATGCCAATTTAATCTAGTGCCACATCCCGGTGTATTACAAATCCCACCAGCCCCTTGGTTTTTTTATAAGTAGCTTAGCTTAATGAGCCAAGTGGTCTAATCCTCCTGATAAGGAAGACTGCGATGATGTTTGGGGACACCAACATATGAAGGCTAGAAAAACACCAACCTTGTGTTGTGTTTTTCCCTTCACGTTTAAAGTGATCTGCCAGGAGGGCAAATCTCTGCTGTGCAACAAAGACATTAAAACCCCCTAAATAATTTTCTAACACTAGGGAAGAGACTGAACAATACCATGTGGAAATACGTACAGTAAAAATACATCGTCTTTTGTAGGCCCCAGCAGCAGCTCCTCATGTGTTACTTTCAAGACTGCAGCTATTAAGATATTTATTATGTACTGTAGAACTGCGTAAGATGTAAAAGGGATTTGTTCTTCTCCTTGGTCAGGCCCACCGGTTCAAGCACATTGGAAAGAAGTTAGAAGCAGGTATAATATGCTACCTAGTTGTTTCAAGTGACTTGAGGGTTTTTATTGAATGTGGCATCTCCTTCCTTAATGCTCTGCAGAAGCAAGGCCTGTTCAGAGCACTTCTCATCACAAAGATCATAGAACTCGAAGGGACCTCAAGAGGTCATCGAATCCAGTCTCCTGCCTTCATGGCAGGACTAAGCACAATCTATATTATCAGTGATAGATGTCTGTCTAACCTGCTCTTAAATTTCTCCAGTGATGGAGATTCCACAACCTCCCTAGGCAAGTTATTCCAGTGTTTAACCACCCTGATAGTTAGGAAGTTTTTCCAAATGTCTAAACTAAACCTCCCTTCTTGCAATTTAAGCCCATTGCTTCTTGTCCTGTCATCAGAGGCCAAAAAGAACAATCCTTATTCCAGGACTTAGTTCAAATTATTGTTTAACTGCCTCGTGTAGCTGCGGGCAGTTAGTCCAGACTAGTGGCATTTCAAAATAGCGACCAGATGGGAACATGCAAATAAGCTCAGGATATTTAAATCCCAGGCTTCATTTGCAAGTTCGAATGCCTACATTAGCGTCCCTAGTTCGAACTAGGGGGCTAGTGAAGACATACCCTTAGATACTTGAAAACCACTATCATGTCTCCTCTCATTCTTCTCCTTTCCAAACTAACCAAGTCCAGTTCTTTCAGTCTTCTCTCACAGCTCATGTTTTCTAGATCTTTAATAATTTTTGTTGCTCCTCTCTGGACTTTCTCCAATTTCTCCACATCTTTCTTGAAATGTGGTGCCCAGAACAGGACACAATGCTCCAAATTAGCACAGAGTAAAGCAGAAGAATGACTTCTCGTGTCTTACTCATAACACTCCTCTTAATGCATCCCAGACTCATGTTTGCTTTTTTTTGCAGCAGTGTCACACTGTTGACTCATATTTAACTTGTGATCCACTATGACCCCCTAGATCCCTTTCTATAGTACTCCTTCCTAGACAATCGCTTCCCATTCTGTATATGTGAAACAGGTTGTTCCTTCCTAAGTGGAGGACTTTGCATTTGTCCTTATTAAACTTCATCCTGTTTACATCAGATCATTTCTCTAGTTTGTCCAAATCATTTTGAATTTTGACCGTATTCTCCAAAGCACTTGAAAACCCCTTCCAGCTGCACCTAGTTTAAGTTACAGCGTGGGAAGTCTAGGTTGGATATTAGGACAAAGCTATTTCGTTCAGAGGGTGGTGAAGCACTGGGATGGGTTCCCTAGGTTGCTGGTGGAATCTCCATCCCTAGAGGTTTTTAAGTCCTGGCTTGACAAAGCTCTGGCTGGGATGATCTAGTTGGGGTTGGTCCTGCTTTGGGCAGGGGGTTGAACTCGATGGCCTCCTGAGGTCTCTTCCTGCCTTAGGATTCTATGATTGCTGAGGGTCACCTAACATGAGTGAGTACCTTAGCAAATTAAGAGAGGCTCTCCAAGGGTGTGTCTACACTACAGCGCTATTTCAAATTATCTTAATTCAAAATAGTTAATTTGAATTAAGCTAATTTGAATTAACGCATCTAAACACAAAATCTATTTCGAAATAGCATTTTGCTATTTCGAAATAGCACGTCCACACTGAGTGGACCCTGAACTGAAGTTAAGGCTGCTGGAACCAGTGCCGGCGGGGCATCAGGTTAGGACATAGTGTGTGGGGCTGCTGCCTGAGGCTAACTGAGCTCCGTGCTTAAAAGGACCCGACCCCCACCCCAGACAGACAGTTCTCAGGGTTCCCCGCTTGCTTGCCTACCTCTATGAGGGACAGCAAAGCAGTCCTGTCTTGGAGTGCCCTGAGTGCCCGTACTCGGGACATCACAACACTCGGCCACATGGAGCGAGAGCTGCCCTGGGCACGCCGGTGCATCTCGTGGAGTCGTTGCCATCAGCCCAGCTGCACTTGCTGCAGGCTGCCATCCGGAGGGTCCATCAGGGGGCTGTGAGGATCCAGGAGGCACTGTGGGAGAGCATCCACCCCGAGGAGTCACCCAGGTCCTCCCCACCGGGGGCTCATGCCCCATTCCTCCCTCACGTCCTTCCACTTACCCCTCCCTAGCCCCCCTTCCTGATGTCAAATAAAAGACATGTATGTTCAAAAATAGAAACTGAGTTTATTGAACAAAACTTGGATGGGGGAGATGAACCTCTGGGGAGACTGGGAAAAGGAGATGGGAGAGGGGAAGAGAGAGGGTGGGAGAGGGGAGGGGGAAACCTGGGAGGAGGGAGCTGAAAGGGGGAAGCAAGAGGAAGAAGGGGAAGGGGAGCTCAGGGCTCAGGGTTGGGGGTCTCGCCAGACCAACTTGATTTTCAGGCAAACCTGCTCCTAGGTATGTGGCCTTTGGTGGCCAAGCTGGCAGCTATCCTGCCATAGACAGCCTCATTCCTCCATCTAGTGAGAAGATCATGGATGTTGGGGGCATCCCCCCCAAACCTGAATAAGGTCCATGATCTCCACCCTGGACCAGAAAGGCGCCTGCCGTCTCCAGCCCCTGTCAGGCTCCTGGGAGCTGGCAGACTGCTCCTGGGGAGCAGTGGAGGGCTTGCGGCCAGTGGCTTGCTGGCTCATGTTTTGGGGCCACTGGGTCAGGGGCAGTGACTGCTGGCTCTGGGCTGGCCGGCTTGGAGCTGGCACAGGCTCTGAGGCCAGAGTCTACCCCTTTAATGGCTTTGGGGCTGGGGGAGAGGAGAGTAAGTTTTCCTGGTTGTGCCCAGAGTGGCCACCAGGGCTCCCTGGGAAGGGCTGGAGGCCCCCTATTTTGAATTAAGTGTCTACACAGCACTTAATTCGAAATAGCTATTTTGAATTTGGCGTTACTCTTCATAGAATGAGGTTTACCAAATTCAAATTAAGTGCTCCACTATTTCGAATCAATTTCAAAATAGTAGTTTGCATGTATAGACGCTATTAAAGTGAATTCAAAATAATGGCAGTTATTTCGAATTAACTTTGCAGTGTAGACATACCCCGAGGCTGTGTCTACACTGGGCCACTTATTCCAGAAAAGCAGCTGCTTTTCCAGAATAACTTGCCAGCTGTCTACACTGGCTGCTTGCTTTTCCGGAAAAGCAATGACGATCTACTGTAAAATTGTCAGTGTTTTGTGTTTTTCTGGAAAAATATGCTGCTCCCGTTCAGGCAAACGTCCTTTTCTGGAAAAACTGTTCCGGAAAAGAGCCAGTGTAGACAGCACAGTAGTCTTTTCCACAAAAAAGCCCCGATCACGAAAATGATGATCGGGGCTTTTTTCCGGAAAAGCGCGTCTACATTGGCCACGGATGCTTTTCCGGAAAAAGTGCTTTTCCAGAAAAGCATCCTCCCAATGTAGACGCGCTTTTTACGGAAATACTTATAACGGAAAACTGTTCCGTTTTAAGCATTTCCGGAAAAGGGTGCCAGTGTAGACGTAGCCCAAGTGACTACAGAATAACAAGGTTCTTGGGAAAGTTTTTGTGCGGGGATCTGGCTACTATCAGTCAGAAGTTGATACGAGTCTCATCTACACTGTCACTGACTGCATCTAACACACATGAGGGGGCTTCCATTTGAAGTAGCGTGCACACATCTATTGGGTAGGCAAGTGTGTCTTAGAATGAAAGGGGTTGCTTCGTTCACTGCTCCCTGTTTTAGCAAAACAAATAACAGGTGTGAACGCAATGAGGGATGATATCTCTCACTGGAGCTCAATGTGAGGAAGCAGTGCTCGTATTCCTGTACATCACGCTCTCTAAGAGAGGCCTTGGTCTTCTGAGCAGTGACAGACTCGTATGCCAAACAATGCCAATTATTTTATGACATGGGCTAATGGGAAGTGAGGCCATCAAAATTAATGTGCCTTTGCAAGCTAAAAAGGGGTCTGTTCATTGTCTGGCCTGGTTTATGATACTATCATGAGTGTCTGACAACTCTTGGACACCTTACAAGCAAAGCTCTCAAATGGCAGAACATTAAGGCCATAAAAAAAAATATGCCAGTATTTAGATCCATTTTCAAGTATGGTGTGTGTGCACATGTGTACGTATCTCTGGATACTATTCTGAGTACTTCATTAGCAGGGGGGAGACAAATTCAAGGAAATAAGGGAAGAGATACAAAATAAGTAAGGGTACGCCTACAGAACAAATCCAAACTAAATCCCATGGCATCGAGGCTCAGAGCCTGAGGTCAGCTGAAGTGAGCGTGTGGGGCCAAGCCTGGCGATCAGGGAGCAAAAGGGGCAATTGCTTTGCATCCTGGTGATTCAAAGAGGACCAGGGTTCCAGCCAGCCACTACAGGAGCAGCAGTGGTGGCACCCAGAATCCCAAGCCCTTTAAATTGCCACCGCAGCGCAGTCCAGGTGGCCCTTAGGGGGAGTCACACTATGTTCTCCAAGCAGCGCTGAGGTAGTGCTGCGGTCTGGGAGGCACTGAGGTCCGACTGCCCTTAGCTCCGCCCCTTCTGACTGAGGCCCCGCCCCTTACAGGAGTGTGGAGTTGGGCCCCTCCCAGCTTGCCTAAGAGCCCGCCATGGTTGTCAGCTCCCCTTGTGGGGCATATGCCAGGAGTGTAAAGAGCACTGTGGATGTTTTTGCTGAGGCTGGCGCCTGGGTTCTGGAACTCGGTGTGCGGGGAGACTCTCAGAGCCAGAATGTATACACGGCTATATTTAGCCCTGCAGTGCGAGTGTGCGTCGGTTGACCTGAATTCTGAGACTCACTGCTAAGGGTCTCTTTTTCCCCCTGTGTAGATGTACCGCTGAAGGGCTGGAGTGACTGACATAGAAGGATAGATTAGAAGCACTTGAGTGAACATCTACCAAGGACTATCTGATACCCATATACAGGTATTTTAATGATGTAAATACCATGGGTGGCCAGGGATTGTTCAGGATGGCCTAAGTGGGGAATGCTAGCAGAAAACTGGATGGGAGAAAGAAAATCTAGACTGAATATCAGGGGAGGTTTTTCAAGCAGCAGGGTCTACTAGGCTGTGCAGGTCTCTAAAGCAACGTGATAAAGAGGCCCAATGTTTGAGTAATTTAGAAAGGTATTGAGCTAAAAAACCAGAGGATATACTGGAGCGGGAGAGGGATGGATTGACAGAGGGATGGATAAAATGATCTAAATCCCCGATTACTGAGGGTGAATCTGCACTCATTCCTGTATTTGCTTTCTACGACCAAATCTCTGTATAACTTTCCATGAATGATGCCAATTTCTAAACTCTATCATTAAATGTAATCATCTACATTTGGGTTACTACTGATTATGTAGCAAATGTATGTTATGACTTTGAAACAACCCCCTTGTACTTTTGGATAATTTATGCACTATTCTCAAATGTACAGACACTGTTTCCTTAGCCTGCGTATTATCTAATTGTAATATTAGCTTTAATTTAAAAATGTATCTCTTTTATGCCAGATTTTGTGACAATATTTTACTCCACAGACAATGCCAGACATTCCAATGACACAATTTACAGAATAAAGTGTTAACTGTGAGTAAGGGTGTCAGAGTGTGGCCTTGTTTTTTTAAGCATGAATGTACTAATGCAGCAACAGAATAAGAGTGAGATGGAACATACTCTCATAAAGGTCCTAAGACTTCCCTTCCAGCTTGTAAGCAATATTTAGCTGGAGAGGAGACTGAAGTTCACAGTACTAATGTGTGGAAAGCAAATGCCCTGAAATTTTCTGTTAATAAATGATTGTGCTTCCAAAATGTTAATACAAATGCACTGAATCGTGAAATGCAGCTAATATAATTAATCTTGCAATATTGTAAATCTGCTGCAGACAGATAATGTGAGAATTTAGTTCTACAGTTTTACATTAGGGGGGAAAGCCAATAAAGCAGTGTTTAGAAGGGAAGCCTGGAGCTTAAATATCTACAAGTGACTACGGTGATTATTTTTTTAAATTTGTTTTATTACCTTCCACAAAAAATATGCCAAATATATTTACATCAGAGTGGTCTGACGCAGGAGAACTGATTCATGCTACCTGCAGCGTAAATATCTACACATATTTCACTGTGTCCAAACAAAAAGATGAAAACAGATACACAAACAGGTTACCTGGCTTTTAGACAGAGTCATCACAAGGTCCGTAACAGCCACAGTTCTGCAGTTATGGTGGTACCACTCCAAGGTTCACAGATAGTGACTTTTGGTTTTTCCCTCTGGGTGCTTTTGAAGAGGTTTGTGTCTGGGGGGGAAAGGGACTCTAATTTTGGGAGGAGGCAATTTTCAGCACATTCACCCACTTCTTTCATATTCTAGTGATTGAATATGTGGCTATCTTTGGTATTTTAACAATTTAATCGTTATTAAAATAGTAATGAACTACATAATTACATTATCATGAATTACGGTGTATTAAAACCATCATTCACCTACAAGCTGTCTTCACTAATGTCTCAGTTTAAAGACATTACCTCTCCTGGGCTTACTGGATGAAATTGTTATGTATCCATTTTTCAATCTGGCCCTCTTCACATCCATTACCTACCTGTGAATCGCAGTATACTACACTAATAATTTCACCTTCCAAATTAACTATACGCCACATTCTAGTGCCATTGTAAAAGGTTGGTTTAAGGCAAAGTAACTTCCAATGGACATCTTGAATAGCATTCGTCATGTTAAAAAAAAAACATTATCACTCACGGGTGCTAATCACCTTCCTATTTTTTTCTGTGCATGTTTGAGCACCAGAATACCCCCAGAGTCAGAAATTCACCATTGTCTGGACTGACGTGGTGATACCGCAGTCCATTTCATTGGAGACAGATGTCTACATCATCACTAACTGGTACCTTTGTTGCTATTCTTAAGACCCTTCTCAGCCTTTGGTGTGATTCACCCATTTCAGAGACCGGGCAGCATGGCATTAGCTGAACTGCGGAGATAAACACATCATTAGCCCATCACTAATATTATATCTAAGTCAGTCCCACTCTGAATCAATCCCAGATCCAAAGCAACCAAAAGACATTATTTCATGACAGCGGTTTGATGGCCTATGTGAAATGGATTGTCAGCCTCAGTCCAATTCCTTATATTCAACCATTGCTGCCTGTCCCAAAACCATCACTACCCTCATTCACCCCTCATCAGACAGGGCAAATATTGAAAAAGCCTGGAAATCAAACTACTCCTTGGCCCTTTTGGACTGTCCTTATAAGCAAGGCTACAGAGGGTGATGGAAGGAATTTTGCACTGACTCTTCTCCTTCTGGACCTCTTAGTCTCTGAATAGAGGACATCAGTCAACAAAGTTTTCCAGCATGTTTCATCAGCAACCAAAACCCCTATTTAAAAGGGGGAAAGGGCTTTAAAGGGTTATAGAATTATAGCAATATAGAACACTAGAACTGAATGCGACCTCATGAGGCCATCAAGTCTAATCCCCTCCCTTACACTAGGATCAAGTACCTTCTTATCATCCCTGACAAGATGTTTATCAAACCGACTCTTAAAAATTTCCAGAGATGGAGATTTCACAACCTCCCTAGGCAATTTATTCCAGTGCTTAACTACCCTGTCAGTTAGGAAGTTTTTCCTAATGTGCAACCTAAACCCCCCTTGCTGCAATTTAAGTCCACAGTTTCTTGTCCTATTATCAGACATGAAGGAAAATTTTTCTCCTTCCTCCTTGTAACACCATTTTAGGTACTTGAAATTTGTTATCGTGTCCCCTCTCAGTCTTCTCTTTTCCAGACTAATCAAGCCCAATCCTTTCAGTCTTCCCTCATAGCTCATGTTTTCTAGGCCTCTAATCACTTCTGTTGCTCCTCTCTGGACCTTCTTCAATTTCTCCACATCTTTCTTGAAAAGTGGTATCCATATATGGGCACAATACTCCAGTTTGGGGTTCTGTTCCATGACTGATCATCAACATCATCAAGGCAAATTGCAAAGGGGCATAGCCTCTTTGCAGGTCAAGCACCATCTCAATCTATTTTTAGCTAGATCCTTAAAAAGGTCTGTCAGGATGTTTGGTCTGTGTCCGTCATCGGCAATATGATCATTCCACTAACGCTTGTTCCCAAAGACAATCACAATCCAAACTGTCACTCAGCTGCTCTTCAGCCTTTCTCAGGGCCTGTGTTTCACTGCCTTAAAACAGAGCTGGAATGACCCTGATTCCTATAATAAGCTTGTTGTGCTGACATTTCCGTGGAAGCTGTTAACAGGCCCAGAATGTAGTAGTGGCTGGTACTATAACAGCATTCTCATCTTTCAAACAGCTGAGGAGCTACCACAATGCAAAAAACAAATAATGCAATAAAACAACAAATAAATACCACATTTAATACATACTGGCTAGATTGGGGATTTCAAACTCAGGGTCGAGGATTGTAAGGATAAGCTGCCAGCTGGCCACAGGTGTTTTGTTTACCTGAGTATCTGCAGGCATGTCCACTCCCAGTGGCCGTGGTGCACCGTTATGGGCCAATGGGAGCTGTGGGAAGTGGTGTGGGCTGGGGCATCTCTTCCTGCAGCTCCCATTGGCCACAAATGGTGAACCACAGCCATTGGGAACTAGGAGTGGCTGTACCTGTGGACGCTCAGGTCAACCAAGCATTTTGTGGCCAGCTAGCAGCTTCCTCTTACAGGCCGCAACCCAACGTTTGAAACCCCCTGGACTAGATTCACCAAAGCGTACAGCCATGCTTGCATTGTACCCCTGACATAATCTGGAATTACAGCAGGCCCAGATATATCCGTTCAGTGCAGAGATGATTCTGCAGTGATAGGAAGCTGGTGCAAGGGGGTGTAATGTTACTCACCCAACCCCCAGCTACCATAACTGCAGGCAAAAGTGGAGCTAGACCAATAGGAGGTCAGGACTGCCTTGCATTACTGTTGGACTCTGCTTACAGCTGCTGTAGGGCCACCGCAGCCTTTAGTGTGGACAAAAACCCGGCTCCAGGAAGGCACAATGGTGATCTTTAATGTCATCTTCATACACATGTGCCCTTGAGCAGTCTAGCTGCACCGCAGTACTGGCTTGCTGTATCAGGGGCTTTTGTTAGCCACATTGCTTGGTATTCATCAGGAGATGCATCCGAAGGTGAACCCTCAGTCCACTGGGAAATCACTCTGCCTTTCAAACAATAGCACCAATCTTCATTCCTCCCCCGCCCCCTCCTTTTTTTATATGCTCTCTAATGGGATACAGTTCTCAGGGGCTTCCTATAGAATATTCATTACATGCCGGTGTGGACGTGATGGGCTGTGTGCAGCCAAACAAGGTAGCAATCGTTCACTCATCCGCAACAACCCATTTTGGGTTGGGGGGAAAGCCCAACAGCACGAAGGTAACATTAAAGGTCTAGCTCAAACTCGCCAAAGGAAATGCAAAGCTTATAATAGCCCTAATTAATTTCCTAGAGTTGGGTACCTTATCTGCCTGGAGGATCACATCACAGCCTGCAGAAATGCAGCTGTCTCTGGGCTGAAGCCATAGCCGCCACAGAAAGAGGCAACACTGGGAGCTCTTAAAAGTCCTGGAGAGGGTTGGAGGTGGGAGTGCAGGGAGCAGCAGAGGAGCCTGGTGCTATGTGGTTTGCCCAAAAGCTTTCCGACTCTCTGGGTAGGTAGTTTGAGACCCTCACTGAACTATTGGGAGCCTTGCCTATTTGCAGCCTCAAAACTGGACATGAGGTTGGTTGAGCCAGCACAGTTTATATTTTTTAGAGCTGTATAAACCCGCCTCATCCAAGCAAAGGCAGGTTTCTTCTTACTCATGAAAAAGTCCAGGAAGACAGACAGCCTCTGGTGTTGTTATTCTTACAACTGGAGTCAGTGGAGGTTTGGGGGACGACTGTGCTAAGCAACACAACTGCACATGGAAAGAGACAGTCACATCCCTGAAGAAACTGTTATCTAAATAGACACGTCAGGCAAAGAGTGGGAGAAAGGAAATATTTTACCTTTTACAGATGGGTGCCCAAATAATAGCTGAACTCATCCCTTCATTTCTCTCTGCTTTAGACTAGTGTAAATGGGAGATTATCTGGAACTTGAAGTCTTTCAACCATGACTTAAGGACTGAGTCCCAGCACTTCTGGGCTTGGCAGCTCATAGCCCCCAGCACCTCTTTCATTATAAATTAATTTAGTTGGGGTTGGTCCTGCTGTGAGCAGAGGGCTGGACTAATCTTGTGATTCTATCCTTCTGATCATTGGCAGGAGGTCAGACTAGATGGTCACCATGGACTCTTTTGACCTTAAAGTCTGTGAGACTCTGTAAGTGGCTGAATTAATCAGCACCCTCTGTACTGAGTTCTTTTGAAAATCAGTCAGGGCCTAGAAGAGTGCTGAGCGCTTCTCAGAATCTGATCCCGATTGTGTGTGTGGCGTTCTTGAAAAATCGAGCTCCGAGCAACTTGCCTGAGATCACCCAGGGATATCTACTGTAACGCCAGGAATCGAACCCCACATCTGCTCCTGTGGAATCCTTGTACTATTAAACCACACTCTATGCCCATGAAGGAAAATGGCAGTAGGTTATTCTGAGATTATCTTTATTCCAGTCCCATCGGTGCTGAATGTGCCTACCAGTCAGCAATGACATTATCAGTATTGTTATGCCCAGCAACAGAGACAGGTCTATAGCTTGTTTCATTGTACATCTTTCTGGTATCACATGCAAAGCAAATTCCCAGTTACCATTTTTCCCCCTTCAATCTGATATCTTTGGGGACGGAAATGAAGTCTGAAAATTGACAATTCCAGGACTGAACACTGTGTCAAACAGGTGCCTGTTATGCTAAGCTTCAAATTCTTGCAGAGAGGAAGCATTAAGTCTGACTTGATCAGGGAAATAAAAATGTACAGGCCTCCTTGGGACCCTGAGTCTATCCTTCTGTCCTCCACCTTACTCATAGGGGCTGTGTCTACACTGGGCCACTTATTCCGGAAAATCAGCCGCTTTTCCGGAATAAGCTGCGAGCTGTCTACACTGGCCCTTGAATTTCCGGAAAAGCAATGATGCTCTACTGTACAAAATCAGCCGCTATTCCGGAAAAACTATTCTGCTCTCGCTCGGGCATAAGTCCTTATTCCGGAACACTGTTCCGGAAAAGGGCCAGTGTAGACAGCCCAGTAGTCTTTTCTGGAAAAAAGCCCCAATCGCGAAAATGGCGATCAGGGTTCTTTTCCGGAAAAGCGCGTCTACATTGGCCACAGACGCTTTTCCGGAAAAAGGGCTTTTCCGGAAAAGCAGCCTGCCAATGTAGATGCTCCTTTTCTGGAAAAACTGAAAACGGAATAGTATTCCGTTTTAAATATTTCCGGAAATTCATGCCAGTGTAGACACAGCCATGGAGTGGTACCATGTCCCCCAGGGGGTGCATCTACACTGCATCGTAACTCGAAATAAGATACTCAATTTGAATTGCCATCACGAAATAGCTTATTTCATCATTTGGCACTGTCCACACAGTGCCAAATTTCTGAATAAAGCACTATTCCGAAATGTCCCTTACTGCGTGTGGAATGAGATTTACAGGGACGTTGGAATAGCGAGCCCGAAATAATGGGCTTTCTGTGAAGACACGGGATAGCTATTTCGGGATACCAGAGTGTATCCCGAAATAGTGTTGAAGTGTAGACGTAGTCAGGGAGTGCAGGTTATGCTCCCTGGGCCCTTGTGGGACAAACGGGCAGCAGTCACGAAAGGGAATAAAGTTACTTCTCCATACAAACAAGGAGAGCAGAATCTGACCTGAACATTTTGGTTGGTCTTTAGACAGCAGCATACGCTGCAAATTTCCTCAGTAGCCTGGGAATTCACAGCCATGCCGAAGTCAGTCTGTTGTGTTCCTTCCAGGTTCTATTTGTGGTCCAGAAAACAAGCCTGCAAAAGAAAAGCAAAATTTCCAGCTGAGGCTTTCTATCCAGTCACAGCTCCTGGGGCTTCCCATCAAGAGTTTCCTTGCTGTCCCTTCCTGCAGCTTTTTAGAGAAACACCAAACCTCTCATCTGCATTCATAAGAGCACATGAATGGCTAGCCCTAGGTCTTTGGCTCTTAAAGGGGCAGGCCACCCTATTACCAGTAGCTTCCACTGAATTAAGACATTCAGGATATGTCTGGCAATAAATTGAGATCACTCATGCCTCTGAGTTTGGAGTCGGGCACACCACGCTGCCTGCCTGGCCCGCTGCGCTCAGCTTCTCCATGAGTGGCGGGACGCAGAGCACCCTGCCCTAGGGCACTCCAGCTCCTGCCACCTTTGTGTTGAGTGGGGGGAAGGGTGCCACCTGCTGCCGTGCCAAACCTCCATAATCCCCGGGCATTGCGGGGAGGGGGTAAGTGGGCAGGCGGAGGGCAGAGTAGGGGCGGAGTTTGGGGGATGGGTGGAGCAGGGTCAGAGGAGGGGCCTCAGGCCCTGCATGCCTCTGTTCTTGGGACAGAGTTCTGTCCCAGAAACCAGACATTGGTGTTTGCGCTGTGATTCCTGGAAGAGGATTTTGCCTGTAGGCTGTTTGTGACCACTTCTCTCCAGGGATTGTCACACATGAATTAATGAAACAAGTATCAGAGGGGTCGCCGTGTTAGTCTGGATCTGCAAAAGCAACAAGTAGTCCTGTAGCACTTTATAGACTAACAGATGTATTGGAGCATAAGCTTTCATGGACAAAGACTCCAGCTACATGCATCTGATGAAGTGCTCCAATACATCTGTTAGTCTAATGAAACAAGGGGTGTGAAGAATAAACCCAGACTACTTGGCATTTGAATTGCCCCCAGTGGGAAGCCAACCTGCCATATCTCCTGCTGCTTGACAGAGGGGCAATTATTTTTACAAGGAAAAGCCTAAGTCGTTTAGTTGCTGGTGAACAAATTCTCTTATTTCCTCCTCTCTTTAGGAATATTGACAATCAAACTCTTTTATTAGCTACATGGGGTAAATCTGATGTCTTCTAAACGTGGCCACTCACCTAAGAGAAATAGTTGGGATCTTTGAGAAACCTGTCCCAGCATTCAAGAACCTTGCTTTCCAAATACATTGTCAGTTAATGGCAGCAGGAATTGTTTCAGAGGGGGCTTCATCTAGGAATGGGAAGTAAAAAAAAACCATTATGAGTCCATAGTATCCACACAGCAATCACACTGAAAGCCAGCGCTGCAGTTTAATGTATGCAAAAGATGGTTTTATTATTCACTCAGCAGAGGAAATGGAATGCTAATGCAGGTATATTAGAAAAGAAGCAAAAGAGGTAAGAAAGCACCCTTTCACACTGTGCTTAGCATGGGGACGTGCACTCCTACCCATTTAAATCTCCCAGGAAAGAAACCTGCAGCTCCTCCCCCGCTTTCTCCACTCTGACCTGCAAGTGCTTCAGAATGGCATGTTCTGTGGAGCTCCAAGGGACATGAAAGAGTCCAGCAGGGAGCCCCTCGCATGGCTAATGCAAGCGGAGGTGCCTCTTTTCACCTTTGCCGCTTTTAAAACAGCATCCCAAGAAGCTCAACGTGGCCGATGTCCTAGGGTTCGCTGCGTCCTAGCCCCTCTGGAACGTCCCTGGGAAATGGGCTTACGACTGACGTGAACAAATTCGAATTGTACTAGCACATTTAGCCAGCGTTGCTCGGGCCTTAAGGAAGGGGCTCAGGGCAGGGGGCTGGGGGTGTGAGGAGTGCAGGAGTTAAGGTTGGGGGGAGAAGGGGCACTAGGCAAGAGACTGTGTGTGTGTGTGTGTGTGTGTGTGTGTGTGTGTGTAGTAGGGTAAGCAGAGAAGGGGGGATTGAAGTTGTGTCCCCCCACCGCAGATGCGTACCAGGGTTGCTTGCTCTTCCCCTTCCTGCCCTTCTCAGGAAGCAAGAGCAAAGTGCACAGCTCGTCTGCCCCCTGTGCTCCCTAGCCAGAGTGAGGATGGCATCCAACTCTGCACTTTCCCCTGGCTCCCTGACAAAGGGGAACAACTAGCAATATGGCCTTACCAATTTGCTGGGGAGGGAGCTTTAGCCCTCGCTAAAGGGTGCCTGCAGGGTTGGAAGTTTGAGGCTGGGGAGTTCCCAGGAGGGGGCCACACCCTCCAGTCCCTTTCACCTGCCTGGAGATTCTGTCTTTTTTCTATATGTCTATGTGAGAAGCACTCCCATTCTGGGAATATCTGGTTTTTTTGGTACAACCAGACCCTTCCTTTGCCTTAAATTATAAGAGGCAGTGGTATACCAAATTTGGTGGTCCTAGCTCTTATCATTTAGAACGAGTTCTTGAACAAACAGACAGACAGAGCCTCTCAAATATATAGTAAATGATGAAATTGGCTGCTGTGGTAGAAAACTCCAGGCCTATCCTGAAGAAATGAAGAGATATCATTTATCAGTTGCTTTCAAATGGATTATGAGTTGTTGGAATGATTTATTATTACTAAGACAAGAATGGTGACACAGAGGCTGGGCTTCTAGCCTGGGGTTAGAGACCAGGGATCTGCCACAGACTTCCTCTGTGACCCTGGGCAACTTACTTTTATGCCTCAGTGCCCGCTTAGTAAAATGAGGGTAATAATCCCTAATTCACAGGGGTGTTCTGAATCTAAATATATTGAGAGAGAAACTGAGCCACTCAGACATGGGGCGTGGGTCAGAGAAGTACCTAAAATAAGTAGATTCGTTATTTTTCTCTATTATCAACAAAGATCAGGGAATTGTTGTGCTAGATGTTACACACTGAACCCAGCTCTCTTAAATCCCATATCCCTACTCACAATATCATCCTTTCTCTCACTCTGAACTTCAAATTGTCAAAAAAAAATTCAGTCCATAGGACCACTTTTTACTACTTCTCCCACTGGGAAGCGAGAATGGTGCTTTGCATTGTGGGGAGGAGGCCTTGTGCACAGTTTTGGCGACTTTTTTGTGCTTTTGCAGTTCTCATCCCTGTTTCTATTGCTGGGTCACTTCTTTCTCACAACACGAGAGAATGATCTTCCAGGCCAAGTCTATTTAGCTTAGAACTGTATCAGAAAAGCCTGCTATTTCGGCCACTACAAAGCGCAATGTCAAAAACGAATGCAAAAGTTCCAAGGTACAGATGCAGTCCATAGCTGGAAAGGAGACTGGGAAGGCGTATGTTTGATGCAGGGAGGGAAAAAACACTGCTGCCACCAAAATATCCTTTGGGAATTACTGCCTGTTGATAAGTGCTTTAAGAAGGTCTTGAAAATTACCATCTTGGTACTGAACAAAGAGAATATGGAAGCTGAAAAAGAAATGTCTAGGGGAAAAGAAATTGGCTTGGATCACTTTGCTTCTATACTTACCGCTGTACTGATTAATTCATTTCACACATCTTTTTAAGCAATCTTCATTCTCAAAGGCAAGGGGAATTTGCTTACAGTGACAAAAGTGTACTCAGGAAACAAGAGCGAGCCACAGTGTTCACCAGAATAATTCAGCTCAGAAGACCTTCCCTTTGGTCAGTAATTCTCAGGGCATAACTATCAAAAGGAGGCAAGATTTGGGTTCCTAACCAAGATGCCTGGTTTAGATAGGTGCCAATTATGCCTCCTCTTGAGCCAATAACCACAGTGGGTGCTCATCAAAATCCGGCTGGTTCTAGTGTCCAGTTGTGGATTTAGTGACTGGCTAGGGCAGTGAGTTTGAAAATGTTGGCCTTTTGTCTCTTCTTGAATGAGCCCATGGGGAATTTGAGGAAGCTATACCTAACCTATTGCGATAACCCAGCAAGAAATGATTCCTAGCACAGAGAGAGACAGCCCAACTGTGTGAACAACGTGACATGTTCAGAATAAAATCTCACCATTAGAATCATTGGCCCATCAATTAGGAGCTGCATATGCGCCCACAAAGGCCCAAGAGGAAGATTTTCTTCTGTGCCTTGTGGAGTCCCCCAGCACACTTCTGTGCCTGACCAGTTTGGTCTTCAGGTCACGTCACTGCATGGCCTCCATCATCCGATGTCAAATTATGACACTATTGCATCTGAGGCCTGATTTCACTAAGTTCCATGGGAACGTGAGGCTCTGCCCACAGCGATCACATGGCAGAACCAGTGATGTCACTCCAATGACATCATGTTCCAGCCATGTAATATCACCCTGTGGGAACTGAAAAACATGTGGGCTGTATTCATTATCCTGGAAGGCAAAGCCAGAGAATGAGCTATTGCCAGCCTGACAATGAGTCAGTGGGAAATAAAGGATGTGCGAATACAAACAATTAATTATTAGTTAACATATATTGTGGAAGCACCTATATAACCCAGCTCCATTTTGCTAGGCACACTAGAAGACTTACCTGGGGCCAGCCTGGGGGAGAGAGGGCACAGAAACCTCCCAGTGGTGCTCCCTGGGCCCAGGAGGAGCTGCGCAGGCTAGCCCCAGTGGTGCTACCCAGGCCAACCAGGGGAGGAGGGGTCCATACAGGCCAACCAGTGTGGCATGCTGAACAGCCCAGTAGTGTTGGGGAGGGGGAACCTGTGAGTTCTGGAGAGGGCAGGACTGCTCTGACTATCCCTAGTGGTGCTCTGGGTGGGGTAGGGGGGCTGCTGCAATTGGGCAGGCGGGATTTCCCCAATCTGGCACTAGGGCTGAGGGTTGGGGGGGGAGAGTTTAGGGCAGGGGAGCCACTTACTTTTGCAGGTGGCTGGCAAGATGGCATGCCCCATCCCCAGTTGGCCACCCCCTTCCTGGTGTGGCTACCCCCAGTTATCACTCTGAAGTATAGCTGTCCCCCACGAACACTGCTCCCAGTGGTGACTGTGCAGTATCATGTCCCTTTTATCAGCCCCCTCCCTTTCCATGTAAAACATTCAAATTCCAGGCCATTTTCCTGCCATAATCAAACCCTGACCTTGTTTTAAGTTAAGATAAGAGGTAGTTTTATACCAAATTTGGTGGTCCTAGCTGTTACCGTTTTGGAGGAGTTCTTGAACAATCAGGCTCACAGAGAGATAGCTGAGCCCACAGATAGACAGATGCCCCTAAAATATACATATATAGATACATAAATAACAAGCTTGCCAATTCCCCAAAGAGCTGACTGACCATGTCTTGTTTTTTTATAAAAGTAGGATATATCTGGAAATTTCAACTGGCCCTTAGAGACTTTAACAAATTAGCAAGTGCTTTTGGTTTCACCAGTCAATTCCGTGTCAATATTCTGCTATCCCTATAGGAAAGCAGTAATTAATTATTGGACCTTCTTCCTTGTTTATATAAATAAAAAGGCTTACAAAACTGAAAGAGACATGATCAAGAGAAAAATCACCTTAAAAGGGGTGTTTGTATAGGATAAAAAAGATTGCTACTATTTTGAAATCCTGATTTCCTTACCACCACACGTAGAATCATAGAATACTAGAACTGGAAGGGACCTTGAGAGGTCATCCAGTCTAGTTCCATGCCCTGACGGCAGGACCAAGCACCATCTAGACAATCCCTGATAGATGTCTAACTAACCTGCTCTGAAATATCTCCAGTGATGGAGATTCCACAACCTCCCCAGGCAATTTATTCCACTGTTTAACTACCGTAACAGTTAGGAACTTTTTCCTAATGTCCAACCTAAATCTCCCTTGCTGCATTTTAAACCCATTGCTTCTTGTCCTACCATCAGAGGCCAAGGAGAACAATTTCTCTCCCTCCTCCTTATGACACTCTTTTAGATGTTTGAAAACCACTATCATATCCCCTCTCTGTCTTCTCCTTTCCAAACTAAACAAGCCCAATTCTTTTGGTCTTCCCTCATAGCTCATGTTTTCTAGATTTTTAATCATTCTTGAGGCGTGTGATTTTTCACTGGAACGATTGTCACCAACAGGGAAACTGACAGCCTCATGGGCCCCTGCGTATTGTATTGGGGGAGCTCCACACTCCCAGAAGGGGTACGTCTAGACGTGAATTAGACGTATCGAAATTGCTAATGAAGCGGGGATTTAAATATCCCACACTTCATTAGCATAAAAATGGCTGCCACATTTTTTCGGCACAGAGCTTTGTCGGAGAAAAGCGGCAGTCTAGAGGCTGATCTTTCAAAAAATAAAGTCTTTTTTGAAAGATCCTGTAGACCTTATTTCATGAGGGATAAGGGATCTTTCGAAAAAGTCTTTATTTTTCGAAAGATCAGCCTCTAGACTGCCGCTTTTCTCCGACAAAGCTTCATGCCGAAAAAAGCGGCAGCCATTTTTATGCTAATAAAGCACAGGATATTTAAATCCCCGCTTCATTAGCAATTTCGATGTGCCTAATCTGCATCTCTCTGTCGGCAGAGAGATGCAGTCTAGACACACCCAAAGGGCGGGGCTTCATATAGAAGAGGCAGGGCCAAGGCAGCCAGCCTAAAGAATGACACCCCTCCCCCCGCCCAGCACTCTGGCAGCAATTTAGAGGGCTCGGGGCTCCAGCCACCACTTCTGCCACAGTATCAGTAGCAGTGGCCAGGATTCCTGGACCCCTTTGAATCACCAGGTCCCCAGGCAAGTGCCCCCCTTCCACTCTATCAGCAGGCCTGGTCACCAATAATAAATGAGAAGACATCAATTCTATGTGAGTTTCAAGATGAAATAAATTATATCCCTTGAAATGAATGATTGGTGTGAGGCATGCCCGGTGACGTGTTTTAGTGAATACAGATGGAACCCCGCATGCTTAAGTGCGTCGCTGAATCAGAGCCCAGGAGCTGTTGCCTTTCGGGTAATGAACATTGTTGGGAAAGGGTTAAATAGCACCAAAAATAAAATAACATTATTATCATTTCAATGTAAAGAGCAATGAGGTAATTAAGGGTAGGCATGCACAGTCAGCTTCTCTTCCCAGGATTCTATAATGGCCAGGTTGAAGGATGGTCTCCAAATCACAAAAGAAAAGGGAAAACTATGTAGCACTTTAAAGACTAACACGATGATTTAAGAGGTGATGAGCTTTCGTGGGCCAGACCCACTTCCTCAGATCATATTCTGGAAGAGAATTGGCATGACCATATATACCAAAGGAATACAATGAAAAAAGGGAACGCATTATTAAACTGACAAATCAGATTTAGTACAGAAGGTGGGGTGAGGAGGAGCGAGGGAGGGAATAGCTATGTGAGTCAATGAATGGCTAGTCAGGGGTGATAAGTGGGAAGCTATCTTTGTAATGCTTAAGGTAATTAGCATCTTTGTTAAGGCCCATACGTAAAGTGTCAAATTTAAGGATGAAAGAAAGTGCTGAAGTTTCCCTTTGAAAGGTTTTGTTGTTTTTTTAAAGAAATCATCCCTGAAACCAGGTTTTCTATGCAAACTGCATGGATATGGTTCTGAGTTAGCACAATCACCATACAACAATGCAATGCTTTGCTGTATGTGTGCCCAAGGTCTGTAACGAAGATTGCTCATCTCTTGTCCCAGACTCCTTGGACCGGGGTGAAATATGGGGAGACGTTGTTTAAGAGGAGAGCAGGATAAATGACCCAAATTAAGGAGTTGGATGCTGCTGCTTTAGTGGGATCAATAGCATGAGAGTAGAAAATGTACTGAAAGTAAAACCACATGCAGGAAGGCAGTCTTCAACTTTCACATATGTGATACAATCAGAAGAAATAACCAGGGCTGAAAACACAAATGGGCAATATATTATTTATTATGATTGTTACCTATTATGTTCTCCCTAAGCTCCTATATTTCACCCACCATTGTGACGTCTGATCACCAAATAATAGTGATCATCGTCATTATTTGTGTGTGTTCATCTAATGCTCTAGAGCCGTAATGTCCAACCAGTTCTGAAGCAGCAGCCACGGTAGTGGCTACTGCTGTAGCAAACTAGCCACACTCAAATGGCCAAATTGCCACATGTGGCTAGTGGCAAGCGTGTTGGACACCATGGCTTAGGCATTGGTGTTATGCTGTTAATAAAATACTGGTACATGTATTTGTAAATTACAGTCCATTCGCTCCATCCTGGCAACATTTAGGGGCTAGATCAGTCTTAAACTGTGTTCCGTGACACACTGGTGTGCTATGAGGCAGTTGGAGGTCTGTTGCGGAGAAAAACATAATTCAAAATGGCTGCCCTTAAAGGGGCAGGCAAAAAAAAATTTCCTCAATAACTTTCCCCCTGACTCCCCCCCCCCTTTTTTTTTTTATAAATCCTTGGTGTTTCTCATAAAAAAAAAATTATTGTTCGGTGTTCCTCAGTAAAAATTATTGTTTGGTGTTCCTCAGTCTTAAAAAGTTTAAGAAACACTGGGCTAGATGGTGTCTTAGAGCCCAGACAGGGCCACAGATTGTTGGAAGCCTCCTTTTTCGCACATGTGAGCTACCTTGCTACTGCCTCTCCCCTGGAACAGGCTGGAGGGGTAGGAAAGAGAACATCCATTTGAACACAACTGCAACTTAAATGTTCCTTTTTCTGGTGTCATCCCATTGCTGCTGTTTATATTGCAAAGAATTACGCTTGCTTCATCATGCTTGTACTTTTCAAAGACAGCTATCCGACCATCAGAACACTCATGGGTGTAGATGAAGGACCATTTCAGAAAGATCATAGGATCATAGAATCCTAGGGCTGGAAGAGACCTCAGGAGGTCATTGAGTCCAGCCCCCTGCCCAAAGCAGAACCAACCCCAACTAAATCATCCCAGCCAGGACTTTGTTGAACTAGGACTTAAATTGAGATGTTGTAGATGCTCTTTGTCTTTGTGTCCATATCTTCTCCTAGGTGACATTTCATCTTCCCTTGTTATTCAGTCCTTCTAGTCATTCTCTTTCAGCTTTCAAGTACCTAAAAGGGCATCACAAGGAAGATAGAGAAAAATTGTTCTCCTTGGCCTCTGAGGATAGAACCAGAAGCAATGGTGTTAAAGTGCCCCAAGGGAGGTTTAGGTTGGACATTAGGAAAAACTTCCTAACTGTCAGGGTAGTTAAACAGTGGAATAAATTGCCTAGGGAGGTTGTGGAATCTCCATCACTGGAGATATTTCAGAGCAGATTAGACAGACATCTACCAGGGATGATCTAGATGGTGTTTGGTCCTGGCATGAGGGTAGGGGACTGGACTTGATGACCTCTCGAGATCCCTTCCAGTTCTAGTGTTCTATGATTCTACACCATACAGGGTGAAACTCACCCTGTGCTAAAGGCCACTATGAAGGTCATGTACCTCTTCTGTCCTATCTAAGGCCCATCTTAAAGGAATAAGTGACATAGCTTTTCTCCTGGTGAATGTCCACTCTGGTGCATTGCAGGATGCTGCACAGTGTCCTTGCTAGTCACTGATTAACACTCTCACAAGACGGGTCACTGTAACTGTCTTCCAAAATAAGAGTTGCCAATTCTTGTTATTTGATCATGAGTTCACTCAGTACTTCATAATAGGAGTATGGGCCCGGATCATTAAAGGAACCTAACTCCCATTGAAATCAGTGGCCATTAAATGCCTCTGAGGCTCTGGGCCATAGAAACAATTGAAAATGGAAGGGCAGACCACGTCTGAAATGTCACTCATAAATATATCTGATCTCAGCACTCTTGGGCTTCTTCATATCTGCAGCATAGAAGAGAAAGGAATTAGCCCATAAATTATGCCAAAAGCACTTTAAGAAATCAGCACCAACCCATGAGTGCAATCTGATAGCGTGATCAGAAGTAGCACTGTGGGTTCATGATCTTCTATTTTACCACTTAATGGGGCACAGAAATTACCAGGGTTGGAGTAAATGGATTATAGAATATAACTGCATATACTGGCATCTTATAAATAAATTATTATAGCACTAATTGGGACTAAATTGCTTTGTTTTTAATGTCATCTAGTAATTAAACCTCTTAGTGGCTTACTGCCTAGTTCTTTCCTGCTGCGGAAAAAAATATTTTCCCTGATGATTGCGGTTGTGAAGCAATCCTAACTAACATTATTTCTGCCTGTCTATTTTGATCCCAAAAATACATTCACTGAAATACCCATTACCTGGATTGCTTTCAGATGTGAACTTATGGGGTATTACACAAAAGATGTTATTACCAGCTCTCAATGTCACTGCATGGAATGCTTAGAAAGTTTAATTTGATACAATAGTGAATTCTATAAGATGGAGTTACCACGGCCCTGTTGAACCATGGGAAGGCACCAGGAGGGGAGGGATAACTCTGTGGTTTGAGCATTGGCCTGCTAAACCCAGGGTTATGAGTTCAATCCTTAAGGGGGCCATTTAGGGATCTGGGGCAAATCTGTCAGGGATGGTACTTGGTCTTGCCATGAGGGCAGTGGGGTGGGACTTGATGACCTCTTAAGGTCCCTTCCAGCTCTATGAGATGGGTATATCTCCATATAAAAACCACTGTCACCATGGTCTTTGTGAAAATGCTCATGGAGTTGGAAGCATACAGCAGAATGTGAGCAGGCACTATGCAAGATTCCTATATAGTGTTCTGCCATTTCTCTGGCCAGCAATCCCTCTATGACTCACAGCTACCTACTCCTTGGGCTCTTCAAGTGATCTGTTAGTTGTTCTGGAGGGGTGGCTTTCTTCCAACAGACATCAGCTCTGTATTCTGGCTCAGTGACAACCAACTTAACTCAGAAGACGCCTTTTTCTAGTAAAGATCCGGATCTGGGTCTGTGCTTCCCCAAAAATCCTTTGGGACAGGATGTTGATTTGCACCTGTACAGACATAATCAAGGATCAGTTTGAAAGTCTTGAAACTTTCCCAGAGTCCTGAGTGTTTAGACTACTCAGGAGACTGGTTTCACTCAACCTGCCCTTTACTCTTCTCCACATAGAGGAAAGAAGCTAGAAACACAATAGGGATAGACAGGGCCATCCTTAAGATTTATGGGACCCTACGGAGTATGATTAAACAGGTGCCCCTATGCCCAATGGCTGCCCGGGGGAGGGAATAATGATTTTTTAGAGATGTGATTTTATAATCTTCAGCAACACACTCATGAAATATTTTAAAGCAGATTTTAAACTAAGGTCCTGTTGACTAACACAGTAAATTCAGAAGCTGACAGTATGTACCCGGGGCTGGCAAATGCCTGTTTAATGGCTTTATTACCACTTAAATGGCTCTTTCACAGGCTTGATGTTCTGCTAATAGGTTTTTTTCACTTTTAAGTTAACTAGATCCTCTCCAGAGGAAAAGAGCCACAGAACAGGGATAGGAAGAGGAGAGAGTGGACATTAAGACCCAGTGGTGCCCCAAGTTTTCATGTGACCTACACAGCTGCGTATTCTGCATATCGATAAGGATGATGCTGGGGCTAGACTCAGCCTACATGCACACTGGGGGTACGTCTAGATGACATGCCTCTGCTGACAGAGGCATGTAAAATAGGCTACCCAACATAGTCAATGAAGCAGGGATTTAAATATCCCTGGCTTCATTAAAATAAAAATGGCCATCACGCTGTGCTGGCTCAGCTGATCGTTGGCACAGTGCGCAAGTCAAGACGCGGAGCGGTCGCCAAGGGAAGCCTTTGTCGACCTCTCCCTTATGGCTCGTGAAATGAGGTTTACAAGAGCAGTCAACAAAGGCTTCCCTTGTCAACCACTCCGCGTCTTGACTCGCTCGCTATGCCAACGATCAGCTGAGCCAGCACAACGGCCATTTTTAATTTAATGAAGCCGGGGATATTTAAATCCCCGCTTCATTGACTATGTCGGGTAGCCTGTTTTACCTATCTCTGTTGGCAGAGGCGTGTAATCTAGACATACCCAAAAATTGGATTTCACCCACTGTTAATTCATGGGGAGATTGTTTAGGGTTTATAAAGCATTAGCCAATCCTACTCCACACCAAGCACATCACTTCCTGTAGCTTCCAGGGAGAGGGGCTTATTTTTACACATCTCTCAGCACAGGAGCTTGGGAACTGTTTGTTTATTTATTTTCACTTACTAATTTGCCTAAACACCCAAGGCATTGGGCAGGACCCACCACTGAGCTAGGTGCTGTATGAGCAGGGAACAAAGGAGTTTATGCTTTAAGACAAGAGATAATGGATGGATATAGACAGATCAAGGAAACAAGGATGCTGTTGGGCAGTATGGCAGACTGTGGTCTCAGCACATCAGCAACCTGCTTGTTGCCATACTGGATTAAGTAAGAGATACAAATTGTCTGGCCTCGTATATACTTATCAATACTCCAGAGATCTATTTCCCGGGGTTTGATTTAGTGAGTCTAGTAAGGAACCACTCTATCAACCTGTGACCATGCTCTATTAACTCCATGAGGTGTAAGTGAAGTTGATGGGAGAGTTTCTCCCATTGTTCTCCAGCAGGGGGACCACTGGACACATCCAATTTAAAGTTTGTCAACTCCAGCTTTGCTATTCTCATAGCTGGAGCTGTGTATCTTCAATCGAATGTCTCCCCCATGTAAACCGGGCCTCTGGGTATGTCTACACTACAAAGTTAATTCGAACTAACGGATGTTAGTTTGAATTAACTTTTATAGGCGCTACACTGGCGCTCCGCTAGTTCGAACTTAATTCGAACTAACGGAGCGCTTAGTTCGAACTAGGTAAACCTCATTGTACAAGGACTAAGCCTAGTTCGAACTTACTAGTTTGAATTAAGGGGTTTGTAGCCCCTTAATTCGAACTAGTGGGAGGCTAGCCCTCCCCAGCTTTCCCTGGTGGCCACTCTGGCCAACACCAGGGAAACTCTATTGCCCCCTCCCGGCCCCGGACCCCTTAAAGGGGCACGGGCTGGCTATGGTGCCCGTGCCAGGTGCAACCCTGCCAGCACCCAGCTAGCAGACCCTGCACCTGGCATGGCTCGAGCCAGCCACCCGATGCCCCCCAGCCCTCCCCCTCTTCCCGGGACCAGGCTGGTGGCTCCCGGGAGCTTGCCCGGGACCGCAAGAGGTGGGCACCCGCCTGGTCTAGTGTGGACATCGTGGACCTCATCCACGACCTTCGCACTAGGCACAGGAAAGTGACCGTCTAGGGCAGGAGAGCTGCCAGCCTGGTCACCCAGGAGCAGGTGTGCATGAAAATCAAGGTGGTCCACTGAGACCCCCGACAGTGAGCCCTGAGCTTACAATGGCCGTACTGGGTCAGACCAAAGGTCCATCTAGCCCAGTAGCCTGTCTGCTGACAGCTGCCAACCCTAGGGACCCTGGAGGGGATGGACCGAAGACAGTGACCAAGCCATTTGTATCGTGCCATCCCTCTCCAGCCTTCCACAAACTTTGGGCAGGGACACTACTCCTACCCCCTGGCTAATACCACTCCATGGACCCAACCTCCATCACTTTATCTCACTTCTCTTTAAACTCTGTTCTAGTTCTAGCCTTCACAGCCTCCTGCAGCAAGGAGTTCCACAGGTTGACTCTTTGCTTTGTGAAGAACAACTTTCTGTTACTAGCTTGAAGCCTGCTACCCATTCCTTTCCTTTGGTGTCCTCTAGTCCTTATATTATGGGAACTAATGAAGAACTTTTCTTGATGCACCCTCTCCATCCCACTCATGCTTTTATAGACCTCTATCCTATCCCCCCCTCAGTCTCCTCTTTTCTAAACTGAAAAGTCCCAGTCTCTTTAGCCTCTCTTCATATGGGACCTGTTCCAAACCTCTGATCATTTTAGTTGCCCTCCCCTCTCCCAGCCTCTCTCTTCCCCTCTCCTACCTCCTTTTCCCAGTCTGCCCAAGTTTTGTTCAATAAAGAGAGATTCTATTTTTGACCACACGTTTTCTTTATTTTGTACATCAAGAAGAGGGGCTAGGGAAGGGTAAGTGAAAGGAGGTGAGGGAGGAATGGGGTACGAGCCCCCGATGGGGAGGACTGGGCTGGCTCTGCGGGCTTCTGGGGGTGGAAGCTCTCCTGCAGCCCCCCAATTGCCTCCTCTCCCCAGATGGCAGCCTGTGGCAAGTGCAGCCGGTCTGCTGGCCTATTGGTGTGATGTGCCCAGTGTGGGCACTCAGGTCACTCTAAGACAGGACTGCTTTGCAAGCGGGGCACCCCTGAGAACTGTCTGTCCAGGGTGGGGGTCGGGTCCCTTTAAGCACAGCCCTCAGCTAGCCTGAGACAGCAGCTCCACGCTCTAAGTCCTCCTCTGATGCCCTGCTGGCACTGCTTCCGGCCATCCTTAACCCCGGTTCAGGGTCCACTTAATGTGGACATGCTAGTTCGAATTAGCAAAACGTTAATACGAACTAGTTTTTAGTTCTAGATGCGTTAGTTCGAATTAGCTTAGTTCGAATTAACTAATTCGAACTAAGTTAGTTTGAATTAGCGCTGTAGTGTAGACATACCCTCTGACTGTGGCCAACACAAGCTGCTTCAGAGGAAGTTGTGAGATCCATCTACCCCAGGGCAAAGGTAGGATAATGTGCGCCCCACACCAGATCTTATCCAGGTCTTCAATCCTTAAAGATTGGTTTAAGCTCTGGAGCACCAACGCGGCGGCAATAAAATGAAAATATACTTGACTGTCAAGCATACTTATGAACAGCCAGTGCTACCCCCTTTTCTTCCACTTGTAACAGAAATGTTTCACCAGGCTCCTGGTTATGTCACATGAGAAGGGGAGGAGATTGTCGAGTCAGTAGCAAAGCTCAGCCATAGATGCCAATGGAAGCAGGATTTACTGCTTTATCCCTGAAATGCCCATGCTCATGTTAAATGTAATATAGAATAATTCTATTTATTTGTATAAACATGCCCAGTGCTTCACTGGGAAACCCCGGGTCCCTGCATTAAGGATCGAAAAGCCTGCTTTGGCAGGGAGCTGGATTCCATTGCTTATTCCCACGGATTTTAACAGCAGCAGAGAGTACTTTGCACCTTGTAGTGTCGGGCCTAAAGAAAAGGTTGTCGATAAACAAGGGGAGAGTAGACTGGCGTGGGGGGTGGGGGAGGAGATGAAAGATGATGAGCCATTCCCAATGATTGGCCTACAACTTGAAAATCCCTTTGCTAATATATTTAATGTATTCAAGTATGGGGGGAGGCTGGAAAAGAAAGGGAAAGAAGAAAAGGAAGTGAGGAGGGCAGAGAGAAGAATCAGGGGAAGAAACAATGGAAATCTACTGGCCTTCACTCCAGTATCCTGTTTTTCATTCTATTTTGCTGTATGATGCGTTATTCCCACCCAGCGCTGCGGGCTTCAGGTTACAGCCTCTGTGAACCCATACACAGTGCCAGTGTGTTTTGTACTGGGACTCTCAGACTTGTTGCTGAGTGAAATGGCATGATACTGCAGATAGCGCGCAGTATAAATTACAGACAATTCAAGTCTGAGGCAGTTCAGTTTTGAATAAATTCAAGCATTCAGACATAAGGCCACTCGCAGCAAGAGAGCGAGAGATAAGGCAGAAAGGAGATTTGAAAAGAGATGGACAGCCAATGAGGCTCTGAGACTCAAGAAAGGAGAGAGAAAAAAGAGTATTAATCGTCTCTCCAAAGGCAACACTTGGAAATGGGTCTTTGAAGGCAAATATCCTCTAAGCTGGCTAAATCCCCAATTCAGGTGTCAGAGAGAATTGCACGGTACATGCAAGATGCGTGGGGATGTTGCTAATGTCATTGTTTTGGAGTAACAATGCGTTTCTATGCATTTAGAGGCCTGTTCCAGCTTCACTGAAGCTAACCGGCGTCTCTCAATGGGGATTGAATCCAGCCCGAGAATGAGATTCATGGGGAAATACTCTTGTGGGTATCAAACTGAACGAACACATGAGCTGCCTGCGGTGTTTCCTTTCTGTCTAAGAGGAAGGCTAATTCTCAGCCACTGGATAGCATGTGAAAGTGCCTGAATGAATCATACATGAGCTGAATGTAGCGCTAAAGGCACTGGGATTTTGTTGGGGATCAGTTGATAAGATCTTCAGCAAAAGCTTCAGCAAAATGAGGTGTGTATCACACAGCGTGTATCTTCCACAGCTTCTGAAGCAATAAAAGATACAGTATGAAAGGCTCCGCACTGCACTCCATTATATCAAGGCCAAGTCTGGTGTACTGTTTAAGGGTGTACATTGTATATTAAGAATAATTCTATGTAATTTGCTCCAAAATTTTAGACTTAGGCGTTACAGTCAGCTCCCAACTGTCTTAGTCTAACCTATCTCAATGTACTAGTTAAAGCTCTCAGAAGAAGGCATATGTCATTTATTATTATTTGTATTAATAGGATCTAGAGGCCCCAGCTGAGAGTGGACTCTCCTTATATGGTCTAGACAGTATTTGGTCCTGCGATGAGGTCAGGGGACTGGACTCAATGACCTCTCGAGGTCCCTTCCAGTCCCAGTAGTCTATGATTCTATGATTCTATGCACGGTGCTGTACAAACAAATAGTTGGCGACAATTTCCTGCACTGAGTCACTTACAATATGACCCCTGTGAGGGGTGGTCTCGTTATTATGTATCCTGCCTTGAGTGCATGGGACTGGTCTAGACTACCTATTGATGTCCCTTCAAGTCCAACACTTCTCTGATTCTAGAAGGCAAATAAAGGAATTATGTTTATCCCCATTTAACAGCTGAGAAAGCGAAGCATGGAAAGATTAGTCAAAGATCACAAAGGAAGTCTCTAGGGATATGTCTACACTAGTTCCTTAATTCGAGCTAGGTAGGCAAATGAGGTGATCCGAGTAGCAAATGAAGCCCGAGATTTAAATATCCCGGGCTTTATTTGCATGTTCCCGTCCGGTCACCATTTTGAAATTTCACTAGCCCGAACTCACTGCCGTGCGGCTACACACAGCAGTGAAACGTTAATTCGAACTAAGTTCTCAGGAGTAACAGTTAATTTGAACAAAGGACTTAGTTCAAATTATTGTTTCAATGCTGTGTGTAGCCGCACGGCAGTGAGTTCGGGCTAGTGAAATTTCAAAATGGTGACCGGACGGGAACATGCAAATAAAGCCCGGGATATTTAAATCCCGGGCTTCATTTGCAACTCCGGTCGCCTCATTTGCCTACCTAGCTTGAATTAACAAGCTAGTGTAGACATACCCTAGGAGTGCCAAGAATTGAACCCACATCTCCAGAGACTTAACCCAGTGCCCTAATGACAAGACCAGCTTGCTCTGAGCTGCACTAGCTCATCATCATCATCAACAACCATGGGCTCAACGGACGTTGGTGTCCAATGCCTCCCTCACTATTTCCTTCCATCTTTCCCTGTCCAATGTGGAGTGGCTTAGTTTCTGTAGACTAACTCCGCCCCAATCTACTATATCATCTACCCATCCATTATGCCAAATACCAGGGTATTAACTTTTCACTCATCGTTCATTCTATAGATATGCCCGAATAGCTATAATGTCCATTGTAGAACCTTCTGCAGTAGGTTCTCCTCCCTTTACATTTATTTAGAGTTTATTGGTTTTTCCTTGATCCCCTATGAACGTGGCTCCGTCAATCAATTTTGTAAAGCTTAGGAATTCCATCACAAGAACGAACTCATTGTTATAATTTTTTTTCTCCTACATGTGTTCCCTGTAAGAGGAGTGCTTGGGCAGCCACTCAGGAGAGAGTCGTGCACCATCCAGCTGATTAACCAAACACTCATAGCTTCCACAGCCAGCAGCACATCCACACATGCCTTGGTACAGATAACAAAATTTATTCCCCACATCAATAGAAAAATTAGAGGGAACATTGGTGCTGACATGCTAAAATTTGTCATGAGTATTCCTTGATTTGCGCTTAGGTTCAAGAAAGTTTATGCCATCTTATCAACCAATAATGGATGGGCAAATAAGCACATATAACCCATAAAAGAAAAGATGAAGGTATTGTTGTTCAAATACAGTGGTTGGTCCAACTGGCCTAACATTAGACTTAAACCAGCCTATTCTTTTTTATTCATTGCTGTATATTCTCAACCCTAGAACAGTCATGTGTAGGCCTCATATCGAGAAGTTTTTTTCAGCAGCTCAAGAAAGCATCAAAAAACCTGAACTTTTTTGGCATATGTTTTCAAAGTCTGATGACTAGCTACATGCAAACCTCAGACGCATTAGAGGTTTAATTTGGGAAACGCAGTCAGAAGTTTGGAGCCTTATCTGAACTTCTGGAGTATGCAAAATTGGATTAGAAGTCTCATGACAATAATCTCTTGTGAGATTTCATAAGCCGTTGGTTGACAACCCAGCTGGAACATAGCAGTGCCAATGAAAAAAAAATTCTCCAAAACTGATTAAGTTTTGAGTAAAAGTTTGACTAGGTCTTATTTAATCCCAATAACATTTAGCTGACTGTCTTGGCTTATAACTTCCCTTTAGGGTCATTAAAGATTCCTTGGTACCAATGGCAAGAATATGGCTGTTTGGAAAACCGTTGCATCTGCCACATCTCTTGGCTATGGAATGCTATTTCACTTCCCTCTGCTAATGGCTGCATAGCAGTGAACAACAGCTGTCTTCCACCAGAGGTGGTTGCATTTTGGTTGTGACTCCAAAATGTGGCTCCTAACTGCAAGTGTTCTGAGATTCATTGGCATGAGAGGCAGCCATAATATCTACCTATTGCTAGTGCAAACTATTTGGTAGTGGTTGGCTGAAAAAAAATCTTCTCCAGTTGCAGAGGCCTAATTTGATTGTTCTTAGCTAATTAGCCGATAGGGGTATGTCTACACTACATGGCTCCATCGACAGAGCCATGTAGATTTGTTTACTGGGCACAGGAAAATGAAGCGGTGATTTAAAAAATCGCCGCTTCATTTCAATTTAAATGGCTGCCGCACTGCGCCGATCAGCTGTTTGTCGGCTGAGAGCACTAGTCTGGACGCTCCGCGGTCGACATCAAAGGCATTTGTCGACCTCCCTGGTAAACCTCATCCCACAAGGCATAGTGGGGAGGTCGACAAATGCCTTTGATGTCAACCGCGGAGCGTCCAGACTAGCGCACTGAGCCGACAAACAGCTGATTGGCGCAGCGCAGCAGCCATTTAAATTGAAATGAAGCGGCAATTATTTAAATCGCCGCTTCATTTTCCTATGCCGGGTAGCCTAATCTACATTAGGCATGTTGCCAGAGGCATGTAGTCTAGACATACCCTAGGATCTCTACAGAGAGCAGTAATTGCAATAGGATAGGCATGCTTTCCTCCAACAAACATTCTGCTGCTAGATTTGTCTTTCATTTGTACGTGTGTAAAGATCATTGCCTTGCATATTTTGAATAGCCGACCGCATTGGGCACAGAGAAAGCAGGGAAATATTTTGCAGGTTCAGCTTAATTTTTGTTTGTCAAGCTTCCTGTTCAGGAGAAATTGCCGGGTCCCTGGACGAAATGCTTGCAAATCAATAGCCATCTCAGAGACAGTTGTTTTAATTAACAAGATATTTCATTAAGTTAGGGAGGCCAGCATTGGAGCTATTCTTTGATTTATAAATTATGAAAGTGGTTTTTTCCTTATTTTAAAAGGAAACACTGCCTTTCTCCCCAGAGACAAATTACAAGCTTTTACACTTTTGTTTCTCCTTCTGTCAAGCGGTTGGGGTGACTTAGAAGACAGGAGCATCAGAGAGCTGTTAGTTCAACTTTTTTGCTCCAGCTTGTTGGGATCTGGTAAATGAATGTAAAGGCTTTTACCTCTGGGACACAGCTTTAAATCAGGAGTGGGAAATAAAATGGTGGCGGTTCGCCAGGGTTAGCCTCTGGCAGGCATGTACCTGTGCCTCCTGAGGTATAGGCAATCACAGCTCCCATTGGCTGTGGATCACCATTCCCAGCCAATGGGAGCAGCGAGAAGTGGCACAGACCGGGACACCACTTCCTGCAACTCCCATTGGCCAGGAACAGCGATCCAAAGCCAATGGCAGCTGCAATCGCCTGTCCCTGTGGAGGCACAGGTAAATATAGCAGAAGTGGCCTTCTAGGGACTACCCTTTGTAGACCGGATCCAGCCCATGGGCCGGTGTTTGCCCACCCCTGGTTTAAATCCAGCCTAGATATCCCATAGTTATCTGTAGCTGTTTGGGTGACTTGTATGAAAGGAGTTGGTGGTTTCAGTCGTTTTAAAAATAGGAGTCTGTGCAAAAAGCTGAATTGCCTCATGGATAAGGCTGCATCTGGGAGACCACAGCCCTGGTTTCCATTAGCCCTTGAGTAAATCTCTGTGCCTGTCTCTCTACCATCCATTAACCCCCACAGAATATCTCCGCTTATCACTGGAGCTGCTACGTGCTGCAGGGGATGACGTCCCTCCTTTGCCTGCAGGTTTCTTTGTACGTGCAGCGATACAGAGAATTTTTCTGTATTCTCTCCGAAACCCCTGACCTTCCCACAGCTCCTAAGACCTAGGTGGGAGCTAACTTGCTAGAAATTGTGCACAGCCCTTCCGCACTTTCCCTGGCCTCCAAGTCTGGGTAATACTTAGCTGTGCTTCAAAGCAGGGGCCTGGACTACATGACTTATCCGGGTCTTTTCTGGTCCTGCATTTCTGTAATTCTCAGCCGCTCTCTTGATGACATGTGCTCTGCCCTCTGAACACTTTTGAAAACACCTGTAATTATTGGGGCCACGAAAATCCTAAAGCTCAAAACACCCTTTTTCTTACTGACTGCAGGCAGGAGGGGCAAATGGGGCAACTTCCCCAGGGTCCGGGGATTCAAAAGGCCCTGGGGCTCCTGGCAGCTGCCACAATTACTGCAGCCAAAGTGGCAGCCAGAGACCCAGACTCTTTGAACTGCTGATGCACCCTGGGCAGTGCTGAGGCCTGGCTGGTGGGGTGGTGCAGGGGGGTTCTGGGTGGCACTGAGGCCTGGTGGTGCCCAGCCCCGCCCCTTCTCTCCAAGGCCCCGCTCTTTCCAGGAGTACAAAGCCGTGCCCCCTCACGCCTTACCCAGCAGCTCGATAATCCTCTCTGCCTCCCTGACTGACTGTGTTCATCCTACCTATCTGGCCTTGCTGGACAGAACACACCTCATCTCAGAAACTCCAATAGAGTGGGAAGGCCATATTGGAGCAGCAGACTGTGGGAGGCTGAGGCCCAAACTGGACATTCCAGGAAAATTCCCAAGGGTTATTCTCTCCACACAGGAGTCAGGTATCAAAAATGTACACATATTTTTCTGACCAGCCATAGTCGTCTGTATCTTTTCTCACCAGAGCCCTGTGCACAGATTTCTTCCCAGTTCCAAACCCCACGGCACCTGTGTCTTATAGATCCTGCCTAAACCCTCACGACTTCGCTACTGCCTCAAAGAAGTGAGTCAATAATTTCAATAGCGGTATCAAAAATATAACTGGTGAGTTCCCCCTCTGGGCTTGCTAGAGTAGACTCCTTAGTCTGCGTCAATCTTGTTTACATTGTATAAACAGAGTAAGGCCAGGAGTTGTCTATATGGGTATGTCTACACTACCCCGCTAGTTCGAACTAGCGGGGTAATGTATGCATACCGCACTTGCTAATGAAGCCCGGGATTTGAATTTCCCGGGCTTCATTAGCATAAGCGGGGAGCCGCCATTTTTAAATCCCCGCTGCTTCGAACCCCGTGTAGCGCGGCTACACGGGGCTCGAACTAGGTAGTTCGGACTAGGGTGCCTATTCCGAACTACCGGTACACCTCATTTCACGAGGAGTACCGGTAGTTCGGAATAGGACCCTAGTCCGAACTACCTAGTTCGAGCCCCGTGTAGCCGCGCTACACGGGGTTCGAAGCAGCGGGGATTTAAAAATGGCGGCTCCCCGCTTATGCTAATGAAGCCCGGGAAATTCAAATCCCGGGCTTCATTAGCAAGTGCGGTATGCATACATTACCCCGCTAGTTCGAACTAGCGGGGTAGTGTAGACATACCCTATTTTGTGTCTTATTCAGCACTGAACATACTCTTGATGCTTGCAATTAAGACGGATGATAATAAAATAAGGCAGTGTCAGAGATTGTCTGGGAGCTCAAAAGAGCTAGGTTCTAGTCCTAGCTCTGGCCTTGTGTGGAATTCATTTAATCTGCGTGCCTCTGTTTTCCCCTTCCTGTCTTTGACCTTTCCAGATTGTATATGCTCTGTGGGAGTGTATGTCTTACTATGCATTGTACAGCAATGGGTCTGTAACAGGCAAAGTCTTTGGTCGGGCTGAGACCACCTATGTCAGTCCTATGGGGAGGTATCCCCTCCATCATTCTATCATCAGGCTTCCCTGTCGAGTGGGCAATTCTGAGCTACTACCAGTCGTTGAATCATAGAACACTAGAACTGAAAGGGACCTCAAGAGGTCATAAAGTCCAGTCCCCTGCCCTCACAGCAGGACCAAGCACCATCTAGATCATCCTTGATAGATGTTTATCCAACCTGCTCTTAAATATCTCCAGTGATGATGATGCCACAACCTCCCTAGGCAATTTATTCCAGTGTTTAACCACCCTGATAGTTAGGAAGTTTTTCCTAATGTCCAACCCAAAACTCCCTTGCTGCAGTTTAAGCCCATTACTTCTTCTTCTATCCTCAGAGGCCAAGGTCCCTCCTCCTTGTGACACCCTTTGAAATACCTGAAAACCACTATCATGTCCCCTCTCAGTCTTCTCCTATCCAAACTAAACAAGCCCAATTCCTTCAGTCTTCCCTCATAGCTCATATTCTCTAGACCTTTAATCATTTTTGTTGCTCTTCTCTAATTTCTCCACATCTTTTTAGAAACGTGGTGCCCAGAACTGGACACAAAGCTCCAACTGAGGCCTAATCAGTGCAGAGTAGAGCGGAAGAATGACTTCTCGAGTCTTGCTCACAACACACCTGTTCATGCATCCCTGAATCACGTTTGCCTTTTTTGCAACAGTGTCACACTGCTGACTCCTATTTAGCTTGTGGTTCACTATGACCCCTAGATCCCTTTCTGCAGTTCTTCTTCCTAGACAGTCACTTCCCAGTCAAGCAGTCTGTATCAAGCCGCCTAGCAGGCAGATGATAGATAGCTGCACTAGTCAAGCTTGGCCCTGCCTTGAGGGCGGGGGGCTGGACTCGATGACCTCTCAAGGTCCCTTCCAGTCCTATGATTCTATGATTCTATCGCTGGGTGAAGCAGAGGAAGTCTTTAATCTATAGCTCAGCAAGCCCCTGGCTGGGGCCACCCAAAACAGCCAAGTCCTCTGGAGAAGTAGCTAGCTGGTCTCGGTGTGGCAAGGTAAGACTGTAGCCCAGAAGGTTTCTGGTTGGGGCAGGAAATCAGGGGAATTACCTCCCCCCCTTGTCAGAGCAAAGCAGCAAATAGTCTCTAGCCCCTGGGTGGGCAAGGCAAGTGAACAACCAACCAACCTACTAGTCTCACCTCTCTCTGGTTGTTGTCATCTAGGCAGCCTCCTCAGCAGATGGTAATGTGGTTTCCCTGGTGGCCTCCACAACCATTGGGTGAGTAATCCAGGTGCCTGGGCTCTGCCACATGGGGTGGCGAAGGAATCTCTGAAGGAGTCAGCAAAGTAAGTGAGAATCCTTTACCGCACTTTGCTATAAAGGAAAAATTCCTTCCTAACTTCAGCTGTGATCAGCCAGAGATATGACTACCATCCTTTCAGTACACGTAATTGGAAGTGTTATTAACGGGCATAATATTATCTCTTGCCCTTTTAAAATCTAGCTACAGTATTTGACTTCATGACCTTCCAAGACACAGAAATTCCACTGCTTGACTACCTTATATTTCTTCTAAACGTGCAAGCCTTCAATTTAATTGAATGAACCATTATTCTCAGGTTATGGGTCTTTGAGAAAAGAAGAGCGTCAACTACCTTGCACTGACTCAAGAGCATGAGTGCCAACCTCAGAGCAGACTGTTAAGAACCAAGGCACAGACCCCAAATTGGCTGTGAGTTCTATACTTTTACAGTGTGTCTAAACTACATGCTTTTTTCAACAGAAGAATGTAAATTAGGCACTTTGAAAAGTGCTAATTTGAAAGTAAAACTGCAGTCTAGACATGGTTCTTTCGAAAAGGGGAGGCTTTTTTGAAAGATCCTGTACTCTTCAAAAAATGAGGTTCACGGGATCTTTCGAAAAAGCCTACCCTTTTCGAAAGAACCGCATCTAGACTATGGTTTTATTTTCGAAATAGCGCTTTTTCGAAAAAGCACCATGATGCGATTATGCAAATGAAGTGTGGGAAATTCAAATCCCAGCTTCATTTGCAATTTTGAAGTGTCTAATTTACATCCCTCCATCGAAAGAGGGATATAGTCTAGACACAGATTTTACCAAGCAATTATCAAGTGTACTCTTGCACTATAAGGGTGTGTCTAGACTACATATCTCCATGGACGGAGCCATATAGATGCGTTTACTAGACATAACAAAATGAAGTGGCGATTTAAATAACCACAGCTTCATTTACATCAAAATGGCTGCTGCGTTGTGCCGATCAGCTGATTGTCAGCACAGCACAGTAGTCTAGACGGGGATCAACTGACCCTAGAACCCTTTGTCATCAGATCCTTTATGCCTCGTGAAACAAGGCTTACAGGATCTGGCGACAAAGGGTTCTGGGGTTGGCTGATCCCCCTCTAGACTACCACGCTGTGCCGACAATCAGCTGATCAGCACTGTGTGGTGGCCAATTTGATGTAAATGAAGTGGCAATTATTTAAATCGCCACTTCATTTTGCTATGTCTAGTAAACTCATTGACATGGCTCCATCGACAGAGCCATGTATTCTAGACACACCCTAATAGACAGCCCCTTGGGTACTCTGATTTGTCATGCCACCCAGGAAGCCTACTTTTATGGTAGATGGTCCTTTCACCAAATATCACAGCAATGTCCAGTGGCCACTCCCTTGCCCCAAGTCAATTGCACATTGGATCTCACTCCAAAGATAAAGCTTGCAGCCATAATAGACTTATTACATATGAAAAAGAAATAAGAGAGTTGTTCACATGGCTAAAGCAAGTAAATGAGTTAACATTGTAAGTTTCAAAAATAATAGAAAGTTTTACGATAAACAAGCTCTAAAAGTCCTTTCGGGATAATCCAAGCAAGCTCTGTGGACCTTTTGCTTATGCTTAGTAATATCACCCTCTCAGAGTCCAAGCAGAATAAAGATTCTTTGCCAGGCATTTTTATCCCTTCCCATTCAAAAGGCAAATTCAGCTGATGGAAGGAATTCAAGCGCATGTCTCCTCTTCATTTGGGAGTAGAGCAACAAAAAAGGTCTTTTATCCTCTTTGATGTTCCACAATAGTTCATCTGGGATTCATGGGCCTTGCTTGTGGGGCAGGGCACAGCACCTGCAGCTGGAGGCCAGCATTTCACACCAATTAATTTCTCTCTCTTATCTGGTGATTTACACACCCTACAGAGACGTATAATACAACTATTCAAAGAGGACCTTGCAGTATGGCATACAGATGTTATAAATGCAATTAAGGCAGGCAGCAACACACACATGTTCAATAAGGTTTAAATACTAAGCACATTTTATAACTCCAATACATATTTTAACAATGCAAACACAGAGAAGCACCAGACTGACTCCAACTATGTATTGCTCAGTATTCAAGTGAGGCAATGGGACTTTATCATGCGCTGACACCTGGTTTGCCAGCATCACAGAAGGGCCGGTCGGTTTTCACCACCTCTCTCAGGCTACGTCTTCACTGCAGGAATTTGTCAGCAGAGGCAATGCAAATGAAGCGCTCATTAGCATTTCTCGCACACTCATTTGCATAGTCTCTTCCGATCCGTTTTGCGGAAGAGGATTTTCCAGAAAAAAAAATGCAGTGTAGACAGGGTAAAAACCCCTTTTGTGCAAGATCCTGTATACCTGCTTTTTTGAGGAATAACGGTTCTTGTGCAAAAGGGTTTTTTTGCACAAAATGGCCCCATCCACGCTGCATTTTTTTGCGCAAAAACCTCTTCCACAAAACGGATCGGAAGAGACTATGCAAATAAGAGCGCGAGATATGCTAATGAGCACTTCATTTGTACTGCCTCTGCTGACATATTCCTGCAGTGTAGACGTAGCCTCAATCTTGCAATGGAATGTACCGTAGGATTTCAATGGGTGATAGCTACTTCCCTTGGGACATTTAAAATGAGGCTGGACAAAGCACCAGGAAACGTATCATAGGCAGTGATCTTACCCTGGCTGAGGGAACAAGGCAGAAAGGATTGAAATCACTGGAAGCAAGACCAGGTCTTTGATTTAATGAAACTTTTCCTTCTCTGATTGGTATGATGCTCTTTTATTTTGTTAATTAAATAAATGCTCCATTCTTAAGGGAAATCTACAAAGCAAAAGAACATTACTTCCAAAATATTAATGTTGAATGAAAGTCTGCAAGGCATCTAATAACAAAAAAGGGGGATGACAGGACAAGACTTTTTTTAATTATAGTCAATATAAAGCAGAGAAATAAAGTAGTAGTGGAGCATATGAAGGAATTAAATATACAGTGTAATGCAAGCCGTACTTGTCTAATGACATTTGCACACTGTATTACTACAGCCATGAGTACATACCAGATCTCCTGCTATAAACAGTGGACAAGAACACAAAGATGATCACGTACTAATAATGCAGAAAAAAATGTACTGGATGTCATACACTGCAGCAGCTCCACCTCAAATATGATACTGCGTTCAACACTGCACTATATTCCTATTATTGAAATGTTTCCATCCTGGCTGTCATCACTGATAATGGATTGTACTTTGAGCAATCCGATATGTCTTGCAGGGTTTAACTCATATGATATTGATGCTTGAGGAAGCTGTGGAACCTGTAATGAAGTCTCCAACTCTCCTGCTTTGCGGAGCATCACAGAAGGTAAACATAAGTTTATCTGGTTTCTCCCGGTGTTTTCAGTGACTGAACTCCACAAGGTTTTTCTGCGGCTGGTTGTCTTGATTTCCAAAGATTGTGTCAGGATATAATTTAGCTTGATTATGTACATGTACCTTCATACCAGTTTTTGAAGGTCCATTAATGTTCCTTCTTTGCTCCACATCAGACTAGCTGCAAGAGGTTGTAAATGACCCTTCCGAATGAAGAACTCCAGATCCAGCTGGCAACACAGACATTCAAGACTCAGAAATCTGGAATTTATGTTGCAGTCGGAATTCCCAGAAGACCCATAAAGAAAATAAGGAATTATTTTAAAAAATGAAATGCTACTTTCCACTCCAGTTGGAATGTTTTACAGCAGTGTAAATCCTGGAGATGCTGCAGGAAGGAAGATTGTGATGGAAGAATATTAGAAATGACGTTACGGGGGACGATAGTAAAGCAGCTAAGTTCTTGCAAAGGGGAGGCACTGAAAATATAGTATCCACATTAATGCTGGCTACGCCTCTGATACCGTAAATAAATCTAGGCCCAGCACAGCAGAAAAAGCACCTCCAAAAACAAAGCAGCTCTTTAGGAAGAGATGGGGTTTATATTAAAGCGTTAACAAAAACTGCTAGGAAAAAAATGGTCAGATGAGTATCATCATGCTCATAGGAAATGTGGTACATTTGAAATGCTCAGGAGAAAAGGAACATGGACTGGTTTCTGTTCTTGGTTATGTGACCCTTCGGTCAATATTCCCCTAATGTGATTTGTGTGATTGAGTTTCATGAGCAGTGGATATAATGGTAAGATGATTTCATCAAGACTCAGATCAATTCATGAAGCAAACAGAAAGGTGGTAGGGTTAGTTCCTTCACTGTCTCACTCTTTCTTTGGTCTTTGTTTCCTGGCTCTTCATTTCTAATGCCGTTCTCAACAACAACAATAAAAGTGGGGCCACGCACCAAATTTGTGTGGAATGTAAGTATCTTTGGGACTAATATGAGTGGTGTTCCTTGAAATGCAGTACATGCGAGGCATGCAATCTCTAGCATTCATTCTCCAAGTGGGATATTACACAGCATGGGACTCTGCTTCACATAGAAAGGCACAGGTTTCCCTTGGCTCCTTTTTTTAAAAGTTGCCTAATTTGACCATTCTGAAAAATGCAACTGTAGATCTGAAATGGGTAGCTGCATGCATAGCTGGCTCTTGCTTAAACTGTACAAGCATGCTCAGTTAATTAGTTTAGTTTGGAAAAAAGAAGATTAAGGGGGGACATGATAGCGGTTTTCAAATATCTAAAAGGGTGTCACAAGGAGGAAGGAGAAAATTTGTTCCTCTTGGTTTCTGAGGACAGGACAAGGAGTAATGGGCTTAAAGTGCAGCAGGGGAGGTTTAGATTGGACATTAGGAAAAAATTCCTAACTGTCAGGGTGGTCAAATATTGGAATAAATTGCCAAGGGAGGTGGTGGAATCTCCCTCTCTGGAGATATTTAAGAACAGGTTAGATAGACATCTGTCAGGGATGGTGTAGACGGAGCTTGATCCTGCCTTGAGGGCGGGGGCTGGACTCGATGACCTCTTGAGGTCCCTTCCAGTCCTATTATTCTATGATTCTATGATTCTATGATTACTTGTTATATCTGGAGACTAGCTAACAGACACCCCTTCCTCCACTAGCGGAGACAGTTATTCTCCTGTGCCTCTGGGGCGATGTTCCATTGCTTGGGGGCCATGGTAGTCAGTCAATATGTTAACCAACCAGCATGGGCCATAATAATCTCCATGTCTGTAGAGGCCATATTGTTATGACAAACCTGTGGCAATCCAGGGAGACCCAGAAAGGGAACTTTTTAAAGCTGGATTAAAAAAAAACCCCAAGCACTTCCATTTTGCTACAAGTGTTTATTAATGTAGGAGTGTCTCTTGATAGCCATGTGGTCACAGTCTTTCCTTCTGCCGATAGCTGGGATATCCCATGGATCACGCAGTCTATTCACTCCACCTGGAAAAGTCAGCAACAGTGGAGAAACAAGCAGCAATCAATGCATTTCCCTTTCTTGCTTTGATCTTTTAATTCCTCCCAGAAAGTCCTTGCTTTGGGCTGACTCACTTGCACTTAGGAACTATTTAGAAAAACTAAACGTACATAAATCCATGGGTCCGGACTTAGTGCATCCGAGGGTACTGAGGGAGTTGGCAAATGTCATTGTGGAGCCTTTGGCTATTATCTTTGAAAAGTCGTGGACATCGGGAGAAATCCCGGATGACTGGAAAAAGGCAAATGTAGTGCCCATCTTCAAAAAAGGGAAGAAGGATGATCCAGGGAACTATAGGCCGGTCAGTCTTACCTCGGTTCCTGGAAAAATCATGGAAGGGATCCTTAAGGAATCCATATTGAGGCACTTGGATGAGAGGAAAGTGATTAGGAATAGTCAGCATGGATTCACAAAGGGCAAGTTGTGCCTGACCAATCTGATTAGCTTCTATGATGAGGTAACTGGCTCGGTGGACATGGGGAAGTCAGTGGATGTTATATACCTTGACTTTAGCAAGGCTTTTGATACGGTCTCCCACAATATACTTGCCAGCAAGTTAAAGGATTGTGGATTGGATAAATGGACGGTAAGATGGATAGAAATATGGCTAGAAGGCTGGGCCCAGCGGGTAGTGATCAATGGCTCGATGTCAGGATGGCGGTCGGTTTCTAGCGGAGTGCCCCAAGGTTCGGTTCTAGGACCGGTTTTGTTCAATATCTTTATTAATGATCTGGATGAGGGGATGGATTGCACCCTCAGCAAGTTTATGGATTACACTAAGCTGGGGGGAGAGGTAGATATGCTTCAGGGCAGAGATAGGGTACAGAATGACTTAGACAAATTGGAGGATTGGGCCACAAGAAATCTGATGAGGTTCAACAAGGACAAGTATAGAGTCCTGCACTTGGGATGGAAGAATCCCAAGCATAGTTACAAGCTGGGGACCACCGGTTAAGTAGTAGTTCTGCAGAAAAGGACCTGGGGGTTACAGTGGATGAGAAGCTAGATATGAGTCAACAGTGTGCCCTTGTAGCCAAGAAGGCTAATGGCATATTAGGATGCATTAAGAGGAGCATTGCCAGCAGATCCAGAGATGTCATTATTCCCCTTTATTCGGATTTGGTGAGGCCGCATCTGGAGTATTGTGTCCAGTTCTGGGCCCCCCACTACAAAAAGGATGTGGACGCATTGGAGAGGGTCCAGCGGAGGGCAACCAAAATGATTAGGGTGCTGCAGCATATGACTTATGAGGAGAGGCTGAGGGAGTTGGGTCTGTTTAGTCTGCAGAAGCGAAGAGTGAGGGGGGATTTGATAGCAGCCTTCAACTTCCTGAAGGGGGGTTCCAAAGAGGATGGAGAGAGGCTGTTCTCAGTAGTGACAGATGGCAGAACAAGGAGCAATGGTCTCAAGTTGTGGTGGGAGAGGTCCAGGTTGGATATTAGGAAAAACTATTTCACTAGGAGGGTGGTGAAGCACTGGAATGGGTTATCTAGGGAAGTAGCAGAGTCTCCATCCCTAGAGGTGTTTAAGTCTCGGCTTGACAAAGCCCTGGCCGGGTTGATTTAGTTGGAATTGGTCCTGCCTAGAGCAGGGGTCTGGACTTGATGACCTTCTGAGGTCTCTTCCAGTTCTATGATTCTATGATTCTACTTGTCCAAACAAGGAAGGCTAAACATATGGGGGCCAAATTCTCTGTTGGTGTAAAGTGACAGTGTTCCACTGAAGTCAAAGAAACTCAGTCAATTCACACAGCAAAAAACATGGCCCATGAATTCTGGATGTGGCCGTGGGTCGACTGGAGACAGGAGTTGTCTAGTCATCCTCTCCTCTTCTAAATGTAGGTTGGCGTAATTCACACGGAAGGATCAGAAGAGGACAGTAAATTAAGGAAAGTGACTACAAGGAGCAGGCAAGTTAAAGTAGGACGAGCCCTCGCCCTCCACCAATTCAGCCCAATCGTTAAACAGATTTAAGTCTAAAGGTTTTGAATGGTGTGCACTGGAATTGCACTGATATCGCTTTACAGATCATTTCTGAGTGTAACCCAACACTTTCCAAGTCAATAACACTCTATTTCCTTCAAAAACAGACTTCAAAAAGAAACGGAAGCACTACAATTCATTCACAAATTTGACATTATCAATTTAGGATTAAACAAAGACTGTGAATGGCTAGCCAACTACAAAAGCAGTTTCTCTTCCCTTGGTGTTCACACCTCCAGATCAGCTGCTAGAAGTGACATCCTCCCTGACTGAATTGATTTCGTTATCTCTGACCTTCCTCTTGATCGGTACTCCTCTCTTTTCATATGCCTTGTGATGGGGCAGTGGAGCCTGCCAGCGCCGGGCCCTCCGTGGGCCCCAAGCTCCATACTGCAGCTGATTCAGTGGCAGCTCTGTGGGCGGAGGCGGCGGCGGTGCACCAGACGTGCGGTGCCTGCTCCAAGGCGGTGCCGCGGAATCCTCCCGAGGCAGGTAATGATGTCATGGGCCACACCGCAGGTCAGCCAGGCATGACCTCAGAAGACGGTGCAGCGGGTATAAGGGGAGCAGGGAAGCCCCAGGGGAGGGAGGGAGGCGGTGAGGCAGGAGAATAGGAGGAAGGCAAAGCGGGAGCCTAGGAACAGGGAAGAGAAGAGGGGAAGGCCGCAAGAGAGGAACGGGGAGCAATAGGAACCGGGGAGGAGGAAGCCAGGGTCAACCGTGGGGCGGCTGCTAAGACCGGACAGCAAGGAGGAGAGGAAGTGACCCAGGACTGAGCGGTGGAGCCAGGAAGCCACTTGAGGGTTGGTGAGTTATGGCACACCCCACCAACCAGGCAGGGAAGCATGTCCCTGCCCTTAGGGTCCTGGGTCAGGACCTGGAACGAGGGTAGGCCCAGGTCCCCCTCCCCTCCATTCGTAGTGGAGACTAACCAAGCGGGACTGGGGAGAGCGCCCAGGGATCTGGTACTCAAGGAGTACTGTGGGGCCTCGGGACAGTAGTCATTGGGGGAGGGGCCGGACACACTCCCCCGATGATGACCCTGGGGTGCTGAGGGGGAGTGCGCCCCATGACATGCCTGTATATTTATACCTGCCTCTGGAATTTCTACTACATGCATCTGACGAAGTGGGTCTTTGCCCACGAAAGCTTATGTTCCAATACATCTGTTAGTCTAGAAGGTGCCACAGGATTTCTTGTTGTTTATGCAGTTTCAGACTAACATGGCTACCCCTCTGATACTCTATTTCCTAGCACTTGTCAATACATGTCACAATCTTAATGCTCATTATAGAGAGTTTGGGTACCTAATATCCTTGTTTGGTTTGGTGAAAAACAGACTCCCTTCATAGGTGCTGGAAGTAGGGGCGGGGGGAGGGAGTGCTGTAGCACCCCCTGGCCTGAAGTGGTTTCCATTACATACAGGCCTACTTGAAAGGAATAAGCGTACTTGAAAGTAGGAATAAGAGATCCTCCGGAAAAGAGCTTATTTTCCGGAGGATCGCGTCCAGACTGGCGCTTTTCTCCGGCTTATCTACAAGCCGGAAAAAAGCGGCAGCCATGTTAATGCAAATGCCGCGGGGATATTTAAATCCCCCGCGGATTTGCCTATTCCAAAGTGCTACATTTGCATCCCTATTACGGAATAGGGGCCAATGTAGACACAGCCACAGTGTTTACGGTTTGGTACAACAGCTGTCAGAACCCCTGCTATAAAAAATTTTCCAGCATCCCTGACTCCCTCTTATAGCTGGGCAGAAAATACTGTAATCCCTTATTTAGGGTATAATGGGAATAAAAGAGTAGCCTTCGGAGACAGCCCAATCTCTAGGGGGAGTAGAGAATGAGGCATATTTTATGATGGGCTGCACATGCCAGACCCTAGAATCAACTCTGCAGGGTCTGTTTGGCCTATTAATTACCTCATCCTCACCAGCCGAACCTCCTATGAAATAATGATGTGTTGCACAAGCACAGCTGACATGATTTAACTGCGACTTTCCCAGCTGGCTCCCACATTACTGCTTCTCAGTATGGCTATAAGAGCGGTGATACTTCAAGCGCTGAGTTAGCAATGCTACTTTATTTTTAAATCCCTTCTTGTGTGGAATGACTTTGAACCCACAAAAAGCATCTCAAACAGGCCGCCTCTTGGCATGCTCTATTTGTAACCAGACGAAAAACAATTCCAATCAAATCTGATTTAAAAATAAATACCGGGGGGAGGGCGAGGGAATGTCTCTCCTGAGAATTGAGGCCTCATCTGCTTACTTTCAACAGATATTTGATGGCTGATAAACCCCAGAAAAATGGGAGCTGACAATGAGAAAGGGCTAACACAGCTTGTTAAACAGCAGCACAAATGGCCCTGCTGTAGTTTGCCAGCATCTATTTAAAGTCAGCGTTACACGTTCTTTCTGCGCCTGTCATCGTTAGGTTTCACTGCTTTTCGGTCTAGAAATGTGTTCTATAGACGCTGAGGTAAAATTACACCAACGGAGATGAAACGTGTTCCAAAAGAAACCCCTAGAAAGTAAAGGTGAAGGTTGTAAAAATACCATGAAAAAGATCTGCCTTTAAACAATGTACTGTAAAAGAAAGAGATGCACGTACGAATATTGGAAAATTCTGACTTGATGTTCCTCAGATAAGTGGAGTTCTGTCCTTATAACCAAACCACACTGGGAAGGACATCAAGCATGTTGTCTGCTGCATAGCGCCTCTGTGTCGGGTGCTCACACGAGCAAAGCATCAGTCCACAGAGTGAAAGATCCCGGGTGTTTTATCTGTGTCGCTGTGGGCTTGATCTTGATTTTAAACTCAACACAGATGCACGTGGAGTGAGAGGAAAACAAAGCTGGCTTGGTCTTGCATTCCTGAAGCAATATGTATCCCTGAAAATCTACTCCAAATGAGTCTATTAATACATTCCTCCACCTCCAGCAAGGCTCACGCAATAATTAATGGTAATCTTCAAGATGTATTAAAAAGCACTAATACGCCACAGATTCAAAAGCCATGCTTTTAATCTTCCATATTAACTAGTAATTTTTTGCCTCACTCTGCAGGTATTTATTTTACAGTCGAGGCGCTTACAAAAGATAAGAGCCGAGCTGTGCTTCACAACACAACCTGCTGGGGAAGGCTTGCTGAATCACGAATGGGCAACACAGCCAGCCATCAGTTCTTAGAGATTTCTAACTTCTGCGGATACAGGCCATTGATAGTACTGGGGGCAACTCACAGGTCTTGCGCTTGCTCTGCAGAGAGCGTGAGGCTCTCCTCAAGAAGCCTCACCGGTTTCCTCTGCCCCAAAGATGCTCCATGGAGTGGACTAATGTGCCATGAAAGTGGTCGCCTGGGCTCTCTGTGTGCCCCAGGAGAGACTGCCACATACAAGATAGGCCGGGAGGTAGCAACAGGGAGATAGATATCGCTGAGGGTATGTCTACATTGCACCATTATTTTGAAATAATTATGCGAGCGTCTACACAGCCATTCCGATATTTTGAAATAATTTTGAAGTAACGGACGGCTTATTCAGAAATCTGTGAGCCTCATTCTATGAGGAATAACACTTACTTCGAAATAAGGTGTGTGTAGATGCTCCACTGTTGCTGTTTCAAAATAGCCCCTCACCGGGGCCATTCTAAGACCCCCCCCCCCCCCCCCAGTGCCTCCTGGGGCTCTAAATCGAGATAGCACATATACATTAGGGGAGCCGGCCTCAGACTCATTTTGAGGCTTCCCTGCAGTGTAGACATGCTATTTCGAAATAAGCTATTTTGGAATAATGATTCTGGAATAGCTTATTTCGAAATAAACTGCGTCATGTAGACGTACCCTGATTCTGCATGTGCACCCATCTGATGGCCAAGACCTTTCTCTAGCCACACAAATAGCCTAGAAAGGCAGCAAACGCTGTTCTACCAAATAGGCTGGAACAGCAGCATTCTGCCTTCAAGTCCTGCCACCTTCACACTGTGCCCCATCCGTCTGCTTGTTTCCTCTGACTTTGTACTGAGGGAGGAGGGGTGTCAAAACACAGGCAAAGCCGGTGAGCAATCACTCCTGTCAAAGGGTTAAAATAGTGAGCTATGGAGGAGAACAGACTCCCCGAGGCCCAGCAATGCTGAGAGCTCCAGCTCCTTTAAATCGCCATCGGAGCATCGAACATGCCAGGCAGCTCTGAGGGCTAGGGAAGCGCCATGCTCTGGGCGGTGCTGAGGGCTGGCAGAGGGGGTGGGCAGCAGTGTGCTCTGGGTAGTGTGGAGAGCTGGCTGCCCCACCCTATGCCTTCCACCCAAAGCTGCAGCCCTTTTGAGAGCACAGAGCTACCCCCTCTCACCTTGCATTTTGCGTAGCTGGGGTAGTGTTCCTTAAACTGGCCTGCCTGGTCTAATATAGCACAAGCCACACAGACTTCCTCTATCACTTTAAGCAAATCACACTCTCTCAGAGGGTATGTCTACACTACCCCCCTAGTTCAAACTAGGGGGGGTAATGTAGTCATACGGAGTTGCAAATGAAGCCCGGGATTTGAATTTCCCGGGCTTCATTTGCATAAAGCCGGCAGGCACCATTTTTAAATGCCAGCTAGTTCGGACTGCATACCGCGTAGCTACACGCGGCACAAACTAGCTAGTTCGGATTAGGCTTCCTATCCGAACTAGCTGTACGCCTCGTGGAATGAGGTGTACAGCTAGTTCAGATTAGGAAGCCTAATCCCAACTAGCTAGTTCATGCCGCATGTAGCCGCGCCGCACGCAGTCCGAACTAGCCAGCATTTAAAAATGGTGCTGGCCGGCTTTATGCTAATGAAGACCGGGAAATTCAAATCCCGGGCTTCATTTGCAACTCCGTATGACTACATTACCCCCCCAGTTTGAACTAGGGGGGTAGTGTAGACATACCCAGGGTGACTCAGTTTCCCATCCTTAAAATGGAATGATGACATCACTCCTCCATGCTTGAGATAGGGTTGTGAGGGCAAATGTATTCATATGTGTGCGGTGCTCAGCTACTGTATCATTGGGTGCCAAAGAAATACCTGGATAGATAAAAAAACACCTTACCAACCTGATCTAATATGTTTATAATGTGACTTCAGTATTTAAATAAAAGCTGTCCCTTTCCACAAAACCTTCATAAAAAAAATCAAGTGGAAGCAGATGAAGGACATCTCTGCACTAGGAAGTTATTTTGAAATAATAACTCCCTCAATAATAATTTCGAAAGAATGTGTCCACACTATGAGAAAGCCTCGAAATTAGTCCGAGGCAGGCTCCATTAATATGAACTCACTACCTCGACTTAGAGCCCCAGGAAACACTGAGGAGTAGCCACTTTGGGCACGTCTGGACTACCTTTGGCTTCCGAAAGAAGATATGCAAATTAGGCGAAAATTCGCATATCTTTTTCCGATCCCTTTTTTCGGACAAGGTTTTTTCGAAGGAAAAAAAAACATTCAAGATGGGGGTTTCACATGAGCCCCACCCCCTTTTGCGAAAGAACCCTGTAAACCTCATTTTTTGAGGAATAAGGGTTCTTTTGAAAAAGGGGGGGTTGCGCAAAAAAACCCTCTAGGCTGCTTTTTTTGTAGAATAACCTCTTCCAAAAAAAGGGATCAGAAGAAGATATGAAAATTCACGCCGAATTTACATATCTTCTTTTGGAAGCTAAAGGTATGGACGTGCCCTTTGAATTACTCTGGGGAGTAGTTATTTCGAAATAGCAGCAGCAGAGAGTCCACAATAATGCTATTTCAAAATAACTATTTTGAAATAAGCGTTATTCCTGGAAGAAAGCAGGAGTTATTATTTCAAAATAACCAGCCTGTTATTTTGAAACAACAGACTTGGTAATGTGGACGCTCCGCGTGTTATTTCGAAATAACGGGAGTTTGAAATAACTCCCTCATTTAGACCAGGGCAAAATGTCCTATCCTGCTCACAAGAAACAAATTGCACAATTTTTACAAAATTAAACAGTCCCTTGTGAATTATTTTGTTTGATTAAAATGATTGCATGTGTTTTTTGAGTGCAGTTAGCACATTCATTTTTATTAAGTAACACAATAAAAAATAATTCCCTTATACCTTGTTAATCCAAGCCATGGTTGATCATCTGAAAAACAGTCATATGTTCCTTCAAATGTATGCATTTATCTGAAATCCTGCTTTTGTAAAAGGTCTTGATCTTTTAAATAAGTGGCATAAATTAGGCTCTGGTCCTGCACACGTCATGCATGTGCTTAGCTTTACACCCTGGAGTAATCCCATAGAATTCATCCATCTACTCAGAAGTTTAAAGTGAGTCACATGCATCACTATAGAATAAAAGCCCAAGATAGTAAGGTCTTTAGGGCAGTGTAACGGGGCCTGCCTGCTTGCAAGTGCCCCTCTGTGGCTGAGGAGTATCTGGTACACTCCCTGCCTGGCCGTCTGTAGCAGAGGAAATGTAGGTATACGGCCTGGGACCAGGCTTCTTCCCTGTGGCTGCTGGGAGGCTGGGGAGGACCCAAGCCCACCCACTCCTCTGGGTCCCAACCCAGGGACCCTATAAGTAGCAGGTGTCTGCTACAAGTCTCCGCTGTCTGCTACTTCCTTGTTCCCTGGACCACTTCCCCAGGATGCTGCTCCATCTGGTTGTCTCAGGGTTCTGAGACTGGGTTCTCAATAGACCCTGTCCTGGGTTCTATCAACTCTTCTAGTCAGCTTGTGGCTAGTCTTTGACTACTGGACTTGAGCCTCACCCACGCCTAAAGTTCAGCTTGCACTTGGAGCTGTCCACGGTGCTGCTGTTCTCCCAGTCAGTACATAGATCTGTCTTGGTCTAGCTCGTGTGAGAAACTAGCAGGCCCTAGCCCAGCACCTTCTTTTATACTGGTCTGCTGAGCCCTAATTGGCCACCACAGAGGCAGCCACTCTATCCTGCCTGGAGGACCTCTCTTCTGCTCTTCTTTCTGGGGTGGGATGTGGCAAGGCCTCAAGCATCCTGCAGTGGGCATCGCATCTTAGTCCACTCCATCACAGGCAGTGGTCCATGCCTTCCTGGGATATTTGTGCAGCACCTAGCAAAATGGAGGGTTGATCCTGTTTGGAGCCACTAGGGCTTACCACAATACAAATAACTCTTCATCATCATGAGTCCTTTATAAGTAAAAAGAATATCCATGACTGTGATAAATAAGTTACTCAGGAAGTGTTCTGTCCTGCACAATATTCTGTGTGCTAGAAATAAATAATAACTAGTATGTGTGTAGTACTTTACATCAACACAGGATTTTTCAAGCCTTAACTAAGCATTATTTCCATGTTATAAATGGAGAAACTGAGGCAAAGAAATGAGTTGCCCAGATCCCCGAATAATTCAGTGTATGGATGAGATCAGAACTTTGGAATTCTTTCCTCCAGGATCCTGCCTCTCTATAATTTCTACCAGTCACTAGCCTTCACTATAAATGACTTGCAAAAGGGATGCATTCTCAAACTCCCATTAACACTTGCCATGACTAATTTCAAGTCGTCATAAGTGAATTCCCTCTCTCCGATTCATTATCCCCCCTGGGGGAAAGAAATTCCTTTCCCTCTCTTTGTAGCATAAATACTCCACATTGGTTCTGGTGCATGCCTTCCAACCTTGAACATGCAGCCCCCTGACTTTCTGATGAGCAAAGTAATGCAAATTGTTACCAAAGTATAGCCTGAGAAATAAAAGGCTCTTATTGTTATCTGCAGGTGGCTAAAAAAATTAAGGAAAGGGAGTGTCCTGTCCCCCCCGTCGTCTCCCCCACCAGCATCTCAGCCCACCGTACTCTGCATCTTACTTCATTCCCTGATGGCTTAATTTTGTTGAACTTACTTTCCCAATAGATTGCCCTCTCCTCTTTTACCCCAGAACACCACAATAAATCAATGTCAACCATGCCAAATTGCTTGCCATGATATACTGCACTTGGAATACCCCTTCTCCACACCATATACTTCACACCTTTTATTTTACTTTTGCAAATAGCACAGCTTGTTCAACAGTTCAAGGCCATTAATAGTACAATGATCAAATAAAAAGACCCCAGGCATAAACACGACATGAGCAAGAAAATAGATGGCTGCTCATACTCATTTCTAATATCATATTATTCCAGTGGTACTGTAAGTTTTTTGACCTTAAGCAAAGGAAGGTTGATGGCTTTAATAGAGTTTCTCCATAAACCTTTGTCCATCTTTCTCCCCTAAAACAAATACCCCCGCTGGGTTTTTTTTCTATTTTTTTAAGCATTATATCCTTGTTTCATACATCTGAATTATCTTTGATTTACTTCACTGGCTCCAAGTTACCAGCCTAGTCACTAGACAGCACTTACAGGAAATTAATCTGAATTTTGCTTCATATAAAGGGTAAGTTTATGCTTTGTTTTTTAATTTAAAGGATGAGAAGTGTGGGAATAAAACAGCTGGTGAAAGAAGGGAACTAAACGGCAGTATGATTCGGCAGGGATGCAATCGTTTCATGTTGCAAATGCTTCAGAGCTCAGGTTTTGCATTTTTTTGTTTTGTTTTTACGGTGAATAATCTGGCAAGCAATAACAAATTCATAAATGCTGCTGCAGGTTTTTTATTAGTAAAACCAGAGTCTGTGTCGTGTCTCTCTGCACATTATATTTTATATTAGAACTTGGATATTTGAAGTAGGCTTGGACTATACATATTAGGCTAGCACCTCAAGAGTGAGGTTATGCCTCCATTACCGGTCAGATCAACAGAGCAGTGATCAATCCAGGAGGGGTCGATTTATCAAGTCTCGTATAGACTTGATTAATCGACCACCAATTGCTCTCGCATTGACTCTGGTACTCCACTGAAGCTACATAACGTAGATCAATCTCCCTCTGTAAAGTAGACCAGGCCTGAGAGTCTATGGCCTGTATTATATGAGAAGTCAGACTAGCTAATCTGATAGTCCCTTCTGGCCTTAAAATCTATACAAATTTCTGACTCTAGAGGTTGCAGTCAGGATCAAGGTTCCATCATACCACATACTGAACAAACATATCATTTGTATTAATTTGTATTGCTGTCCCACCCAGAGACCCTATTGTGCTAGGCGCTGTACAAACATGGAGCAAAGAAGCAGTCTCTGCCTCAAAGAATTTACAGTCTAAGGGCACATCTATACTTACTGGAATATCGATGCTCCGGAGGTCGATCTTCTAGTATAGATCTGTAAATCAAACACTGAGGGCAGCTCCCACTGGCGCCCGGTACTTCCCTTTTTGCAAGGAGTAAGGGAAGTTGACAAGAGTGTTTTCTCCTGTCATCTGCCCTCAGTGTGGACGATGCCATGGCTTGACTTAAGGTAAGTCGACTCCAGCTACGCATTTTGCATAGCTGGAGTTGTGTACCTTAAGCCAACCTTCCAGATCCAGTGTAGACCTGGCCAAGAGTCTAGATGACAAACACAGAGAGACACGCAAGAAGAATCAGAGATAATACTGGTCAGGATGGTGAGCAGTGGCTCCAGGTTAACGTAATAGTCATTCCTCTAAAGATCTAGTCAGTCTCAGGCACTAACAGGCTCACTGCTAGGTTGATGAGATTGGGCAAACTGGTTTGGATACAAAGAAGGCCTTTTTCTCCCCAGCAATTTGGGGTCAGATTTAATTTGAGGTTTAAAAGATTTGGTTAAAGATGTTTTTTTTTTTATTTCCTCTTGTGTTTGGTTCAGGGCACTTTGGCACAGAAGAAATGTGTCTCAGAGACAGGCACTCCTCCAGCTATGGGTTATTTTTTGTATTTGCATTGGCAGCCAGCTATCATGAGTGAAAACATCATGTGACAACATGGTCCTCAGGCAGCTGTGACAGACAGAACCTTGAAGTGAGTGTAACCCACACACCTACTAGGCGTGGTTCACTGTCCCATGTAGTGGCACCTGGATCACTTAGTGGTTACCAAGCAGTCGATCAGGATCTACCAGTAGATCTTGGAGCTTCTGACAGGTAATCCTGACTAGTTTGGCTGGGATGCTATCACGTGCCAGTACTTCAGCTGCTCCTCCCCACACTGCCCTGCTGCGTCTGCTCAGAGCTGCCCCCAGGAGCATCTTGCTTATTGTGCAGAGTGGGGGAGACAGAGGCAGGGTGTGCTGATATCACTCGGTCCCCCTGTCCTGTACCCCATCTTCACGGGCGTTCGAAATAAAGCCCTATTTTGAACTACCTGTTAAACCTCATTGCAGGAGGAATAACAGGTAGTTCAAAAAAGGGCTTTATTTTGAATGCCATGTGTAGATGCAGGCAGTTATTCCAGGCTTGTAAATTTCAAAAAATGGTGCCAAGCCGGAAAGATGCAAATCAAGCATGGGATATTTAAATCCCGGGCTTGATTTGCAATTCCAAATGCCAACATTTGCAGCCCTATTCCGAAATAGGCAGCAAGTGTAGACATACCCTAAGGCTACGTCAACACTGGCCCCTTTTTCGGAAGGGGCATGCTAATTTTGAAAGTGGGAATAGGGAAATCCGTGGGGGATTTAAATATCCCCCGCGGATTTAAATAAATATGTCCGCCGCTTTTTTTCTGGCTTGGGGAAAAGCCGGAAAAAAAGCGTCTAGACTGGCCCGATCCTCCGGAATAAAGCCCGGAATAAGAGATCCTCCGGAATAGGGCTTTATTCCGGAGGTTCGGGCCAATCTAGACGCTTTTTTTCCGGCCTGTCCCCAAGCCGGAAAAAAGTGGTGGACATGTTTATTTAAATCCGCGGGGGATATTTAAATCCCCTGCGGATTTCCCTATTCCCACTTTCAAAATTAGCATGCCCCTTCCGAAAAAGGGGCCAGTGTAGACGTAGCCTATGAGAAAAAACTGTATTCTCCCTGTCAGGGCTGTTCCCCACTCTGGCTATCTGAGTTCAGAAGGTAGGAGCCCACAAAGACTTTAAATACTTGCCTCTAGGTTCTGCTTACAAACACACACACACACACGAGCCACAGATATACTGACTCTGAGAAATAAACAAAAGCTGCCACCATCAAGTGATTTAACCCTGAAAAAAAACAGAAGGGAACACTTGAATTCCTTCCCCAGAGGTAGCCCAAGCTCTTTTGCCCCAAAAAAGCATGAAAAGAGAAAAACAAGCTGCAGTCTCTGGTAGCTGACCGCCAAGTCTAGGCAGGCAGACACACACACAGAGACACCTCCTGTTACCTTCCAGGATACAAAAATCAAACCACCACATTAAAAAATTGATTTTTATTATAAAACAGAAGATATACTTGATGGCTGGGTATTACAGAGCAACTAAGTAAAACAAATTAAAACACTAAGAAAATCTCTGAGAACAATTCTTAGATGGTGAATGGGGGAGGGGAGGCATGGATTCACACATAGCAGTTCAAACCGAACCACAAAAATAAAGACAAATTCCCTAATCGTGACTAAATCCACATTTCCTTTTATTTACTCATGAACCCTTCTGGGTTCAGTCTACTTCCATGCCCTGAATTCCTTGGAGGCATGGTAGTCCTGCCTGAGTTTAAATCATTCTGTGTCTCTCAACTCCTGGTTTAACTCTCCCACACAAAGGATACGTCTACACTACATGGCTCCGTCGACGGAGCCATGTAGATTTGTTTATTGGGCAAAGGGAAATGAAGCGGCAATTTAAATAATCGCCGCTTCATTTAAATTTACATGGCTGCCGCGCTGAGCCGACAAACAGCTGATCAGCTGTTTGTCAGCTCGCGCGCTAGTCTGGACGCTCCCCTGCCTACATCAAAGCCCTTTGTTGGCAGCCCCGGTAAACCTCATCCCACAAGGAATAACGAGGCTGCTGACAAAGGGCTTTGATGTCGGCAGGGGAGCGTCCAGACTAGCGCGCTGAGCCAACAAACAGCTGATCAGCTGTTTGTCGGCTCAGCGCGGCAGCCATGTAAATTTAAATGAAGCGACGATTATTTAAATCGCTGCTTCATTTCCCTTTGCCTACAACCCTAATCTACATGGCTCCGTCGATGGAGCCATGTAGTCTAGACACAGCCAAAGAAAACAGGCAAGGTACCTTATACAATTCAAATTTCAGCACTCTATCCTCATTGGCTCTTCTGGCTTCCTGTCAACAACCTTGCTAGCTACCTGAGTTTAACCCCTTAGTCTGTGAGTGCTGGCCAGCACTCCTCCTATCCATCACAATCCCCATTGGGGGAGGGTTTGACTAGGGATACGTTTTCTCCTCCATAAAGTGCTCTAAACTCTGTTGTGAAATAGGCTACACACACATTGGGTTACGAACATCTTGTGAGGAGGCTGGAATCAGCAGTGGGAGCTAAGTTTTTGTGGCTGCCCCTTATCTCTAATGGAATGAACCTCAGTTCTTGATCCTCATGCGCCCCTACTTTGAGCTCTGCATCTGATTTTTTTGTTTGATCCCCATTCTTTTTGGATTAATTATGTGTCTCTGTAAAGTTGAACACCTCTCTTCGACATCTTCCTCTGTTGCAGTTCACCAAGCTGTACCTTAAAAGAATTCATGCAGCTTTGAATCCAGAACCTCTCACAAATATTGGTGTCTGTCCCTACCTGATTACAAGCTAATTTTTTTCCATTATACTCCCCACAGAAAAGTCCCAGTGTTTTATGTTGAGAAAAACATCCTGAAAATTTAATAGCAGGGAATTCAGAATCTTAATAGTGCTGTGCATTCATTTCCTCTTTGTATGTTCATAAATTCTTACATGAATGAAAGCTTCTAAATTAAATATCTTTAAATCATCTTCCACCCCACTCTTAATTTATTTATTTTGCTGTCAGCCTGGAAGTGTCCCTCTTTTTTTTATTATTTTTTTTATGCTCTTCATCTGTATATTGCAAAATCCAGGATTTGCTTTATGCACCAGGACAGGGCAAAATATGCAGTGCTATTCCCTTCCCTGTTCTCATTTGTGTAAAACCAGGAGGGTGCTATATTACCCGAAAGGCAGACAAGACTTATCTGTCACATGCAGAACTTGGCTAATGTATGTCGCACTCCTCGCAGGAATGGTGTTTCAATTATATAAATGTAATGGAAGTAATGTGAATGCCGTGGGCGTTAAATTAAATGTCAACTCTGACCTTTAGAGGTCAAAGAATCAAAGGCTGGCGTGACAGATACTCTTTCTTAGTAGTGATGCTATATGTTTGAAACTCACAGCCAGGCTAGCTCGGTTACAACTTGAGCCCAGATAGTCTCCGTGTTTGGCACGATGTGATGAACCCGTTGTTGCACGCAGAAGAAAAGCAACTGAGTCAGAATGAACAATAGCCCCCAGATCTTCCTGACAGCAGCAAGGTCTGTCGCTCCCAGTGTGAGAGCGGGCTGGTATCAAGCAGACGTGCCTGAAAGACAATAGGGCAAGAAGCATTTTCATGACAGTTTGCTGATGTTGTAAGGGCAGGAGCCGGGTTCCAGCTGCCATATTTCAGTGAGACAAGACTACACGTCATCCTTAACACTAGCGGTACACAATTCTTTTCATTGGAGGGCCTCAGGGCATTTTGCAAATACTAATTAAGTGTCACAAAACACCTGTGAAGTAGATAAATATTATGGGAAACTGAGGTACAAAGTGATTTGCCCTGAGTGAACCAAGACTAGAAACCAAGACTGGGACCTTTGACTCCCTGTTCTGACTAAATTGTCTCCTAATAAGATATTCTGCTTGGGAGGCAGGCACTTAGAGGAGTAAATCTTAAAGTGTATTAAATCTACCTAGGAGAGATAAGAGGATATAAAGTAGAGGGATGGAATAGGGACAGAAAACAGAGACAGAAAGACCAGCAGGAAGTGGATAATAGTGCCAATAGTAATGATGTATGGCTGCATGTGTATAGATACCACCAATCATCAGCACTCTAAGTGCATAAGTCATCAGGATAGAACTTGCAACTCATACTTGACTACAGTGATTCATGCTCTTGTCACATCCCGCTCAGATTATTGTAATGCGCTCTACCTGGGGCTGCCTTCGCAGAGTCTACAGAAGCTTCAACTGGTGCAGAACGCAGCTGCTCGAGTCTTAAATAATCCTCGTTCTATGGAACACATGGTGCCGGTGCTCCGGCAGCTGCACTGGCTTCCGGTATGTTTCCGGGCACAATTCAAGGTCTTGGTTATGACTTTAAAAGCCCTAAATGGGTTGGGACCGGGGTATTTGAAGGACCGTCTCCTCCTATACAAATCCGCCTGAGGACTGAGGTCGGCTAGGGAGGCTCTGATCCGTGTTCCTCCACTTATGGAGATATGGTTGACATCTACATGGAGCAGGGTCTTTTCAGCCTTTCCCCTAAGCTATGGAATTCTCTCCCCTGGGACATTCACCTGGCACCAACATTGGCACTGTTTCAGCACCAAGTCAAGGCCGCCCTTTTTACCTATGATTTTATTGGTGGTTGGAGGGCGTGTCCCTCATCTTGAGGTGCTTTAGCAAGTTTTATGTTCCCCCCTTTGTGATCCTGTATTTGACGGGTAGGCCCACTGGTCAGTGAGGAAGGAGAAACAGTAACAGGAAACTTGGAAATGGCAGAGATGCTCAATGACTTCTTTGTTTCGGTCTTCACCGAGAAGTCTGAAGGAATGCCTAACATAGTGAATGCTAGTGGGAAGGGGGTAGTTTTAGAAGGTAAAATAAAAAAAGAAAAAGTTAAAAATCACCTAGAAAAGTTAGATGCCTGCAAGTCACCAGGGTCTGATTAAATGAATCCTAGAATACTCAAGGAGCTGATAGAGGAGGGATCTGAGCCTCTAGCTATCCTCTTTGGAAAATCATGGGAGACAGGAGAGATTCCAGAGGACTGGAAAAGAGCAAATATAGCTGGGAGGGGTTGCGACTAATCTGCAGGATAGGATCATAATTCAAAATGACCTGGACAAATTGGAGAAAGGGTCTGAGGTAAATAGGATGAAATTTAATAAAGACAAATGCAAAGTGCTCCACTTAGGAAGGAACAATCAGTTTCATACATACAGAATGGGAAGCGACTGTCTGGAAAGGAGTACGGCAGAAAGGGATCTAGGGGTTATAGTGGACCACAAGTTGAATGTGAGTCAGCAGTGTGATGCTGTTGCAAAGAAAGCAAACATGATTCTGGGATGCATTAACAGGTATGTTGTGAGCAAGAAACGAGAAGTCATTCTTCCGCTCTACTCTGCACTGGGTAGGCCTCAATTGGAGTATTGTGTTCAGTTCTGGGCACCGCGTTTCAAGAAAGATGTGGAGAAATTGGAGAGGGTCCAGAGAAGAGCAATGAGAATGATTAAAGTTCTAGAGAACATGACCTATGAGGGAAGGCTGAAGGAATTAAGTTTGTTTAGTTTAGAAAAGAGAAGGTTGAGGGGGGACATGATAGCAGTTTTCAGGTATCTAAAAGGGTGTCATAAGGAGGAGGGAGAAAACTTGTTCATCTTGGCCTCTGGGGATAGAACAAGAAGCAATGGGCTTAAACTGCAGCAAGGGAGGTTTAGGTTGGACATTAGGAAAAAGTTCCTGACTGTCAGGGTAGTCAAACACTGGAATAAATTGCCCAGGGAGGTTGTGGAATCTCCATCTGTGGAGATATTTAAGAGTAGGTTAGATAAATGTCTATCAGTGATGGTCTAGATCTAGACAGTATTTGGTCCTGCCATGAAGGTAGGGGACTGGACTCGATGACCTCTCGAGGTCCCTTCCAGTCCTAATATTCTATGATTCTATGATTCTATATGGTCCAGTCCAGCCAGCTGTGGAGCAGTACCTTGCAATGGTTTGGCAGCATAAAGTAACACTGCAAAAGATGTTAGGGCAAAATATGGGAGAAACAACTCACTCTGAACAAATGATGGGACTGCAGAGCCTGCAGCGGGATGCATTTTGGCCAAACAATGCCTCAATCATATAAACACTAAAGCTCTTTGCAAACATACCGGGTGATCTTTCAGTCCCACAAGTGGTGAGGACCACAAGGGGCAGCAAGCAATGCCACTCTTTTCATCCCACAGTGCCAGCTGGCATCAGTGCTCAGCGCTGAGTGGGAGAAACGAAAGCCACCTACTCAGAAGAAGGATAGTCCAGTGATCTGGGCAGTAGCATGGGACTTGGAAAACACATATTCTGGTCCCCGCACTGCTGTAGATTTCCTGTGAATTACTTAGGGCAGGTCTAAACTTACTGAGAGATTAGAGCTATGATGATTGATTCCCCCTGGGGGTTGATCTAGCAGGTCTAGAAAAGACCAGCTAAATTGAATGCTGATTGCTCTCTTGGGGACTCTAGTACTCCACTAGAATTAGGAATATGATTGGTTAACTAGTAAGCATCACTCTTACCAAATGATGGTAACCAGTTAACTAGCGGGGTAGTAGCAGACCCCTGGCCTGGCCAATCGGGAGCAGCGTGCCACCCATGGGATCCTGGTTAACCAGTTAAATATAACATTTAACTGGGATTTTATATTCCTAACTGGAATGAGAAGCGCTAGGGAAGTTGATGGGAAAAACTCTCCCATCAACCCCCCCCACTGCCGAGATCCACTAGCAACTCAACATAAGGTGCATTGACTCCCACTACATGATTCATGTAGCTGGAGTTGTGCACCTTAAATCGATATTGCTGCTTAATGTAGACCTGCCCTTAGCATCCCGGTGCTTGAGGTGTGGTGAGGTAGTCAGACAGCATGGTGATGGGGATCTATACATGTATCTCTTGTCCAAGTACAATGTTAGTTAAGCCTGACCTTGGTTAATTTGATAGAGCTGACAAGGTCACAGGAGTGGGTGCTCTGGCATACAGGACAGCAGATAGGTCAAACATAAAACATTGCACAGGCTAGAAGGGCTAATAGGCTGTTTGAGCATCGTAGCTCCTTTCCAACATCAACTAATTAAAATAATGGCAGTTTCAACCTTAGTTTTTTTGAAATGTCTTTGTTCAAAGGACCTTTTTTTACTTTGAATCGTTTTGTGTACTTTTTAATTATGCAACCTGTTATGCCGAAGAGCTAATTAGGAAATATAGCTGGGTTTAGAAATAAACTGCATCCATGCATTTTCACACAGAGGTTTTCATCTTTTGGAGACAAAGATCATTTTCAGCTGTAATTAGGGCTGATAAAGCGGTAACTAGAAAATTAACAAAAGCCTGTGCCTGTTGAGCAGTTAAGCGGGATTATGAAAATCTATGTTGTTTTGAAAAGTTATTTTTAAAAAAAAACAACAATCCACAAGTGAAAAATCATGACATTCTTAATTGCACCAAAGGATTCATGGCTTTCTGATCCAACCAGATACTCCCAACTGCTTTCTACGGGTGGCAGTTTTATGCTTGTTAATTTCCATTTAGGAAGTGAGTGCACTGAGTGAGTGCATTCTCTCTTACAATGCAGTGAAGGGTAATACACATTCAGGGCAACAGTGATGAGCACAGAGTTCTTATAAAACAGTGACACAAATTATTTCCTTAATCAAGAGGACAGGTTTATTTATGATTATTTCTTAATATTATATGTTTGCCTCTGGGATTCTACCCTAAGCTCTACCCTTGATATGTTCTTAGACCTTAGGCAGTTCATTTACCCTTTTTAAGTCTAAGCGTATCCTTCTGTAAAATGCATATATGAATTCACCTAAAGCAGGGGTGGAGAACCTAAGGCCCGGGGCCCGGATCAGAGTCTGATGTTTCTGTGTGTCAGTGGCCTCTGCCCCAAAAAGGTTTCCCACCCCTGACCGAAAGCCTGAGTAACAATGATCTATGGGCACAAGTAATGTTTGTAAAGTGATCTGAGAGTCCTGGATGAAACGTGTGATATTAGTAAAAATTATTAATTTTGTTGTTGAAATATTGCTGTCTGGTGGGTTTATTAACTTATCTTAAAGTTTTACCCTATTTTTTAGGTATAGATCGTGATGGATGGCTCAGTGTAGTCACAGCCAGGAGCAGGCTGATGCAGAACCTTGGGTTTTTTGGTGGAGATCATGAGGCCAAAGCTCATGTATACTGCGGAAAATAGATTCATGAAGTGTTGCATGCCTGCTTGCATACCGGAGTTGAGGGCGCAGTCATCCGCAAATAGAAAGTCATGAATGGTCTCAACCTGAACCTTGGTTCTGGTCTGAAGCCTCCTCAAGTTAAATAGCCTTCCATCAAAATGGTAGCACAAGTCAATGCGCTTAAGAACTGTAACATAGATCCTGGAAATTGGGAGAGTATTGCTGATGATCGTTCCGCCTGGCGCAGACAAATACATGATGGTGCAATAGCCCACGAACAAAAGAGACTGCGTTATGCTGCAGAGAAACGTCTTCTTCACAAGTCCAGGGCTGGTATCTTCTCTTCCTCCGGTCAGCAGTCCGATCTTTCATGTCCCCACTGTAACCGTCAATTTCGGGCTCGGATTGGACTAATCAGCCATCTCCGAACCCACCCCCAACTAAACTGATGACACTGGGTGGTCCTCATCGACCTCGATGGACGAACAGCGGGTATAGATCAGGCTTCCTAAGGGACGTCAGTTGGCTATTTCCAACTGGAAAAATATTTCATGAATCTTATGAGGTTTCCATGAGAAACACCCTCATTGGACTCCCTAACTAGTTCTGTATGTAAGGACTTTGTGCGACATTCCATATTTTAGATCTGTTTACGGAACCATGAATAAAGCATAGCACCCGAGAATATGGTGAACAGAAATTAAAAACTGTCTGACTTCTCCTTGGAACTCTCCATGCCAGCTTGAAAAGAAAAATTCACTCGATACTAGAACAAGGAGCCTGAAAGGACCTCCAATCCAATCCACCTATCTCAGCACAACATGAGGGGATATTCCATTCAAGTAGTGGCAGGGTGCAATTATACCCCCCCGAGCAGTTCTCATCTCTGAGATAACCTTTGGCTGGGAAGCCACCCAGGACTCTGCAGAATAACAAAGCAGAAAAGCAGATTGAATTTAAATGTTACAGTTGGCGGGATCTCTTCCTGTCAACGCTGTCACTGCACAGGGAGTGGCACCTCGGGCTCGAAGAAAGAGCTGGAAAGAAGCCAGGCGAATGTTAAAGCATCATGGTCAAAGCAAGCAGGGCTGACAAATGACTTGTCTTAAGAGCTGTTAAGCATGACAGGTGTCACTTGTATAGCACCCTTCATCTAGGCTCAGGTGACTTTGCCCATTGGACCACAAACTGTATGCCTAGGCAGGGATCACCTCGCCTATCGCTGAAATGCAAACACTCATGGCAGGGAAGTCCAGCGCTTTTAGGCCTAACACCGTAAAGTTATACAACCATGTAGGATGCTTTCTTCTTGTCAGTCATTGCAGTTGCTAGTCCCACTTTGACTGCCTGGGAAGAAAGGGACAGATCTCTTCCCCTGAGAGAATGAACCACTCCCTTCATTCTGCCTCTTGCTGGTGGCGGCCAACGTCCAGGAAGATCCAGGCCTGCTGACTCACCTGACCAATGTCTCCGATCCAAGAGGGTCTGGCGACCAAGGCTGTTGCTGAGTGTACATGGCTGCTCCAATTTAATTCATCATCACTATTCAGCTCAGTACTGTTCCGGGGCTTCAAGTTAGTTTGGGGATGACTGGTGGAATCTAAAATCATTCCTCGCTATGCACAGAATACCTGGGGTATGTGCTTAGGCAGGAGTTTGATTCATTGTTTTCTTTCATAGGCACAGTGGGATAATGGGAGAGAATTAAGAACTACCAGGCCCATTCATTGTTATGTGATGCCCCTTTTATGCCAGAAAGACCAGCAGAGGAGCCATAGGACAGACAAGGATACACAAGGAATTCTCTTCAGAGGGAGGGACCTTGCACTTCACCTGAGGGAACCCTAGATACTTTGCTTTGTGGGGAGGTTGAAGGAGGATGGAACATAGTTGGGACATTCTTACAACCTGGCTGTTTTGCATCCATGCAAAGTCCCATTAGGGGACGCTGAACCTGGAGAGTGGGACTTTTAAACTTAGAAAAGAGAAGTCGAAAGGGGATATGATAGAGATCTATACAATCATAACAGGTGCAGAGAAAGTGAATAAGGAAAAGTTATTTACTCTTTCCCATAACCTACGAACGAAGGGTCACCAACAGAGTTCCCTCTAACAGCTTCACAGGTGATTAAGCAGCCCAGCCCAGTCCTTCAGCTCCCTGCATGGATCCTGAGCCCCTAAATGGGCGTGGCTGATTAATCACCTGTGAAGCTGTTAGAGGGAACGCTGGTCACCAAATGAAATTAATAGGTAGCAGGTTTTAAACAGACAAAAGGAAATATTTATTCACACAGAGCACAGTCACCCTGTGGAACTCCTTGCCAGAGGATTTTGTGAAGCCCAGGTCTTTAACAGGGTTCAAAAAAGAGCTAGATAAATTCATGGAGAATAGGTCCATCAGTGGTTATTAGCCAGGATGGACAGGAATGGTATCCCTAGCCTCTGTTGATCAGAATGGATCACTTGATGATTATCTGTTCTGGTCATTCCCTCTGGGGCACCTGGCTTTGGCCACTGTTGGAAGACAGGACACTGGCCACTGTTGGAAGACAGGACACTAGATGGACCTTTGGTCTGACACAGTATGGCCGTTCTTATGTTCTTATAAGTTGATCATAGAATGATGTAATTACGGTGCCTTTGTGTGCATAGCTCCGAGTAGCTGAAAGCCCTTTTTCAAGTTGTTTTTGTTTTTGTTTTGCATTTCAAACAAATCGGGACTTGATAAATGACTTAGTGAGAACTAATCTAGCAGCCACCCCCTGCACACAAAAGTGAATCTGATTCAAGTAAATGTATTTTTTGACAAATGGCTTCTGCCTGCATGATTTATCAATTTAATGTGGACTGGGTACTGCAACATGATACTGGTTATGGGGTTTTTTGCATTGCTGGCCTTACATTCGTAGCTGCTGGTACAGAGGCTGAGAGAATGATACATTCTAAGAGACTGCGGGAGGGGCGGAACGTGATTTGCATTCATTTGGGAATATATGTCTCAACAACCAAATGTAAATAAATCAATACAAATAAACCAATAAAAGAGGCATATAACTTTGCTTGAATCCTGAATCATGAAAGCTAGCCTAAGACTCAAACTCAGGAATATTATTAGAGTTAAGCGAGACTAGTAAATTACAAAGCACAAAATAACTTCTCATTTCATAAATCTATCCTCAAAGAGTTCCATGTTTCACATGCACTTACAGGACACTAACATAAAACAAGATGAAATTCAGATCTTGAGCCAAAACTTCAGCGGGGATAAATCCAGTGAAGTGAGTGGAGTGATGCTAGTTTACACAGCCTACTGAGTTTAGCTGCTTGTTTATAAAATACTGCAGATTACATTGTACAACCTTACTGGTGAATAAGCACTCACTATTGTAAAGCTGCACAGTCCAGCCCTATATCAATTGATGTAACCTGCCTATTCCTCTGGGTACGTCTAGACTACAGGCTTTTGTCGACAGATACCGTCGACAAAGCTTCTGTTGACAAAGAGCGTCTAAACTGCAGCCAGTTCTGTCCACAAAGCAAGCCGCTTTGTCGACATGACAGTGTAGACGCAAAGGGCAGTGTAGATGCAATAACGCCTTCTGTTGACAGAGCTCTGCCGACAAAAGACGTTATTCCTCATAGAATGAGGTTTACCGCCGTCAACAAAACTGCCGAGTTCTGTCGACGTTCTGTTGACAGAACTCAGCGGCACTGTAGACGCAGGTATAATTTGGTCAACAAAAGTCCACTTTTGTCGACAAAACCCTGTAGTCTAGACACACCCCAAGTGAGAAGAGGTAGAAAACGATTTACAGAGTGACCTTGTGTAAAGAGGTGTGATATGGCTACAACAAGGAAATGGTGTCTTCCATTTTGGAAGGTGTGACTCTGGATTACAGGGAGCAGAACAGCTCTGGCTTTCTCTACCTTACAATAGCCTCCCATTGCTGTGGTATGTTACATTGAGGTGACAATAATATAAGTATCGATTTAAGCACTGCATGCCACAGAAACCCTTTCTGGAAGGAATGTTCATGTTGCTCGAGGAACGAAGTTGATACTGTGTTAGTAGTTCACTCAGGGCAACACCCGCGTATTTTATATGGCCTCACACTGCCCAACTTGAGAACAAATCCCTATTTGCATGTGCAAGTGCACTCATAGATCATGCAACTAGCGCTCTGTGTAATGGGGCACTTTCTCACTAAGAGGGCCTGTAATAGGAGTTAATTATCTCATTCCAGTTCTTTGTGGGTATGTGCCAATGGCAACTTCATAGCTCTTTCTGTTAAACGCAAATACCAGCTCTTGGTCGAAAAGGATGTTAAACTCTCTGGACTCAGTAACCTGTCTTCTATCTCCTACCCTACCACTGAGATGCCATGTGCCCTTGGGCAACTCACTTTGCTTCTCTTTGCCCATTTCCCCCCTGTGTCTGCCTTGCCTCAGGTCTACTTCAGGATTATCTTTTGTTATGTCCATGGATAATGCTTAGCATAACGGACCACCAATCACTAGCCACTGCAGTCAGAACAGTAATAATCCCCAAAGGTTGTATCCAACGCTTCAAAGCAGTGCCGTTTCTCCTGCTTTAGATCCATAGATTTTAATGCCAGAAGGATACCATCACTATCAGTAAACATAAGCATATAAGCTCTGATCACATGGCAGTTTGGGGAAAATGGGCCAAGCTAGTCTGGATGAGTTAGGCCAGCAAGCAGAAATGGCAGAATGGAAAGGAGAAGTTGGTGGGAATGCTTTAAACACTCCCCCTCCACCCCCCCCCCCCCGCCTCCCCACACACACACATTTTTACAACATCTCTTGAATAGTTGCCATTAGCTCTCCATATGCCACTGCGTTCCTCTGCCAGAGGCCAGGTCTTTCATTGGTCAGTTTATTACACTGGAAATAGCAACTTCAGCACAGCTGGTTACATGCCCACCTCTCACAGGTGTGCTGCAGAGCAAATAGTGGAACAGCACAGAACACTCCCTCTTTTGCTAAATAAGTTCTGTGTCATAAAATCACAGAACCATAGAATCCATAGACCTCAGCCTCCTCCACTGTAACTTGAGACCATTGTCCCTTGTTCTGCCGCTGAGAACAGCCTCGCTCCATCCTCTTTGGAACCTCCCTTCAGGAAGTTGAAGGCTGCTATCAAATCCCCCCTCACTCTTCTGCAGACTAAATAAGACCAAATCCCTTAGCCTCTCCTCAAGTCCTTGCAGTTCATCTCAGAATCCATCTTTCCCCCATCTTAATACCCCCTTCCCAGAGTCAGATACATTCTATTGTTCACAGATAAATGTCCGGTGGCAGAAAGCACTATACAGGGAGTTTTTTTTCTTTTTGTTCGGTGATTCACTGGGGCCCTGTTACTCTACTTGTGCCAGCAGGTCAGATTTAAAATAAAATAAAATAAAATAAAATAAAATAAAATAAATTGCCCAGGGAGGTTGTGGAACCTCCATCTGTGGAGATATTTAAGAGTAGGTTAGATAAATGTCTATCAGGGATGGTCTAGTCAGTACTTGGTCCTGGACTCGATGACCTCTCAAGGTCCCTTCCAGTCCTAGTATTCTATGATTCTCTACCTTACAATAGCCTCCCATTGCTGTGGTATGTTACATTGAGATGACAATAATATAAATATCTATTTAAGCTCTGCATGCCACAAAAGCCCTTTCTGGAAGGAATGTTCATGTTGCTCGAAGAACGAAGTCAATACTGTGTTGGCAGTTCACTTAGGGCAACACCCGCATATTTTATATGGCCTCACACTGCCCAACTTGAGAACAAATCCCTATTTGCATGTAAAATCCCTATTTTAAAACCACGCACTGATTTTCCTGAAAACGTTTAAAAGTTGTGCAGCAATCTCTCTGAGTTTCCATTCTCTCTGGCACCATCTGGGCTTTCAAACTATTTAGTAAAATAAATATCCAAGGAGAAAAGGTTTTTTGGCTCTATCAGAGCAAGCCTCAGTGGGGTGAGGGAAACAAATGTCTTGGCTCAGGAAACAAATGTCTTACAAGAATCTTTCTCCACATTTACACTGGGGTGACGAGTGTAAGTCAAGATGTAAGAATTAATTCATATCCAGGTAGGGAATGAGATCATACTCCTTACATATGTAACACCGACCCACACTGGGGTGTTGGCAGCAGGAACACTGGAGCTAAATGCATGAGCTGCTGCTGCATTTTCTAAAAGATATGGATCTCTTAACCCAAGCTGCAGCCAGCTCATCCATCTCTAGAGGACCTAGCCACCACTAGGCAGGGACAGGTTTCCACTTTGAGCAGGCAGAGGTTTACTCATAACTTCTTGTATTAACATGGCATTATGGTTGCTGACCTTCCATTTGTAACACCTCTGGGCCCCAACTGAGATCAGCGCCCTATTGTGCCAGTGCTGTACAATCACACAGTAAGGGTACGTCTACACTGTGGATTAAAGTGGAGATAAAATACTCAACTTCAGCTTCATCAATTCCGTAGCTGGAGTAGAACTAGCTTATTTCGGCTTTTGGCGCTGTCTATACAGCAGGAAGTTCAAACTAAAACACACTTCCTCTGACTTCCCTTACTCCTTGTAAAATGAGGATTACAGAAGTCAGAGTAAGAAGCCAGCTATTTCGAAATTATTTCAAAATAATGGGCTTGCTGTGTACATAAGAACAGAAGAGCATAAGAACAGCCATACTGGGTCAGACTAAAGGTCCATCTAGCCCAGTATCCTGTCTGCTGACAGTGGCCAATACCAGATGCCCCAGAGGGACAGACACAACCAGTAATCCTCACATGATCCCTCCCCTGTCACCCACCTCCAGAAAAACAGAGGCTAGGGACACCATTCCAACCCATCCTGGCTAATAGCCATTGGTGGACCTAACCTCCATGAAGCCATCTAGCTCTTTTTTGAACCCTGTTAAAGTTCTAGCCTTCATCACATCCTCTAGACACATACTCTGTTATTTCAAAATAACATGAGCTATTTCGAAAGGGTACATCTACACAGCAGTGTTATTTCGGAATAACTGATGAAATAACATAGTGCACATCTATTCTACAAACAGTTATTTCGACATAATGTCAAAATAATGTTGAGCTGGAAGACTTCTTGCTCTGACTCCTGTAACCCTCATGTTTTACGAGCAGTAAGGGAAGTCGGAGGACGAGTGCTGTATCTCAGACCTCCTGCTGTGCAGACAGCGCCAAAAGCCAAAATAAGCGTATTTGACTTAAGCTACGCAATTGACGTAGCTCAAGTTGCATAGCTTATTTCAGCTTTAGCCCTGCTTTATAGACATGTCCTTAGAGTGCAGTGTAGACATAGCCTATTAGAGACAATCCCTGTCTTACAGAGTTTACACTCGAGGCAAGACTTGGAGAAATGAAGTATTACTATTAGTCCCTCTTCCCTGGGAAATGGAGGCATAGAGAAATGAAGTCCCTTGCCCAAACTCACAGTGAGGGGCTGTGACAGAACCACAAATTGAACCCTGAGCTCCTAACCACCAACCTAGTGCCATAATCATAAGACCATCCTCCCTCTTTTATGCAAGTGCTTGACATTCAGGAACTCCTGGATTACGTCCTCATTTGGGTTCAGTTCTACAGTTGCACTTACAGATGAATGTAGCAATTTTCCAACCTGGTCAGACTAATGGGCCATCTTCTGAAGGATCCTGATGCCAACCAGTTGCTTTAGAGAAAGGGACAAGGGGTATTGAAAGGGGACAGTTATAGAATAGGCTGCCTATATGGGAAGTTTCTAAGTCTATATAAGTTAGAGATCGGCTTGTATTCTGATCCATGATGCAGTGTTACTTGATGGATATGGCCTGGCCAGAGGACTCAGGAGAAGATCCAAATTCTATTCCCATCTCCACTATTGTTCTGCTGGGAGACTTCGGACAAGTCATGTCACCTCCCTGAGTCTCAGTTTCCCCATCTGTACAATGGGGTAATGTAGTGGGATGGTTGCCCCACTCTGGTCAGAAGGGGTTAAATCAGGCTGGTGATTAGCCTGCGCAGACCCCCAGCCAACCAGAGAGAGGCTTGTAGGGAGCCAATGAGAGAGTGGCTTGCTGGAGCAGCCCTGTTATAAGCAGCTGCTCAGCAGGGCAGAAAGCAATTTGGTCCTGACCAGCGAGGGTGCAGGACCGACTCCCAGCAAAGAGGAAGCACCTCAGGGAGACCAGCACTGGACAGACTCAGGGAGCAGGACACCTGACACCTGCCAGGCTGTGGGCCTTGAAAAAAGGGCCAGGAAGGTGCAAGGGATCACAGGGAAGTGGCGTAGGGAGCAAGAGGTGGTAGAGGGAAATGAAGGAGGGCAGGATAAGGCTGCCACTGGAGGGTCCCTGGGCCGAGACCCAGAGGGAGTGGGTAGGCTTGTGTTCCCCCCTTTCCCTCTTGCACCACACCATGTCGCCAGGGAGAGTGGCCTATACAAACGGTGACTTGCCCCTCAAGCAAGGGGCTAGACTTTGAGGCTGCCATTGGCAACCATGGCAGGTTAGATGAGAACTGCTGATACCCCCAGAAGGGGGCGAGAGACCAGATGAGCGGGCCCTGCTGGAGGGCAGTATTCTGAAGAGGACACTGGGGTCTTGGGAGAGATGCAAGTCCAGAGCTCAAGGGCGGTGACAAAGCACCGAGTGGACTGTGACAATGGGCGAGACACCAGCCGAAAGAATGTGCCCTGCGAGAGTCCGAGCACCTTTCATAGAGTGACCAGTAGGAGGCACCGTGGCAGTGAGTCTCGTACCCCGTTACAGATGGCTATACTGAGACTGCTTATATGGAGCTAGGTATTATTGAAAGCATGTATGTTGCAACATTTTCTTTCATTCAGTCGCAGGGCCTATTAGAAAGGTGTCTCAGTGGTGTTATTCCTGTTCTACAGATGGGGAAATCTTGCCCAAATCTAAGCCAAAGGAGACGAGGTGTACCGGTAGTTCGGAATAGGAAACCTAATCTGAACTACCTACTCCGTGCCGCATGTAGCCGCGGGCATGGAGTCCGAACTAGCAGGGATTTAAAAATGGCGGCGCCCGGCAAGATGCAAATGAAGCCCGGGAAATTCAAATCCCGGGCTTCATTTGCAACTTCGGTTGCCTACATTAACCACCCTAGTTTGAACTAGGGTGGTAGTGTAGACATACCCCTCGTTAGAGAGTGTTGGATTTGGATTTTCATTCAGGACCCTCTTTATTAATAAGGCTGATTTGCTTCTTCTGTAATGAGGCAGTCTTAAATTTTACCAATAGTTCAGCAGTGACCTTCCTATGCAAACATACTCTGCAAAACAAGCATGCTATAAGCAAACTCCAATTCCATATCATTCATACTGAAGATGTGCGTTCTGTTAGGCTGACACAGAGGCTGTAAACAAGCTCAAAATTTACTACCTGTCCTGGGATGTGCATTGCCATCTTTCATAATTATTTCTGAAGTTTCAAACAACATCCTTTAAATTTCCCCAGAGTATTGAAATGAGAAGTAAGTATACTTTTAAAATGAAGGGGAAAAAAGTTCTTCCTGGCTTTTTATCTGCATGTGCTACCAACATCTCTGCGAGATGGTTCCCTCTAGCTGTGATATCCTCTGGGGATGCTAGCATCATGGGACAGACACGAATATATCAACAGGACAAATGCAGAGTTTGTTAGCAAACTATACAATTCCCTTGAAAGCAACCCATGCTTTTAGTTAGAGATATGCAGATTCCAAAATATTTTCCATTGTGCTTACCCAGAAGTACCTTCTCTGCTAGCATCTGTCTATGCTATAGGTGAGAACAATGGTCCAGCATGGAGCAGACCGATGTAATTCTGCCTTAGCATGAGACACTAGACTAGATGATCTCCTGAGATCCCTTTCAGACCAATATTTCTATGAAGTTTTCTTGCATTTCTAGTGTTGCTAGGCCTCCTTGTGCTTTCCCTTGTTTCTGTCATGCATGCAAAGAGCCCCCCATAAATATCTGCAAAGCTACCTCATTATCCTCCTTATAACTCTCCTTTGCGTGATGCCTACAAAAAACTTAGCAGCTAGACCACTGGTTTGCTGAGACTGCAGCCTGTCATGCTGACACTATTATCTCACTGTTTCCATGTCCTCTTCCATCTGACCGTATGCTTCTATTATCCTTTGTCTTACAGTCAGATTGCAATGTTTGGGGCTGGAACGATCTTTTCGTTCTGCTTTTGTACAGCACCTAGCACAAGGGCTTCCCAGTGCAGGAGTGGGGTTGCTCAGAGTTACCACAATACAAACAATAAACAATGATGATGATAATGCAAGTCTCAGAAGGGCAGCTGTGTTAGTCTTTAAGGTGCCAGGGACTCCTCATTGTTTTTGCAGATACATAATATCATGCAACTAATAGATGCATCTGACAAAGTGGTTTTTAGCCATAAAAACGTATGCTCAAATACATCTGTTAGGGTATGTCTACACTACCCTCCTAGTTCGAACTAGGAGGGTAATGTAGGCATACCGCACTTGCAAATGAAGCCCGGGATTTGAATTTCCCGGGCTTCATTTGCATAAGCGGGGAGCCGCCATTTTTAAATCCCCGCTGGTTCGAACCCCGTGCAGCGCAGCTACATGGGGCACGAACTAGGTAGTTCGAACTAGGATTCCTATTCCAAACTACCGGTACACCTAGTTCGAACTAGCGGGGTAGTGTAGACATACCCTTAGTCTTTACGGTGCCGCAGGACTCCTCGTGTATTAGATGATAATACAAGTGCAGTTCCAAAGATGTCCTGTTAATCTTGTGATTGCTCAAACACCTCTGCCTTCAAGCACCTCAGTGCACTGATCGGTTCTCAGCCATATCTTTGCTTTCCTACAGAGGGTGCTATTGTAGCCTTCCCTCCAGTGCCAGAGATGCAGTGTCGTCCTCAGGCTACATCTATACTGGGAAAATTTGGCAACAAAAGTGCTGTTGACCTGCAAAATTTGCCATGAGTGAAAAACAGTCGCACTGATTTTTCTGCCTCCCATTGTCAACTTTTCATGGCCACATTGCTAGCACCCTGTCGACAGAGAGAGCAAAGCAATGTGGATAAAATGTTGTGGGAAGGCGGAGCTGATCCCTGCACTTCTTGGGATTCCCTCCAAGTTCTCCCACAGCATCCTTCGCTGCTGGGAATGGCACCATAAGTAGTTCAGTGAGCTCTTCGTGCTGAGGAATGTCAAAGCATCACAACAGTCTCTCCAGTCCTCCCCCTGCAGCAGCAGTCTGCCTGCCTTTGTGTTCCTATCAGGGCAGAAAAGAAGCATTTTAATTACTTGCTCTTTGTTTGTTCCCCAAACGGAGTAGCTCACTCAGCTGTCAGATACTTCCCAGATCTTTGAAAGGGGAGGGGCATGTGCCTGCAAGGCAGCAGAGATCACAAAACACTGAGCACACCAATCAGGGCAGGCATTGTAGGATACTGGCCAAAGCCAGTTCTCTCAACAAAACAGACACACCCTGGTTCTGTGTTGACAATAAAAGGAGGGAAAAAGATAAAAGTCTTTAGCAGGGGGTGAAAGATTTTTGTCGCCAAAACTGAGTGTTTTACCCAACAAAAGTCACATTGCAATGTCAACGCTCTCACTGCTTTGTTGCCAAAAGGCAGTTTTTAGCAACAAAATGTGCCATTGTAAACAAGGCCTCAGAAGGGATGTTTCATCATGAGAGAATCAGAATTTCTGGGACTGAAATCCATTTGTGAAAGTTCTACTTTAGGAATACAGGAAGTAGCATGCTGGAGAAGGCCAATGGACCATGTAGCCTGGAGTCTTGTCTACCTTAGAGATGTCTCCAAAGAAGACATATAACCTTCCAGAAAGCTTCTTGTTATAAAAGACTATAACCTGAAGCCACACTGAGAGGATTCCTTCCTGACCTTGTTTGGTAATCAGTTAAAATTCTGATGTATAAGAATTGATTGCTCTTGTAATTTTTTCCCTCGCTGTTGAAGCTACATATACTCCTTATTTACATATGGTAAAACATCACTAAATTGCTCCAAATTGCATTGGAATCTTCATTGCAAATTACTGGACTTTGAATTAACAGCAAAGTGAGCAAATGCATTTGTTTTAAAAAGCCAGGGGATTGTGCAGCATATGACGTGCTTTGTTCATTTCTTTGACACATCTAGTTTGTAATTTATTCATAATACTTCACAGTGTGCTAATAAATGCTCTTGAGTACATTTAGTGTAAATAATTAAATCTTAGTAATACAAGACTTTGCTACGAACTGCTAATGTTAAACACTTGTTGACAAATGGGGACTTAGCGAGGGTTGTTTTGTTTTGCTTTCCATACCAATAATAGATTGTGAAGATTAGCAACATGAAAATTAGCAAGGTTCTAATGTAACTAATCTATCTTAACTTTAGCATCAATGTCCTGGAGCAGGGAGTTCCAGGAGTTAATTACAGTTGCTTAAAAAATGCTTTTCCATGCCCACTTCTGAACTTGCTGCCTTTTTAAATCTTTTTTGTCTACATAATTCTTTGTATGTGCATAGCGTTTTTCACCCCAGATCAGAGATTGGTGTGCATACATCAGTTAAGCCTCAATCACTGCAGTCTTGTACAAACAGAAGAGAAATAAAGCAGAAACAAAGATCACACTGTGAAACTGTGAAGGAGCCAGGTAGTACACTCTTAGTACAGAGAAGGACTGATGTTTTGGCCTGTGATGGTCTTCCTGGATGGAATCTAAGGGTTGTTGGGGTGTGGTTAGCAAGATGCTTGTGCCCATTGGTCATCTGACCAATGCTGGGAATCTTTGACATTGTTATGGGTAAACTCTGTCTTGTTCCTCCCGGCGCAAAGGGTTAGTGAGAGCCTATCTAGGAGTCTTCCTGCATTAAGGTTGCCAACTTTCTAATTGCACAAAACTAAACACTCTTACCCCACCTCTGCCCCAAGGCCCTGCTCACTCCATCCCCCCTCCCTCTGTTGCTCTCTCTCCCCTGGGGTGGGGCCAGAAATGAGGGGTTCAGAATGCAGAAGGAGGAGAGGGGGTTCTAGGAGAGAATTTGGGTGTAGGAGGGGACTCAGGACTGGGGTAAAGGGTTGGAGTGTGCAAGGAGGTTCAGGGTGTGGGCTCCTGGCCCTGTGAGCCACCTCAAATGGCTCCCTGGAAGTGGCAACATGTCCCTCTAGCTCCTAGGCAGTGGTGCAGCCAGGCAGCTCTGCACACTGCCCTCACTCACAGCCATCACTCCTGCAGCTCCCCTTGTCTGCCGTTCCCAGCCAATGGGAGCCGGTGCTCAGGGCAGGAACACACTGAGCCCTGTGGTTGCCCTTCTCCACCTAGGAGCTGGAGGGACGTCCTTCTGGGAGCTGTGCAGAGTCGGGGCAGGCAGGAAGCCTCCTTTAGCCCCACCAGACTGTTAGCAGCCCAGTCAGTGGTACTGTCCAGGGCTGACCCGGTCCCATTTTGACTAGACATTCCAGTCAAAAGCCAGACACCTGGCAACCCTCTGCTACATGCCGCTCCCTAGCAGGGATTTGAAGGCGGGGATCGGCCAATGAGGCGCTGACAAATGGCAAGCAGATCCAGTGCTGAATGGTTCTGTTTTTCCACCACAGGCAGCCCAGAGGCTATTCCAGCCTTGACTCTGGAGCAGCAGTCTTGCAGTGGTTTTACCGTTTGAGGGGGAGGATTCCTTCCCACCAGCCCATGAAGGGCTTGCGTGTCAGCCTTGCAAGCCTCAGTCCACACGGACCTGCAGGGTTCCATTACCAGAGCCCCGTGTCCAGCCTGTGCACCCTTCCCCTGCTATCAATTAGCTCTATAAAGAGCTGCCACCCCACGCCCATGCAACATAAACACATCCTCACTGCAACACCCCCTTCCCCAGGCTTCTGCCCAGCACTGCTAATGGTAGGCATAGAACACAGACCAAAGTGGGCACCTGTAATCATTTGGAAATTGTGTTCCCACAGGATTGTGCCAATTCACCTTCTGTATTTCCAGCCATTTTCCTCCCACTGGTGATCACCACAGTTCTTGTGAGAAGCAGGGGAGAGAGTCCAATGTGGGAAGAGAGAAAGAAAAGCTGTACGCAGTGGGGGGAGGAGGGTGTTAAAGATCAGGTCTCCCTGTGGTCTACTTCAAAGAAGAGGGGAGCTGTGAGTGGGACAATGACTGGTGATGCAGCTTGGGACATAGACTCAAGCAAACTAGGTTATGAAGCCCAAACTAAGCCCCGTCCTTGTGAGCTGAAGGGTAGGCAGGTGGGGGGGGGCATGCAGGGTTAATGTGTATCTTCCTCTTGTGCTGTGGCCCCCACATGCTGTAGCAGCCTGTCCCCACTGGCAGCTCTCCTGAAGCTGGAAGGACAGGAGCCGGTAGGTTCGCGCAGACCGTGTGTGCAATCATGATGTCAGTATGTGTCAGACCACATTCTGTTACAGCTTCAAAAGCTGAATCCTTCTCCCCCCACCATAGCCTGGCAAGTGTGGGGGCACAGAGTCCCTCCCCCGATAACCTGATGAATGGGGGGGTACAGAGAGCTCCCTCCCCTCCAAAGCCTGGCATTTGGAAATACAGAGAGCCTGCCTCCCTCTACAGCCTGGCAATTGTAGAGGGGCAAAGAGAGAACCCTCCCCTTCAGAACCTGATGAGTGTGTGGAGAGATACAGAGAGCCCCCTCACTCCATATCCTAGCGAGTGTGTGGAGAGATACAGAGAGCCCCCTCACTCCATATCCTAGCGAGTGTGTGGAGAGATACAGAGAGCCCCCTCACTCCATATCCTAGCGAGTGTGTGGAGAGATACAGAGAGCCCCCTCACTCCATATCCTAGCGAGTGTGTGGAGAGATACAGAGAGCCCCCTCACTCCATATCCTAGCGAGTGTGTGGAGAGATACAGAGAGCCCCCTCACTCCATATCCTAGCCAGTGTGTGGAAAGATACAGAGAGCCCCCTCACTCCATATCCTAGCGAGTGTGTGGAGAGATACAGAGAGCCCCCTCACTCCATATCCTAGCCAGTGTGTGGAAAGATACAGAGAGCCCCCTCACTCCATATCCTAGCGAGTGTGTGGAGAGATACAGAGAGCCCCCTCACTCCATATCCTAGCGAGTGTGTGGAGAGATACAGAGAGCCCCCTCACTCCATATCCTAGCGAGTGTGTGGAAGGATACAGAGAGCCCCCTCACTCCATATCCTAGCGAGTGTGTGGAAGGTTACAGAGAGCCCCCTCACTCCATATCCTAGCGAGTGTGTGGAAGGATACAGAGAGCCCCCTCACTCCATATCCTAGCGAGTGTGTGGAGGGATACAGAGAGCCCCCTCACTCCATAGCTTAGCGAGTGTGTGGAGGGATACAGAGAGCCCCCTCACTCCATAGCTTAGCAAGTGTGTGGAGGGATACAGAGAGCCCCCTCACTCCATATCCTAGCGAGTGTGTGGAGGGATACAGAGAGCCCCTCACTCCATATCCTAGCGAGTGTGTGGAGGGATACAGAGAGCCCCCTCACTCCATAGCTTAGCGAGTGTGTGGAGGGATACAGAGAGCCCCCTCACTCCATAGCTTAGCGAGTGTGTGGAGGGATACAGAGAGCCCCCTCACTCCATAGCTTAGCAAGTGTGTGGAGGGATACAGAGAGCCCCCTCACTCCATATCCTAGCGAGTGTGTGGAGGGATACAGAGAGCCCCCTCACTCCATATCCTAGTGAGTGTGTGGAGGGATACAGAGAGCCCCCTCCCTCCATAGCTTAGCAAGTGCACTGGGTGATAACAAGAAACCTGCTTCCCCATACAGCCTGCTACCTGGCACTCTCTGTATTTGTTTCTGTGCTCTAAGGGAGCACTAAGAATCTCAAATTGGAAAATAGGTTAACAGCAGAGACCTCACCTCACTAGGCAACCAGGGCAGGCCTCATAGTCCCTTCCCCCAGAAGCCATGCCTGAGGGGCCTCTAGGTGGTGCGACTGCCATCCCCCACACTAACCTGTGCATGATGCTCAGAAAACCATTTCTGTGCCAGGCTGAAGCCACAGGGCCTACACTCTGTGCCACCCACCAGCCAGCCTGCAGGGACTATTCAACGCACTGCCACCTGCCTCTCTAACTAGGCACAGGCAGGCAGGGAGCACATCTGTGATGTTCATTAACACCCCCAGGGCCAGTCCTGGAAGGGGAGGGAGGGAATCGGCCATTTCAGTGCAGAATCAAGGCCCCCTGATGTTTGGCATTTGTTTAAACAAGCTCAGTTCCTGCTGAGTATAAACAGCATCCATTGTTAATTGCTGTTGGTAACAGATGTGGGGAAAGAACAGTCACTGAGACATAAACTGCAAGGGGAGGCCTGTCCATGTTTCATGGCTTTAAAAGCAGCAGAAAAAGGTGTGGGTTGTTTTTAAGTCCTAGCTACAGCATAGTTGAGAGGAATCATACTAGAAAATCGTTTTCCATGGCTGGCAGCTGCCAATTTTTTACCAATCCGAAGGTAGGAAGTGTAGAATTAGCTCTATAATGTCTGCTATTAAATTATTTCAGTCCGATATTTCTCACACCAAGAGGGAAGGCTGCTCCTTCTGCAATTTATTTTGCTGAGACACTGACCTGACTAATGCCTCTAGTATGTATTATGGAATAGAACTGAAGTTTGGGAGGGATTGGGGCATGGAGGAGCTGGGTGGGGGAGAAGAGAAGGGAACTGATTCTTGCCTTTGGAGTGAAATAAAGGTCTGCCACTGCAAATTACATATCACACTTGGTTGTGCAAGATTCCATATCTAATTCCAACTTTTAACGTGATTTACATGACCTGCAATACATTGATAGGAGACAGCAGGCTTTTTCATGCCTTTGATTTCGGAGTAATTATTTTTAGAGCTGAAAGATTTTTACTGTCCTTTATATAACTTTGAACAATAAACACATCACGTTTTAAAAAAAAAAAAGCCTGCAAGAGAGATGAGGAAAAAAATTCAATAAGGATCAGGCGAAATCACTGTTGCCTAGTTAAAGGGACAGGTGGCAAAATGCAGAGGTAAGAGCCATATCCATCATTTGTGCCCCTGAAGCAGTGCAAAGTCCCCTTAGGCTATGTCTAGACTGCAAGCCTCTTTCGAAAGAGGCTCTTTCGAAAGATACTTTCGAAAGAGCCTCTTTCAAAAGAGAGCGTCTAGCCTGCACGCGGAATTTCGAAAAAGCAAGCCGCTTTTTCGAAAGAAAGCACCCAGTGAGTCTGGATGCTCTCTTTCTAAAAAGCCTGTTTGCTTTCAAGAACGCCTTCTTTCGAAAGAGCACTTTCGAAAGAAGGCGTTCTTCCTCGTGGAATTAGGTTTACCACCGTCGAAAGAAAAGCCGCATTCTTTCGATTTAATTTCGAAAGAACGCAGCTGCAGTCTAGACGCAGGTGAAGTTTTTTAAAAAAAAAGGCTACTTTTTTCGAAAAAACCCCTGAGTCCGGATACAGCCTTAGAGTAGCAGGTGTGGATTTTCCTGTCGCCAAGGGCAACCTACAACAGCCCCAGTCCTCCCCTACGGGGCGTGTGAGGCTGGAGTAGGAAAGGTGGTTAAATGCAGCACTGTGCAAAAAGGATGCTCCCAACCAGAACAGGTCACTATTTGGGTGACAGAACATTTTGTCAGTGCCGGTGATCATTAAGGAGACCTCTCTCTTCTATATACGGTGTTCATATGACTGCCATTAGTGCACCTCACATTCCTTATAGACTCCGCTGGGAAGTTTACAGGTCGGGAATTAAGGCACAGGGGGGCATGTCTACACTGCAGTAAAACTCCCACGGCCAGCCCTAGTCAGATGCCTTGGTCTGCAGGGTTATACAATTGCCGTGTAGACTTTGACTGGGCTCTGGAACTCCACAAGAGGGTGTTACAGACCGGGATGTGAGCAGTCTGTCCTGAGCAGGTGTCAGACCTAGTGGGAAAAGCGGGCATCGAAGTTGGGCCACAAAGACAAGAGTGAACACCAGAATCAACTGCCAGTTACCAGAGCTAAAGGTCAAGCCAGCATCGGAAGCAGGGATTGAAGCTGAAGGTCAGAGCTGAGGTCAGATGCCAAATACCAGAGCCAAGGGTTAAGCCAGAGACAAGATCAGAAGTCAGAGGCCAGGGTCAGAGACACAACTGGTCACTAAGCATTGGAGTTGAGGCAGGAGGACAGGCAAGGATCAGGCAGAGAGCAGCAGCACAGTGGGAACAGGAGTAAAGGGGGAAGTAAGCCGGGAGTTGAGCAGGAATCAGGTTTGGTGCAAGAGGCAGGCACAAGCAGGATCTAATATTTCCAGAACAGAAAGCCACCTTGTCACTCAAACAAACTTCCTGCTCATCCTCCTGGCTTAAATGACCTTGTTGGACCAATCGGTGAAGCTGGGTGATCCTCCAATCAGAGTCTGCATAGGTGGGGTCTTGCCTGGTTTCAGTAGCCTTTGAGTGGAGCCTAAAGGATGATGACTCAATGGTCTGAGGGCTCCCCGGCCTGGGTTCAGGAACTTATAAAAGGGGAGGGTTCCTTTATCTAGCTCATTAGGGTAGATATGGGTCCAAGCTCCCATAGTGCTGGTTGAGTAAGATTCACTGAATCCATTGAAATTTGGAGAAAGGAGATTAGATGATTCCACCTGGGCTGGTGATTCCACAAACACACTCACAAACTGTAGATTCAACACACTTTGATGAGGTTCTTATTTAAGAATATCACAGATACATTTTTTTATTATTAGTCACCCCGCTCTAGTTCATTTCGAGATGCAAATCTGAACGTGCACAAGGTGAGAGTTTTCAGAGCTGGGGTTTCAGTTCAGTGACGGATCAGTAGAGCTAAGAGGGAGATCACGCATGTGTCTACGGTGAAGGCTCATAAACCACAGAGAGAGCTTCAGATGAGTGCTGTAGCAGAGTAGGCGATGACTATTAGATAGGTTCAGTTCTTACTGGCTATTTGATTCATGAAAACCTAAGAGCTTTCTTTGTCCCGAGGGCAGGCTATTAGCTGCCCATTTTTCAACCAAAGTCAAACAGCCAGTGCCAACACAAGTTACACATCAGATGTATCAGATTTATCGAGCAAGTGCATCATTTTTGGATCCTCTGTAAATGAGTTGTGCAGTCACCTACAATTGTCCTAGTATTAAATTATATCTGGCAGATAATTTTCTTATTCCTCATTCTAGGAACAAATGAAACCCAGGTATGAACAATCCTGACATTTCATGGTATTAGAAACATGCTGTGGATTCATAGTACCCTTGACGAGAGGTTTCCAAAGATGTCTGATTTCTCTCATCTTTGAACTACAAGCCATCTAGAAATTGTAACTTTCTGTGTACACTTGTAAGCATATTTCATTTGAAGGAGTTATCGTTGTATAAGTAGCATGAATTTGAATGATTCTGACCTTGGATGTCAGGTAATGCCCTCAGATATGACATTCTTGGGCCAAATCTGCAACTTATAAAACTGTTGTAAATCACATTCAGGTGGTGGAATATGTAGGCTCTGTACAAATCAATTGTGCCACTTTTCACAGCGTGAATTGCAGCTGCATTCTGGAAGGGGAACAAGTCAGGATTCTTAGGTTTGGTTCGAATGAGGAGTGCACCTGGTGATTAGTGCGTTAAACCATGAAGATTTCAGGACTCCAATTTCTATCCCTGGCGCTGGCTCTGACTCGTTTTACCCGCCTGTGACATGAACAGTGACATTTCCCTACCTCAAAGAGATATTGTCACTTGATGAATGCATGCATGTGAGGCACTTGGAAATCCTTGAACTAAAGTCTCTCTACACGTGCTAAGTATGAATGCCTGTCACTGGAAACAGCGGTGCACTATACGGTGAGCATGTCAATCCGTCAGAGCTTTCACTACACACAGCTGGTCATGGTGAGATGCTCTGTACAGCTCAGCATGAGCACATCAGCCTCAGCTGGACATAGAGAGAAGCAAGGACTTTGCAGTGTTACCTCCAGATCCAAATATGCTGCTGGACATGGGGTTCGCAGGAGGTGTCACGGGAAAGAGAGAGGTGTCATATAGATCTGATTTTTATGAAGCTGCTAGTTTTTCCTTCACAAATAATGCAGGTGCAATTCATAGTCCCTGATTTGAGGAAACTATCAGGTGCTTAGATATCAAAATGGCCTAAGTGGAATCAAATAGGTAAATTCCTTCCAGTGCTACATGTTATGCTTTTTTATGAGCCACGGCGATTAGAGTCTGGACACCAAAGGTACATCTAGACTACAGGCTTTTGTCGACAGAAGTTTTGTCAACAGATATTGTCAACAAAGCTTCTGTCGACAAAGAGTGTCTAGACTACATCCAGTTCTGTCGACAAAGCGAGCCGCTTTGTCGACTTGACAGTGTAGACACTAAGGACAGCATAGATGCAATAACGCCTTCTGTCAACAGAACTCTGTCGACAAAAGGTGTTATTCCTCATAGAATGAGGTTTACAGCCGTTGACATAACTGCTGAGTTCTGTCAACGTTATGTCCACAGAACTCAGCGGCAGTGTAGATGCAGGTATAGTTTTGTCAACAAAAGTCCACTTTTGTCAACAAAACCCCACTTTTATCGACAAAACCCTGTAGTCTAGACACACCCCAAAATTCCAGCTTTCCTGGTTGCCAGGGTACCTGACTGACAACTCTGTCATTGTCACTGGTTAAATTTTAGCCTTGCCACTTGAATTCGTCAGCACCGGGGTCATTTTCTCTCTCTTCACTCCTTGCGTGTTTACTGCATCTTTTAAATGAGCTACCTGTGCAGTCCTAGATCCTGAAAATGCTGCTGATTCTGCAAAATCTAAGAGGGTTTTCTACAGGAACTCAGTGGGATTCAACCAGCAGAGAAAATGGAAATTAAAGGCCCCCAGAACTTTATGTAATGACTACCACTTTGCACATCTAAAAGTACCATGGAGCAATTATTGATCACTGAAGACAAATTATTATTTTTTATTGAACAATTCTTGATTAACTTTAACTCTCACCATGCCTGCTATCCGAGACAGTTAAGTAGAGTGATTTCCATTGTACAGATGGGGAAACTGATGTGGAAGTCTGTGCCAGAGGTTCAAATTAAACCTAGATCCCCTGATTCCTAGCCCTGTGCTTAAACAAGGACCAACTGGATGAAAGAGTGTAATTAACAGAGGTTACCAGTATATAGCTACTGTGAATACCGTAGTCGTGTAAAGATAATGACACTTATGTGTCCAGGAATCACAGAGCATTCCAAGGTAATTGGCTTCCCAACACTCCTGTGAGGTGAGCCGGTCACTGGCTCCCCTTTTTCAGGCTGGGAAACTGAGAAAGGTTAAATGACTTCGTCAATGTCACACTGCAAATCTGTGGCACAGCTTCGACAATCCTGCTGCCTAAACCTTTGTTTTAGCCACAAGATCAGCCTTCTCCTCCTCATTTCCCCAGAGTCCTAACTTCCAGCTAGAGGCCTCCAGAAATGAAGACTATATTATTAGAGCCCTGCGTGGATCCAAAATTGGTATCCGCATCGGCATCTACAGCTGCAAAAATGGTCTGTGGACCTTTGCATCCGCGGATGCGGATACCTATGGATATAAAGCAGATAGCTGCAAATGTGAAGGATTCTAGAGACAATTTTGTATCTGCATCCACATCTGTATCCACAAAAATGAGCCATGTCTGTCCGCAGCCACATCTGCAGATGCAGATACCCGCAGATATAAAGTGGATATCCACGGATTTGCAGGGCTGTATAGACTATCCACCAGGATCGCATCTCCTTCCCTTCTCCTGTACTCAAAGCATTAGATGATCATCTAGCTGGCATTACACCCCCCTCTACAATACGTTGCTCCTGAATAAATTCAAACCCAAGGACAAGGAGACACCACAAGAACCCTGGAGGGAAGGAGGAATGGTTCTGCCAGTGGATTGCGTCTGCAGTACAGAATTATTGAGCAACATAGAGTGTCCAAGAGTTCCAGTCAACTGGTTGCACAATCCTTGCTTCCCGCCCGGATGAGAGCTCTGGAAGGCACTGGAACCCCGGGTCGAGAGGGGCCTGAGTCTCGACTGGATGCCTTAGGAATGTGGTGACTTGACCTAGCTCTTTGCTCCCATTCCGAGACTCTCCCGGACTGCAGGTGGGTGTGTTGAAATGAAGGCTGCAGGCTGCCTCCTCTTTCCTTCTGTGCACAGAGCCCTTCCTGCCCACAGTGTCAGCCTCGCACCCAGCAAGCACCTCATTAGACACCTACCTGCAGTGCCCTTGGGCTTCTATCGTTTTTATCTTCCGTGCTTCCCCGACATGCAGCTTACCAGCTGCTGTTGTGTGGGGGAGGGAAAGAGCTCTTTAAATGCTCCGCATCATGTTCCAACTTCCCCGCAGTTTGACAGATATCTCTCTTGTTCTGGAGTTAGTTTTTACATTGCCCCGAAGTGTCCCTCAGAGTTTCAACCTGCCACGGCAATCATTTCACCTCCACCAAAATGCAGCCACCTCTGTGTGTGGAGAGGTCTGGATAAGCTGGGACCCACTGGATATGCTAGATGCCAAGTGACAGGCATCAGAATGCAGTGAGGTGGTCTCGCACAGTGTTTCTCAACCTTTTTTTTATAAAGTACCCCCTTTTTTTTAAAAAAAAATTATAAGTACCCCCAGCACCTACAGTTTTCAGACACACACAAAAATTTTCTACCATTGCAACACATTTGTTTAAACAACTTAATATTAGCTGGGAGGGTGATGAAATTTTTGGGTGTAAAAAGTACAAAAATAATAAAGCACTGTGAAACTTAAAACAAAAACTCAGTATTCTCCAAATTTTAATTGTGTTGACATACCCTCCAGTCTTCTTTCGAGTACTCCTAAGGGTACTTGTTGAGAAACACTGGTCTAGCAGATAAGGCATAGCACTGATACCCAAAAGACCTTGATCCTGTTGCTGGGCTGCTGTAGTATTTCGGATAAGCCATTTCACCTCACTACCTTTTTCCCACCCATGCTTTGTGTGCCTTATCTCCTTACTCTGTGCACGTACAGCGCCTAGCATGATCGTGATTAGGGGTTTTAAGCATAAGCATCATACCAAAAATAATGGTTCTATATAGTGTATATGCAGCTGTGCCTTATAAAGAGAGGCTAATGGTAGTTTACATGTAAATGACAGTGCCCAGCGATATGGCATCTTCACACAACAGCTTGTTGTAGGAAGGGGAGATGGTGATTCCCAGACAGGTTGTGTTCCCTAGATAACATGCCGGGGCAAGACAGATTGCTAGAAGTCTCCTAGCGCATTTGATAGGCTGTAATGATGTGTTTTGATGTTAGGGGAAGCTGATAGAAAAGGGGACCTCAAGATGGTCTTTTTCACATGGCTCTCTAAGGACCAGATTCTGAATACCTTCTCAGATGCTCCTTGGTCTTAAGTCTCCTATTCTTCAAGGGGTTAATCCAGAGATAGGGTTTTGCCATGAAATAACCAGCTTTTGAAATCTGGGCCTGCTGTTTCCTTATGGATCTTCCATGTAAGAGGCTCATCTCTTCAAGCAGCCACAGAAACGAGAAAGAAAAGATGGAGAAGACCAAACCCCATAGCTGTCTGACAGCTACTGTCTTGGGAAATGATCATACGTGGGAATACGCACCTTTGATCATGCACGCAGATGACCCCACACACACATGATCCCACAAACAGCTGGCACATTATTCAGCAGATCATCTTGATTTTCATCCGAATTGTGGAGTCTGTGATATCTTTTGTGCTTGTAGTAGTCATAAATAGCTTCTTACGAAGGAAATTCTTGGTTAAGCACAAACTTGTGACATTATGGAAAATCTATATGAAAAACACAGTAGAACAGAAAAAAACATGGTGATGCTGAGTCCTTGTTCATTGCCAGACTGAATTCAAAGTCCGAGTCTCATAGTACAAGTGACTTGATGGGGTAGAAATCAGCTATTTTATTTGGCTCTCCATCTGTGTCCCACCAAGACAACTGCTGTCCAGGAAGTTGCTAAGTCTACCAAAGTACATTTTTTGAGCTTCGGGATGGAATTCTTCAGCTGGAAAGTCCAAGCCCAAGATGGACTTTATTTGGATCAAAATGCCGGGTCTAGATTTTTACACTGTCATAGCTTATTTCTCAGAGTTCATTTTTGAAGAGAAAAGGGAGAATGTGGAGAAGAATAGATATGGAAAAGAAAAGAAAGGAGAACAATATTTAATAAAGTTGAATAGGCAGAAAGGTTAGCTCTCTTTAGACACTTCATACTGCCTAATATTATACAATCAATGGAAAAATAATAGAGTAAAACATAATACTACAGCTATTCACCCGGAAGATCAAGCATTGGCCCAGATTCTCAGCTGATGTCAATGCACTGAGCTCAACGCAGCTATGTTGATTTATAGTTATCTGAAAACTTGGCCATTCAGTATCACAAAATGACAAAGAGTTAAAGACAACCCTTTGGAATGCAAATTGGACCTTTTCTCCTCAATATTAAAAGACTTCCTGTCATAGCCACGTACACAGGACAGCTAACCAGCGAGTCCATTACAACTGAGCATGAATAATGTATTAAGGAATGAAATATTCAGAAGAATATGGGTTAATAATACTGATACAAATAGGGACGGACAGCACTGCATTCATCATCTGCTAATGTGCAGCCTTGAGCCAAACTAGAGTGGGACACAACAAGATAAATGACAAAGCACCGGACAGGTTCATAGTTAAAAACATAACTTACCGTGCAGTTCCGTTGGCACTGCACTGACGGGGGAGAAGATTTATAGACCTTATCTTGTGGGTTTTTTGTTTAAAAGCTTGGAGATGAAAAGTGAAATGATGTTGAAATAGATAGCACAGGGCACTGGTAAGTCATTTGACATATCTTTCCTTAACAGCGACTCAGCAAATGCCTTCATCCAAGCCTCTTTTGTTCACAGGTGTGCGTACACGACAGGGTGCTGGAAGGGTAGGAGCAGAAAATATCTTTTACCAATACTCTTGCTTGAATGGAATACTTAAAGAACTCTATGGAGCTGGTGAAATGTGCCAGATTGACAACATTGCAATGGGAAGTTCCCTGTATAGTGGTGAAGCTACCTGTCATGCAATCTTCCCATAATGTCCCACCAAATGCTCACCTTTGACCTGGAGAGGTCATTAGTATTCATGGTCCATCCAGTCTTTGGTAACTCTGCATAGGAACACTGATTCCCACACCTGAAACATTCTTTTTAGGTGACAAAACTGAGGAACCTCTAATGACATCACAAATTGAGGTGTCAGGTGAGGAGGTTTGGGAACAAATTGATAAATTTAACAGTAATAAGTCACTGGGACCAGATGCTATTCACTCAAGGGTTCTGAAGGTACTTAGATATAAATTTGCAGAGCTACTATCTGTGGTATGTAACCTATCGCTTACAGGGCCGGCTTTAGCAAGCATGGGGCCTGAATCGCGGGGGCGGGGCGGTGCATGCGCTGCACGCCCGGGGTGGCACTGCACATGTGCTGCACGCCCGGGAGTGGGGCCCTCTTAGGCACGGGGCCCCCCTCTTGGGCGCGGGGCTCGATTGCGGGGTATCGGCCGAATCAGCCTAAAGCCGGCCCAGATCGCTTAACTCAACCTCTATACAAATGACTGGTGGAGAACTAACGTAAAGTTGATACTTAAGAGAGGTTATAGAAGTGATCCTGCCAATTACAGGACAATAAGCTATATTCAGTACTAGGCAAATTGTTGAAACTATAGTAAAGAACAAAATTATCATACCCATAGGTGAACACAGTATGCCGAAGAAGAGTCAACATGGCTTCTGTAAAGGGAAAACATGCCTCACCAATTATGTGGACAAGATGGCCCAGAGAACGCAGTGTACTTGGACTTTTTAAGGGCTCTGAAGCAAAGTAGGCAGTCATGGAATAAGAGGGGTCATTTCCTGGATCTATAATTGGTCAAAAGACAGAAAACAAAGGGAAGGAATAAATGATCGGTTTTCCCAGAAGACAGAGGTAAATAGCAGTAACCACAAGGATCTGTACTGGAACCAGTGCCATTCAACATATTCATAAATTATCTGGAAAAGGGATTAAACAGTAAGCTGGCAAAGTTTGCAGGCAATACACAGTTACTTAGGGTTGTTAAGTCAAAAGCAGACTGTAAAGAGTTACAAAGCGATCTGACAAAACTGGGTGACTAGGCAACCAAATGGCAGCTGAAATTAAATGTTGATGAATGTATAATGCCGACAGGTGGAACCAAACTGGGGACTTCTGGAGGTTAGTGCGTGAGCCTCTACCATGCGAGCTGAAAGCCAGCTGCTTCTCATGTAAGATTGTAGATCAAACTCATTCTTTCTCTCTATGGCTACGTCTAGACTGCATCCCTCTGTTGACAGAAGGATGCAAATCAAGCACGTCAAAATTGCTAATGAAGCAGGGATTTAAATATCCTGCGCTTCATTAGCATAAACATGGCCACCGCTTTTTTTTCGACACGGAGCTTTTTCGAAAAAAAAACGGCAGTCTAGACACGGATCTGTTGAAAATAAACCCTTTTTCAACAGATCCTGTATTCCTCAAAAATGAGGTTTACAGGATCTGTCAAAAAAGGGTTTATTTTCGACAGATCCACGTCTAGACTGTCGGTTTTGGGGTTTTTTTTAAAAAAGCTGTGTCAAAAAAAAGCAGTGGCCATGTTTATGCAAATGAAGCACAGAATATTTAGACCCCCGCTTCATTAGCAATTTCGACGTGCCTAATCTACATCCCTCTGTCGACAGAAAGGTGTAGTCTAGACACACCCTATAAATGGCCTAAGTGCCACTACATGGGTATGTCTACACTACCCCACTAGTTCGAACTAGCGGGGTAATGTAGGCATACCGCACTTGCAAATGAAGCCCGGGATTTGAATTTCCCGGGCTTCATTTGCATAAGCGGGGAGCCACCATTTTTTAAACCCCGCTGGTTCGAACCCTGTGCAGCGCGGCTACACGGGGCACGAACTAGGTAGTTCGAACTAGGCTTCCTAGCTCGAACTACCGTTACTCCTCGTGGAATGAGGAGTAACCGTAGTTCGAACTAGGAAGCCTAGTTCGAACGACCTAGTTCGTGCCCCGTGTAGCCGCGCGGCACGGGGTTCGAACCAGCGGGGTTTTAAAAATGGCAGTGCCCCGCTTATGCAAATGAAGCCCGGGAATTTCAAATCCCGGGCTTCATTTGCAAGTGCGGTATGCCTACATTACCCCGCTAGTTCGAACTAGGAGGGTAGTATAGACATACCCTTCGGGACAGTGAATCATACCCAGTAGGTGTGTTGGTTATAAATGCAAACTAATGCACATTGGAAAACATAAACCCAAATATGTATACAAAATGATAGGGCTTAAATTAGCTTCTACCATGCAAAAAAAAAAAGATCTTGGAGTCATCCTGGCTAGTTGTCTAAAAATATGTGCTCAAAGTGCAGGGGCAGTCAAAAAAAACGAACATAATCAGGCACCATTCCCCTTAACCTGAAGAATAGCTCAATGAAAACTCAGAAGATTGTCTCTCTCATATCTGGATGTTGGTCTAAAAAAAGATATTACCCCATACACTTTCAATCTGGATATTTTTGATAGCCTAATAAATATTCTCTGTGCCAATTGCGAGGATAAGCTTTGTGTCCACTATTAATTAGATTGCACCATTAACTCATTTTTGCTAGAAGACAGAATGGCCATGCCAGAATAACAAAATATACTCGACACCAGGCAGGCTGGACTTGACCTGTCAGTGGAAGGTTCCACAGTTTATTTTTATTCCCCTGAGTCAACCAGTGCCCACTGGACTTTTAGTAAACAATGACCAAGAGATTTTAAGGTCATATAGTCCCAACTAACCAAGGATCTAAAAGCACTTTACAAATATTAATAAACTAACCCTCTCCACACCCACTGTGTCATTAAGGGACTTGGCAAGGGTCACTGCAAAGCTGTAGCAGAGTTAGGGATCAATTCCCCTCCTCATTTTGTGCCTTAACCACAATCTTCTGAGTTGGGGTCACAAGGCAGGTCAGGGGAGCCAACAACCTGCTCAGCACTCCTGGAAGGATGGGCTTTAGACAGAAGGGGTGAAGTGAGAGCAGCCAGTCCTCAGTATCACCCATAGAGCAGCCCCCCCCACCCGCTGCAGCCCTCAGCACCACCCATAGGATAGCCCCGAACTCCCCACCCTCCCACCACCAGCTGCAGCCCTCGGAAACACCTGGAGCACACAGTTGACTCTGAAATCTTCCAAGGGTAAAGTAGCAGCAGCCGGGAGCTCCAGATCCCTTTCAATTGTCAGCCCTTGGGACATCTGCCCCTTTTGTCGTCATCCTCTGTTGGCAGACCTGATGTAGGACAAGAAGCAATGGGCTTAAATTGCAACAAGGGAGATTTAGGTTGGACTTTAGGAAAAACTTCCCATCTGTCCAGGTGGTTAAACACTGAAATAAATTGTCTGGGAGGGGGTTGTGGAATCTCCATCCTTAGAGATATTTAAGAGCCGGTTAGACAGACATCTATCAGGGATGATCTAGAGGGCGCTTGGTCCTACCATGAGGGCAGGGGACTGGACTTGATGACCTCTCAAGGTCCCTTCCAGTTCTAGGATTCTAGGGCAAGAGGACATGGAGTCCAAAGAGATCTGTGTTGTAATAGAGCTGCTTAAAGCCTTAACTCAAACTGATATGAAGTGTCACGAAAACACATTTTCTGCAGTTGAAGTCCTGTCATTGGGTAGTTTAATGGTGGGGGAGGTCCTTTCAGAAAAAAAATCTGTTAGTTAAGGCTCCTCAGTTTATCTTGTTCTGTTCAAATACTGCATGGCTTGGTGTAAATTACTTATTTTCTCTAGTGCTGTAACCTGGCTTTGTTTTTTATTAAATATTAATACATTTGTCTACGGGAAAAAATTAAATTCCTTCCTTCGCAAATCCTCCGGAAGTGGAAAGTTAAACTGCAGGAATTAGGGCTGGTATTGTCTTCTGGGGAATCTCATCAATGTAAATCCTCTTTCTAGGCCAAATTTCATTACAGAAAATCTTTGCTGTGCCTTCCAGACCCACCCTAGGAAGCGCAGACAGCAAATATAGTCAGGATGAGCTGAGCATTGCCTGAGGTAGTGGATCAGATAGCTAGTCCTTGCCTATATTGGGAGTTTGAGGATGTAATCTGGGAGACTTTTTAGTCTGTGTACTTGTTCTCCTGGAACTTTTACTTGGAGTGCTGAGAAAAGTGTGGAATCCTACATTTATTGCTAGCATTGTTTGGATTTCCTTTCCTAGGGCATGTCTACACTAGGAAATTATTTCGAAAGAACTCCCGAAATAACAATTTCGAAATAGCATGTCCACACTACCAGGAAGCCTTGAAATTAGTCCGAGGCAGGTTCCCTCAGGCTACATCTACACTACAGTGCTATTTTGGGATATCTCTGGTATCCCAAAATAGCTATTCTGCATGTTTTGAACACTCCTGCTTTTCAAAATATAATGGGCTCACTATACTACGTCACTGTAAACCTCATTCCATGAGGAGTAAGGGATGTTTCGGAATAGTGATTTATTTCAAAATAAGTGCTGTGTAGATAGCACCAAATTTCGAAAATAAGCTATTTTGAAATAACATTGAAATAAGATATGCAGTTTGCATAGCTCAAACTGTATATCTTATTTTGACCTCTGGTGCAGTGTGGACATACCCTTGATGGGGTGTACTAGCTCAATTTAGAGCCCCAGGAAGCACTGGGGAGTAATTATGTTGAATGACTCTGGGGAGTAGTAATTTCGAAATAGAAGCAGCAGAGTGTCCACAATATCGCTATTTCGAAATAACTGTTTCGAAATCAGTGTTATTCCTCGTGGAAAGCAGGTCTGGCTATTATTTTGAAATAACCAGCCCCTTATTTCTAAATAACAGGCTTGGTAGTGTGGATGGTCCTGCTTGTTATTTTGAAATAGGGGGGGTTATTTTGAACTAACTCCCTACAGACCAGGGTTTAATTCCTTCACAAAGTCTCAACATTGCCAGATTAACAGCCATCAGTGGCAAGGCTGCCCAATCTGAATTTTGTGTCTGCTTACTTTATTCCCCTCCTTTGTCTTCAGCCACCTCTTGTCTCTTGTCACATGCTTAGACTGTAAGTACTTTGGGGCAGGGACCCACTTTTTGTTATGTGTATTGTTAGAGGTCATTTTTAATCTTTGGTGCCCTCTTGTGGTAAAACCGGGTGACCCATCAAGCCTACCTCATTTCCTTCTTTGTTTGATGGACCAATCCCCATCTAACCTGCTTGTAAGTTGTTTGTTTGGCCTTGCTCCTCCACCTGGGTTGCTGACACTCCCTGCCCTCTCAGGCTGGTAAGGAAGCCAATATATCAGGATTCCAGATGTCCTAGATGAAGGGTGTTCAATCCTTGGCCACTTTGGGTGTGTCTACACAGCAGGGCTTAGCTCAAAATAAGTTACACAAATTGAGCTACATCAAAATAGTTTATTTTGAGTTTTGGTGCTGTCTACACAGCACTTATTTCGAAATAGAGCACACTTCTTCTGACTTCCCTTACTCATACAATGAGGGCTACAGGAGTAAGAATCCTCCAGCTTGACAGTATTTCGACATTATGTCAAAATAACTGCCGGCTGTGTAGATGCGGACTATGTTATTGCGAAATAACGCTAGTTATTCAAAATAATGTTACTGTGTAGACATAGCCTTTGAGTGTCACTTGTTTTGTTCAAGGCCTTAATAACCCCTTGGCTTGGCAAATTGCATAACTTATTTCGAGGTAAGAGTGCTGTGTAGATGCACCACAAGTAATCCCTCTCCTGTCACCCATTCCCAGCTTCCAACAAACAAGCTGACATTGTGGCTATGGATGGGCCTATCCTTCATGAATGTATGTAGGTCTTTTTTGAATGCTCTTAAAGTCTTGGCCTTCACAATGTCCTCTGGCAAGGAGTTCCACAGGTTGACTATGAATGTGTGAAGAAATACTTCCTTTTGTTTGATTTAAACCTGCTGCCTATTAATTTCACTTGATGGCCTTTAGTTCTTGTAATATGGGAAGGAGTAAATAACTCTTCTTTATTCACTTTCTTCACACCAATCATGAATTTATAAATATCTATCATAACCTTCCTTAGTCATCCAAGCAGAAAAGTACCATCTTAATCTTTCCTCATATGGCAGTAATTCCATATTCCTAATCATATTTGTTGCCCTTTTCTGAACCTTTTCCAATTCCAATATATCATTTGAGATGAGGAGACCACAACTCAACTCAGTATTCAAGACGTGGACATACCATGGTTTTATATAGAGGCAATAAGATATTCTCTAATGATTCCCAACATTCTGTTTGCTTTTGGGGCTGCCGCTGCACACTGATTGGTTTTGGGAACTATCCACAATGACTCCAAGATCTCTCTCTTGCATGGTAATAGCTAATTTAGTCCCCATTATTTTATATGTATAGTTGAGATTATGTTTTCCAATATCCATTACTTTGCATTTATCTACATTGAACGTCATCTGCCATTGTGTTGCCCAGTCACCTAATTTTGCGAGATCATTTTGAAGCTTTGGACTTAGCTGTCTTGAGCAGTACAACTCTGACTATAATCCCCATTTCTTGCTCCTACATACACTCTTTATTGAAGCCCTGTTTTCTTCCCCGCCCAGTGCCAGCACTGCTATGTGCAGCTATGTGGCTGGAAGCTGCACCCCCACCTGCTTGAAACCCTTCCATGACTCCGTTTTAATTTAGGACTGACCTAGCCCAGAGAAGCCTCAGGATCAAGGAATTTACAGGGTGGGTTAAAGCTGTGTTTACACATACAAAGAAGCTCTGAACCAAAGTTTCCATTCTGCATTAGACTCAGCTTCTCAAAACTTATTAGATGAAAGGAGGGTGAAATTAGACGAAATCTAATGGATGCCATTTGCAAAAAACATGATGCTTTTCATGGGATTTTTTGCCAAAATGAAATTATTTTTGTGTTGTTGCATTTTTTTGCAAAGAAAAATAAATAATTTCCAAAACAGCTCCAGCATCTGAATTGAACCACAAAACTGAAGCTGTCCCATTTATTCCTTTGGAACAGGCCAGTAATTTCTTGTATATTTAAACGCTTAATACACAGAAAAATACCACCTCCCTTCAAGCCACATAGTTCTCTATGCTATACCATTTTTTTCTTACCCTCCTTAACCTTCTTCTTATACTCTCAAGCATTGTTATCTCATTATATTGCCATTTTCATTCTTTTTTCCCAAGTTCTTTCAGTTTCTTCCGCCCTCTTCTTTTCATTCCCTATTGCACATTACTGGACTCATGATTAATTCGGTGTCATTTTGATATGGGTGATTTTCCAATTCCTGTCAGTTATGCATCTCAACAAAGGTGCCTCCCTTACCAAAATAATCTCCACATCTCATGCCTGACCTTTCTCTTTGTTATAGTTAGATGGGGGAAAAAATCAAAGGGCAATAAAGGATATATATCCTCACTCTTATCTAACATTGAGTGTCTTCATTTCTATTCTTGAATCCTCTCAACATTAGACATTCTTTATTGTGGTGACCTACAACCAAAGATCCCTTTTCAGCTACTGTGATGTGGCTCTATTTCAGTCTCTCTGCCTTTTCAGCTGACACACTTCGTCCCCATTTCTCGCACCCCTTTTGCAACAAAAGGAACTTTCTGCATTATATCAAAGCCACGTCTTCCCAGGGAGCAATTCATCTGGCTTCTTTAAAACCTGCCATTGTGAATAGATTCATCTAAATATACTGGAGCTCTGATCTTTCAAAGAGTTCCCTGTTCCATTCACTCACATTGGTGTCTTTAATACCTTCTCTTTGCCAGGGCTACCTGCATTTCAAAAGAAGAGATTAATAGGGTGTAGTGTTTAGGAATGTGCAACTTTACGGAGGCCAAGCAACAGTGCCAAATCAAAATGCTAGATCCAAATATAACCGATATATGGGGACGTTTAGATCAAGAGTTAACTGTAGTGGTTGTCTGACTTTGCAAATGGAGCAGGAAATACTTTGGGGAGGAGGGGCTGCATTATAAGTCATCCACAGGAGTATCTGTTCATTTTGGAAAGTACTTCCCCCAACACCAATATAAAACATTGGATCATAAGAGAATGCAGTTCACAAGAGTTCAAAAAAGAGGATAGTTCTCTCTATGGCTATTAGCCAGGATGGGCAGGTATGTTGTCCATAGCTTCAGTTTGCCAGAAACTGGAATTAGGCAACAGGAAATGGCCCTGTTCTGTCATTCCTTCTGCAGCATGTGGCATTGGCTACTTTCAGAAGACAGGATACTGGACTAGATGGACCTTTGTTTTGACCCAGTATGGCCACTCTTTTCTTATGTTAAGAAAAACAGGAAAATTCAGATGGACCTGTTCATCTTAACAAAACCCCTCTGTCCTCAGGAAAGGCCAATGAGCCTAGGTTTTGTGTGATGCAGTTGACTCAAGGAGACACACGAGTTGAGTAAGATGCTGCCCATAGACATTTTTTCTGAATATCAGCAAATTTATTTGGGGTGGGATAGAGGCTTTAAAATAAGGCTGCTTCTTAGATGCAACTTGGAAGGTGCAGAATTCAGGGGCTTCTTATATAAAAAGAAAGGCAGCTAATGATGTGAAATGAATATGAGAATTTGCCACAGAATAATTTGATTGTTCTGGGAAAATGCATCTTCCCATTTTTTTCCCTCACAGTAATTAATTTCAGAGATGAAGAGGATTCAGAGACGAAAGAAAAGCATTAAAGATTAGAGGAAGGATATGCTTTTCCCTGGGTGTTTGGGGTTTTGTTGGGAGGGAGGCTTCATATTAATTTTAAAAGCACACACGATGAAGATATAAAATAACACGCAATTTTTACATACTGAGGTGTGTTTAATCTTCAAAGCACTTGGCAATCAAAAACTTAGATACAGAAGACCTGTAAATGATTTAGTTTTCCTTCATACAAAGAAAACCCTTTACCTTTCGGTTCTAGTTATTCATAAACAGTAAGTCAGAAACAGATGCAGTTCAAGGACAGTTACAGTGTAAAAATAGCAATCTCGGCATTTCCAAGTACGGAAGGGATGTGCTAAGGAAAGGAAGATGAATATGCAGATATCCTTGCTGTTGAGACCGGGCAACATTCACCCCACCCCCCTCCTGTGCTCAAGGATTTAAAAGGGATGTAAGTGGGGTGTAGAACTTGTTGGGTCTTCTGCACAGAATGACTTTCACCTACTGTCTCTTCAACAAATGTATGTCAGATATCACAGGATTCATTACAAAACCAAAGCTTGATTCCTCCTGATATATCCCAGTCCAGTCACAAGTCAGTGTACCTTAAATCCTTATGCCTCCTACCCTACATTGTGACTAGTCTTCAAGCCTTCATAGACTGCTACTAATGCAGACATCACAGCCCAAACCATAGATGAACCTCCAATGCACCCATCGAGTCTTTGCTTGTAACAATGGCCCTGATTCTCCTTTCTGTTACACTGGTGTAACACCACTGAGTTGCACTGATGAACGGAGAGTCATGTCCCAAACGCTTTATCTTGAAATGTTCTTTCAGCCCTTTGGGATGCAAGTTACAGAAACTTAAACTCCTTTATGCCTCAATAGAGTAGGTGTAGGCAGGTCAAAGAGAACTGATTGAAAGAGCGTTTTCATTGAGTATCTAAGTTAGTGTCATCATCTTATGTATCATTCTCTAAATTTGGTCAACAGGTGTCAGATCTTGTAGTAGCTCTCTTAATCAAAGCAGACTAAGACATAAGACAGAGCGTCCTGTCATGACCTCTTATCCTCTCTTGTTCTGATCACCTTGTGGAAATAATAGCTATTCAGCCTGAAATAATAGGTTTACTCCTTGTGAATGGAGAAATATTACAAAGAATGACAATTCCTGTAATGGTAAAGTGTCCTTGGGCATATTTCCATCCATACACTGCCCAGGCCCTGAACTTGCTATTGAGATCTGTCAGAATAACACAACTCAAGGTGCCCACAGGTTGAACTGAACTCCAATAGTTTTACAATAGTTTTTAGTTTGAAAAGAATGCATCGCCATAACAGTTGTGAAAGGCTAGTTTGTAAATTTCACAATCCAGTACAGGTTGAACCTCTCTAGTCCGGCTCTCTCAGGGCCTGACCCATGCTGAACCAGAGAATTTGCCAAACTACAGAGGTCAATGTTGTCTAGTGGCAATACCGACACTTCACTGCTTACCGGGCTCCTAGAAGACATTTGGGGTAAATTAGCACTAAATAACCACACAGAACACTGAGAACCAGGACTGGTAGATGTATGCAAACTTTATGTGACCACAGGAATCTTGGCCATACCCATAATAAGTGAATATCCGGCTAACTAAAATCATGCTGGACCATGGATGTTGCCAGACCAGAGAGTGCCAGACTAGAGAGGTCCAACTTGTAGTGTAAATAAAAGTGTGATTGTGTCTTTCACAACCAAGCTTCTTATCCCAATTCTCCATTTTGTTTGATCTTTTCAACTCTACCCCCCAAAAAGATGATTCTCGGCTACTTAGTTGTGCATCTGACAAATTTCGAGTCACTGCATATGTCGATCTGTACTTTATAAGACTTTCCTTATGAAGAACTGTCACAAAATTATCACAGAACAGCTCTTGCCTGTGTATAATGTTAAGACAGGATCAGTACGAAACTTTCAGCAATGAATCACGAGAGCCTCAACACCACAGTCAGCTTACATGTTAGTGTCCATGTAGAACATGTCTTTAACAGGCTTGGATAATTGTGATGGGTTTTTATTGATCATGAAGTTTGTCTTTGGCAAGATTATTTTGGTTTTGATCATTGCAATAAGCAATGAAGAAATTATTTGTATTGCAGATATGGCTGCTGTATCTAGATGGTAGGGAAAGTTAGTATCCCATTGCTGGAACATTATCCAATTGAAAATAGACCAATGCTCTACTGTGCCTCCAATTCAAAAGTGTTTCATCCAATACACCTCCTCTTGACAGATAAGGAAGAATAGAGCACAGAGCTAATAATTAGTGGTTGCTTAGTTGCAAGTGATCATGAGTTGATGACATTTGTTATGTATAACAGAATAAAATAAACAGGATAGTGCATAAGAAAATACAACTCAGTAAAATCATTATTGCAGCCATTACATCAATGGGGGAGTGATAAACAATAAAGAATACGAGTAACTGATGCAGAGCGATTTGGATCCATGGTAAACTAGGCACAAGCCAGCAGTGTATGTTCCAGGATGACCAACTATAAAGTCATACATGTAGGAGCAAATAATGCAGTGCAGGCTATGATTATGGGATGGAGCCTCTAAACTAGGTACTCTGTCCTGAAAGACTCAGGTGAATAATCATTTGAACATGAACTCGCAATGTGACACCATAGAAAAAAGGCTAATGAGATCCTTGGATATATAAACAGAGGAGTCTAGAGTAATAGTACAGAGATTGTTTTACCTCTGTATTGGGTAGTGGTTTGACTCCTTCTGGAATGCTGTGTCCAGGTCTGGTGTCCACAGTTCTAGAAGGATGTTCGAAAAGTTGGAGACACTTTCACAGAAGAGCCATGAGAACAATTAAAGGATTGAAATACATGGCATACATTGACAGGCTCAAGGAGCATTTGATTATCCAAAAGAAGATTAAAGGTTGAATTGACCACAGTCGTTAACAGGGTTTCTCAACTCGTATGTTGCAACCCAGAAGTGGTGACCAGAACATTTCAAAGGATTTTGAGGCAGCTCGTGCAGCTTCCATCCCATATGGCCAACTGGGTTTGGCTCCCCACACCACGCACTGTGACCCCCAAATCACAATGCCATTCAGATTTAGCCTCAGCCATGATAATGGAGGGGTCTGCCAGGCCAAATTTAAATGAGTCATTCTGCGACCCCATGTGCCCAGTCACAAAGCCACTCACACAAATTTGGGCCAACCAAGTCAGCCCTCCTGTCAGAAGACTGGGGTCAAATCTGATTGGCACAGCAACCCTGGAGGTCACAATGCTCAGGAGGGGAAGCCAAACCCAGCACATCTCTGGAGGCCCAAAGCCTCAGAAACTGCTCCTGTAGAGAGAGTGCAGGGCAGGCCTTAGCTCATAGTCTATGGCCAGTGTAGAGTTGTTCCCTACCGCATTTTTTTAGTACATACCTTGAAATGACTCAAGCAATGAGCCTTCCACCACTTCACAGCATAGACCAGGGCTACTCAACTTTGGAAGCCCCAGGGGCCACAGTGATACTCACATCACATGCTGAGGGCCGCAACTTAAGTGTGGTTGCATATACATGCACATATATATGCAAATGTATGCAAATAGCTTCTTTCACACTGATGGGCATTGTGACGGGGTGAGGCAATTCCGCACTAACACCCCGATGGGAGCACAAGCCTCCGCTGAGGCAGAAGATAAACCCGTGCGGCAGGGTGTCACCGAAGCAGACGGCGTGCCCCGCGCCAATGCGTTGGACACCAGTGATGATGTCACCTGCTGGTGTGGTGAGACGTCACTGACCTGCGACGGCCAAGGGTAGGGGTGACATCATTGGACGGGAACTGCGGGAACATTGAAAAGGTGGCCTGTCCCCGGAAGAAAGGGGGGAGCGGATAGGGTAGAAGGCAGATTCTAGGCTAGGGGAGAAGGCCGCCTGCCTCTCCCGACAAGGCAAGGGGCAAAGCCGCACCCCGGGAAGCAGAGAGCCTGAGACTATACCAGACGCTGGAGGTAGGAAGTGGCCCAGGGCAGGGTCGTGAAGCCTGTGAGCAGGCACGTTTAGGGATAACAACCCTGTCCACTAAGGGTAATAACTTGGGGAATTTGTGGAGTAACTTTACCGTGTACTTATAAAACAGGAAAGGGTGATGGGTAAACACAATAAATAGGTTGGAACAACGGGCACCCCTGACTGGTTGCTTTACAGGCATGAACACAAAGATTGAGACTACACAACACACAGGCCCCATTTAAGTCAGTTCTGCTGATATTAATAACATGCAATATTTATCTGATTTCCACCCATATGCCAGCACTTTTAATGAAAATGACAATCCAGGAATGTAACTACTAAAATGCATATCAACAAAAGACCATTATATTGATTCCTTTTTTGTTCTGGCTCCACCCCATGGGCCACATATTGAGCCCCGGGTAAATCCAAACCACATCTTGGGCCACAAACAAACAGGCTGCAGGCCACATGTGGCCCACAGGTTGCGTGTTGAGTAGACCTGGCATAGACTATAGGGGAAATGCCATTTGTCTCACTCATTAAAATAGCCTAATTTCATTCCTTCAACCATAAAGCTAACATGTTGATTTCAGTGTGGCTGCTCATTTGAGGAAGGTAGACAAGGGCAAGTGACAGCTGCTAAAAATCAAAGTTTTACAGGCTACATAAAAAAAAAATTCCCCTGAAGTTCTGCCAACATTTTGTCTTAGCTTGAATCCCTGTAGTTAAGAATTCCTTGCTCGCAGAGGGATTACACCACTTAAATTCTAGCCCACATGAAAGGACAAATGATATTTGTGATAGTGACACTACAAATGGAATTTTTAGGGGGTGAAAGGGAGAATCCATCATTACTAATAATGCTGAATATGGAGGGATAGCAGTGTTAGTCTGTCACTTTAAAAACAACAAGTAGTCCAGTGGCACCTTAGGGTACATTTACTCTAGAGAGATCGAAGCTGCTGCTGTTGATCTTCCAGGGTTCGAATTAGCTGATCTAGTGAAGACAGCTAATTAAGACTGAGAGGGGCACTCCAGTTAATGCTGGTAATTCTGCTTCCGTGATGAGTAAAGGAAGCCGAAGGATGAGTGTGCTCCCATCAACTTCCCACAGTGTGGATAGCGCCAAAACTCAAGTTAACGTACTTTAAATTCAGCTACCCAATTAACGTAGTTGAAGTTGCATATCTTCATTCAACCTTATCCAATAGTGTAGACATACCCCTAGGCTGTGTCTAGACTGCATCCCTTTTCCGTAAAAGGGATGCAAATTAGACATATTGCAATTACAAATGTAGTAGGGATTTAAATCTCCCCCACTTCATTAGCATAAAAATGGCTGCCGCTTTTTTCCGGCTCAGAGCTTTGCCAGAAAAAAGCACCAGTCTAGACGCGGATCTTTCGGAAAACAAAGCCTTTTCCGAAAGATCCCTTATCCCCCTTAAAATGAGGAATAAGGGATCTTTCGGAAAAGGCTTTATTTTCCGAAAGATCCGCGTCTAGACTGGTGCTTTTTTCCGGCAAAGATCCGAGCCAGAAAAAAGCGGCAGCCATTTTTATGCTAATGAAGCAGGGGAGATTTAAATCCCTGCTTCATTTGCAATTGCGATATGTCTAATTTGCATCCATTTTACGGAAAAGGGATGCAGTCTAGACACAGCCCTAGAGACTAACAAAAATTTATAGAATCTTGTGGGCTGGATGAGTCCCATACATAGCTTTTGATGTGAAAATGCAGATGTTAAAGACAGGGAATATTGTCTTTGTACCAACCAGTTCATGTCTTTATTCAGGCCCAGGGTAATGGTGTCAAATTTGTAGATGAATCCCAGTTGTACAGTCTTTCTCTGTAATTGATTAGTGACATTCCTTTATAGAAGAATGGCTACTTTTAAGTCCATGATTGAGTGACCAGGCAAGTTACTTCCAATTTGTCTGATGAAGTGGGTTCTACCCATGAAAGCTCATGATCCTATATATTTGTGTTAGTCTCCAAGGACACATCTACACAGCAGGGCTAAAGCCAAAATACGCTATGCAACTTGAGCTACGTCTATTGCATAGCTTAAGTCAAAATAGCTTATTTTGGCTTTTGGTGCTGTCTACACAGCAGGAACTCTGAGAAAGAGCACTCTTCCTCCAACTTCCCTTACTCCTCATCAAATGAGGGTTACAGGAGTTGGAGTAATATGTCCTCCAGCTCGACATTATTTTGACATTACGTCAAAATAACTGCTTGTAGTGTAGACACGGACTATGTTATTTCGGAATAACATCAGTACCCTTACATGCCACCGGACTACTTGTTGGTTTTAATACTGACTACAATTTGTTGGAACATTTCAAACAAAACACTTGCACATCAGAAAAATAAGCTTAATCTAAACTGATTAAACCCTGGAATAAATTGCCCATGGAGGTTGTGGAATATCCATCATTGGAACTGCATCAGGTCAACCAAGTGAAACTGTTTTGAGACTATCAAAACATTTTGTTACAGTAGCAAATGATGCAGTGAAGCATTTCATCATTTCCAAATTGATGTTTTTCAAAACTGTCTGTTCCACAAAACGTTACAAGAGCTTGAATTTTCATCCCAATCCATTGTGCATTTCTCATAGGATGGAGATTCAATTTTTTAACTCAGTTATAACACAAAATCAAATTCTGCTTTCTCAGATCAATGGAAGTTGCATTAATATAAATGAGAGCAGAATTTGGTTCCCAGTACTTACTCCTGTAGGTCTGGAAACCTCACTAGAATCATGGGTGATGTCTTGGGTCTCAGACCTATTGCTGCTAACTCAAACCCTCACCATAGGTTGAAACCAATTATAGTTAAAAATTGATCTAAAAGGCAGGGAAAACAAAAGTCAAGAGATGCATCTAAACTCTTCAGTTCTTATCTGTTCCTGATCCAAACTCTGAATCAGAGAACTATCTCACTTGGAGAAGGTTTTTCACATTCACATGCCTCTGGAAAAGGCAGAGCTTCATACAGAAGGGGGGGGGTTCCCCCTGGCATGGCCTGGTGGAGAAGGAGATTTTGCACATTCGCCCACCCCCAGGCCAATTAAGCCCTGGGGGTAGGAGAGTGCGCAAAGTCACTCGTCTTCCCTCCCCTGCCTCCACCCTGCCATGGGAGTATGGTGCCTAGAGGGAACTGCCAGCCATTTTGAACACTGGACTATAACCAACCATGTAATTTAGCCTGGTGTGCACCTCAGTTCTAGCACAACACAATAGCTCCATGAAGTGCTCCTACAACCCAGAATCATCTCCTGCAGCCATACCCGCTCCTGGACCCTGCATCCCATTCTCTTTCCCCAGGTCACAATTCCCTGCTAGACGCTGCACCCACTCCTGCATCCTTCCTACAGGCTAAAATCCTCTTCTGCACCCATACCCCCTCCTGGATCCTGCACCCCAATCCTCTACCTCAGGTCACAGTCCCCTCCTTCATCCAAACTCCTCTGTCCCAGACCCCACATACCCTCCATAGAAAAGAGCAGCCCTTGACCACTGACCAAAAACTTGGAGTGGGCCCCGCATCAAAAATTATTGCCCACCCCTGCTGTATGTATTAGAGGAAATCCTTCCATTTTGAAACAAGTTTAGCTCCGCTTTACTGAACAACCAAAGCTTATGATATTGGGTTTAATGTTCAGAAATCTTTAGTGCCTTGAACCATCTTGCCATATAAACTTGAGGTTTCAGCAAAATGGAGGAGAATCGCTCTTTATTCTGAGAAATGTTTGAGTTGGCAAGCCAATAAACTCTCTAATAAGTTGCAAGTTTAAGCCATCATTGGACTATAACCAACAATATAATTTAGCCTGATGTGCACCTCAGCTCTTAATCACCACATAATAGCTCCATGAAATGCAACTTTAACCCTTAAGCGGGCTGCAAGTGTGGTGCATCCAAACCCTCAAAGGCTTGATCCTTGAAGGTCCTGAGTATTATCAGTTCCTGTTGTTACAAGGGTCAGTGGCCCCCGGTGTGATCTTTATTATTATTTGTATTCCCATAGAGCCTAGAGCCTCAACCAAGCCCAGGGTCCCACTGCTCTAGACTAGGAGATTTCAAACTTTGGGTTCTAGCTTGCAAGGGCAAGCTACTAGCTGGCCATGAGACACTTTGTTTACCTGAGCATCTGCAGGCATGGTTGCTTGCACTTCCCAATACACCACAGCCACTGGAAGCTGCAAGGGGCCATGCCTGCGGTCGCACAGGTAAACAACGCATCTCACGGTGACAGCCAGCTAGCAGCTTGCCCTAACAAGCCACAATCCAGATTTGAAACCCCCTGCTGTAGGCACTGGGCCAAAGAGAACAAGAGAAAGTTCCTGCCCCTCAGAGCTTGTAACATTGAGGAGTAACGTAAGCTAGTGAGTGGGCTGTATGCTGGTCCTTCTTCATCTCTGAGGGCTGCAAGATTGTGGTAACCAAGACAGTCTCCCGGATAGAGTAGTTTTGCGTACCTAGAATTGCAGGGTATCCACTGTAGCAGCACTTTGACTGGAGGCAGAGGGGGTGCACAGCTCTCACAATGTTGTGTGCAATCAGCACACCGCTCACCTCATATGCCCTTGTGTGGTGGGGTCACCAGCCCCACCCCCTCCAATCCCCAAGGCCTGGTCCAGCCGCCCAGTCCTTTAAACACAGGCCCAGCGGCCTAGTCCTTTATGGGATCCCCTCTTCGTCCAGGATCTGGGAGGAAGGGGTAGGGCTGCCTGGGCCCTCCCTCTCCACCGGTACCCAACCCAGGGCCCTATCAGTGGCGGGTGGTTCCCACCACTGGCTCAGCGGGGAATTCTCCCCAAAACTCACTGCGCCCACTGGGTCCTTTCCTGGTCCCCATCCTGGGTTGCTTCCTACCCCCTCGCCCTGGCTGACAGCAGTCCCTCCTGTGGATGCGGTTCTGGGTACAGCAGCAACGTTGGCAAGTGTGGCCTTGGAGACAGCAGTGGCTGGGGCAGCAACAGCTTCCAGGGGGGCTGCACCGTGCAGCCGCTGTTGTGGTCTGGCTCGTCCCGGGGACAACAGCGGCAGGGGTAACTGGTCCGGTGCCTCTTGATCCAGCTGCAACAGCTGTGGCTCCTGGGTCTGGACAGGAGCTCCTTCCCCTCCAGCGGCCAGCCCCAACTGAGCAGCCATGCAGCCTTTTATACCTGGGCTGCACTGCGAGCATGCCCAGCAGGACTGTGGGGGAGAGGCATATTCTACCCAATAGGCGGGCTCTCCGCCTCCTTGTTCAGTGTGGGGCTGGCCAGCCCCGTCACACCTTGCTTTAAGTGTGTGTCACTTTTGCAATACCAGTAGGAGGAAAAACCCCTATGCAGATGAAAACCAGCAGAATCTGGAAAGTTTATGTGAGGGCAACAGTAAACACGACATCTCGTGGGCTATACATAGAACCCCAATGGACTGTATGTAGCTTGCTGTACGAGCAGGGTGCCCACCCTACTCAGTCGAACATGTGTTTAGACGCCCCCACTTGTGTTCTCCCCACCTGGGGTAGGTCCTTCGTAGTCCTTGCTAGCTCTGTCCTGTCGCCAGGCGCTTGGTTCACCCGCTATTCTGGGCCGTGGGGGTAGGGGGGCCCGGGACCGTCCTCTCTCACTGGCCCCAGCCCAGAGCCCTAAGGATAGGTTCACTGGAACCTGTCCAGCCGATGGGGCTAACGCCTGCAACTCACCGGCTCACCGACTCCAAGCCCCGCTCTGGGCTACTTCCTACCCCACAGTCTCTCCTTAGACCCACTGCCGTCCCCGTGGGCCCGGATCTCCATCCGGGGGCTGTCCCTTACACGTGTGCTCCCTCCCAGGTTCCTCCTCCCCTCGAGTGGCCTCCTTCCTCTCTACCTCCTCCCTGGGCATCTTCCTTCTCCCGGGTGTTCCCTCCTCTCCTACCTCTTCCCCAGGTTTAAATGTCCTGCGCTGGCGTCCTCCTGGCATGACGTCAGCCGCCGCGCACGTCACGGCCGACGTGCAGCCTGCCCGGCTTCAGTGTGCCGGCTGACGTTCTGTCCTGGCCTCTCCCCCGCCTCTCAGCTGAGAGGCGGTGGCAGTATAGGGGCCGCACACCACTCACACTTCCCGGGATGCCCCCAGGAACGTGAGTGTGACCTCGGGGTCAGTGCGGGGCGGGTCTGCCTCCGCGGGGTGGAGGCCACCCACCTAGTCACACCCGCGATCACGGGTTGCCCATTGCTGGCTTATCACAGACAACTAGAGGATGTGAAGGGGGAATAGCAGCACAGAGAGGTGCTGTGACTTGTCCAGGGTCACCCATCAGGACTAGGACTAGAGCCCAGGTTTTTTGGTCAGAGCGCTGCTTGACACTAATCCATACTTCTTTCTGCTGCATGGGATGGCTCTTTCTTGGTAAATAAGGAGCGAATGCTGTGGCTCATTTTTCTCGGTTTGATGCAGTTCTAGACCAAAGCGCTTGTAATGCAGAGACTTGCATTACATCCATATTCATCAGTATCAGTCATAAAGGATAATGTGGCATAATTTAAATGGTGGTTTTACTGGCTGGCATGTTGTAACACTCACCAACTCATGTTAATGCACTGAGAAGATCAGAGAATTCCACTGTCTCGCTTTGCTTCATTTTACGTTTTCTTTTAAAGGCAGAACCTCAGTGGCCTTGATGGGAAAATAAGGTTGGATTCAGTACGATGACAGGGAAAATGACTAGTCCCACAGCGACTGACCAGTGCTGGGTAAGAGAAGCAAACAGGTCAATTGCTTTTTAAAACCATGCTCACATGGTTAGGTTTCATCAAGGATTATTTGGTAACACCTGCCTAACCAACCAAAAGCTTTGCCACTCAGATGTGATGCAGCCATTCCAAACACGTGCCTATAAAACCTTAATACAGATGGAAACGTTCTAATCTGCCACCCTCGGGACCTGACCTGTGCTGAACCAGAGAATTTGCCGAACCGCAGGTCAATACAGAGCGCCAGGAGGGGCGGGAAGTAGGAGTGTGGGGGTGCTGCTGCAGGCTTTGCACCCAGCTTAGCCCCATGACTAGCTGCCTTGCTGCCATCTGAGGTCCCGGCTGCCAGCCTCCTGCCCTGAAGATCGAATGCCAGCCCCAGCATCCCAGCTGATGGCCCTTCTGCTGCCACAGAGGGTCCCAGCCTGGGGCAGTGAGACACGTGGACAGAGCCCCCTCTTCCCCTCCCTCCTGGAACTTGAATGCTGTGAACAGCTGATTAGTGGTGTTCCGGAAGTGCTGGGAGGAAGCGTGAGAACTAGATGTGGGAGAAGGAAAAAGAGGAGGAGCTTGGTGCCAGTGTGTGCTCCGCAGTCTGCATCCATTCATTTTTCTCTCCTGCTCCCACAGAGTCAGTGCCTATGTGCCGGACCACGTATGTTGCTGGACCAGGGAGAACCAGACTAGAAAGTTTAAACCTCTACCATATATGTACCTCTGTATATATATATTCATAATGGGCCTATTCTTCCTCTTGTTTACACCTGTTTTATTTCTATTGACTTCAATGAAGTTACTGCTGTTTTACACCTGGGCAAGTGAGAAGAGAATTAGACCTTACAGACAAAACGCTGGATTTTTGTCTGAGTCCATTTTTAGAATGAAAATGACAGTGGCAGAGAGACTCAGTTCTAGAAGTGAAGTTCCCTATGGAAAAGCCATCTGCATAAGGACTAAACAGTAGGACCTAGCTCTCTTGTTTGTTAGGGGAAATGTTCTACACTGTTCCTGATCTGTATTTCAGTGAATACAATAAATCTTGCCACTAATACTAGGAAAAACCTTTTCATCATCACACCAGCTGCTTCTTTCTTGCATTGCAACAGCAGAAACATTTTATTTATAAGGATTGGGGAAGTTCTGGGTCAGTCTAAAATATCCTCTAAAGCTCTAACACATTCCCATCCTAGTGAGGAAAGCATATTTCATGGTCTCTGGCAAAACAAAATAATTTATATAATGCCTTTCATCCAGCGGGTCCCTTAAGGCTTTGAGATCGTTAACTAATTACGGCTTGCAACGTCTCCCGTGAAGCAGTGGTGGTAGATTTTCCAGGGTATTGAAGACAGGCCAACAAGGAAGAAAAGTCTTTGCAAAAGGACGTGCAGCACAAGATGTGGCCCCACGCATCAAATCCCGTGCAGGCACTTTACTGAGACGAGTGGGGGCATCCCTGTCACGTTATTAAATGGGGTCCTCATTGCCTGCTGTGTGACACGTTGCTTTATATTGCATGCTCCAATGCACAGAGACACAGGTGCTCAGCAATAATGGAGAGTGCCCCACTTCGGGTCGCAGACAGCAGCTAGCGATTGAGCCATGGTGAAGAAATGGCATTTTGTGGCACTCGCCGTGACTCTCACCCTCTTTGACATATGGCAGAACTATGACTAGGTTTTCAGTAAGGTCCTTTATACAAACGGTGTCCACAAACACTTCCTGGGGGAACACAGCAACACGATGAAAATAAAAACAGAGGGACTGGGAAATGAAGTGGCCCAGGCAAGGAGAAAGGTGTGTCCAGATGAGACTTGAAAGCAGGTGGGGAATCAATGAGACAGAGAGACACAGAATAGTGGCGCCAAAATTCGTTCAGCATGTCTCTTTGTTTAGCCAAAAAGCTGTGTCCAGACCATTTGCTGAAGGGCCTTAGTGGCTCAGATTTACTCCTCCTGTTCTGGCCTCTTTGTGTCACTCGGGTATCACTGAGTGACGGAATCTGGCCATCACTTGCCAGGTGGAAAATCTTCCAGGGCAGGGAGGTCTTAGCTAGCAAAAAGTGTTGCAACTAGTTCCTATATCAATTGCTCCTCCCAGCTCAGGGGTAGGTTATAAGAGGGAGGCATGCGGGGGGAGAAAAGAGTGAAGTGGAGCCAGTATGCTTTGCACTAATTCACAGCTGGCATAAGGGCACATAAGGACCAGGGCCAGTTGGTGTAGAGTATCCTCTGAGTTTCTCTAATTTTGTGCCAGGGTTGGCACCGAAACTCAAATAACTATAACTGGGATCCTGATCCCCTCTCCCCGATCTTGCACCGTGCTTCCCTTGGCAAACTACTGCATCTGGGGCCTCAACTAGTCCCCACCACCATGACGAGCTTCCTATCCATCTTCAAGTTCAATTTAAAGCATTCCCACTTGGTTTTTGCGTGATTTATGCACTTGCTCCATATTCTGCCTCCAAGCTCACATGGGTCTGCTCACCTGCCTGCTGTCCCCACCTGTTAGTCTTGATTACTATGATCTTTTCCACACCCAAAGCATAAAACATGTACTCTCAGCCTCCGGTGAGTTTTGTCTTTTGTAACGGGGTGACACTCACCTCCCGTGAACGCCTCCATCTGGCTTAGTGTGTATGTCTTCACTGTTTCAGTTTATCAGCTCTCTGTCCGTGTCACACTGGTGTGAATCACAGTCCCTTCTAGGGTAGACGTCTAATAAGAATCCATCCTGGTGCCCTCTGCTAGTGTCCTTCTGTGTCTCAGTTTGTTTCCCCACTAGGAGAGAGTGGTATCTCCAGGACTTCTCCTCCTTACCTCAGGGCTTGTATCTCAAGTCCCATAGCCCACAATAGCTCTCCCTATGGAGCTCTCCATGGTGCTGCTGTTCCCTCAGCCAGCCAGCCATGGTCAACACCTCTTCAAGACTCCAGAGACACTGAGCTAACTCTGGTCCTGCAGCTTCTTTTTATAGGCCTTCCTGGCCTCCTGATTGGCTGGTTTCATTACAGCCATTCTAGCCTTCTTAGAGGACTTCTCCATGGCCCTTTTCTGGCCTGGTCAGCCTCATCACACTCTTAAATAAAGGAACACGTGAAATAACAAAAGTCAAGTCTCTGCTGAACTTTGCACCTAGTGGGCTGAATTCTAGGCAATGGAATGGTGTGGTACACAGGAAAAAGGCACCCCAGGGTCACACAAAACAGCTTCTTCTCTGCTCCTTTCCTGCAAGATTCCGAGCAGTGGGGTCACACTATTTCACTTGTGTTGTCCCATGTATGTGGAATCCTTATTCCTCTGAGCGTAAGCGTTCTACCACTCAGTTCAAATGTTGGCATCATGGCATGATGACATCTTTTGAAAAGGTCCTAAGCTTGCTGTCTCTAACAGTTCCAAATGTCATCGTGTGCTGTTTCATTGTTCCTGAAAATCATTTTGAGATCCAAGAACAGGTCCTCTGAACTTCTTGCCACTTGGGCAATTAGCTATTTAAAATCTGAACATCCCAAGAAACGTTAGGTCAGAAGACTACTCCATTCAAGCTATTGTGTCTTTCTTCTCTTTAAATATTGTCTGACAACCTTCCTTTCCATTTTGTCTTATGAAAGGCTCTCACCTTAAAACAGTTTTGTGCATGTAAAAATTAATTATTTTATGCATTAGTGAGCTTTTCATATTCTTGATGGTGATTATAGAATCCTAGAATCCTAGAACTGGAAGGGACCTTGAGAGGTCATCGAGTCCAGTCCCCTGCCCTCACAGCAGGACCAAGCACCATCTAGATCATCCCTGATAAATGTCTATCCAACCTGCTCCTAAATATCTCCTGTGGTGGAGATTCCACAACATCCCTAGGCAATTTATTTCAGTGTTTAACCACCCTGAAAGTCAGGAAGTTTTTCCTAATGTCCAACCTAAACAGATTATGTCCAACAGATTATTTGCTGTTGCTATTGAATTCTCCCAGTATGTGATTGAAGGCTGTCTTTAAAATGAAACACTAGCTAGCTCATACATTAACAAAGATTTAAGCTCATAGACCTGTTTGGCCATACATGAAATGATTGAGTTATAAATTATCCTAATGAATATTCTACCATAGGGGATCTTTGCTGGTGAATTATGGGACACTTTCAACCAGTTCATTACCAATGCTATTTGTTCTCTAATGGTGCTTAAAGGCACCAGTCAGGGAATTGGGCCCTTCTGTATTAGCACGTAGCAGAAAGATGTCCCAGTCCTCAAAAACTTTATCTTCCAAGTTGAGGTAAATTTTAAAATTTTGCTTTAAAAAATGTTAGGGTTATTTAACTTCATATGAATTGAAATAGGTTTTGTGAAATCTCACTTTTAAATGAATGTGAGTGAGTTTATTTCTGGGTGGAGGCTAGAAAGTGGGATGCAAATATTCTGCTATATTCTTGGAATCCCCAAGATACACCAGCACTGTCACTGCATGGCAGACAGGAAGTGACATTGACTATAAACAGGAAATGAAAGACCAGTCAAGTCTACTTTCACTGTCCAATGGGAGGAAATATAAGGAGCACATGCACAGCGCATATCATCAGACAGCCTGAACGATTTTCATATTCTTTTAGTGACTTAGGTAACAAAACACCTTTGAGCAGCTCTGTCTTCACCCAGCCCTTGGACTGTCTGCTAAGCCTTCCCCTGCAGGTGCCACTTGCATTTGTGGTTTTCTATTGTGTCCAGCCTGGTAGCTGGACTGTAACTGCAAATGTATTTCCCTGCCAGTAGATAATGGCTTTTTCAATCACTCACTGCCCATCTAGGCTGGCTGGACAGGATTGAACCAGATGTGAAATGTTCTGTATTTCATTACCACTCCTAAGCCATCCACACTTGACTGTTTGCCAATTTTCCTCTTCATAGAAAACCTCTTTCCTCCTGTGTGTACAGAAATCGCTTCTAGAGAACAATGTTTCTGACAGTGAGCTCTGGCTACTAGCTGTGACCAAAAATAGTGCCTCACAACAGGAGGTAAAAAGCCGCCACTAATATTGCTGAGAAAAGTGCTACCCCAAATACCAACCCTATCAGCAGTGCCTCTTTCCAACTCCTATAAGATTTATAAGCAGCGTTGTCATTTAGAGTTTCATTAGGGTTGGACTTTCATTCTTTATGGCCAGCGCATTAATAGCTTCTAACTCCTGAAGTTTCTAATCATCCATATTGCAAAAGAAATGTATTACCATCAGATCTGAGCCATTTTAGTGCTCTATAGGCATATTATTTGCACATTTGAATGTGAGCCATCAATAAGTCCTCGCTGGGGAGATTTCTTAAGTGAGGCTAAATATATAATGACTCTGTGCAATAAGGGTGAAATTGACTCCAGTGTGCAGATTTACACCCTGAGGGAGGGAGCTGGAATATGACTGAGGGCTACCATCTTAGGTGATGCGGAGGGATGCACCTCAGAAGCTGACCACGTGGCAAGGGTGTAGTTCTTCAGGAGGGCAGTTGGGATTTACTGCCAAGGTGTCCTCACAGGTCTCTGGCTCCATTGATGATGATAACCAGAAGGCTACTTGCATGTGTCCTCAGTGATGTTTGCCGTGTCGACTTGTGCACTGAGGCTACACCTAGACTGCATCCCTCTGTCGACAGAGGGATGCAAATCAAGCACATCGAAACTGGTAATGAAGCAGGGATTTAAATATCCCCCACTTCATTAGCATAAACATGGCCGCCGCTTTTTTCGACACAGAGCTTTTCGAAAAAAAATGACAGTCTAGATGCGGATCTGTCAAAAATAAACCCTTTTTCAACAGATCCTGTATTCCTCAAAAAATTAGGTTTACAGGATCTGTTGAAAAAGGGTTTATTTTCGACAGATCCACATTTAGACTGCCATTTTTTTTTAAAGTTCCAGGTCGAAAAAAAGCAGTGGCCATGTTTATGCTAATGAAGCGCGGGATATTTAAATCCCTGCTTCATTAGCAATTTCGACATGCCTAATCTACATCTCTCTGTCGACAGAGCGGTGTAGTCTAGACATAGCCTTAGTCTCCACAGCAGACCCCAAGAAAGCCCCCAAAGATCACAGACCAGATAAGGATCAAAGGTGCCAGGCCAGGTTTATTGTAAAGTGAAGTACAGTCATAGTTGTCAGTAGACTCTCCTGAACCACTACACATATGTACTTGCCACAATGGAATGACTCAATCAGTGGGAAATTTCTACTGCCCCCTATGTCATCCAAAGACTGTTCCCCGAAGACACTACCTTATATACAGGTACAACAAGTCACACCTCACTGCTGATGTATCGGGTTGCCACTGTCTGACATTGTCAGGTTACCACCCTCTGACGCTACTTACATACCACCCATCACCCTGTACCTCATGGTTTGATTAGATCATCTCTATCCACCATGCTGTCATTTTAGACCCTTTCCTGAACCTGAGTCTGTATTTGTGAGGAGTGGGTATCAAGGTCTTTTTTAATGAGCTAGTGGTATCATGTGCTTTCCACTTATGATCAGTACCAATTACTGTTCTGCACCTGGGCCTATTACCAATTAGGCTGTGTCTAGACTGCATCCCTTTTCCGTAAAAGGGATGCAAATTAGACACATCGCAATTGCAAATGAAGCAGGGATTTAAATCCCCCCACTTCATTTGCATAAACATGGCTGCCACTTTTTTCCAGCTCGGAGCTTTGCCGGAAAAAAGCGCTAGTCTAGACGGGGATCTTTCAGAAAATAAAGCCTTTTCCGAAAGATCCCTTATTCCTCTTTAAAAAAGGAATAAGGAATCTTTTGGAAAAGGCTTTATTTTCCGAAAGATCCGCATCTAGACTGGTGCTTTTTGCCGGCAAAGCTCCAAGCCGGAAAAAAGCGGCAGCCATGTTTATGCAAATGAAGCAGGAGGGATTTAAATCCCCGCTTCATTTGCAATTGCGATGTGTCTAATTTGCATCTCTTTTACTGAAAAGGGATGCAGTCTAGACACAGCGTTAGTGTTTTGCACTCTCAGTCCTGTTTGTGCCACATTCTGTGAGCTGGGACCTGCCTCTTCCTCACAGCTTAGCCATGTTTTTTCCATTGTTAGCTAGATCTCAGGCTTCAGACCAAGCCTGTGCTGCATTGGCTTATGTTTTAGGCCTTCATCTTGCTACAGAGGGTACCATGGCTCCTGAGGTGTAGCAGTAACAAAAGAATATTTGCTACTGATTGGGCCTGGAGCTGGCCTCTCTGCACAGGAGCTGGTTTCTCCCTAAAACAGGAGTTACTATTTTTAATAGCTATGGGTGTGTCTAGACTACATGCCTCCGTCGACGGAGGCATGTAGATTAGACAGATCGGCAGAGGGAAATGAAGCCGCGATTAAAATAATCGCGGCTTCATTTAAATTTAAATGGCTGCCCCGCTCTGCCGATCAGCTGTTTGTCGGCAGATCGGGGCAGTCTGGACGTTCCCCTGTCGACAGAAAACCCTTTTGTCGACCGCCCCGGTAAACCTCATCCCACGAGGCATAACGGGACGGTCGACAAAAGGGTTTTCTGTTGACAGGGGAACGTCCAGACTGCCCCGATCTGCCGACAAACAGCTGATCGGCAGAGCGGGGCAGCCATTTAAATTTAAATGAAGCCGCGATTATTTTAATCGCGGCTTCATTTCCCTCTGCCGATCTGTCTAATCTACATGCCTCCGTCGACGGAGGCATATAGTCTAGACACACCCTATTATATGTGTTGCCCAGTTTGAGTTGACTTAGAAGGTTTTTGGGTGGTAATGCCTTATGAGCCTGAGTGGTTTTGCAGTGGCTATGGCTTTACAGATGGAGTGCCAAATGGAGCCTTAGGGGTGGCTCTTGGTGGTCCCTTATATGCACCAGTAACCCACGGGATCTTAGAAGCCTATGAAAGTGTGTTACTCATGATCCTGGAATCCAAGAGATTCCTTGCTCCAGACCATCCTGTGTGCTCTCCAGGGGCTGTGTCTACACTGGCCCCTTCTTTGGAATAGCCATGCTAATTTAGAACTTTGGAATAGGGAAATCCACGGGGGGTTAAAATATCCCCCGCGAGATTTAAATAAACATGGCCGCCGCTTTTTTTCCGGCTTGGGGAAAAGCCGGAAAAAAGCGTCTAGACTGGCGCGATCCTCCGGAATAAAGCCCTATTCCGGACGATCTCTTATTCCTACTTGCAAGAAGGAATAAGAGATCCTCCAGAATAGGGCTTTATTCCGGAGGATCGCGCCAGTCTGGACGCTTTTTTCCAGCTTTTCCCCAAGCCAGAAAAAAAGCGGCAGCCATGTTTATTTAAATCCCGCGGGGGATATTTAAATCCCCCGCGGATTTCCCTATTCCAAAGTTCTAAATTAGCATGGCTATTCCGAAGAAGGGGCCAGTGTAGACACAGCCCAGGGCTTTGTCTAGCCTCTTTAGAAATGAACTCTCAGCAAATCATGTTATGGAGCCAGTCCATTACCCTTAATGGTAGATTTAAGCCTAGCTGATAGGCTTGCAACCTGGGGTGTCAATGGAAGAAGGAGGCAGAGTTGATAGGTCCCACTGTAGGTTTCAAAACGAAATAAGCCACAAGATCCAGTATTGATATAAGATGCAAGAGTGGAGAATTATCTATGCAGGGTCAAGTGTCGTTTAGCCTTTGGCTTTATAACTCCACGCAAGACATCCCATGGTCTGACTAGTACCCAGAAGAGACACTAGCTTTTCTGTCCCGTGTCTCATATCAGAGCAGTGTTTCAAACAATTACTCATAGTCCTCGGTCTCCAGCAAGCCAATACATATTTTATGGTTGGCAGAGCCAGATTAAGACATGCTGAGGCCCTAAGCTATGTCAAGTTTAAGAGGCCCCCCCCCTAGCATTACCAAAAAAAAAGTGTGTTGTTCTAACAGAAAAGACAATGAAAATACAAGTTGCACCTCTATAAACCAGTGTTCTCTGATCCAGCTGCCAGACCATGGATGATCCAGGATCAGAAAGTCCCTTGGGGGGGTCCAGGGAGCCCAGCACAATGTGGTTGGAGCTGGGAGTAGGTCCAATGCAGGGGGATAGCTGGGCTGCGGCAGGTGGGAGGCCTAATGTGTAATCCAACTGGGCTGCCCAGAGGAGCCGGGGAATCAGGTGTGCGGCCCATCTGAACGGGGGGTGGAAAGCCTGGTTGGGCTGCTTGTCTTGCCCTGCTCCACTACCACTTGCCTCACCTCTGCATACACTGGGTTTGGTGGCTATAAATAGGCTTTATGGGACTGCAGGAAACTTGGGCACACCCATGATAAGCAGACATCTGGGGGACTGAAATAATGCTGGACCGTGGATGTTGCTGGCCCTGAAAGTGCCAGACTAGAGAGATTCAATCTTATACACAAATACGTTGATTTGAGAAGACAAATGGATTCCCCTCTCCCCAGCCTCCTCAGTGACACACACGCCATTGGAGCCCATTGAAGGCTAAGGGAGGCCATTTTGAGGGGGGATCTCTTTGTTAAAACATCGGCAGCACATCACCTAGTCCGTTCCACTCTGAGGGTATGTCTAGACTACAGGGTTTTGTCGACAGTAGTTTTGTCAACAGATACTGTCGACAAAGCTTCTGTCGACAAAGAGCGTCTAGACTGCAGCCAGTTCTGTCGACAAAGCAAGACGCTTTGTCGACATAACAGTGTGGACGCAAAGGACAGTGTAGGTGCAATAATGCCTTCTATCGACAGAACTCTGTCAACAAAAGGCATTATACCTCGTAGAATGAGGTTTACATACGTCGACAAAACTGCTGAGTTCTGTCTATGTTATGTCGACATAACTCAAAGGCAGTGTGGACGCAGGTATAGTTTTGTCCACTTTTGTCGACAAAACCCTGTAGTCTAGACACACCCTGAGGGAGGGACAAACAGCAGCTCCTGCAGCCTCATAACATTAGCCTTGTAAACATCAATGGATGAAAAAACCATTGGCTCCTTGTCCTGTTTATCCATCAGATGAATACAGCCACTGGGTAGCAAGGTGATAAAGCAGTTTGTGTCACTGATAAGAGATTTCCAGATGAGACATCTGTGTCAGCCATATTGAAACACCTCAGCAGTGCGGGGATCTAATTACATCGCTGGGTAGGTTCGTCCAATACTCCTGCATGGAGTACACTGTTTGAAACACCTTTGTCACTTCCTACCCCCTTTCAAAGGTTCAGCGACACACCAATCATTTTTGTAAGTTTCTCTGACAGAACCAGAACCTGGCAGCATGAACAGAAGTGCCAGTCCATGCATGGGCACCTTTCAGGTTTAAGCAAGTCATCCATGTGGCAGAATTTCCCCTCCCCCGCCCCCTCCCGCCTCCCCGATCAGCATGATCCTGCCTGAGTCTTAGACTCTCCCTTCCCCATATGTTCCATCAGAATTTCTTCCTTGTTCCATGGATGGCTGTGAGCAAGGCTACTACTTCTGTGTCAAGTTCTCCAAAGTCAGCATGCACTAGGTTTGCACTCCTAGGAATTTGCTTTCCTCCTGATTAGTGCTTTCCAATTTCATGTGCCTTCAGCCATTGCAGGATACATATTGTACTGTGCTGCTACTCACCAGGGCTTTTGGTAATTGAATCTCTCCCTTATTTCTCTTTTGATTATCTCTTTGAGAAGAAAATTCCAAAGCTAAGCATTACTTTTGATTCTGTTACTGATGTTGTGTCAGGCCAGGGTATTAATTTGGAGATATTACCCAAAAACACTCTTATTGACCTCTTCGGAGGCCGAATCCCAGAACCCCAACTCAAGCAAAACAAACTATGAAATGAATGAGGCCAAGTGAAGGATTTCGGCATCAGACTTTTTATTAGTTAAGAAATTTATTTCACTGCAGCACTAGCCCATAACATCTCTGAAAAATTCTTGTGACTTAGTGTGTTGAAACAAATGCATAACCCTCAAGGAATGTGATGGTCATGTCACAAGACTGCATGTCCTGATGACAGAGGCCACATCTCCACTTGCCCTGCCAGAGATCAATCTTCTGGCATTTGATTTAGTGGGTCTAGTAAGGAATTGCTAAATTGAACTCTCAGGGTATGTCTACACTACCCCGCTAGTTCGAACTAGCGGGGTAATGTATGCATACCGCACTTGCTAATGAAGCCCGGGATTTGAATTTCCCGGGCTTCATTAGCATAAGCGGGGAGCCGCCATTTTTAAATCCCCGCTGCTTCGAACCCCGTGCAGCGCTGCTACACGGGGCTCGAACTAGGTAGTTCGGACTAGGGTGCCTATTCCGAACTACCGGTACACCTCGTTTCACGAGGAGTAACGGTAGTTCGGAATAGGCACCTAGTCCGAACTACCTAGTTCGAGCCCCGTGTAGCAGCGCTGCACGGGGTTCGAAGCAGCGGGGATTTAAAAATGGCGGCTCCCCGCTTATGCTAATGAAGCCCGGGAAATTCAAATCCCGGGCTTCATTAGCAAGTGCGGTATGCATACATTACCCCGCTAGTTCGAACTAGCGGGGTAGTGTAGACATACCCTCAGAGTGCTCCCGTTTGGCACTGGTACTTCTCGTAGACGCGAGGAGTAATGGAAGCCAACGGAAGCATTTGCTCCCATTGACCTCCCACTGTGGAAATGGCTCCAAGCTCGGCTTAAGGTATGACAACCCCAGCAACGTTATTTATGTAACTGGAGTTGTGTATCGTAAGCCGACCTTCTGGGTCTAATATAGACTTGGCCTTAGAAATTCAAAGACTTTTGCACTCACTCCTAAGTTAAACATGCACCGTTTGTGGATTTGTGCAGTTAAGTACTGGTGTTTGTTTAACCTTGACTTGCATATGCAGAGAGAGACTCCATGTGTTGTTTATTTGTTGCATAATGGAGGCTACATACCCTAAGGGTATGGGTCAGGTTCCCTGCTAGTTTTAGTCATGATAGGATGACAGTCTACTAGTGCTAGCTGTCACTAGAGGTAGCTGTGATCTGTGCTGATATCTGTACTCGGGCACCAGGAATATGCCTGGCCTGGGACCTGGCTCAGCCAAAATTTGGGCCTCTCCCCCAGGCCCACCTGTCATCCCTGTGCGGTCCCCACTATGCATCCTCTGGCCACTCCTGCACCCTCGGTGAGTTAAACAGCCCAGGGACCCCACTGCAATCACATACCATCTTCTGTCCAGCTCTCCAATGCAATGAGAGTAGGGCGGCTTCCTTCCACACTCCACGTTACTGCCAACACGTGTCCCTTTACTCCCAGGGCTGTCCCCGTGCGCTGCTCCCAGGATTAAGGAACAATACATGGAGATACCACTCCCTTACGCCCTGCACTGCTCCCTCCACTTGGACATGCTGGCAGCCAAGTGGAGGGAGCAGTTGGAAGCCACTCTGGCCCCCCTGCACTGCCGATGATAGCTGCAGGGGTCCCCGGCCAGTCTAAATTGCCTGGGAGTGGCAGGCGGGGCCAGGGAATGCATGTAGGGGGCAGCAGGCAGGCAACAGTGCACAGAAATCCCATGTCCCCCCAGGAGCCACTGCCAGAGGTGGTTTCCCAGGTAAGTGCAGCACCCCCATGACCCTCTCCCCTGCACCATCTCACACACACCTCTTCTTCCCAGAGCCTGCACCTCTCCCTCTCCCTCCCTTTTATCCCCAAATTTCCACTTCCCCTCCAGCTACCAAACCCTCTCCCAGAGCCTACACTCCTCACCCCCTCTTGCATCCCCGTCTCCTGCCCCAGGCCTGAGCTTGCACCTAGCGCCCAGACTCCATCCCAGAGCCTCAGAGCCATCCCGTCCACAGGACTGTTTGGGGTGGCCAGCCCGGGCCCCACGACAGCCACTTCAACTGTCCTATGGATGGGGCCCAGGGCGGCCCATCGGATTATCTAGGGGGGCTGGTCTGAGATAGCAGCAGGGATTGACCCCACACACAGACAACTCACTATGGAATCTCCATCATGGGAGATTTTTAAGAGCAGATTAGGCAAACACCTGTCAGGGATGGTCTAGATGGTGTTTGGTCCTGGCATGAGGGCAGGGGACTGGACTTGATGACCTCTCGAGATCCCTTCCAGTTCTATGATTCTATAATGTCAGCTTACTCGCAAAACTGGTTGGGAATTTTCCCCCAAAACTTTTTGAGTTGGAAAATGCCAGCTCATGGAAACCAAAGTCATTTGCAAGAAAGGATTTCTTACAACAAATTTTTTGGGTGATAAAATGTTTGGAAAAAAGAAAGTTTTAACATTGTCAAAACATCTAATTTCAACGTTGACTAAATGGAAACATTCATTTTTTGATTCAAGACGACTTTTCAGTTCCAAATTTTCGCTCGTTGTTCTAAAAAAAGGTTAAAAAAGACAAAAAGGTAAAACTGAAATGAAATGTTTTGATATTATCTGAAGATTATGACTGATGATCCAAAACCAATCTGCAAAAATTTTCAAACTCTCCAAAACTCTCATGAGAGGGCAACATTTCTTCTACTTACCTACCCAGGCAGGTTCATTCTACCATTCACCTTGTCATCCTTCCATGCATTTATTTATTTTGTCTATCTGTTGTTCCATATAACTTGTAAGCTTTTTGAGGTAGGAACACTCTTGTTTCTGTCTGCCTGTATGTATAGTACCAGAACAATGGGATGTGTTTTTTAATCAACATCTCTTGCCGATATGTATTAGAAATAATAAATAATGACATCACTGTGCACCAAAAACGGCAGGTGCCATATTCCTATGGGGGATGCTATGCCCACATTGGATACCCATATCAACAATATCCCTCCACATACAGAAGCAGCTTCCACATTTTTTTCATTTTATGTTCAGCAGTAAACTGCATGTTCCCCCAAAAGTTGCAGTCTATTAAAAAAACCGCAAACTAACATCACGCCTGCCAATATTTTTTTTATGGTTCAACCTTTAGTTAGAAGTTCACAGTCTGTGTAATTTCTAAACTCCATTAGCATCTCCCCAGTAAACACAGCTAGTTCTGCATCTAAATGCCACAGAAAACTGCTCTTCATCATGTATTCAGACAACTTCTTGAGAACACAGAGAGATTGCCCAGCAACATGTCATTTTGGGACCTTCCCACTCGCAATGCGGAATAGATTCATATAATTGCAAAATTAGCCAAGTGTAAACAGGTGTTACTGGGGGAATGATACAACCGATAAAACTCTTATCTTGGTGTTTGCAAACCTATCACAGCTCTCAGTAAAACAGTTACTAGTCTCACAGGGAAATTAAAAATAGCTCTGAAACAAAGACAGTAGCAATGATACTGAGATCCTGGGGTGTTTCTGGCAACATCCAGGACTGAATCTAACAAACGTATGCACTATATAACACTGCAGGGTAATGCAGTGTAATGTTCTATTACTTTGTTGGCCTTCCAGAAGACAACTAGCCAATACGAGCATTGATGGAAAAAAATTAGTTTGCCACTAACTGTTACGCTAATCAATAATCTATTAACTCTAACCTTGCTAGCGCTGAACTTTATTACAATTTATGGCCAGTTGTTTGAGCTTTTGTTTCCTCAAAATGATGGCTGTGATAAAAAGAAAGATTGTCGGTGAACAAAAATTAAGCATTTAACCTTTATGGGAAAGGTTAATATTAAACTTCATCCCGTGCATTTGTCCTTTTCTTCCAATATTGCAGGCCAATAATGTTATTTTCCTGTGGTTTCCAAGATTATTGAGACATCTTTCATTTTGTTCAGTATTGATTTGGGAGAGAGGGAGGGGTTTATTGGCCGAAAACAATGCCCATGGGAGAGAAAGGTATGCTGAATCTTCTTATTGTAAAGGAAGAATTTGTTTTAGGGTCAATTTCTAGCATTCATAGGCCTTGATATCCTGGTATAGTTAATACAGTACAATCCCCTAGGGGAGACACAATTATACCAATAGGATGGTGCCTGATGGCAGTATAGTTTATTTCCCAATAGGAGAAGGAATAAGTGGATTATTCTATTACACTGTAATAACTGTATCCACACTAGGGGTTGAGTCAGTTGGAGAAAAACAACTTTTAACCGCCATAGTTATACCTGTAGAAAAACGGTGTGTAGAACAGGCCGTCGTTACCCCAGGTACCTTATCATGCCACTCAGAACCTCCCAATCAGGAATGAGCATGAAGCAGAGCCTAACTGTGTTTCCCTTCCCCCCGGCACAGACCAGGGAATGAAACAGGAGTCTTGGCATCATAATACCCTCAGAATCACAAGTTCCCTGAGAATCACGTTTTGTTCCATGGGCTCCAGGAAGAAAGAGGAGATTTGCCTTCAGTCCACACCAATAGCCAATTATTTTGCCTTCTGCACTAGATCAGATCAGCTGTCCAGTATGTGTGCAAGGATGAATAACAGCAGCTGCACATTCTCCACTGCCATCCCCAGCTTGCACAACAGTAGCCTTGCAAAGACTGCACGCACACTAACACACACACACACATACACATGATCCACAGTGGGGGTCCTGTGCAAGGGAACCAGTCCTGTGCAGTCACAGCCATGTGCTAGGCATTAGCTCTTCAGAATCAGCAGGACTTACTCCTGCGGTAAGGTGCTGCTCAGTGTGAGTAAGGCTGGCACAATCAAGCCCCAATAATGTTCGACCTTTCAGGAGACATCTGACCTGGATATTTAAATTGCCAGCCCCCGTGTCACAGGGTGACCTCTCCCTGTGTGTATAGCCCCCGTGGCCCTGTTTCAGAACAGGGCAGCTCAATCCAGCCAATTAAAGGGGGATGGGCTACGCCAGGGCCAACAAAGGACAGGAAATGAGAGGTAGGGGACAGGCTGGTGGGGGCAGGCTGTGGCTGGGGGAAGAGAAGCCAAGACTCAGGGGAGCAGCACTAACTCTGGAGGTGGGTCCCCAAACAGCAAGCAGCCAGATGCTCAGGGAAACAGCCCTGGGGCTGCTGCTTTCGGAAGGGAGGGGAACTTAACGAGGAATGTGTCTACACTGCCAACTAAGCAACCAAAGGTCTGTCATTCACAGGTACTTATGACTACAGTGACCATATTTCCCTATGCTGAAAACAGGAACGTAGTTAAAATTTCTTATATTCAAGCAAGTTCAACAGCAATCGACCGCACAACTGTTCAAATTGACATTACGTTGACGGAGCGACTGTTAAAAAGAAATACTGGGTAGTTGGGTTCTTTTTTATTTACTTTCTTGTCTTTAAGGCTTAATGTTCACACAGGGAGGGGTGATACATGTGTAACCCACACACCTAGGCTATGTCTACATTCGCAGCTTCTTGAACGAGTAATATGCAAATGAGACTAAACTTGGAATATCGCCACACCTCATTTGCATACCTAATGAACCACCATTTTTTTCAGAAGAGGCTCTTGCGCAAGAAGGAGCGTCTACACTGCCACTTCTTGCGCAAGAAAAACCCTCTTGCGCAAAGCCGTTACACCTATTACTTTTCAGGAAGAACGGCGTTGCGCAAGAGGGTTTTTCTTGCGCAAGAAGGGGCACTGTAGACGCTCCTTCTTGCGCAAGAGCCTCTTCTGAAAAAAATGGTGGCTCATTAGGTATGCAAATGAGGCTCGGCGATATTCCACGTTTAGCCTCATTTGCGTATTACTTGCGCAAGAAGCCACGAGTGTAAACATAGCCCTAGTGTGGTTACTAAGCAATGCAAGTGGTACCTAGACCACAACAACAGCTAAGATCAAGAGATCTCTACAGCCAGGGCTGGAAGTCAGCTGGCTTTTAGCTCAGAGGGTAGAGGCTCCTATACTCTGCTTCAGAGGTCCCAGGTTCAAATCCGCCTGGTACTGGTTACACATACACATGCTGTCATATGCCTCTTTCAGAGTATGTCTGCACTTCAAAGTTAATTTGAAATAACGGTCGTTATTTTGAATTAACTTTACTAGCGTCTACACAGCCAAATGCTATTTCGAAATAAATTTGAAATAGTGGAGCACTTATTTCGAATTTGGTAAACCTCATTCTACGAGGAATAACGCCAAATTCAAAATAGCTAATTTGAAATAAGCGCTGTGTAGACACTTATTTCGAAATAGGGGGCCTCCAGCCTTCCCAGGGTGCCCTGGTGGCCACTCCAGCCTCGAACAAGAACACTCTTCTCCCTCCCCTTCCTTCCCGGAGCCCTTAAAGGGGTTGACTCTGGCCTCAGAGCCTGTGCCAGCTCCAAGACTGACAGCCCAGAGCCAGCATTCACTGCCCCTGACCCAGTGGCCCCAAAACATGAGCCAGCAAGCCACTGGCTGCCAGCCCTCCACAGTTCCCCAGGATAAGTCTGCCAGCTCCCAGGAACCTGCCAGGGCCTGGAGAAGGCGGGTGTTTTCCTGGTCCAGGGTAGATTTCAGGGTATACCTTACTTAGGTTTGGGGGGGATGCCCCCAATGTCCATGATCTCTGCACTAGCTGGATAGCTGCCAGCCTGGCCACCAAAGGCCACATGCGAACCTAGGAGCAGGTTTGCATGACAATCAAGTTGGTTCAGCGAGACCCCCAACCCTGAGCCCTGAGCTTCCCCTCCCCCTTCTTCTCCTTGCTTCCACCTCCCTCCTCCCAGGTTTCTCCCTCCCCTTTCCCACCCTCTTTCCTCCCCTCTCCCGCCTCCTTTCTCCAGTCTCACCAGTTTCATCCCTTTCCCCCCCCACGCCAGTTTTGTTAAATAAAGAGAGTTTGTGTGTTCATGAAAATACGTGTACTTTATTTGACATCAGGAAGGGGGGTTAGGGAGGGGTAAGTGGAATGATGTGGGGGAGGAATGAGGCACAAGCCCCCAGTGGGGCAGACCAGAGAGGCTCTTAGTACTTCTCAGAGTGGAAGCTCTCCCATAGAGCCTCCTGACCTCCTGGATGGCAGCCTGCAGAAAGTGCAGCCAGGCTCGCATCAACGTGTTCACAAGATGCACCACAGTGCCCAGGGGCAGCTCTGGCTCCATGTTGCAGAGTACAGTGTTAACCCAAGTGAGGGCAACCAGAGCACGCAGAGACACAAATGCTTTGCTGTCCCTCATCGAAGTAGGCAAGCAAGCAGGGAAAGCTGAGAACCTGCTGCCCGGGGTGGGGGTCCCTTTAAGCACAAGCCTCAGATAGCCTCAGGCAGCAGCCACACAAATAAACTCCTGACCTGATGCCCTGCTGGACCTGGTTCCGGCCGGCCTTCAATGCAACTCAGTGTCCACTCAGTGTGGACGCACTATTTCAAAGTAGCAAAACTCTATTTCGAAATGCATTTTGTGAGTAGATGTGTTATTTCAAAATAAGCTATTTCAAATTAACTATTTCAAAATAAGATATTTCAAAATAACACTGTAGTGTAGACATACCTTCACAGAGTGGTGTCTGACCCACCAACCCAACCCTCCCTGCCCAGCACTCTCTGTCCTCCATGCCTGGCCAGGCCTCTGGGACCGATGGGACATCTACACAGTCGTGCTATTTCAGGATAACGTTATCCCAACATAGCGTTAACATCACGCCCGTTATGTCGAAATACATTCGAAATAACAGGCATCTTATTCCAGCTTCCTGTAATCTTCATTGCACGAGGAATAAGGAAGATGCCGGAATAGTGCTAATTTCAAAATAAATCGCTGTGTAGGCAGAGCCAAATTTGGAAATCACCTATTTTGAAATGAGCTACGCCATTTGTGTAGCTCAAATGGCGTAGCTTATTTCCAGGTATGCGTATTTCCAGCCTTGCTCATCAGGATCCTGGGCATATGGGTCCCCCACAATGAGCCCATGTTATGAGCCCATTCGTCAGTGCTATGCCTGGCTCATGAGGCAGCTGATGGTGTCCAACTCCATCCAGTGGTCCAGAGACATTTACACAGAGCAGATCATGGGCCACAGTCAGTACCAAGATGAGTGACTGAGACCACTGATGAAGGACACAGCCAGGAAAAACATTCCTTCCCTAACAGACCATGTATCTATATCAGGAGACATACAAGACTGCCAACAACGGGCACCGTCAGGGAAATCACCCACTTCCTCCCCTGACAGACTATGGGTATATCTAGACTACGTTCTTTTTTTTTTAAAGGAAATATGCAAATTCAGCGTTAATTTGAATATCTTCTTCTGATCACTTTTTCAAGTGATTTTTTCTAAAGTGAAAGCAGGTTAGATTTTTTTCAAAAGAATCCCCCTTTTTCAAAAGAAGCCTGCACACACCTCATTTTTTAAGGAAGAAGGGTTCTTTCGGAAAAGGGGGGTTCTTTTAAAAAAACCCATCTAAACTGCTTTCACTTTCGAAAAAAACAATTTCGAAAAAGTGATCAGAAGAAGATATGCAAATTAGTGCCAAATTTGCATATCTCCTTTCAAAAGAAGAACGTAGGCTAGATGGACCCTAAAGTGTCTTTTCACAGAAAACCAACAAGACACCGAGACCAAGGGACACACTCCACCGAGGAACACGCTCCAGCCATGTACTAACATGCTTAACCACCATAGACTGTGACTCTATACCCTTTATGGGGGGCATCCCCAAGGAGATTTATTCACTGACACTTAAAAAAATCCACCCACGTTAATCCAGGACAATGCTGGTTATGTACTGTGTGTACCTTGTTAACCACGTACACTGATACTTGTATTTCCTCATACCCTATATGTGAGTCCAGATCTACAGTGCTTTCCTTTTTAACTTGTATCTTGTCAACTGCATTTGAACAGGGCCGGATAAAGAGGGGGGCTAGCCAGGCAGCTGCCTGGGGCACCAACCTATGGGGGGCGCCTGATGGCAGCTGTAAGGTGCACAGAGTGCCGGGAGGGGTGGGACCGCCCATACCATGCGCCCAGGGCAGAGCCATGTATGCGTCGCACGCCCGCTGCCTGGGGTGCAGGAATGGCTCGAGCCAGCCCTGCATTTGAAACATGAGCTTTAAGAAAACCTTGCCTCACTCACGGACCTATCCTAGTCCTTACACCCTCACACCCCCTTTTACAGCTCGGTTTCGAGGCAAGGAGATTAAATGACTGGAGGATTATCACATAGGGACTATGTGGCAGAGTAAAGACATGAACCCACATCTCTACGTTTAGACTACATTCCTCTTTTGACAGAGGAATGTAAATGAAGGACTTCAAAATTGCAAATGAAGTGCTGATTTACAGATTTTGCTCTTCATTTGCATAACAGATTCTGATGGCTTTTTTGAAAAAGGATTTTTTTTTAAAAAAAAATGCAGTCTAGACGTGGTTCTTTAAAAAAAAACTTTTTCGAGAGAACCTGTAAACCTCATTTTTTCAGTCATTAGGGTTCTTTCAAAAAAGGGGGGGATTCGAAAGAATAGCATCTAGACTGCGGAGTTATTCCAAAAAATTACATCCAAGTGAATGTCATTCAACTGCAGCCAGGGGACAATTTGCAACCAGTTTACCTGTTTCTTTTCTTGGGGCAGGGCGCATCCCGCCTATACAGCCTGCTCTCAAGGACAAGAGCAGGTATTTCCTTGTACGCGTGCATGCTCCCAGCAGGACAGGCCTGGCTCCACTTTTGTGGGTTGCTGGTTTGCCTGCGAGGTCACTGAATGTGGGATTTGCTGCTTTCCAGAACAAAGAAATCGGCTGGTTGTCAGAAGTTCTTCAGCTTCTGTCTAAGCAGAGGAGTGAGTCACATCCACACATGGTCTCCTTTTTTCCAGATGACACCACCTGCAAGCTCCCGTTTGCTTCGACATGGTGGACTAAATAGCAGAGAAATGCGTAGGAGAGGGACAAATCAATTTTGCTTTGTAACTTGCCTCTCTCCTACTCTCTGGGTAGGGCCAGATAAACTCTTTCTAATCTTGCATGGCAGAGTTATTGCCGGGTATTTTTCCTTTAACCATGTGCCCAGCTAGTATTGTACTTTTTGAGCACTTGCCAAATGTTTGCTGACCTGGCTGAGTCTAAGGCAGAGGAAAATGGGGGTGTCCCAAGATATGGCATCTCCCCAGCTCAGAGCACACTGCCATGCAGGGTCGCCTTTACAGAGAGTTGTTTTCTTGTAAGCAACAAGAAGCAGCTTCTTTGTCCACCCTCTGCAGCTGCGGGCGACACAGCCATGTTGGGAAACGTGAGGCAGTGTAAACACTGTTTGTTGGCACTTTGGTGGACAAAACACTCCCACCCCCTGCAAGCTCGGTTGTCCCAGCTTCTTTGTCCCACCCCCTGCAAGCGAGGCTGCTCCTGTCGATGGGCGAGCGTGTACGCTGCCACTTGCGGAGGCAAAACGTTTGTCGGGTGGGGTGGGGTGGGGTTAAGTATATGTCCTGTTTGAAAGCCCTCCTGCCGGTGTCCTGACTTTTTCTTAAAAATGGACAAATTGCCCCATATTTTCTAACCCTAACCCAATCAGAACGGCTGGGTCCTGTTGATGGCCTGATTCCCACTCACCATCCCCCTGCCCACCTGTGGCCAACGATGGGAGTAGGTGAGCAATGCCAACTCTCGGCCAGCATGGCCTTGCCACCTCCCCCCCACAGTCCTGTTTCTAGCTGGTCACAAGCTGCTGCGGTAGGTGAGTGCAGGCAGGTGCCAGACGACAGCCCCGTTACCTGTTGCCTCTGCTGCCCACACACTGGCCCTTTATGTGCTACAGGGCAGGCAGGAGGGGGTTAAGCCCTAAGGACACAATGGGCAGCAGGGGGCAGGGAACCTGACTGCAGGAGCGTCGGGGTGGAGGTAGCTCAGAGGGGAGAGCAGCAGCCCTGCACTCCTGAGGAGCAGGACCCAGGGTGGTGGGGAGGCCGGGTGCAGACGGGGGGGTGCTATGGAGCCTGCAGGTGCAGGGTGTGAGCAGGCGGGAAATTCCTCCTCCCCACTCCAGAGCTTAGCTGGGGGGCAGAGAGGCTTCCCTGTGCCAGTGCTATGCGGGGCTTTCGCACACACAGGACTCAGCCCCTCCTGGCCAGCGCCCCAGGCTGTGGAGGGTCTTCAGCTTTCCCAGGCCCTCGGCCCAGCTAGGCTGCTGCCCCTGCTCCAGCAGGAGAACCCACCGGTATCGAGGGAAGAAGCAGAAAATATGGGACAGTCTGCCCATTTTTAAAAAAAAGTCAGGACACCTGCAGAAGGGCGTAACTACGGGACTATCCTGTTAAAAAAGGGACCTCGGGTCACCCTAATTGGTCTATTTCTGACTGTTGGCTTGATGTTTTGGGGCTAGTGGTGCACAGGAGGTCTGATGATCTGGTTGTCCCTTCGGGCCTCAAACAAAACTGTTTGAACAGACAGTTCATAAGCACCAAAGGCTGCAAACAGCAGCAAAATAAAGTGACCTGGGCCACACAGAATTGCCAGGCTGAGAAAGGGCAGGAACACTGAAGTGGAACGGTTGCTCTAAAAGCAGGCAGCTTCCAAAGGTTTCTGTAAGTGCTTTCCCCTTGTCTTGCCATTACACAGCATGGAGATAAATGATGAGCCCTTGGTGGGCAGCACAACAGCGGAGAGGTGAGCAGGAGAGGGAGAAAACCAGCGTGGGTGAAATCCAAGCAGAGCTATTGCCTCGTTCAGCGCCAGCACGAGCCTCTGCTCAGCACGTCCCAGTCATCAAACAGGAGGTTCCCCAACACCACAACTGCCAGGCTGAAAGGCAATCGCCCATTGTGTTGCTTTCAGCACGACTGCTGTCCACGCTCCTACACCAACACTTGGCAACGGCCTGTTCTGATCCATGTACGTCTTTCTCTGCCAACACCGGGAATCCATTTAGAACAAGCCGTTGAGCTTTATTTTTATGTTACTTTTTTTTTCCAAACGCATTAAGATAAATACCTGTATTAACAGCCATCAGGGCACACCGAAAATGCTCATTTGTGTTTATTGCAGGCAGTTAGGATCCAGCCGGGCTGAACTCGCGCAGAGGAAATTTCTGCAGTGATGAATTAGTCTGGATGGGGTAGTTCTCTTTTCCTTCATTTCTTCATGACGAGCCTACTTTTTTCAAAAACTGGCAGCGTGAATTCCATTCCTTATGAAGGGCTAGCTCTTTTATGAGCCAAACCCTGAGCTGGTGTAAGGCAGTGTAGCACTGTACGACCTGTCTACACTTGGAAATTATTTTCGCAATAAGTACAATCGAAATAATAACTCCCAAAAGAACAAAACCGAAATAGCACCACACCACAGCAGCACCTCAAATTTTCTCCTGCACCTTTACTCACACCACCCACCCATTTCTTCCCTCTTGCATCAGCGCAGTTACAAAACCCTAGAAACTGAGTGCTGTTGCTTTAAGGCCGTTCCCTAGCACACCTTGTGAGAACTAGCCTGAGAACATTTAGCTCATTTCCTATGGCCCACCCAACAGCTGTCCGTGGTGGTATTCAATGAGCACATTTGATTCTCGGACATGCTTTTGTGACGACCATGTTCAAATGCCCATCTGTGAGGCTGGCACTCTGCCTGCCTCCACGGTGGCCCACCACTTGCATTAAAGTGTGGGTGCCAAGAAGCGGGTGGTTCAGCTGAGCAGACCAGAGAAGGCTGTAAACACAATTGCACGGAGGGCTATCATGTTGACGGCATGGGCACAGCGGTGCTATATCCCTGTTTGCCCTCCTCCGCAGCTGTTGACACGGAGATGCCAAAAATAAACTCCTACTTGGGGACAGCACAGGGGGCGTTGTGCGGATGCCAACGAAAACCAGGTTGTAGTAGAGCAACCAGCTGGCTCAGCCATTAATATCGCAAAGGTTGTCACAATATATCACAAGGGGGAGCCGGATGTCTCATGGGAGCATCAATGAGCTGTTGATCTTTTATCCCCTAGGTGGCTGGTTAGAATAAAAATCATCACTAAAAATGGAAGGATTTTAACTACTCTAACACTTACGGGTTGAAAGGCCTGTTTAGGGCACGGCTTTGGGGAGCCAATTAATTGGCATTATTTAAAGAATGCTTTGCAGAGGAAGTTATTTTGTGTGTGTTAAATAAGTGAAGGCAGGTTAGAGAAGAAAATCCACTAGGTAACCATGATCGTTGTACACATTGGTTTGATATCATAATAGAAGGTTACTCCCCTACGGGTAGTGCAGTGAGGGAGAACTTTAAAAGGGCAGATTTTAAAACTAAGTGGGAAATGATTAGCAGCAGGCTGCAGGGCAAAGAAGAGATGTTTTAAGACCATGTGGCCAAACCCATCCCTAGAGTAACCACATTGTGTGTTGAGAGTTACACCAGGGATGAATTTGGCTAATGTAATCAGTCCGGAGGCTATTTAAGAACACTGTATTTGAGGCACAGCTGGTGGCTGTACCTGTAAACAGAAGGTAAGAAAGGGAAGGATAAAATCTGCATGGCAAAGTGGAGAATTTTCACTGGCTTGTTTAAATAAGCATCCTTAAAGAAGAAGAGGAAGAAGACAAAAACGACAACAACAACGATGAAGAAGAAGAAGAACCCTGGTCAAACAGCACTAACCAGATGACAACAGGTAAGGTGCCACCTGGAAATGAGGAGGACAAAAGGAGGAATCGAAAGCCAAAGTCGTCAAAATAAATAACAGCAAAATATTTCATAAGCTGTAGAAGCCAAGAGCTTCCATATTGATTGGGCATAGGGCTTTGGCAATGCATGACAGCAACAACTTTATCAAACCTACAACCTCTCCTATGCAACTTTGTGCATTTATAGGTGCCAGAAAATGTCACTTTTCCACATTGATGAACTTATCTACACACAAATATATGTATGGCACTCATGTAGCACGCTGGACTGCAATGCCTGGAAGAGAACAATTTAAAAGGATGGTGATATAGCACCAAAGTTATTTTCGCGCGAGTCTTTATTGTGGCAGTAGGTGGAGATAGAACCTATTCTCACCGCTTATGGGAAATCAGAGTGTGACTGTGACAGGGATTTATTTCAAGGCGCTTTGCCGTAACCACCTGTAGGTGCAAGATTTAGCCCTGGGAAGCTATGTAGCAGCTAGAAGAACTCCAGTGGAATGAATCACCAGGAGTAGCTGGTTACATCCCTGGGGTCTAGAAAAAATGAAGACTGAAACTATATATGTCAGGTTCTATGAGATCAATGCAGTCCTGCTCACTTTACTGTGTAAAACGTCCCGTGAAGACTGATGAATGCATTGCTTGACTCGTATTCCTTGTATCATAGAGTCATAGAGCTGGAAGAGACCTTAGAAGACCATCAAGTCCAGCCCCCTGCCCAAGGCAGGACCAATCCCAATTAAATCATCCCAGCCAGGGCTTTGTTAAGCCGAGACTTAAACACCTCTAGGGATGGAGACTCCACTACTTCCCTAGGCAACCCATCCCAGTGCTTCACCACCCTCCTAGTGAAATAGCTTTTCCTAATATCCAACCTGGACCTCTCCCACCACAGCTTGAGACCATGGCTCCTTGTTCTGCCATCCATCACTACTGTGAAAAGCCTTTCTCCAGCCTCTTTGGAACCTCCCTTCAGGAAGTTGAGGGCTGCTATCAAATCCTTCCTCACTCTTCTCTTCTGCAGACTAAGTAGACCCAACTCCCTCAGCCTCTCCTCGTAGGTCATATGTTCCAGCCCCCTAATCATTTTGGTTGCCCTCTGCTGGACCCTCTCCAACGCATCCAAATCCTTCCTGTAATTGTCCTTGTTGAACCTCATCAGATTTCTTGTGGCCCAATCCTCCAATTTGTCTAAGTCACTCTGGACCCTATTCCTGACCTCCAGCGTATCTACCTTTCCCCCTAGCTTAGTATCATCCGCAAACTTGCTGAGGGTGCAATCCATCCCCTCATCCAGGTCATTAATAAAGATGTTGAACAAAACAGATCCCAGAACCAAACCTTGGGGCACTCCGCTAGAAACCGACCATGATCTTGACATCGAGCCGTTGATCACTGCCCGCTGGGCCTGACCTTCCAGCCAGCTTTCTATCCATCTTACCGTCCATTTATCCAATCCACATTCCCTTAACTTGCTGGCAAGAATAGTGTGGGAGACCTTATCAAAATCTTTGCTAAAGTAAAGGTATATCACTTCCACTGACTTCCACATATCTACAGAGCCAGTTACCTCATCATAGAAGCTAATCAGATTGGTCAGGCATGACTTGCCCTTCATGAATCCATGCTGACTATTCTTGATCACCTTTCCCTCTTCCAAGTGCTTTAAAATGGATTCTTTGAGGATTCCCTCCATGATTTTTCCAGGGATTGAGGTAAGACTGACAGGCCTATAGTTTCCTGAATCGTCCTTCTTCCCTTTCTTAAATATGGGCTCTACATTCGGCTTTTGCCAATCACCCGGGATCTTTCCTGATCTCTACGACTTTTCAAAGATAATGGCCAAAGGCTCCTCAATGACATTTGACAACTCCCTCAGTACCCTCGGATGTATTATGTCCAGACCCATGGATTTATGTACTTTTAGCTTTTCTAAATAGTTCCTAACCTGTTCTTTCCCCACCAAGGGCTTTCCACCTTCATCTACCATATTGAGTCACTTAGCACATTAGTCTGGGAGCTGACCTTGTCCGTGAAGACAGAGGCAAAGAAAGCATTAAGTACTTCAGCTTTCCCCACATCATCTGTCACTAGGTTACCGCCTTCATCCAGTAGGGGCTCCACACCCTCTCTGATCACCTTCTTCTTGCTAACATGCCTGTAGAAACCTTTCTTGTTATCCTCATAGTAGCACCTGGTGCTGGTGCTCAGAAAGTCATGAATGTGGTGCCATTGAAGACTGTTTGTGTCCCCCCTTTGATTCATGTGAAACTCCGAGAATCAAATTAGGGACAGACTGACACTTTGTTAATGAAATGCAGTATAACCAGGTAGCAGGGAGAGGCAATGCAGTCTAGTGGATAAAGCGCTGGACTTCGAGTCAGGTGACCTGGGCTGCTCCTTCTTGGCTAAGCCCCTGACCTACCTGGTGACTCCAGAGAAGGGCTACTCAACACGCGGCCCATAGGCCGCATGCGGACCTCGGCCCATTTGTTTGTGGCCCGTGGTGCAGTTTGGGTTTACATGGGACTTAACACATGGCCTGCGGATGGGATCCTTTGAACATGACCCGCACTGGGAACATGCTGCACAACAGCGAGGTGTCTCCCAGGTGGGGTGACCACTGAAAGACGCAAGCAGAGGGGCTGGCTGGAACAGACGGGTACAGAGTTTCTAGCCCCCAGGGAGGAGATGCCGGGAGCACCAGGACATTGTGGTAAGTGCCGGCTGCTTAGCCTTGCAAATATATTTGCATGTATTTGCAACCACACTTAAGTTGTGGCCCTCAGCACGTGCTGTGAGTATCATTGTGGACCCCAGGGCTTTCGAAGTTCAGTAGCCCTGCCTCCTCTCACTGCTTCTTTTTTCCTTTCCCACACATTGGCTGCATCTAGACTGGCATGATTTTGTGCAAATACTTTTAACGGAAAAGTTTTTCCGTTAAAAGTATTTGCGCAAGAGATACTTGCCGCCTGTCTATACTGGCATGTGACTTTGTGCAAAAGATTTGCTTTTGCGCAAAAGCATCCATGTCAGAGTAGACGGTCTCTTGCGCAAGAAAGCTCCAATGCCCATTTTAGCCATCGGGCTTTCTTGCACAAGAAATTAACATGGCTTGCGCAAGAGGGCTTATCCATGAGCAGGAGCGTGGGAGTATTTGCGCAAGAACCACTGATTTTGTACATTACAAAGTCAGTGTTCTTGCGCAAATACTCACAGCCAGTGTAGACAGGCGGCAAGATTTTGCGCAAAAGCAACTGCTTTTGTGCAAAATCATGACAGTCTAGACACAGCCATTGTGTATCATGCGTATTTAGACTGTAAACGTTCAAAGGCATGAACTGTCTCTTCTTGTGTGTTTGTACAGCACTTAACACAATGGGACCTTCATCTTGTTTGGGTCCTGTAGGCGCTACCATAATACTGTCAATAAATGACATTAACTACCTAAAGCCACCAGCACAGCTTCCAGTAGCAAAAAGCATTCTCTCTAATCAGTTAGTTATTTGAAAAGTTAATAAAATAGTATCTAACAGTCACCTGGTTTTTAAAGCAGGTCCCTCCAAAGAATGTGAATGACCATGATCTTGCATTGATGAGATCACCTTTGATCTAGATGAACCCCACTATGCTTTACAAAGTTTTTACGACCTGATTGTACAAATTTATACCGTGTATTTCCCGGGTGTGCTGCTAAATCTGGGGTGAAACAGGAGAGCATGACAGTGCTTGGTAACACAGAGCAGAGAGTGAAGGCAAATGCTGTTTCTGTTCGGAACTATGGGAAGAATTCAGGCAGAATGTAACTACCCATGTTGAAATTTGACCAAAAACACTAGGATGAATCTCGCTTCTTATCAAAAACATCATAGGCTCTTTAACGATTGCGAGGGGTCAGGAGTCACATGGCTTATCTGACAAAAGGCAGCCCTTCCAAAATGCATTGCACCCTGACCTTATGCTATAGATTGGGTCCACATCCGAGTCTCGTTGAAATCAATGGCAAAAATCTCCGACTTCAGTTAGGACCAGGTTACAATACTAGACAACAATCTGTATGGAGCTGTTTAATCACAGTCATAGATTCACAGCGTTTTTAAGGCCAGATGGGGCAATTAGACCTTCTAGTCCAGGGACGGGCAATTATTTTTGATGGGGGACGGGACACTCCAATATTTTGGTAAGTAGTCAAGGGCCACACTTTTCTATGGGAAAGATGCAGGGTGTGGCATAGAGGTTGGCTGCAGAAGGGAGCTTGGGCTAGGGAACTGCGTTGCAGGGTATGAGGTCTGAAGAAGTATGTGTGAAGGAAAAGGTTATGAACTGGGACAGGGAATTGGGGTACAGGATCCGGGAGGGAGTATGGGTGCAGGAGAGGATTCTGGCCTGGGGAAGGGGTGGAGGAGTGGATGCAGGGTCTGGCAGGGAGTTGTGACATAGGAAAGGGGGAGAGGGGCGTGCAAAGAGTTTGAGTGATGACCTGGGGCAGGGGATTGGGCTGAAGAAGGGGGCACAGGGTCAGGGAGGTTTCTGGCCAATAGGATCTAAAAGATTGTGCTGGGGGTGGAGCAGCATGCAAAGCCTGTCTCCTGGTGAGTGCTACAGAGAGACACATGGAGCAGCCAGCCTCTTTGAGCAGCATGAGCCTGCTCCATGCCTGAGGGTCCCAGCAGGGCAAGCCAGGGGGCACATTGAAAGGCTTGGTGAGTCGGATCCTGTATCTTATCTGACCTGCTGTATAACACAAGTCATTACATTGCACCCAGTTTACCCCTGTTTTGAGCCAAATAACTTAGGTTTGACTAAAGTTTAGTCACTAAATCCATAACTTCTATAAAGTTATCCAGTCTTGATGTTCCCCACTTCCCTGGGTAGTTTGTTCTAATCGTTTTTCACTCTCACTGTTTGAAATATGTTGCTTCGTTTCTAATTGAATTTGCCTGGCTTCATGTTCCTGCATTGGTCCTTGTTGTACCTTTTGCTGCTAGATACTGGCTCCTAAAGGGATCTTTTATTTCCTCCCTCAGAAAGTATTTCCATATTGTAATCAACTCCTTTCTCAGTCTTCTCTCTGTAAAACTAAACAGCTTAAGTTCTTTAAGTGTTTCTCTCTCCATCCCTCACAGCCTTCCTGTGGCTCTTTTGTGCACCCCCCCTGATTTTTCAACATCCTTTTTACATAGACATGTCAAAGCAATTTGGCCAAAGTCCCACAGCAGGTAAACAGCAAAGTCAGGAAAAGCACCCACCTCTCCTCACTCTCAGTACAATACTCTACTCATTAAGCTACACTACCTCCATAGATAATGTTTACTCCCCAGAGAGGTTTGTCACAAGAATTCAAATTTGAACCTCTGAGGCCATAAGGAAAAATTAGGTTCTAGCCAGCAGACTGTATTTGTGACATTATATGAATACAATATGACCCTGCTGAGCATTGTATAACTGCAACAAATCTTGAATAAAATATGCCATGTCTATGGAAAAGTGATAATTGGCTGCACACGATTATGCTATTTCTATGAGTGCACTATTTTTACATCTAAAGTTACAAATGCTGGCCCTGTATCTGCATTTCCGGTGTGTTTTCTTCTGGGTAACATCCACACGGTGTTCAGACAGCATAATTGTGAAGGGACTATTCAAGTTGAGTGGCCTATCATACCAACCAACTCACAATGGACCCTGGAAGAAGCTTTATCCACACCTGACGGAATTTCATTTGAACATTCTCAGAGGTAATGTCCTCTGTTCTGATTAGGCCCCTACCAAATTCATGGCCATGACAACCACATCATGGGCCATGAAATCTGGCCTCTTCCCATGAAATCTGATCTTTTGTGAGCTTTTACCTTATATTACACAGATTTCGTGGGGGAGACAAGCATTTCCCAAATTGGGGTGTCCTGAGCCAAACAGGATTTGCGGGGGGAGGTCACTAGGGTATTTTAGGGGAATTACAGTATTGCCGCCCTTGCTTCTGTGCTGCCTTCAGAGTGGGGCAGCTGGAAAGCAGCAGGTGTTGACCAGGCATCCAGCTCTGAAGGCAGCGCCCTGCCAGCAGCAGTGCAGAAGAAAGGGTGGCAATACTGTACCGTGCCATCCTCACTTCTGTGCTGCTGCTGGCTGTGGCTCTGCCTTCAGAGCTGGGAGCACAGGAGATAGCCACCACTGTCTGGGTTGCCGAACTCTGAAGGCAGCACTGCCTCAAGCAGCAGTGCAGAAGAGCAGCAGTATCACAGAAGTACAAGTTCCTTGCAACCTCCTCTCACACATACACAACTTCTTTTTGGATCAGGCCCCCTACAATGATAGCACCATGACATTTCAGATTTAAATAGCTGAAATAATGAAATTTAAGGTTTTTAAAATCCTATGACCATGAAATTGACCAAAATGGACCATGAATTTAGTAGAGCCCTTGCTATGACTCAGTGAAGCTTGCATAGACATGTGACGTGCCCGCGTGACTCCAAACTCCATCTTGTTACCCATAATATTCCACAAACTAGAACAATGAGTTTCCCTCCATGTGGCAGAAGCTATAAAAGGCCCTTGAAAACATCTGCATTCTGCCCTAGCCAGGATGGGTAGAAATGGTGTCCTTAGCCTCTCTTTGTCTGGAAATGGATGACAGGGGAAGGATCATGTGATGATTACTTGTGTTCACTCCCTCTGGGGTATCTGGCATTGGCCACTGTCGGAAGACAGGACATTGGGCTGGATGGACCTTTGGTCTTTCCCAGAATGGCCGGTCTTATGTTCTTATGTTCGCTGGTCTCTGCACTATGGACGTACAGAAATGGAAGAATTCTAACCAAGGGACTTAAGACCATCCAATGATTTGGGACCAACCAGAGACCTAACCAGTTAGCAGAATCTCTTACAACACTGAGATCACCATCTCAACTATATAACTGACCTCAAAACTGAATTCATTCTGTATGTATAATAATCTTTTATTCCATGCACTCTCGCTCTTTTCTTTTTCTAATACATTTTATGTTAATAAGATTTGGCTGTAAGAGTATATTGGGGTAAAATCTAAAGTATTCATTAACCTGGGAGGTAATGTGTCCAATCCTTAGAACTTTTTTAGAGGATGAACAAGATTTTCAGCAATCCTTATCACATTTGACTGGGTTGTCTGGGGGTGAGGAGCCAACGGCTGGATTGCTTTAAGGGAACTGTGTTTTGGCTTCAGTAAAGGTATGATAGAATCTCTTGTGTTGCTAGCATAGTAGATCTATGTATTAGAAAGACCACCGGCTTTGGGAGTTGTCTGCCCCGTTCTTTGCAGTTTGCCTGGAACTGAGGATCCTCAGTGTGACCCCCTCTGGGACCCCAGTCACAATATTACATCCTTTTTATAACTATCTCTCTCCCTGCCAGCATTACTGAGGGATGTCAATTCAGGATATCTGGCACGGTAAATAAAAAGTCGTTCTTCTAACCCATCTGTCCACTTCTGCTAGTAATAATCAGTTGGCAAGTTTTTTAATATATACTAATTCCCTCCAATCTAGATTAAATGTTGCATTTGAGGAACAAAGTTGAAAGAATTACTTATTACAAAGTCACAGAGATAACCTCAGCCATAAGATTAGAATTTTATTCTATTTAGAGGATATAAGAACATGCCATTTCATGAAGGAAAATGTCTTGTTTAATTGCTTGAAATCAAAGGTTTAATATTTTAATTAAGCTTTAAGAGGAGCCATTTAATTGCTCTTTGATTTTTGCTTTCAGATATGAAGGCCATTAAGCAGTATCTTTACTGATTAAGCAATAGCAATGGTAATTTAGGAGTAAGTCTCCAGCCGCAGGTCTTTTATAATGGGTGCTAGATCACTGCTGGGTACAATGCACAAACAATGAGCTCAAAGCAAATGGGTCCCGTTTACTCTGTCTAGTTCAGTGCAAAATGCTGTGTGCATCGCTTGCAGATTTTGTGCATTATATTTCTCATTCATTTCTGGCAGGCAGGCCCGCCAATGTGGAGGGAAAGAGGGCGATTGATTCCAAGGGGCCCAGAGTTCTTGGCCGTTGTCACTTTGCTACTGCAGCGGTGGCGGCGTCTGCAGCCCTGGGCCCTTTAAATCATGCTGCACACTCCGGGCGGCTCTGAAAGCTGGGGTAGGGGGGCATGTCACAGTCCATGTGGCACAGAAGGGCTGACCCCTTCTGCCTGAGGCCCTGCCCTTTCTGAGGGCACAGAGGCAGGGTCCACACACACCTTGCCTGGGGGCTCATGGAGGCTGTCCACTCCCCTGATAGCAGCTAACGATGACTTAAAGGGAGCAGGACAGGCATGAAATCAATTCCTTATAGTAGGATCCCTTCATGGGCTGACAACTTCCACTTTATCATACCCACATCTCCTCAAAATCAGATTCTCCATCATCAATATAGAATCAAAGCAACACGGAGACAGACATGAAAGGAGCAGAGACAGCACAGTGAGTATACATTGAGCTGAATAGTCTTCTTACATTACCTCTTGCTTGAAGGTAAATTACTTCCCAGGGACTGATCTGAGAACTTTCTGAGTGTGTTACCCCCTGGGTATAGCCAAGGTGGGGGGCCCTTCATTCCGACCTGCCCTCGGTGTGATGAAGTTGGGTCTCTGCAGTGGTGCATCTCCTTGCATCCAACAGCCTCTGGCAGTAAAAGCACTTGCTTTTACTTTCTCTGGGCCTCACTTTCTCTGCCTGGGTCAGTGGATGGCACTTGTCACCCCTGAGTCCCCTCCAAGCATTCCCTCTCGTGTCCAGCCTTTAGTCACTGAGCCTTCCCAGGCTGCTGTTCCCAAAAGAATGGCACAGACACGAGAGTGTAAGATTGAGCTCGGACCCGCATTTTTATAAAAGAATAAAGTGCGGTCCACTGGCCGCTCGGAGCACGTGGCCGAGTGCCTGCTCACAGCTGACCGGGCCGCTCTGCGCACGTGCTCATGGCCGGCTGGGCGCTCTACGCTGAGCTCTCCAGCAGGCGCTCACAATTGGCCGCTGTGCTCACACCACCCCAGCGCCTCAGGCGGTAACATCAACTCTGGGACCCAGGTATTAGGTTGTGGGGGGTCTGGGAGAACCTGGCTCTGGGGGAGTGGAGGGAGATTGGGTAAGAACAGGGGTATGGGAGTGCCTGGCTCTGGGGGAAAGAAGGGGGATATTTTGTTAATATTTTGGATTTAATTTATTCCCAAATAAAATCACAAAATTTATATTAATTTTATATCAACAAATATGTCAATTTTTTACAATTGCATGAATAATTATATCTTTATGCAAAATCTCAAACTTACAAAGTATCTGAAATTTTCACAGAAGGCTGTTTTATTTTATTAACCATGGTCTATACTTGTTTTTGTTTCAACAAAACAAGTTATGTACCATTTACAAAATTTAAAAGTTCCTTACATTTATGTTTAAATTAAAAAGTATGTACAATTGATTTAAAAAATATTTGATATGAGAAAATAACAATTTTACACATCAAATTATTGTAATATTATAAAATATACCTAAAATATAACCTATAATAATAAATAACTATGACTTTCCAACAAAGTACATTTTCTTTGGTGGCCCTCGGGTTGCAAGGTGTCTGTTATTAGTGCCTGGCACCTAAAATGATTCTTTTTTTTTTTCTCGACAACGAATTTTTTATTTTTTTGGTCAAACCATCTGGGAAGCTTTGGTGGCCCTGAAAGCTATCCATTTTCATTTGTGTGGCCCTCAGTAAGTAGCCTTCAAGTTTGACATGCCTGGTTTAGGGGGAGTGCTTGAACAAACAGACTAACAAGCAGACAGGCAGGCTCACAGACAAACAGACAGAGGGTCAGGGTTAGAGTTTGGGTTAGAGTTAGGTCAGGTTAGAGTTAGGGTTGTCTAGAATCGTACATACCTGTCACAATTATGTCAGTGCCCAGAGTGACATCAACTTTCTCTTGAGACCACACATGACATCTTTGGTGAAGCAGACTGTACACATGAGATTTCTGTAATCTCTCTGCATCCTCTTGACAGTCGGTTTTTAAGAAGTCCTTGGATTACTATTTTTCATTTGTTTTCTTAGGAAACTGACAGGCTCTCGTTTGAGATGGGTGAGCTGATTTGGACAAAATGAAGAAAGCTTGGAACCTTTGTCCAAAACTCCTCATTTTTTGAGGAGTAACATTCGTTCGAACCAAGGGGTTTGGTTGGAATTAATGCATCCTGGCACGCACTTCCTGGTTCGAATCAGCTGGCATTTGGAGTAACGCGCCGGCGAGATCATGCTAATGAAGCGCGGGATATTTAAATCCCCACTTCATTGACTATTTCGAATGCCAGCATTTGCATCGCTAGTTTGAACTAGGGTGCAAATGTAGTCGTACCCTAAGAACCTAACTACTAAGGCAGCAAAAGACCAACTCTCAACCCCTCCCACACTCCCATGACAGCATTTTCACTCTTTACACATATCTTTTGTACAGAGATAGTCCAAAACCCATACAAATGCAGGCTGTTCAGGTAACAAACACAGGCCCAATCTCAGTAGTTCTGAGTTCAGCATCACAACCAGGACTTATTCCATCTCGTGGCAACACAAATCTTGTGAAAAAAGACATTATTTTGAGACACACTTGTGAGATGACAAGAAGGACTGGTCGGCCACCAAACGTCCACTGTCTCATGTAGGGTAAAGTTGGAATCTGATTTCAGGGATGAATTTTCCAAGTACAAATGGACTTTTGCTAAGAGATGTTGAGCGCTCTGGGTTCTTTATAGCTCAGCATTTCTCAAACACCCTTTTATGTGGCTTTAAAATATAATGGCACACCTTGTATTCGAGAACCACACAGGGACCTTCCCAGCCTCTGATATAAGCAGGGCCACAGGATAGTTTGAGGCAGCCACCCCAGCCCCATGCTTTGGGGGGCCCTGCAGCAGCTGTCTCAACCATCATCTGGGCAGGGCCCTGGGGCTTATCTGGGGGCTTGCTGTAGGGCAGTAGTAGGGATCGCCCTCCCCCTCACTCCCTGAGGGGGCAGGAGCCGAAGCCACCTGGCAGTCTACTCCACTCCACCCCACCGCACCCCTCCCGCAGTCCTCTCCCCGACCACTGTGCTTTGCTTCACCACGGCAGCAGGAAGCAGAGCATGCTGGTCCCAAGCATGCTGGTGAAGCATGGTGCAGCAGGCTGAGAGAGGGCAGTGGGGCAGGTTGCCGGGTCTCTCCAGTTCCCATCACTATGGTGAGTGAGGAAGGCTCCCCCGGTAATCCCTGAGCTCATGCTGCTCAGGAGAGGGAGTTTCAGGCGAGGGGGAAAGAGACAGAGTGGGAGCAGTACAGGGGTGGAGCTTGGGGGAAGGGGTGGAGTGGGAGCTGGGTGGCGGTGGAGCAGACACAGGGCAGGAGCGGGGCCTGTGGTAGGGAGGTTACCCCAGGTCAGCACCCTCCGAAGGACGGCCCTGGGTATGAGTCAGGGTAGCTGCAATTCTGCTCTGTCCTACACTCAGCTTCCCACAGCCTTACAGGAGCTCAAGAAAGCAGAAACTAGCCAGAGGATAGTGCCCTCCAGCTAAGCCAGTGACACACCCTTGGTGCAGCCTCCCCTGGGGGCTGGGAGCAGAGCCAGCATAGAGATTTACAACAGTGCTGAGCGAGCTGGGGCGGCCTGATGGCAGCGGAGACCCGCCTTAGCGTGATGGCAAACCAGGCATCTCTGCATCATGCTGCTGTACACGAACCATTGTCATTTAAACTCCTGTAGAAAATGCGTCGGTCTTATGCCTCCTGCGTGTCCTTTGAATTTCAAATTGCCTGCCGTGTACACCTGGCCTTTCTTTTCTTAGCGGCGCCGACTGCCTTGTTTCTGCCACAATGGACTCCAGACCCCTTGTAAAGATGCTTCTGATGTAATTATGCTGTAATAGGCCCAGAGACGCAAATTAAAGCACCAAAAGCAGGCAGCCTAAACTAGCCACACTGGGCTCATTTCCCACGCTCGGCCTGTGCTTCCCTTGCCAACAAGACCCAGATGCACACTGGCTGAGGAAGCAATAACAGGGTTTGATGGGATGAAGCATGGTCCCAAAGCCCCATTACACTGACGTAAGATACATTGATATAGCAGGTAAATACGTATGCTCTTGGTATAAGAGATCTCACCTGCCTATAGCCACAAGGGGGCCTCTCTTCCCTTTCTGAATAGAAAGCATAGTAGCCTGGGCAGGTGTTTATTGCCACCTGCACGCCTCTTTCAGCAACTGCGGCACCCACTGTCTTGAGCACTGTACAAAGCATCTTGCATGAAGCTGCATTGTGATGTACCAAAGTGTATCGGCGGTGATGTACGAACAGTGGAGTCAGCACGGATTGCGCAGTTACTGCATATCGTAACATGATCTAATGACTCTTCGTGCCCACCGCCTGCCTGTCTTCATGGCTTCCTGCAGTGGAAAGCCTCCGAGACAGACCTATGTGTCTTGGGCAAGGTTGCCTGATTTATGGGTTGTGTATTAATTGTATTGATTACTTAAGGATTCCCAGTTCCCCTCTGAAGTGTGATAGATTATTATTCCAAAACCAGGCCTAATATTATTAAAATTACTGTTCAGTTCGGCACCCCAAGGTGCATGGCTTCAGCACTTACATTTAGGAAACTCCCTCTGAATTTGTAATATTTTATTAGTACAGTTGGCTAACTCCTCACCACTTTAACTAAGCAAGGTAGACAGAGATAATGCAGAACTGACATTTCACCATCCAGATACTCTCACCATCCCTTGCAGAACAACCTGAAACGTTAACTATTATTTTCCTCATCACCAGTGCTCAGCATCCTGGCACTTCCCCAGAGCTACATCTCTCCCTCCCCCAAACATATAGGCTGAGGTGCAACTTTTTATAATGCATCATGCTGACACCGTGATGTCTAATGCATATTTAATAGAAATGTCATCCCATTTACTTATTTGTATTTTCTCGCCTTACTAATGTTGAGGTGCCCTCCTCCCATAGGTTAGTATATTAATGACCTCACCTCATTATCACATTGTGATGAGTTGGATCAGACCCTAAGGGCCCCTGCTGGAGGCCCTGTGATCCAGCCACACCCAGACAAAAAGGCCATAGACAAGTCCTTCAGGAGGCTAGAGTGGCTGAGGAGGAACCAGCCAATCAGGGGGAAGAAAGGCCCTATAAAAGGAGCTACAGGACCAAAATAGGGTAATGTCTCTGGAGCCCTGAAGAGGTGAAGACTGAGTGGTGGCTGGCTGGGTAAGGGAGCAGCAGCACCATGAAGAGTTCTGTGTGGGGAGCTAGTGTGAGACTATGATGAACTGAGGTAAAGCCCTGAGCTAGGGGCAAGAAACTGTCTCCTGGAGGAGAAGCTCTGGAGGCACCACTCTCTCCTGAGTGGGGAAACAAAACTGAGAGACAGAAGAGAGACACTAGTAAAGGGCGTCAAGATGGACCGACCCCTGTTAAGTGTTGTGATTCACACCAGGTCATGTGACTTAGTAGCCGAAAAGGCTGAATAATGGAGCGCGTGCAGGCACACACACTTGGCCACACGGGGGCACTCAGGGGAGGTGAGTGTCACACCGTTACACATGTACATTAATTTGTTCCCATGGTGCCCTTGTGATAAGACATCTGCAGATGTTCCTACCCTAAAAAAAACCAAAAGCTGTTATCAGCTCAATGCTCTTGTGGCTAGCAGTATACACTTCTGCCTTAAATACCCCTTTCCTAGTTCCCCAAAACTCAAGGAGACTGTCAAACTATTTCTCTCTGCCAAAGGCCACAGGCTTAAGCCAATGTCTCACAGTCCTGGAATCTCATTGCTTTGCTGCTATGACCTATGCTTATGCCTTACCTAGCAAATACCTGTACCTATAGGCTACAATTAGAGGAGCAGTCTCAAACACAACTCCTCCTCTGACTCAGGGCTCTGGAATACATCACTTGGTACTTGTAAGTACCTGCCCTCCACTGGTCTCTGTCCTCCCCTGTGTGCTGACTGTGGCTTCCTGCTGTCTCACATATACCAATAAGCACACCTGTATTTCACCCATCCTCAGAAATCTCCACTGGCTGAACATCCTCTTCAAGTTTCAGGTCTTCAGCTGGTGTAAAACCACTGACGTCAGTGGAGCTAGACCTGTTCACACCAGGGGAGGATCCGGCTCACAATAAATTGCCTTTCTTGTAATGTGAAATTTGTCATTGGCGGTAAAAATGGCAAAAATCGCCTACTCCAATGGTCAACGTCCACCAGAAGCAAATTCATGATTTTTCCCAGGCACCAAATAATGTCGCCGACTTTTGCCACAGAAAACCCAAATCTGCAAAATGTAGCCTCGAGCTGCCTTAAGAGTACACCCCATGCGTTGTCACATACGCAGCAAGCAAAAGTGACTAGACAGTCTCAGGCCAGTGGGCCCTGTGTTAAGGAGACAGTCACGGACTTTGCATAAAGACTCCGGCTGATGGGCCATCCAGCCCTGCCTTAAAGGGCCAGCCAGTGGCTGTGCTTAGAGTCTCGGGACAGTGGGCCCTGGGTTAAAGAGGCTATCACAGACTTTGCATAAAGATTCCGGCCAGTGGGCCAACAAGCCCTGCCTTACAGGGCCAACCCAGTGACTTTTTATAGAGACTCGGGGTCCTACCCCTGCCCTCCGGAGGGGGAGGAGAGGCTGTCTCAGGACACGGAGGTAACAAAGTTCTGTATTATACATAGAACAGGACATTATGGTGGGATTGCAAAGAGCTGTTTGGCCATATAGGATTAACCTATCTCCATTTTTACTGAGGCATGAAGAGATTATGGGCAGATTTTCAATAGAAGAGTGCACATTAGGGTGAACATTTTAAGACGGCTCTGCAAGGAGCTTAGCAGAGGGACTGCCTTTGAATGTCACCCCCCTGCACCCACAACTGGAGCCAGATTTTTCAAAGACAGAGCATTGAGGCACCAAAAGAAGTAAAAATCTGGCCCTCCGTGTCCCATCGGGAGCTGAGCTGTCTTGAAAAGCTGTCCCTGATAGTAGATGCTGAGTACTTGAAAAGCTGGCTCTGAGGATCTTCGGAGAACCTGGCCACACGTGATTCCTTTAAGCCCCTGCAGGGCTTAATTCTACAGCCATGCTCATGCTGTGTGGTGCTTACTCATGTGACTAATTCTGTTGAGTTCAATAAGACTCCTTGCATGAATGAGTACCGCTTGGTATCCGCGAGGGTTGCCAAGTCAGGTCCACTGTAAGGCAACAGTAAAATAGACCAGCAATACGAGCCAGGATTCCTCCATCCCAAACTCCTATTCTAATCACTAGTTAGTTTCACACAAATTTGCAATGAAACACCCCCGCCCGTAACCTTTAGGGTGCTGCTAGGCATTGTTGGCGATAAAGTAGTGGTGGTGTCCGCGGGTTACTGGGTTAACCTAATTAGTAGATGTTTGTTCTATGAATAACTGTGCTCATCGGTGCCACTTGACGTAATCGTGACCTCTGCCAACTTCTGGGGGAGGGTCTGATTGGCGGAAAGAAAGAGAATCAATATTCTCCCTGGGGAATCAAAGCAGCTTTCCTTCCAACGCTGTAATATTCTGCTGCACTTTCCCATCATTAATTTGGGTTAATTTAATATTTTTTTTAGGAAGGTCTTTTGTATATTGTTCAGTTTCAAGGTCCTAGAAGGACCTCCTGTGGTTTTGAGAAAGCAGTTCAGATGAGGAACAGTACAGCCTCTCTGGTTTCTCTGGCTTTCCTAATTAAAATGATGAGCAGCAGTGCCACAGCATCGCAGTAGTATTAGACAAATATGGCCTGCCTTCTCTAATACAAAACTAAGAACTCCAGGAACCAAATGAGCTTGGGTTTAAGCTTTATAACCTCTCTGATCCTCCCCTACCAGCACAGCCACCCAGGGTAAAGAATTGTATATCCTGATTTATAATAAAGCCAAGGGAAAATATTTCTTCTTAAAAGACTCCTCTCGGACCTATTTAGCTGGTCACTGTTATTCATTCAAGAAGAGTTTATGTAACAAAAATATAGAGTGGCAGTCTCTTGAGTGTTTGAGAATGAATACGTTTAATCCATCTTACTGGTACGCTGTTATTGGTACCACTGATTCCACAACCATCGTTTTTCTTGGGACAAAGAAAGTGTTGTTTCATAGATTCAGGCCATGTCTATACCACACAGCTTTTAGCAAAGTGGCTGCATCACTAAATGTCAGGCAGTGTAAATGTTTGTTGGCACTTTTGTGGACAAAAACCCCCATCTCCTAGGAGCAACGGTGTTTGCTTTCTCACAAAGCACTGTTTACACTAGTTTTTGCTGTGCCAAAGCTTTTGTTGTTCAGGTGGGAGGGGGTTAAGCACCTGTAAACAGCAAAAGCTTTGTCGCTCAATTGTCAGTGTAGACAAAGCCACAATATCTTGTTCAGTGCTATATACAGGCAGTCCCCGGGTTACATGGATCCGACTTACATCAGATCCCTACTTACAAATGGGGTGAGGCAACCCCGCACCAGCTGCTTCCCCCCAGCAGACCAGGGAGACGCGAAGCTAGCCCCCCCTCTTTCCCCCCAGCAGACCAGGGAGACGCGGAGCGGCTTTTCTCAGCAGACACCTCAGCTTGAGAATAAAGGACTGAGGGAAGTGAGGTGTGGGAGAATAAAACTGAGCTCTGGAGAAATGTTTGGCTAGAGTTTCCCCTACAATATGTACCAGTTCCGACTTACATACAAATTCAACTTAAGAACAAACCTACAGTCCCTATCTTGTACGTAACCTGGGGACCGCCTGTATATAACTTCCAGCATCAGGGAAGGAAGCATTATTTAATTTGCATTTCAATTATCTCCTAATATAGTAAGAGACACAACAATGTATGGAATTTTACAGCATTCAAAGCTTAGCATTTAACTAGTAGGTGATCAATTTCTTTCATCCGTTCTATATCTATCAAAAAGGTGAATAAATTCCCAAGTGTGGGACTCAAACATCTTGCCAAAGACACTGTCTGTTAATTTAACTCATTAGACAAATTCAGAGTTGAGGCAAAGAAACCTCATCACAAACCAGTGGAATCACATTTGGATTTATTTAGACCAGTGTTAATTTGGTCTCCTACTGATGTTTAGGGTTTCTCTAACTTGTGGGATTTTTTTATCCTCCTGCACATAGCTCTTGAGCTAAAGACCTAATAGGAATGTCTGAGTTTCATAGGGCTCGTCTACACTGGCCCCTTTTCCGGAAGGGGCATGTAAATTTCATGAGTCGAAGTAGGGAAATGCGCGGGGGATTTAAATATCCCCCGCGGCATTTAAATAAAAATGTCCGCCGCTTTTTTCCGGCTTTTAAAAAAGCCGGAAAAGAGCGTCTACACTGGCCCCGATCCTCCGGAAAAAGCGCCCTTTTCCAGAGGCTCTTATTCCTACTTTGAAGGGCGCTTTTTCCGGAGGATCGGGGCCAGTGTAGACGCTCTTTTCCGGCTTTTTTAAAAGCCGGAAAAAAGCGGCGGACATTTTTATTTAAATGCCGCGGGGGATATTTAAATCCCCCGCGCATTTCCCTACTACGACTCATGAAATTTACATGCCCCTTCCGGAAAAGGGGCCAGTGTAGACGTAGCCATAGTGTTTTGAAATTCCATCACTTCCAATCTATTATTTTCAAGGCCATAGCTACACTGCACACTTATTTTCAAATAACTTGTGTTATTTCAAAATACCATAGAGCGCGTCTACACACAAGCCCATTATTTCAAAATAATTTCGAAATTATGGGTTTCTTACATCAACTTTTGTAACCCTCATTTCACAAGCAGTAAGGGAAGTCGAAGAAAGAGTTCTTCCTTCGACTTCTTGTTGTGTAGACAGCGCCAAAAGTAGAGTTAAGCTACTTTGACTTCAGCTACGCAATTAACGTAGCTGAAGTTTCATATCTTAATTTGTCTTTAGCCCACAGTGTAGACATCCCTGAGGCAGCAGCTCCACACTCTAAGTCCTAACCTGATGCCCTGCCAGCACTGATTCCAGCCAGCCTTAACTTCGGTTCAGGGTCCACTCAATGTGGACATGCTATTTCAAATTAGCAAAATGCTAATTCGAATTAGTTTTTAGGTCTAGATGCACTAATTCGAATTAGCTTAGTTCGAATTAATTAATTCGAACTCAGTTCGAATTAGTGCTGTAGTGTAGACATACCCTTAGAGACTAACAAAAATAAATAGTATCATGAGCTTTCGTGGATAAGACCCACTTCATCAGATGAATTGGAATGGAATAACAGAAACCAAGAGATATATAACAGCAAATGAAGTACTCTGTATATTGGCCAAACCGGACAGTCTATGTGACAAAGAATAAATGGATACAAATCAGATATCAGGAATGGTAACACACATAAATCTGTAGGGGAACATTTTAACCTGCCTGGTCACTCAATCATGGATTTAAAAGAAGCCATTCTTCTACAAAGGAATTTCACAAGCCAATTACAGAGATACTGAAGAACTGGAATTCATCTACAAATTTGACATTGATACCCTGGGCTTGAATAAAGACATTAACTGGTTAACGCTCTACGCAGCCAATTTCTCCTGCCTTTGACAACCACATTTTCACATCAAAAGCTATATATGGGACATATCCAGCCCACTTACTTAGCTTCATTAATACGGGTCCTATATATAAAAGCTCATGATCCTATATATTGTTGTTAGTCTCTAAGGTGCCACAGGACTACTTGTTTTTAAAGTTACAGATTAACATGGCTACCCCTCTGAGACAATTAAAAGTGTAAGCTAAAAGATCCACACTCTTAGGCTGGGAGCTAAAAGTTGCTGTGGGACACATAACACACACTAATCACTGGGTTTTATTTACACACTCATTTGCATACGCTGTCATGTGCAGAATCTTCATAACTTTGATAAATTATTTAAAGTGGAAAATACATGTCCATTATTCACTCTCTTGAAAATTAATGGTTATACTACAATTGTCTTGTAGACCAAGGCAGCCTCTGAGCGCAGAGTCCACATTTTATCTTTTTCATTAATTCCCCATGTCAGAGCTCTGTAGCAGCTGATCAGACACAAGTCTTTCCAAAGCCTGTTAATATCTTAGGGTATGTCTACACTACAAAGTTAGTTCGAACTGTCAGATGTTAGTTCGAACTAACTTTCATAGGCGCTACACTAGCGCTCCGCTAGTTCGAATTTAATTCAAACTAACGGAGCGCTTAGTTCGAACTAGGTAAACCTCATTCCACGAGGATTAAGCCTAGTTCGAACTAGCTAGTTCGAATTAAGGGGTGTTTAGCCCCTTAATTCGAACTAGTGGGAGGCTAGCCCTCCCCAGGTTTCCCTGGTGGCCACTCTGGCCAACACCAGGGAAACTCTGCTGCCCCCCTCCCGGCCCTGAACCCCTTAAAGGGGCACGGGCTGGCTAAGGTGCCCGTGCCAGGTGCAAGCCTGCCAGCACCCAGGCAGCAGACCCTGCACCTGGCACGGATCGAGCCACCCACCCGATGCCCCCCAGTCCTCCCCCTCTTCCCGGGACCAGGCTGGCAGCTCCCGGGAGCTTGCCCGGGACCGCAAGAGGCGGGCACCCGCCTGGGCTAGTGCGGACATCGTGGACCTCGTCCACGACCTCCGCACTAGTCACAGGAAAGTGGCCGTCTAGGGCAGGAGAGCTGCCAGCCTGGCCACCCAGGAGCAGGTTTGCATGAAAATCAAGGTGGTCCACTGAGACCCCCGACCCTGAGCCCTGAGCTTACAATGGCCGTACTGGGTCAGACCAAAGGTCCATCTAGCCCAGTAGCCTGTCTGCCAACAGCGGCCAGCACTAGGGACTCTGGAGGGGATGGACCGAAGATAGTGACCAAGCCATTTGTCTCGTGCCATCCCTCTCCAGCCTTCCACAAACCTTGGGCAAGGACACCACTCCTACCCCCTGGCTAATACCACTCCATGGACCCAACCTCCATGACTTGATCTCACTTCCCTTTAAACTCTGTTCTAGTTGTAGCCTTCACAGCCTCCTGCAGCAAGGAGTTCCACAGGTTGACTCTTTGCTTTGTGAAGAACAACTTTCTGTTACTACTTTGAAGCCTGCTACCCATTCCTTTCCTTTGGTGTCCTCTAGTCCTTCTTTATGGGAATTAATGAAGAACTTTTCTGTATGCATCCTCTCCACCCAACTCCTGCTTTTAGAGACCTCTATCCTGTCCCCCCTCCGTCTCCTCTTTTCTAAGCTGAAAAGTCCCAGTCTCTTTAGCCTCTCTTCATATGGGACCTGTTCCCAACCCCTGATCATTTTAGTTGCCCTCCCCTCTCCCACCCTCTCTCTTCCCCTCTCCCACCTCCTTTTCCCAGTCTCCCCCAGTTTTGTTCAAAAAAGACAGATTCCATTTTTGAACACAGTTGTCCTTTATTTTGTACATCAAGAAGAGGGGCTAGGGAAGGGTAAGTGGAAGGAGGTGAGGGAGGAATGGGGCACGAGCCCCCGATGGGGAGGACAGGGCTGGCTCTGAGGGCTTCTGGGGGTGGAAGCTCTCTGCAGCCCCCCAATTGCCCTCTCTCCCCAGATGGCAGCCTGCGGCAAGTGCAGCCGGTCTGATGGCCGAGTGTTGTGATGTGCCCAGTGTGGGTAGTCCGGGCAATCCAAGCCAGGACTGCTTTGCAAGCGGGGCACCCCTGAGAACTGTCTGTCCGGGGTGGGGGTCGGGACTCTTTAAGCACAGCCCTCGGCTAGCCTGAGACAGCATCTCCACGCTCTAAGTCCTCCTCTGATGCCCTGCCGGCACTGCTTCCGGCCATCCTTAACCTCGGTTCAGGGTCCACTTAATGTGGACATTCTAGTTCGAATTAGCAAAACGCTAATTCGAACTAGTTTTTTAGTCTGGATCCGTTAGTTCGAATTAGCTTAGTTCGAATTAACTAATTCGAACTAAGTTAGTTCGAATTAACGTTGTAGTGTAGACGTACCCTTACATGCCCCTGAAGGGTTCCTGATATAAGCAGCCCTGGCCTACCTGTTGGGATGTGAAAGAGACCCCCTCAGGGCCTTGATTCTGAGACAACAGGGACCATTTCCTTGCTCCTCCCAGAAAGTTACCCTTCCTTTGCTCCCAGGAATAGATCTTCTTCAGGGACGAAGAAAAAAAGGCTGCTGACTTCTGCTCCTTGTGTTCCCTTGAATCAAAGTGAGCCCCAATCCAGAGCCAAACTTTCTCAAAGTTCACACTTGGATTTACGGTTTGGCGCTACAGAGGCAGTATTCACACTTGAACGCTGTCTTCCTCCAAGTTTAGGGATTTCTTGGACCCAGAACTTTGGTCTAGCCCCAACTCTAGAATTAAATGCATCCCACACCAGAGTTTAAAATCTGGTGCTATTGTGGGAGTTAGATCATACAATTTATTATTTAAATGGCACTCAAAGCTTCCTAGGTGCTAATAAGGACACCATGTCCCTGCCTTGTAGATTTTACTGTCTAAGTGTAATGTTCTAAATAGTTCCTACAGAAGCTGTAAGAAAGTGAGTCTCACACTCTGGGACATACCTACCTTAGGGGGGCCCAAAGGAACCTACAGGGAGTGGCAGGGCTTAGGCCAGCCCCCCTGGAGGACAGGTGGGGAGAACCACTCTGCCCTGATTGGCCCCCCAGCTCTGCTCCTGGCTCTGGCCCCCCTCCTAGACCCAGACCTGCTCCCAGCCACACACACCCCACAGCCACAACTCTGTTACTGGCCCTGACCCTGCCTCCAACGGTGGCCCAAACTGTAGTTCTATCCCAACCGCAGCCCCAGACCTTCCCCAGCCCTGTTCCCAATCCCACCCACAGCCAGCACCATGGCCTTGACCCCTGGCTTCCACCACAGCTGCAGCTCTGGCCCCAGATGTGGGCCTACTCCCAGTCCTGGCTTCTGACCACGGCTCCTGTGAGGGAGGGAATCTCTGGATGAAAAGGGCTAGCGCAGAGTGGGCGTCATTATAAGGGTGTGTCTAGACTACAGGGTTTTGTCGACAAAAGTGGACTTTTGTCGACAAAACTAAACCTGCGTCTACACTACTGTTGAGTTCTGTCGACATAACGTCGACAGAACTCAGCAGTTTTGTCGACGCTGGTAAACCTCATTTTACGAGGAATAACGCCTTTTGTCGACAGAGTTCTGTCAACAGAAGGCATTATTGCATCTAAGCTGTCCTTTGCGTCCACACTGTTATGTTGACAAAGCAGCTTGCTTTGTCGACAGAACTGGATGTAGTCTAGACGCTCTTTGTCGACAGAAGCTTTGTCGACAGTATCTGTCGACAAAACTTCTGTCGACAAAACCCTGTAGTCTAGACGTACCCTAAGGGTGAGGTTTACCCTACGTAGGGGTGTCTGGTGTGAGAGTTTCAAATGAATGCCTGGTCGAAAAGGGACCCTGCCCCACCCAGTGAAAATGAGTGAGTGAGGGTGGGGGAAAGTGAGGGATGGGGGATGGAGTGAGTGTGAATGGTCTTCAGAGAATGGGTGGAACAAGGCTGTTTGGTTTTGTTTGGTCAGATATTTGGCAGCTTCAGAGCGCTAGTCCTTGCTATCCAGTATCCATATCCAGCCATGGTCATCCCTCATGCTTCAGAGGAAGATTAAAAAATACATCCTAAATTACACCGAGGGAGGGGGAGAGAATTCCCTTCCTGATCTCTACAGGTGGCCAACCCTGAAGCATGTGCTTTAAGAATATAAGATATAAACCAGAAGTGAGCCCCATCATACAATTGCAATCCCATCACAAAATTGCACTTGCACACTTGTCCAGTCATTGACTATCTGAGAGCAGATTTCTTCGTGCTGGGTCATATTAAGCTGAGAGAAAAGTTCTTCAAATTAAACTTCCCCAGCTTTCCAGAGTCAAAGGTGCGCCTCTATGATGACCTCTGTTACATTCATCCCCACAACATGCATTTAATTGGCTGTCAATATTTCAGCTATACTGCGGGCGCTGCTGACAGATTGTGTTAGGAAGATTCCTCATCCGGAGACAGTAATGGGCAAAAAGGTCTTTGCTGCCACGCTGGGAAAATGCTAAATAATCAATTTTCAATAAGATCTAAACCAGAAGTTGGATACAGAAGAGCAGATCAAAATGTCAGCCCCGTTCGAGTGCATGAAAGATTCATCAGCCTGGAAGACTGTCGATGGAACAATTCAGAAGAGCTATGAACACAATGGCCCTGGGTTCTGATGAGATCTGGAAAGCATTATCAGCACAGAGCAAATGTCTAACTGGACTAACCACACTTCTGGCTTTATTGGAGGTATTGCTGGGACAGTGTCTCCTTATTGTATTGTTCCTGGTCTCCTTTCTTCCATGGTTTGCTTTGGATCATAACAATTTACTGGCAAATAAAGGCATATCTGGCAGAACTTGCACTCCTTTCTCTAGGCTGAGATGGGTCAAGCCTTCACAATAATGAAACTCTGCAAATCCACAACAAAGTTTTTGGTTTCTTTTTGTCTTTGCCGAGTCAGAAAGTAAAATGAGTGTGCGGCGGGGAGGGGATATGGGCAGTAGCCCTCACAATTGTGTGTCTAAAAGCACAGCCCGGTACAACAGAGAAGTCTATTTATAAAGTATAGGGGGGAGAGACATCACAACAGATGTCAGCTTGGTAATGGGGCTGCAAAGTGGCAGCCAGAGAAAGATGATGATAAAAAGCAAGAAAAGATGGCAATTGCTCAGAGAGGAATTGCCCTAAAATGGAGAATATTTTACAGCAAAGGATGCATTTTTATTGGTATTATTATTATTTCCCAGCATTCTGGGGTCTCGCGGTGCATATCACGTTATAAAGTGAATCAAATTACTCACTTTCCAGCATTCCAGCAATATTTTGTCATTGTCGCTATCCCCCCTGATGCTGCTGCAGCTAAAGAGGCACTTACTGTTTCTTTATAACCCTGTTTTTCCCAGAGAGCATGGGGTGGTCTGGTGGCCCAGGTTTGCAAACCAGGCAATCTGGATTCAAGTCCTGAATGCAATACAGATGTTCTGTGTTGCCTTGGGCAAACTGCCTTGGGGCTTATCTCTAAGATGCTGGAGATCGATGCTGCAGCAATCGATCCACCGGCTGTTGATAAATCGTATCCACTTAGACACGATAAATCAATCTCTGCGTGCTCTCCCGTTGATGCCAGTGCTCCACCAGGATGAGAAGAGTGGCTGGCGTCAGCAGAAGAACAACTCCCACTGATCTTACCACACACAAGACACAAGTACATCGACTTCAACTACACTAGTTTCATAGCTGAAGTCACATAGATTAGATCAATGGTGGGGATTCCACCCTGTGTCTTTTGGGAGTGAAACTCATGAATGCAGGAACTGTGCCTTACATTGTGTGCATACAACACCTGGCAGAGTGGCATTCAGGTTTCAGGACTATGAAATAATGGTCCAGGATTTATAATCCCACCACTGTTTCCTCTTCTCTCGTTCTAACAGGGTACATGAAATTGCCTTCAAAATATGGACTCCTTTCAGTCAATTTACTCAGTGCCTCTGAGGTCAGAGGCCAGGAGCTGGCCTGGCTATCTGATTACACTGTCTGCCCCTGTACCTGAGGAAATAGGTGGAACTTTATTAGCTGACTCTTATAAAAGAGGGTAGGAGGTATAGGGGGGCTACAAACTCCTCCAGGCAGTGGAAGTGTCTGTGAGTGCTATGGCAGGAAATTTTATTAGGTGAATTACTGATGTGAGATACTGATGTGTAGGCTCAGCCCTTCAGCTGAGGCCTCACCCATGCCAAGTAGAATGGAACCCTAATCCTAGCAATCACTCTCCATGTCTTATATGTTAGTACACCCCAGAATATTCACCTTTTTTCAGCTGCATCACGCTGTCATCTCATATTCCATTTGTGATCCCCCAGATCCCCAGATACCTTTTGGCAGTGCTACTGTTCTGCCAGTTATTCCCAGTTTTGGAACTGTGCCTTTGACTTTTTCCCATCCCTAATTGAAATACTTTGCACTTTTTTACTGAATTGCATGCTGTTGAATTCAGACCAATTCTCCAAATGGTCAAGGTCATTTTGAATTCTAAGCCTGTCCTCCAAAGTGCTTGAAGTCTTCCCAGCATGTGTCGTCTGCGGGTTTTATAAGCATCGTCTCCACTAATTAATGACTGTATTGAACAATGCAGGACCAAGAACTGACCTGATGTTGGACCCTCCTCCTTCCCCTCAAATACATCCTCCCAATTTGACAGTGAGCTATTCATAAATACTCTTTGGTTACAATCTTTCTGTGAGTTGTGCTCCCCCTTAGAATAATTTCATCTAAACCGCATTTCCCTAGTTTGCTACAAGAATGTCATGGGTCTTAATAAAGCCTTACTAAAATCAAGATATGTCACATCTACTGTTTTCCACATATCCACTCTGTCAAGAAGGAAGTTAGAATAGTTTGGCATAATTTATTCGTAACAAATCCATGATGGCTATTCCTTATAACCCTGTTATCCTCCAGGTGGTTACAAACAGACTGTTTAATAACTTGTTCCAGTATTTCCAGGTATCAAAGTTAGTCTGACTGCTCTATCATTCTTAGGGTCCTCTTTGTCCCCATTTGAAAGACAGGTACTATATTTGGCCTTCTTAATTGTTCTGGGGCCTCATCTTTCTTCCTGAAATTATCACTAATGGTTCTGAGATTGTTTCCACTACTTACTGAAGTATCTGAGGATGACTTTCATCAGGCTCTGATGAACTGAACACATCCAAATTAGCTAAATATGCTTTAACCTGTTCTTTCCCCATTTTGGTTTGTGTTCCTTCCCCCTTATTGTTCATACTGATTGGCTGCATCTAGACTGGCATGATTTTGCGGAAATACTTTTAACAGAAAAGTTTTCCGTTAAAAGTATTTCCTCAAAAGCGCGTCTAGATTGGCATGGATGCTTTTACGCAAAAAGTGCTTTTGCGCAAAAGCATCCGTGGCCAGTTTAGACACAATTTTGCGCAAGAAAGCCCCGATCGCCATTTTAGCCATCGGGGCTTTTTTGCACAAAAACAGTTCTTCCCTGTCTCACTGGCCCTCTTGTGCAAGTATTCTTGCACAAGAGGGCTTTTTCCCAAGCGGGAGCGTGAAAGTATTTGCGCAAGAAACACAGATTTTGTACATTACAAAGTCAGTGTTCTTGCGCAAATTCAAGCGGCCAGTGTAGACAGCTGGCAAGTTTTTGCGCAAAAGTGGCTGCTTTTGTGCAAAATCTTGCCAGACCAGGCACACCCATTGTGTTGAATAGCTAGTCATCATTTTAGTGAAACTGACGTACAATAGGCATCAAACACCTCCCTCTCTTGATTTCATCAGTTTTTAGCTCTCCTTCTCTACTAAGTAGAGGACCTACATGTCCCTTCATCTTTCTTTTGGGCCTAATATATTTAAAGAATCTTCTTGTTGCCTTTTTTGTCCCTTGCGAGGTACAATTCATTTTGTGTCCTAGCTTTTCTGATTTTGATCCTACATGCTTGTGGTGTTCTTTTGTACCCCTCAGCAAAAGGGAGATTCCTGCTTTGTTTTCAACGCAGTTCTAACTATGCAATGAAAATACAGAGTTTATTCCTGAAAAATGACTTGAACGGCAGCTCAGGACATGGACCCAATTTCTATAGCACACTTGAACCCAAAGGCATCCATCTTGCAGGAGTGAGCAGATGTGGTTGGAGGCAAACAGAATGGGCAAGAAAGTCTGGAGCAGTATGAGGCTTCAGTAGGGGTCATAAAGGTCATTGTTCCATACTAGTACCCCCTCACCCGTGGAGTTTTATGACTTCACCATTTATCTCTATTGCTGCCTTGCTATGCACATAGGTACAGAGTGGAAGGGCAGGCTTGATGCTGAATTTTCTTACTGCCAGTTAACCCTTTGAGGCTTGATATCCCTTTTCAACTGGCTGCAAAAAATGGATGCCACAATTTTTTAGGGCCAATTATTTGCAGGCAAAAATCAGAGCACAGACAAATAGCTGTTGAGCAACACATACCCACAATCCAATGTGCAACAGCTGATGTGCGGGTACAATTTTAGCTTGATATTATTTACATGTGTCCCTTTCCATCTCTGCGTATAGCTGCCTGGAAACTCATCTCAGCAGTTACTTATAGGTGCAAACAGGGAGGCTGAGTTTTAAAAATCAGACCTTCTAAAGTTAACATTATTTGTAAACTACTGCACCAATAAATATAATAGCAATGCATTCCTACCATGGTGCAGAGCTGCAGATATTTTAATTATATATTAGCCTGGTATTAAGCTAGTTTTATTTGCTGAACATTGTGTCAATTACTGTTACTTCGAAAGCATGATTACTCCCAGGTTGATCATACATTTAAATAAGCAATCAATGCCATTAATCACCCAGCATTTTCAACCAAGGATATTAGCATAAAAACGCATCCGGAAGGACACATAAATGGGTAATGATGTTCTTCAAACATAGATGCAGCTTTGCAATTCAAGGGAGGATTTTTGAAGACTTCCTGTTTTTTGTTTTTTTGTTTTAAATGGCATCTGAATCCAAAAAGGCAATAATTGCCTTCACTGAAATCACCACAATTTCAGATGATTAGAAAATATGTGATCATCTAATTAGCAGATGAACAGAGGGCAAAAGGTCTGTCAGTGGGTCAAAGAGGGAAAAGCGGGAAAGGTTCGAGCACCAGGGATGAAATAATTATGTCCTGATGCAATAGGATGGTTTTGTCTAACGATTAGAGGCTGGGACGGAAAACTAAAATTCCATGGTTCTGTTCCTTGCTGTGTTTCTAATTCCCTGGGTGATGTTGATTCCAATGGGAGTCAGGCACCTTTTGAGGACATGCCTGTTTTCCCACTCTGTAAAATAGGTATAATAATACTATCACAAGGTTGCTGTGAGGCTTAATTCATATCTGTAAAGTGCTTTGAGATCCTTAGAAGAAGGAACACATGGATACAATTCATGGTTGGTTCACAACCAACCTGAGACCGGGGGGGGGGGGGCTAAATCGACATGGTTACTAATGTTTTGCCCAACTCTGCTCAAGAGTGTTACTCCCTTCTGTTGTGTTTTAAAAGAAAAAGGCTTTATGGTCTAACACAGTGGACACCAAGCAGTAGATCGGGATCTACTGGTCGATCTTGGAGCCTTTGACAGGTGATCCTGACTGGTTTGGCCAAGACATTACCAAGTGCCTGCACTTCATCTGCCCCTCCCACTACTGCTGCTCATCTTCTGCCCTTTGCTTTGAAGCTGTCCCCTCAGGAGCCTCCTGCTTTCTGTGCAGGGCAGGTATAGGAGGGGGCGCTGATGTCAAGGTGCCCCCTCTTCCACTCTGCATCCTGTCTCCACAGAGCAGGGAGGGAGCACAGCAGGACTTGGGATGGAGTTTGCTGGCTGCTTTTGGGAGTGGTGCAGGGCCTGAGCAGGTGTGAGCCTGAAAGTAGGAATAAGGGATCTTCCGGAAAAGGGCTTATTTTCCGCAAGATCCCGTCTAGACTGGCGCTTTTCTCCGGCAAAACCCCTAACTGGAAAAAAGCAGCAGCCATGTTCATGCAAATACCGCGGGGGATATTTAAATCCCCCGCGGAATTTGCAATTCCGAAGTGTCTCATTAGCATCCCTTTTCCGGAAAGGGGTGCCAATGTAGACACAGCCATTCTGTATAACTTACTAGCACACTTCAATCCTTATTTGCACTATCCATTTTTCTGTTTTGTCTAAAAACCAAGGTGAGTTGTGCTACATTGATTTCATGGTTTTCCAACCTATGCAAATGGTAGGGCTAGGGTGAGAACACTTAATTTGCTTCCAAAATCTGACCCTAAGGTCTTTGAAAATATAGCAAGACTTCGCTCTGCCCTATACAGACCATTTGGAATCTAATGCTCCACATATAATTTTTGCATTCCAGATTGCATTTAATTGACATACAGAATATATTTATTTTCACACAGCGAATAATCAACTGAAAAGCTCACTTCCATTAGCATCATCTGTCCATTGTTGGCTTATTTCCTGAAGTTTCCATACAACATCTGCAAAAGCAATAAACTAATTATGGGAGCCATCTGGAGCAAGAACAGAGTGAAATAATTATTGTTTTAAAAGAAAATCCATCCCGGAATAACTGGTGCCATAATGGATGGGATGTCAGAAGAACAAAGATGATAACAAACCAAGAATCATTAAGGAGGAACGCAAGGAGATTTACATCCAGAAAAATCATGAATGCTCATTAGCAGAGATGTGATGAAGAAGCATTATCAGCCTTTGTTGGAACACTTATAGGCACTGAAGTGGAAGTTCTACCTGAGATGGAAAGCGGTGACACTTTCATCACATGTAACCCAACAGGCAAAATAGAGCGGGAGCAAAAGTTGCTTCACCCAGCTTCCCAAAATACTCTGCAACACTATGAACTTGGATAACATGAGAACAAGTACATTGGGAAAAGAATGCTTGGTTAGAACAACAACATTATCTTCCTGATCACCTTACAATGGCATACTTACTCTGGGGGTAACAGCTGCAGGCCCCAAAAAAGGTCAGGACACCACTGTGGTAGTTGCTGTACCATAATATAGTAAGAGACTCTTCCTACCCTTCAAACTTTACACTTTAAACACTAGAGCTGCTTGAGGATCTTCTGCTGGAATTATTTTTCCAACGGAAAATGCAATTTCTGCAACATCAACTTTTTTCCTGGGAAAATCTTGATTTTGCTGAAAATATATGATTTTTCTATCAAAATATTTCACTTTGCATTGGTTTGACACGGTCTGAATATTACTTTCAATCCAGTACAGCAAAACTTTAATTTCGTGTTCCTACCATGGCACCTTGTATTACTGGAGTAGTAGTTCTAATCCATGTTCTCTCCTAATACTAGGCTTCCTGGAGGACTACATAGCCGATAAGGCAATTCATTGATTTCGTTCTGATTGAGTTTCATGGTGCATCATGGGAATCACATGACCCTGGGTGCATTATGGGAGATGTATTCCAGCCTGGGAGTTCAGCCACAAGGGCAGAACAGGGTCTTCTGGCTCCCAAACTACAAATTCCATGTGCTGCCATAAGGCAATTCAGTTTCAAGTTGAAGTGACTCAGAACAAATCATCATGGGTCATTTCAACAAACTGAAACGAAACATTCCAGTTGTGTGGACATTGAAATGTTTGGAATGAAAATGTCTAAGCGAAACGTTCTGATACATCTGACTGAAAGCTTTTCAAAATCTCCATTACATGGAAAATGTTAAAATTCCTGTTTCAGAGCAAAAACAATTCAGAATTTCCTGTGGGAAATTCACTCCTCCCTACTAAATACCATAAACAACAGTGGCCATGCCAAATAGGCACCTTAGAAGTATGATAGGGTATGTCTACACTACAAAGTTAGTTCGAACTAACGGACGTTAGTTCGAACTAACTTTCATAGGCGCTACACTAGCGCTCCGTTAGTTCGAATTTAATTCGAACTAACGGAGCGCTTAGTTCGAACTAGGAAAACCTCATTTTACGAGGATTAAGCCTAGTTCGAACTAGCTAGTTCGAATTAAGGGCTGTGTAGCCCCTTAATTCGAACTAGTGGGAGGCTAGCCCTCCCCAACTTTCCCTGGTGGCCACTCTGGCCAACACCAGGGAAACTCTTCTGCCCCCCTCCCGGCCCCAGACCCCTTAAAGTGGCACGGGCTGGCTACGGTGCCCGTGCCAGGTGCAAGCCTGCCAGCACCCAGCCAGCAGACCCTGCACCTGGCACGGATCAAGCCACCCACCCGATGCCCCCCAGCCCTCCCCCTCTTCCCAGGACCAGGCTGGCGGCTCCCGGGAGCTTGCCCGGGACCGCAAGAGGAGGGCACCCGCCTGGGCTAGTGCGGACATCGTGGACCTCGTCCACGATCTCCACACTAGGCACAGGAAAGTGGCCGTCTAGGGCAGGAGAGCTGCCAGCCTGGCCACCCAGGAGCAGGTATGCAAGAGAATCAAGGGGGTCCAGTGAGACCCCCGACCATGAGCCCTGAGCTTACAATGGCCGTACTGGGGCAGACCAAAGGTCCATCTAGCCCAGTAACCTGTCTGCCGACAGCGGCCAACCCTAGGGACCCTGGAGGGGATGGACCGAAGACAGTGACCAAGCCATTTGTCTCGTGCCATCCCTCTCCAGCCTTCCACAAACCTTGGGCAGGGACACCACTCCTACCCCCTGGCTAATACCACTCCATGGACCCAACCTCCATGACTTGATCTCACTTCCCTTTAAACTCTTTTCTAGTTCTAGCCTTCACAGCCTCCTGCAGCAAGGAGTTCCACAGGTTGACTCTTTGCTTTGTGAAGAACAACTTTCTCTTACTACTTTGAAGCCTGCTACCCATTCCTTTCCTTTGGTGTCCTCTAGTCCTTCTTTATGGGAACTAATGAAGAACTTTTCTGTATGCACCCTCTCTACCCCACTCCTGCTTTTAGAGACCTCTATCCTGTCCCCCCTCCGTCTCCTCTTTTCTAAGCTGAAAAGTCCCAGTCTCTTTAGCCTCTCTTCATATGGGACCTGTTCCCAACCCCTGATCATTTTAGTTGCCCTCCCCTCTCCCAGCCTCTCTCTTCCCCTCTCCCACCTCCTTTTCCCAGTCTCCCCCAGTTTTGTTCAATAAAGACAGATTCCATTTTGGAAGACACGTTATCTTTATTTTGTACATCAATAAGAAGGGGGGCTAGGGAAGGGTAAGTGGAAGGAGGTGAGGGAGGAATGGGGCACGAGCCCCCGATGGGGAGGACTGGGCTGGCTCTGCGGGCTTCTGGGGGTGGAAGCTCTCCTGCAGCCCCCCAATTGCCCCCTCTCCCCAGATGGCAGCCTGCGGCAAGTGCAGCCGGGCTGATGGCCGAGTGCTGTGATGTGCCCAGTGTGGGTAGTCCGGGCAATCCAAGCCAGGACTGCTTTGCAAGCGGGGCACCCCTGAGAACTGTCTGTCCGGGGTGGGGGTCGGGACCCTTTAAGCACAGCCCTTGGCTAGCCTGAGACAGCATCTCCACGCTCTAAGTCCTCCTCTGATGCCCTGCCGGCACTGCTTCCGGCCAACCTTAAGCCCGGTTCAGGGTCCACTTAATGTGGACATGGTAGTTCGAATTAGCAAAACGCTAATTCGAACTAGTTTTTTAGTCTGGATCCGTTAGTTCGAATTAGCTTAGTTCGAATTAACTAATTCCAACTAAGTTAGTTCGAATTAGCGCTGTAGTGTAGACATACCCATAGAGATAAAGATTGCAAGCATTATGTATTTCCTTTCCATCCACTGAGACAGACCCAGGGCAGATGGCTACCATATTTTGGTTGAAGGCAAATATACAGGGAACTAAGTAAATAGTTTTCTGTTCCCTGAGTGAACTGGCCATGTAATCAAGGCAGGCAGGCACCTGGGGCCAATTAAGAGCTTGGCAGAAGCAGCAAGCTAATGAGGGCACCTGCAGCCCATTAAGACCTGCCTAGACTAGTTTGAAAGGCTTCCCCTCGGGAAAGGCAGGGAGAGGAGAAAAGCAAAGGGCTGAGAGTAAGACTGCCAGAGAGCTGAAGCCTGCAAGGAGGGAAGTGTGCTGTGCAGGAGAGACTTGTTCAGGTACCTGGGAGGAGCATTTGCGGAAGTGGCCCAGGGAAGAGGGTACTGAACTGGGGCCAGAGGGAAAAACCCTTTCAGTTGCCACTATGTTAGAGTCTTTGGGCCAGAGCTAGCAGTAGTGGGTGGGCCTGGATTCCCCCAACCTTCCCCACACCAGTGCAGAGTCTGCCCCTGCAAAGAAAGCCCTGGACTGCACCCCAATCCTTGGACTTGCCTATGACAAGGATGGCTCAGCAGGTTGTGATCCTGGCCTCTAGTAAAGGGTCCGTGGCTGTGGGGAGGGTCCCAGTGAGCCTCTGAGGTGAACACTAACCACCAGGAAGTGCAGGGCCCTTGGGGCACAGCCAGGATTTCACCACACCACAGACACTTGGATCCCTTAGAAGTATGACAGATAAACAGTGAGGTTTGCTAGCGGTGTCTCCCTGACCACTGTACACAGTTCCTCAGCATGCTCAGTGCTCTGGGACTTCTTATTTAAGACACTCTATGTACGGGGGAAGAGGCAATTGGCAAAGGTCCCTTAACTGAAGCCCCTTTTGTATAAATAGAAGGGTGATGTTGACAGCATGTTTTCTTGAAGGCCCATTGATTCTGGAATTCTGCTAAGGAGCCCATAACGTCTAACCCGCAGGGCATGACGCAAGCCAAAGTATCCCCCCCTATGTTGTTGAGTAAGTGTTGGGTTAGAGGCTGATGGTGCTTGAAGCGGGTGATAGTCATTTCTGCCTATATTTATTATTCAAGGGGGATTAATCTGATGGTGAGATTCCTGATTGGTTTCTGTGTTTGGTGTGGAGTGTGACTTGAGAATGGCTCCCATTTCATTTTGTAGCAGCTATGTGAGAATGCATTTGGGTGCCTCAATCTTTGGTGTAATAAGTGCACCACAGTCTGGCCCTAAATAGTATCCCCACAGTGGATTTTCTCTTCCAGTGGTGCAAGGCAGTGATGAAAGGCACTCATCTGTCCATTGCGGCACTCTCGGGTACCAATGGATTCATCCAAACCATGGAGGTCTTTCTGCAATGTGAACTTTTAGGCTCATGGACTATTGATATCAGTACTCTAGCTAAATATCCTAGGCCCATCCACATGCCTACAGAGACCTAAATTCTTACATAAGAATGGCCATGCTGGGTCAGATCAATGGGCTGTCTGACAGTGTCTGTGCCAGCTGCTTCGAAGGGAATGAACAGAACAGGATAACTATCAAGTGATCTTCCTGCTGCTGTCCAGTCCTGCCTTTTGGCAGTCTTAAGGTATGTCTAGACTGCATCCCTCTGTCAGCAGAGGGATGCAGATTAGGCAGGTCGACATAGCAAATGAGGCAGGGATTTAAATATCCTGCGCCTAATTTGCATAAAAATGACCGCCACGTTTTGCCAACTCAGCACTTTGTTCGCAAAAAGCGGCAGTCTAGAGGGGCATCTGTCGAGAAAGAAAGCCTTTTTCGACAGATCCCTTATGCCTCCTGCAAAGAAGGTTTACAGGATCTGTCGAAAAAGGCTTTCTTTCTCGACAGATGCCCCTCTAGACTGCCGCTTTTTGCGAACAAAGTGCTGAGTTGGCAAAACGTGGTGGCCATTTTTATGTAAATTAGGCATGGGATATTTAAATCCCTACTTCATTTGCCATGTTGACCTGCTTAATCTGCATCCTTCTGACGACAGAGGGATGCAGTCTAGACACACCCTTAGACTGGAACATTGGATTGCACCTTTCACCGTCTTGGCTAATAGCCCTTGATCAATCATCCATGAACTTACCTCGTTCTTTCTTGATCCTAGTTATACCTTTTTGCCCTCATAACATCCCCTAGCACTACGTTCCACAAGTTAACTAGGTTTTGTATGAAGAAATACTTCCTTTAAAAAAAAAAAAAAAAGCCTGCTACCTATTTAATTTCATGGGAGACCCCGGGCTCTTGTATTGTGAAGAGGTTAAATAACACTTCTTTATTCACTGTCTGCACACCATTCATGATTTTGTAGCTCTTTCATACCCCTTTAGTTGTCTCTTTTAAAGCTGAAAATTCTAGGACTTTTGAATGTCTTCCTATGAAAGCTGTCCCATACAAACCATTTTGTTACTCTGCTTTGTACCTGGTGGTTAGTACTAGTCAGCCAGATGTCAAAGCCAGGACTCCCCACTGGTCTTTGATAACCCTCTGCTTTTAACATAGACCAGAAGCAGGGGTGGGCAATAATTTTTGACTGGGGGCCTCAGGCGGAAGGGTTGGGGCCAGGGCACTTCATAGGCTCCCCCACCCCCAGATCAATCGGGGTCTGTAGGTGGGGAAGCATGGAAGTCGTTGTTCCCCCTCCAGAGAGAATGGCCAGCTGTTCTGAACAGCTGGTAGTTCCCTCTAGGCACCCATGCCCCTGGCGGTGGGAGGAGACTTCCCATGCTCCTCCTTGCCCCCAGGTCAGTCAGGGCCTGAGGGAGGGGAAGCATGCAAAATCTCTCGCTCCCTGCCTCTGCCCAGTAAGGGAATGTCACGCTTAGTCAGCTTCCACTTGACCAGCAGCTGATGGTTGACTTTAAGTGCCAAGCCCCTTGCAGGACAAGGGGATACTTTGCACACTTCCCACCCTCCACCCCCAGCCAATCAGAGCAGGGGCAGGATGGGAGGAGACTTTGTGAGCTTCCCTCCCACCCCCAGGCTCTGATTGGCCTCTGGGCAAGGGGGAGTGCAAAGCCTCTCGCTTCTCGCCCTCCAGCACATGGTGCTTAGAGTCAATGTGCAGGGTTGACTCTAAGCGTTGTGTGCTCCCCCGTACCTAGGGCCTGATTGGACCTCCACAGGTCGGATCAGCCCACTTGGTGGGCCTGATCCAGCCCACGGACGCTTTTGCCCACCCCTGTCATAAAGTATCACTCAGTTATGGTTCTCCCTCTTATCAGACCTTGTTTAGTGTCCCTACTAATAGAAGCCCACTATTCTTTCAGCCATACCTGACAAGCTCCCTTGAAATGATCAGAAAGGGAGATGTAAGGAGGTTCACCAAAGAGACTATCGTTGTCTTAATGAATCCTTGGAATTCTCTACACCAAGGCCAGGACACATCACTCATGTGTGATACACTGCTTCACCTTGGTCGGATCCGAAAGTTGCTCCCTGAACTACCTCAGTTTTACCACCCAACTGCTAGAAAATCCTGCATTAAAATGCCTTGAGGCTGGCCCTCTAAACTTGAATACTCTTTATTTAGCCACCAAAATTAGGAGCCCAATTTTTCTGTTTCTTCAGGGATGACGGTGAGTGCTGGTGGGCACATTATCAGACCAGGAGGAGGGGTTCTGGGGTCTAATTCCAGCACTGTTGCTAATCAGCTGTGCAAGTTTGAGCAAATCTCTGTACCTCCCTGTTTCCCTTCCTACTGTTTGTGTGCCAGGTCTGTTTAGACTGGGGTGGGCAACCAGCAGCCTGCAGGCCTGATGCAGTTCATCAGTGTTAGTTCCTGGCAGGCCGCCAGACACTTTATTTACCTGTGTGTCTGCACGTACAGTCACTTGCAGGTCCTGTGGGCTGTAAATTGCCATTCCCTGAGCTGTGAAGAGGTATGCTGGTCTGCACCAGCTCCCATTGGCTGGGAATAGTGATCCACAGCCAATGGGAGCTGCAGAAAGCCTTCTCCTGATCCACACCACCTCCCATAGCTCCCATTGGCTGGGAATGGCGATCCATGGCTAACAGGAGCTGTGAGCGGCCACACCTGAGGTTTTGCAGGTAAATAAAGCATCCGGCAGCCCACCAGGGGGCTGCTTGTTGCCCACCCCAATTTAGACTATGCTCTTCGGGGTGCAGGCTGTCCCTCCATAGGTGTTTGTACAGTAATATGCATCGAATTTGTAACTGCTCAGCAGCTCAGCAGTTCAGCTAATCATGCCAGCTTCTGGGACTGGGCACCAGCCAGGAATCAGCTGATTGCCAGCTTATGCCTGGTCCCTGCTATTCCCCTGGTTCTCCTGCCTCTCGTGGGGATGGTGCTGGGAGAAGCCAGCTTCTAAGCCGGCTCCCCACAGCACCAGCCCCTGCTCCCACACACAAGAGTGGGGGGAAGCAACTAGTTACTTACATCCCTAATCTAGACCTCCGTTTCCCCACCTATCCACTGGTGAATAACAGCACTAAATCTCCCAGCAGAAGCATGGGAGAATGCATTAGCTAATGTTTGTGAAATGACTTGAGAGCCAGGCACTGCAGGAATGCAGCATATTTGCTGCTATCGTGCTGCGCTAAACAGAGACCTCTTGTTGCTTCATCGCTGGAGTTCTGGGCTAGTCCCTTGAAACTTTTCCGCAACTTGACTAGGCAGATCAATGTTTCTAAAGCTTCTAATTGAACAGGGAAACAAATATGCCAGCCATTGTTTGTCAGAAGGCTCACGTCAGAAGCACAAACGGTAGCTGCAGCCTGAAAGGCATTATCATAATCATCCCTCCAAATAAATTTTTCAGACAATGCTGTTCATGCCGATGAGCTTTCCGTGAGATGTGGAAAACACAATCTGAAAGCTAACCACATTAATATGTATTACCTCTATTGCAATGGGCTGATATACTTTCGTCGACAAAGACCGTGACCAGGTGAAGGAGGCACGGCGCTAGCCCTAGCACAAGCAGCGTTTGGACTTTGTGATGATATTTGCTCGGTGCACCAAGCACATCATTCCACAATAAACACGTACAGCCAACAGCTCCCACAGCAGGTTTCAGTAGATGAAAGAGGAGATTGGCCGGCTATCAATGAACAGCAGAGGTTTCTTGGTGTATCAAACAGGCAGTTTTAATTCCCAGAGCAAAATGATTCAGAGGAGCTGAAAAGAGCCGCAAAGTTTCCTTTCTCCGGCAAAGTTTCCTTAAGTCATTTGGAAACACTCTTGTAACGTTGTGTTGAAGCAGATTCCTCAACACCAAGGCCTGTACTTTATTTAGGCTATTTCTACCCTACTGAGCTTACAGTTGTACTACAGTGAGGTCTCCTGTGCCACTCCATGCCAGTGGCAAAAAGCTCTCTCGTCGGCCTCATTAAACCACCCCCACTGAGCAGCGGAAGCTATTTCGGCAGGCAAACATCTCCTGCAAACATAGTGGGGGCCCTACAGCACTGACCAAAACGTGTCCTCAGGGAGGTGTGAATCAAAGCCTAAGGCTATGTCTAGACTACACGCCTTTTTCGAAAGATGCTTTTCAAAGTATCGTTCGAAAAAGCCTCTTTCGAGAGAGCATTTAGACGACAATCAGTACTTTTCCAAAAAAGCAGCTTGCTTTTTCAAGAGAGCACTCAAGTGGTCTGGATGGTCTCTTTCGATAAAGCACAGTTTGCATTACATAGCGGCTTTTTTTGAAAGAGCACTTTTGAAAAGGCGTTATTCCTCATAAGACGAGGTTTTCCGTGGTTGACAAAACCGCTGCGTTCTTTCGATTTACTGTCAACAGAACGCGGCAGCAGTCTAGATGCATGTAAAGATTTTTTTGAAAAGGCCCCTTTTTTATTATTTATTTATTTATTTTATAATGGGAACATTGTGTTGCTAGAGGTGGGCCAGAGTTGTACTATTGTGTGAGCCAGTGTGCAACTTCCCCACTGTTTGCGAGTTGATCTCTGGTAGGGGATCAGATGACTGGTTGAATCTCTCTGGTCCAGCAACATCCATGGTCTGGCATGATTTTAGTTAGATGTTCACTTATCATGGGTGTGGCCAAGTTTCCCGCAGCCCCGTAAAGTTTGGTTACAGCCACCAGTCCTGGCACTCAGGCTACGACTACACTTGCACAAGAAGCCTTTTGTGCTAGAGTTTTTGCGCAAAAACTTCTTGTGCAAGAGCATGTCCAGACCGCTGGATGCTCTTGAGCAAGAAAGCTCTGATAGCCATTCACAGAATGGCCATCAGAGCACCTGTGCTTTTTTCCATAGAGGTTTCTTGTGAAAGAAACCCCTCTGGAGCGTCCACACTTGCCTTCTTGTGCAATAGCAGTAGCACTAAAAGCTGTTATGCCTCAGAAAAGGAGGTTTACCTATAGCGGGGAAAAAGCCTTCTGTTCTGCCACTTAATTGCCTATTTAACTGTGCAATAGTTCATTTGAGGTGTGGATGCTCCCCAGGTTTTTGCGCAAAAATAGCTGGTTTTGTGCAAAAACCTTGTAGTGTAGATGTAGCCTCAGTGTTCGGTGCTGTTAGCTCTAATTTACCCCTTCTTTAGGGCTAAGGGAGCAGTGGAAGAGCTGGTAATGCTGCTAGACAATATTGACCTCCCTTGCCTCGGCAAATTCTCTGGTTCAGCACCAGTCGGGTCCCGAGGATGCCAGATTAGAGAGGTTCAACCTGTATTATAGCAGCAGCTATGAAACAAGATCCAGTGCTTATGGGCTGGCTGGTGCTGGTGTTTTGCTTTAGTGCCACATGCCGTTTGGGAATTACACTTATTGCAGGAGATCCTTTTCTTGGCCAGCTTTATTCTAAGGTTTAGGCAGGGTAAGGGGGGGTTCCCCCCCCCCCCCCCGAAATTACTTTTTCTACAGCACATAGCTGAAAATGGAAAATAACTTTTTTCCTGGAATTTTTTCATTAAAAGGGCTAATTTTCACACACAAAAATTGATGGGCAATATTCCACCAACCTTATTCATGCATCCTCCAGAATGAGGAACCCTCGGAAGATCCCTTTTACATTGGATTTCATTGCAGATTTATTTCAAGAGAAGAGTGTTGAATAAATTACTGGTTACTAATTATTCACACGACTCTAAAAATAAATGTACAAGCATCTATTTTTATAGAAGCCTTTTAGGGCATCCCATGTATTTATTATATCACCATTTTATTTAAGCGTAAACCAACTAGTGACGTGTTGCCCCTGCCATAAAATAAGCAAGTATGTAACCATTTTTCTTAGTTTCGCAGTAGGGGGTTTTCTTACTAATCATATAAAAGTGATAGAAAGGAGGATTGTGAGATGTAACACAAGCAAAGGCTTATAAACCTTTCTACTTCATAAAAGTTTTATCTCAAATAGAAAAATGCTACCCACTTCTCTGCATTTTACTGTTTGTACAAAGCCCTTCCAAGCATTAATCTATCATCAATGATTCTGATAATTCCCATTGTTGCTCAATGCTCATTGTTGAATAAACAGACGCCTTTTTATCACTTAAACAGCAAAAGTGAAACAGGGAATAGCACAAGCTACATAAACAATCAAGAGGACATCAGATAGCCCTGGAAAAAACTGGACAAATGTGTTTTTTCCTGTGAACCATTGTGGTTTGTTTGTCTGTCTGACGACAGTTCTTTTTTCTCCTCTTTTATCTCCGAAAAATATATACCATTTTATGCTGCCAGCAGCCCATCACAAAGAAAAATCGAAAATTATAAACAAGGAAACAACTGCTGGGAAGCTCATTCTTTGAAGCCTTCAAAGGCCCTACTAAATTGTTAGACATTCCCCCTCTGTCTCACAGCAGGAAGTGAGAATTAAGTGTCTCCCCCTGCCCAATGAAAGCACTATGTTGTCCCTGCTGTCCTGAAAATAGGATGGCATGAATAGCATTAGCAAGGCGGAAATGAGGAAATAATCTTCTAGCACTTCTGGGTTCTTCTGCATGGCCTGGTTCTTGGCCCCATAACTGTCTTGCTTTGTAGAATGCAACGGAACACAATGGAGCTCCTATTGTATAGTCCTCTTACTTGATAACCAATTTGTAATCAGTTTTGGCCCCAGATTCCCAAGTTCAATGAAGATGCACTTGGTGCAATTCTGGCAGGGGGAGTGAGCACAGGTGGGTCTGAACGGGTCCCCCAAAAGGGGCATTCCTTGTTGAAATGCCTTTCCTGTCCATACTCGAAGCATTGGCCCAATAGAGTCTTGTCAGCAGACTTTCTGGGACAATGGGACTTCCAGTGGTATGGATTCCTTTCCCCAGTGTTCTTGGTCTCCCCTTCCTATTGTGTTGGTACTTAGGTTCTTTCCTGCGGCTAGGGATATTTCCCTCAGAGTTGGTCAGATCAGTGGTCCCCATTCTTCTCTCTTCACCGAGTCTCAGCTAGAATTCTGAGCCTTACTTCGGAGGCTTCCTAGTCTCAAAACCTGAGGAACCAAGTCCTCACTGGTCATATAATCCTCCTTGAATGACGCTGCCTCTGACAGGATCTACCCACACGCTCCATCTGGCTGGGAGCATGGGGTCAATTGTTTTAACATGATCCTCTCTGCTACCTGCCCCCTCATCTGTCTCACATGGTTTACCCAGCAGCAGTGGGTTATCACGCAGGATTGGGGTCCGTGTGGACACTCCTTCTGAGGAAACCTGTCAGAAATGATTGCCAGGTGGCCATAGCCATGAATCTTTGATAGATGGGTCTATCTCCTTTTCTCCTAAACGCAAACCTCATCTTAGGCAACCAGTGTCTGCCCTCCAAAAGCCAGCAAACAAATCCTCCTGAAATCTCTCTTATGCCCAGAAATGATCCCACAAGCTTACCATGAGGTAAACTGAGGCAGCCACCTTAGGTGCCAGACTGTGTGGGGGGAGCCACTAGGACCTAGAGTGTCGAATTGTGTCTGCTGCTGGTGCATATGTATTCTCTCTGCTCTAGATGTACAGAGATGGTGGAGTGCTGTGCTGGAGAAAGGAGGGCACAAGAGACATAACTGGCAGGCAGGAGAAAAGGGCATGGGGGCGTCACTTGAGCTCCCCGCCTCAGGCACCAAAATGCTGTGGGCCGGCCCTGCCCACAAGCCAGAATAGCAACAAATAAACTTAAAAACTATTGTCTATTTGATATAGTAATCGTTCTCTCTGAAACCTTTGCCTTGCCAGCTATTAAGTTAGCTAAAGCATTCTAACACAGCCTGGCTAAACTTCCTCTTAAGCATTTTTGCTCTGTGTTAATGAGTGCAGATTCAGCAATTTGTCCAAGTAGTTTCTCTCTGTTGTATTTAGCACTGCCGATTTCCCCCTGGGCTGTGGGTCTTGTCTGACTAATTGACTCTGGCTAATGGTCCAGTGGCTCAGTCTCTCTTCTGCCCTGCTTGTGAGGTAATCAGGCCATTGGAGAGCAACAAGTTAACTTCCATGGCAGAACCAAATAAAGCTGCCAAAGCAATTCCTGACTCTGAGGAATTGTTAATTTCCCTAATGTAAGAGACCTCACAGGGTCTTTAACACTTGAGAGCCTGGTCCTAAACCACCGCTCTCAGGACCAGATTAAAGCAATCGGTACGCTAGATACATTCGCAGCAGAGACCGGGAAGACAAATGGAACCCTTCTGCCAGCTGGGGGGGTCAGCAACTAGGGTCTGGTTCAATCTCCTGGAGGTCCCTTTTCAACAATAGAAACCAAACTGGCCCAAGCCCCTACCCAATAACCTGGAGAAGTTTCACTCTCCCCTCTGGGCACCTCTAAGAGGCAATTCTTCCCCTCCTGCAAGCACAGAGTCTGAGGTTGAAAGAGGTTGTTTAATAAAAATAACCCAGCATTAATCAACAGAAAATCATCAATAAAACACCCTTCTCAGACTACACTGCACCACATCCTTTGCTTCCATTTCCTGAGTCCAACATTTTTTGGCAATGTGCTCCCCCTTTCCTCCCTCCCCCACATGCACACACTTAACACCCCTCACACAATTGTTGGCTCTGGACAGTGCAGACCCAGAGTTCAGAGGTGCAGCTGCGTGAATTCTCCTCCCACCATGAACAAGGGCTGTTAAAAGCCTCCACACTCATTATGCTGTCCAGGTGCCTACTGGCTGCCCCTGCTGGCCATCTGCTCACCGCTCCCACCGACACCTGCTACCTGCACTTGCTGGCCATGCCTGCACCTCCCCTGTGCCTTCTGCCTATCAGTCTCTTAGGCTCCATCTATACTGCATCATTTTTGCAAAAGAGGAAATGCAAATGAAGTGCTCATTAGCATTTCTCGCACTCTTATTTGCATATTCTCTTCCGATCCTTTTGGTGGAAGAGTTTTTTGCGGAAAAAACGCAGTGTAGATGGGGCTGCTTTTGGCGGTAAAACCCCCTTTTGCACAAGAACCCTTATTCCTCAAAAAATGAGGTTTACAGGAACTTGCGCAAAAAGGATTTTTTTTCTGAAAAATGAACCCAGCTACACTGCAGATTTTTTTGCAAAAAAGGAGAATATGCAAATCAGAACACGAGATTTGCAAGTGAGCACTTCATTTGCATTTCTTCTTCTCCAAAAATGCCATAGTGTAGACGTAGCCTTAATGATTTTAGCTCTATGCAATCTGGGCAGAAACGCACTCCCACCACACCTGACTTTTAACTCTGATTCAGCTTTTAAAATCACAAAGAGGCTCCTAATCTCGCCCTTTCTTTAAAGAACCATGAGGAACACCTTAGGCTGTTCTAGGGAGGCCTCTACAGAAGGGTTAATAGCCTCCTGGTTGGGACACCTGTCCTCACCCCTCTTATCTTCTCAGGGTCTTAGCATCCAAACTCTGGCTAAACAAGCTCCTTTCAACTGAGAGTGACAACCTGTCCCAAAGGAGGAGAAGTGCAGTCCTGCCTTCCTGTGGTCCTACAATAATTACGGCATTAACCATATTTCACTGTCCCTGCATTCCGTACTGGTGTGGTTTCTTACCCAACACCAGCCAAAACTGATTCCTTTGGCACTACACTATCTGCCAAATATCTAAGCAGAGCAGGAGCAGACTGTAGTTACATAAATACACCCAAAGCCCCTCTCCTCTCTCTCCCTCCTCCCCCACTTAGCTGTCAGGAAAGCATTTGTTAAGACCCTATTTAAACAAACGATACTGTGTATCATTTGGAACATAACATACAAGAACCGAAAAGAGAACGCAGGCTGCTCCCCAAGGCACTTTCTAGGCTGGCTCTTTCCGAAACGACTCTACAAGTGGGACCAGGAACTCCCCCTCCACTGACACACACTCTTAAAGTGATAGCCTGCTATTCCAACACTCCGGACATACCACGTTGCATTCTGTTCACGGTGGCCCTACACAAGTTCTTTCAAGCAGCATCGACAGCTGAACTTCCGATAGCAATGAGAAAACCAGACATTGACTTTTTGTATTCTAAGCTCTGAAGTTAAAGAAGCAGAGCCAGATCCTCCACCAGTGTAAATCCGTGTGGCTTGAAGTCATTGGGATATACTGATTTACACCAGCCAACGATTTGATCTTCAGTGTATATAAAGGAACCGTAATAAAGAGAGTTTTCTTCCATGTTACTTTTCTCTGCCCACCATCCAGGATCCCTTACAAGGAAAGCAGAAGCTACACTGAGGCCTTAGGAGCATTTGAGACTGCATCTTTCAGGTCTCCCACTGAAGAGGTTTTAGCTCTTCGTTGGGTGAAGCTGTGAGTTAAGTGCACAAATGCTCCCACGATACATAAAAAACTGATGCAGATGACTTCCCTCTCCTGCTGCAAAGTGAGTGGTTCTTTCCTTCATCCCTGCTGGCTGCATGGAACATGCCACAGCTCACCCATCAGTTGCTTTGAAACTTGCAGGTCTCCACCGCAACAAGTTCCCCCATTTCTAATTAGGACAAAGGATCCGCCATGTGAACTCAGCACTGGGATCTCTCTGTGCAAATCTTTCCCCATTCGATGTGATGTTAACGCCCAAGCAGGAGCAAACTGGTCTTGGCTTTGTTTGGTAGGAATTCTGAAAGCTTGAATTTTACAGCTGTTTGATTCCTAGGAGTCTCACTAGAGGACATCACTATCATAACAAAATCTTCTTCTTTTCCCAGCGTAAATACAAAAAGCTGGGGGGGGCGGTTTCCTTTGCATAACACAAAGATTTTTCTGTCCTTGCCAAGTAGATGATTGCTGTACATCAAGAATATGTTACGGCTCTGAACGGTCTCTAGCAATATGGTAGGGAAGGAGTTGGTTGGTAGATTATCAAGACCAATTCGTAGGATTGAGGAGATTCCTGATCTTGGAAGTTCTGATTGGTTCCGGACTTTGCAGTTGGACCTGTCTGGGTGGGTTGTCCACTTCCCAAAATGTGGCTCTCCTTTGGGATCCTTATAGACATTCTCCCCTGATAAAACCAGGGTTAAGGAGACCATGGACATTGAATACCTTCTTAGACACGTTAAAAGATGATATTTTATGCATTTTCTACCAGCTTTACTTAGCCCCGCCAGCTACCGTGGGCAAAAATCAAAATCTTTCACATTGCAGTGTTTCATGTCACCTGCACTATGCTATAGAGCCATTCCCAACTGGCCAAACCTCCTGAGGCAAGAGGAAAAGAGAGAGAAAGAAATTGTTTTGCTGCTGGAGTGAAAATCCCATGAAAGCTTTTCGTACCCAAGTCATATGAAGGCTCTAAAACAGAATAACCTGTGTGGGGACCACAAAGACCCCGATGGACTCAGAAGGAAGGCACCGCACAAAGGCTGTGGAAAGATTTTGCTGTTACTTACCACAATTGAAGGTAAAGGCATGGATGATAGAGCTAAACACATGGCTGGATTGTGGATGAATGATCCACACCCAAGAAGCATGTGCATATACATTAGAGCCTCCGTAAGAGCCATTTATTCACTCAGCTCTCCTCGCACCCACTCAAGGAAAAAAATAAAATTGATAACTACGTAAGATCTCTTTAAACAGCCTAGGTAATTATCTGAGTACATGCATTACAGACAGAGCTGCTCTGCCCATAGCGAGGCACAATCTTCGAGATATAATGACCTGCAAGAAAAGAAAACACGTTTAGCTAATTTTAATGCAGAGACACACACCACCAATCTCCACTGTCAATCTCTTTATTTAAATCACGGGGTCAGAGACTGGGGCCAAACCATCATCCTGAGCTTCAGAATTTCCTGCCTTTCCAGCCACCTGCGTCGAACACGCTTTCCATTTTTTTCCAACTAGTCTGTTAGAGCTGCTAATTGTATATCAGCACACAACCGGGAGAGTGCAGCTATCAACTCAGTGGACCGAATGAGATGGTTGGGGGGGGGGGGGGGATTTTCAATGAATTGTAGTGCTCAGAAAAAGTGTCCTATTAACGGCCACAAAGAGTCAAGCCCACACAGATTCACCAAAGAAGAAGCCATGCTGAGCAGGCTTCTTGAGGTTGTGCGAAGCGTGGAGGCTGATTAGCACCAGCTTTGTAGGGGCTAAAATCCCCCCACCCCCTTCCTCCCACCCAAGTCTTGCAGTAAACGTGAAGACTTGATCCTGAATGTCTCTGTGCCCTTTGTATATGGTCGTGGACGGAAGAAGTGGCACCAACGCATGTACTCATTCTCCCCAAAGTAAGGGTATGTCTACACTACCCCGCTAGTTCGAACTAGCGGGGTAATGTAGGCATACCGCACTTGCAAATGAAGCCCGGGATTTGAATTTCCCGGGCTTCATTTGCAAGTGCGGTATGCCTACATTACCCTCCTAGTTCGAACTAGGAGGGTAGTGTAGACATACCCTAAGGGACCCAAAATCCTACACCACACACAAAATGAAATAGCAATGACCGGAGAAGCAGACTGCACGTAACTGTCTCCCTTTCTTCTGCCCTGGCCAGGATCGGTCATGCCTCCAATTCTCCATTTATTTAAGGCTTCCAGTCCGGGCCGGGCCACGGCATCACTACAAGGCTAGGGCCAGTGCTTCCTTTGCACGTGGCCGCCTCAGGATCCTGGGTGGCTTCTTTATTGGTGGAGGTGGGCAAGGAGCATTGGCAAGCTACCTCCGTGTCTTCCCAGTTATCTCATGCCCCAAATGCAGTTGACAGCCAGGGCTGGCATGGCTTTCAGGAGCTGCTACCTGTGAAGCTTAATACCTGTGGTACATCTCCCCCCCCCCCCCCCCCACACACACACATCCATATTCTTATTTGTCCTAATGAGTGGCCCCATCAATTTTCTCCCTTAGAAGTATCTAGGGGTATGTCTACACTACCCCGCTAGTTCGAACTAGCGGGGTAATGTATGCATACCGCACTTGCTAATGAAGCCCGGGATTTGAATTTCCCGGGCTTCATTAGCATAAGCGGGGAGCCGCCATTTTTAAATCCCCGCTGCTTCGAACCCCGTGTAGCGCGGCTACACGGGGCTCGAACTAGGTAGTTCGGACTAGGGTCCTATTCCGAACTACCGTTACTCCTCGTGAAATGAGGTGTACCGGTAGTTCGGAATAGGCACCCTAGTCCGAACTACCTAGTTCGAGCCCCGTGTAGCCGCGCTACACGGGGTTCGAAGCAGCGGGGATTTAAAAATGGCGGCTCCCCGCTTATGCTAATGAAGCCCGGGAAATTCAAATCCCGGGCTTCATTAGCAAGTGCGGTATGCATACATTACCCCGCTAGTTCGAACTAGCGGGGTAGTGTAGACATACCCTTGTTGGGTTTGGTCTTTACTGCTTCAGGAGAACAACTCTCATAGGGTATGTCTACACTACCCTCCTAATTCGAACTAGGGGGTATGTCTACACTACAAAGTTAGTTCGAACTAACGGACGTTAGTTCGAACTAACTTTAATAGGCGCTACACTAGCGCTCCGCTAGTTCGAATTTGAATCGAACTAGCGGAGCGCTTAGTTCGAACTAGGTAAACCTCATTTTACGAGGACTAACGCCTAGTTCGAACTAGCTAGTTCGAACTAAGGGCTGTGTAGCCCTTTAGTTCGAACTAGTGGGAGGCTAGCCCTCCCCAGGTTTCCCTGGTGGCCACTCTGGCCAACACCAGGGAAACTCTATGCCCCCCTCCCGGCCCCGGACCCCTTAAAGGGGCACGGGCTGGCTACGGTGCCCGTGCCAGGTGCAAGCCTGCCAGCACCCAGCTAGCAGACCCTGCACCTGGCACGGCACAGAGCCACCCACCCGATGCCCCCCAGCCCACCCCCTCTTGCCGGGACCAGGCTGGCGGCTCCCGGGAGCTTGCCCTGGACCGCAAGAGGCGGGCACCTTCCTGGGCTAGTGCGGACATCGTGGACCTCGTCCACGATCTCCTCACTAGGCACAGGAAAGTGGCCGTCTAGGGCAGGAGAGCTGCCAGCCTGGCCACCCAGGACCAGGTGTGCATGAAAATCAAGGGGGTCCACTGAGACCCCCGACCCTGAGCCCTGAGCTTACAATGGCCGTACTGGGTCAGACCAAAGGTCCATCTAGCCCAGTAGCCTGTCTGCCAACAGCGGCCAACCCTAGGGACCCTGGAGGGGATGGACCGAAGACAATGACCAAGCCATTTGTCTCGTGCCATCCCTCTCCAGCCTTCCACAAACTTTGGGCAGGGACACCACTCCTACCCTCTGGCTAATAGGACTCCATGGACCCAACCTCCATCACTTGATCTCACTTCCCTTTAAACTCTGTTCTAGTTGTAGCCTTCACAGCCTCCTGCAGCAAGGAGTTCCACAGGTTAACTATTTGCTTTGGGAAGAAGAACAACTTTCTCTTACTAGTTTCAAGCCTGCTACCCATTCCTTTCCTTTGGTGTCCTCTAGTCCTTCTTTATGGGAACTAATGAAGAGCTTTTCTGTATGCACCCTCTCCACCCAACTCCTGCTTTTAGAGACCTCTATCCTGTCCCCCCTCCGTCTCCTCTTTTCTAAGCTGAGAAGTCCCAGTCTCTGTAGCCTCTCTTCATATGGGACCTGTTCCCAACCCCTGATCATGTTAGTTGCCCTCCCCTCTCCCAGCCTTTCTCTTCCCCTCTCCCACCTCCTTTTCCCAGTCTCCCCCAGTTTTTTTTCAATAAAGACAGAGTCAATGTTGGAAGAAACGTTATCTTTATTTTGTACATCAATAAGAAGGGGGGCTAAGGAAGGGTAAGTGGAAGGAGGTGAGGGAGGAATGGGGTACGAGCCCCCGATGGGGAGGACTGGGCTGGCTCTGCGGGCTTCTGGGGGTGGAAGCTCTCCTGCAGCCCCCCAATTACTCCCTCTCCGCAGATGGCAGCCTGCGGCAAGTGCAGCCGGGCTGATGGCCGAGTGGTGTGATGTGCCCAGCGTGGGCACTCAGGGCACTCCAAGCCAGAACTTCTTTGCAAGCGGGGCACCCCTTAGAACTGTGTGTCCGGGGTGGGGGTCGGGACCCTTTAAGCGCAGCCCTCGGCTAGCCTGAGACAGCATCTCCATGCTCTAAGTCCTCCTTTTATGCCCTGCCGGCACTGCTTCCGGCCATCCTTAAGCCCTGTTCAGAGTCCACTCAATGTGGACTTACTAGTTCGAACTAGCAAAACGCTAGTTCGAACTAGTTTTTAGTTCTAGATGCGTTAGTTCGAACTAGCTTAGTTCGAATTAACTAATTCGAACTAAGTTAGTTCGAACTAGCGCTGTAGTGTAGACGTACCCAGGAGGGTAATGTAGGCATACCGCACTTGCAAATGTAGCCCGGGATTTGAATTTCCCAGGCTTCATTTGCATAAGCCGGGTGCCGCCATTTTTAAATCCCGGCTAGTTCGAACCCCGTGCCGCGTGGCTATACGCGGCACGGAGTAGTTGGTTCGGATTAGGCTTCCTAATCCAAACTAGCTGTACTCCTCATTCCACGAGGAGTACAGCTAGTTCGGATTAGAAGCCTAATCCGAACTAGCTACTCCGTGCCGCGTGTAGCCGCGCGGCACGGGGTTCGAACTAGCTGGGATTTAAAAATGGCAGCGCCCGGCTTATGCAAATGAAGCTTGGGTATGTCCTCAAAAAATGAGGAGTAATGTTAGTTCGAACCAAGGGGTTTGGTTAGAACTAAGGCATCCCGGCACGCACTTTCAATTTCGAAACAGCTGATATTCGGAGTAACGTGCCAGCGAGATCATGCTAATGAAGCACAGGATATTTCAATCCCCGCTTCATTGACTATTTCAAATGTCTGCATTTGCATCCCTAGTTCGAACTATGGTGCCAGTGTAGACATACCCTTTCATTATATGGACCATACTCTGATAGGGAGATTGGCCAAAGGACCCGTCTCCTTCTTGATCAGAGATCAGCTCCCATCCCATCTGCTACTGCATCCCAGCCCCCCAGCAACAGCCACAGTTGCTTAATGGCACTCAGAAGAAAAAAAAATTCTCTTTGGACACAATACAGCAGCTGGAAATGTGGGGGGGGAGGGAAGCTAGCCTCATGGCATCTGCCATCTCTCTACAGATCAGCAGCATGTGCGCCACAGACCACTGTTTAAGAAGCACTGACTTGGAGGAAAGACAGACAGACGGGGCGACGGGCATAATAGCCAGGGGAAGGCATTGCCTTTTCAAACTCCAGCCTGGCCCCACCCATTCTTTTCCCCCAGAACACCTACTGTAGGTGTATTGGGGCAGAGTGTTGCTGCCCCCGGGCGCCTGTGTTCCAGGGCGGGGAGGCTGGGGTCTAATGACCTCGTCCCTCCCTGTGATGCTGGGGGGGGGAGGGCTGCTTGGCTCCCCATGGGGGCGGGGCCTGAGCAAATGGGGCAGAGCTGGAGGTGAGGCTAGGAGCTTTCCTCCCCCAGCCCTACCTTCACCCACCGCCCAGACGAGCTATGACAGGAAAGCTGTGCAGAAGAGATGTATCTGTTGATCGGTGTTCACGTACCTTGTTAACTATAGGGTACATCTATTGATGCGTAAGAATGTGTAGCAGCATTGTACGTGAATTAACGTTTTGGAGTTGTTACCGTTCATGCGTGTGAACGGCTTCCTAAGTCTGACTCTTATAAAGGACACCGATTCTTACCGTCCTCATTCAATTGGGGTCACAGCCATGCATTCAAGGAGGGATGTCTGCCACGGTTTACTCATAGCTGCACGGTTTTGGCAGTTACACCAATTTAAAAACACAAATACATTATGAAACATTTGCTTCCTATCGGAAACGCATGCCGTTGGAAGACAGCCTGCCTGCTAATGGAAGAACAAGGAGCAATGATCTCAAGTTGCAGCGGGGGAGGTCTAGGTTGGACATTAGGAAAAACTGTTTCACTAGAAGGGTGGTGAAGCACTGGGATGGGTTCCCTAGGGAGGTGGTGGACTCTCCATCCCTTGAAGTTTTTAAGCCTTGGCTTGGTTGGTTTAGTTGAGGTTGGTCCTACTTTGGGCAGGAGGCTGGACTCAATGAGCTCCTGAGATCTCTTCCAGCCCTGGGTTTCTATGATTCTAAGTTATGAGGGCTGCAGTGCTGGTTCTCCCATTCAACAGCCAAACAACAGCAGCAGACCTAAGAGCCCGAGATGTTCTTTGTCCCATAGTCCACCCCAAAAGCTAGCTGCTCATGAGTTTCTGTAGACACAATCCCTCTCTTCCAGGAAGCCTAGAAACGTGAATAATTATTAGCAACGGATGTTGGAACTTTTCACGAAACTAAAGATGACAAAAAAAGAAAGCATCAGAAGTTAGTGCTTGATTCTCATTTACACCAGTGTAAACCTGAGGTAACCCCAGACTTATTCCTCCTACTCTCCTCTCCCACACAGAGGGAGAAGTTGCACGTATAGTTATTATAATCTCGCAAAAGGGAACACACGAGGCAGACAACAACACAGGACTCTCTCTTCCCCAGCCAGAAAGCAGTGGTGACATACATATATATAGAAGCTTCCAGAGACCCAAAGTACCTTCATGCCTTCCACAGCTGACTTCTCCCATGGATCAAGCTTGTCTGGTTCCATTTATACTAGCTGGCCTACTTTTCAGTTCCCTTCCTGCAAGGGATACAGAATCCTTTGGAAACTCCAACCCAACAAGGGCTAACTAAACTCAGGAGTGCTTTCTACAGAATAAATCCTTTCTGAACTCTCTGTAACCCCATTAAGAGGCAGCCCCAAGGACCGAACCGTTCCCCCCTTGTAAAATGGAGGATAGATAATACTTGCCTACCTCTCAGGCTGTGGGAATAAGGAAGGGGTTCTTGGCGAGGTCAGTGATGTTTGTTGGTAAGCCCCACTGAAATATTGGCTGAAAGACACTGTCAAGAGTTGTGGGAGAGTTTTTCAGTGCCCAGGCCCACCGCAAGGGGGAGAAAAGGGGTTGGTTGCCCCGGGGCCCATTGTTTCAAAGGGGCCTGGAGCCCCGGACCCTTTAAATCACTGCTGGAATGCCATGCTGTGCACTCCGGGCAGCGCGAAAGGCTGGCTGCCCTCAGCCGCACCCCTTCCACCCTCAACCCTGCCCCTTCTGGGAGGGCAGAGCCAGGATCTTCTCACCCTGCTGCGGGCTCCCGGAGGCTGTCGCCCCTGTAGTCCATGAGGCTGACTTCAGTGGGAGCAGCAAAGTTAGGCCAAGACTTAATGCATCTGGAAATCGCTCCCTATAATGAGTATTGGAACATTTGCTCTGTGTGCCCGCCCACACCCCCACTGTATGCATAAGCATGATGAGCTGATTTTTAGGGCAGGATTGGAGCGACTATATAGAAGGGGCCTGCTATGCAAAGAGCAACCTGTCCAGTTCCAAGTGCAAATCTCTCCTGTCTACACCTAAGTTAAATTAATTCAGGGCCAGATTGTGATACCCTTACTCGTGTTTATTAGTGCCATGCTCCATGACTAGGCCTCCTGAATTTCCTTTGTCTAAAAACTCAGTCATTTTCTCGAAGGAGATAGGGCTGGACTGGCCCGTTCACCTTTTGTAAAACCATGTTGTATTTTATCCCAATTACCATTTGCTTTTATGGCGTTAACGTCTCTCTCTTCTCTTTCAACATTTTTATTCTCGGATTTTTTTCCCTTTGAAACATGGAGGACGTCGCATGCTGCATCTTAACAAAACACAACTTGATGCCCTATTTTTCTTCCTTTTTTTTTTTTAAAGTAAAGCTTTAGAGTAATTTAATGTCCCCATTTACTGCACTTTTTATTGAACTCAGAAATCTATAGTATACTGTTGGTCAATAAAGAGCTGTTTACTGAAAGCAAAAGCTTCTTGCAGGTGCTAAAAAGAAAAAAATGGGAATAATTAATACATGGTGAACAATGGCCACTGGGCTGTAACTAATAAGGAGAATGTATCATCTGCCAGAAGAAAGGTTTCATTTCACACCTGCCTGGAGGGCCTGGTGATATTTCTTCTGCTGTCAGCAAGTACTGGGCATATTTGTACATTATGAAATGACTGTTTTATCCAAGCGTAGAAAACTCCTTTGCCCTTTTTTGAAAGTTAGCTACTGCTTGAACAGTGCATCTGTGCCAGTTTCAATAGAGTTATCTTTCTGCTTTTCCATGGGGTTTGTTTTCTCATTTAAATAATTCTTCCCCCAACCCTAAAATTTATTTGCATATTTTGTAGCAGATTTATGCCCCCTTAAGACTCCATAGTCACCTTTGGACCAATCAAGATTTTGATCTTCCTGCTTTATAAAACACAGGCCTTCTCCTACTTAACTTAAAAGACTATCTTCATAGCGAATTCCGGTGCACAGCTGAGCAGTTCTGGTTCCATCCAGCAGAGGGCAGTGGAGTAAATCAACGTGTAGCATTTCTGAAAGTTTTCAGCACAGATCTAACTCTGCTTCCATTGAAATCAGTGGTAAAATCCCATCCTAGAATGTCTAGAGCCATAGCCATTAGAAAAGCGGATGCTAAAACTTGTGGAAATCCAGGGGAAGAGTGGTAGAAGAAAAAATATGTAACTTATTTCAACAAACACTGCCCGTATCCTATACCCAAATTAGTGGGGGTCTATAAAAAGTGACCCTTTAAAATAAGGGGGGAGGGATAGCTCAGCGTTTTGAGTATTGGCCTGTTAAACCCAGGGGCTATGTCTAGACTGCAGGCTTCTTTCAAAAGAGGCTCTTTCGAAAGCATCTTTCGAAAGAGCCTCTTTCGAAAGAAAGCGTCTAGACTGCACGGAGAAATTTCGAAAAAGCGGCTTGCTTTTTCGAAAGAAAGCATCCAGCGAGTCTGGATGCTCTCTTTCGAAGACAGCCTCTTTACATTGAAGAACGCCTTCTTTCGAAAGAGGAGCTTTCGAAAGAAGGCGTTCTTCCTCGTGAAATGAGGTTTACCGCCATCGAAAGAAAAACCGCGTTCTTTCGAAATAATTTCGAAAGAACGCGGCTTGAGTCTGGACGCAGGGGAAGTTTTTTCGGGAAAAGGCTACTTTTCCCGAAAAAACCCCTGAGTGTGGACACGGCCAGGGTTGTGAGTTCAATCCTTGAGGAGGCCATTTGGGGCCAAAATTTGTCAGGGATGGTACTTGGTCCTGCTGTGAAGGCAGGGGACTGGACTCGATGACTTTTCAAGGTCCCTTCCAGTTCTAGGAGATAGGCAATCTCCATTAATTTAAGGTTGGGCAAAACGGATAGTCTTCAATGTATATATGGGCAATTGGTTAATTTTTCATAGTTTCACAGAGTTTAACACCAGTAAGGACAATTAGATCATCAAGTCTGATCTTCTCTATATCACAGGCCATTAAATTGCACCCAGATGTTCCATATTAATTCCGAAAACTTTAGACCAACGCATTTCAATCCCTCAAGAGTCCCAACTCTGTACCACTGGCAGAGAACAGGAGAGATCAAGGTGCCACTGATGCCCAAGGTCCCTTGCCCTCGCAGGTTATTAGGACAAATATTCCCACATAATCCCACCAGACATATACTACTGTGTGTGCTACACACAATGGCAGAAAACTTCCAAGGTCCCTGACATCTGTCCCTGTGTTTTCTCACAGAGAGGCTGCAGATGAGAGTCAGTGCCAACAGCAGAAGCTACATTTTCTCTAGTGTTCGTGTGTGTGTGTGTGTGTGTGTGTGTGTGTGTGTGTGTGTGTGTGTGTGTGTGTGTTTGGAACAAGGGATGTTCTTAAAATAAAACCCTTATTTAATGCTTTACATTGCAAATAATTTAATTGGTTTTCCTGCCTCTCTAATAAAAAGGTTCAACAGATTTTTAATGGTGTGTTTGCAAAGGTAATAAGCATGTTGAGGTCCCTTATCCCAAATTCCCATTGGACAGTCCATGATAACACCTTGGGCTCTTTGGGTCTGGGACAGCGCATGATCTGTAACACCTTTGTCACTGGGAAGACAGCAGACTTTATTGAAGTCAATTAAATAGGTTCTGTGGGGCATCCTGACAGTGGGTTGGTGACTGTGGGGCTAATTAGGCAATTGGTTCACTAATTGGGAGGATACATTGGGCAGGACCTGGGAAATAAGGGAGCTAAGGAGAGGAAAGAAAGCAGTGTGGACGTCTACTCCTGATGTATACTTAGGGTTTCACCTGTTATGCTTTGAAACTGAAGATTAAATGCACTTATGATGAAAAGGAAAAAGCCTGCCTACATTGGTAACTAGGGGACAGACTGCCCACAGCATGGTGAACGGCCCCTTTATTGCATCACAATGAATGCAGCCCCGTTGTAGTAGACACTGGACAAACACAAAGAAGAAAGTTAGCATCTACCCCCCAAGAGTTTACAAACTGATTTTTTTTAAATCAGATACTTAGCTTGTTTTAATGCTAACAGGATTTGGAACCATAGGCTCTGAGTTTAGAAGGCAGGTTTCAAATTCTTTGCCTTTATTGTCATATTCTAAGGATAAGGTATGGACATGAGACTCTCTTTGCTGGGCTATATAAAAGCGATGGAATTGCCCCAGAGTAACTATGAAAGGCTTAGAAGGTTTATTACAATACTCCCTTGGTGGAATGGTACTCAAAATGTACACTGGACACAACTTACAAAGAGTAAAGGAGAAAACAAGCACTGCACAAAGCAGTTTGACACAGACAGGGAGAGACTCTGTGTGTCTGTGAGAGAGATAAAACACCCCTTTATGAAGGATTATCTCATCACAGCAAAGAAAGAAGATTGTATTGATAAATCTGAGGATGATCAGAGAACTGAGATGTCAAAGTCAGCTCGATAATTAAGTCTGTGGTCAGTGATGTCTCTGTTTAATGAACCACAGCATCCTTCGATTTTTTTCAGATCACTTGCATTCAAATGACATCATTTTAATAACTAATTATGAGTGATTCAGATACATCCCCGACCTCCCTTTGGCATGTTAGCTTTTATTTTAACCCTCCACATTGTAGCAGCAGGTTAGACAGTAGCCGATAAAGGGAAGTCCCATTCTTAAACCCACTCCTTAAAAATGAAGTGACATGAAGACATCAGCCAGATATGAGCCAACAGACAGTTCATCTGTGTGGTTTAATCTATACGTACGCTTCACCATCATACTTGAACAAAAAATAAATCAAGACAATTTGCATTTACAACTTCTTCTATCATTTCTTTGTCTTTCAAGTGATGTTCTTGGCAGCAGCGTTGCTGAATTTCATGAAGCAGGGCTGATAGATTGTGTGAGAAGCTAGCAACCTGAGTATTTCCTCCTGTACAAAAAGAGACCTGGAAGATTTTAAGTGAGCAATAGATTGTAGGACTGCTATAGGAACAGTACTGACATTATAGTTTTGTCTACACTTATTGCTTAGGGGTGTGAAATATTCACATCTACAGCACCCAAGCCAAGCCAGCTGATGCCCCGGTACAGATGCAGCTAGATCAACAGACGAATACTCAAAAAATAATTCCTGATGCTTCCTTTTCGGTTTGCACATAGTTGCTTTCTGCTTCATTTGAAGCAGAGTCAATTGGCTTCTCTTCTGGACATACTGTGAGAGATAACTCATCCTACTCCAAACAGAAAGGCATCATGCGGGCAAATCAAGATCAAAGTGGGTTAATCCCTATGAGGCTACATTAAGTAACACGTCCTTAGCTTTTTGAAAAGCTTTGTCACATCGATCTGTCTAAATCCAGGTTTTTCCTTGACTTAGATTATGAAATGGATTCAGTGTTATAGCCAGAGGAGGAACAAAAGATTCAGAGTGATTCTGTAATGCCAGGAAAGAATGGAACTGATTTAGGGGCATGGGTTTTTTTAGGGGGAGAAGGGAGAGGGACCTTTAACCTCTATTGGTGCCTTGTGAAGAACTGTGATATTAACTGCATGGTCCATGTCCACTAAGGAATACTGGTAGAGTGCGGGAAAACATAACATCACGTATGGGGTGGTGAGAAATATAGGAGAGTACACAGGCAGCTTGATCCATAGAAAATACTTTAATACTTTAATAACAGACAAAAGGTGGGTTTTAGTAACTAACTAGAGAATTGACAGCAAAGCATCTGAAAGTTGGGAGTAGAACATGTAACTGAAGTTGGCTTGCCTTAAGCCGAGCTTGGTGCCATCCCCAGAGTGGGAGGCTGATGGCAGCAAACATTCCCAATGGCTTCTCTGACTCCTGGGAAGAGCAAGAGAACTGGCCACCAGCAGGAGTGCCCTCTGAGTTTGACTTAGCAAGTCTTAACTAGACTCTCTACATCAAACTCTTGAAGATTGATCGCAGCAGCATCAATCTTCCGCGGAGAGAAGACATGGCCTCAGATATCAGCCTGTACTGGGACCAATTTTCCAAGCTGCTAAGCAATCCTAGGGAGATGGTTAGCACCCTTTCTGGGAGCCAAGAGCTTCAAGATCAGGCAAGACTGAGCCTAAACCACAGCACCTTTCTCTCATATATTCATAAAACTTGAAGACCAGAAGAGAGTATTATGACCATCTGGTCTGACCTCCTGCATAACACAGACCAGAGACCTTGATTTAGTGAGTCCTGCCTGGGTAAACTGGAGTTTACCTTTTAAGAAAGACATCCAGTCTTGATTTCAAAACCCAGTGTGATAGAGATTTATTTTGCTATTAACTTCCACAATTTCTCATTTCCCCAGCAGCTAAATGAGGTTTCCATGCAAACTGAGAAGCAGGCCTCTTGAAATGAGTCACACATATAAAAAGCATAAATCATGACCACTCATATTTAATATCCTTTTGAATCTCTTACACTAATCCAGATGGGCTGTGACCATTTTAGAGCATTATCTAGCTGTGAAGTGTTCTTTTTAATCTTAAAAATCATATTTAGGAAACTCATGAACACATAGCTGTGCAAATATCTGAGCCAGTCATACTGGGTGGCCTAACACTTATGTTTAATATGAGGCATAGTTGTCAGATGTATCTAGGTTATAATCTCCAAACTACTATTTTATTTCACTATATTTATAGGAAGACTAAAAATAACATACCTGTTTTTGAAGGGCTCATCTTTAAAAAGTAGTAATGCTTTAAAGATTTGTTTGATTCAAAAATCGCTAGGATGCCCTGATCAGTAATATTCTAAATACAATTAGTAGACCATAAGTATTAAGATAAAGAGTGTGTGTGTATATATATATATATATATATATATATATATATATATATGTAACTTAAGAGTGAAACCATTAAAAGAACAAACCACACGAATGCCCATTAAAACTCAGGAATTTCAGAGTTAAAGTTCTGTTTTAAAGGATCTTGAATATATAAAGGGATAACAATGCGCAGTGAAGGCTCTGAACAACCTTAATTCTGATGTCATGGCAACACCAGCTACTTATCTTTCCTTCTTTGTTCCTTTCAGACCCACCGGGCCGATATGAGAGAACATTTATTATTACACATAGCTTGCAGTGTTGTTTGCAAGATAAGCATTGTGAAGCCTTAATGAAAATGTATCAGGACGTGTGGTGGTGGTGAAAAAAGATGCACCTTCAAGGCTGGGGCAAGAAAAACCTTCAAGCCAAGCACCTAAGACAGGGGGGTAGGGAACCCTTTTTGGGTTGGGGGCCACTGACCCACAGAAAAATCAGTCGAGGGCTGCAGACAAAAAACCCTTACTGACAAGGACAAAGACACTCCCCACATTCCCCTCACACACCAGAGTCTAGGGAGGTCCGGCCTAATATATTTTGTGTGTTCCAGCCCCATGGTAGGGCAGCGGGGATGAGGAGGGACTGAAATGCCAGCACAGGCTCCCCAATGCAAAGGGGGCCCTGAGCCTTGGGGACCAGATCCAGGCAAACCGGGGGGCACATCCTAAGAGCATGTTGGGTGTGAAATGAGGAGCCAGATGCACCCAGGGTAAAGTAGTGGTCTCCCACTGCTCTGCCATGGTGGTAGAGTAATACATGGAAGGAGGAATGCATAGCCCTGAGTAGCTCTCTGTTACTCCCTGCCTCAGTTTCCACAGACATCTATAAAATAAGCATCTCCTACTGATGTCATAGGCACTACTCCTAAATTTCAGATGTCTTAAGCTTGCGGGGGGGGGGGACATTTTAGCAGCCTTTGGCATCATGCCTGGCATTTTGCTGGCTGTCACCCACATCGCTTTACAGCAATGGGGGGGGGGGTCTCATATTGGTTTTGTTTGAGATTCATTTGCTAAGCTTTTTTGTGCACATCTTCAGAATGGGGGAATAGGCACCGTGTCAAGCTCCATTGAAAAGATCGTCTGTAAGAAGCTGCACATTTAAGAGTCAATTGAAAAGTGGTTGATTTCCACTGAGCAGGTGAGAAGGTTTGTAGAGGATTAAACTATATGGGGGAACTCAGTGGAAACATAGGGGAACTCAGCACTTAGTCCACGTTTCCACCTGCCGGAGGAGCAATGCTCTGGCAATCAATCTTCTGGGGTTTGATTTAGCTGGCCTAGTAAAGACCTGCTAAATTGAATGCCGAGAGCACCCCCATCGGCACCAGTATTCCTCACTGTTGTGAAGTGTCAGGAAAGTCAATCAGAGCATTTCTCCCATCGACCTCCCACTGTGGGGTCACCCCAGAAAATTGGTGCAAGGTACGTCGACTCCAGCTAAGCAATTCGTATAGCTGGAGTTCTGTATGTTGCATCAATTTTCTCCACCAGTGTAGACCTGGCCTCAGAATGAATCCCCATCACAGAGTTGGTGTTGTTTAAAAGGTGCGTTCTCCTTGCACCACACTATAAAACCTGATAAAAGGATGTGGGAGGAGGTGTTAAGCCTCCTAATGCACTGAGGGAAGTGTAAAATGCAATTGAGAATCACATTTGGAAAAGAATAGATCTATTCAATGAAGACATTTTCTTTGCACTCTATCAAAATGCCTTTCATGAGACAACAGGGCCCTGGGAAATGGAAACCCTTAAAAGTGATATAGACCATTTAGAAAAGTAAAATGTTGGTGTAATAGGATTATTCGGGTAACAGGATTTCACTACATAGAGAAAGCAATAAGCATTTACAAAACTAGAGGGTGACTAAGCACCTGATCCAAAGCACATTGAAGTCAATGGAGAGATGCCTACTTATTTCACTGGGTTTGGGACTGGATCCTAGGAAAGCCATTTATGCAGCACCATCCCATTTATGAATAATATGGCAGGTCTGACCAGATTCAGAGTAACCTTAGCTCCCATTGAATGCAACACGCCCCTTTATAGATATTTCATGTCACTCATCCCTGCAACGCAGTCACCTCTTTGGGGCAAGGTGCTGGCAGTCTAGTTGCAATGGTGCCAAACTGTTCAAGGCAGAAAGTATCCTCAAATGCTGGACTGCAGAGAGACAGGAAATCATAGAACACTAGGACTGGAAGGGACCTCGAGAGGTCATCGAGTCCAGTCCCCTGCCCTCATGGCTGGACCAAGTACTGTCTCAACCATCCCCGATAGTTACCCATCTAACCTGCTCTTCAATATCTCCAGTGATGGAGATTCCACAACTTCCCTAGGCAATTTATTCCAGTGTTTAACCACCCTGACAGTTCGGACATTTTTCCTAATGTCCAACCTAAACCTCTCTTGCTACAGTTTAAGCCCATTGCCCCTTGTCCAATCCTCAGAGGCCAAGGAGAATAATTTTTCTCCCTCTTCCTTGTGGCACCCTTTTAGGTACTTGAAAACTGCCGTTATGTCCCTTCTCAGTCTTCTCTTTTCTAAACTAAACAAGCCCAATTCTTTCAGTCATGTTTTCTAGCCCTTTAATCATTCTTGTTGCTTTGTCTGGACTCTCCAATTTCTCCACATTTTTCTTGAAATGTGGTACCCAGAACTGGACAAGATACTCCAAGTGAGTCCTAATCAGAGTGGAGCAGAGGAATTACTTCTCATGTCTTGTTCATAACACTCCTGTTAATGCATCCCAGTATGTTGTTTGGGTGTGGGGTGGAGGGTTTTTTGTTTTTTTGTTTTGGTTTGCTTTTTTTGCAACAATGTCACACCATTGACTCATACTTAGTTTGGGGTCCACTATGACCCCTAGATCCCTTTCTGCTGTACTCCTGCTAAACAGTAGCTTCCAATTCTGTATGTGTGAAACTGATTGTTCCTCCCTAAGTGGAACACTTTGCATTTGTCCTTATTAAACTTCATCCTGTTTACCTCCGACCATTTCTCCAATTTGTCCAGATCATTTTGAATTATGACCCTATCCTCCAAAGAGCTTGCAACCCCTCCCAGCTTGGTATCATCTGCAAACTTTATAAGTGTACTCTCTATGCCATCATCTAAAGCATCTTACCCAGCTGGAAGCTGGCCAAGATATTAACACCCCTGGTCTTGCAAAAAGAGACTTGGGACTCCAGCGTTAGAAGAAATGCAAACAAAAGGTGGCATTTCCCTATAACACGCTACCCAGCTGGGACATCGAATATTGATCTGGCGGGAAGCAGACTGCTCATTCAATCACCAGCCCCACTGCCTACTGTCCCCAAGTGCTTTTTGGAAGTCTCCCAGGCTGAGATGGTTCAATCCTGTTTGATTTGTGAAATCTGATGGGATCACAGCCCAAGGTCTCTCAGCTACATATAAGAAGCAAAACTTCTGAAGATATTGATCCCTGGAACAGACGTGCCTGCTGTATCATGTCATTCCACAGAACTGTCTAAATAGATGGCTTCAAAGGATCGATACTGGTAACAGATACAGAGCTGGGGGGGGGGAAGGACCGTTTAGAAGCTACAAGCTTCCTCTGCCTCCAGGCTTTGAGTTCTGCGGTTGTTGTCCTTGCTGGTTTCATTAGACTCAGATATTTTACCTGTGTAGGAAATGTAGGTCAACCCAAATTACATTAATAGATTTCGACAGCAATTCTAATCTCTGCCACCATTTAATTAAACACTATCTGTCTCTGGTGGCTGTAGTAATTCCCACGCTGCTTCATCAGCACAATCTGAACCCGAGACATTCTGCTGCGATGGACAATAAGCCTTTACCATGTGAGCTAAAAAGGAGTCGGTTTGATAGCAATCACTGTGCATAAGCGCTTGTCCCCTAGGATACACTGGAAAAGGGATACAACACCTGGGTTACCTACTCCTAGAATACCCATCTGTAACCCTCACACCTTCGTGGTGTGGTGTGCTGTCCTATCTAGTGGCGCCAAGACCACTTACAACGAGCATAATTACTCTGCTCTACCGCCTCTGCTACCAGCCAGCTGGTTTTTAGCTCATGTGGTAGAGGCTCACGATCAAAGCTTCAAAGGACTCAGGTTCAATTCTGCCTGTCAGCCTTACACAGCACGATTGTAGCTAAGTAATGAGGGTCTTGATTTCAAAGGGCTTGAGTAAGCACATCCTGCAAATGCAGTCTTTTAGGGTGCGTTTAGACTACATGGCTCCATCCACAGAGCCATGTAAAGTAGTTTACACAACATAGTCAACGAAGTGGGGATTTAAATAATCCCCGCTACATTAAAATAAAAATGGCCACCGTGCTGTGCCGACAATCAGCTGATCCGGCACAGCGCGGCAGTCTAGACTAGTTTACAGGAGTGGTTGACAAAGGCTTCCCTTGTCAACCGCACCGCGTCTAGACTGCCGCGCTGTGCCGGATCAGCTGATTGTCGGCACAGCAAGGTGGCCATTTTTATTTTAATGTAGCGGGGATTATTTAAATCCCCACTTCATTGACTATGTCGAGTAAACTACTTTACATGGCTCTGTGGATGGAGCCATGTAGTCTAGACGCACCCTCTGATGTAGCAGAATCTGACATAGCAGATGGCCATGCTCTTCTCCTCTCTCAATAAGAATATCATCTTCCTGGCTGCCTGGTACAATTTACATACTGCAGCTAATGGAGTCTCTAAGAAAGTCCATGCAGCTATTGAGTCTGTTGGACAGGACTGGGAGACCCCATGCTGAGAGAAACCGCTAATTCCCTGAAGTGCTGCCATGAATGACCTGCTTGTTGCCTTCTGCTATGAAAAATTCTCCCATGCAAAGCAGGGGAAAAAAAGGTGGAGAGAATCTTCCTAGAAGGAAAAGACGGGACCCTGCAATCGGGGCAAGAAGTAATAGCCTTAAATTGCTGCAAGGGAGATTTAAGATTGGTTACCTACCAGCTCTTTGGTCTTGGGGAACGAGGGTGCAGAATCCAACCTGCCTGATTCGTGAAAGGACCCACCCATACTCCAGCCTCTGCTTGAACCAAAGCCAATCAGAAGAAAGACTTACGAAAAACAATGAAAAGGCAGGGAAAGACACCCGTAAACCCATCCGGAACCCACCCTCCCCCCGCCTCATTCCCACTGAAGATGGGACAGGGACACATCTCCATTGTCATACAGGAGGGAGAAAGAACAATTCCAAGGCAAGAACCGCATTGAACGTTGGAACACAGAAAGCGGGAGTGGTGTTTCCCCAATGGGAAATCTCTGCACCGGACCCATTCCTGTGCAAACCCACATCAGTAATTATCAGACCCATTCTAGCAATAAATCCTCTTGGTATCCGAAATATTGAGGCTGCCTAATTGCATTATGAGCCCCCTCAAAACAACATTGCCCATAGCCAGGAGTGACTGGTTGCTTGGGGAGGTGGTGGACTCTCCATCATTGGAGATATTTAAGAGCAGGTTAGATAGGCTATGAGGGCAGAGGACTGGACTCGATGACTTCTCGAGGTCCCTTCCAGTTCTGCTACTCTGATTCTATTGTGTAGCCTGAACAAAACAATTTGGAATACTCCCTTGAATCATCAGTTTACCCACAAGTGCCCCCCTTGAATTATTTTTATTTTCATTTAAAGAAAACCCTACAAACTCTCTAGTGAAGTATTCTCATGCCTGGATCTAAATTCTGCATCAGCTCCCCTGGGATTTTATCTTCTCCTGGCTGATCATGCTGGGGGCTCTGCTCTGCCTGTCTCTGACATTCTGGACCCCCAGCTACCATCATCATCTAAAAACCCCGATCAATTCAAGCTGCACAGAGTGCTAAGATCCATCTCTCTCCCTCTCTCTAGGTAGAGCCTCCTGACCATGCCTTATATGATCAGTTATGGTTTGTTAGTCCAGATTTAAGTTAGATTTAATATTGTACCTGTTTTTGTTTGTTTGACTCCCCTTGTATGGTTATTACCTAGAAATAAATAACTTCCATGGGTAAGCTCTTTCTTTCTTGCCCCCCCCCCCCTTGGGGTGTTGTTTTTTGGCTTCCCCATTCATTATGCAACAACATTCCTTGTACCTAAGCTAAAGATCCCCGTAGTGCCCAAAAATCTTATGCAGTTTGCTCATCAAGTGGGTTACTAGCAGAATGGTTGTGGCGCGAATGTGGGGATAAGGATGTGCTGAAAACTGTGTATCACAACTTGGCACTGCTGTACAACCCAGCCTATTGAGTCGAGAGAGATAGAAAGGGGTCCACCTGTGAGTGTGTATTAACTAGCCCCTCTCAGATGTGCTCAGTTACTCTCATGTGTGTGTTTTCCTCTGATTTTAGGGCGGGAGGAAGCTAGCCCTGGGAGCCTAGGTCCTGCAGGAGAGTTCCATCAGGAGGGAACTGTGGCCAAAAGGAGAAGTAGAGGTCCATAGGATAACACAAGTGACACAAGAGTACACTGATAGAATTACTGATTTTCCCCCTCAGAAGAGTAACCCTAAGAAATGAGCATACCCCAAAGTAACAGGAAAAGCTGGTGACAGATTAGACTTCCTAACTATCAGGGT